>NC_058377.1:12851500-14153000 GCF_018350175.1 Felis catus | reverse complement strand
TCTAAGATAACGAGTATTGGTAAAGCCACGTTCAAGCTCAACAGGCCTTCCTTCTGTCCACCTGGCCTTCCTTGGGGAAGTATTTTTGTCCCTCGGGAGCTTTTTGTAGCACTGTGTGACTATGTCTTTGGCACTTAGCTCTGGTTGCCTCGTGTTATTCTTTACTTGAAAATATATGCTTAACGGCAAGTTTAAATTAGTCCTTGAGGGTAGCAGCCATGGTGTATACATCTTTATATCACCAGAGGCTCACTCTGTGGCCCTTACTCAGTAAATAGCAAGATGCAGGGGAAAGTTTGCTTTTTAAGAAGATAAGTTTAGGTTTGAGGCCTCCTCTTCTGCTTCTTCTCTGCGTCACCCTTAAGAGAGTCTTAGCACCCTCCCTATGATCAGCATCACATTTTCTGCCCAAACAACATGCTACTGCTTGATGTTTATTGCTTCCATGATTTGCTTGTGTGGAGCCCTCCCCATTTTAATGAAAGAATATGCCTTCTTTCTTACCTGAGGGGCGATACAAGTCCAGTAAGTTATAGGTTCCCTTCAAAGTTAAGGCTAGTCACAATCTCTGAAGAGACTCAAAGCAAATGGTTAGTAAGGCAAGCAAGTGTCCTTTAGTTGGTCCCAAAGTTGTAACTGACATTCATCATTTTTCTCTCTTATCAACCGTTCTAGATTTTCCTAGCATTCTCACTGGTCTTGATAGGGACACCGAACCTTTTATCCACGAGGTGTCTAAGTCCTCAACAGCCCTTGCTGGGCTGTGGTTTCTAGCACTGCATATCAACTATTATCTCTAGCATGAAAGCACCAAGTGACATACCTCCAAACACCCTGGGACCAAATGTACCCCTTCCCTGCCCTTATTGTATAGCAGCTACTGTAATTCCTCCTTTAAAAAAAAAGTTTATTTTCAGAGAGAGAGAGAGAGAGAGAGAGAGAGAGAGAGAGAGAGAGAGAGAGAGAGAGAATTTTAGCTGGAACATTAAAGATCAGCCCACCACTTGATTAAACTGGCTTTTTGGGGTGATGCATTACCTGGCTAGATCAGTGTAGCCCATGATCATTTTCATGTGCCCATTGGTGCATCTTCTTTGGCATAAAATAGGAGTTTTTATCCAAAACAGTGTTGCATGGGAGACCATGTTGGTAGGTTAGCATCCCCTAAGCCCTTGGATGGTGGTGCCAATGGAGGCAATGGAGGTATTGTAGGCAGAGAAAGAAAATTCATATCAAGAGTATCAGTTCTTGTAAGGACAAGTTGATGTCTCCCTCAAGGTGCAAGGGGTCTGATGCAAAAGAGGGTCTCCTTGAAAAACTGCCGAATCAAGGGTTCAAAGTAGGATCCTGCTGCTGACATGTCAGGCAGTTATCAGTGGAAACAGCTCAATCAGTCATGATGAGAGGGAGCCTATGCTTTTGGGTCCATGTGTAGTATCCATCCTTGCCACACTGTCACTCCATTCGTGAGATCATTGCATCAGCACCGGCTGGCTGAGGAGGTGGTTTGGCTGATTTCACGAGACAAGCCTACCAGTTTGTTGAGGGTTGCTTCTACAGTGGGTGACCTCTGCTGACTATGAGGAGATACAAAGATCTGCTTTGTGCTTGGTGCCCACCCCTGTAGGTCTGTTGATGTATCTCTTCACCAGACCTCCTCACCCCTGATCTTCCAATTGTGTTTCTTCCAGGCTCCTTCCAGCCAAGCCATCTGCTACCCAGTTATTCTGTGTATATACAGCTCAGATTTCGTTTTCTCCACCTATAGTAAATGATGAAGCATAGTGTTCCTGATCTGCCCACTGGGAATATTTACCAGTGAAAAAATTTCCTTTAGTCACTCTTGAGTAGGGCCTTAATGCAACTGCAATTTTTGGCTAGTACTAGCATATTGCACTTTTTACAAACCTGCCTGAGGTCTTTTTTTTTTTTTTTTTTTTTTTTTTGGTTGGTCATAGGAACTCCTCTTCTCCATGAGATAATAAATGTGAGTAGAGGCATCAGTGAATAGACGTAAGATACAAGGGAGTCTGGCTCACCCATTAGTGTAATTTACTTGTATCTTCAAAACCTGCTCTGCCTCCAATGTGCCACTTGCATTGTATGACGGATTACTGTTACGGCCACTCAACCTTACAACTTGAGGGGATCTAATAACACCCACACCGTAAGGGACAGTTCCTAATGGTTACATAGTTCCTGGATTTTACATGGTTCAGTTTCTATGAGGGTCCAGTATTGTGTCAGTTGTCTGTCCAGTTGTTGCTTGCAAAGGATTCCATGAAACACCCTTATACACTATGGATACCTCTCTCTGCCTCTGGTTCATATGCCCTGATTGGCAAGGCAGCTTGTACCTGCAGCATACATATGCTGCAGAGGATGGTCTTGTTGAAGGCCTTCACAGTCACCTGATAATGGATCAAAATAGTATTCTCAAGTGCAGCTTATATATCACACATAGGAGGTATGAGATACAAAAACTTGTTTTAGAGAGAATGTCTCAACCTGCCCCAGACCACCAGAATCTTAAAAGTTCCATTATATGGCAGGATCCCTGAATCTTAATGGCATTTCTTATTTGTTGCACCCATTTTTCTTACTAGGCTATCTATAGTAGTGCTACTGAAAGTGTGATTTGTGAACTGTTTGTTCTGCAGTGAGATAAATGCCAAGGTTGAGAGGTAAGCCTTTAGAAGATATTATAGCAATCTGACATTGCTATGACATCTAACTTCATGACTAGTGGATTTATCTTATGCAACCAGGTTAGTCAATATGGGTGTTACTGAACTCATACAAGCCATTTATAATGATAGTTAAAAGCTAGTTTGTACGATGTAATCCCTGTGTGCAAAACCATGAACATATTTCTTTTATTAAAAGATAATCCAAATTTAAGTATAATTTTGTGGGATAAACAAAGAACTGAAGAATGACTTTGAAAATACAGCACACTTGTTTCATTCTAGAGAAAAGTTAAATACCTCAAGCTTGCTTGAAATGATTTTGAAATCTCTTCTTGGGTTCCTGGCCACGTCTTTCTATACAACTGGTTTCTTTATTGTAAGTGTTATATAATTAAATAAGTCATAGAAACGGGTTAGATGTACTTAT
This sequence comes from Felis catus, assembly GCF_018350175.1. Classification (NCBI taxonomy): domain Eukaryota; kingdom Metazoa; phylum Chordata; class Mammalia; order Carnivora; family Felidae; genus Felis; species Felis catus. The sequence continues at coordinate 14,149,883 of NC_058377.1, read as the reverse complement.
GTCTTGCAAGCATGGTTATCATAAATCCAACCCAATTTATGTAATTTTACAAGCAAGAAGCAAGTATGCTTAAAGGCATTTAATGTAGGGGAATCAATATGTCATCATAACCTCTGTTTAGTTGAAAATGATAAAATGTTTTTAGTGTAATAGTGATTTTATATTAATAATCTAATGTACACTTTCAGTGAACACGTATACAGTTTTTGTTAACCTCTTCCCTATGTTATATATTTTTTTGATTATATTTATCAAAATGTAATTTTATATCTATTGAATCTAACAATTTATGTATTATTTTGTATGTTTCTATTTTTTATTTCATTTTTATAGTAATTCATTTTTACTGAGGTTTCTACAATTGTTAGTCTGTGATGAATTGGAAAAAAACCTGGCCCTTCACAGATTGTTTGAATATAGTATATTTGGTACTTTAACTCATGGAGTATAATCATCTATAGATCATCAATAGAGTAGGCCACTCTGAAGGTCTTCAGAATGTCAAGATGAACAAGGTCCTTGTGCACTACACTATGGCAGAGTTAGTGTAGCCCTTGGGAAATACAGTACCTGTGTACTGATGCCCTAACCATGTAAATGCAAACTACTTTTAAATCTTTTCTACTTATGGGAAAGAAGACATTTGCCAGATCATTAGCTATATTCCCAACTGGGTTGATCTAATCTTGTATAGATACCATACCTGCCACATCAGCTGCAATTGGGGCTACCACCTGGTTAAGTTTATAGTCCTATGTCATCATCTGTTACAGTCAACCAGCTTTTCACAGGGATAAGATAGGTAATTGAAAAGGGACGTGATGTGGAGTATCACTCCCACATATAATTCTTTGATGGTGATGGTAACTTCTGCAATACCTCTGTTGCAGCATCATTTCTGATATACTGTCCTGGCCAGAGGTGAGAGTGGGGAGTTTCAGGAGGTTCCACTTGACTTTTTACCCACCTTTTTGACCTGTACCCCACAGGCCAGGGAATGAATATAAGGATTCTAACAGCTGCCAAAAAATAACCACAGAATGACCTTGATAGGCTCCATAGATTGTGGATGGGCTTGGGACCAAACTCCATTTATTATTTGTCCTTCATAAACCTCTAATCAGAGGCTCATGATGCCATTTTGTGTTTTCTGGTATCAGAGTCAGCTCAAATCCTGTATTTAATGGTCCTTGAAAAGTCAAAGTATTTCCTTTTCTCTAGGACATGATCATTCTGACAAATATCCTCATGTCACTTCGGGGAAGGATTGGGGTAGTACATACTGCATATACTTATAGTGACATTGTATGATCTTTCCACAATATGACAGATACCACTTCATCTATGGGCTCTGGGTCTGCCCAGTCTGAAAGTGGGTGAAGGCCTACAAATTTTCTTTGTGGCAGCTGATGACAGGCTTCTGCTTGCCAGCTCTTTTTTTTTTTTTTTAATTATACAAGCAGCATGATGCCACAGGTAGCCTTCTATTTCTCCATATCAATTAGCCAATACTGCAGACCCTGTAGTTCAATCCCCTTTGATTGCAGAGCTCAGGCTTTGCAAACCATTTTGGTAATTACATCCATCTTGCTGCTGATGGTTAAGTGCTGCTACTGTCCTATGTCATTTAAAAACCCATGACCTCCAATTCTGTCAGCTGAAGTTTAGTCAGAGAAGCTGAATAGGTAGGAGATATATACTGAGAGATTTATTATAAGGAATTGGCATAGATGAATATGGGGGCTGGCTAGGCAAGTCTGGAATCCATAGAGGAGACATCAGGAAGGACAGACTGCAACTCAGGCATAGGCTGAGGCTGTTGTCCACAGGCAGAATTTCTTTGCTTAGGGAACCCTCAGCCCTGCTTTTAAGGCCTTTCAACTGAGCCAGCCCTGCTCAGATTGTCTAGGATAACCTTTCCTACTTAAGGTCAACTGATTCTAGACTTTAATCATATCCACAAAGTTTCTTTCCACCACCATCTAGATTAGTGTTCTGTTGAATAACTGGGGATGGTAGCCTAGCCAAGTTGACACATCAGAAAGACTGTCACGGACCACCCCTTGCCAACTTGGCACCCATACACATCTCCTTAAAATATACATAATATCCAAAAAAGGACAATAACAAAGTCATACTTCTTCTTAACGTGCTGTAAGTATCCTGAGAACAGCCAAAAAGCCACTAACGCTTTCACCAGAAGAGACTGCAAAGTCCTTGGATGGTGTTCACTGTTCTTGGTCTTGTATCTTGAATACTGAGATATAAAGTTAGCTATTATTAATATACCTGATGTTAGATGATAAAAGAATGAGAAGGAAAATATTATATATATGTATATTAACACATTTATATAATAAATTTAGATATTCGCTTCTATATTACAAGTCGTAAGTATAAATTAATTAATTAATTAATTAATTAATTTATTTATTTATTATTTTTTAATGTTTTATTTATTTTTGAGAGAGAGTGCAAGCCAGGGGGTGGGCAGGGAAAGAGGGGACAGAGGATCTGAAGTGGGCTCTGTGCTAACAGCAGTGAGCCCGACGTGGGGCTTGAACTCACTAACCACAAGATCATCACCTGAGCCAAAGTCAGATGCTCAACCGACTGAGCCACCCAGGCACCCCTGTAAATATATTTATTATAAATACATAATATATTTATATATTATATATTAATATGAACTATTATATAAATAAATATATAGATATTTTTTATAAAAAATAAGAAATACTCATAACTATTATAACCCTCATTTCTAAAAGTGGTCACATGGTCAAAGCTGATAGGTATAACTACCATCTTGTTCCCATTCAACATTCCTTTTGTTCTCAACAGGTACCTTAGCTGGCCTTAGTTCTTTGTGTGGTAAAGGCCCCAAACTTCATTCCTAAAGGGTCTGGACCATTAGCAGTCCTGCTTGAATTAAGTTGTTATAGTTTTCCATTGACTTTAATCACAGCACATGGTCTTACTAAGAGAGACCCTAAGAGACCTCTTGCTTTCCAGACATACTTTTTCTCATCTCCCCTGTGTAGTGACAACCCAAATTTCCCTTTGTAGTCAGAATCAGTCATCCCAGCTAGTGTAGTAACCCCCTTCCTCACCTATAGACATCTCCTCAGAGACATGACGAGCCATCGCATGTGGCAGCTGTGCAGTTCCATGGAATTATTGTTGTGTCTCTTCCTGGAAAAATTCTTCTGTTTGGAACTAAGGTCTCTAGATAAGAAGCCTAAGGTCACAGGGAGGGGAAGACCTAGTAGTTCTTAGTTAATAATAGTTAATGGAGCTACTCCCATTTTTAGTGTTTGATTCCTAGACCCATGAATCTTGCCTATGGGAGAAACAGCACCATATATTGGATGCTGATTTAGATCATATATTGCCTTCTGGAGAACTGTGCTTCAGTCCCACAAGGTATCATCATCCAGCAGGCAGCTGTTCCACTATTCTATCAAGTCAGGTGCTCCAGGATGATGGAGAACTTGGTAAGACCAGTGAATTCCATGAGTGAGCTCCTTAGAGCACTTAATTTGCTGTGAATTCCTTGATAAGAAACAACGCTGTATAGAATACCATGATGATAGATAAGACACTTTATGAATTCATGAATGATGGTTTCGTCAGAAGCATTGGGGGCAGGGAAGGTAAATCTTTATCTGAGTAAGGGTCTGTTCTGGTAGGAACAAAGCATACCCCTTCCCCAATGAAAGTTGTTCAATGTAATCAACCTGCCACCGGGTAGGTAGCTGATTATTTTTCTGAATGGGTACCATATCAAGGACTCAGTGTTGGTCTCTGCTGTTGGCAGATTGGACATTCAATAGTGGCTACAGTCAGGTTAACCTTAGTGAGTGGAAGTCCATGTTTCTAAGCCCTGGAACATCCTCTACCTTTGAATAATGACCACTTTGTTCATTAGCCCATTTGACAATGACAGAGAAAGAAGCTGATTGGTATTTTCAGAGTGGTCATCCTATCTGGAAGATTATTAAAACCATCCTCTGCTGATGTCACCTTTTGATGAGCACTCACATGGGACACAATTATCTTCACATTCTTGCCCAGTTAGAGAGCTGTATTCACATACATCTTTCCCAGATCTCTTTGTCATCAATTTTCCCATTGTGTTCCTTCCAGGTCCCTGATAACGCAGCCAAACAATTGGCCATAGACTATGAATTGGTATGGACTTTATGTCAGACCATTTCTACTTCCAGGCAATATAAACAGTAAGGTACATAGCTCAAAGTTTTGCCTGCTGTGAGAGGATTTCTTACCACTGTCCTCTGGGATGTTCCAGAAAGTGTATATAAGTACTGTGCCTGTTCATTTTCAGGTGATGCCTGGACATCACGCAAAACCATTTATAAACTAAGTTGAGTTCCTCTTGTTCAGTTAGCTAGGCATATAGACCTCCCCATGAGGCCATAGGTGCAGGTCTAGAGAAGGAACGTAATGTAGAAGAAGTAGGGACCATAGGCACTTGAGCTGCATCCTCATGAAACTTACTTGTGCCTCTAGGACCTGCTTGAGCCTTATTTCATATATACCATTTCTATTTGATAATGGGATGCTGGCTTGCATGCCCAACATCATGGTTTGAGGAGTCAGACAATACCCAGTTCATGATGGCCAGCTCAGGTTGCATGCATAGTAACCTAGTGGCCCATGGTTGTTAGGTCTCTACTGAGGCCCAGTAGCAAGCCAAACACTATTTCTCAAAAGGATATTAGTTATTCCCAGAATATGGCAAGGCTTTGCTCTATAACCCTAAGTTTCCTACAGGGGCTCATGAAAGGTTCCAAACATATCTCTGTTTTTTACTGACACATCGAGCACCATTGGATCGACTGGATTATGTGGCCCAATTGGAAAAGCAGCTTGAATGACAGGCTGGACCTGTTGCAGAGCCTTCTCTTGTTCTGGCTCTTACTAAAAACTAGCAGATTTTGGGGTGACTTGGTGCATGAATTGGAGTAACACACCCAAAGGAGGAATACATTGTTTCCAAAATCACAAGAGGCCTCCTAGGTGTTGTGCCTATTTTTAATGGTAGGAGGAGTCAGATGCAACAACTTCTCCTTCACTTTAGAGAACATGTATAGACATGCCCCATATCACTGAACCCCTTCTGATATGCAAATACCTTAACAATATGTCTAGAGTAGCTGCTACTTCCTGCCCACCAAGTCCAGGCAGCATACTATCATCAATATAATTGACCAGTAGAATGCCCTGTGGAAGGAAAAGGTGAGCAAATTCCCTGTGGACTAAATTATGACATATACCTGGAGAATTGCTATACCCCTGAGGTGGGACAGTTGAAAGGGTATTGCTGACCTTTCCAGCTGAAAGAAAACTGCTTCTGGTGGTCCTTACTAACAGGTATACAGAAAAAAAGCCATTGGCATCTCAATAGCTGTTTACTAGGTACCAGGGGATGCATTAATTTGCCCAAGCAACAAAACCACATATGGAACAGCATTGCAATTGGAGTCACCACCTGACTAAGTTTATGATAATCCACTGTCATTCTCAAAGATCCATCTGTTTTCTGCATAGATGAGTTAAATGGGGATGTGGTGGGAATCACCACATCTACATTTTTCAAGTTCTTAGTGGTAGCATTAATCTCTGCATTTCCTCCAGGAATGCTGTATTGCTTTTGGCTTACTATTTCTGTAGATAGAGGCAGTACTAGTGGCTTCTATTTAGCCTTTCCCACCATAATCACCCTTTCTACGTAAGACAGGAACCAATGTAGGGCTTCTGCTAGTTGCTGAGTATGTATTTCAGCTATGCATTACAGAGATGGGGAAATAACACAGGATGGGTGGTTAAGGGTCCACCAGTCCCAATGTGAGAAGGATCTGGACTAAAACTCCATTGATTATCTGCCCTCCATAAGATCCTACTCTGATTGGTGGATCGTAGTGACATTTTGGGTCTCTAGGAAATACTATCAATTCAGAGCCAAGCCAATGTCTACAAATCCCTGAAATATGCAATTACATTTCTCTTCTCACACCAACCACACCAATCAGTATATCCCTTGGAGAAGGGCAGGAGAAGGCTTAACAGTGTATGATTTTTGGCCATGTAGCAAGATCCTTCCTCAAGTGGATCTAGGCTCCCTTTCATTCAAAGGGTTCTGAGTCTGTAAAGGGGCTCAAGTCTGGGAATTTATTGAGGGGCTAGGTGTTTTCATCTTTTATATTAGACTTCTGTTCATGAGACCTAGAATTCTCCTGCTTATATGTTAAGAATTTAGTAGACTGAACATCTGTTTCTTTTCTAGGGACACCATGACCAACTAGCCAATGCCATAAGTCTGTGAGAGTCAGACTCTACTGATTACTGCTTTGATTGTGCTGTCCCTTATGGTAACCGTGCCCCCTTAATTAAGTGCCACCATTTGGGCCCTGCCACCCAGTATCCCATTATACCCACTGCATTAATAGCTCTCAGTTCAATGGTAGCAGTTTCCCACTGTAATTTCCTACCTACGGAGAAGAGCGACTAATGAACTCTTTAATGATGCTGGCACTTCTCTCATTGTTGGTTTGCAACCTCCTTGGGAGCTCCGGAACTCCTTGGGAGTTTCGGTATAATCCCAAACTGGCCCTCATATGCAGAGAGCAGGGAGAAACTGAAGGAAGAGGCTACTCCAGATGGGTAGGTGGCAGGTTTCATAAGCAAAGGCAGTTACATATGTAGCTTGTCTTGGGAGGCCAAAGATGAGTATATCTCCACACTTGTTCACCGCATCTTAAAAGTTTATATAGAGGCCTCAACTGAGTTTATTCATGTATACCATTCACATGGTCTCAACACTACATCACTATCTCAAGGTTGTGTCCTTACAGCAACCTCTAGGAGCAGGGAAGACAAGTGGAACCTACATTCCAAGGTAGGGGAGGGGATGTGGAACCTCTGATTGCCTGGGTCTAGCTCATGGGCCATCCAGTGTTCATTTTTTTCTTGACAACCTCCTTCAATACCCATAAATTTATTTTTCATAGTGGTGGGGAAACGTGTGTCCTCTAGACCCTCCTGGGGTAGGTGAATAGGATTTTCATGATAAATTCACCTTAATATTATAATCTCCCTAAGTCTTTGGATACCTTCCTCTCATATTACCGTATTACCCCATATTACCAAGGCATCAGGCAAAAATGGGCAAGCCTCCTTAGGCAGGGATAGACTTGCTGCTTCTGCAAAGGAGGCTTAGCAGAATTTAGGGATTTTCAACTTCATTAGGATCTTCTCATGTCTTCTTCCAATTTTGGGTGTCCCATTTCTTCTCAGTCCAGGCCTTAATTACCAGAAGACACCCTGCAAGGTTGGGAATACAATTTGTGTAGTAATTCAGTTGCTCAGGTATCTCACAGGGTATCACTCTGTGTTTGATTTTCAGAAATCTCAGCACTGAGGCCACGAGATAAGGGTTTCTTTCCAGGAAGAGATAGAATATTTCAGGATTTTATTCTAAGCTCAATGGGAACTTTGGAGAGGCTTAGGCAGGGTAGTAACATGTATCGATTTATAAGTAAAGAAACTTTCTTTAGCCCCTGTGTTAAAGAGGACTTGAAGGGGGAAATGAAGAGATTATTGTAGTTCTCCCAAAAGATGACAGTGGCTTGGACTACAGTTGTAAGCAGTAGATATAAAAATCAGTGGGTCAGCGTGGAATATACTTTGAAGGTAAAGGCAACACGAAGTGCTGATAGATAGTCTGTGGGGCTAACAGAAAGAAACCAAGATATGTTCTAGGTGTTTAGCTTGAGCAACTGGGTGGTGGTATTAACCCCCAAGGGAAATATGATAGTTACAGGTTTAGGGGTGGGAGGAATCCATAACTAATAATAACCAATCAATAATTAATGGTAAGAAATCTTGTGGACATCAGTGTGTGATGTCAGGTAGGCAGTTGAATTTTGCCCCTCACTCACGTCCTCATTCCAAATAGGCTTCTGCTCGTCCACAGTCCACAATCAGATTTCACAAAATTATCCCCAGAATGTCCTTTAGAGCAATTCTTCTTCTGATACAAGACCCAATTCAGAATCACGCATTACGTTCAGTTGTGAGATCTCTTCAGTGTCTTTAACCTGGCACAGTTCTTCCGCCTTTATCTTTCGTGACCTTGACAGTTTTGAAGAGTGCAGGCCAGTTGTTATGTAGAATGTCCCTTAGTTTGGATATGTATGATGGTTTCTTCATGGCTAATTTCAGATTAAATATTTTTGGCAGGAGTGCTTTGTACATTATTTTGTGTCCTTTTCGGTGCATCACATTGGGAGGCGCACTGTATGGCTTTGTCCCACTCTTGCCCTTGTTTATGTTGATCACCTTGTTAAGTGTTGCTCTCCAAGCTTCTCTACTTGTAAGTTTATCATTTCCCTCTTTGCGATTAATAAGTAATCCATGGGGAGGTATGTTGAGATAGTAAATACACTAGTCCTCACCAAATATTCACTCCATGGTTTTAACATCCATTGATGATTCGCGCCTGAATCAATTATCATTTTGATATTTGCGAGACAATGATTTTTAACTGAATAAATCCTCCTGTATCTGTTAGTTGCCATTTCAACCAAAAGGAATAGCTACCAGACAATATTGAAGTTATATAAGTCTCTCTTACTAGACTATGAGCTTCCTGAGAGCAGGCACTATGTATTTAGCTCAAACACCAATGCTGTATGCACAGTAGGTGCTCAATAAATATATATTGAAATAAACTGTACTAAAGTCACCCTGAAAATGGGCATGATATGAAAACTACCTACCTAAAATGTTTCTTTGGCACCAAAAATGTGATTTTATACCCGAGGGAGCTTTGTAACCTGTACCGGACTTAGCAGACGGTGCGGTCCTTGTTAGGGGTTCAAGCTGTGCCTGTCTCAAGGCACACTATAGTGGAGCCCATGACTCCTCGCTCAAGCAGGAGGGGGGGGGGCAGTTAGTGGAATGATTATGGAAATCAGTGTGTAAGAAAATGGAAGCAGCAGCAGATTCTCCCCAGAGCCTTTACCCACCTCTCTCTCCTTTGAATTCTTCACTCTTCTTTGAGTTCTTCAAGAAAGGACTGGGTGGGTGCTACTGCTTTGTTGGTTCCCTCTCCCCCCACCCCTCCCTCTTCCTTCTGCCACACCACTCTGCCTGTCTCTCCCGCTCTCTTTTCTAGAAAAGCAGAAACTTTCCCGCAGCTGTCAGGCTTCTTTCCCTGAAGAATATCTCTAATCGCCCCGCCTGATTGGGTCTCGTTAGCGGGCTGGTGGCATTGATTGTACTCAATCAGCATCCTCCTGCCCAGCTGGGAAAATGTCCCATTTATTCCTCCATTTTATCTACTCTTCCCTCTACAACTATTTTACAGTTTTTTTCTGGGATTGAAAAAAAAAAAAAAGCAAGCCCAAAGACCCAAATTTTTTGCTGTCCCTGGTTGTGGGATCCTTTATGATTTTACTTTGCATAAATCTTTCCTGCTATGTCTATCCTAGGGAATTTCTGAAAGTTCCTAGTGGGATCTCTGGGGACAACCACACCCTCCTCCCCAACCTCCACTTGTCAACAAGAATGAAGGGGTAATAAGAGCAAGCATTTACACATACAGTTGGCAAAATGTATTTGCATAGATGAGCTCATTTATGCCTTACAACGATCCTCTAGTACACATATCATCATCATCATCATCATCATCATCATCATCATCATCATCCCTATTTGTGGATGAGAAAACTGAGGTCTGGGAAAGTTAAGGGACTTGCCTAGATCATACATCTAGGAGGTGGCAGAACTGGGACTCAAACCAGGCAATTGGCTGGGAAGTGTGGTCCTATTCCAATACCATAAGCCCAACCCTTGGTCCAAGTACTGGCAGCTTCACCCTGTGGCAGAAGTTGTTCTGATTTTGGAAAAGCCAGGGTGGCCTCGTGTTCCCTGGCACCACCAGCAGAGATCACTGTGCCCCCAGGTGGACTAGGCAGCCTTTTGGGAGCCCTGACAGACCTCGGACTCCAAATCTCTCTCTTGCTGATCTGACCTATCCACATCACTCCTCTGAATTAAGGGACATGGAGAAATGTCCTCCAAGATAGTCTAGTTGGAGAGAGGGAAAGGAGGAAAGTTCAGGTCATGATGGGAAATTCCTCTAGGCAGGTCAGACCCAGATGGAGCACAGGGGATCTCACAGGTGTCCTTTCTTGCCTCTGGCACGTGGTAGGAAGAGCAAGCAGACCATGTGCTTGACAAGGCATCAGAACTGACGTCTTAAGACCCTGGGTCGATTTCCAGGTTTCCTGCCTGGTGGTTGTGTCACCTGGGGCCGATCACTTACAGTATTCGTCTCAACTAAAGGTAGTATGGGGGTTGAGGGAGTGGAAGGCAAAGACCATCTTAACATCCCAAAGAAAGATAATCTATAAATGTGAGAAACGCAGTGGATATTGAGATTCAGAATGTAGACTGCACCGCGTGAGAGTGCTAAGTGTTCTGAGGTAATGCGAGAAACTGCAGAATTTCTATCAAGATTGAAAAGAAAAACGTGAGCACTTTAGTATGATTCAACTACTCATGCTTTAATCTAGACATTTCTACGCAGATGGCAAACTGCTTGTGCTCACACACCAATTCTTTTACCCACGTTCATGCTTGTGGTACTTCATACGATTTGGTTCTCTCCCGCTTTCCTTCAGTTGTCTGACGTTTTGTTTACAGCCGGTTATAGCTTCTTTATTGGCCACTATCTTTCAAACTGCCATCAAAACAAATCATATTTTCCTCCCCCTGGTAACACTTGTGTGTTCCACATGACTGTAGCATGACAGAAGGTAGGACTTTTTCCTACCCCCTACCGACTGTGAGCATTTTAGCCACATTAGGGATAGCTTGCCTCAGTTTCCGCACTAGTAAGATAGACTGATAATGCATCTCATGAGGTTGTTAAGAGACTTCAGTGGACCTACTGGGTGTAAAAGTCTTCTTTAAAAATAAAAAGCGCCATTCAGATTTAAGGGATTCTTTGCACTTCTATACATTTCCTCACATTTCATGTTTCCTGTTTGCCTTATCACTCTCACTTACCTGCAAGTAACTGGGGGGGGGGGGGGGGGGGGGGAGGGGTGGTAGGGGAGCCTATTGTATTAACATTAATATTTTGAATGGATTGCATATTGTCTGGAACAGGGCAGGTGCTCAATACGTATTGTGTGGATGTGTGGATGGGTGTGTGCATGGATGGACGCTTGAGGAATAGAGGAGAAGATTGTTGAGCTGAAATAGGGGTGCAAGATTCATTGAACAATTACAGTTATAATCCCCCCCCCCCACCGCCCTTAGCCTTTGCTACCATCTGTGAGGTAGGTAATATTATTCCCATTTTACAAATGAGGAAAAGCTGAAGCTCCGGGAAGCTCAGGCTAGTAAATAGCAGAGCTGGGATATTCCAGCCAGATTCATTCCCAAACTTAAGACCTCTTTCCTGAAGGCAGAGAAGGACAAAGACTTGCAGAAGAACACAATTTCCCATCAACATCCATTTGAGTCTCTGATACACCTAGCTCCAACTCCTTACAAATTAGGTGAACCAATGCATTGACTGTTCCATTTCTGTTCATTTGATTTGGGACTCTGTCATTTGCAACCAAAAAACCTTGATGAATGCACACCCCCTTACCCACTTCCCCATAGCATGCTTCTTATACTTTATTCTAGCATCAGTGTCTCTGCCTGATAGTACAACTATTTATTCATATCTCTCTTTCCACCAGATGGATCCCCCAGAAAGTACGGGCCATATCTAATTTATTTATTGAACACCACTTATGTGGCACGCTCTTTGCTGAGTATCAGTAGCCTGCCATATAGACGATGTTCAATAAACGTGTGTGTGTTTTAATAATGGTAACGTACAGCTCCTTTATACTAGGGGATTTTTCCTGATGTCCCTGGGCACTAATTAAGCACCTACTATGTGCCAAATCCCCATGTACTAGAGGATTTTACAGAGAGATCATATTATCTCTGTTTTACCTCTCAACGGTCTCTTGGAATAGGTAACATTTCATGACCTACCACCATCATTTCCTCCTTCTTCCTTTGGGAGGAACAGAAAGTCCCCCTGAAGCCACTCAGCAAATACATAGTCAGAATATGATGAAGATAATTTGAACCTTTGTTTTAAAACCTTGTTAAATTTTCTGTTTAAAACTGTTTTGTTCACATAGTGATAGGAGATCTTTTAGAAATCAGTTCTGAAGAGCAGTCTTCCTAAGGCAGTCAGTATTCAAAGCGGTTTGGAGAGAAAGCTGGTTGCTAGGGGCAACACTAACTTCTGAGGGGGAATCTCTGGATGTGGATATAAAACCGATGCCCTGGGGACCCTGTAGGAGTGGGGTCTCCTCTCACAGAGGAGCCAAGATATGGAAAGTGGCCAGGGAAGCCTCTGGACTGTGCTGGCTGCCCTCTTTTGGTGACTAGCAGGTGACTTGCATGGGGGATGAGGCCATGACTCAAGCACACGGGTGGTGGCCTTCCTCCTTCTGACAAGGCCACTAGGAGATCGGAAGGGTCTCAGGTGGAGCTGTGAAGCCCTATTCCATGGAGCAAGACGGTCCAGGCTGGAGCCAGGCGTATTGCCTCTCTGGTTACTCGTTTTTATGGTATTTATTAGAGCTCTGCCCCTTGGCATCCACCCATCTGTTCTCCATCCCCGTAGTTTTGTCTTTTCAAGAGTGTGATACGAATGAAATAATATGGTGCGTAACCTTTTGAGACTACCTCCTTCTGCTCAGTACAACACCTATGAGATTCCTCCGGGTCGTGTCTATCCGCAGTTCCTTTTTGTCGCTAAGTAATACTCCATAATGTGCGTGTTCAGTCAGCCTTCATTATTTGTGGATTCCGTATTCATAAATTTGCCTACTTGCTAAAATTTGTGACCCCTGAGTTGGTACCCACAGCGCTTTCATGGTTATTCACAGACACGTGCAGAGTCGTGAAAAATTTGAGTTACGTGATGCACACATAGCCAGCTGAGGTCAAACGAGACGACGCTCAGCGTCTTGCTTCGGCTCTCACGCTGTAAACAAGTGTCCTTCCCATGGCCTATTTCATGCCATCCCTTTCTGCGTGTCTTTGTGCTTTTTGTTGGTGGTTTTGCGGTTTCAAATGGCCCCGAGCGTAGTGCTGCATTGCTATTGTTCCTAAGCAAGAAGCCTGTGATGTGCCTTATGGAGAAAAACACACGTGTCGTAGGAGCTTTGTTCAGGCAGGAGTTATGGTGCTATTGGCTGTGAATTCAATGTTAATGAATCAACAATATGCATTAAGTAAGTTGTCTTTATTTTATTTATTTATTTTTTTTAATTTTTTTTTTTAACGTTTATTTATTTTTGAGACAGAGAGAGACAGAGCATGAACGGGGGAGGGGCAGAGAGAGAGGGAGACACAGAATCGGAAGCAGGCTCCAGGCTCTGAGCCATCAGCCCAGAGCCCGACGCAGGGCTCGAACTCACGGACCGCGAGATCGTGACCTGGCTGAAGTCAGACGCTTAACCGACTGCGCCGCCCAGGCGCCCCAAGTAAGTTGTCTTTAAACAGAAACTCACCTAAAACAAGGTTACGTATTGGTCAGTTGATGAAAATGTTGTGACCAACGACTCACAAAACCTAACCCTGTATTCCCCCTAGGGACAAAGGTTCGGTAATTGCTAATCCAGTGTTCGAAGTGACTTTACAGAGCACGACTGCTGTGGATAATCAGAATCGAAGGTAGTGGTGGTATCTATTAAACTCGAGCTCTGGGCTAGTTACAGTGGATCTCAAAACCCAGTCCCTGACCTCACGGTGCTTACAATTAGGTGGTGATGATAGGTCTTTCACAGCAATATCACTTAAGGAGATTGCATTTTGGTTAGTTGATTTTAGTTCATTCAGTTTTTGGAAGGTTCAGGGGAACTGAGATTCTAAGGTACCTGCCCTGTTCTGTGCAGTCCTAAGAGAAGAATGAGCTGGTTTCTCAGGAGGACAAAGAAGCAGACGGGGAGAGAGGACAGGCAGGATCCGGGAAGACTCCTGTCTGCCACGGCTCCTCTCCTGGATGCTACATGTTCCCAGGAGTGTTTCTATACTCGGGAAATTCTTGCTGCGCATGGGTTTTTTTGTGGACCCTCCACGGAGGCCCTAAGCTTTATGCCCCAGGCAGGGCAAAGGAGAATGGAGGTAGCTCTTTGGAAGGAGGAGGAAAGACATCAGGGACCAGGAATTAAGTAGCTGTGGGGGCCTTATGGAAATTGGAGGTGGTTCTGGATCCCCACGGGCTGCAAATTGGCCACTGTGGTCAAGTTTACCTATATTTGGGGAGTGGGTAGGCCTCAGCCAACGTCTGGCCTATGCATAAATAACCCAGTGGTCAAGAGGGAGAGGAACTGTATCATTGACTGCTGGGTTGTGCAGGACGAATTTAGGGGTTGTCTGAGTCAGATGTGGATGGCAGTGGTCTGGGGGAGGTCTTTTACTTCATCCGAGCTCCCGGCTGAGAGTCAAGGCCCTTTCCTCCCTGTCTCCATAATCATCATAGTGGCAATAGGTGGTGTCTACCATGTCAGTTCTCATTTGTGTTCACAAGGACATTTTGTATATATTATTTCCATGATTCTTCACCTTTTCTTTCCAAGATAGATGGCTTTTAAATTTACACGGATAACTGGGATCGAGGTGACTGGCTGTGTGGGTACCCTGTGGCACTAACCATATCACCCTCCGCTGTCTTAGCCATAGAAGGACACCGACGGGCAAATAACATGTTAAAAGGGATGATTTTGAGTCCGCTCTCGTTTTTTTTTTCTTTTTAAAATGTTTTTACCTTTATTTATTTTTGAGAAACAGAGTGAGACAAAGCATGAGGGGGGGAGGGGCAGAGAGAGAAGGAGACACAGAATCTGAAGCAGGCTCCAGGCACAGAGCCCGACACGGGGCTCAAACCCACGAACCGTGAGATCATGACCCGAGCCGAAGTCGGATGCTCAACCGACTGAGCCACCCGGGTGCCTCTAGTCCGCTCTCGTTTATATATCTGGTTTCTCACTGAGAGTAACAAGGCTACTTGCCACAAACTGGTGACTGGCGTGTGGTATTGTGATAGCCAAGGTGGGGATTCTGTGTTCTCTTGTACGATTTTCACAGTGTTGTGATACCGCTTCTCCACCTAGTACTATTACTACTAGAATTCCATAGATGGGTAACAATCATCATCGGAGCAACGAGGGGTCTCGCACACCGGCATGGACCTAGATCAGTTTAGAAAACAGTGAAAGAAAATACTTTCACCCCACACACCAGGTTTTCTAGGTCTTTTCTCACCTCTGTAAGCTCTCGTTCACCAGTCAGAAAAGAAGGTTTCCAGAATCCCCACCATGCACGTCCCCCCCCCCCCACCACCCCCAGACAGTGAAGGAGATCATTTCCCCCAGCACCCGCATCTTCCAAATCTGGGGCGGTGTGGGGGGAGATGAAAGCTGTCTGACGACACAGAAGCAGAGAGGGCTGGCCCTGTCCTCCGCCTCTGAGAACTCTGGAGGTGAGGGTGGGCGCTGCGGGGAGGCCCCCAACGTGGGAGCACGTGCTTCCTGTCAGTCACTCCTCCCACGTGGAGGCACGTGCAGCTCTTGGCTTTGCTCTTTTTCTCTCCTCTCTGTGTCCCAGGGAAGGGAACAGACTTATCCACTCAGTGATCTCAGGAGAATCCATCAGGCATGGACCTCCATTCAAGGTCGGATTATGGCAAGAGCCCAAGCTGTCTCCTGCCCATCCATGACACCCGTCACCCTTGGGCAGCCTTCCACCATCACTTCCATGTGCAGAGCCTTCCAGTGTGTGCTGTGTGGTCAGAGCCCCCTGGCTCGGGGGTCCAGGGGGTCCATTTGCCCTCTCACTTGGCCATATCCATCACCTCAGTCTTTGCAGCAACCAAGGTGGCATTTCTATCTCCCAACTTCCATCATTTGTCTTTTTTTTCTTAGTTTTCTTAGAGCATGGAGAAAGTGGGGTGGACGCTCCTTTGATGGAGACACAGCAAAGGATTCTTTTCTTCTCTTCCACCAACTAGGTCTGCCCCTCTTTTCCACATCTGGCTCTAAACTCACGTCTCCCAAGCCTTCTCTCTAGATTAGTTGCTAATTTCTGAGCCACTGCTTTCCTCTCTGTAGAATGGAAGGATACGCTGAGAGAGACCTTACGGATTATCTGGGCTGGCTTCTTTCCAGAAAGCCTTGCAGCTCAGGCAGGGCAGAAGAATGGTGGGCTTCCACTTAGAAGAGCTGATATGATTTGGCAAAGAGTTGCGACCTCTCTGCACATCCGTCTTTTCGCTGGCAAAATGGACCTAAATCGTTTCTGCCTCTCCATGCTGCGGTGAGGGTTGCAGGATGGTGACTTATCAGGTTTAAAGCCCATGCAAACATGGGTTGTTCATATTGGCAGGGTTTCTGGG
Organism: Felis catus; assembly: GCF_018350175.1. Classification (NCBI taxonomy): domain Eukaryota; kingdom Metazoa; phylum Chordata; class Mammalia; order Carnivora; family Felidae; genus Felis; species Felis catus. The sequence goes on along the minus strand of NC_058377.1, from coordinate 14,133,376 downwards.
TTTTTTGGGGTTATTTTTTTGTTTGTTTTGGTTTAGGGTTTTAGTTTTTGTTTTTTTCTGTTTGTTTGTTTCTTTTTCAGGTTTTCTGGTGTGCCAGGATTAAAAGGGCCCCAGCTTGGGGAGGCTGAGGGCTTTTCAGGACCCAGAGGAGTGGGGTTAGATAGTAGGAAGTCCTAAAGAAAATACTCTGGACTGGGTTTTTGGACCTGTCCAAGCTTTAGTGCCTGGGGTGAGGCCTCCGGAGGCCTGTCCACAGAGGGGCTGCTCCCAGCCTCTGCTAGATGTGTGCCTGGAAGGGGCAGGTGGAGTATGGCATCCAGGCCTGTATAAGGAAGGCCTTGAGAAGGAAGTCAGAGAAGGCTATGTCCCCTCAGGCTGCAGCAGTACTTGCTTCTGAACCCCAGGACCCTGTCATCAGGCTCAGGGGAGCCTCCACCTTGAGACCTCACTCCTGGCAGAAGTTAGCATAGGCGTGAAATCTTAGCATCCCATCTACTTTTTCATCCCATGACTCACTCCTGCCCCACCCCCGAGCCTGTAGGAACTGCCCTGAAACCCAGTGTCCCCCAAGATCCATCCCTGTTCCCCAGTTAGCCCACCCTTTCCCCAACTTCTGCACTGTCTCCGTGTGACCCTGAAGGTCTTATAAAGACCTGGAAAAGATGGGTGACAACAGCAAAACCACTGGTCCCTTCTAGACCTCAGTATCTCTTTTCTGTAAGTGGAAACAATACTCTTACATAATCCTTGGTGCTTTGGTTCACCAGAATCACTATCAGAAAAATTTTTATTTCTTTTATTTTCACTTAAATGTTTATTGATTTATTTTGAGAGAGGGTGAGCACAAGCAGGGGAGGGGCAGAGAGAAAGGGAGAGAAAGAATCCCAAGCAGGCTCTGTGCTGTCAATGCAGAGCCCAACATGGGGCTACATCCCATGAACCATGAGATCATGACCTGAGCCGAAACCGAGAGTCGAACACTTAACCCACTGAGCCACCCAGGTGCCTGAGAAAGTTTTTATTAATGCTAATTTATGTCTGGCACTATGCTGGGCATTGTGGCTTCCACTGCCCTGGAGAGAGAATATTTGTGTGTGTGTGTGTGTGTGTGTGTGTGTGTGTGTGTGTGTGTATGCACACGTGTATACACACACAGGTTTTGCTCACATCAAACAAACTTGTTATATGAACACCTGGGTTTACACTAATGATAAATTAGGGGATGATTATTCACTTTATAAAGATTCATGTTAGGATTCCCCTAGTGCGTTTATAATGTGATTCAATTTATACCGTATTCAGCCACTTCCTATTGTGTGAAGGGAGGCCCTCTCTGCATAAACAAGAGCATGTGTAGGCAGTATTTTGAGCATTATGGAAGGAAAGAATTAGAGATACTGAAGAGGTTTTTATTGCTGCTACAATGAGTAATACTAATGCCTGGGAACAAAGGTGACTGTGGATCACGATTTCTGTAGCCTCCGGAGCACTTCGGTACCCCTGGGGCCCAGCAAGAAGGCCAGCTCCCTGCTCACAGGTCTGACCTGGGATTAACGGGGACCTGTGTGGGGGCTTGGAGTGGTCGGGGCCTGGGAACCAGAAGCTCTGGCTTTGGTATCAGGTGTAACAAAGGAGAGATGGAGAGGATACAGTTACTTGGTTTATGTTTCTTGAGATCATTAGGTTTGGGGTGCCTGAGCTGAGGCCAGTCGGGGAGACTCTTAAGGAGGATAGAGGCCCCAGGGTAGCACAGGGTTCTGGCCAACGCTTAGCCTGTCTTCTACACCCTGTCCCTTACCCCAAGCCCTTTCCCCAGGGTCATGGACGGCGACCCACTTCTGAGTTTTCCTTGTCCATCTTGCTCTCTGGAAGCATTTTGCTGCGCCAGCCGAGCAGACGAGGAGCTCCTGTTTTGAGGCTCCCTGGTAGGCAAGCTGCACCCTCTCTCTTCAGCATCTTTTTCCGTCTCTTCAGCTCTCCGGATTCATCACTAGTAGAGGAAGACATTGAAGTCCAGGTTATGGAGCCACACTTTTTCAGGCAGGCAATGGAAAAGCATTAGGAATTTGTGGTCAGGGGAGTGATTTGGTAACAGGTGGGGTTCCTAAAGATCGTCTGACTGAGGCGGGTGTGGAATGCGGATGTGTGGGCGAGGCAGGGCTGTTGGAAGGCTGCTGAGAGGATAAGGTTTTCGGGGTGAGACGGCGGCATGTGGAATGGATGTGAGACCCAGTGAAGGATGCAGACCGGCAGGTTATTAGAGTGAGGGGAAGGGATGGGCCTTCAGATGCTGAAAGACCATCCCTGGCCCATTGTGTTTTCAGGAAAAGCATCTCCATTCCCTTTCCCTGGCTCCAAAGCTCACTGGCCTCTCCCTTCATTCTTGGGCATGCCTCTGAGCCCTGGTCTTCCGAGCTGTGCCCAAGTAAGAGTCTGGCTTGCCACCACTGGATTATGACCCCCTTTGACAAGTGAGACGTGGAGCAGAAAGGACCGAGTCCACCCTGGAGTTTTCTGGGGCCCCCGTCTCTCTGATCAAATCAAAACCCGTGCCTGCCATCAAGGGTCCCGAGGAGGGCTAGACAGCTGGCTCAGACCAGGGGACGCTTACCACTGAGCCCCACTCCCCCACATCGGGCATCTTCAAAGGAATCTTTGGTGTCGCCGACCAAGTCAGCAGGGGCTGGGAGGGAGCCTGGAGCTTTATTAACTAATCTCTGGTACTTGAGTAATTTATTATGTTTAAGCTGGTGCCATCAAGTCTCTCAGCAGTGCCCGCGTGCGCTGGGAAATAAATTAAAGGCTGTCCAGAGATACTTGGATCATCTGTGTGATTGCTGGGCTGGTGAGATGGAGGTTTAAGGCTCTCTCTTCTTGCAAATTGGAAATTAGGAATTAATAAGACAGCAGGCCAAAGAGCTGCTGTGGTTGTGGCTATTTGGCTGCAGGGCAAGGACTGGGGGAGGGAGGACTGCTGCCTGGGAGGGTGGGGTGGGCAGGAGCCGAACGGAGTCCGGCTAGGGTTGCCATGTGGTGGGCAATGCAGGGGGGCTTGTGCTGCTGGGAGAGGGGCCCTTCGTTGGCCTGTGCCTGTGGGGGCTTTTCTCTCCGGAGAAAGGCTAAGTGGGTAATGGAGAGAGCCTCAGCCTGGAAGCCGGATGAGTTTCTTGTGGCCCAGCCGGGCCTCTGGCCTGCTGTGTGATGTTGGGCAGACCCCTTCCTCGTCTGGACTTCAGCCTCTCACCTGTCAGATGAGGTTGAACTCAGAGGTGACATATCCACTAGGCACATGATGTTTTAATTTCTCTTAAAGTCAGAAGAAAAACAATGAACTTCTGGGTTGAAGAAACTGCTTTAATCTAGAGTATGAGTACATTCATCCAAAGCGGTTGTAAAAGTGAATTTTTAGTATGAACCTTTTTGTGTGGGGAGGAAGGGGCTCCTGGAACTTCTCACGTAGCCTCTGTTAGACTAGCTGACCCCAAAGGCCCCTCCTGCCCTGACAGCCTCTGGTTTCCAGAACCTTCCAGAGCCATTGTCCGCTTTCGTTCTGGGTTGATCTTGGCTCTGGCTGGTGAGCTCTTTGAGAGCAGGGCTGCATCCGGCCACGTCTGTCATCCCTGCTCCTGCAGCAGGAGCTTTGCATCCAGGGAAAGGGTCACCGTCTGAGTGGTGGCTGTGGTGGAATCAGGAGTGGAATCCAGGCCTGTGGGCTTTCTGCTGCCCAGTGCGGCTGCTTCCTGGCCGCCATCCAGGGAAGAGACAAGTGAGCTGGCCTAGGAGCCAGAACTACCTTCTCTCACGAGCCTCTCCGTGCAGCCTTGCCCATGAGCCCCTGCCTCGGCCCTTGAACCCAACCTCACCCCTGCCTTTTGCTTGTCTGCTCCCACCAACTCTTCCAGAAGGGAGCAGCGCAGGCTTCAGCAGTTGGCGCCCGGGGGCCAGTGGGCACCAGGCTGGGGGGCCCAGAGTGGGTCGGAACCCCCTCAAGAGCCCTGGCCTGTAGTTGGGTGGCCTCACCACCAGGTGGCAGGCTTGCTCTACACAGATGCCTTGGCTGGAGCATTTGCCTGGCAATGACTGGAGGTGTCAGAGGATGCCAAAGGAGCCCGCGGCTGGGGGTGTTGAGGCCAGCGTGGGCGGCTTCAGAAGCAGGGCTGAGGCCTCTCAAGTTGGCACTGGGCTCCCGCTGAGATCCTGGCTCCAAGGGCACCTTGGTCTCCTTGAAAGGGCCTCCAGGCTGATGTCAGGTAGCTGACCAGAGGGCGCCCCCTGGAGTAGGGAGGGCTGAGTTGCCTCCCTTTAGATCTGTGTACCTGTAAGGGTGGATGGGTGGGTGTGGTGGACAGAAATGCACCTGATATCTTCGGAGGCATTCCAAGGACCGTGGATCTGGAGAGAAAGGAACCTCCCCATCCCAGTACTTAGACTGTCCCTGCTCTGGGCAGGGTGGCCTCAGTGATCCTGCACCTCTGTCCAACCCTCTGCCCAGTGTGGCCCAGACCCTTGGCACTCCAGCAAACTGGGTTCACCCCAGGGGGTGGCGGGTCCTAGGAGGCAGGGGTCAGAGCACGCTTGGGCCCAGGTTGTCTTTGCACCAGGAGAGAACAGGGAAAGATTCAAGCCTTGGTCTAGGGAGCACTAAGGGGAGGAGGTGAGAGTGAGGCGCACAAGTGGGAGGTGGTCCCGGCAGCAGGGAAAGGGGAGCCAGCCTTAGCTTATTGGAGAGATGGGTGAGGGTCCAGGTCCAGGGAAGTGGGGGCGCCCAGCCTCTCCTGGCACTGCGTTGTCTCACGGTTCTTCCAGGGCCTGGCGACCTCCTGGGACTCCTGAGTGGCATGCAATTGCTATGCACTGGCACCAGCCAGGCTCTGGTCCTTGCTCAGCTGCAGACTCACACCCTTCTGCCGGTGGCATCTTTGTGCCCGCCATTCAAGTCAAAGGCCCAGAAATAAACCCTGGACTTTGCTCCCCTGTCTCCCTCAGCTTGTCCGTGCTCCCCTGTGCTTGGGCCAGTGTCTGGTCCTGCCTCCAGCCCTTACCCTGAATCCCGGTCTCTGCTCCTGCTTCAGAACAGGCCATGGCCTCTGTCCCCCCCTCCCCACTAGCATCCGTGGTGCTGCAGGTCAGCTGGTCCCTGGACCCTTCCTCTGTGGGTGTTGTGTCTTCTCAGGACAGAAAGTATCAAGTGGGCCTTGATGGGGATGGGGTGTCAGTCATGGTGGGGCACACGTGCTCTGGGGTCCCAGGTCTCTCACTCTTACAGTTCACAGGGACGACGAGTCTGAGCCAGAGCTTGAGAGAGACCAGGGGGAGGAAAACAGAGGCAGAGAGACAGGCGGCCGGGAGGCAGGCGTACTGTGGCCAACAGACAATGATACTGGTTTTGGGGGGGATGCAGGGAAAGACAGGAGGAAGGAGAGCAGAGGAGGAGGAGGAGGGGAATGAGAGACAGAACGAGAAAAAAAAGAAGGGACAGAAGAACCAAAAAAAAAAAAAAACCCGAGAAGGATGGAAATGAGATACATTGCAAACCAAGGATGGAGGAAAACAAAAGAAAAAAAAGAGAAAACACCCAAAAGACCGAAACGCTAAATACATACATATGCAAATATGTGCGTGTGCATGGGTGTGCGTGTGCACACACACACACACACACGGACACATAAGCACACTTATTGCTTCTGGCCACTCTCCTGGCCACTGGCTGTTCCTCTCTCTGTGTCTCCATTGCCTTGACCTGCCTCGGGTCCCTGAGAGGGGTGTAGGTCCCGGTGACGCCTCTCCCGTGATGGGCCCCCTGCCCATCCCTGAAGACCCCTCCACTGAGGCTAGATGCACAAAGGGGGCCAAAGTCTTCATGCCTCACATGTGTCACCCAAAATTGGATCCAACTGCCTCTCTCTCTTCCTCTCTCTCCCTCCTAGTTTCCTTAGTAACTGACAGCTCCCCAGTGAATTCCAGACCCCGGGTGACAGACTGCTGTCACTGTCACACAAGCGCACTCTCTCTCTCCACTGCCCCTCCCCCCCCCCACATGGATTCACAGACTTGGGCGGGGGTGTGAGGATGCCTGGGTAGGCTCAGGGGTAATTAAAACATGTACCATTTATTCCATAACAGGGAGCAGAACTTTAATTACTCACTCTGAGGGTGAGGGCGTGAGTGAGGAGGTGGCTATTGGGGGGTTTGGGGAGGGGGACTGGGGACGTGTCTGCCTTCCTTCTTTCCTTTCCATTTGCCCAACTTGGATGGGAGAGGTGGGAGGTGAGTTCCAGGAAGCAAGGGGGTGCTAAGTGCGTGTGGGGAGGGGAAGCCGAGGGTGAAACCTGATTGTGTTCATTAAGGCAACACAAAACTGGGAGCCGTAATAATAATTAAATTAATTATAAAAGCAATTTGCTTTTGGAAATTTGATTTGACAGCTTACTAGTGGCTGCACTGATCTAGCAGCTCTGGCTTAAAAATAGTCGGAACAAAAAACCAACTAGAAGAACCATCAGCTAATTTTAATTAGATGCCAGGATTGGTAAACAAAATTCCGCACCACCCTTTCATTGTGGCTGACTTCGATTTAAGGAGATGTCGGGATTGATTTTGGGAAAGGCAGGGGAAGGGAAGGTGCCTTTCGGAGAGCGGATGGAGGCTGGGGGTGGGGGGGGGGGAGAGCGGAGGTCTTCCCAGGGGGATGCTCCCTTCATCCCCACCCATCTGGGAATATTTGCTCAAAGGCCCTTCAGTGGTTCCTCACTGACTCAGAGAGTGACTTGGTGTGTGACCTTGGCAGAAGGCAGAAATGGCTCAGCTGTGTGACTGACTGTGTGTGTGTGTGTGTGTGTGTGTGTGCGTGCGTGCGTGTGTGTCTGTGTGTTGGAGAGGACCTCACACTGACAGCATTCGCTGAGCCTAGAGGAACTGCCAAGAAGGAAGGAGACAGAAGACGTGCAGTGTTGGCTACACTCTCTGCCCCCCTACCTGGGTTCTAGAAAGCCTGAAGGTCTGAGGAAGCCGTATTCTGTATTCACTGTCCGGAAGCTTTGATGAAGACAGAAGAAGGGCTGGATTCTGGCACGGCGAGGCTGCTGCATCCTGGGGTTCTAAGGTCTCCAGGAACCACTGTGACCCCTGACCTCCCAAGGCCTACGTAGCCCCTGTCTTGTCTCCCCAGAAGTGCGCACATCCCCTGCCTCGGGAGCGTGTTGTGTTCCTGCCTCACTGTGCTGTCACTGCAGGGTCCCCTGCTCCTCCCCCCTCCGGTGGGGCTTGATTCATCCCTGGGTCCCCCTACCTGGTCAGTGCCCAGCATGAAATGGCATCCAGGAAACCGCTGGAGCAAAGGACTGATTGTGACCTGTCTAGAGACCTTTTCTAGCTAGCATCTGACTGCCCACCCCCCTCTGTCTCCATCCCCTAAACCCGATACTGCCGCCCCCCACTCGTTCCCCTCTGGTCTTCTGCAGATGAGGCACTCTCGTCGCCCCCTGGGTAATGGCTCTCACAAAGGTCACCGGAGATTTCCTCACTTTCTACCCATGGCTCCCTTCCCCATCCTCTTGTTCCCCACAGCACCTGCACATTTAACAACCCCAGGGCAGCTGTCCTCGGGGCCCGGCTCCCGCCCTGACCTCCCTGGGGTCACCTTCAGGGTGACATCATGATGACATCCCCAAATTTCCACTGAGGTGTGCTGGCTCAGGCTCCCAGTGTGGTAGGCACAGGTGGGGGAGAGCTGGTTGGGGCCCCACCCCCTGCGGCTCAGAGTTCAGTGCACAAAAGGGTCTTTTCTACCTCCCTCCCGCACCCTCCCGCACCCCCCCGCACCCCGCATTTTCCCAGCAGCTCCGTCCGGCCTCTTGTTTCTAACCACCCAACAGGCATTTCCACTTGAAGATCCCTGTGCTATCTCAGAAACAGTGTTTGAAACAGGTTCTCCACCCTCTCCTGCACACCCCCAGACCTTTCCCCCAACAGCCCCGTTCTCTGAGGGTCGCCACATCTTCCCCAGCACCCGGCTTTTCCCTGAGCCTTGGTGTCATCTTCTGCAGCTCCCTCTTCTTGTCTCCCAGGTGTCATCCACCTTGGAGGCCTGTGGCCTTTTTTCTTTAAATTCCCCTCCTCTGTGTTCCCTGCACGCCTCGCCCACCCTCTCTCCTGGGCCCAGGGTCCAACCGGCCCTTTTCCTGGCTGAGTGTGGTCCTCGCCCTCTGGCCCCGCCCCTGGCCACCCTGACGACGCGGGAGCCCCTCGCTGTGGCCCCCAGGGGCTGCTCTCGTTTCCTGCCACGGCTCCTGCGGCGCCAGGTGTAGCCTACGGGGCCTGATCCCGGCAGTATTTGGGGAGAGGCAGAGGGAGGGCAGGGTGGAGGAAGGGGCGGCCTCACGCCCCAGCATGCCTGGAAGCCCAGAGCCGGAGTGGCCGAGATGCAGCTGAGAAGGATTTGGACTCACGGGTGTAGGGAGAACCGGCGCTGTGGAGCAGGCGGGGCGGAGGCCCCCCGAAGAGGCTTCGGGCCTGGGGCTGAGCTGTGAGCAGGGACCTTTGGGGGATGAGGGCAGATTGGGGGGTGAAAAAGGCGGACGTGGAGACCTGAGAAGACAAGGCACGAAGCCATTGTCTCTAGAGCAAAAAGTGGGACTTGTGCTCTGACAAGTCTCTGACATCCAGGGGGTACCTGGGAGTTAGGGGTGTGTGCTGATGCCGGGGGTGGGGGGGCCCACCAGTTCTCGAGGCTGGCAGTGTGGGACAGGCCTCCTGTGCGGCTGCAGCCACCACCCCGAGTGTCCTGGCTCCAGGCGGGATATGCGCCGTGTGAGTGTGTGAGAGAGTGTGCATGTGTGTGAGCGTGTGAGTGCTCTTTGAGTGTGTGTGTGTGTGTGTACAGTGTGAACGTGGGTGTATGTATGTGTGTGAACGTGTATGTGTGAGTGCATCTGTGAATGTATGTATGTGTGTAAGTATGTATAAGACAGTATATGTGAATGTGTATGTATGTAAGTGTGAGTGTGTGTATAAATATGCATGTTTCAGTATGTGTGCATGTGTGTGAATGTGTGTGTGAGTACATGTAAGTGCATGTGTATGTGAGAATGTGTATGTATGCGTGTGTGTGAGTCTGTAAATGTGCATCTATGTGTTTATGTATGTGTATTTTTGCATGAGTATGTGTACATGTGTATTTCTGTGTGTGTGCATGTAAGAGTGTATGTTTATGTGTGTGTAACTGTGTATGAGTATAAGTGTGCATACATGTGTAAGTGTGAATATGTAGGTGTGAGGGTATGTACATGTATGTATGGGAATATGTAAGAGTGTGTACACACGTGCACACAAGTGTGAGTGAATGTGTGTAAGTGCATGTGTGAATGTGTGAGAGTGTGTATGTATGCACATGTGTGCTATGTATGAGTATCTGTGTAAATATGTGTGTATATATGTGAATGTGTGAGGGTTAGAGAGTGTGTATGTGTATGGAAGTGTGTGTATGTGAATGTGTGAGGGTGTGTAAATGTGTGCACGTGTGTGTATGAACATGTGTGTGTATGTGCACATGTAAGTATGAATGTATGGAGGTTTGTTCATATGTGTGGGAATGTGTGCATGTGTGTGCACACAAGTGTAGAAGTGTGCATCCAGGTGCAAGTGTGAATGTGAGGGCGTGAAAGTATGTGTGGGAGTGTGTATGTGCACACATAAGTGTATAAGTGCACACACATGTGTGAGTGTGTAAGCATGTGTGTGTGTGGGAGTGTGTGCACGTGTGTATGTGTGCACATAAGTGTGAGTGTATGGGGGTTGTCTGTATGTGTGGAAATGTGTGCACACAGTGTATAAGTGTGCATGCACATAAGTGTGAATGTGTGTATGTGTGGAAGTGTGTGCACATGTGTGTGCGCATGTGTGTGTAGGAGTGTGAGTGTGTGTGTAGTGCATGGGGTGGGAAGGTGAGGGAGAGAAGCTGAACGGTTCCAACCTTACTGGTTATGAGCTGTATGACTTTGGACAATCGCTTAATTTCTCTGAGCCTCAGTTGCATCATTTATGAAACGAAGATAATTAGAGTATCTCAAAAATTGTTGTGAGGATCAAAAGAAAGAATTTGTGAGAAGCCCGGAGCCAGGTTCCCAGACTTAACCCTTGTTTAAGGAATGTTACATTGTGAGTGTTACTTACGCCAGCCTTTCCTGACGTCTACATTTTTCAGTCCTGCTCTTCCCTTCTTCCTAAGTGGCCGAGCCTGGCGTGCCAGGGCTGGAGAGACCTTACAGCTGATCTGGTCCAACCTCCTCACTTCATGGCTGGGGCCACGATGCCCAGATGAGGCAGGAGACTAGCCCAGGGCTTCCCTAGAGTGGGTTCAGAGCTGAGGCTAGACTCGGGCCTCGGGACTCCCATACCAGTGCTTTCTCTGTCCATCGGGTCTCAGAGTTTTGAGTTCAGGTTAACACAGGTAGGAGTCCACGAAACAGAGGCTGCAGTAAGGACCAGCGCGTGGGGCAGAAGCCACGGCACCACCTCCTGGTACCCACGTCCTGGCATTGTCCGGGCAGCCTCCGCCTGGAGGGGTGAGATGCATCGCAGAACCGTGTGAGGCGCTCACAGTCATCTGGCTGAAAACCCTTCACATGTCTCTGGTGATGCCTGTGAGGGGAGACCAGGGCGCACTCTTGCCTCTTGCCTTGAAATCCCTCAACGCTCCAGTTTGACTACCAAGAAAACATCATCCACCCAGACCCTGCCCAGTCTCTGCCAGGAGAGAGGAGCATGGGCTGGGCTCACCTGGAGACAGGTGAGCTCACCATCTGGTGCCTGGATCCTAGCAGAGGGTGAATCCTGTGTGATTTTGGACAGGGCATTTCACCTGTCTGGATCCCACATCCCTCACGTGTAAAAAGAGGAGGAGCAGAAAATGTCTACTCGTCTGTGATTCTGAACCCAGCCGGTCCCCTTCCTCAGACCTGCCCGACCCTCTCCACTAGCCCTGGGTGGCATGGTACTTAGGTCGGGAGGACAGGGGGCCAAAAGCTCTGCATTCATTCCTCTGCAAAGAGCTGTGTTTGTGAGTGAGGGTGGATGTGTCAGGGAGAAATGGAGAGCCAGAGCTGAAAGGAAGGACAAGGACAGAAAAGGGCAAGCCCACGGCCGCTTTACCAAGCAGACGCAGGTGGTCTCGGAAGGTCTGAGGCGAGTGGAGAGGACGCACTCTGACCTCTCGGCCCCTTGGTGATCCAGCGTGGTTAGGCATTCCCGTTGCCTCTGTGGAGGAGGATGGAAGTCAAGGCATGGGCTGCAAGTGCACCGTAGGCATTCAGAGAAGCTACCAGAAAGAATTTTCAAAGACCAAAGGACAAGGGATCGAGGAACGCTCCTTCCCTGAGAGTGTTTGGGAAAATGCAGCTCTACATCCTTCTCCCCCGTTAGGTTTTGAGCGCTGCAAAAACTATGCATTCCTGAACATTCGAACAATTGCAGCTCTAGTGCCCCTGGAGGTAACCACCGTTCCTGTGCCCCGACTTTACAAAGTATATTTGGACGTTAGTTAAATACATCTAGAACTTACCATGGGCCAGACACGGTGCCAGTTTTTTTACATACATTATTTTACTTGAAACTGTGTATCCCCCCACACAAACACAGATTGTTTTTTAAATACACTGAGTGTATCGTTTCGTGGCTTACTTTTTTACTGACTGTGTCTTCGAGAGCTTTCATGGCAGTCTGTTTTTCCACTTCATTCTTTTTAATGGCTATGTAGTATCCCACTGTGTGTCTGTACCACGGTGATTTCATAGATTGCCTTGTTCATGGATATTTATGAGTTTCCATTTTTTATTACTATAAACAATGCCGAATTGAACATCCTTATGCATTTGTCTTTTTGCAGGATAAGTAAGGCTTTTATAGTGTAATCCTTTAAATGGAACTCCGGATCAGAAGGCAGGTGTATTTCTTAGCCTGTGAGATCCTTGCTTCTCTGCCTTGAGCTTTAGGTGCTGGGGTTTGTCTGGGGTTTGTCACGGTCACCAACAGAGCGGTCAAGAGTATTCCCGTCAAGGGACCAGGAGGCGGCTCCATGGAGCCAGAAGTAGCTTCTTTGCTGGAGGAACTTTTGATAACTGTATCTGGAGGGCAACCTAAGGACAAAGGATAATCCACAATTAGTTTTGTCTTTGTTTGGAATTCATAAATGATTAGATTTTCAAAGGAGATTGACCTACCCTTAGATGCTTGAATTTGACTGAGATTAAAAGGGTTTATTTGCATCCCCTGAGAGCATCCCTGAAGTAGTCCCATGCCATGCTGGGGAAGAGGAGGGTTGTGGTGTAGACCAGCCCCACACAGAACGGTGACCCATGTGGGTGCCGTGAGGGCGGAGACATATTTGTGTTTATGGCTGGACCTCCAGTGCCTGGAACAGAGACTGGCACCACAGTGGGTGCTCATTGCATATTTACCGAATACGTTCAAAGGCTTTGAAGGCAATAAAAAGTAACTGAGAACCCAGACTCTCGATTCAGACACAGACCTCACAGACTAGCTGTGCACTTTTTTGAGTTTCTCTCTTAACCTCAGTTGGCATATCTGTGACATGGGTATAGTAATATTTCCTAATACTACCAGCCTCCAGGGATTGTTAGGATTGTATAAGAAAAGTTATTAATAGTATTCACTATTTTAATGATAATGAACACTTAACTTTGCAGTTCTTCCTTCTTAAATCTTTTCTAACCTCTGTCCTAGTTCGTTTCACTTGAACATTGTAACTGTCCTCTACTTTCTTCCGTCTGTTGGGCACCAAGTTCAGAGTGTTGTATTCTTTAGACCAGCGGAGGTATGAAGCCATGGGCAGGGTGCTGGGGTGAGGGAGCGCCATCTGCTTTCTGCAGAACATCCTTTGCTCCTCCCCGCCACACGTCCTTGTCCCTCCTGTCCAGCTCCTTCGTGAGTCCCCTTTGCTCTGATTTCAGACTGCCTGGGGCCTCCTTCAGGCCCAGAACCTATTGCCTCTGCTCTTTACTTGATAGGCCCTGATAGACCCCAGTTGGCATTGATCAATCCAAGCAATCTGTGAGCAGGACAGGATGACCCCTCAAATTCAGTCTAGAAAACAGGGAGGAGGCGGAGGAGAGAGTCACCATCGCTGCGTACCTACTGTGTGCCAGGCACTGGCCTCGGAGGGTTCACTTGTGACCGTCACAACCTGGTTCACCGTCCGAGGTGTAAACGTGACAAGAAGGGCAGGTCTCTGAGAGTCTAGGTCACAAAACCAAGGTTACGCAGCTGGGAAGTGTCAGAGCCAAGGGTGTGACCAGGTGTTCTGGGGTGCAGGGGTTTGCCTTTTGCGGCTCTGCTCTGTCAGGCACCCCCTCTTTCAGCCTTGGCTGTCTTACTTCGGCAGCCCATCATCCAGAGCTGTGCGTGACCCTGGAAGAAGAGAGGCTGAAATCTTATATAATTACCCAAATCATGGCTCCTAAATGGTCTCTGATTACAGCACTAAAGCCCCTTTCTGCAGTGCAGCCCCAGTTCTCCTGAATAGATAGAGCTGCGGCCACTTTGTGCGGGATTTTTTTCTTTTAAAGTGAAAGAGATGGCTTATCCCCATGCAAAGTAGGTCAGAACCTTAGCAAAGATCTTTTCAAACACTTGGCTTTTTTGAAGTCCCGCTACGAAACTCCTTTTGTTTCTCCTGCCTTTGCCTCTTTCCTCCCACCCTTCTCCTTTTTCCAAAAGGCTCAACGACATCAAATGGCTCTAACCGACAGCGACAGGGAGCGCTGCACGCGATAAGCTCAATTATAAATAATGCCCGGGCCCGGCCAGCCCAGCTGGGCCGAGAGTGCCCACCGCGGCCAGGCTGCCTCGGTCCCGCGCCTCCCCCACCCAGGCCACCTTTACAACATCGTGGGCACCTGGCTGATCTGCCAGAAAAACATGTGCCCTTGTCCTTGGTCCCACCGTCGCAGGCGAGACAGGAGTGGACTGGGATCGCACCCAGGCCTGGGAGCCATTGGCTTGAGTCTGTGGTGCTCATTATTAATCCAAACTTGCAAAAGGTTTTTGCTCCAGCGGGAAATCAATGCAGCTGGAACAGTGTGGTGCTTTGCCTAATGGCCTGCTATCTTGGGGGTTATTTCTCTGCCATTTGTTCTTGCCAAGTCCCCCAGGCCCACCCTCAGGAACTGTAGGTAGAACTCAGTTGCATAGGCATCAAGGATGCTTTTCAGCAGGTCCATGTTTACAGAGGTGGCCACACCCAGGAGCACCTGAGAGCCTTACCCGACTCTTGATGGACAGGTTGGGTGAGGAGGCGCTTCTGGCCCCAGAAAACCAGGCTTCCACAGCTGAATGAGATGCTTGTTGGCACTGAAAACTGCAGGGCTCAGGAGTGATGGCACAGGGGCTGGAGCCCATGTCTGCTGATGTTGAAGCTCTCTCCACTCCTCAAACCTCCGTGACTTTGAAACGGAGGGGTGTGTGTGTGTGTGAGCATGTGTGTGTAAACATGCACACCTGTGCGTGTGTCCTTACGGAGGAAGAGACTAATGAGAGAGATGAATTTGCCCCTTGCATGTGATGATGGTGCCTTCCGGAGTTCAGTGGGATGCCCACCCAAGAAATGTCTCCCTGCACCTATATTCTGTCTTCTCTGGACCTGGCAGGAGAGAGTCCTCCCTCATCTGCTCTCCCTGTCACCTCTCTCCTGTCATTCTCAGTCTTTATCCAAAAGACAAGTAATTTTCCCAGAAGGTTGGTGTCTTCAGAGGTACTGACGAGGGGCATTGCTGTGGGCACCGCAGGGAAAGTGTGGCAGGGGGCGGGGGCAGGCTTAGGGACGATTCTCTCATTCAGTGAGTAGTCATTTAGGACCTACCATCTTCCGAGATGCTTCTAGGTGCTGAGAACAAAACAGGTAACCCCCCAGCCTTCATGGTATGTGCATTCAAGTGAGGGACACAGACAGTAAACTACATGAATGGGCAAGTAGAGGTGGTCGTAAAAGCTAAGACAAAGTAAAGCAGGAAAGAGGGGCTGGGAGCATTGGAGAGGCTGCAGTTTTAGATAGGGTAACCAAGAAGGCTCACTGAGAACATAATGTTGAAATACAGGCCTGAGGGAGTGAGGTATGAAGACATCTGAGGAAAGCATTCTGCCCAGACGAAATAGCAAGTGCAAAGGCCCTGAGGCCCCAAAGCACTGATCTGTATGAGGAGTAAAAAGGAGATGCTGCAACTTGATCAGGGCAAGTGAGAGGCAACGTACCAAGGGATTACAGAAAGGTAATGGGCGGGAGGGGTGTGTTTGTAGATTTTATAGGGCATTGATGTAAGAACTTTGGCTTTTATCATGAGTGAGATGGGAGCCATTGTAAGACCTGAGTAGAGAACTGTCAGGATCTGACTGACACTTTAGTAGCAAGTGCCCCCCCCCCCACCCGCCACCCCAGTTTACTGCTCTTTGCTCAGGAGCTAGAGGGGGCTGGGCCAGACTGGAGGAGAAGTTGTGTCCTTTTTTGCCGTAGGAGACGGCAAGGAAAGAGGAAGAGTGTTCGGACTGGACAGGGAGACTTTGCCTGTCAGGTGATCCTGGGGCTTTTGGAGGCAGAGTCCACTTGCTGCTGCAAGGATTCTGGCAGTCTGGGCACTGGACAGCTCCAGGCTGGACCCCATCTCTCCCAAGACGTTCAAGCGCACGTACATCTGTGTGCAGCCCTTGTCTTCATTTTCCCACCCTTCGGGGTGTCCGGCTTCAATCCTTCCTGTGGGCTCTCTAATGACTGTGAGATGAGGTACTGCACACAGCAGAGAAGCCAGCAGTGTGGGCAGGTCTGAAGATGCTGGATTTCTCACCTCTCCCGCCTGCTCCCTCTTGGTGCCACCTCTCCCCCTCCCCTCTTCTCACCCCTTTGCAGAAGAGAACGACAATGCATGTGTGAAGATTGCTTGCTGGCTGGAGATGCTCTCGTTCTCCTCCCTTCCCTGCTCAGAAACAACCGACCGCCTTCCTTTCCACATCCCCAGCCCTGTCTGTTTCAGGGTATCCCGGCACCGCCATCCCTCTTCTACTGTCTCCCCCTCCACCATTCAGAGGATTCCCGGGCCCTTTTATACTCCGTCAGAATTCCCTGGGCTGCTAAGTGGGGACTAGCTGCTTGGGAGGCTTGATCCATGATGCACCTGTTGAGCGGGGATGGCGTTGAAAGCCTCCCGGTGTACCCAGCTTGCATTGTTTACCCCAATATAAATTGTCTTGAAGACAGTTGTAAAGGTTGTTGGCATTTCAGAACTCCGACGCGAATGAATTCAAAGATACCAACTTACACTCATACACTTGGCTCTGAGCTGGCCTCTCTATTTGGGTAGGAGAAGGGGGCCGGCCCTAGGTTTCCTGTTGGTCCCTCCATCCCCCTTTCTTTCCTGCGAATGTCCCATTGTAGACCTCCAGGCCCAGGCTTCTCCCTTCTTCTCTGAGGAGGAGGCCAGTCACCATGGAAGGACAGGCTTAGCAGCTTCCTTTCAGGGCAGGGTGGGGTTTGTTTGTCTGTGTAAATTGCCTCTTTCTTTTTGTAAGAGAACAAGGAGAGAAAATGAAACACTTTTGCCACCTCCTCGTTAGCTCGGAGTCCCAGGTGAGCTGGGGAACTCACAGCTCCTTTTGTGTGGCTGGCGGCCTGGAGCGTCTCCATGGTGATGCCTTGAAGCCTCTCAGAGCTGGGGACCAGCCTCTCTCAGCAGCATCCCCGAGCCGCCAGCATCAGGGAGAGGCAGGGAAGAGGGGCCTGTGGGATCCAGGGAGGACAAGGTTGGGTCTGTCCAGGTCCTGGCAGTGGGTTCCTGCCCCTCTGCTTCTCCAAGGCCAGCCACAGCGTTGGAACCTGGGATCCAATCTAAGAACACAGCCATAGTGTGTGACATCCGTGGTCTTCTAGAACCTGGTTTCATGCTCCCGATCCAGGTTTGTCTCCTGCGGCTCCTCGACACAGAGGTGCTATTTGAGCCCTGCCTGGTCTCTTCACTCCCCACTAAAACAGCATTTACTTCTGCTTCTGTGCATTGGCTCCAGCCATTGTCTCTTGTCTGGGACCTTTCCCTCAGTATTTCTCTGGCTTGGTTCCAGAGCCTCCTTCTCTTAGAAGCCTTCCTTGATTAAGACCTGAGCCCTTGGAGCTCTGCCCCCCTTCTAAAACCAGACACCCACTGCCTCTCTGGGTCTCATTTTCTCCTGCAAACACATAATGTCTCGAGTTATTAATTCACTTGCATGTGAGGGGCAGGTGGTACAGTGGGGAAGGCCGGGTGTCTGTTACTCCTGGCCTTGAATCGTGGTTCTGGCAGTTGGTAATTTGCTCTCATAGGATGAGTACACTTAGCAGTCATCTCCCAGAGCTGGTAAGGGACCTGTGAGTCTCAGTTTCTTCACCTGGAAAATGGGAGTCCTAGCAATTCCCCACAGACTTGTGGGGATTAAATCAATTGTTGTAAGTGAAGGTGCAGGTGCTGGCAGGGGGTCTGGTGAGCAGTAGGTACAGCCCCTGCCCGCTGCCTCCCTCCCCACCGCCAGTTTCGATGCTACCCTTTGCTCCCCAGTACCTCGAATCTCCCACCTTGTAGTCCTTTCTTTGCACATGCCTCTAATTAATGATGTATTGGTTGTACTGATGTACCCGATGTTTCTTTTGGGGGGCTTGCAGGCGATGGGCTTAGTCTGATACATCCATCACTGTCTCCCTGTGCTTAGCACAGAATCTGGACAAGGAGGTGCTCAAGTAACATTTGCTGACCGACTGACCATCTGAATGTAGATTAGGGCCCCTCCACCATTAGACCTAGAATGCTCTGTTTTTTACTGCTTTGAATCTCCATGGAACCTTGCATATGGTAGGTGTTCTGTAAGTGGCTCATTAGAGAACAGTCCTTGGCTGAACGTTTTGCCATTCAGGAATGAGTGACCACAGAAAGACTCTCCTGGGTGATTCTAGGAACAGAAGAGGGGCCCCTTCTGTAGAATGGCTGAGGGGGGGGGTGATCTGCGGCTTGAAGGCAGAGGGGCAGACCAAACAAATCCCTCAGTGTCCCTTCTAATCCTGGAGTTTACGGTCTGCAGAAGCCGGAAGCACTTTGTTCCAGAATATATTAGCCCCAGAGAGACCACACCCTTGGGACCAGATAAAGGAGATGGGGCCTTGTGCTCTGGGAGAGCTGGGCTAGTAGGCTGATTGGTTAGAGCTAATTCCCATGAGCATTGCCGAAGTTGGGACAAACTCAATTTTAAGTTAAGTGGAAATATTTTTATTTGAGTTAATGTACATTGGATCTGGTAAACACACAGAGTATATTACTACGCACTCTGGAAATGTGCAGTCCGATCAGCAAACAGATTAGTTTTAAGTGAAAAGACACTGGCAGGCGCTTAAATTCATTGACTTGTTGAGAACGTCTAGATTTGGATACAAACGCACTGGAACGCTGCATCAGTTTGGTGTCTCAGCCCATCCGCACGGAGAAGCTATTGATTTTAGTTGATATGCATTGATTCCCAGAAAACAGGACGGCTTTTGAAAATGAACTTCCAGTAATTTCAGGGAGAAGCTGGTGCGTTTGTCTCCACGCGAGGCTGACTTGTTTTGTTAAACGTGTCTCCACGCCTCGAAGGAACAGAGCAGCAGACAAATATCTTCGTATGAATTAAAATGCATTGATTCTTGGAGGGAAATGATGGTCTCTGTTAAAAGCTTTTTTGGAGATGTTAGCACCCCTTCCTCCCTGCCTTCTGCTCTCCCCGAAAGAAACGGCGGCAGTGTTCAGAGCCCATCTGAAGTTGGAGGTGGTGGCGGGTGGGCGGGGTGAGGGAAGGGGGCAGGGAGCGTGAGCAGGAAGCTGCTGTTCTCCAGGAAAAGGAGCATCACAAGGGTTCAACGTTGTTGGTCTCCTAAGCAGACAGAGACAGGTGCCCACGTAGGAGCTGAGGGAAGGTGAAACAAGGGTCCCGTTGATGAAGAAAACAGCGATGAAGACGAAGGGGTCCTGGGGTCAGGTGTGGGATGCAGAAATGAGGGTGCGCGTGCGGTTTCCATCTCTTGGTCAATGGCCTCTCTGTGTCAGAGGGGAAACGAGTCGACGATGATCATGGAAACCACGCGGGAGTGAGTTTTCTCACGTTCCTACCTTCTGAATGAGCTGGACGTGAACCAGAGGTGTAATTTAGGCATTTCTCACCCTCATTAATGAATAGCTCCCATGGGGTGTGCAGACAGCACGGCTGGAAAAATGATTCCAGGAGCCAGGAAGGAAGCAGTTGGCCCGGAACTTATTTTTCATGTGCTATGACTCCCCTGGATCTTTCTGGATCAGAGCCACTTGGGACAAGTTTGAGGGTTGATCATGGACTTAACTCCTCTTTAGCCCCCAGAGACACCTTGGGTGGGTGATTAAATCCATTTGGCGGCTGTGTGTTGGGTGGGGTAGAAAGCGTTGACCAGTTGTCCAGGTAAGTGGCTATGGAACCTATGGTCCTTGAGTCTCCCCCTTCACTCTCTTCTACTCCACCTCTTCACTCTCTGCCAGTTGCCCCTCCCCACTCTCCTTTGGAAAGGGGATTGCCTAGCCTGGGAAGCAGAGGATCAAAGTGCTGGAAGGGATTTTTAGAATCCTTCAGTCCAACCCCCATCTGAAGCTTTATCTTCTTGCCCCTGCAACATCCTTTGCCAAATTTGGTATTGGCTTAAATGCCTCTGACCATGCACTACACATCATCTCCCATGTGTCTTTTTCAAATAGTTCCAATCAATGCCAAGTGCCCCCAGCCCCTAGCCTGCCAACTCCAACACCAACTTAAATGAGCCTCAGCCTGGTGGCTGGGGTTCTGTCCTCTGGGGTAGCACATAGGCTGTTTTATTCTTTTCCTGCATGAATGTCTTTAGACATTTGAAGATAGTTACAATGTCCCCATCAAAGCTACCTTTCTCCAAGCAAAATACCCTGGGTTCTTCAATTATTTCTATTATGGCATGATTTTGGGTCTCTCCACCATATGCAGGAACAGCTACGTAATGTGTATGAACCCCCAGTACAAAATGAAAATGCGGAGCCCTTTGTTTGAAAATTATTAGGAATTTCAAGATGACATTAGGACCCTTCTGAGTGACTATACAGGTTGCACACCCATCAGGCAGCCCTGACCATAGGGGACCTCTTTTCCCAGATGTCAGTCTGCAGTGTCCTTCTAAGTGATGTTCCAGGGTTAGCCTGCCCAGAAGCAGAGTGACAGTCATTTTTTTTTTCTGAATGTATCCATTAGTGTTATCGAAGCAATTGATGATCACATTAACTTTACTGGCAGTCAGAGCATCCAGGTGAGTCATACTCAGCTTAGCATCCACTGTAAAGTCTGGGTTTGATTCGTATCCACAGGGGCCGACCTCCCTCCCTCACTTTTGTGCGGTTGCAAGAATCTGCAGCAGTGAACTTTGCTCTGCCCGTAGGACCCATCTTGGTGCTTAACCACATTGTTATCTTTAGGCCATTTCTCACTCATTCAGTCCATAGAGAAACATTTACCAAGCGCCCCCTGTGTGCTAGGACAGTGACAGGAGTTAGGATCCAACGTCGAATCAAATCTGACCTTGACCTTAAGGAGCTTTAGTTTAGAAAAGGTATTTAAGCAATAACTACACGAAAATGCACAAATTCCTGCAACAGGGATGTACCGTGGGAGTGGAGAAGATGGGAAGTCATGGAGGGCTTCAAAGAGGCAGCATTTGAGATGGCTCCTGAAGGGTGAGCAGAGGTTTGGCACGTGGGAAGGGGAGGAGGGAAAACCCAGTTCCTTGGCCTGGTTGCCTGCCCAGATGTTCCGCCTCATTTCTTTTGGCCATCCTTCTAAGGCAGCACCAAGGAACTTGGCCCTTGTGGCTTCCCCCACCCCCCCAACCTGGTTGCCACAGCCCGTTCCATCTCTGGGCCTTTCAGGCAGACCCCCTGCCATAGATGAGAAGACATTGCTGAAGTTTTTGCTGCAGTTTTAATTTCTTGACATCATCTGGGTGCGTTGGGAAAAATGAGATCTAATAATGAATGATTACAACTCTCAAGTTAAGTCTAGTTGGTTGACTAATCAATTTGGTTAAGTGAAAATCCATAGCAAATGAGTCGACCGCAGTATGACATTTCTCCATCCAATTTAAATTAAAATCACCAACCATAATAATTTCACAATTACTCAGGGAGGGCACACTGGAGACTTGACCCCCGGAGCAGAGAAATTGCAAATGCCGCAGAGAATGGGCTAAGAGTGGGGTGATGAGGAAGTCACTTGAGCTGAACTCTGCTTGAACTGCTCAGCCTCGTCAGCTCACGGAGGTGGGGGGGCCGCAAAGGATGCTGAGCGGCAGTTTTATATTCTTGGGTGCAGCCCTGCTCCTCCTCCCCAGGGAGGTAGGAGTTTGTAGCCTCCTGACTAGAAAGCCCACAGGGAGCTCCTCCAAGAGAGAAGAGTCTCTCTCCTCCAGAGAAGATGGTGGGGAGAGAAGTGGGTGTTGTCTTTTGCATGTTAAAATCTCCCAAATTTAGACTATAAATTGCTGGACAGTGGATTCCATGTCTGTTTATCTTAAGAGTGCTAAGTGGGTGTAACAGGCAATTAATAGGTTTTTGGTAATGAGAGTGAGGATGACAGAGCAAAGGAAGGGATTAGATTCTATCTAATATGATAAACGTTTATTTGCCGGATGTCCCCTCTGTACCAGGCACGGTATTAGGCACCATGGAGTGAGAGATGTAACGCTTAAACACGGAGCGCTGCCTTCCAGGAGTTCGTAGCCTCTTGGGTAGCCTGAGAGATAAACAGCAGATAGGAATACAAGGCGGAATGTCAGTAACATGTAGTAAGGAACTTGAAAGATAAGAATGTTTTGGATCAGGGAACTTCATGCAAACATTTTTGTCTGCCGGTTACACCATCTGTAAAAGGCATTTATTTAGTAACAGTGCTAGCTCACAAAGTGGTCAAATGAGTGAGGTGGCTGATACTGCCAGTGGTCCCTCAGTTGTTTTTCTCTCCTTCTACGGCATAAAACTTCCAAATGTCGGGTGAACATGTGGCTGCCTGGAGTCAAGACTACATTTCCCAGGACCCTTTGCTCCTGTGGTCACATGATGAGTCCAGGCCAATGGAATGCAAGTTCAGGCAGCTTCTAGGAAGTGCTCTTAAAGGGAGGGATCAGGTTCTCCTCTTGCTCTTACTTCTGTCCTGCTGGCAGGAATCCAGGCAGAGTGGATAGAGCTGGAACGGTCACCCTGGAACATAAGGTGACTTTGGAAGTGGAGGCCACGCAGGCAGAGCAACAAGATAGAAGGAGCCTGGGTTCTGAACACTGTGATGTGCCTACTAGCCCTGGACAGCTGACCTCGGGAGCAGAAAACAAACGTCCGTCTTACTTAAACCATTCTTATTTTGGGTTAACCGTCACTCCAGGCTGAGCCCAATTCTAATAAATTCAAGTGAATTGGCCCATGTGAAGCACTCTGCCTAGTGCTTAGCATATAATAAAGGCTTAAGAACCGGTGGCTCATATTAGTGTTTTCGGTCCTTACTCCAAAGAAAACAGGAGACAAGGTGCCCACTGAGCTGCAGGGTGCCTGCCTTATTTCTACATGGGGACTCTTGGCTGAGACGCTCAGCCTTCAGTGTCATGGTCAAGGCCCAGCTCTGCAGCCCCTCCTCCTCCCACAGTCCACTCTTCTTATACTCTCAGCTTACTACCCTCGTCTCCTAACTTAAATCGTGCTGTCACCAGCTCAGCCATTACTTATAGGAGAGGCAATAGCAGCAGCCCAGGAGAAGTATGGGCAGAGAGTCAGGTCCTATGGATCAATTTGTAATTTTTCTTGTGCGGCGAGAGGAGCGTGAGCGATGTATGCACTAAATCCCCAGCATGGCAGCAGCGTGGCAGCGCGTCTTGGCTTGGATTATTTATCTTTGCGTGGGTCGGGGGCCCTGGAAGGAGAGGGGAGACGCCAGGTGCATATAAGTGCTCCCCGGCTTAGGCGGTCATGGGGGTGGGGGCAGTGGCGGTCTGGCAAGGACGTGGGTCCTGAACACCTTGCCGTAAGAGAGGGCACGGCAGTTGTCTGTGTAGGTGGGCCAAGATGCTTTCAGTTTCTGGGCAGACAAGAGTCAGCAAGTCACCCTTTTGCATTGCTGGGAAACTTAGTAGAAAAATGGCAAAGCCGTTGGCCCAGAAGTAACAATTGGCTCTTTGCCTGTTATTGGGTGTGTATATTGAGAAAGTACAAGTACATATTCTATTCCCTATGGAGAAGGGAGAGGATAAGGGGATGTGGGGGCTCTCCTGTCTGTGGGGGCAGGGTCATAGTTATTAGAAGTCGTGTCACTTAGCAGGAGGTGTGAGTTTGACAGACATTACTCGTGTTCACCAATATTTCAAAATCTCTTCCCTTTCCTGTTCACGTGGAGGGGTTAACCAGTCTTGTGGGGCTAGTTCTGGATAATAGAGTATAGCCAGAAATAATGTGTGATCACTTCAGAGGTGGCATGTATTTCTCTCTCTCTCTCTCTCTCTCTCTCTCTCCCTCTTTAGAAAGATCAGAGATGGTGACGTCACAGTCTGGTGGAACCAGCAGTCTGGTCCCCAGATGAGTATGTCATAGCCCATACCCAACAGCACTGGGTGTGTGAATGAGTGAGAATAAAATTGGTTGTCTTAAGTGACTGAGATTTTGGAATTCACGGTAGCCAGAGCAGTCTCACTGATCCTGATAAATGATGCTCAAACCAAAGGGGTGGGCGGGTCCTGTAGCTTCAGCAGGAAGCCAAGGTTAGCAAACCAGAAGCTGGAGTCTGGACGGGTCGCTAGATCTTTGTGCACGTGGCTTGGGCAGAGAAAAGGCCAATAATGAGTGCCCATACATGCATCTAGGGATGAGTGGGGCCGGAGTCATATGGATGGTAGCAGGGTCAGTTGGTAAGATCTGAGAATGTACCTGGGACGGATGCCACTGTCACTCCAACGTTCTGCTGCAAAAAGGTCCCAGAGGGCAGGCTATGTTTAAGATCTTCAAACCAGAGGATCAATTCCAGAACCTTCCCCAGACCTTATGGACTGAATTGTGTCCCTTTTCACCAAATTCATATGTTGAAGTCCTGACTCCCCACTGTGACTGTATTTGGAGATAGGACCTTTGGGGAATTAATTAATGTTAAATGACATCATAAGGGTGGGGCCCTAATCCAATAAGACTGATGTCCTTATAAGAAGAGGAAGAGAGACCAGAGATCTCTGTCTCTGCACGGGCACACAGAGAAGAGCTGTGTGAGGACACAGTGAGAAGGCAGCCATTTGCAAGCCAGGAAGAGAGCTCTCCGTAGCAACTAACCCTAATGGCACCTTGATCTTGGACTCCCAGCATCTAGAACTGTAAGAAAACAAATTTGTTTAAGCCACCCAGTCTGTGGTATTTTGTTATAGCAGCCCGAGCTGACTAATACAGACCTTGACCTAAGCCTTGTGACCTGATGTCCTCTTCTCCACTCACGCCCTGGCTTTCTTGGGGTAAACTTTGTGTGTGGAGTCAGGTATTTTGAGGTGGAGAGGAAAGAGAAGAGAGGGGAATAATAAAAATATTAACATCTCCTTGCACTTCTAACAACATGCTTTTTTTTCTTTTTTCCATTTATTCCACTGGATTTCGATTATAGACCCGTAGAATAGGGATACTTATCCCAGGCTTGCCGATTTTATTCATTTGCTCAGCAACATTTTTTGAGCATCTACTAGGCATTGGGGCATGATGCTGAGTTTTGGGGTGCAGAGGTGCATAGGCAACAGCGCCTGCTCTCACGTGGTTGAGTGAACTGAGGCCCCTAGGAAAAGCTGCTAGTTCGGTGGGATGGAGTTAGTGAGGACTCGATTAGCTTTGTGCCTGGGTGTCTGGCAAAGAGAAGCAAAACAGAGAGTTAGGCTGTAAGAGATGCTGATGGACCCTTGCATCCCAGGGAAAGCCGTCTCCTCCTTGTCCCCGGGAAGCCGAGGTTCAGCCTCACAGCGAGGTAGCGTGTCCAGCTCTTGGCAGCCTGCGTCCCAGTCAGTCTCCACCTTCTTCTTTGCCGGCAGAACCTTTACTTTGTCTCCATCTCTTGCACCCACGCACCTCAGGGAAAGCTGGCTTCTCCCAGTCCCGAGGGTGTCTCACGTAGGCAAGCCAGGCAATCAATCACACTTGATGTATTCTTCTGGCAATTATAACCAGTGAAACACATTAGAGCCTGCAGGGATTCTTGGATTTCTCACCGTAAAATGAGCACAAAAGAGGGACATTCCGTTCTTTTGAGAGGCATTATTGTGGGAGGCATGATGCTGGGAGCTGCCGCAGCTGCTTTATGACCATGAGGAAACAGGCTGAAAAGTAACTTCCGCTAGGCCGAGTATGGCAGAACGGAGCGGGGGAGAGAACTGGTTCTGGATGCCAATCACCTGAATTACCAGGGCTCCTCGTTATATAAGATAATGAATGTTCTCATTGTTTAAGCTCTTGTGGGTCGGGCATTTTATTACATGAGGCCAGAAGCTTCCCAATACACAGGCAGAAATAATCAACCAGCATGTGTATACTTGAGGCCCTGCTGTCTCCACCACGCTGCCTCAGTGTGTGACTTCGGGCAGGTCTCGCGACTTTCCTGGGCCCCGGTTTTCTCCTCTGTAAAATGAGGGTAGGGATAAGGGTGCATTCCGTCTCTACCCCTTCAAATTACACACTGTGCTCAGCACTGGGATCTGTACCCTGGCCGGGGGGAAGGTGCAAAGAAGGATTGGAATTAGAGAGAACGCCATCTCATATGTGGCTGGTGGAGGGAAGAGGAAGGAAAGGAAGAGGGGGTCTCCTTTCTCACTGTCTAAAGGAAGTAATATGTGTGGGAGAGAGGATGTATGCACTGGCCGCCGAGGGAAGTGTCTGCGTTATGCACCGTCCCTGCAGCCATTCCAGATAGCCTTCTTTCTGTCCCTTCCCCG
Source organism: Felis catus (assembly GCF_018350175.1). NCBI lineage: Eukaryota > Metazoa > Chordata > Mammalia > Carnivora > Felidae > Felis > Felis catus. The sequence continues at coordinate 14,107,350 of NC_058377.1, read as the reverse complement.
ACCTTTCTCTGACCCGTGTCATCTTGCACATGGTCCGCTCACAGCCCTTTGGGCCTGGCACCTCTCACTTGGCTGGGTCAGCTTTTCCTGCAGGGGTGGGTATGTGGCAGATGTTGCTGGAGGTGGCTAAAGCCAGAGAGGAGAGGGGCCACGGGAGTCCACGATAGGCCCTGTTTTCTGCCCAGTCTCAGAGCCATCAGAATCAGAACTGCTAGGATCCCCAGGAGAAGCAGATGTGGCTTCCACCCAAGATCTAATGAATCGGCTGTGCTTTGTGCCCTTGGTATGTCCCTGCCCCTTATCATCCTCACTATGATGCTAGAGGGTGAGTGCTTACAGTGGCTGCATTTTACAGAAGAGGAAACCGAGGCTCAGCAAGGTGAGATGCCTTGACCAGGGTCACGCAGCCGGTAAGCCATGAAGTGGAGACCCAAGCTTAGGTTTGTCTGATAGCATTCCCAATCCTGGCCTGGTCTGCCCCTGAGTCTTTGGGTCACCGGGGCCAACTCACTTGTCCAGCGTGTTCGGCTGCCCCTGTCCCATGCTTAAGCAGCCCCCCGGCTCCCAAACTCTCATGCCTCTGTAGGGGCTCTCCTCCTGGCAGGGGGTTTCTTCTGTCATCTCTGCTTCTTTCCATATAGTCACACCTCCGTGCTCCTCCAGGGTTGGCAACACAGCTAGCTTGGTTTCTGTGTCTCCTGTGACATGTACCTTCCCCCTGCTCCCTTCCTCCTCCCCGCTGCCAAACAAAATAATACCCAACAAATAAAATCTCTTTTCGTTATAGTTACAGGTCTTGATATCTATTTTTTTTTTCCACTCAATATTCATCAGATATAATTGAGCACTTATTATGTGCAGATATTGTGAGGTGCTAGAGATATCAAGAGTGAGTCTAAATGGCTGTGATGCCAGCCCTCGCAGAGTTACGGTCAAGTACACTTCCCGCTCTCTTTCTCTATCGGCCCCTCAGCGCTGTGTTGCTGGCGATATGAAGGCAGGTTTTAAAGTGGCCGGGACAATGTCTACCATCAGTAGGTGCTGCGTGGAATAAATAAATTAATGAAAAGGGGTAAAGGGTCATGAAGGGCAAGGTGAGTACAAGAGGTACGTTTCAAGGAGGTCAGGTGGCCTGCCTTCTGTTGCTGCGTCGTCAGAAGATGCTAAATTGTCTAATAAATGGTTTCCCAGCCCAGGGCCCTGGAGAGGGCAGCTGATGTGCCCGAAGGCCCGAGGCCGGCGCCCAGCCCAGGCCCATGTTGGGAGGACGCATTATGAATGCAAGGTGTAGGAAATAGAAATTATTAAACTCGCAGATAGGGACAGAAACGCCTTTGTGTGGCTGCGGAGTTGGGAAATTATGCTGAAGCAATGCATTGCAAATCAGCCCGCATTCGGCAGAGAGGGGCTTTTATTCTCCGGGCCCCGAAGTTCCCTCAGCAGCTTTTGTGTGCAGCCGCGGAGGCCCTTCTGGGAGGAGAGAGAAACCAGTAATTTCGTGGCTGATTGGCAGACTGTCCAGAGCCAATAAAGATACTTGTTTTCTTGCTGAAGTGCTCACCAACCCAAATCTCAGCTCCTCAATTTTATCCTTCTTTCTATTCTTGTGATCCCACCTCTCCCCCACCTCCCCCCCACTACTTCTTTTCCATTATGGAGAGATGTGAAAGCAGAGCTATGTCTCCCTCCACGCACTTGGTTTAGTGTGGACCCAGTGGCAGTGAGGCTCCCATCCTGGTGACCCGCGAGGACAGAAGACAGCTGCCCAGGGCATCTGGACTTTTCTCCAGGCATCCAGTTTGCTGTGGCACAGTCTACAGGGATCTCCTGTGCCACTTAGTTACCTTTGGGGAGCTTAATGTGCACACCTCCATGAGTCCACCCCACGTCCCTGCAGTGTTTTGATGTTGTTTGTTCCAATACTAAGGGTGGGGGCGGGTGACTTGTCCAGGGTCTCACAGTTGTAAAGCACAGCACTGTGATTTGAAGTTGGGTTGACTGAAATTCATAGTCTGTGGTCTTGGGTGTCTCGAGCACCCCCGCCCCCCTGCCCCGTGACATCTGACTCTGGTATTCATTGCACCCCTGCTGATTAAAGATGCCCTCTCTGGAACCCTGAGGACTCTCCTGCTGGGTTCTCCAACTGGTCATTCCTAAGTCACAGGGCCATCTTGAAGTTGTAACAGAAGTGTCTGGCTTGGAAATGGAATGGGCTTTTTAAAAGTTTTAATTGAAATTCCAGTTAGTTAATAGACAACATAATGTTGGCTTCCGGTGATTCAGTACATATGACACCTGGTGCTCATCACGACAAGTGCAGTCCTTCATCCCCATCACCTATTTCACCCATTCCCTCCCCCTCCCCCCAGATGGTTCTGGTAACTACCAGCATGTTCTCTAGAGTTAAGAGTCTGCTTCTTGGTTTGCCTCTTTTTTTCCCCCCTTTGCTCATTTGCTTTGTTTCTTAAATTCCACATATGAGTGAAGTCATATGGTATTTGTCTTTCTCTGACTGACTTATTTCGCTTGGCATTATACTCTCTAGCTTTGTCCGTATCATTGCACACGGCAAGATTTCATTCTTTTTTATGGCTGAGTGATGTTCCACTGTGTGTGGGTGTGTATATAAACCCTCTCTGCCTTATCCATCCATCAGCTGATGTCCACTTGGGCTGCTTCCATAAGTTTGGTGTTGTGACTAATGCTGCTCTGAGTATAAGGGTCCATATGTCCTTTGGAATTAGTATTTTTGTATTCTTTGGGTAAATACATAGTAGTGCAATTGCTAGATCATAGGACAATTCTACCTGCAACTTTTTTGAGACACCCCCATACTGTTTTCCAGAGGCTCTGCACCAGTTTGCGTTCCCACTAACAGTGCACGAGGGTTCCTTTTTTTCCATGTCCTTGCCAAGGCCTGTTGTTTCTTGCGTTGTTGAGTTTAGCCATTCTGACAGGTGTGAGGTGATAGCTCATTGTAGGTTTTTTTTTTAATGTTTGTTTAGTTTTGAGAGAGAGTGGGGGAGGGGCAGAAAGAGAGGGGGGCAGAGGATCTGAAGCAGGCTCTGCACTGACAGCAGAGAGCCCTATGTGAGGCTTGAACTCACAAACCATGAGGTCATGATCTGAGCCGAAGTCAGATGCTTCACTGACTGAGCCACCCAGGCGCCCCCTTATTATAGTTTCGAATTGTAGGAAATTGAATGGACCTTTGAGACTATGCAATTTATTCCCTTTCCCTCATGCACCCATTTTACAGATCATGAAGCTTAGGCCCAGAGAATTTAGGAACTGGCCCAAGGTCACAGCCTACTGGTAGGCCAAGGACAAGAAACCTTACCTTTATTTACCATCCAGTGTTCTGTCTCCTTCATTTGCAATATCAAGTAGGACGAGGTTTGGTTGTAACAGACACCCCCAAGATAGTACCTTTACTCCTTGTTGTAAAATAAGTTAGAAACAAGCAAATCAGATGTAAAAGAAAGCAGAAGAGGGCATGGCAGTTCCACAGGGTTAGGGACCTAGACTCTCTCTGTCGTATCACTTTGCCATGTGTAGCTTTCTTCCCAAGTTCACGTCATGGTCCAAGATGGCTCCTGGAGCTCCAGTCATAACACCCAGCAGCTGGAAGGAGGACACTCTTCCCTTCCAGAAGACTTTCTGGAAGTTTCACACAATGCTTCTGTCTCACTGGCCAGAATTTAGTCTCTGGCCACACTAGATAAATGGGAGGCTGGAAATTGTCATCTCTTAGCTGGGTGCCCAGTGAAAAGTCAGGGCTTGTGTTCTGTTCTTAAGAAAATTCGAGGGAGTGGCCACTGGGAAGCAGGTAGAACCTTCAGGACAGCTCCTTAGTCTCTAAACTGGCTGCCCACATCACCTTCCCCGTCCGTCCTCTAGGAAATTCCCAGTCGGGAGGGAAGCTGAAGCAGTAGATCTTGCTGGCAGAAAAACAAGTTTTGTTTTGTTTTGTTTTTTTCCCTTCCTCCTTTGGATAAAACTCTGCCTCTGCAAGAGTTTGCATCATGGGACTTTTTAATATAATGCCACCTAGCATAGTTTTTTTTTTTTTTTGTCTTTTGTTTGTTTGTTTTTTGTTTTTGTTTTTGGCGCTCCTCTATTTTTGGTGCAAGCCAAAAACAACATTGGTATAGCTTTGGTCCCTTCCTGGATTTTGTAAAACGTGAGGACGTGAGGGTAGAGATTTAGATTGCCAAAGGAAGATGTGATTGATAAGAATGTGTCGGTGTCTACATGCGTATTTCTAGAAGGGAAGGGGAACCTCCATTCCCATGCATCCTGGGACGGCTCCAGTCATGTCTCAGACTGAAAAAGTGTGAAACACTGATTTCGCTCGTGTGACGATTCTTCAAGTAACAAGGAACCGGGGAACAAGGAACCGGGGCTGCTTCTTTGAACGCCTAGAGGCAGTTAGGGGCTCCGAATGTGAGAAACAAGAGTGTGAAGCAGCCTAGAGATGGTTGAGTCCAACCCCCTGCTTTATAGAGACAAAAAACCCGAGGCCCAGAGACATTACCGGTTTGCCCAAAATTTACAGAGGTGGGTCTGGGATCCCACCCTTCTGACTCCTGGAAATATATAGAAATATATAGATTTTATATTGATTTTATATAGATATATATAGATTTTATATTGTTCTCTAGCCATTTAGTGTGCGTGACTGTTGTTTCCCCAACTAAAAACTCTGAACCTCTCTTCTATTCGAAGCACCAGGCAAATCCTTGGTGTAAGGAGGATACGAAGGTGAGGAAGACACCAGTTTCTCTCCTAAAGAATTTGAAGTCCACAGAGGAATGGAGATGTGTCAACAACTAGCTGGAAGGCAAGACGGGGGTGCTGAGGGGCACAGGGACAAGTATGGGCTGATCGATGTGGCTGGGGTGAGGATTGTGGAAGAGCCCATGGCAAGGGTCCTTGAAGAAGAGAGGGAGGGAAGGAAGAGGTCATCTAGATCAGGTGAAGGTCACAGACGGAGCCCGAGAGTTACAGTGCTAGCTAAAACCTCCCTGCCCTGGACACTATTGCTGCAATTTGGAAGGCTCAGGAGTAGGACCCGAACAAGAGAAGGCCAGAAGGGTCTCCTCTGCCTCCAGGGAGCAGTGCTAGTCCTAACTTGTTGGGTCCTTTTCTTGGCCCTTTGTGTGGCCATTAAAATGCCTGAAAGGGGGGCGCCTGGGTGGCGCAGTCGGTTAAGTGTCCGACTTCAGCCAGGTCACGATCTCGCGGTCTGTGAGTTCGAGCCCCGCGTCAGGCTCTGGGCTGATGGCTCGGAGCCTGGAGCCTGTTTCCGATTCTGTGTCTCCCTCTCTCTCTGCCCCTCCCCCGTTCATGCTCTGTCTCTCTCTGTCCCCAAAATAAATAAAAACGTTGAAAAAAAAAATAAAAAAATTTAAAAAAAAATGCCTGAAAGGGACCCAGCACAGCTTGATCTGGCCAAGGCCAGTTGAGCCAGGATCTCTAGGAGTGGCACTGAGGAACCTGTCTACTTAAAGTTCCCTTTGTGATATCGGTGTAAAAGAGGACAGTTTATTTTATTTTTTAAAATGTATTTTGAGAGAGAGTGCGAGAGGAGCAGAGGGAGACAGAGAATCCTAAGCACGTTCCGTGCTATCAGCACAGAGCCGGACGTGGGGCTCAAACCCACAAACCATTGAGATCGGTACCTGAAGTTGAGATCGGTACCTGAGCTGAAGTTGGACGCTTAACCTACTGAGCCACCCAGGCGCGCCAGGCAAGGGGACATTTTAAGGCTAAGGAAAGAGGTGAGCGAAGTCTTGGTGCAGGTGGCAGGAAGGAGGTGTGGGGCATAATCGGCTCAACTCTGCGGTGGAGCCTCCAAATGGAGGGGACCCGGTAGGAGAACTGAACCCCTAGGTCCCCGGTTGCCCTGGACTCACTCCTCGTTTTGCAGATGAGGACACAGAGACCCAGGGCAGTGGAGAGCCTTCCGGGGCCGGCCCCGCAGCTGGTTACGGAGCGCCGTGGTCTGCACCCCTCCCAGCCGGGTCCAGTGCCACGTTCATTCTGCGTGCCACCTCCCTCTGCCAGTGGCTCAGTCCGCGTCGAAGCCTCAACACGGCAAGTGATGAGAAAGACTCTGTGGGGCCGTGGGCGACGTTCTTCATTTGTGTGCAGGGAGAAGTCCGGCTGTTTTCAAGAGTGTTAATGAGGAAGTTGCCTGGTCCCCATTTTAGCTTGTCTTTCTTCTGGCTTCCGAGGTGGGCACTCAGGGCTGGGCTTCAGAGAAGAACTGGCCGGTTACGGTGGGCACTCAGGGCTGGGCTTCAGAGAAGAACTGGCCAGTTACGGTGGTAATGGGGGGGGCGGAGGTTATCACTCTCCACCCCTGTTTGGTGGTGGGGATGGGGAGGGGTCAGTGCTCCGCGAGTGATAGGGCCGGTTGTGATAGGGTTGGCAGGAGGGACTAAGGAAGATTGCTTCTGTCGGAGCAGTGAGCTCAAGTGGCAAAGGCTGCCCCAGGGTAAAAGGGACAGCCAGCAGCTGCTGCCTGTCTCTAGTCGGTTTCTTGGCCGTGGTGAAAGGCATTGCTTGTTCTTTGTCTTCCCTTGGAGACAGCGGAGTCCAGGCTTGTCCTGTTTCTCTTTTTGTACTCTCCCATGAGCCCCATACTCCTTCTCAGAAATCCTTTTGTCAGGATATCTGCAATAATTTGCTCAGTGTCTGCTTCTTCTGACAAACGGGGGCCTCCCTGAGCGTCTGGCTTGCTCCCCCCATACCCTCAGCGCCTTGCACAGAGCCCAGCACGCAGCAGGCACTAAAAAAACATGTGTAGATAGTGCAGTAGGCTCACCAAAGGGAGAACCACTCAGTTGGACCTTTGGGACGCAGGTTCTTGCCTGATTCTGTCCCTGATGCTCTGTGGGATCGTGATCAAGTCGCTGTCTCTCCGTGCCTTGTGTTTCTGCGACAACAACAATAAATAAAACTAAATTGCAAAAAGCACCACAGTCTGTTTGTCAACATCGGACTCTTATCAGATGGGACAGTTAACTGAGTTTCGGGGTTCCTGATTCTAGGAACTGCCACTTGCTGGTCAGTACTGCCTCAAGGGAGGTGGTGGGGGTCAGTCCTCAGAGCAGAGAAGCCTCAACTGGCCACACCCTTGGATGGTTTTATTTACACAAGGGATGGCAGGGCACCTGGGTGGCTTAGTCAGTTAAGCGTCCCACTTCGGCTCAGGTCATGATCTCACGGTTTGTGGGTTTGAGCCCCGCGTAGGGCTCTGTGCTGACAGCTCCGAGCCTGGGGCCTGCCTTGGATTCTTTGTTTCCCTCTCCCTCTGCCCCTCCCCCACTCGCACTATGTCTCTCTCTCTCTCTCTCTCTCTCTCTCTGTCTCAAAAATAAATACACATAAAAAAAGTAATATACACAAGGGATGGCCCCAATTTGTTTTAACTAAGGACAGAGCAAAAAGTCTATTCAAGAGAGATGTGAGACACCAGTCACAACTCACACAGGTCCATCTGTGTTGCTGGTGGGAAGGAAATGCCGAGACAGAAAGGAAGCAGGGTGTCTAACTTAGTGGGGGGCTAGATCAGAGCTGGTCTTAGCTGGATGGAGGGTCTGGATTACAGGCCTTAGGGGGATTTTGTCTATCATCAGGGCCAATGGCTGGATGGGTTTGGGGACAGATATCTGCTCCTTTGCTGATTTCCCGGATGCTACGGGCAATGGTGTTGGCGTGGCTACAGATTTGCAGCCAGCACCTGCTGAAAGCCCTTGCCTGGGGAGAAGCTCCGGCAGGATCCAGGAGCTTTGGGGAAAAACCTGCCCGGCTGGCAGCTCGCTTTGCCCCTTTCTGCAGGGCCCCCAGATCCTCATTAACAGGGGGACCAAGGACCCAAGTGTCCCCTCCAGGCCTGCCGGGCCCCCTCCCCTCTGCCAGCTTGGGGCTTATCCCTTTTGGCTCTTCCGTGGCTCGGGAGGGACCCAGCCCGAATCATCTCGGCTCCAAGAGAGAAAAGGAGGAACATCTGTTAACACAAATGCTTTTCTAATTTCTTTTTAAATCTCACTCAGCATCTGCGTTAAACAAGGCTGATCGGCTTGTACAATATTTAATTTTGGAACCATTTCTAAAGGCACTTGTAAGAGGGGAGCCATGGGCAGAGCAACAGACTCCTGAATCTTTCATAGCGTGCTGGTGAGGAGCTTCCGCCAGGCTCTGTCCTAATCACACAGAGGAGAATAAGCAGAGACAGGATTTCTTAATAACAAATACCTTTGCAGCACCTCATTAAATCACTGCATTTCAGAGACACAGCAGGACATTTGGGTGAATAAATACTGCAATCTCCCAGTCTGGAGGATTTTCACATCTGAGTTATTTCTCTTGCATATGATCAGTTCCTTCTCTCTCTCTTTTTAAAAAATTTCCACAAATGATTTTAGCTGATGAGTTCAATTAACGAAGACATTAGAGCAAAGTTGAAAAGCGTCTCTCTCCCTCTCCTCCTTTCCCTTCCCTGGCTTCTCCCCGCCCTACAACCACAGAGCTGTATTTTGTGTGGTTTTGCAGTTTAACAAATAGCACTGCCAAATGAGAGATGAGAGAAGAGGGGGTGGGGAGGGCGATGCTGCTTGATGGGAAAACAAAGCATTCCCTTGCTGGCGGTTCTGAGGATGGCCATAAATGGAGCCTGGGAAGGAGAGGCAGCCAGGGGCGGGGCTTGGCGGGTGGGGCGGGGCTTGGCGGTGCGTCCGTCTCCTGACCACCTGCGGATGTGGGTCCCTTTCTGTGGGGCCACACCCGGTCTCCAGGAGGACTTGCAACAGGACAAGACAACTGAGGAAAACCATCTGTTTTCAGCTGCTCTTAAATGTTACTGTGCATGCACTGTGCGCCAGGCTCTGTACTAGATGCACAGAGTTAATGTTGTTGTGAAAAAAATCTAAGCCAAAGCGACTCTTTCCCGCATCCTCTCTTACTACAGTTGAATCAATCAGCCCATTGATCAATACATCAAGATTTTAATGAAGAGGTCATAAACTGGCAGTCCATGGACTAGCTCAAAAACAGTGTTTGTTTATCCTAAATACTGTTGGTTGCTTCTTGTTAAAAATAGAATCAATTGCTTCAGTGCAGTGTTTTTAAAACTGTGATTTATGGCCCCTTCGTGGGTCTCAACATCAGTTTAGAAGGGATCCCAAGTTGCCTATCCTTACATTTTGATTTTGGGAAAAATCTATCTCTAACTAAGTTCTTAAGTAGTATATTTTCTGAGTCTTCCAATGCATGGGGGATATTTTCTCTTATTTCCATAAATAAACATCACTCTAGGAATGCAAATGGAGGGGGATAAGGAAGATGGGATAAGATAGAATGGAATGAGATAAAATGGACAGAAATGAGAAGAAATCAGAAAAGAGGAGGGAAAAGTGTCAGCATGGATGGCCCACGGTCAGGTAAATACTGTTGCTAGTTTGTGGTTTGTTTCTGTGATGGTCTGCGATCTAGAATGTACCTCTTCCTCTGGGCCCCAAGCAGCGAAGCTGGGAGCCTCTGCTCCCAGTGGGAATGCCCAGTGTGCCCCTTGCATTGGTGAGTAGGGCATTTGCCACAGGCAACCTCCATGTTGGAATCCAATGGCAGCCAGTGATGTGGCCACCAGTGGCCAGTGGCATCAGTGTCCTGTGGTCTGGAAATGGCAGGCTTTGTCTCCCTTGGATCCTACTTTCCACTCTTGTTTCTTAGCTTCTCCTCAGTTCCGTGAGCTCACCAAGCTGCTTCTCATAAAGTGTCGTCTACTCACGTTGGCCAAAGTTGGCTTCAGTGCTTGCAACCAAGAACCCAGCCGTATTTATAAATTAGGGGATGTCACATAAAAGGTTGAATTTTTAATTTCTCTTGGAAGCAGAAAAAGGGAAGATCTAGGTTTAGGTCTGTGTTTCTCTATGGCAGGCCTGTAGATGATATATATATATTAGTTTCCTGTGGCTTCTATAGCACATTGCACAAACTGGATGGCCTTAATACAATAAGGAATGTGTTCTATCACAGTTTTGGAGATCAGAACTCCAGAAGGAGTTCGGTGCTTCCTCTGGGGTTCAAGGAGAGCATCTCTGTTCCTTGTTTCTCCTAGCTTCTGGTGGCCGCCCTGTCATTCCCGGGCTGGTGGTCACGTCACTTCAGTCTGCCTCGGTCTTCACGTTCCCTGTTCCCTGTGTCTGTGTTGTCTCTCTTTGCCCGATTCTTGTAAGAACACTTGGGATGGCATTTAGGGAACCACATTCATAATCCAGGATGATCTCTTTATCTCGGGATTCTTGAATTTACCTCTGCAAAGACCCTTTTTCCAAATGAGGTCACATCCAAAGGTCCTGGGGATTATGAGTGGCCATGTGTTTTGGGAGATTTTGACTTCCTGATTTAGGGGCTGCCTGCCCCACATCCAGGCACAGTGAGGAGATGCAGAAAGGCAAGGCATGGTTTCCACCCTCAATAACCTGTCTCCCTGAGCGCAGGTGTCCAGAGGAGGCTGGGGTGGTGGTGAGGGCTTCGTGGGGCTGGTGGGTCTTGTATGGGTCTTGTGGGATTTGGATGAGTGGAAGGGGGTGGGGTTGACAGTTTCCTAGTGTGAACTCCGAGTGCCGCGGAGCTGGTAGCAAATAGAACAAAGTCTGTGCTATTGTGAAGCCCAAGAAACAAAGGCGTATGGGCATCAGATAGTATAATTGAAAATGGAAGTGTGAATACCAAAGGAAAGGGCGTGCTGCTATTTTCCTAGGGTGGCCACCTCTGATAAGGTGACATTTGAGTAGAGTCATAAAAGAAGGGAGGGTGAGAGCCACATATGTAGTTCTTGGAATCCAAGCAGGGAGAAAAGTATGTGCAAAGGCCCTGAGACAGCCACATGCTTGGTATGTTCAGGGAGTGGCCAGAAGGCTGATGGTGTGGCCGAACAGGATCTAGCAGGCAAGTGGTGGGAGATGAAGACGGGGAGGGGGCTGTGGTCATGGCGTGGACTTTTCAAGAGTTGAGGATCCAGGGGACGTTTCTTAACAGGCCTTTCCATCCAGGGATCATGAACATAGATGAGGGGAAAAAAAAATTCTTCAATTTTACTAACCTCTAAGTGGAGTTTAGCATTTCCTTTGATTACAAATGTAGGCGCCATCGGTAGCATGGAATCCACAGTCACTTAGGCAGTATGTGTGACTTTGTCACCAGTGGAAATCGCAGATATTTTCACATCACATTACAGTTATTACACTTAATCTTGAAATACTGTTTTCTCCCGGTACTTCTTCAAAATTATGTAATTAGACCTGCCACTAGAACTCATTATTTACTGCATTAATAAAAAGCTCATATATTACTATATCACAAATTAGTTTTTAAAAAATATTTTTATAACTGCACTTCAATCTAATTTATTTCCTATGTAATCCTATGTATTTTATTTTATGCATTTAAAAGACATTATTCTGGGAAGAGGTCCAAAGGCTTCACCAGACTGCCCAGGGGTCCTTGGCACATGAAAAGGTCATGGACCCCTGTCTTCAAGCCGTTCGGATGTAGCCCCCCCCACCTTGGTTTTACCCTTTGGCCTCATTTCTGGCCACCCCTCCCCGCCTGCCCCCGCGACCCTAGGCTTCATTCACACCCAACTACAGACACTCGCTCCAAATGGTGTGCTCTTCCTTGCCTGCAAGCCTTTGCCAGGTGCTGTTCCACACCCGCTCCTTCTGCTTTGAACACTCTTGCCTTTTGCCAACTCCCGCTGGCCCTCGGAGTCTCAGCTTCACTGGCACTTTCTGCAGGACACCTTCCCCGATTCCCCTGCCGCTGGGGGAGTGTCAGCATGCTCGGGAGGACTGTGTCCTGCTCTGTTCTCCCCTGGACCACCTGCTCCCGGAAGGGGAGGGCTCAGGGCAGCTGCCTGCGGGCTCCCCAGCGCTTAGCCCTGTGCCTGGCACGCAGCAGGGCTCAGTGCACACAGAGTTTCCATGGACTCCAAGAATGAATCGTCTCACGGACTTCAGAGACAATCTTGTGATGTAGTTGGTATTTGCTGCCTTTTGTAAATGAAGAAAGAGGAGAGAGAGGGATTAGCCAGTGAGGGAGAGCAGCCGGAGGAAGAGGCTCAGAGATTTGGGGACAGTACGGAACCTGCTAGAAGCCGGGGCGCTGTGGGGCTGCTGGGGTCAGTGAGGGGAGGTCAGGCCTGTCGCCCCTCCTCCCGTCCTCTGGGGAAGAAGATCGGGAGACTTTGGTCACCGGGTCTGGTAACAGTTCTTGTCATTTCACACCTCAGCCTCTTCTCTGAACTTGGAATTCCTGGCCCTTTTTTGCCTTTACCGCCTGACTGATGTCTTGTTTCTTCAGGCAGCGTAAGGGTCACGTCTTGGTTTCGTAAAAGAGTCAAACGAGATAGATTTGACTTTTCCTCTCTAGCGCTCATTAGCTGGGTGACCTTGAGCAAGTTTCTTAGACCCCAAGAGCATCGGTACATGTAGGTTCCCCACTAGACTCGTGCCCCTGGCAAACCCCCGTTCTGAGTGACACCTGATTTGTTTGTACCCTCCCCGATTTTGGTCATCTTATGCCCTCTGCCCGTGTGCTGGTGCTGCTCTGGAGACCTTCCAGGCCGGCTTTCTGTGTGTAGAAATCATACCCATCTTTCCAGGCCCAACTCAAATGCCACCTTCTTTTTTGAAATCTGTGATGCTGTGTGGCACCGGGCAGATGACGTAACCATCCTGGCCTCCGTTTCCTCGCCCACCTACAGGGAATCCCTGTGAGGGTGAAACGAGCCAACATCTGCAAGGAGGCTTGCGCACAGTAGGCGCCCACCACAGGCGGGCTTCCTCCTGACCAGGGCGTTGGAAGAAGCCAGCTCCGTGTGTGTGGAGGCTCTGGTCTTGTCTCAGTTAACACGGATGGGCATGCGGTCACCTCTCTAAGACGTGCTGTCTGTCCCCAGGCGCGTGCACTTCCTTGCTCTCCAACTTGCCTTCCTCTTGCTGTGTCCCATACAGATCTCCTCTACAAATCTTTCAGCGCCTCCTTCATAAGCAATGAGGCTGCAGCCTGGGTCATATCCACACCAAAGGGCTGCTCTAGGAGCAGGATGGAATTCTCTTCCAGGATAGCTAAGGGACCTCTCCATTGGTCTGTGCCTTGGGAGCAAGGCTTGAGGCTACCTGTCTTTACCTGGGCGGATGCTCTGAGCAAAGAGTACATGCCACCAAGTGGGTTTTTTAACGCCGGTCTGGAAAAGTGGTCAGGGAGGAGACCTGGCATTTACAGAGGGTCGTTTGGGATAGGCATTTGTCAACATTGTTTTGGACCCTTGTACTTCTCTGTTCTGGGTGGTAGGTATTTTTTGCCCCCATTATATAGACTAGGAAACTGAGGTCCCCAGAGATTAGGAGTTTTCTCCAGGTTGCACAGCTTGTGAGGGTCACAGCCAGGAATCAAATTTTTGCTGGTCTGCCACCAAAGCCTAAATTCTTCCCATTCTGCCCATCTTTGTGTGTACCCTGGCCCCCCACCACCAGTAAACAAGAAGGCTAGGTTGCTATGTCCCCTTGGGGGGCAGGAGTCTGGCTGGCTCATCCAGGGTAAGGTACACATAGATGCTGCAGGACTGCACCTGTTCCAACCTGCACAGCACAAATGAGATAGATTAGGCCAGGAGTTCCATGGGGTTACCATCTTAAAGGATTGAGAGTGAGGGGAGCATCTGGATTCCTAACCTTGTGGCCTGGGGTGCAGAGAACCTACCAGGGGTGCTGTGGCATCTGGGGACTGGGGTGCTAACCGGGCCATCGAAGTAATGACGTCATCTTCCCACATGAGCCCTGACCAAGTTGCTCTGGCTACGGGACCCACAAGCCCAGGATGCTACCTGTGTGCTCAGGGAGGGGACCCCGCCATTCAGGGTTGAAAAGGCCTCAGACACATTTAGCTGGACTTCTGATTACTGGCTCTAATCATTGGGTCCACTCACTGAGCCTCCTAACTCCTCCTTCTTTATCTTCTCATCCAGTGAAGTGCAGGATCTCTGTGGGGCCCCCTCGTTCATCTTCTTCCTGTGGCCACAGTCTGACCTTGGGCCGTATGGGCCGTATATAGTTAAGAGCATGGACTCTGGAGCCAGACCTCTGGCTGATTGCAACCCTACATACTTGCTGTGTGACTTCTGTAACCACTCTGTGCCTCAGTGTCTCCATCTGTCAAATGGGGATAATAATTGTGCCAGCTTCGTCGACTCTCCCCTGTGCCCTCATGTATATATGCTGTGGTCCAGCCACGCTGGACTCTGCCTGCCTCTGCCTTTGATGAGTCTGTGTTCTGCTGGAGCACCCGCCCCTGACCAGCATCCTTCTTATCCTCTTCTGGAAATGTCTGTGAAAATGCCTCTCTGGGTGATTCTGCCTCCACCCTGAACCTGGTCCGTGAGTGCCATAGCACCCCTGGAAGACGTTGCATTCCTTTCCTGGTCTCATCTTTGAGTTTGAGTATATGCCTTTGCAGGCACTCAATACTCATGTGTTAAATTAAACCAAGGTCCTCTTACAATTTAACTTATTTCTTCTAAGTAAGTGCCCCTCAGTGACAATTCTTTATGGTTGGGTATCATGTTAAGGTGGAGAAAGCTCACTTTCGTAGACAGTATCTAATCTGATCCTCAGAGCATCTCTATGAAGGAAGTTATTAGCCCACTTTGCAGATGGGGAAGGGAGTGTCAGGGATGTTACGTATATTGCTCAAGGTCACACGGCCAATAGGTGGTGGGCAAGACTTCTGCCTCTGAATCCCAGTGTCCGTCCTCTATCAGACATTCTCTCACCTCTCCCTTTGTTTAGAGGTAAGTGTGGTGAGCATCCCATGTTGACCCAAGACATTTTGAAGCGACAGCTCTTGCCCTAGATAACTGATGGGGAAGCTTGAGGTTCACAGGTCTCCTCTTTCCCGCTCCTGAGGGCTGTCTCCTCCTCAGGAACTTGAGTGAAGAGCAGAAAGCATAAGCGGCATCTGGGGTCCCGTACCTAGTGGGCAGGACAGTTCAGTGGTTTGGAGCCACACAGATCTGGGATCAAAATCTACTCACTGTGCTTCCTTTCCATCTGTGTGAGACGGTTTAATTAATTTTTTTTTAATGTTTATTTTTGAGAGGAGGGGGAGGGACAGAGAGAGATGGGGACAGAGGATCCAAAGTGGGCTCTGTGCTGACAGCAGTGAGCCCCATGCGGGGCTTGAATTCACTAACCGCGAGATCGTGACCTGAGCCAAAGTTGGACGCTCAACCTACTGAGCCACCCAGGTGCTCCCGAGATGGTTTAATACCGCACGCTTCATACAGTTGTGATGAAGGACAAATGGCATGTTTGGAAGTCCTATAGCACAGTGCCTGGTGCCCCAGGGATGCCCCATAAATAGCTAATAATAACAGTCAACATAGAGGATTTACTTTGTACCGGGTGCTGCGTTATTTCCATGCTTGTCTCATTCATTCCTCCCGACAATCCCTTGCGATAAGGTCGCTGCCTCTGTGACTCCTTTTTGGCAGATTAGGAAGCTGAGCCACCACACTTTACGTTGCTGCCAAATGCCACACCGTTTTGAAACAATGTCACCAGAGCAAGGCTGCCCATTTGCTCATAGCTGCATCCCTAGCTTTCTGCCTGGTACCAGGCCCACAGTTAGAGTCTATCCATGGAAACTGTGTTACATTATATTACTGTAAACAAATCTGGAGGACGGTGTTGACATGCTTAGCCTGCCAGGGTGGGGTAGGAAGTCTGAGCTCAGGAATGTGCTGCTAGGGATGTGATATGGATGGCAGCGGGGGGCGGGGGACGGGGGGGGAGGCTGGCGCTGGGCTGTGGCCACTGCAGGACCACAGAACCGGGAAGGGAAGAAGCCGCCTTTCTTCCCCAGGCACTGGGGCTGGAGGCAGAGCCCTGGGCCACTGGCGCCTTTGGTGCCCACCATGACACCCTGATGGATGGAGTCTGACAGAGTGCCCTCGTTGGTCCCAGCGCCACCTACCACCAGCCAAGCTGGCTGGGGACTGAGTCTAGCTGAGATGCTGGCCTCAGGCAAAGACAGTCGCTTTGTGCAAACAATGCCTTCTCCTTGGGGGCTCTGTGTCCCTGGGCATCCTCTCACAGAAACTGACAGTGTGGAGCAGAGCACCAGCAAGGCCGGACCCACAGAAGCTGTCTGACCAGGGTTGGCCCTATATCTGTGGCAGTCATGGCCAGTCCTGCTCAGTCCTGCTCAGATCAGGAGGCCTCCGTGGGATCCCTCCCTTCGCCTACCTCTGGAGGGGTGAGGAGACTATCGGAGGTGAAACTGCGTGGTGGTCCGAGTAGGAAACTAATGATACAGAAGGCTGTTCTGGCTTTGGGTCCATGTCCCTGACACCCCATCCCCCCTACCAACTGTAATATGATGGCCCACTTCTTTCAAGGACGTATTGAAGCCTAGGGCTGAGGGGGCTTCAGAGTTCCCTAGAGATCATGCTTATCAGGTACCAAGAGGACCCTCTGTGTGAATTTGACATAGCACTTTCTGTTGGGCACAGCGGGCTTGGGGGATGCGGCCCTATGCCAGGAGGCCAGGCTTGCTGAGTCACCTGGCACCTGCTGAGTTCACTTGACTTCTCACCTCGGCAAGTTCACATCCTCAGCCTGGCCTACACGTGGTCTCATAGTAGCCAGATTTCAGCAACTACCAGTCTCCCCTCCAGCCCATCTTGTGGTCAGGTTGGTTCCTTTTAAAAATATATTTTTTTAGGTTTCTTTATTTTTGAGAGAGAGAGAGAGAGAGAGAGAGAGAGAGAGAGAGAGAGAGGGGAAGGGAGGAAAGAGGAAGGGAGGAAGGGAGGAAGAGAGAAAGGAGAGAACGATCCGGGGAGAAACAGAGAGAGGGGGAGCCACAGAATCCGAAGCAGGCTCCAGGCTCTGAGCTGTCTGCACAGAGCCCGACATGGGGCTCGAACCCACCAACCGTGAGATCATGACCTGAGCTGAAGTCAGACACCTAACCAACTGAGCCACCCAGGTGCCCTGTTGTTGGTTCCTTTTGGCGTTCCCTGCTGCCATAGAGCCTTTTGCTCTCTCTCCCTGGAACATTCTTTCTGTTCTTACCACAGTAACTGTCACTCACCCCATTGGTCTCAGTGGAAATGTAACTTCCTCGGGGTAGCTCTTCCTGACCTCTCAGGTTGGGTCAAGACCCCATTTTACACTCTTGTGACAAATAGCTGGCATTAATGACTTGTGTATCTGCCCCCTTGCCACCCCCCCCCCCCAACTTGCCACTTCAGGAGTGTAGGCTCCATGAGGGTTAGGACTGTTTTGTTTCCTATAGTATCTCCAGCTTCAGGAGCAGTGCCTGGCTCATGGTAGGCTCTCAATGAGTAAGTATCCATTGCGTGACTGAAAAGCCTTTCTCTGATTTACTGGCCCTATAGGAAGCTTGGGGAGAGCTTCGGTAACAGCACTTTGAAAAGGGCAAGGACCCGCCATGGTGAAATGGCTCATCCAGGCATCTGGGAGCTGATGCGGCTCTTCTGTGCATCCTCTCTGCCCCAAAGGGTGTCCGTACTCAGACTCCAACCATCAGCCTGCACATTCTCACATCTTTCCCATGATTATTTACTCTTTGCTCTCTCCCCAGTGTTCCAGGGAAGGTTCCGGCTGTCTATGCACTGAGCTCAGGGAAACACAGCATCATCACCACCTCATCTTTCACTTTGAGCTGGCAATCGATCTTGCTTCCAGCAGACTTATTTTCAGCATAGGGCTTGTGGGCCAGCGCTAATTTGCATGCTTGGCTCTGCCCCTTGGTTGCCGAATGTCCTAGATGATTGTCTTGAGACAAAGGGACCCTCTCTGACCCCCTCTTGTTTCCCTCTTCTAAATACAAAGCCAGAGTTGAGGTGTTGACTGCACAAAGCAGGGTCCCAAGTGAGGAGGAAGAACCTCAGAACCTGGAGAGGAAGGAGGGACGGAGACTACCTCTGCTAGATGTGAGGGCCAGGCCTGTAAGCCCAGCTGTCCTCCCCGGGGTCTGGACTTGGCTGGGAACTACATGCAGCTCTTACCCCCTCTTTTAAATATGTCATAAGCTCCACTTTTTACTACTTTTTTTTTTGTACTATATCCTTTTTTTTTTTTTTTTAATTTTTTTTTTCAACGTTTTATTTTTATTTTTGGGACAGAGAGAGAGCATGAACGGGGGAGGGGCAGAGAGAGAGGGAGACACAGAATCAGAAACAGGCTCCAGGCTCTGAGCCATCAGCCCAGAGCCCGACACGGGGCTTGAACTCACGGAGCGCGAGATCGTGACCTGGCTGAAGTCGGACGCTTAACCGACTGCGCCACCCAGGCGCCCCTGTACTATATCCTTTTAACTAACATTTGTTGAGCACTTAGTTGGGTAAGTTCATGGTGCTGGAAGCTAGGATTGGGGTAGGATGACAAATGGGCTTTCAAGACATTCGCCAGCCTTTGCCTTGCTTCAACGTCACGATCTGGGGCGAGCAGAAAGATTCCAAGACAAGTATTTATAACTCATGTGCTAAGGACAGAGTAACCAAGGTGGGCGGGGAGAGAACGAGTTAACATGCCTAGAGACTTGTCAGGGAAGGCTTCACAGAGAGCTTGCCATCCACTCTGTGTCTCTGGAAGCCAAGAGCTTGTGCAAAGAGAGATGTTCCAGGCAGAGGGGAACAGCACTTGTGAAGGTATGGAGGACAGAAGGTTGACAATGAACTTGAGAAAGAGCCTCTTTAATGTGGCTACAAGGTAGAGCTTGTGCTAGCAAGTGGTGAAGGATGGGGTGGGGAAGAAAGGCCATCTGAAAAGCTCATGGTCACTTCTGACTCTTTACATGCTGCCTACCTCTCTAAATAGACTGTAAGGGCGTTGGTGGGGGGGGGGGGCACACCTTACCGTCAGACAGGAGGCCCTGTCCTTGCCTCCTAGCTCCAGGCCCGGTGCCTGTGCCCAATAGCCAAAGGAGTTGCCCAAGACTGGCCAGGCTGGGTGGCAGGGCCACCTGGAGCCAGAATGGATCCTCCCACATGAAGTTTGAAAGGAAGCATCTTGCAGCTCTGTCTAATTACAGGGTAAGTGAGCGGGCCTCCCTCATGGTTAATTTGCTATGTGCCTTTATTGCCAGCAGAAGACAGATGATTCACAGAGGGTATTCCATATAGGCCTGCCAGTAATTGTCTTTATGACTTCATGAGCCTTTTATGGCCCCCGCTGGGAAAGGTGCTTTATTTTTCTTCTTTTAATTCTCCATTTTGAGTCGGTAAATAACCAACTTTCTGGGAGCAGGAGGAATGTCAAGTTCAGGATCTAGGTGAAACAATCCCAACAAGATAGGCCACGGCCGCCAGAATGGAGGCTGGGGTCAAAGGCCCGGGACAAGGTGACTGATTCTCCCAAAAGTACATGGAGTGGATAATCCCCAACAGTGATTAATATATACATCATCAAAATTTAAAAATGAGTAAATGTTTCTTTTCAGCAGATTTGCTTTCTCAA
The DNA here is from genome assembly GCF_018350175.1 of Felis catus. NCBI lineage: Eukaryota > Metazoa > Chordata > Mammalia > Carnivora > Felidae > Felis > Felis catus. The sequence continues at coordinate 14,087,794 of NC_058377.1, read as the reverse complement.
TGATGCTTGGCTTAGATTAATGATAATGTGAGTTTATGTTTCCAAAGTACACACAGATTGCTCTGCTTGGAGGGTTGAGGGGGGTGGGGTGGGGATACATTCATAGGTAGGGAGGGAATTGGTGTTGGCCGCAAACTTGCTGTGTGAGAGAGGATCCACAAGTACATTGTATTTAACATCTAGTCTGCCCATGTGCAAGATGGGCAACAGTCAGGTACTTGAGAATGTGTGGCATTGCATTTCTCTGGTTCTGTCCCCTACTGGCTTGCAAAAGCTACTTGCTAAATTTTTAGGAATTTCGTGAGCTCTTTTAGGTCACATTGACCGCTTGCAATCAGCCATGGTGGGGTTAGTTACACCTAGGTAGTTGGCAAACCCCTACAAAACAGAGTCCCGCCCCACCCTTGTCCGGTTGTTAAAGTGTTTTAGCAATCCATACAACTAGAGTGTTCAAGCAGGGGTGAAGGACCACGGGGCAGGATAAAAACCGTATAAGCTAATATTTATTGATCACTTACCATCTGCCTGTTTGAAGCACCTTACATATACAAACTGATGAATCTTCTCAACAGACCTCTGTGGCTGGTGCTGGTTGAGCCTAAAACTGTGCCCAGAAAGCTGAGACTTGGGGTTAGAGCTGGAAGAGATTATTTACCCCATCTCTAGTCCCTTGTCTTACAGGGGAGGAAATTGACAGCCAGGGAGAGGAAATGTGCTGGCCAAGGTCAGTGGCCAGGTGATGGGTCTATTGACTTCCCAGCTAGTATCTATTGCCCTGCTCGTACTCTTCCAGCTTGCCACGACATATAGCCTTGCCTAAGTCCAGGCAAGAGCTGAACCCAAAGCCTGGGAGTTCACCAAAGGAGGCCACCCCAAGCGGGAGCCCCTGGAATGAGCCCCGTGGGCTCTGTTTGTGTTGTTCCCACTGCCTCTGGCGGCTTGACTGGGGATTGTGCGCTCCCTGGTGCCCCAGCTCCATCCAGAGCTACCTCTCCTTCCACTCTGCCATTGTCTGAGGATCCCAGTGGAAGCAATTCAGACTTTAATCTGTCAGCAACCATCGTCTGGAAAACCAAGAAAAAATAAATAAAAATTAAAAAACCAACCCAGAGTTTTGCCTTTTAGCTCAAAGTCCTTAGCTGAGGGGAGTGGGGAAAGGAGAGAGGCGGGCTGAAACTTTCATGGCCAAAGTGATCAGCCCTGACAGTTGACTATGAACTGCATAAGGGTTCAAGGTGAGCCCAGTGTGGACTGGGGTTAGCCTCGGCAGCTTGCTTTGATGATTGCCGTTGGCACAACAAGGGCGTCCTGAGTCAAGGACAAGAGACTCAAGATGAAAATCCCCTCAATTCTGAAATATATAGGTATATTCTAATATAGACTGCATTGTAATATGGTAAACATTCCAATGCAGACTACAGGATCAGTTAGTCCCAGAGCAGAAGGGGCCTTCTAGAATGTTCTTTCTGCTTCCAAGCTGGGTAAGCAACTGTCTCCTGGGAAGAATGAGAGTGTGGGTGTTTCTTTTGCAGAGCAGGGCGCTCCCACACAGGGACAACGGAATGCCTTCCTACGTCAGAGGGTGTTGCTGGCAGACAGGGTGCTTTCTGTAGGCTCCAGTGCCAATGTGCCCAGGCCACCTTCCACAAATAAATTCCCCTTTTTGAGGCTCAGTTTCCTAACCAGTTAAAGTAGAGGTTTCAGACTGTATGGTCCCTTCCAGCTCTTACATCCTAAACAAAAGAGAACATTTCAAAGATGGAATTAAACACACATACACACACACACACACACACACACACACACACACACACACACACACAAATTGACAAATAGGGAAAGCTTTCAAAAATCTCATTCAAATTATTGCTGGATTTGTCTGTTAGTGAGATTTGTTTCTTTGCATGTGCTAATTGGCCTTGGCATTAATTAATCTGATTTCATTATATTTTCTTTAATTTGTCAAGATATCATTTCGTTACTGGGTGACAGAGCACTTTGGAGGATTGTTACAATTGGAAGATATTCCCCCCCCCCCCTTTTAAAGTTCCTGGAGAAAAGTCGTTATCAATTAAGTTAATTTGCATACACATTAGGTTAATCGTTTTAGTTTAGCCAAATTTGTGGAAATTTACATAGCAAATTGACCCTCCACATTTCGCTTAAACATATGTAGCACACGGAGTGGTGCATTTTGAGTTGCTAATGAAACTGGGGTTATTTTACACGCTTCTTTTAGTAAAAGAGGTCCAATTAGACCAAGTAATTTTTTATTTCATCCGTAATTGCAAAACAAATAAGCTTCTTGGCATTTTTTTTTCCTAGCGGCAGCATCTCACGGACAGGGACGTTAATAGGGAAGTCATGTTTTCCTAATTAAGCCCGGTTTGATTCCTGCTCACTGTTCCGGCGTCAGCCCTCTGCAGTCTTCTTATAGGTGCTCTTCTGCCTGAGTTGCTAAGCCTCCTGGTATACCTATTAATAGAAGACTCCCCCGCATGGAGCCAACTGAATTAAAAAATGTAACTGGGAAGGCAGGGTGGGAATTTTGACAGATTTGTTTTCAAAAAAATTTTTTTTAATGCCAGAGAAGAGAAAGTTGAATTCAAAAAGGGGTCTTGGTTCTCTCCATCAGGGGAAGAAAAGAGAGGAAAAATAGCTTTTGTTCTCCCCCAGAAAAGAAGTTGGCATAACACATTGGTGGTGTTTCAAGAGTGACTCCAGGGGCTAGCTTGTTCAGTGTCGGAGAATTGGCTGTCGTCCCCCCTTCCAGGGCTGTGGAGCAGTAGGGAGCTTACAGTTATGTGGGATAGTTGCAAAAAAAAAAATAATAAATAAATCTGGAATCTGAGGCTTTGCTGAGGGGACAGAGGGAGGAATTCTGGCCTCTGTCCTGGAGAGGGTGGGAGTCAGAGGTGAGGGGTGTGCTGGGGGGATGCTGGTATAGATAGAGAGAAGCCGGGCTCCTACTCTTTCTCCTGACTCTACACCGAGGACACAGAAGCACTTGACCCACTGTCCTATGCTGAGTTTTTTTCCTTCTAGAACAGATTCTTCTGAATTGCAGAGGAGGAGACTAGAATGGACAGTGGGTAAGATTTGCATGGACTGAATCAGAAGTGGGTGCTCTACCTTCAACACAGAGTCAGGAGACTTGAATTCCCATCCTGGCTCAAGATGGCAAAAAACAGTCACAATGCTTCATGCCTCTCTCTGTCCCTACCCTTTGCCATGTGACACTGCAACTCCTCTCATTAAGATGTGGGTCTATTGCCATCCCCCTTGAATCCGGGCTGTCCTATGACTTGCTTGGGCCAATAGCATTCAGCAGGAGTGTGGCCATGCCGGTTTCGAGCCTAGTCCTCAAAAGGCTTGCCTGCCTCTGTTCACTCTCTTGGAACTCTGCTGTCACCCAGACCGGCCCGCTGGATGAGATGGTGAGAGACATGTGGCCCTGTTGTCTCCCATTGCCCAGTTGACAGTCCCTAGAAGCAGAGCCGCCTCGCTGACCTGCAAGAGGTCCAACCAGCCAAGCCCCGCCTAAATTTCCAGTCCTCAGAATTGTGAGCTAAATGAATGAGTATTGCTTCTAGGCACTAAGTTTCAGGGTGACTTGTTATGAAGTGACGGCCAGTGCAATCATTAACCAGTTTGGTGTCCTTCTGCCTCCTAAAGCTGAACCACAGGAGCCCTAAATTTCCTTCCAGCTTTCTAAAGCCCTCGAATACCATCTTGGTAGATCTAAGACAGCCTGGCATTTCACCAGAAGGGGCTCGGTTAGGGAACTCTGGGCTGTGATGAGCCCTAGTCTACCGGGGGAATTTAGTCCATCAGTCTCATTGAGTCTACTTCTCACTAAGTCTACTCTGGACGAGAAGAGGATGTGATGGGTATAAGTGGGAAGGAGAGCACTGCCTGTCTTGGGACAAAGGACAGGAACAGGAAACAGCGTTGGGGCTCTGGAACGCGATGCGCCGATGAGGTGGTGTGTGTACGTGTGAGGTTTTTGAAGACAAAGTTTATGAACCCCCAGGGGTCAGTGGAGGGAGCATGCTTTGAATGACCGTGAGTTTGTTGAGATTTATTATGCAGCAGGTTCCGGGCCTGGACCCTCATCAAGGGGGCTGGAGGCCCATAGCCAGGGGACAATGTGGGCTGGTGCAGGAAGTACCTGGCCAGCCTTTAGAACTAGGTTTCTCAACTGTGTTTCACCATCAGACGCACAGATGCTGGGCGCATACAGGACACTTCTGTGGCGTGTCCGAGTGACCGGGTGGTCACTACTTTTTTCCTTTACCGTTCAAGAGTACATTCAGTGGTGCGACAAGACTGAGAGGTACAGTGCCTAGCTTCTATAATCAGGGCTTAGTATCTGTGAAATGAATGAATGGCCAATGAATAAATGAACGAGTATTCTGTGGACACACATGAACCCACTCTGATTGAATCAAGCAAATGCTTTGCAAAGTTTACTTTTTTTATTGTTTGGAATGCATTACTTCTAAAATACCTTTCAACTGGTAGAGACGTGCTCCTCTAGAAATAGCCCCATTATAGGAAATTCCACCTGCTGGGTTGGGGACACTGGATATCAGTGCAAGCTCGAGAAAGTTCTGTGCCTTCTCTGCTCTCTTGGATTTCTGAGAACCCCATGGACCCCATGAGTTTTCCGTTGTCCCGGCCACACTGGCTCTGGCTCTTCTTCCTTTCCCACCAGCCCTTGGTACCAAGTCCCAGTATTCCTTGTGTTCAAGCAGGACTGACTCGTGGAAGAATCTGGTAGCTTCTTTCTGAGTTTCCCTTATGCTAAGCCAGAGAGGACAGACACTCAATTGAGCACAGTCGCTGTAGTCAAATGCTCGCGCTGGCAAGGCGAGGCCCTGAATCCTGACATCAGAAGCGCAGGCACATCCCGGTGGGGAGTGGCTGAGTGGCTGGAGCAGGGTCCTAAGCCATCAGGAGTCTTCATGCCTCAGAGGCATCAGAGGAGAAAGTCCTTTTGTTTGGGTGCCTTCCCACCTTCCCCCCTGCACATCCACCCATTTCATCATCCTTGCCCCGCTCCCCTAGGCTGCCATCTTTCCACGGCATCTTTGTACCCACGCCACTGGCTTCTGATATAATTATTGTGTCTGTTTTCTGTGACCGACTACATTGCTGGAGGGAAAGGGCCACACTTAATCATCTTCCTATCCACCCAGTGCCCAACAGACTGCCTTGAACATAGAATTTAATACGTGTTAGCAGCCAGCCATTTCTGAGCGCTGGGGACTATCTAACATCCTGGAGGTCACACTCCATTGGTGCCCCCCCCTTTCTCTAGGTGAATGTGGAACTGTCCTTAGGTGGCAGAAAGCTCATGTGAGGGGCAAATTCCAGAGCCAGGCAGGGAATGAGCATGTGTGAATGGATCACTGTAACAGAGTAGGGGGTGGGGGTGATGTGGACAACTGGAGAATGTGTGCCGTGCCTCAGACAGCCAGACCCACTTCTTTGAAAACACTTTTGGCCGAGAAGGTATGTCTGAGGTTTCTGGTGCCAGACCGTGGCTATAGGGTCAAACAAATGTTAACTCTCCAGCCCCGGGGTGGGGGGTACGTGACTTTGCCTGCACTTTCCCCAGCAGATGCATGGACTTGGAGTCAGAGGGTAAGGTATTAGTCTTGACTCTATCATTACTTACTGTGTGATACCCAGGCCAAGGCTTTCAGATCATCATGCCTCAGTTTCCACTTAGGTGCAATGGGTGTACGAACAACAAAATAATATAGGAAAGTGCACTTTTGTAAAACGTAAAAACTGCTCTACAAAGGCAAGGTGCTGACCTTCGGGTTCTTGGTAGAATCCTGTACGGCTTCTCTCTGGAGCTGCCTGTGCCCTGACCTCATCATCATTGGGCAAGGATCAGCACGGGTTGGGTGTGCCCACTTCTCACCCCATGGGCCCCACCCCTTGCCCTCTTGCTGATCCAGGAGCAAAGTAGAAAATGGCATTTCTGAATGAGGCTGACAGTTCACGAGGCAGGAAAACCCACCCAGTTGTGACTCAGAGTTTTGGAGGCGCAGATAGAATTAAGGAAATGTTAATGTATTCGCATTGCTTTGCCTCCTGCCTACACAGGCATAAGCAGTAAGAAGGGAGGATGGGGTGGGAGAGGGGACAGGGAGATGGGGGGCTGTGCTGATGGGCTCTATGGGTGGGGGCTGGTGAGGACTGCAGGGTCCCAAGGCTGCCTGGCTGCTACAGCTGGGCCTGAGGTCCCCAGGGGACAGGGAGGGATGTGCTGGCACCTGTGCTCTACCAAGCGAGTCCGCAGCCCGGAATGCAGTATCAGCTCAGGCACAGGGCCAGGGCAGAGGGGCTCTGGGGTGCTTGTGTGTGTCCACGCAGGGGGTGGGGCAGTGGGGGAGGGCACGCAAGCCGGATAACCCAGAGCTGTCTGCCTTGGTGCCGTGGCTTGTCGATGGCAAACAGCCGTTTAGAATCAATGTCTTTTCCAGACGAGGCCCCTGAATGTCGTATGCTTAATAAGACCTATCTGTCCATCTGTGCGTTTAGGCAGGGAGCTGGTTCCCCAGAGCACAGCAGCCAGTATGCTACCTCAGCGTGGAGCAGTCCCCTGGGAAGCTGCCTCTTTTTCTCCCCCTCCTGCGGGGGGCTCCAGGACCAAGCCCCGAGGGGTTGGGATGAGTGGCTGCCAGTTTGATGGGTGTATGTGCAGGTGCCTCATATCCCTGGCTCTGTTGGTTCACTTTTTATTCCCGAACGCAAGTGTCTGTTGTAGCATTTGCCCAGCACCAATTGGGTGCCAATTGAGGGTGTCAGAAAGGTAAAGGAAGTGTAGTCCCATCTCCTGGGCTCACAGGCTACCTCAAATCTGGGTCCGTGATCCCCAAAGAAGCTCTCTCCTCCACTGCCTATCATCTGACTGTGGAAGGTGCCCAGTAAATGCTAAAGATGCTCCCCTTAATATCTAGCCGGGCTCAGGAACGGTCACTTTTCCATTCGATCGTGGGGCCTCTAGGGGGACCCCTAGGCACCACTGGGAGCATAAGGTGGCTGGACCTTTGGGGTTCTGAGAATTAATCATGCTCTCCAGTTGGTTCAGAGTGGCTTCTTTGTAGAGCAGGGGGCACCAGCAGATGACTTGGCATGTTTGTGCTCGAGATTTCATCTTGTCCTTCCCTCTACAGTCTCAGCATCAACCAACTGAGCCCTCGGAGGAAGGGCGCGGTATAGGGGCGGTGACCTCAAGAAGTAAGACCAGAGGAGTCACTCAGAAGCCCGGGGAGTGGAGGCTAGAGCAGCCGGCAGCCTGCGGCCCGGGTTCTCAACAATCCCAGGTGGGATTCCTCCCTGCTTGGAGAGGCTGGGAGGCCTTTCAAACATTGCTTTTCAGGAAAAAGTGCTGATTCTTGCATTCTCTGCCCTCACCTCCCCTACTCGGGCCTTGAATGTTTTAAATGGCAGTCTTCATGGTTTGATGGAGAATTTTACACTAATGCAGAGTATTACCTAGTTAATTTGACTAGAATAGACAGTGATTTTACACGGTGAGACTGTTGCCCCCTGAGCTAACAGTTCCATTACCAGGGGTAGGGCAGACCGCTCTCCTAGAATCTGATGAGCTGAGGGCCGGCTGCAGATGGGCTTGCTGGGAGCTCCCCGGGGAGGCTGGACAACAGGAAGGGGGCCAAGGAAAGGCTTGCGATAATTCACTGCTTCCTTTGGTCACTCACTTGCTGATGAGTTCCTTCCTTTACTCAATAACTGACTCATTCGTTATTCCCTAATTAAGTCCATCCATCTCATTTCCTTCCTTCGACAAGCTGGCAGTGTGTGTCTATGAGGCGCCAGGCCCAGGGGTGTGTCCTGGGGGTACAAGATGCCTAAGCCCACTCCTTGCCCGTTGGGTACTCACAGACAAGCCAGAGAAAACAGTTGCAAACATCTAAGTGCACCACAGTAGACCCAGAGTGAATCCAAACCCCTGTGGGAACCTGGAGGAGAGGCTGGCAGCTTGGGAGGCTGGGGCAGACCCGGCAGAGGGCTGAGACCTAACCGGAATCTTCCACTGGCGAAGTGTGTGAGGGGACTGGACCAACAGTGGGCTCAGCAGCTGGGTGCAGAGAAATGGTAAGAGAACCGCATCCTAAAGAGAGACACCAACAGCTGGGGCTTGTTAAGAAGCTGATCGGGCCCTGTCACCCCCTGCCCCACAGCACATTCTAGTGTCCAACGTCCCAGTGTGTAGAAGAAGGGAGAGGGGCCGGCCGCTGATTTTGTGGAGACTATTTAGAATTCTCTCTCTCCCCCAAGCCAGCTGAGAGTGGCTCTGAGGGAATTATTCAGGGAGGTTGGGAGTGCCCATAGGAGGAAAGATGACACATCACTCCCAGGACAAAGTAGACACTTCCGGGCTTTGACTGGAGATGGGGACAGCGAGGGGTTCTCACACAGGTTTGACTTGTGTCCTCTGCTTGCGTCTTTCCTGATTTTTCTGAAGCGGGAGCCAGGGAATGGGGAGTGCAGAGCACAGAAGTTGAAGTCCAGAGTGGCTTGGGCCAAGACCAGAAGGAACCACAGTGTTGTAAATCTGGGAAGGGAAGGGAAGGGGGGGGGTCTCCCTTCCATCCTACATCCCTCCAGCTCTCAGAGAGTACCAAAGAAAACCCAGAAGACCTCACTGATGTGGAAGGACAAGGTGTCTGGAGGAGGGGCGGTTGGTATGGGGCCTGTCCGCTGCATGAAGCGACGGCCTTCTCCAGGGGGTAGACCACTGGCAGGGGCCTGAGGTAGCCATGGCTGCCCTTCCTGACATGTGCTCAGCACTGGAGGAATAGGTAAAGCCAACACTAATCCAAGATCACCATGTATACCTGCACACAGGCAAAGCCACCAGCAGGGGATGGGACCAAACTGAACCTTTAGAGTCCAAGGCCTTCCCCATGTTGTCAGGCTGCCAGTTCCACACAATGACCCCAGCCATCATTTCTAAACGCCCGCCCCCCTTCCTGGCCTCAGCACCAAAGGATCCAGATCTGGGAAAGGAACCAGAAAGTTAGGGTATCTGTTAATGAGAGAATCCAAAGAATGTGATGGAAGGGATGGCTTGAAAAAAATATGTTGTATTTATGCCCCACTGAATATAAACTGTTTAATAAACCATTTAATAAACCAGTTAAACAAAGGGAAGGGGAAAAGGCACGTGGATGTAACCACAAGAGCAAAGTCACAGAGGAGTGTGAGCACATGGCAGGGAAGTCTGAGTGGTCTGGTGAGACAGCTGGGTGAGTGACAGGACAGGAGAGGATAGGGCTCGGGAGGCTAGCGTGTGCTCTTAGAAGGAAGCTGGACATGATCCTAGAGGTTCTTGCCCCCAGGTGGCATCAGGTAGCCTCCCAGCCTCATCCCTTCCAGCTTGAAATTTCCAGCAACACTCTTCTCTGGACAAGGGGAGGATTTCTCCTACACGTTAGAAGCTCCACATACTCTGTAAGCCCCCCCCCCCACGCTAATACATCTATTTATAAGAAAACACTTGGGTCCCTGTGTTAGCGGGTTCCAGTGCTCAGTGTTGGTTTGGTGGGACCTGTAACCCTAAACAGCCACTCTCGGGACTACCATGAATCATGCCCCAGGGAGGTCCTTCTCCCGGTGTTTTGCCCTCTGTTCTTGAAACAAAAGGTGGCTGGGTTAGGTTGCTCTGAAGGTGCTGGGTTGTGCTGCTGCCCACATCAGGGAGACAGTGTTTTGGGGTGGATGGTGGGCAAACTAGGATTTAAGCAGTGGAAGTGCTTAGATAGAAGGCCAATTAATTAACTTGTCAAATCCTTCTCAGATAGCACAATGAAATAGATTCTTTCATAATGAACTGTCCACAGCACTGAGCATCCATTTTCTTGTTTTCTTTGTGTTCAAATTCAAATTCATGGAGGTATTCATTAATTAGTGTGGTATTTGCAATAGTTGTATATAAAAAATCAGAAACACTTTGCAGTATTAAACAACCCCCGTTTCTCTTACTTTTGTCCATCTGTAAGTCTAGATGTAACATGCATAAAGTATCATGCAGAACGCCTATGTTACTCTATCCCGTGAGAAACAGGATGAAAACCAACTGTTTTATATCATTTCCTGAAATGATAATTTATCATATGTGGCCATATTATAGTGTTTGAAAATAAGTAAAATTCTCTGCTTATTTCTGAATACATAGATGTGGGGCTTTAAGAATTGTATTGTCATTTCTAATTTATCCTGCCTCGGCAGAGAAGTTTCTTCAAATTGAAATTAACAACAACAACAACAAGAAAAAAACTATCTAAGAACTACAATACCTCAAGAGATGTCTAAGTTGGCATTAATCTCAACAGAACACAAATTATGTAAACGTCTCGATTATGACAACATAATTAGGGACTCTTTAAATAAAGGCAAGAAAAATAATTTTGGAGTAAATACACAATAGTTTTTGAATTATTTTATCTTTGTTTTATTACTCATCCAAACATTGTCAGCTCCCAAACATGTGCAATAATGATTAAATTCATCTATCTTTAAGAGTTGCCAACTTTAAGTCATATAAAAAGAAATCTGTGGTTTTACACCTAGATTTTTCAATTTTGTCATCATGAAGATGTATTTGTCAAGGTAGGGGGGCAAGCGTATTTCATCAGTTTGTTATATTCATTGTACCTTTTAAGCATTTAGACCCGTGATTTGGGGGACTTGGTTGCCTTGCCCCCTCCCCCAACACCAGTGTTAGGAGAAGGTCTGCTTGTCCGCTGTGACAATCTTGGTTGCCTTCTCCCAACGTCAGCCTTTATCCTGACATCGTAGTTCTTGTGGGCACAGGAAAAGCACACCACTCAATCATTTTCTTGCCCAATAGCACCATTTCCTGGGGAAAGAAATTGAGTCAGAGAGGCAAAGTGTCTTGCCAAGGTCACACAGCTACTGAAGCACTTAGAGACCCTGGAGTAGGGACCTTCCGTGGAAGGAGAGGTGGATGAAGAGACATCTGCACAAAACCCTGCACCTCAGCAGCCCCCAAGGCTTTAGCACCTCCTGGTTAGTGGTGCTCCACAGAGTTGGTGCAGAGGGAGGAGTGAAAAGCGGGCCTGCTGCCTACATGCCTCCTTGGTCTCGGTGACGATAAGGGCGAGCAGGGATCTGGGATACGGCCCCGACCCTTGCGCTGACCTACTCTCTCCAGGTCTCAGTTTCCCCCATTGTAAAAGGAGCAGCCGGGCAGGATGATCTCTGAAATGCCTCCCAGCCCCGACATCCTGTGTCTGCATGATTCCCCAGGGACTGCAGGTTTGTGGAACCCTGCAAACTGGATTTGGCCTCAATCCACGTTTCTCCTTCATTTCTAAAACCACGTGCACTTGCTGGAACACTAACTCCATCTGGTCTTGATTCCCTTCCTCCTGATTTCGCTCCCTGCTGGAAAGCGCTGCATCACGCCCAAGGCACCTTAGGGAGCTGCTCTCACCAACTCCCTGGTTTTTCTCCCCTGAGGCTTAGCAAGTCAAGCATTGCCAAGAACTCCCTTCCCTCTGCCCCAGCAGAGAGGAGCAACCACCGTCTGGGTGAGCAGGCTTCTTCTCTTTCCCTTTGGGGAGGCTGGCTAGCTGGGATCACCAGCCTCCTTCCCTCAGGAGCCAGGGGGCCCTCTTGCCCTCTTTGGCCCGCGGCTCTGTCTCCAGAAAGTCTGGCCTTTGGCAGCCTTGCTTCCTCGCCACAATTGCATCTCCCGCCTGCCCACCTCTTTCCCAAACTCCTGATAAATTCTGTCCTCTTGCTCTTCTCCTTTCTCAGGCAGTGGAGTGTAGCGGTTAAGACCGTGCCTGAGTTTGCATCCAGCTCCTCTGTTCATGGGCTGTGAGGCTTTCTTTGAAATGATTGTCTTGTCTGTCAGTTGGGCATAGCGATTCCTATGTAACGAGGTGGCTGAGAAGCAGACACCCCGGACGGAGCAACGCGTCGTGTCTGTTAATCTTCCATCTGATGACCGTGTGTGAAACACTGTCTCGTGTACTTCATTCCTTTCTCTATGTGTCCTCCAGATTTTATTAACATATCTCACCTTTTGCTTAATTTCTAAATAAAGTAATCTGAGTCAACATCCCACACACCTCTGGAGAGTCACTCTGCCCAGTAGTTTTGAGAATTCTCTAGGTGACCTTATGTTCTGCTGGCTCCTTGTGGTTCTGAATTCCTGTCTCTACTCAATTCTGGAGTCCCCTCTTGATGTCTTGCTTTTTGCTATTATTTGCTGCCTGTCCAGATAGGCCCCCGTGTGATCAAAGGCCTCCTCCCTTCCCTCGGTATCACTAATGCAAGTCACGTTATCAGTGACAATTATGTTTATAGGGCTTTTGAGAATAGAAGGGGCTTATGTGTACAAGAAGAAAAAAGAACATTATAATTGGTATGTGCCATTGTTCATGAAGTCACAGAGTTGGCTGTGTAGAAAGAGGGGAAGTGGGACTAGGAGAGGCATTCCAAGCAGAGAGAACATGGCGGGCCAAGATCCTCCATTGCCCGCTGTGACCATCTGCTGGCTCCTCACCAAATCTATGGCCTGTGGGGACTCTGCTCTTCCTTTGCAGTTAGGCGTGGCCTGTATTGGGGTCCGGCCATTAGCATGTGAGTAGAAAGTGATTGATCTGTGCTACTCTCAAGCCTGGCCCACAGAAACTTCCCACACACTCCTTGCTCTTTTCCCTTCTGCTGACGTTGATGGTGCCCCCGGGGAGGCCTTGGAGGATTCCCGTTGAAGATGGCAGAGCTGCTGTCATCCTGTCTGTAAGGGAAATGAAGAGCAGAGGAGAGCATCTTTCACCAACCGGGAGTATTGGTGTTGTCCTGCTGAGTGAGTGAACGATGAAGTTCTGAGTTGGAGCCATCATGGGTCTGTTCATCGTAGCAGTTAGCACTGCCCTAACTAATACACACCCAAGCCTCGTCGTCCTCTAGACTCCTCATGCTTGCAAGGGCGCATGGGGTATTGACCTTCCTTGGTAGACTACAAGCTACAGAAGGACACAGACCACACTTTTCATTCATCTCGTCCCCCACACCTGGTGCAAGGTAGGTGCTGCGTAGAGATGTGTCTCATGGAATGGAGTGGAACCAATGTTCGGAGGAATCATTAGCAGGTGGACTAGCAGTACATTGCTCTCAAAGCTCCACTGTCCCTGCCATGGTGCCCCCTTCCTCCTCCTCAGGCCAGACTGCTGCCCTGGACCTACGCTATAGCCTTGTTCTGACTTTTAAATGCAACATGTGCCCTTACACCTGCTGCTTACATGACTGGAGCCCAAAGGTTTCCCTTCACCTTCAGTGTCCCATGCTGCTGGGCGGTGCATGGGCCTGCTTCCTCTTGCCCTGTCCTAAGCCCAGCCGATACTGGGTGGTGGTCTTTTTTTTTTTTAAATATAATTTATTGTCAAATTGGCTTACGTACAACACCCAGTGCTCATCCTAACAAGCGCCCTCCTCACTGCCCATCACCCACTTTCCCCTCTCCGCCCCCCATTAACCCTCAGTTTGTTCTCTGTATTTAAGAGTCTCTTGTGGTTTGCCTCCCTCCCTCTCTGTTTGTAACTATTTTTTCCCTCTTCCCTTCCCCCATGGACTTCTGTTAAGCTTCTTAAGATCCACGTATGAGTGAAAACATATGATATCTGTCCTTCTTTGACTTATTTATTTCACTCAGCATAATACCTTCCAGTTTTTTTTTTTTTAACATGAGGGTGATGGTCTTATATGAAACAATAACTGATAACAGATGTGTAGCAGATAGGATTAAGATGCCAGGGTTTGAATCCTGACTCCACCCATTTATTAGTGGTGCAACCCTTGAGAATCGATGTAATCTCTTTCTGCCTTAATGTCCTCATCTGAATAATCAGGATACAAACAGGACCTGTAGGTAGGTGTATTATGAGCACTGGATGGGATAAAGCATGTAAAACGTTTAGAATAGTGCTTGGCACATAGTAAGTGCTCAGTAAATGCTACTGTTACTGTTATTGTTATTGCACTTTCCAGTTCATAAAGCAGCTTCACTGATTCAGTGCATACCCCTCCTACAACCCTGGGAGAGAGAGATCCCCTGTAAGTACACAGGTCCTTCAACACATTCAGATTCAAGCACTATTACTGGTAAGTTCAAGGCCGGTTTTTCATAGGCCAAGCTAGTTGGAGAAGCTGGGCCCAGAAAGGTTATAATAGTTTCTGGTATGTGGGAGGATGGGACCCGAACCCAGGTCCTGGGTACGAATCCCACCACAGCCCGCTGGATGTTCTCCCGCTCAGGATGGCAGTACCAAAGGCTTCACAGATGAGGACCTTTGTGTCTAAGGCAGAGTCCTCTTCACGCACACACTCGCTCATGTGCACACACACATACACCAGCGCCTCGGACCTGAGTTCAGGGGACAGGTCTCTCCGTGATACTTCTGTCACTGACCAGTGTCCAGTTCATGTTGCATCAGGACTCTGTCCATCTGGAGGATGTTTCTTTTCAAAGCTGGTTTCTGCCCTTATACCTTGCACCTTCTATTGCTTTCCATTAACTGGTCTGCCTTCCCCAGTTAAAGCCCCAAGTTCTTAGCTTTCTGACTTGTCCTTCCAGGGAAGAGGCCCTCCTATGTCCCTTAGAAGACTCCTCTCACAGACCATAAGTGACTGCGAAACTGACATGATTCCTGCAACTTCCAAGGGGGCAGTAGTGAGTCACCTTGCCATAGGACCTACTGACACTTAGCACCGGTGAGGGCTTCAGGCATGGCTCTGCGTGGGTCGACTAGGACGATGGCCTTAGCAGTGAGCCGTGAAGCTGAGCCTCAGCCCATGCGGTCACAGGACTGGCCTGGCCCGCACTACCACTCACCCTCTAACCCATGCTCCACTTCTCCCGTCGGGGCACCAAGGAACAGACACCTTGTGGCTGTAGATTCAGATCCTGCAGTAGCCTCTCACCTGCTCTTCCCAGACTCCTGCCAGCTCCCCGGCCCGGCCTGTGGGGCCTCCTCACAGTCTCCTTGCGAAGCCTTCTGGGGAGGGTGCCGCTCCAGCATCGAACAGCTGCTCTGGCTAATCCATTTTCTCTGTGCATTTGCAACATACGTAATTAAGAGTTCTGCTGAGGGGGGAAATAAAGCACACCATTAGATTTGTTTAGCATATTACGCCAGGTCTAGTACCCGCCTGGGCCCCAGTGCCACACAAGACATTAAGGTAAGACTCCAGAAACAGCCCCAAGGTTGCTTGATGGGATCTGTTCCGTGTTAATTCTGAGTAAATGTTTGCTATTTGGGTTTTCTCAACGTTTTTTTGTTTTGTTTTGTTTTGTTTTTGTTTTTGTTTTTTTGTTTTTTTTTTTTTATTTTTGGGACAGAGAGAGACAGAGCATGAACGGGAGAGGGGCAGAGAGAGAGGGAGACACAGAATTGGAAACAGGCTCCAGGCTCTGAGCCATCAGCCCAGAGCCCGACGCGGGGCTCAAACTCACGGACCGCGAGATCGTGACCTGGCTGAAGTCAGACGCTTAACCGACTGCGCCACCCAGGCGCCCCGCTATTTGGGTTTTCATAGCTTTGCCATTGGCGGGGATTTTGAAAGGTGGGCTCCCCCACCAAACCCTTGTTATTTAATTATCAGACCACTTAAAACCAGAGTTCTTAAGGCTTTCCCCATTTGCCCTTTTATTTTGTCTTGCATTTTGCTTGCTTCCTTTCTTTGTCCTGATCCTGCCTTCTTTCTTGCTGTCATCTTCACATCCTTCTTGCTCTTATCTGTGTCTTTGATGTCCAGATCTGGGAAGTATGCCCCTGGTGGGAGGGAATGAACAAGGAGTGGGCACCAAGAATCCTGGGTTAAGGATGAGGCCAAACTTCGACATCCTCCTTTGAACCTTCTGCAAGAGAGGATCAGGCATGGCCCCTTGGATGCCACCTGAGGGGCTGAAGAGGAGAGGGGCTTGGAAGACTCAAAGGAGAGATGGAAAAGTTTGGAGCTTGAGGGGAGAGAGCAAGTGGAAAAAGGTTGGGGTCCTTTGTGAGAAGGAGGAGGAGGTTCTCAGGATCTTTGAAGAAGCCAGTTGGTATGGAAACTTATTTTCAACTGGTTTAAGTAGGAACCCATGATGACCACAGGAGTGATGGGCGCCCTCACAGCACACTGTGACAGGAGCTGCCCATGGCCCACCCAAGGGCCAGGTTGGGAGAGGCCGCCATCCCTTATGTCTGCATAACAGGAGCAGAGGATGCTGGGAAGGGAGAGGGAATATTGGCAAAGCTTAGCTTGAAGCATCATCTTGAGAAGCCATGGTGAGCCTTACACTTGGGCACAGACGTCGTGTAGGCCAATCCCAAGCACCAGTCCCCTGTACTCATCCCCCAAATGATTCTCCTTCATTAATAATATGGAGTACACAAGCTTTTGTGGTGCAGGGCCCATTGTAGGGCAGTGCTGAGGGTTAAAATCTCCTTGACTCACTAAGACAGGGTCTTCCTGTATTTCCTGTGCTGTTCTGGTCCCAGACCCCACTTGGGAAAGCCCAGAGAGCTTGTTCAATCCCTTTGCCACATCATTCCCTCACATATTTGAGGTCACCCATCAAAGTATTTCTGAGTTTGTTTTCCTGGCCCCAACACTGCCCACTTTTTGTCTTCTCAGTATTTATCACATTGCTCACTATGCAGTCCTTGTATGAGCTGTGGTTTAATGTCCGCTAATAGCCTTGTTTAGTTTAGGAGGACAGAAGCTATGTTCTTTTCACTGCTGTAACCTGGTGCCCAGCAGAGTGTCGGCAGATGGGAGGCACTCCGTCGACATCTGATGAGTTAAGTAATTTAGATCCCTTTCCTTCCTGGTCTTCTCCCTCTGCACTCTGCAGTTTCTCTATTTACCTCTTAAAATGTGCTGTTTTAACCAGAGAAGGCCAGAGTAGGACTAGTACCTCCGTACTTGATGCCCCTTTGGCCAACACCTTCTGCGAAGGGTCAGATAGTAAATATTTTAGGTTTGACCAGCCATAGTCTCAGTCTCAGACCGAGGCTGAACTCGGTCGTTACAGCCTCAAAGCAACCATAGACAATACTTAAATAAATGCGTGTGACTGCGTGTCAATAAACCTTTATTTACAAAAACAGATGGTGGGCCAGATTTGGTCTATGAGGCATAGTTGTTTTGACCTCTGCTTTAGACACTAAAATCCTAGGAATTCAGAATGGAATTGGATTAACTATAAAAAATAAGCATATCAGAGCTGCTGGAGCCCAAGCAAGGAGGAGTGAGCAGGAATGATCCCTTGGGCTTATCATGGCCACAGCAGCCTCTGTAGAAGGCAAAGAGTGGAGAGGGTAACTTCAAAGCCTGTGGCTTGTCTGAGGTCAGGCTGAGAATGAAGTCAGTCCATTGTTGGAGAGACCACTCCCCACACCCAAGGCTGTGTCAGTGCTGGACTAGGTACTCAGTGAACAGCCAAGAAGAGAGATTCAGTCCAAGCAGTGATGGTGCTCAGGAGAGAACATTCTCTCCCTAACAGCAGCTTTAGCATGAGAGAGGCGCTTGATGGGTGGCTTTTTAAGCCCCTATGCCTAATTGAAGTCACTGATCATGGTTAAAATCATGGGGTTTGGGCACAGAGTGGGGATGTGAATGGTGTGTCCATTTGTGCATCTGTGTGCATGTAGAATGTTCCTGTAAATCTGGAGCTCCCGAGGGCGTGTGCTTGTGTGCACACCTATTTCTGTGACTGAACTAACCAGCTTTTGTCGTAACTGTCTGCTTTCTTGTCCATTTCTCTTCCTAGACAGAGACCTCCCTGAGGGTGAGGTCCCTGTTCTTTTTTTCTTTTCTTTTTTTTTTTTTTTAAATTCCAAGTTAGTTAACAGGCAGTGTAATAATGGTTTCAGGAGTAGAATTTAGTGATTGATCACTTACATGTAACACCCAGTGCTCATCCCAACAAGTGCCCTCCTCAATGCTGTCTTTTTCATCTCCCTATTTCCAACACCAAACAGACTCTTCTCCGGGCCCAAGAGTTTAGTTCAGTCTTAATTAAATTGAATTGATGGTGGGCATTTGATACAGGCACAGGGTGGTAGAGGGAGCTGTACGTGGTTGCCTTTGCAGGTGGCAATGGCAGACTTGAGTGTGTGTGTGTCCATGTACTGGGGTCTATGTAACCCGTATGCACGCACATGTAGAATAGGGCATTCAGAGGTGTGAGCACACACATTTGAGATGTGCATGAAGACGGGAAGACGTCAGAGTATGAGCAAGGGCAGAATTGGTGTCTTATCTGGGGACATGTAATGTGAACATACAGACAGTAGAATATTATGGGATGTTTACATGGAATATACACACTGATAGGGGTTAAGAGTTCATGTGCCTGGGATATAAGCAAAGGGGATCAAGTATGTATGTGTACATGAGGTGCTTACAAACATATCTGAAATACACATTAAAGTCTGACTTGCAGATAGGCTGGTGGGAGTAGCGGTTTCTATGAGGATGTGGCAGACATGGAGGTTTGGGGATATGCCCAGGAAGTGTTTATGTAGGGTGGGCACATGCAGACATGGCCGGCAAACAGCGGATGTGTACACAGAAGTGCAGCTTGCAGATGTGGGTGGTTGAGGCGGGGTGTATCCGGGGTGAGTGTGTGCAGATGTGGTCTGTTGGAGGTACATGCACATCAGAAGTGTGCACACAGGGTTCAGCTCCTGGTAGTGTATGTAAATAGTTGGGTGCTGTGCATGCAGAAATAGATAGTTTTGAGGGCACCTGTGATTAGCATCAGTACTAAAGGTGCATCTTTGCGGGGATATATGTGAATAATGGCCTGTTGATGATGATGTGTCTACACACATGAATGTACACGTGGACGATTGAGGGTGTGGTGACCTGGGCATGTGCGTGCAGACCGAAGCCGTCGAGAGTATATGTGTATGAGGCGTGTACGTGCAGACTGGAGAATGCACCTTGCAGCGTGCGTGTGCACTCTTTCAAGTGTAGATCCTCAGGAGTACCCATCCAGAATGTGGATTTTGAGAATGTTTGTATGGTGGGGTCTGGGCGTGTAGATATGGACTTCTGGGTGCGTGAACGCGGGCGTGGGGTTTTGGAGGTGTGGGTAGGTGGAGGTGCACGCGGTCGCCGCCTGCCGGGGACGGTGCTGGCCTTGTGCCTGCCCTGGTGGGCAGCGTGAGCCTGTGTGCTCAGCTGACACTGGTGTCGGGCATCTGGCAAGTGCTCTAAGCCATGCGCCTCATCCTTCGATGGACTGAAACTCTCTCTGGGCTGCCTCTGTCCTTGAACCTGAGTGTCCTGGGAAGGGACAGATAACGAAACATTAACTCGGCAGAGGCATCTGAGCCTTCAAGGCTCAGTATTCTCAGGAACCGACTGCCCAGGAAAACGATTGAAAATAAATAAATAATAATGTTTCTAAGGACCCTTTAGCTGTTCGGGGAGGGAGGAGGTGCAGGTTGGGAAGAGAGAGACTTTGACAAAAACAGAACAACGACAACAACAAAACCCCAGAAAAACAAACAAAGCAACAACATCACGAGGAGAAGGAGAGGGAGGGAGAGAGCAAGCTGACGAGCAATCCAGTGGAGCCTGAGGCACGAGAGCATTATGGTGGTGGCAGCAGCCAACAGGCTGACAAGTTGTGTGTGTTTTACGTGCCCGTTAACCCGCTAACTCAATAAAAGATGCACCATTACTGCCACCCGGACTTGCCGCTGCTGGGGGAGGTGGCCCAAACTGCCTGCCTCCAGCCTGAGGGTCACAGGGGCAGCTACCGTGGGCAGCAGGAAGTCAGGAAGTCACCAACCTGTGAATGACAGAAATGAGGCAGAACCCCAACGAAACCAGGCAGCAGCACTGCAAAGACTCCAGTCAGCTCTGCCTCTCTCGGATTCTTTCCTTTGGTATTAGCTTCTCAAGGGACCCTGTCCTGGGCTGGGGCTGTGCTGTGTGTTTTTGTCTTTTGTTTTTTTAAGAAAGGCCTTTCTAATTTTTTTTATTGTTTATTATTTTTTTTTTTTTGAGAGAGAGAGACAAAGTGTGAGTGGGGGAGGAGCAGAGAGATATAGAGGGAGACAGAATCCGAAGCAGGCTCCAGGCTCTGAGTGTCGGCACAGAGCCCAATGCAGGGCTGGAACTCACGAACCATGAGATCGCGACCTGAGCCGAAGCCTGACGCTTAACAGACTGAGCCACCCAGGCGCCCCTGTGGTGTGTTCTTAGGGGAAGAGGGGTGAAGAGTGGTGGACTTGGTGGAGTAGATAGTGGGGGGCACGGACCCGGGCAGTCATGGCTGGCTGTGGGAGAATTAGGCCAGGCTCGGGCCAGTAATGTTAAGTAGCCTCTTCTGTGAGCTCATTTCCATTCGTGGATGAATGAACCAGAGCCGGTTATCAGGCAAAGGTCGGAAGCGCGTGTCAGTGTGTGGTGCTAACTCACCTGCAGGAAGTTAACGTCAGCTTGTTGGCAGGGATGGAGTGAGCACCTCCTTTGTGCACAGACCTGCTCTGGGTGATATGCAGGGTGTACCAGAGATGTGGGCCTTGGTCTCTGGCCTCAGCCAAGGGCCCTCTGGAAGGGGACAGATGAGAAGCAGCATCTGTTAGAGAGAACTCAAGACTGGGGAGTCTTGGATTCTGGTTTTAGCTCTGTGACTTCCTAGCCATGTGCCCATGGAAAAAAGACTTACCCTTTCTGGGTCTCAGTTTCTCCTATTCATTTGCCTTGTATTTTTGTGTCACAGATAAGAGATACATCCAGCTTTCACGATCAAAACAAACACTTGACTCGTCAGCATTCAGGTTAATAATGGCACCGGAGTCCCTTTGGAAGAGTAGCTGTAGAAAATGAACAGGTCCATGGTGGTGTCTCCCCAGAACAAAGGGCCGTCTCTCCATGGTTAAATTCAAGTCACCCTGCTGACAGATGGAGCAGGACATCAATCTTCAGGCAGACATTCAATCTCTCTGAGCCACGGCTTCATCTGTAAAGTGGAGACAATGATAGTTCTTAGCCCACAGTCTCGCCGTAAGGCTTAAATGAGGTAATATATGGAAAGCTTTTAGCCAAGGACATAGTAAGCGCCGAATACATATGAGGTGTTATTGTCATGAGCCATTCTAGGATCTCCAGGGTTGTTTCCAGGAATGTTCTTGGATGTGGATGGTCTAAGTCAGAAAGTTTCAAGGGCTAGGTGAGGGCAGGCAAAGAGACACCTGGGTGCACCAACCAGGATGTGTGATTGAGGTGTTCACTCTCTTGGAGGCGGGGGGCAAAGAGTGAGGGGTTGGATCAATGGCCCCCACAGGGGCAAGGGGGAGAGGGAGTAGCTGCCTGCCATAGGTACCAGCACGGAGCTACTTGGGCAACTTGAACCCACCTGACAGGTGGTAGCTATGTGCCTTCCCTTTTCACCCCAGCAACCACAGAGCCCGGATCGGCAGTATTTGGCTTTCTGTCTTCTCTCTTGGGCACTGTCCTGCCCACTTGTTACATAGCTGGGTGCTTAGACATCCTCGGTGGCAGGCTACTGGGAAGAGGGGACTGTGTATCCCTACTCCCCTTTCCTTGCAGGCAAGATCATGCTAAAAGTAATTAATAATAATAATAATAATAATAATAATAATAATAATAATGCTATCAGTGATACCACCACCACATTTATTTCACACCGGGCACTTTTCTAAGTTCTTTGCATATATAAAAACATTTTGTCCCTGTCACCACCCTGTAGGTCAGTTTTATTACTATCTCCTTTTTTTTAATTTTAATTTTTTTTAACATTTATTTATTTTTGAGAGGCAGAGCGTGAGCTGCAGAGGGGCAGGGAGAGAGGGAGACGCAGAATCCGAAGCAGGCTCCAGGCTCTGAGCTGTCAGAGGCTCAGACACAGAGCCTTTGACACAGAAGCCGAAGCAGGGCTCAAACTCATGAACCATGAGATCATGACCTGAGTAGAAGTTGGTCGCTTAACCCACTAAGCCGCCAAGGTGCCCTATATTACTATCTCCTTTTTATAATTGAGAAAATGAAGGCACAAGACTTAGGAAGGAGCCCTGATCGCCCAAAAAATCATGCTCCAGAATCCCTCCCTCCCCTGTGCAGGGAGCCTCTTGTCGGCAAAAGAGCGTGTGCAGGTCTCTGGTGCAAGGCCAAGGCCAAGCCAGAATTCAACACCTTTAAGGGGAAAAGTGTTAGAAGGCAGTACATTCAAATGTTACCAGTGGCGGATGCAGGTCATGGCTTCCCTACTTTTTTACATTGTTATTTTCCTTAAGGCTGTTTTTTGTTAAAATGAAAACATTAAACCAAGTTCTGTTACAACAGGGAAGGCACGGTGCTGCTCCCCAAGCTTCACACGGCCTTCTGAGACCCTCAGGGCCACGGGGGAGACGGACACCGCCACGGAGGCCCCTGGGCCCTGCTGAGCTGCCCCTCAGTGGGCTGGAGCAGCCAGTTGGTTAAATTAAACATCTCAGGCCAGTTTGGGTTGTTTTCTGAAGTGAGAGGCCAAACTCCAGGCTCTGACTCACTGTCACCAGAGGGAGTTTGCTGGGAGGTTGGGGCCGAGGCCGCCAGGCACTTTACCCTGCTGCTTCCTGAACAGGTTTGCGCATGAGAGAGGAGGCCTCTGAACTGCCCCAGAGCCAGCGCAGGGCGCCTGCTCAGCTCCCATAAACGCTTTGCAGCCTTGAAGACTGAGGGGTGGATTAGAAATAGAAGGACTAAAGTTTTAGTGGTGTAGACACTCCTCATCCACCTGTGTATCTCCTCACGCCAGGGCCCAGGCCTCTGGCCCTGCCACCACCTGACTGCCCATCTCCCCCTCCAACTGCCTTTATGAACCTCCACTCTTCTGGTCCACCCCTGTCCGGGGCCTCTAGGGGCATGGAGGGTCCAGGGAAGGGTCCAGGCATGGAGGGAGCAAGAGAGGGGTGGGTAAATAGCAGGCGTGTGCAAAGTCTGTGCAGGCTGGGTTTGGGGGTGCTGGGAGGGCCAGCACAGAGGCCAAACTCTAGGCCTCTCTGTTCCTTCCCCTGGCTGCTGAGACCCTCACCCCATGCCCAGGGCCTGTACCCCTCCTACCCCCCAGCCAGCCTGAACAAGTTGACTGCCTCTGCCCTCATGGAGCTGCCTTCCTCTGCAGACCATCCTGTGGGGAGACAGGAGGATGTCAGGGGGACTAAGGGGGTCACCCTTGTCTCCCTTAACCTCTAAGCGTGTTGTCGTCGTGAGGTGCGGGGGCTCCCTGGGTCCGGGCATTCTCTGCTTGAGTGTGTCGTGTTTATCATGCCTGGTTAAAGATCATTAAAGCCTTTGTTGGGGGAGCTGAGTGACAAGGAGAGTGGATTAATATTAGAACACCCTGTCACAACTGGTGAAAAGGCGGGATTGATTTTATAGGGAGTTTAGTCAGAGCTGCGTGTAAAACCCCTGGGGTCGCTCTGGAGTGTATCCATCTCTTCCATTAGGAAGTCCCTGCGGGAATATTCAGCTGCAGTGTTTATTACAACCGAAGCTGCATATCATAGATAGAGTATTAGCTGCTTTTATTCAGCTTTCTTGCTCTTGATTGCCCTGGCTCCTAGTGGCTCAGTCCTGTGTACCCAGTCGGCTGCCTGGTCAGAGGAGACAGTCATGGGCTGGCCCCAGGAAGGCACGCGAGCGCGTGTGCATGTGTGTGCTCACAGGCATGCTGGGCTGGAGCTGGGGCAGCTCCAGAGCTCCCCCTTCTGGGGGATGGTGGGGAGAAACTTCTACTGTCCCTGCTGTAGAACTGTTCAGCAGGGCTCACAGATTTCCCTAAGAGACCGTTTGCCTAAGAATTCACCGAATGCTCCTTGGACCAGACACAGCAGAGTGATGGTTTAGACTGCGTGCCAGGCCAGGAGTCAGCTCTGGCACTTATTAGCTGTGTGACCTAGGTCAAATCACCTAACATCTCTGGGCTTGGTTTCTTCATTGGTTATGTCAGGATAAGGAAAGAGGTGCCCACCTTACAGATGTGTCCCATGAATTCAAGGGATATTATGAGCAAAGTGCCTGGCATGTAGTGAGGACTCAAGGCAAGTTGATGCTGTTGTGTCATTAGCTAATTATTCTAATGTATTCTAAATGGGATTCAATCTACAAACATTCAGTTTGGACAGAGCTCTTCTGGAACATCTTTCTTGCAGAAAACATGGCCTACTGGAAGCAAAGGGGTCACGGGGCAGTTTCCATCAGTTTTTCCCCAGTGGGAGGGCTCATGGAACGTTGGGAAGAAGCCCAGACCCAAGCAGGAAAGCTCTGGGGCACTTGGGCTGCTGCATGTGAGATGGTGTGGGACACGATCTGGGGCTGCCAACCCAGCCAGGTGGACCTGGGGCCGGAGGCCAGCCCAGCAGATGTCAGTCACTCACAGCAGATGCTGAGTCTAAGTTAAGACGATGTTTGACGTGTCATCTGCAGAGATAAAAGCAGAAGGTTGGGTGAGTAAGCAGCAGAGAGGAAGCTGGTTACCTACCTGGGTTCTCACACAGGTCAAGAGTCTGAGAGCCAAAAGAATTCATGACTCACTTTTGCCAAACTCCTGTAGTCTTTCTATAAATGTCTATTACAACACTTCACAGGTGGCCTCTTTTCTTTCATAGCATATGGTGTTTAGGAGCCAGATTGCCACTTAATTCTCTGTGACCTCGGGGAAGCTATGCTCTATGCCTCAGTTTCCTCCTCTTTAAAACGGACACATTCATCATACTTACTTCACAGGATTATAGCGAGAGTTAAGGGAGATAATACATGCAAAGCGTCTAGAACAGCACCTGGCAGTCATAGACCTTCAGGGTCAGCTACCATCAGAGTCCCTGCGGCTCTCTCAAGTGTAGAGACCTTTACTCACGGTTTCGATGTCCACAAGAACCTGTCCAGGGCTTGAGCACGTAAGGAGCACACAGTAGGTTTTTTGAACTGTTGAATCAAGTGGAATAGAGCATTGTCACACCTAGCATGGTAGGGATGACTGGAAACTTCCAGGAAGCAGCAAAGTCCAAGACGAAAGACAGAACAAGGTCAGATGCCAAGCAGGGTATTAGGATAAACGGAGCCGAGGGTAGGCGTGGAGGCGATGGCAGGGATTTCCACGTCTGGTGAGAGCCCTGTGGTCAAATCAGAACCTAAGAGACAAGTGTTAGAAAAGGAAGGCAGAGGAAGGTGAGGGGCAAAGATAAAAATTTGGCAGTGTCCCTGCTCAGCCCGGTCAGAAGAATGTGAGCACCATCCTTCCACAGGTGGGAGAGAGGCAGACTTGGGGAGTTTGGTGCAGGTAGGGTCTGAGCATGGCGCTTGTCCGCGGGCTTGCATCTACAGAGACACCCCAAAGCTGGCAAGAGACAGCTGGGGTTCTCGAGGAAGGGCAACAGCAGTGTAAGAAAAGTTAATATTGCAGATGTTGACAGACAAGACACAGAAATCCAGGCTCTCAGGATATTATAAAAGAAAGAAAGAAAACAGCACTTGTGAGCATTCCCTGACAGCAAATATTGCAAAATGCTTTGTGCAAAATGTTCAAATAATACTAAAAATTCAAAGAAGAAATGAACACATGCCGAATCGCCCCTCCAAGAGATAATCACTGCTAATATTTTGGTCAATGCCTGACGGCAGGTGGAGGTGTTCATAATCTCCATCAGTGTCCCTCCCTGCACCCCAAAAGAACATACATCCTAAGAAACACACACACACGCACACACACACACACACACACACACACACACACAACTTGGAGGCTGGTCGGCAAATGCAGTTTCAAAGTGAATCCTTAGTCCTTGCCCCACCCCACCCCCAGACCAGACTGCCACCTTTAAGCCCTCCCTCCTATCTGAAACCAACAAAGCCTCCAGCATTTCTTTATCTAAGGCACACATACAGATTTGTGCATATAAATTTACATAAATGGGCTAAGCCTTCAAATGCTGTTCTGTTAACTGATTCTTTTTCACTCCACAAAATACCCAAGACCTCTTTCCAAGTCAGTACCTATAGAGCTACATCATCATTTTTCAGGACTGCATGCTATCTTTCCATTTGTCGATTTCATCCTGCTCATTCCCCTGTTGATGGACATTTAGGTTGTTGCTAAAATTTTGCTCTTAGAAACAGTGCTTCAGCAAACATCCTTGTACTGCTATCTTTTAATACTTAGGGGGTTACTCCCACAGGGTAAACTCCCAGAAATGGAATTAGTCAGTGAACCATCATACACATTTTTACATCTCGATACAAAAAACTCTTTCCAGGTTTCCCAGCCATGTAAAAGATTGTCCGTCTCTTCATCCAGGTAACAAAATAGATTGTGTCAGCTTAAAAAAAGAAAATAAAAAACAAAACTATGCTGATCGGATATATAAAAATAACATCTCATTCCTCTTCTTTGATTATTCTTGAGGCAAAGTGTTTTTTTGTATGCTTGTTGGCCATTTGTGATTCTTCATCTGCAGTTTTCCTGAATATTAAAAATCACGAGAAAAAGAACAAACTTAAGAAAATCGCAGAAGAATATCCGTGTAAGAGGAAATGTGTACAGTGCATCCCCAAATGATGAAAGGATAGACTGCAGGACGTGATTCTAGTATATTTTTACTTAAAGAATGTATGGATATGCAAACTCTGAAGACTAAAATGACACATTGCAAAGGTTAATCGAAATGATATCTGGGTTGTATTTGAGAAACAGGTGTTTGTCTGTTTATTTGTTAAATGCTTATTCTTGGTTTTCAAGTTTTCTGCCATTAGAATGATTTATAATTTGAAGAAGATCCCCAAAAGTATTCATAAAAGCAGAAAATATCCTTTGTGTAATCTGCACCACTCTGCTCCTCCTTATGTGTAGTCATAAAATGATTAATTTTTTTTTAATGTTTATTTATTTTTGAGAGAGAGAACATGAGCAGGGGAGGGACAGAGAAAGAGGGAGACCCAGAATCCGAAGCAGGCTCCAGACTCTGAGCTGTCAGCACAGAGCACAGAGCCTGACACGGGGCCCGAACTCATGAAACACGAGATCACGACCTGAGCCGAAGTCAGACGCTTCTAGACTTTTTGACCTAAAAGGACCCCTGCACCTCATTGTAGAAATGAGAAAAGTGCATGCAGTACAGGCAAGTGAAGTGACCCCGGCCAAGGTGTGCCGGCCGCTGGAGACAGCAGAGAAGTGAGGTAATGCTATGAGACACCAACCAAGAAGGAAAAGACACCCCATCTCCCCACTGCTCCCCTCTTCTAGGGGGCCCCTGCCCCAGTGCAGAACCAGAACCGTGTTGAAACTTTGAAACCACAGCAGCCCAAGCCTGGGTTAGACCTTAGACGTGAACGCGGAACTGGTAGTGGAATGGGTTGCAGGAATCTGAAATCCGGAGATTTTAAAGACCAGGAGAGTGAGAGTCTGGTGAGGTGTAATCCCCCAGGGGGAGAGAAACGACCGGTGATTCTGAGGTCCAGGGATCCAAGGTGCCGGGTGGCAGGGAGAGGTCGGCGCACCCCAGCTCCTCTGGGAGGCTGCCCTCATCCCAGAAAGCCCACAGAACGGAGCCTGCAGGGTGATCCCACAGCCCAGTGTGCTCCCCCACCAACTCCAGATCATCCCCAGCTCCCTTTCCTACCGCGCTTCTTCGCAGACCTCAGACCCAGGGTTTTGTTTTGCAATTTGTTGCAGGTTGTGTTTTTTTTTTTTTTCCCTTCCCTTTCTTCGCAAAGCCTGTCTGGGATTCTGCCCCACGCGGAGGTTGGAGAGAGCAGCGCGGCTGCCTCTGGAAATCTTGTTTCCCCTGCCACATGACATCAGTGGGTTATATTGCAACTTTCCACATGGCTGCCCAGACACAGACAGTTGTGTTTATGAAAATCCTCTTGATACTGACTTGGAGCCTCCCTGGCGCTCAAGGCTCCTTCTCAGGCTGCGCGCCGTGTGTTCTGCTTAGAGGAGCAGCTGACAAAGGGTGGTTTGGAAAGCCGGCTTCCCTGCAGGTGCTCCATGGGTGTGTGTTGGGGGGGGGGGACGGCTCCCCTCCACCCAGAGCAGGAACATCTTTGCCGGCACCGCACTCAGCTCCAGGAGGCCCCAGTTGCCTTGGATCAGAGTGTTCCGGATAGCGGGGAGTCGGGGCGGGCAGGGAGCAGAGCAGCTAACCTTTGGGTCAGAACCCCTGGTTCGGCTGCTTCGGTTGCTGACTTGCAGGGTGGCTTGGGGTCAGCCTCTCGGCAATCTGGGTCTCAGCTCTTACGTTCAGTTCCCTAAAACTGGAAAAGTGATTTCTGTTCCTCTCTACCAGTGGTGAGGACAGGGATTCAGTGACAAGAAATAAAGGGACACATTTGGGAGATAAGCTCAGCTGACTTGGGAAAACCATTTCGACTCTCTGAGTGTTAGCTTCCCGGCTATCAAATCGCTGGTAAAAATGTTCATTCCTCAACCCCCTCTAGTTCTAAGGAAAAAAAAAATCATGGCTTTATGACTTTTTCAAATCCCTAGCAGCTAACACTAAAAGATCCTTTGGTTAATACTCAGGGACCAAAGTCACCTAGGAAATCTTAACCATGAGTCAAAGCTTGGGAGGGTCAGCTGAGGGTAAATCCAGTGAGTCGTGGCCTTGCACTCCCTTGCCCCATAAGTGGTCCCTACAGGGCAGGGATGTTTGGGGGTATCTAGACTCTCCCTAACCTCACCAACTCATCACTCCTTTCCAGAACTTCTGGTGCTGGTGGCCACCTGGGATCTACCTCTAAGTTCCTGCTGCCAGACTGGCCCATGGAACATTCTCCCTGTGATGGCTGTCCTGGCTGCCCAACTAGAAGGTAAGTACTGTGGAACCTTGGGGTCTTTTCATCCCCCACACTCCCATGTTCACTGATATTCATTCATTCATTCATTCATTCATTCATTCATTCATTCATTCATTCATCCATTCATCCATCCATCCATTCATTCATTCATTCATTCATTCATCCCAGGCCTTGGACACATAGGGAAGACATGGTCTACTGGAAGTGAACATTCAGTGTCATTCCTGAGCCCCACTACCCCCAGCCACACACCCCAGGGAATACTAACAAACAAAAGGAATAGCAGGTGAAATGTGCCACGGTCTGCTCTGAGAGCTGTATGTGGCTAAATCTCACATTGATCCTGAGAGGCGTGTACTCTCGTTATCCTGCAATTAATAGTTAAGGAAACTGAGGCACAGAGAGGTTATGTAATGGTCCAAGGTCACACAGTGAGTGGTGAAATCTTGATTCAAATCTAGACAGTCTGACTTCAGAGCTCGGGGTCTCAGCCACCGTACTGTCTTTTTATTTCACTCTAATGCTCAGAGGAAAGAGAGGAGGGAGGGATCGACTGTGGTGAGGAGGAGATGTTACAGCAGAGTTACAAAGCGTGAATGAGTTCCTGGAGTCAGAATGCTGTGCTCTCTGCAAACAGACGTGACCGAGGCCCTCCACCAGCTAACAGCTGATGCGGCCCAGGCTGCCGGGCGAGGGAGCCAGTAGCAACTCCGCTCCCCATCTTTCTTCACGGCCCCTTCCTCAGAGAACAGGAGGTGAGGCCACAGGAGCATCCCAGTGGCTCTCACCCTCACATGCAAGCACTGTCATCCCTGTACTTTCTACGCCCATCACCACGAGGTTCCCACCCACTACAGCACACTACCTTTTGGGCACCAGCTTCTTGGAGTCCTACAAAAGGAGGAGAAAATTGTTGGACAGACTGAGAAGGGGTGTCCAGGCCACAGCAGCCACAGAAAGGCACAGGAAGGACACTGGGGGCCCTGAGCACAGAGCAGATGTAGGCCAGGCCGAGAGAGTCCCTTCCTTCCGCCCTCCCAGCCGCTGTTTCTGCCTGCCAGCTAGAGGCCTGCTCAGGATGCGGTGACATTCTTCACGGGCATGATTTAGAAGGGGCTGTGCAGAGCGGTCAACCCTTCCTAATGGGCCTGGGTCATAATTCTCAACAACCATCCTCCTCTTCCCCACTCCTACCCTTCCTGTGGCTACGGCTCAGAGACATTTAGGGCAGATTTAAGATCAAAATCAAATCAGATTCACCAAACAAGGTGTCAGGCCAGGCAGGAGAGGCTGGGGGCTCCGAGTTATAGCTGGAAGGCCTGGCAGTTCCTTGGAGACTATTAAGTGAGCATATTTTATGGCCAGACACAATGCTGAGAGAACCGTCCATAAACCAATTACAGGAAACTTGCCCACATGTCTCGGGGAATGCTGGTGGATGGCCGCTGGTGACGAGGAAGCACACATTCGCACCCATCAGGCATGCGTGGGGGTTCCACTTGCTGTGGCCCCCTGGCTGGCTCCACCCTTAGGAACCAGGCAGCCTCATGGGTGGGACTACCTTCCTGAAATGGGTCAGCAAGCGTGCTGTGCATTACAAGCAGCAGATTCTCAAGATGGATGGATCCTATTTTACCAAGGAAAAAGTGGAAACTCAGAGACAGGGAGGGTCTGCGCCCGTGGTCACCCAGCTCCTGAGGCCTAGGAATGGGTCTCCAGACCCCGTGTCCGGTGCTTGTTCGCGCCATGTATGCCCCCAACCTCTCATGGAAAAAGGCAGAAAGCCGATTTCCTCTCAGATTGCACCTGCCGCACAGCTTTGAAAGTAAATTTCCAAGAATCTTGCTGGTTGGGCTCCTGGCGTGCCCTGGGGTGGAGATCACAGCCTCTACTTCTGTCTCGCGTCCTGTGAGGGACGCCCTAGCCCGGGATGCCCTGCATACCTTGCACCCAAGTCCTGAACCATGAGATGTGAAGAATGTCCCCTCCTCCCTCCCAGAACGCAGGTCTATGGGAAGTCAGAGGCTGTGTTTATTCGCCCGGATCTCATCTCACACGGTGCCGGGCACACGAGGAGTATTGAGTGCCTGTATGCTAAATACATGAGTGCCTCGAAACCACCACCCTCTCAATCACTTTACAGAGGAAGAAGCTGGAGTCCACAGAGGTACGGTTACTGGGCCAGAGTCACACAGTGAGAGACAGAACCAGGCTGGGACCCAGGTCTTAGTCCCCCCTGCCCTGTGCTCTTTGGGCTACAACTTGTTGCCCTCTAGGCGGGGTCCTCCGGGCTGAATAATTGAAGGAGAGTCAATCCTCTGCTCCCCTCCCACTGGGAAAACCCAGAGGTGCCCTCCATTCTGGCTATCGGGCTCCTGCTTTAGAGTGGGTGGGCTTTGGGGGGAGGGGTTCCTCTTATGCGGCCCTGGGGAGACCCCATGGCGCCCCTCCTCTCTGTAGGCCCCAGCCCTCCATCAGCATCCGCTCCTCCTCCAGCTCTCCTCGCTGGACACCTCTGAGGACCTGGGCAAGGCTCAGGGGAAGCAAAACCCAGGGGATCCAGCTGCCTCCCTGTCAAGTCCAGCTGCCCCGAGCACTGACGGCTTGACAAGTGGCATTAGCATAAAAACCTCAGCAGTAGCAGCTGCCGGCTCTGTGCCAGAGCCCTGGGCGTCCCTGCTCCGTGCCATTCACTGTCACCGGGGGCGGGCACCTGCCAGCCAGAGGTGCATGGCTGTCTCTCACGCCAGGCTCCTGGACTCTGGGCATCTGCTCTCCGGGCTCCGGCTGAAGTTCTTCCAACAAGCCGGCAGTCCACTCAGACCCTTCTGAGTCCCTTTCCCAGGGGTTAGCAGCTTCGCTGCCTCTGTCCCCAGCGTTTCCTTATTCCTAGGAGGGCCCCCAATTCCCCAGTCCCCTCCACTTTCCTGACGGGAAGATTCTGCTCTGGCAGCGTGATTCAGCCTAGTTTCTCCCCCAAGTGCCCTGCACTTTGCTTTTTAAATTCAGCTGCCTCACGCTAGGATGCCCTGTGTCCACCCCCAGCTTCTTCCAATCCAGGCTGAGAAAGGGGCCCGTGAAGTGCTTCTGGGATGAGGACTTGGGTCTCGTTCAAGAACAAGGGCACACACGTCTCTGGGTCTGCGCCTAACACTACTGCGTATGGTGAGTCTCTGCACTGTGGGAGGACATGTGTGAGGCACCTCTCACCCTGCTTACCAACAAACTGCGGGACCTCCGACGTTAAACACGCACAAGAGGGGACCCGAAGGCTGGGGTGGTGCAGGTGGGAGGCTGGGGCCAGATGGAGTGACCTTCCCCCTTGGAGCCCTCACCCCCAAGTGCGCTGGCCAAGGTCTTGTTGGCCCCTCTCCGACCTTTGTAACTCGGGCCTGAAAACCTTCCCTCAGTTTCCATAGCACAGGCATTATAAAAACAGAGCCTAACTGTGGGAAGACAGAAAGGCAGCAATTACAGTTAAGCAAAGAGCCTATGAACCCTCCTCCGCTTTGAGTCCTGCTGGTCACCCCGGGGCTTTCTACCTGGAGCTTGAAAACATGGAGGTGGCCCATTGTCCTCCCCTGCTCCTCCTCCTCCCCTTCTTCCTCCTCCTCCCCTTCTCCTCCCCCTCTTCCCCTTCCTCCTCCCCTTCCTCCTCCTCCTCCTCCTCCCCCTCCTCCCCCTCCCCTTCCTCCTCCCCCCCTCCTCCCCCTCCCCTTTCCCCTCCCCTTCCTCCTCCCCTTCCTCCTTCCCCTCCTCCTCCTCCTCCCCTTCCTCCTCCCCTCCCCTTTCTCCTCCCCCTCCCCTTCCTCCTCCCCCTCCCCTTCCTCCTCTCCCTGTTCCTCCTCCTCCTCTCCTTCTCCTCCCCCTCCTCTTCCCCCTCCTCCTCCCCCTCCCCTTCCTCTTCCTCCTCTCCCCCTCCTCCTCCTCCTCCTCCTTCTCCCTTACATTAAGGATCACTGGCCTTCTTGGGCCTTTGTGATGTTCTTCCCTTTGCCTGAAACCCCACGTCCTGGGGCTCAGAGAGGCCTTCCCCAGCTCACAGCCTTGAGGAGTACCCTGCTTCCCTCTCACTGCCGTGGCGTCTTGTTCTTGTCTTCCACAAATTATTAAATTGTATACTTTTCTTTTGCAAATACATTACATATTTTAAAGTACTTATCAGTAAATACGCCCTTCTTTTCCTTTTTTAAATTAGTTTTTTTTTAAGCCAAAGGAATACATACACAGAATTTAAAAATCAAATTATGTCGAGAGATTTTTCATGGCAGGCAGCTGGCCCTGATCACATTCCTCCCACCCTCCAGAGATAACCACTTTCAACTCTTGGCTGTTTCTCCTTGCCCTTCACCCAAATAATATACCCAGCTTCTACTTTCCCCCCAACATTTTATTACAAAAATTTTCAGATGCATACCAAAGTTGAAATAATTTATAGCAAATACCCATAAACCCACCATCTAGACTCTACCCTTAACATTTTGTTATATTTGTTCTATCACATAACTTTTTAATTTTCCATCCTTCTACCCATCCATCATTCCATCTTACCTTTCCATGCATTTCCAAGTGAGTTGCAGATGTAAGTACATTTCCTCCTTAAACACTCCACCAAGCGTATCATTAGAATTCACTATTTGCTGCTGGTTCCTTTTTTCCCCCCTTTTGAAATAGATTTTACGTGCAATGAAATGTGCAGATCTCCGGTGTAGCAATCCATGAGTTCAGACCTAGGCATACAACTATGTAACCAAACCAAACTATGACCCTTAGACCTTTACCGTTCCCCTGGGGAGTTTCCTTACGCACCTTCTTGGTAAGTACTGACTGCTACCCACATAAAGCAGGTGGTTACTGTTCTTTCTTTTTTTTTTTTCCACTCTCTTTTCTGACAGAACTATTTTTGACCTTGTCTAGCGGTTTCTTATTATGGCACGAGTCTTAGCTCATAACTTTCAGTTCCCATAATATACTTATATCACACTTTAAAAAATTAAATCAATACTCTTCTTACAAAAGAGTAAGTAAAAACGGTTCACTCCCGAGACAGTACTATACTCAATGCTGATTATGTTTCCTTTCTTGTGCAACTTTATGCTTTTCCTCATTTTTGACTTGCTTTTCTGTACCTGTCTCATAATTTTTCCTTTATGATTCAACACAACTGGGAAACCTCTGTTGCTTTTATTTGTCATATGAGAGAGTGTATCAAATAATCTATAATTTACTTTTATTATTTTTTTTTCCAGGGAGACTGCCCTCCAATCTCTTGAGGGTGGCTCCCTGCTGCTCCCTTTCTCGAAGCTTTTAGGAGCCTCTCATCTCTGGTGTCTGAAACGTCACGATCATATGCCTTGGACCTTTAATGACCCTTCATTCTGGAAACCAACATCTCTCAGTATGGGGAAATTTTCTTCTATTATTTCTTTGATAATTATCCCGTCCATTTTCTCTAAACCTTTCTAGAATTTCCACTGGTCAAATGCGGGACCTTCTGAACTGATCCTTAGTGTTCTCATTTTCTCTCCCATTATCTGTCTTTCTCTTATTCTCTTTCTTTCTGTTCCACTTTGGGGGAAATGTCCTCTATTTTATCTTTCAGACCTCTTATTGAATTCTGAAATTTTGCTATCATTTTTAATAGCCAAGAGCTTTTCTCTGTGCTTTGATTTTATATATGGTATCTGTATATGCTTATAGTTTGTATCTATCTATCTATCTATCTATCCATCCATCCGTCTTTCTCCCACTTTATTTCAGGTGAAAGGTCTCCTTTTATCTCTCTGAGAATATTGATTATATATATTTTTGAAGTTTTTTTCTATTTCTGACCGTGTCTGTTTCTTCAGAGTTCCTTTCCTTTTTTTTTTTTTTTTTTTTCTTCCTGTTTTCTTGTCTGGTCTTAATGGTGGAGGCTTTCCTAGAATGTCTGGTGATCCTCAGTTGTCCATATTTAAGATTGTAAGTCATTAGAAAACACCTGATCGGCAGCTCTGTGGGCGCAACTGGGTCCTGTTTACTGGTGGGATTCACCACAGAGGGAATGGACAGGGCGCTGGCTTTTTCTTCAGGGGACACTCAGTATTGCCCTTTACCCTCTTTGTCCATTCAGTTTTTCCAGAGAAGAATTCTCTTGACTCTGTCAGGGGTGACTCCGGCAGGGGTGAGGGATGGAAGTTCAGGGATATCCAGGCTGATGCCATTATGAATGCTCTGTTGGGAATGGAGAGTGAGGATCTCACTGTTCAAGATGCAGAATTTAACCTAAACATCCTGTTTTATGCCCAGTGCCGATACTTTACTCTCATCTGTCGATGCACATGGGTCCCTGAGCCCAGTGCTCTCTGGTTCAGTTTCTTCGGAGGATGGCTGGTCTCTCACCTGCTGGCTCCCTGCTCACCGTTGAGGAGAAGGCTGCTTCCCTGACTGCACAGGCAATGGAGGGGATGTTGGAGGTCTAACCAGTGCCCCTGTTTAGCCCCATCCCAGCTTCTGCTGTGCCTCATGCCCCTGCTTCCTTAGGACTGGGGTGGAGGGCAGTCCCCAGAGGCCACATCTCTTTTTCCAGGGACATTTCCCTGCAGACAGGGTCATTTACATTTCCTCCCTTCTATTAAGTCAGTTGTCACTCTTCCATTTGCTAACACTTGTCCTATGCCTCAGACATCTTTCCCACTTGCCTTTTCCTGGTCGGTTTCCAGTGACTTGAATTTCACGTTAGTGTGATTTCAGGAGGGAACAGTGATAAAAAAAAAAAATGGTGATCAATCCCCCATGTTTAGCCTGAAGCTTTTAGTTAATATCTGCCCCCTCACACAAGATTTCAAGAGCCCCATAGGTAGGGATTCTGCCTGCTTTGTTCAACACTTTTCCCTGCACTTAGCAGCATGCCTAACTCATACTTGGTTCTTAGAAAATACTGACTACATTAAAAGTGTGGAGGATGGGAGGTTTTATATGTTCTCTTATTTAGCGGTATCTATCGCACTGGGTGTGGGGAGGAGGTCCTCAGTCTCCTCCTCTGAAAAATGAGGAGCCTGGGTCTGAATGGGGGTTATCAGATGATCAGATGTGGTGGGGAGGGTCATACCTGTGATGGCAGGAAAAAAAAAAAAACTTCACAGGTGGACAATCTTTTGATTCCACCAACTCGAACGTTGGAGCATTAGGGAGACTGGCTGGATGCCCCCTAGAGAGGGGTGGGCGAGGGGTCCTGGGTGCCTGGCAGCAAAGAGGAAGGATCTGGCTCCAGCCCCAAGCCCTTCCCACTGTCCCCTTACCACACCCCCTTCCCAGAGCAGGCCTTCTGTCTCAGCTGGAGGGAAGGGGATGTCAGTGGGCACCGGAAACCTCTTTCCTACCTCCAGAAGGCCCGGGAGGGCTGCAGACCTCCGCACGGAGCCCAGATGCGGGTTGAGGAGCTAAAAATATAGCCATCGGTATCCCCCCTCCCCCACTGTCTTAATGTGGTTTTAAAATAAGTCAGCCTCTTTCTAGTTCTCGCTTTCCACTGTCATTTATTTCAGTTTTTATCTCCACAACAAAAATTCCTTCCGACTTTTTTTTCCCCCTCTCTCCCTGTAATGCTCTTCACTTTCAAATGCTAATAATCTCCAGCTGTAAAAGGCTTAGAAGTGGCTCTAGATTGTTTGATCTTTGGCCTGTGATCTGCTTTCATCTCTCTGCTTTCAAA
Organism: Felis catus; assembly: GCF_018350175.1. NCBI lineage: Eukaryota > Metazoa > Chordata > Mammalia > Carnivora > Felidae > Felis > Felis catus. Next base: position 14,051,223 of record NC_058377.1, on the reverse strand, counting down.
TGTTACTTTAGATTTACTTTAACCTATTAACATGCTTGGTATTCACAGACACGCACTCTCCAAACCAGCTTCCCAGCACCCCCACCCCATCATAACTAGACGAGGAAAGTGAACCTGTAGGCTCTGGGGAGGCACGTTTGGCCACGGTGGCAGGAGGCCTGGAAGGCAGGAAAGGCAGAGAGGAGCCGGCAGGGGAAGGCTGGACGGAGGGGAGGCCATATGGAAGGAGAGGGAAGGGAAGAGGGGCAGGGGACCAAGAAGGCCTAAAAGGAAAGGAAGGAAGAAGACAGCGAAGCCAGAGAGCGGGACAGGGACAGGAGGACAAGTCCCCAGCACGGAGCAGGCTGCCTCCCTGCTGGTTAGAGGGCTATCTAACTCGGCTCAGGCGGTATGGGTAGTGGGGGGACTGAATTAGTGCTTGAGGTTTCTTGCACCCACTGTTGTGCTGGAATGTCTGCGTGTTCGTTTCCACAGGAAACGCGAGGCATGAATATGGATGAAACTCCTCACTGAGACCACAAGGGTACGGCTCAATTATTTGCCATATAAAGTAGCACACGAGGACTCTTTGCGCTTGATCATCTCCTCTGTGTAGGGCTGTGCGCGCGCGCCCGTGTGTGCTGGGGGTGCACGCAGGCGGTTCAGGGAGGCACGGAATCCTCCAGGCCCTCACTGCGGTCCTAGCTGCAGCTGGGTGCCTGGAGGGGCACTGCGGAGAGAGACCTCACTGGCCCACGTGCCCCGCCCCCAACACAGGCCCGCATGTAGTGAGGGCTGTGGCTCCACAGCCTCTGAAAGGACCAAAGGACAGAAGTCAGAGGAGGATTGGGCATACCAGACTTCCTGGAAAACCCAAAGGGCGGGAGCCTGAGGGCCCAGCTCTTCTGAGGCTGCTCCCTTGTCTGGGGAGAAAGCCTGAGCCACCCCCACTCTGTGGGAAGGCAGGAAGGAGAGAGAGGCTGTCTGAAGCTGGGCTGAGAGGGACACCAAGGGAGGCCAGGGTCCCCTGGACAGTCTAGCCACAGAGGAGAAGCCGCCAAAGCTGCTGAGGCCAGAGGAGTGCAAGGAACCCTCACTTGACATCAGAGAGTCTAGCGTTCAAGGGGCACCTGGGGGGCTCATTGGGTTGCATAGGACTTTGGCTCAGGTCGTGATCTCAGAGTAGGTGAGTTTGAGCCCCACATCTGGCTCTGTGCTGACAGCTCAGAGCCTGGAACCTGCTTCGGATTTTGTGTCTCCCTCTCTCTCTGCCCTTCCTCCACTCATGCTCTCTCTCTCTCAAAAATAAATAAACATTAAAAAAAGTGGGAGAGGGGCTGGGTGGCTCAGTCAGTTAAGCGTCTGACTTAGGCTCAGGTCATGATCTCTCAGTTCGTGGGTTCGAGCCCACGTGTCTGTGCTGACAGCTCAGAGCCTGGAGCCTGCTTCAGATTCTGTGTCTCCCTCTCTCTCTCTGCCCCTCCCCTGCTCATATTCTGTCTCTCTGTCTCTCAAAAGTAATAAATAAACTTTACAAAATAGTCTGGAGTTCAAGTCATGGGCCAGTGACTTAGCCCCTCGGTTTCTCCATCTATGAAATGGACTAACAATGTTCTTACTGCAAAAGGTAGCTGTGGTGGTACAATAATCCCAGAAAGGACTCTATTTATATTTCACTGAGCGCTCATGATGCAGCAGGTACTCTTCTAAGTGTGTTATTAATATTAACTCACTTAATCCCCATTAATCCTCATCTAATACACATTTAACCCTATCAGGTGGATACTATGATCAGCCTCATTTTGCAAATAAGGGAACTGAGACACAGAGGGTTTAAGGCAATTTGCACAAGGTCACACAGATAGGGCTAGCATGTTTATTTTAGGTGAATTAGGCTCCTGGATTACACGTATGCATCTCTTACCTCCCTGAATCCTGCAGCATCCCTCTGGGTTGGTATCAGGGCACCGGCTTTACATAGACCCTGGCAGTACAGCCTAGGTTCTCTGCTGCCCGGGCCCACACTCCTTATCATGCTCTGTTGTGAAGATGCTTTTCAACTGCAAAGCGCTGAAAAATGTCAGTTATTATTATCCACAAATGTTGGGGGGTCTCTGCCAAGGGGAAGACTCATGTTCGGGAGTCGGAGGTCTAGGGTGCTAAGGAAGAGGTGGGGTTCCTACGGGGTGTCCCCTCTCCCAGACCTTCTCTAAGGCAAAGCAGAACCCTTCTGCTATTGCCAGTCAATTGCTTCTGGTCCTGAACAAAGAGGAAAGGGAGGGCAGCAGTTACCCCTGCTCTGTAACTCAACAGAATCAGCACAGAGAGGGAGGGGGAGCCAGGGACCCCCCCCCCCTTAGATCAGGGCACCACCTGGAATGAGCCAGATTCACAGCTGCCATGCCCCAGCTTCCCCCGGTGGAGGTGGTAACCAGGGCAGGGTTTCCTGGCTGAGCCCACCTGTGGGCGCTTGTGGGAAATTTCAAGCTCCCCGCCCATCATAGCAAAAGGGAAATGGACCCAATCTGAATACTGTCCCGTGCCAGGCATCACGTGAATTATTTCCACACCTATCAGTGCATTCAAACTCCACACCAGCCCTGTGAGTGAGGCATCCACCCGCATCATCATTTTGCAGGTGCCGAGAGTCTAAGTGACTGAAACATGGTCACACGGCCTCTTCTCTTTCCAGCCCACTGCCTCCCGCAGGGCTCAGCGGATGTAGATGGATGACAAAAATCCAGTAGTGAACGAGAGGGGAGCTTCGGCCTAGATACCAGTGCTCCCAAGGTCCCACGTAGGTCTTGTTTCACCAGGCACCGGACATGTCTGGGGCAGGACCTGGATCTGCTTGTGACCCGGTAGAACCCAAGCGTAAAGTACTTCTTCTCGTCACTCTCTTTGGGCTCTGTCTCCTCCCGGCAGCTTGCCTGGTCCAGGGGTGGTGAGCCCTGCGTGTCAGTTGCCCACGTGATGAGAAGCCACTCTGCTCTTTCGCGTATTGACTGTGTGCCCCCAGATAAGTAACTTAGCCTCTCTGAGCCAGAGTTTCATCATTTGCCTCAATAGTGAAACAGTGGGGGTGGTCCTGATGAACCAGGGCCCCAGAGGCGCGTGGTCCTGGGGCCTCTGTGTCTTCTGCACGGTCTGTGGGGTTCTCCCTTGGGAGGGTTCCATCCGACCGACTCCCTACCTGTAAGGCTGGTGACGAAGGGGGTAAGAACATTTGTATTGTCCACTTTTCTGTCTCCAGCAAAGCTCAGTTGCTCTGCCACCCGCCCCGCAGGGCAGGCTGTCTTGCACAAGAGAGGCTATTTTCAGAGGCGCCTGCCGGGGGCATCATGAACACTGGAAAACCCAGCTTTGGCTACGAGGCCTACCCCCTGAGACCCAGTTGACAGCTCTTTGGTTCAGGAGGAATCCTTCTAGGTTGCTGTGGGAGTGGGGGTGACGTCGGGGGTTGATTAGGATGCTTGTTGGAGCAACTCCTTCGCCTCCTCTGGTACCAGCCTCACCAGGAGGCCGGGATCTGGGAGGGGCGGGGGGTACCGAGGAGAAGCCCCCTTCCTTCACACCCACCCACCAGCCCAGAGTCACTGGAAAGAGCAAATGCAAATGGATCCAAAGCACAATACCCAGAATACACTGCCTCGCGTCCTAGGGGCTCACTCTGAGTTAAAGCTGGGCTCCTCCTGGGGGCTGACATTTTCCCTGGTTCAAACAACATCTGTGGCTCGCTGAGCTTGGTGAAAGGTGAAGGAACCAGCCTCTGCCACTGCAGACTCCAGGGAATCAGAAAAACCAGCTTTGCAGGTCCCTCCCACCTGGAGGGGCTCCTGGGCCCACGCCTGCACTCGCACGCCCATACACACACACACATACACACACACGCGACCCCACAAGCACACACTCGTGGTAACCCTCACAGCCACTCAGAAGCCCACACGTGTGCATTTCCACATGCGTGCAGACTCACATGTGTGCCCTTTCATAAACACTCACCTCCACCCAAACCCACACACACGTGTGCACACACACATCTGTCCACAGACAACGTGCAGACTTCTATGAACCAGAGGAGAGGGCCCGCCCCCACCCCATCCACACCCCACACCCCAAGATCGGACAGGGGCAGACCCAGGAGAGGCTGCTGAGGGTTTGAAATAAATGCATTCTGAAAAGAAGGACTGTCTTCCCCTCCAGGCTCCAGGCCAAATCTCCAAATGAAATCAGGCCGGGGAGAAATGAACAACCGAGATGCACAAAACAATGTGAAGAAGAAACGAATAATAATATAAAAAAAAAGGTGAGAGTTATTTTTCAGCTCACTGGCTTTCTGAAAAGTAATATAAAGTTGAGCAGCGTCTTCTTGGAATCGACCTTTCTGAGCCGAGACCCAGGCCACACGCACATCTCTTTCCTCTCTTTCTATTACCCGAAATTTGTATGGTTTCATCTCCTCTGATTTTCTTTCCCTTTGTGCGCCTGTGCAAACCCCTTGTGTCAGGGGCTTGTTCCTAACCCTGCAGCCCTGCCATGCCGGAATGTGTCTCCCGGGCCCCCTGCAGGGCTGAGAATTGAGAGCCTCCTCTACAGCTCCCCCACCAAAGTTGAGGCCTTGCCCCCCACCCAGCTCTGTCCTCCTCCCTGCCCAGAAGAGGCTGCAGCCTTCCCCCTCCCCACCTCCCCCACAACGGCCTCCTGGCCTTCTTTGTTCCAGAGACAATTCTCTTGCACACTGTTCTTTGAAGCAGAGCTGGAAAGGGAAGGGTGGATGGACCCAGGGGTGCAGGCTCCTGGTGCAGGGAGGGCCGGACGATGCTTGGTGAGCGTACGAGAGAGCAGGTGAATCCTAAGAAGATTCTGTCTTCTTCAGGGCATGGTGGCAAAAAAAAGTGTCCATTCTATTTTTTTTTGTTTTAATTTTTTTTAACACTTATTTAGTTTTTGAGACAGAGAGAGAGCATGAACAGGGGAGGGTCAGAGAAAGAGGGAGACACAGAATCTGAAACAGACTCCAGGCTCTGAGCTGTCAGCACAGAGCCCGACGCGGGGCTCGAACCCACAGATCGTGAGATCATGACCTGAGCTGAAGTCGGACGCTTAATCGACTGAGCCACCAGGTGCCCCAAAGTGTCCATTCTAAAATGCTCAGGGGAAAAGGATACGGAAGGGGAGATCCAGAATTTTCCTAACAATTATGACATTCCCTGTAGTTGCAGTCAATTCTCCACTAGAAGTGATGCTGGAAGAACCTACCTAACGGTGGCCCCTTTGCCTGCCGTCTCTGCCACCTCCCATCCCCAGACACACATACTCATGTACCTGCATATGTAGACAGACACACAAACTCGCATGCACGAGCACCTCAGACACATCCATACAGATGCACGCACACACACACACACACACACACACACACATACACACACACACAGAGCCGTGAAGCAAACATCCGTATGCACTCCTCAAATACACATGCATGTACACCCTCAAACACATCCACATAGATACACACACTTGCACTCCTTACACACACTTGCACAGACAGGGGTATATGCACTTTCATCTGCATGTTTACCTTTTCGAGCTGCACTGGTGCCTTTTCCAGTGAACTGTGTGTCTCCTCTGAACTTTCTGCCTTAAGGAGGTGGGGGACCTAATGGCTTTTGCAATAAAACATCAAATGTGGGGAGAAAGTGCCTGGTGGCATCTTTGCTACAAAGGTGAGTCAGGGGTGTCTGGCTAACCCCCGACTCGGGGTGGAATGGCTTCAGGAGGACCAGTCACACACCTGTCCTTGGTCCACCCAGCAAGATAAGAACACTGATGGATGCATTTGAGGTGGGGAAATGAGGGCATGGGGATGCAGGGAAGGTAATTGAAGTTTTTCTCTGGAAGAGACTAAGAGGTCTAGTGTAGCTAATTCCGACGTGTATCGCCTGATGTGTTCTTGTCCTCACTCAGCCGGTGGTTGAAGCCCAAGATGAGCCGTGGGAGGGGCTCAGGACATGACACGATGTCAGGGGTGGACTGCTGTGTGCCAACAGTGGTGATGATTGACGTGAGTAAATCCTTGGCTTTTTGCCTAAGTGCTTCCTCCTTTGTTATGTCATTTCTATCATCACGCTCACCTTGTCATGTAACTGGAACGGGTATTAGTATGCTTATCTTATAGATGAGGAGTCTGGGGCTCGGGGAAGGTGAGCAGCTTGCCAGGTGAATGAGTCAGGCTGGGCTAATCACTGTCACAAACAGCCCCCAAATCTCAGTGGGTTAGTTCCGTAAAAGTTTTGCAGATATGCCCCTCCTCAATGAGAACTGGAAAGGATGCCCCGCTTGATGCAATGTTTCTGAGACCCAGGCTCCTTCTTGGGGCTCTGCTATTCTTGGAGTGCTTGGAGTGCCTTGACTTGGCAGGTGCATGGAAAAATCAAGTGAGGGGTCTATGCACAATGCTTTTTATGGGTGGGGCCTGGGAGTGGCGGCGTCACCTCTGTTCATGTTCCGCGGGCTAGAACATAGTCACCTGCTACGTCTACAGCAGGGAGGCTAGGGAGTGTCATGAAGCTGTGGGTCCGGCAAGAAAAGGAGAATGAGGGTACCAGTGAGTCCTGCCACGCCCAGACTCACACAGCCCACGGCAGTGAAATCAGTCCTCAGACCTAGGTTCTGATCCTGGTACTGTGCTTTTCTCTTCCGGCACTTTACTTTGAAGAAGTAAGCTTTTTCAGTGGAGCCATGTTCCTGGTCTTTTTCTAGGTCTGGAAGTCCTTACATCGATAAGAATCCACTGATAACGACCACAGTATCTCCCTGTTATATGCACATCTCATTTCTTGTCCCCACCACCCCATAAGTTACATAGGATAACCCTACCTTCTACTCGAGGACAAGTGCAGCTCAGGGAGATCAAGGAGCTTCTTTGAGGTTGTGGGAAGGTGACAGTGTGAGTCTAAGCCTTTCTGGCTCCCGTCTTCTGTCTTTCTCCCATGCTGCTATGGCTCCCGCTGGTCATGGGATTGGGGTCTGAGTAGGTGGAGAGCCAGCCTTCTTAATCCCGCAGGGCAGACGTCCCTGACGATACTTAAGTAGGATGCAAATGCAGTGGGCAAAGTTCTCGCCGCCTTCTGCGCTGCAAAGCATCTGGAGAAATATGAGGGCCTAGGCCATTGTAGCTTAGTTTACTTGGCAGCCACGCACCTGGAGATATTAGCAGAGCTGGGAACCGACTTCCAGTTGTACGATCTTGAGCAAAGCTGGGTTGGGAGTCAAGAGATATTCATGCGGAAACCCAGCCATAGTTAACTGTGCAACTGTGGGCCTCTGAACGGAGGCCCGTGTGGTTCAGTACCGCACCCTCCCCTCCTGCAAATTGGAGATGGTAGTTACCACCCTCGTTCCAGACCCTGCTATGCTGCATAGCCTCCTAATTGGTTTCACCAAGGCCACGCCATTTGTCTTTAATCCCTTCCTGCACATCCCACAAAGTAACCTTCTTAACCACACACCCCTTGATCGTGCCTCTCTTCTGCACAACGACGTTCATGACTGCCATAACGTCCAAGCTCCTCAGTTAGCCCGTCATGGTGCTTGATACTCTGCCCCTACATTACCCATCTCGACGGATCCCCCTTGACTCCCCTAAATGTATCAAATGTTATTCTTGCCGTACTTTCTTCTTCCTCCCTCGGACACCCCGCTGCCGGGGTGCCCTCATTGCTAGCCTACCTGTTGCTACTTCTAAGATACCGCTCTGGATCACTCAGCACAACCTCCACCCCTTCATCATTGTGACAGTACCCTCATGCTGTGCTTCCCTCCGAGGCACCCTTGGTGCCATGGTCTTCTGAGAATGTTTCTTATCTTTTTCCCCAGCTGTGAGCTTCACCAGGGTGAGAGTTAAGTCTTGTACAATTTGTACCTTTGGATATAACAGCCCTCAGACAATAGTTTACGCATGAAAAAATAATCAGGAGATAGCCAAGACTTTCAGTGATATGCAAATGAAAGATATGGCTTAGGGGCCATCGTTAAAGTCGGTTTGACTGTTTCCTGCCAGCTGGGGGTTGTCAGGCAGTTTCCACGTCTTGAAGGGCTGCTAACCTCCTGGGTTTCTCTGCAAGGCTGCATGGGTGGGACCTCCGAGCAGAGACCTGTGGCACTTTGAGCTGTGTATTCTCTGCCCACTGGGGGCTTAGAAGCCCAGGCCCCCAACAGGCTCACCTGTCGGGAAGTAAGCTAGGCAGGTGCATTTGGGGAGCTCCTCAAATTGAGCTCTGTTGGCTCCCTGCCCGCACTCCGCCCCTCCACACCAGGCCAAATTGTAGGCTGGAGCCAGTGGAGAAAGTAATGGATTGGAACCAGGATGCTCAGGTTAAGTGGGCCGCTTTGTGGAACTCATCCATAATCCTGCTGGAGCCCAGAGAACAATACGTTAATTAGAGCCGACAGCACTGCTCCCACCAGCCATCCATCCTGCCTGTGTCTGCAGGGCCTTCCCCATGGACACGCCGGCCCACTCCCTTCTCTGAAAGAGATTTATTCATTATCAATGTTTGTCTGTGAGAGGGACCCGGTGGGGAGGGAACAGGATTCCAAAGGGGACGGGATATGAAAGAGCTGCTGGCAGCTGACGAATGGGTGTGTCTGGGGGCTGGAGATGGGTGTTCCCAATTAGGAGGATGAGGCGAGCCCACTGGATTGGACAGGGGAAGAGGTAAGTCAAATGGAATTAGAAGAAATTCAGTAAACATGTCCAACAAGTGGTCCTTGTGGGAGTTTTAGCTTTGGACCTAGCTCGCTTTAAGCCACAGACGATGGCGGAGGGGGGGTGGTTAGAAGACAGAAAACAGATGAAGTCCCTTTATCTATAGTCTACCCTAGTGCTCCTTTGCAGAAGCACTCAAAAAGTGCTTGTTGGGTGAATAAATGTCTTTCATGGCAGCCAGAGGGACTTAGGTCGGACATCATAAGGAACTCTTTGCCAGGGAGCAGGAACTAGGGATGAGAGACCAAAAATGGGTTCTGGGGTTCCTACCCAGCAAGAATCTTTTGAAAGAAAGGCAGACATATTTCATTTGTCCTGGATCCCATTATCTGCGTATCATGTGGAATTTTGGAGGAAATGGGAGAGGACCAGGTCTCCTCAAGAAAGCGGGACAGCCTAGGGAGGTAGGGAGTCAACAGGTCAGAGATGGCAAGGGACTAGCGGGCCTGTGGCCCACGGACCAAAGCTCCAAAGGGAATGAGAGGGGTGAGCAGTGGGCTGCAATATCCTCACGAACTCATCTCACAAAGGGATATGAAGGACTCTAGCCCCCTCTCAGTAGCCTCTGCTGCCAGGCAGAGAAAAGGGGAAGTGGGAAAGTGAGGGCCAGAGTCCCACCACCAGTGCATGCCAGCATCTCGCCGCTCTATGTGTGAGCCCCGGGGCCAGCCGCATCCCATCCCCCGGGGTCCTGTTTGACATGCAGAATCTTGGGCAGCACCCCAGAACTACCGGATCCAGATCTGCATTTTAGCGAGATCCTCCTGTGACTTCTGTGCACACCAAAGTTGGGGAAGCAAGTCAGCAGGATCATGTGCCTAGCTCTTAGTGGACCAGATGGTGTTTTGGGGAGAGAACTGTGTGAGTAGTTTGGAAGTTCTTGCCATAACTGTCTATTGACTGGCTGGGTGACTTGGGGTAAATCACTTAGGCCCTCTGGGCATTAGTTTATTCATGTCTAATCTGAAAGGACTGCACCAGATCTGTGTTTCTTAAACTCTCAACCATCAGAATCCCCTGAAATGAAAGACAGACTCTTGGGTGCCACTGGCAGCGTTTGTGTAGAGCCTGAGATTTTCTGATTAGTTCCAGATCATGCTAATCACTGCTGGGGAGGGGGAGCACACTTTGAGAAGTGCCTGACCAGATGATGTCTAAGGTTCCTTCTGATTCGGAAGCTCTGTGGGGTTTTATTCCCCAGTTTACGACTCTTCCTTCCCCCAGGGCACCAACCTGTTGCTCTCTGTCTCTGGCTCCCCTTCCTGTGTCAGTGCCATTTTTCCAGCACACCCAGGACTGGAGGGAGCCAAATCTTACGAAACGCATGGAAGTCAATACAGGCAAAGTATTAGCCACGAAGATTTAAGAAGAGTCCTATGAAACACAGCAATAAAACCTGGAAATAACTATCCATTTCCTACAACAAAATGTCTCATTTCCGAGTCCATAAACGCTCCCCCTCCAGATCCCCGGACCCATCTGTTTTGTAAGCATGTGTAATTATTAGCACCATAAAGTCACTTTCTATACCTAATCTAATTATAGGGAGCCAAAGTAATATCAGGTAGAGGAGGGGGAGGGAAGAGATGCGCTCACTGCAAACTCAGACTATTTCTTTAAAGAGAGAGAAGTAGTCACATGAGAGTGTAATGATTCTTTATGGTGATATTATACTTCCTATGGAGGCTTTGGGGACAGCTTTGCAAATAAGACTGAGCTGGCTCATCTCAAAGTAAAGAGCAGTTTCCTGCCATGTACGGAGGATTTAGGCCCTACTGGGAGCTAGGAATTAGGATCACCGTGCTTCGTCTGCTCCCAGCCTTCAGATCCTCTGTAGATCTCAAGGACATGGCCTTCCATTCTAGGCACTTCCAAAACCGGTTTATCCTTTCCTTGCTTTTGCACTTCCTCTGGAAGGAAAAAAAAAAAAATTACAAAGCTACTCTGAGATACGAGCTAACTAGGAACTTGTGGTTCAGAGTGAAGCCTCGACTACTGTTTCCTGTTCTCCCAAAGTGCCCTGGGGAAGCTATCTAGTCACCGGCTAACCGAATGAGTGAGTGAGTCACCGGATGAAGTGGTGAATGAATGGGTAAGGTACAGATGATGACAGGACTGTTCTTAAAGATGAAGGAGAACATATTCCTTCTCTTCATATGTCTTATTTGTGATGGGGTGCGGGACAGAATAAGGACCAACGAGGCATTACCGGCAGGCTGATTTTGCTTTACTTTATGATAAGCAAAATAGCATTCTGAGCATGTGAGCCCCTCAGATGGACCAGCCCTCTTTGGTTAGTGGTGAGTTCTCCATCAGTGGAGATTTTCAGACAAGGCACATTTGCCATGAATCTTGTCTAGGGCGTTGGCGTGTTAGGTAGGAAGAGAGGGAGTGGGTAATGAGGAGAATGTTTATTGAGCACTTACTATGTGCTCGACTCTTTAGTTGTATAATCTCATTTAATCCACTCACCAAACCCATGGGGTTTACTTTGATCCCTATTTTAAAAAGAGAGAAGGCAAGCTCAGAGCATCGTGGAACTAGTCCACGCAGCCCAACTAGTCAGAGGGGAACTGGGATCCAGACCAGGTCTGTCTGCTCCAGACTTCATCTGCCTTCTGCGGGGACTTGGAAATACTGTCCCATAGGCTTAAAATTCTTCAGTGCACTTTTCTGGAGCTGCACTTGACACGCTTGACTTTCGAAAACACAGGCTGCTGCCGCTGCTGGCGGTGATGTTGGTCTATCTTCTGGATCCATCTTTGAAAATTCAAAGAGGAGATGTTGTGGGAAACAGCTCTCTTGGTTTGTTAAGCTGCCCTGACGTCTCTCCTCATCTGCAGATTTGTCTGTCTGTGAGGATCCCAAATAGACGTAATGGTTTAGGGGTTTCACTCCATGGCCTGGAAACCCATGCATGCGGTAGCCCCTTGCTTCCCCTCTTCACCCAGGGCGACGGCTCCTCTCTCCGGCTCTCACACTGACCCCGTTCAGGGCTGAATGGAGGAGTGTTTTGGCCGGGCAGGGGCAGATAGCTGGGGCTGCAGACCACAACACGGTTGCTAATTTCTTGTGCTGGGCAAATCCCAAAGGTGCTGGTGGTGCAGTCTGGAGAAGACTGAAAGATGGGCTGATGTGCGCTTTCTGAAGCGTCTCGGCAGCCTCTGGAGGCAGCTGTGTGTGTGTGTGTGTGTGTGTGTGTGTGTGTGTGTGTGTGACTCTCGTCTCTGTCCCTTGTTCTCATGCCAGCCTTTTCTGGATGCCCACCAGACTCCTTCCTGCCTGTATGCCTCCGTGCCCCGCTTCTCATTTGAAACCACGTGGCAGGACCCCTTTCCCAGTTGCAGGGGGAGCAGCTGATCAAGGGGGATAGGACGCAACTTGTCATTTGGGACCAGGCCACCACCTTTCCTCTCTGAAGTCTACCCCCTTCTCTTTGCCTCTGCTTGCCTTTGCCTCCATTTCCTTCCAATCCAGCTTCATATCATGCTGGGAGAGGCCCGAGCTCGAGAAGGGCACCAGCCAGGCCCCTGGGAGGGCATCTGCTTCTGCTGATAAGTAGCCCTGTCTTTTTCCTACCCATTCGGTGGGGCGGAGATGCCCTCCCACACGAGCCATGGAATTAAAGCAGCGAAGTGGGCTTTGGCAACTGGCCTTCTGCTGGTACCAGACCTGCTCTCGTCTCCATGGATTTTTCTCTCTCAGAGAGTCACTATTGCCCGACTACAAATGATTTCTTCTTGCAAAGCACAAGAGGGTCTTGTGTGGAGCCCACCCCCTGAACGAGATGGGAAATTGGAAATCCAAGGGCCCAGAGCCTTAGGTCTGAGAATTGATTCCCAACCCCTGCCCTGTAGGCTAGGTGGGGGGTTTCAGAGCAGAGGGCTGCACAGAGTGCAAACCCAACCCTACCCAAGTCAGAGCCATGGCGCAACCTGTCTAGCCCATGTATGAGCATGCTAGGGCCTCTGTGAAAATGTACCGCAGACTGGGGGGCCGTAAACAGCAGAAATGTGTCATTTTTCAGGTCTGGAGGCTTGAAGTCCAAGACCAAGGTGTTGGCAGGCTTACTTCCTTCTGATGGCTGTGAGGGCAGGATCCGTTCGGGCCTCTTTCCTCGGCTTGCAGGTGGCTGTTTTGTGCCTGTATCTTTTCACGCTGTCTTCCCTCTCAGTGTCTCTCTGTGTCCAAATTTCTCCTTTTCATTAGGATGCTAGTTGTACTAGTCCACTCGGGCTACCATAACAAAATACCCCAAGACGACATGGTTTAAACAACAGAAACGGCTCTGAACAACAGAAACCAATGGAAAATTTTCTTACAGTTGTGGAGGCGGGAGAGTTCAAGATGAAGGTCTGGCAGGGCTCAGTTTCTGGTGAGAGGTCTCTTGCTGGCTTGCAGACAGCTTCCTTCTGGCTGTATCCTCGTGCGACAGAGGGGAAGGCTCTGGGGTCTCTTCCTCTTCATAAAAGGACACGGGCCTTGTCAAACTAGGGCCCCACCCTTACCAGCTCATTTAACCTTTATCATCTCCCTGTCTCCAAATCCAGTCACGTTAGGGGGTGCAGCATAAAGATGAATTTTGGGGGGGAGGGGGCACAATTCAGTCAGTAGCGCAGGCAGGTTGTTGCATTAGGGTCTACCCTAATGATCTCACTTGATTGTCTCTGTAAAGACCTTATAGCCGAGTAAGATCCCATTCTGAGGTCTGGGGAGACCTCACTTCAACAGGTGAATTCACTTCAACAGGTGAATTTCCGGAAAGGCAAGTCAACCAGTAAGACTCAAGTCCCACCCAGCTCCACCAGCCCCACACTCCCCTCACCACCACCCCAGAATCCATTACAAAGAGACCGATGGCTCTTCAATCATGCTTCCTTTCTTTGGCACAGTCTGCTTGGTTTTCTGAAGGCAAGGGATGGGAATAGTCCCCCCACACACACACTGCAGCTCCCTTTTCTGAGGGAGCCCCCAGGCCACCCCAGGCTCTGCCATGCACCCCCACTTTATGAGTTGTCAGCCCTACTCACAGCTGCCATTTTCCAAGTCATCAGCTTGTTCATTGGGGCCCGGGCCACCCCAGCTGACTTGTCTCTATTCCAGAAGGGAAGGAACCACAGCATTCAGGTGGCCGTTTGAGGTGTCCTTGGAGACATCCGGGCCCGAGCCAGCCAGAGAGCACGAGGGGGTGCCTCTGAAGAGGATTTGGGGATCGGGTGTGTGGGGAGAGTCAGGCAAGAGGGAGAGAGGAGAAGAGAGAGACTGGGAATTAGTCAAATTCCCCCTCATTCCAAGCTTGCCATCACACAGCCATGGAGAAAGCCTTTTCACCACACTTTTTCCTCATAATAGGATTATTCCGAAAACATTTCAAGCGAGAGAAATGCTGTTTTCTTTTAAATCTTTATTTAAAGGACACAAAGATCAGAATTTTCTTTTCCACATTGAGTAGCCCTTATATCTTTATCATTCTCCTGTAATTTCCTCCTGGAGATACAGAAGGCAGGTCCTCGCTATTATCAGGAGGCCCTCGAGCCATGCTGTGCTTCTAAGTTCTAGAGCTGGGTGTGGGGTCAGGGTGTTGGGACTCCTCTTTGAGGAATCCCACAAAGTCGCATCCTGGCCCCCACGCCTGGTGCATCTCCCCCCCCCCCCCCCCCCGCTGGCCGCAGGGCTTGTCCACCTCCCTCCTCACACCTCCACACATCCATCGCTCAGCATCACAGGGCGTTGGCCTCGGCACAGGGGTGGGAGTCAGACGAACATGTGATCCAAGTGGACAGGGAGATGGGAGCATGAAGGCTTATGGAGGAGGTAGATTGCATGTGGCCCCCTTTATTGTGCTTGCACCTACCCTGGTCAGCATCTGGGGAGAAGGATGCCTGCTTCCTGTGCTCCCCGTCTCTGCCTTAAAACAAGACTCTGACAGACAGAAGGGTCTTTGGACAGAGCAGAACTCATCTCCCTCCTGGACATGTGGATACTGGCCAGGGCCCTGCTTTCATACATCCTGGGGAGGGGAGCACTGTTCCCCATCCCTGAGCTGGGGGGCAGCTCAGGATGTTGGAACATCTTCTCCAGTTTGGGTAGGATCCTTTCCTGAGAGAGAAACCCAGTAGGATGTGTGTGTGTGTGTGTGTGTGTGTGTGTGTGTGTGTGTGTACGTATTTCCATTTATATGTATGTATTTATATATTTCCATATGTGTGTATATATATATATATTTCACATATATATGGAAAGAGATTTTTATTAAAAGGAATTGGCTCATGTGCTTATAGAGGCTAACAAGTCTCAAAACCTACAGAGTGAGTGGGCAAACTGGAGAGCTGCTGGTGTCGTCCCAGTCTGAAGGCTGGCAGGCTCAAGACCTAAGAAATTTTGCTGTCGTGGGTTGAATCCAAAGGCAGGAAAAAGCCGACGTCCCATTTCAAATGCAATCAAGCAGGAGAAATTCTCTCTTACTCATGGAAGGGTCGGCCTTTTTGCTATAGTTGGGCCTTCACCTGACTGGATGTGGCCCACCCAACACTGGGGAGGGGTCTGCTTTATTCAGTCTACCAATTCAAGGGTTAATCTCATCCAGAAACACCCTCACAAAACACTCAGATGAATATTTAGCCAAATGTCTTTGGCATCCAGTGGCCCCATCAGGTTAATACATAAAAGTAATCACCCCCCTTCCTTTCTATCATTCCCCACTTAGTCTGATACATGTCTGAAATACCAGGCTGCTCTGGCCAGAGAGGGCGATACTGAATGGCCTGTACTTGGTTCTGTCTTAGAGAAAATGACTGGCTATCAGGATAAGGAAGCCCATGTCCCTGCTTCTCTCTGCCATGTCCCTCTCTGCTTCTGGGTGAATCATAGGCAGTGGTAGCTGGGCCAATAGGAATCATATCCTGGGATTGATCTTTGAAGAGAAAAAGAAAGCACGTTTCCCTCTCTGTTTCCCCCCTACTGGTGGCCTCACAGAGGAAGGAAAAAGGAGCTGCCGACTTAAATGCCAAAGGCTCTCCCTGCATCACATCCTCGAAGCTGCACAAAGACTCAGCAAGGGCAAATCTCCTCTCTGCTGTAACCACAAGGAAACATGCACGGAGTTTACATCACCGGCTCAGAGTCTTAGAACTGCCAACTGCTGGAACCAGGATTTGAATCCAGCTTAGGTATACTTTGAAACTTCCTCTTCCTGCTCATCTTGGGAAGCTGCATGTCTGTGCAGGCTCTGGAAACTGTATTGCCTCAGGGCGGAGGGGCCACCGTCCGGTTTAACAGCATTCTCACAGCAGCGATGTTGTTCTGCCCAGGTGCCCAGGCAGTAAACCTGTCAGCCAGCAAAGGGAGTCACTGAGGGTTTGATGTCGCCGTGCTATGTCGTCTACGGTCAAGAGTAAATGAGGAACCTGGAGAAGATGACCGCTAAGGGTCATGTTCTCAGGTTCTGGGGTCCTCGGGACGAAAGCTTTTCAACCGCCCTGGAGGATCCCCAGGGCAGGCAGCCTGGAGGCTCCTTCATCTTGGTGGCACTGAGGAAGGGAGTATGTGGAGGAACAAGTGGCCAGAAGCCCAGAGCACCTCTTGGTCTATGGTCCCTCGCCACGGTCTGCACACGGGCCTTGCTGGGGGAGGAGGTGTGGGCAGGAGCCTTTGAAAAGGGCACAGCGTGAGTGGAGCCCAGCTTCCTGTTTGTCTGGGACCCTGCCAGCCGTGTTCTGTGGTGACTCAGAAGAAGAGAGCAAACAAGGGGATTTTCAGATGGTCTTTGCATGCTTTCTCCTTTGTTTTCCCTTGGAGGGAGAGGCAGCCACTATGGGTCCTCTAAATCTTGGCCTGGAGGAGCCAGGCGCAGGAAGTGGGGCGGGGCGGGGGGGGATGGCTTATGTGAGATGAGAAGCCGAAGCGGTGCTAAGCCGAGCTGGGGCCAGTTGATATGCACCCTGCTCGGGGAAACTCCGGCTTCTCCGCAGAGAATGGGGGCTGACCTTTCTGGATCCCCTTGCTTCTCTTCCACTGGACTCTTTAACAAAAACTGTCGCTAATCTGGAGATCTTGGGGCTGGAGGGGCCTGAAGTGAATCGCCCGGGTGCTCTGTAGACACCTGCAGAGAAGGGACCTCTGTACCCTGCCAGGACAGCCCGTCTTGTCTTGTGCAGCTAGTGCCTGCAACTCTGTCTGCTTGTAGCTTCGGCTCGCCATCCGGGGGCTGCTGAGCCCTGGCGTTTGCCCCCGCTTGCTTCGTGGCACTGCTATGCGTAGGCTGTCCTCTGACCCCACGAGTGCGTTGTGCTCCCCTGGGAATGTGGCCTGTGCTCTCAAATCACTTCCTGTGGTAGCTGTTGCATCTCCTCAGCTGGACCGTAAGCTGTCTTCAGCAGGGACCAGATCGTCCCTATATTTTATATCCCACATACTCACTACTGGAGGGCTGAGCATATGGCAAGCGTTTAATCACTGCATGGTGGAAAGAAGGAAGGAACAGAGGGAGGGAGGGAGGGAATCAGGAAGGAGGGGAGGGAGAAAAAATAGAAAGATTTGTCCACATCTTTTTTGTCCCCTGGACAATGACTCTGCACTCTGGGGAGTGTCCCCTGTGACGATCATTGTCTCCTCTATCTGGGAGATGCCCTGGTGTGGAGAACAGCTCTAGGCTCTGGCCTCGATACCCAGGTTGCAGCACTAGCCTCATATTGGGTTGTGTGGCCATCAAATCAGATCAAGGGTCCTCACCCTGTGTAAACTGAGTTCCCTTTGGCGTGAGAGGCAATGCTCATGTTTATGACACGGAGCACTATGATTCCAACAATAACAATTTTGTTATTATTTGATTAGTTTCTACTGTGTGCTGACCAATGAAAATTGCTTTATATACACGGTCTGTGTATACAGCTCGTGAGGTGGCCAGTTTTACTGGAAGTTCGGAAAGCTTACGTGACTTGAAAAAGTAGGATCTGCACCCGGATCCCTAATGGCCTCCAGGCCCCAATTCTCTCTACTGCATCAAACTGCTTCCTGTTAAAAACAAATTAGGGTCCATGTGGGGAGGTGGTGGAGGGTGATGTTGGACTGAAAGACTGTAGGAGAGACTCCAAATCTTGTCATTGAATCACTTTCCCAGCTAATAGGGTACGGCAAATACCCAGGCTCGTTCTTTTCCTGAGTTAGTACTTTCCTCGCCGAAGTGTGTCCTTTGCAGTCAGAGTGAGTCTGCCAGCCAGGAGCAACTTACTTTCCAAGGAGCCGGGGATGGCTGCATTGAAGACGTGGGTTTCCGGGAGCACTGTGTGTGTGTGTGTGTGTGTGTGTGTGTGTGTGTGTGTGTGATCTAGAAATCAGGCGGAACCCCACAAAGAAGATGTGGCTCTGAGGCAGTGACCAGTGGATCATTCGGCAAACTTTACTGAGCACCGACATGTGCCAGGGGCTGTGCTAAACCCCGCAGGGTTGAGGAAACCATGCGCCCGCTCTGATCTCCAGGAGCTAGCGGATTGGTGAGGAAGACAGGATTCAAGGTAGATGGAGTCTCCTTCTGCTTGTGGCCAGACAGGGGAGGGGAGGAGAGGGCAGGGAGGGCGGCAGGAGGGAGGGGGTGTCGGGGAGGGAGGCTGGACCCAGGAGACCGTGGGGGAGGGGGTGGCACACCCGGGTCCCCCTGGAATTCTCCACCCCACCAGCCGCCCTCGGGCCTGGTTCTCAGTTTAAGTCAAATAACTTTGGTCTCCAGTTGCCTCCTGCCTGCCACGTTCCAACTCAATCATTCTTTGAAATTTGGAGCTGTAGCTAAAGTGCCTTTGCCCCGTAACAGGATTTTCACAGTCTCCACAGCAGCGGCTAGCGTGGCTCCTCACCTGCTGTTGTAATCTGCACCGCTAAGCCCGCGGCTCCAGGCGGAAAGCTTAACTCGCCTTGCCCATTGGAGCTCACTCTTCCTGGCATCAGAGCCTCATTTCAGGAAGGGGAGCTAATCTGCTCCCCCCCCGCCCCCACTCGGCACACAGAGACGTTTCAAAGAAAACACAAACGAAAGAGGGAGTGCGGCCCCTCCTCCGAAGGGGCAGTGAGAAGCCGGTGCTCTGCCCCTGATGAGCAACAGGAAAGGTGCCGGGCATCTCTTCTCCTGAAGGGGGTGGGCACCAGAGCCGAAGCCGCTGATTTTCCGGGAGATTTTGTTTCCTGGACAGGCCCAGCCTCAGTGTCTACCTTGTGGATGGGAGTGGGGACTTAGGAGCGGGAGTGAGTGGTATGCATCTGCCCTTGTGCCTGTCAATACCTCGGACCTTTATCTAAAATCATTAATCACTGCTGGTAATTTTTGCCCTCTACCTCCCATCTTAACACTACTTGAGGGTGAAAGCCCAGTGTCTGACACATAGTAGGAGTTCGGCGACTGCTTGCTCAGTGAATGAGTTCTAGCACTTGAGCTCAGCTTCGTTCCAGGCGCTGTGAAGTAATGCACAGGAACACACGGGGAGCATGGGGAGCTGATCACATAGGCAATAAATGGAAAAGCAAATAGAAACAGGAAGAAGTTGGAAAGTCCTTGGAGGCAGGGGCCATGCATGCAGGCAAGCGTTCATTCATTCAAGAGATATTTACCGAGCCTAACATATGCCAGGTGCTCTTCCTGGATGCTGAGAATAGAGCAGTGGAACAAGTTACAGACAAACATTCTTGCCCGTGTTCTAGTGCAAGGTACCAGATCAAGACTGGACACCAAACAGATTTTAACTTTTAACCTAAGAAATAACTTCCTGACAACTAGAATTGCCCCATGATAGAAGGTACTGCTGTGTAGTAAGATCCCTGTCTCTAAAAAAGCTTGAGCAGAGGCTACGTGGGCACACACGGGTGGTGTAGAGAGGGCACAGCAGATCCTGCGCATCCTTGCCCGTGTCCTCTTTTTCCTATCTCTTCAGTGCACGCTGGCTGAGTTCCAGCTGCCAGCACCTGCATTTCCTTACCTGAGAGCTTTCTCTGGTCGCAGAACCTATTTTGTTGTTCACTGGGCAAGCAGGAAGTTGCCCCCTCATTGCCTACTACCCAACAAGGCCTGGGCACCAGAGGCCCAGGGTTAGCATGATTAGGCCGTATGTCCTGGCGGGGGAGGAGGGAGAGAGACACAGGTTGTTCAGTAGGTGTTGAAGGGGTTCAGAACGAGTTTCTTCAAAATGTGCCACTTTGGCAGGCGGGTCATTTTGAGCTAAAGGCGATCAAGGCCCAAAAGACTCAGAATGAGCTTTCTACCTCCCCCTTAACCGCCTCTAAGAATTTAGACGGAAGGTGTGGTGCAGGAAGAGGGCCATCGGCAGAGACAATTACAAAGACTCTGGGCCAGGTAGGGTGAGCTGAGGGGGAGCTGGGGCCTGTTTGTGCAGAGTCTTCTTGTGTTCCATTGTCTCTGCTCCAGTGAGCAGCTTTTGTTTATCAAACATTTGCTCTTCCCATATTCCTATGAATTGTCTTCCCCCCCCTTGAAGTCTAAACCCCTACCCCCTCTCACTAGCTCAGGATGGCATATAAGCCTCAATTGCCTGGCTTTGAAACTGTCATGTCTCTATGAGGCTCCTGCACATATGACATTTGTTTTTCTCTTGTTAATCTGTCTTATGTCAATTTAATTAATAGAACGGCCCGAAGAACCTGAAAGCATAGAGGGAAAACATTTCCTCCCCCACAGTGTGGTCGCCCCTGTAGCGTGTCATCCAGATCATCCTTCAGGGAGGACTTGTTGGCCTAACTGCTAGGCAAGTGATCGGCTGGTGGACTTTGGCAGTCAGCCCCTAGAGAGATCACTTCAGCCACAGAAAGCTTCCTGCCCAAGGTTATCCCCCTTCTGGGCTGGTCCATATCCAGGGACAGGGTGATGTGGGAAAAAGACGGCCTGGCCATCTCCACTGGGTTTGGGACAGCTCCGAAGGGCCATTCCAAGGCTCCAGAGCAAATTGTGGGGTTGGCCAAGGCTGCTGTTGGTCTGCACAAAAGCCAGACTCCTCCCCCCCCCCCCCTACCTACACTTGCTTCCTAGCCTTCTTTTCCACCAGTACAGACTTCATAGACACTCCTTAGTAAGCACCCTACTGGTCAAACTCCATCTCAGGGGCCACTTACCAAGGAACCCGCCCTGTCACAGCGGGACCTCATCCCTGCCTGCTCAGCTGAGCCTCTGGAATCTGTCTGCCAAGCCCTGCTCCTTCACCACCTGTCATGTTTATGGAAAGCGCCTCCTACTACCTTAAAGAGTGAGTCTCCAGCCAGGCCCAGCACTTGCTCCATGGGGCTTCATCTAGGCTCCCACAGGAAAGAGTTTGTGTGGACAGGTTGGTGGGAGTAGGGTATCTGGTCCTCTGACAGCCGTGCCCCTTTTGGACACCCACCGCCCCCCCCGCCCCGCCCCCGCTGCCACAACCATGTTGCGTGTGGATGCCCCAGGCACTGTGCTCCCTGACAAACCTAGTCAGGGAGCCCCCCGGAAGATGAAACGGTCGTGGCCCCAGAGCAGCATCTCTGGATCTGTGGCGCATTCCAGCAGCTGGGACTGCGACGGGAGCTTGCTTTATTAGATCCCATTATATATGGATGATTTGCCATCCCCGAAGATAAATGGGAAACTTAATGCAGAGGTATCCTGTCTGGGGAAACTGGAGAGTTATGGATGTTAGCTTTGTAGCTTTATGAAAGCACTTTCTTATAGAAACTGAAATGACCAAGATTAGATTGAATTAGTATGTACTGGTATGAGCTTTTTCTCCCCCTATCCATCTTGATTTTTTTTTTTTTTAAGGAAAAAGATTTGCCTCCTCCGTGAGCATTTCATGAAAATGCAAATCCCAAGTTTGGGGTTGGTAATTAGCAGGGTTGCCTCCTGGTGCTAATGAGGCAGCTGCCCCAGCTAGAACTGTATCTGCAGGGGTGGGGAAAGAGGCGCCCTCTGCCGGCTTCCCTCCTGGGTGGTGCCTGCTCCTTCCCGTCCACTCTCCTCCCACTGGTACCAGGTGCCCCCCTCACTCTACAGCGTATAGAGACCCTTCCATCCCAGCAGCTGGGCTCCCGGCCGCCCCCCTCTGAGGGACGGGCTCTCCCTCACAGTGTTGTTCCCCAACCTGAACTTTGGGCCCAGGTCCCGGTCGGGTGGCAGGGCTTTCTGCCAGCAACGAATCCATCAGGTAAGTGAGCACTCTGATACCAAGCACAGTGTCAGGCACCGAAAAAACAAAGATGAAGATGCTGAGTCTGTGCCCTTGAGGGGAGAGCAGTGTATCCACTAATCCCATAGGGGCCCCTGGAAATAACTTAAGAGCAGGGTTCTGGAGGGGAAGTAATTTGGGGCTTAATTTTTCAGCTAAGCTTTCTGGAATCTCAGGCCCATCACTTCTGTGATTTGAGCCTCAGTTTCATCTCCTCTAAAATGGGATTATTAAAGCCTGCTCTGCGTCTCTAGGATATTAGGAATAGGAAACGTGGTGTTTATCTGGTCCAGTCTCTCCCCCTCAGTGGAGGAGGGACCTCCAGTCTCTCGGCAGGGGTGGGGCAGAATCAGTTGCTGGCATTTTGACCAAGTAAATTATTGCTCGTGTGCTGTGGGGATTGATTATGGGTAAAGAAAGGAAGATCTTTGGAGTCAGAACTGTATCAAAGAGCCTGGGCCTTCCGTAGCCGCCACTCTTAGGAGCCATAGCAGCTGATCGGGACCCAGTGCTGAGGTCTATCCCACATTTGAAGCTTGAAAGGCTGGCAGGGAAGAGACCTTATTTGTGATATTACTGACCATGCTAGGCCTAGCACACACCCTACACTCCAAATGTGCACCAAACATCGGCACGATAAAGGCATCCCAAGAGTCAGGATGCAGAAGGAGGAAACAGAATAGTGTGTGTGCCACGGGGTGAATGGGGACCCCAGATTTGGGGGGCCCTGAGAGCTTCAGAGCCTCTCAGGCACTTTACTGGGGCTGCAGACTGACCTGGTGAGCATCCCATCAGATGGTGAATGGGGGTGTCCCAGCATGGCTTCTGGAACTGCCTTTGCACCCAGGAGATTTGCAGAGATGGAGAGGGGGAGCCCAAAAATGAGATCAAAGTGGCCTCCTTGCAATGGACTCAGCCTCTAGGGGGTGTCAGCGCAGAAGTGGAATTTGAATGAAGCCTCCAGCGCTGGGGCTGGGCTCGGAGATGAGAGGGGCCAAGAGCAGTTAGTCTCAGGTGGAGTCATTTAAAATTTACAACGCAGATTAAACAGCTTCCTTTGTATGATGATAAGCACTGCGCCTATCCCAGGTCCCAGGGTGCCATCTCCATGAGGGGCTGAGCTCTGTCAGATGGAGGACGCAGGCTACCTCTGCTCACCAGCCCACACCGGACTAAGGCCTGGGGCCCGCTTTTGCCACAGACGCCTCCTTGGCCGCCGCCACTGCCCACTGGGGCCCCAGGGCTGTCTCCATTCCAGGCTCCATCCAGCAAAGCTTTTCACCATGGGAGCTGCTTCTCCTATTACAGAAGCATTTAAAAACTTTTTTTTAGTGTTTATTCATTTTTGAGAGACAGAGACAGAGCATGAGCAGGGAAGGGGCAGAGAGACAGGGAGACACAGAATCCAAAGCAGGCTCCAGGGTCTGAGCTGTCAGCACAGAGCCGATGTGGGGCTCGGACTCCTGACCCGTGAGATCATGACCTGAGCCGAAGAGCTGAAGTCAGACGCTTAACTGACTGAGCCACCCAGGCGTCCCATATGGCAGCATTTTTTAAGCCTCTTGTCTATAGGCGCCTGGCTTTGGGCCTGGGAAAGGGAGACCTTGCCTCACATGAGGCATGCTTCATCCTCTTTAAGGCCAGCTTTTTCATCTCCTTCTGGCTGAGGCAGGAGCAGAGCTGAAGAACCTTCCATGACTTCAACCATCTCCTTCTCCATCCACATTTGGCAGAGGAGGAACTGAGGCTCCAAGGCCAGAAGACTTTGCCCAAGGTCCCACAGCTAGTCTGGAGCGAGGTTGGAATTGAAATTCACGTTGTCTAACTCAATGAATCACTCAATCAATAGATTTTTAGTAAATACCTAGTATATGCTAAGAGCTGTGCCAGCCAAGGGGATAACAGAGAGCAAGAAAACATGGTCTACCTTCAAGGAGTTTGCCTTGGGGAGGGGGAGAATGAATGTATAATCCCCGCTTTTTGTAAGCATTACAAGAGAGAGTAACCAGGTGGTATGAGAGAGAAAAGCAGAGGAGGGGGTTACTCTCTAGAATGGGTGGCCTGAGAAGTCACAGCTGAAGATGAAACCATATATAAGCTTATCTCTGCAGGAAGAGTAGGGGGGCAGGCAAAGACGGGGAAGAGTCAGAAGCATCTGACTCTTGATCTCCAGACGGGGGCTACAGCCTGTGCAAAAGCCCCAAAGTAGGGAAGTTTGATGTGCTCAAAGAGACCAACACCAGCAAGCAGAAGGCAGCGTGTTTGGGCAGGGTGAGCGCCAGAGAGAGTAGCAGGACAGGACGGTGGGGAAGGAGGCAGGCAAGATCACGCGACAGGCCTTCCTAAGTCAAGTTAAAGACAGGTTTCACTCCCATCTCCATCATGCAGATAGAATAGAATAGCTGCGTTTGGGCGGCACCAGGAAAGGTTGAAGCCTGACTGTGGCAACCCGGAAAAGGAGGGACCTAGTGGTGATGAGTACAGGGCTTCAGAAGACACTGTGGGACGCAAGGTAGGAGCTGCTGGAAAAGCTCCCCTTGATGCCCAAGAAGGCCCAAGCCAAGAGGCTGGGTCCTGAGGCTGAGGCTGGCATAAGAGGCTGTCAGGGGGCAACCGAGGGGCCAATTTGACCAGAATGGGCTAGGTACTTCCAAGGACTGGGGCCGAGGTGGTGGTCTAGCCAGCCAGGGCCTTAACGGCTCCTGATGGAAGAGGCCAGACTTGGGCCTTGGGCTCTTCTGGTCGAATCTGTGCTAGAGCTGGGTATCTGTGATTCGCTTCTCTGCATGCTGCTGGTCCCCCGAGAGTCCTGGCCAGTGACTCTAACAGGCGGAGCATGTGCAACACTGACACTCCTCTTACCTGAGAGATGGATCGCAAGAGATGTGTGTAGGCAAGGTGGTAGGGCCAAGTTCCAGGGTTGTGCCCGTGGATGCAGCAGGGAGGGAAGGTCGGGAGGGCTGTGGGGTGGAGGGTTTCCAGGTGAAATGGAGCAAGGCCTGTCACCCCTTCCTGGGGGGCTCTCTTCTCTGCCCTGGCTGTGGAGGTCTGAGGCCTTAGGGTCAGCCTGCCTCCTGCTCCAGAGGAGTGTGATGGGCCTACCTCTGGGAATGGACCTTCCCCCCAGCTTTCATTCCCAGTGGCATAACAGCTTGGCTGACAGCGTGCCCTCTCATAGGCCCATCATGGGTCCACCTCCCAGTCCCCAGTGTCTAATGAGAGAAGGCATGGAAAGCACTTAACACCCGCCTGAGATACTCTAGATGCTCCGTCCAGCTACTGTTACCCTCATTATTTATTGGGTCGGGTTTCCTCCATTAATACTACTTAACTCCCTTGCCCTGGAATGAGCTCCTTGACCTTCTCCCAGGACCTGATGTCCTCCCATTTTTTAAGAGCGGGCGATACAGTACAGGGACGTTAGTTTTGCACTTGCTGCTGGCCCACGTGCGTGGCCTCAGCCAAGCCACTTTTGCTCACCACATCTGTTTTCTCATCCATCACTCGATGAGCTCGTTCTGAACCCCAGCTTCCCTACAGGCGTGCAGCAGCACGCTGGCGAGCCCCAGACAGGTGCCCTGTGTTGAGATGGGGAGTCCCTGGGTGGGCGGGGGCGGTCCCCTGGCTGTGTCTCTTCTCTTGGGAGTAGCCGACGCAGTGCGCTGCAGCGTGCAGAACAAATGTGGCCGTTTCTCTGTGAGCCGTGATGTAAAAACCGTCAAGAAGTCCTGGAAATCATGCCTGAAGTCTCTAGTGGGATAATGTCACCAGTATCCCACGAGTCATCTCCTAGATTCAAAATGGACCTGTTCCAAGAAATCTGTTCCTACATTAAGTTCAATGCCGTTCCTCTGTCATGGTATTCTCAGCATTTATGAGTGGTGTTAGCCTGAATTAATTAATTTGTACTTCTTAATATGTGGCCTGTGGGTTGTTTCCTGTAACAGATAATATTACTGTGCCACCGCCATTGACTGAGGTGTTTCACCATTCACTCACAACGGGGCTGTGGGGTAGTGTGCATGTGGAGACTCGAGACTTGGCGTGGATTGCAATAGTTGCCCGGGTGGCTCAGTCGGTTAAGCCTCCAGCTTCGGCTCAGGTCATGATCTCACGGCTCGTGAGTTCGAGCCCCGTGTCGGGCTCTGTGCTCACAGTTCAGAGTCTGGAACCTGCTTCAGATTCTGTGAATCTGCCTCTCTCTCTGCCCCTCCTCCACTCGTGCACCCTCTCTTTCTTTCTTTCCCTCTCTCTTTCTCTCTCTCTCTCAAAATAAATAAACATTAAAGAACATTAAAAAGAAATAGTTGCCCAAATCATAAGTAGCTGAGTCAGGATTTGGACATGAGTCTGTCTGGCTTGATGTAGCCCGTGTTCCTCGTCAGTTAAGCATTTTGCTCTTGTGTGTGTGTTCTCCCCGTCTCCCAGTTAGATCAGGGGGTGTCCTGGGAAGAAGCACTGTGTTTTCTATCAGCCTTTCTGTCTCCCCGCCGTTCAGGATTATGCTCTGATTATTGTGGGTGTGCCAGACACTCTAGTGAGAATGGACAGTGAGAGCGAGAGCCAGGACAGGCTTCCCTGGGTCACAGACTGAAGGCACGGTTGACCTCTGTCTTTACCCGAGTGTATGAGATCTTACCTGTGCTGTCTCACAGCGGAGCAAGCCCTGTTCAGCCTGGCTCTGGTGTTTGAGGGTAAGAGAAGTTCTGGAAATGAGGAGTTCACACCCGGTTCCCAGCTGATGAGAACCTGTCTTGAGGCCCCCCATAGCTTGTCCCACAGGCCTGTCCGGGTCTCTCCGGAGGAGGGAGAAACAAAGCTCAGTGATTAGCGTCTGGGACTGGCGGGTAGTAGTTGACAGGAAGGGGTTCACGTCGCTGGCTTGCTCACCCTGGTGGCGCTGGCCTTCAGTGTAAAGCTCACCATGTCACCCAGCAGTGTCCTGGGACTACGCTCTCTGCTCTTCTCCTCTCTCTCTTTCCTGGGCCTCACGGTCCTCCTGGGCGGTGGGTCAGTCCTTCCCCGGCCTTCTTACTGCTGGGGCTGCCAGTTGGGTCCTGTGAAGCATTTACACCCGGACCGTCAGTGAGTTAGCTTCGAGTGCCCCGGGGCATCCCCCATCTCACTCGTCCTTCACCCTGAACACCAAAACCACCCGCATACACGCTGTGTGGTGAAGGGTCAGACCGCCTGAAATTTGATTCTCTATGCTCCAACTCGGGAGGATGTAACCTTGGGCGAGCTTGACAATGTTTGTTCAAGAAATATTTGGTGGGAAAAAGTATTTACTGAGCATCTATGAAGTGCCAGGTATGATTTTAGGCAAGACCTGCGGTGGTAAAGGATGTATGCTGATAGAGTATAAGGAATAGGACAGAGAGGTACGTGTTCAGGAAGGTGGTCAAGGTTTGACTTGCAACCTGAATGATGATGAAGGAGTAATCTGGAGGGAGAACATTCTATTGAGACAGAGAGAACAGCCAGTGAAAAGGCCCTGAGGCACAAAGACGGCTGACAGGCTCCCTGGGTTTATTGCTGTTGCTCCATGTGGAATGAATTGCAGGGGATCAAGAGCAGAAGTAGGGGGACACCGGGGTGGCTCTGTTGGTTAAGCATCTGACTCTTGATCTCATGGTTTGTGAGTTCAAGCCCCACTTCGGGCATTGCGATGACAGTGCAGAGACTGCTTGGGATTCTGTATCTCCCTCTCTGTCTCTGCCCCTCTCCCACGCTCTCTCTCTCGCTCTCTCTCTCTCTCTCTCTCTCTCAAAATAAACATTAAAAAAAAAAGTGGAAGTAGGGAAACTGGCTAGAAGGCTATTGCAAAGGTCCTGGCCGGCAGTGCTCACGGCTGGGGTGAGTTACATCATTCTCTGAGCCTCAGCTTCCTCGCTGACAAAATGAACATAACAGTAGTACTTAAACTACAGGGTGGTTGTGGAGATTAAGTGAGTGAATACATGACGTGTATTGTGTAATGAATGGCAATTATTAGCACCGATAGAAAGAGTAATAATCGTTAAGTGTGGGCAGGGGGTGAGGGCTCACGTAGCCAGGCCCTCACAGGAGGTATGAGCCTTTAATTAAGCAGAGACTTTTCCATTTGGCAGGTCCAGGGGTGCCTCCGGGAAGTTCAGGATAACATGCCAGTTACCCCCGCTGGCTCACCCATCCTGAGCTTCTTGGGTCAGGGAGGGGGAACAGGTGGCCTTGGGAGGCAGGGCAGATTCTCTGCATGTGAAAGCAAGCAGGCCCAGGACTGAGAAATCCAGAGAACCCCTTGCTCCACTGCTTTCTGGGAAAGGCCTGAGAGAGTCCTCGCCTCCTCCAGGAAGCCTTCCGAGTTGAGACGGGGGCTGGAGAAAGGGACACTCAGGAGGTAGCAGGGGAAGCAGGCCCAGATAAAGAAGGCAAGGAGGCAGGCTCCTCTTATTTCTGACTTTCTGTCCCCCGGGGCAGGGATGTGGGCCAACAGGAGGGAGAGAGAGAGGGCGGGATGAGTGGGGTCCTTCCCTGATCTTACTTCCATCACCTTTGAGATGAGAAACCCCTAAGGGAATTTGGAGAGATGCTCACAAGGGTGCTGTGGCACCTTTCTGCTCTGACAGACAGGCCCCCTCCCCTGCAGAAATTCTGCTCTTCCAAGTGGAGGCCAGGAGGGTTCTAGTGACCTGTAGCCCGCCTTGCCCTCCCCCACCCCCCGGCCTGTGTCTCCTCTGCCATGCTGCCAGAGGGACATTTTATGAGCTCTTCAGTCCTCAGGCCCCATGAGGCTTTTGCCTTGCTTCAAGACCATCTCTGGTACACACATATATCTTAAAAAGGAAAAGAAAGAGAGAGAAAAGCTATTTTATTTCATTGCCAAACTATCCACTTTAAATACCCTTTTTATTACAGTATCTGCATAGTAATACTAATAATAGATCTTGTTGGCAGCTCTAATGAGGCTGGAGAATATAAGGTTTCCAATAAAGTTAATTGTTGCCTTTAATATTCTCATACATTTATACATGGTAAATCTTTAAAGGAGAAAAAACACTCCATTTCATCTCTGTTAAGCAGCCGGTTCTAAACTGGACGGAGATGCGCCGCAGTCTTGATGTGGGCTGGGCCCAGGCTGGACTCTCAGAGAACTTGGATTGGGAGCTCCGAACTTTTTTCCAGTGGTAAGAGCATGAGCTTTGCACCAGGAGGATCTGGGTTTGAATCTGAGCTTTGCACGAGTAGGATCTGGGTTTGCCTTTGTCACTTGCTAGTTTTATAGCTAGGGCAGATCGCTTCCCTCTCCCGGCCTCAGTTTCTTTGATGGCGAGCTGAGATTCGTGAAAAATGCAGATAAAGTGCAGGACAGCACGTGGTGTATTGTCAAGGGCATCACAATGTGAGCTACTGGCATTATTTTAACCTATTAAATACAATGCTACTGTGTGTATTCACTTACTGTGTGTATCACTAACTGTGAAATAAATGAGGGTTCTACAATCACTGTGCTTGGATTTCACCGCTAGCTAAAATTTCTTTCTGTTACTTGATTTCTCGAGGTTATATTGTAGTAAGTGATAGAGTCGGAACCCAGGATTCTCGGACTCCTGCAACTTCCCGTAGTTATCAGGCAGCCCTCGATCCCCACAATGCCTTCCCACCTCAAGTCTAGAGCATTTTGGCCAACTTTTCCTTCTGCCCATCTCTTAACCAGACTCAAGTCTGCTGTCTGGGATCTAGAGAACCCTGATTTAGATGCTGGGAGGAAGGGAGGGTGACCTCCCCCGGTCTTGGGACAAACACTCATGGCTACTGGCCAACCTCTCCAGCATGATTTTTCTGTGGTTCTTACTTCCTCTTAGAGAAATTTCATGGTCTTTAGAGACACAGAACAAAGAAGCACACGTATTTCGCCATTTATTATACAGCCCATTCCATGTATTTTTGACAGTTCCTTCACATTTCTGGCATTTATGATGTTTTTTTCCCAGGGTGTGAGTAGAAGGAGATGTTTACCCCCAGACCTCACCCCAAGATCCAGGAAAGGGAAAGACGGACTCGGGATGGCCCGGGTTAGGGACAGCCTATGTGACTTGCCTCTCAACAAATGGATCACCAACCATGCAGCCCCCCACCCCTCCGACCTTCCCCACCCAGCCAGGGTTCTCTACACATCAACGCCTCTCCTGCTGGCAAGTGGTAAGAAATACTATGTGACAGGATGGTTTCCATGGCAACCCTCATTTCCAGTTAAACAACCGGGCACTGATGAAAGGGTCTCGTTTGCTTTGGTTAAAGGTTTTGTGGGGAAGGGTGTGAGGTTCCTTATTTCCTCCCTCTCTCCTTTCCCCTCTCTCACTCCTCACCTTCCTGTCCCCCTTTCCAGGGATGAGGGCCAGGCACTACAGGGCCAGGCTCTGCCTGGGCCCTGGAGAATGGGGATTCCCACTCCAGTCTGGGCCAGAGGAGCCAGGATGGGGGACTCAGGTCTGAGAGCCTGCATGCCCTCAGCTGGCAGCCACCATTTCCTCTCAACCCCACTGCCTTGCGTCCCAGGTCCCCTGCTCTCCCCAAAGAAGGACCCGTTGTGGGAAGAAAGAGGCTGGTGCAGGACCCTGTGTCCCAACAGGTGGTTGGGTAATTAAGTGAGCTTTATGCATACAACACTGTTTTGCCCAATGTAATTGCAGTTTCCATATAAATAATTCACGGGAAATTATTAGAGTGAGGACATCGCCCGCCTCCTCATAATTTGCTTAACCGAAATAGGCTCTTTCATCATCCGCGCTGATTTGCCTTAAGACCATGCACTCAGCATCCTTCATAGGCCGGCTCCTTCGAAACCAAGAATGCAGAATTTAATTAAGTTATGCAAATCGGGTGTCCCCTGCCTGGGGAGAGGCAGGGTGTTTGCCCACATGGCTGTGGGTGGTGCATGGAAGGGGAGGAGGGGCCTCGCTGTGTCCCAGGTGGTAGGCAGCTGTTTGGGGAGGTGCCAGGCAGCACCCCCCCGTGGCGAACCCAGGAGCTGGACTCCATGGATGGGGCAGAGCGGAGTCAGAGCTAGAACTCAGGGTCCTGCCTCCAGACTGACTGACTGTGTAATTTGGGGGATAGTACTTGACCCCATTATACCTTTGCTTCCCTCTCTGGCAAATGAGGATAATAAAGCAAGCCATCACAGGGCGCCTGGGTGGCTCAGTCAGTTAAGCGCCCGACTTTGGCTCAGGTCATGATCTCACGGTTTGTGAGTTCGAGCCACTCATCAGTCTCTGTGCTGACAGCTCAGAGCCTGGAGCCTGCTTTGGATTCTGTGTTTCCTTCTCTCTCTGCTCCTCCTCTGCGCACGCTCTGTCTCTCAAAAATAAATATTAAAAAAATTAAAAAAATTAAAAAAAAAAAGGAAAGAAAGAAAGCTGTCAGGAATCTGTGTGAAGTACTAAATATGGTCCTGGCCGGAGTGCTTGGCAAAGAGCTGTCATCACTGTTACTATTACTATTATTGTCGCTGCTGTTAGATATATTAGACTCGTGGCTTCCACTACTCTCGAAGAGAGTATCTGGCTGAGACCAACTGTCCTCCTGCCACAGGGAGGGTCACATTTAAAACTTCCTCTATAAACTTTTGCGTGATTTTTGGGAGGAGCTGTCAAATTAGCCAGCCTGTTGGAGGCAGACAGGTCAAGGCTCAAATCCCAGTTCTGCCCCTAACGTACTCGATGTTAAGTCGTGGGCAGGTCACTTTGCTTTCGTGGGGCCTGAGAACGTCTTGGGTAATATCCCTGCCTCCCGTGGGGCCTGTGTGCGAAGCACCAGGCACGAGTCTGCTCCGTGGTTTATGATCCACAACTGGCGAACACACCTTCAGGGCTGAGCCAGCATCCTCTCAGAGAGTTCAGGAGCCTCCTCATGCTCCTCCCTTCCCTTTGCTTAGTGGTGATGCTCCCACTCCTCCTTCCAAGCACCCTTTCTCCCATGCTTTCTGTCGAAGGATCAAAGCAGCCAGAAACTCACGCACCCTGAGGTGTGAGGGCCTGGGAAGTTTAAACGTTCTACTCTTCTGGAGGAGACTTATTTTCTCAAGGGGACGAACTGCTTAATTTTTCTTAAACCGAAGGTTTGTTGCTCTAACGGAATCAGGCCATAAAGGCGCAGTAAAGCAGAGAGCCGCTCCCGAAATCTCTGCTGGGAATCGATGGCTTCCTCATGAGGGAAGCAGTGGGTCTGGGAATCTGCCCTGGTGGCTGGTGCCTCTCACCAACTCTGTGTCTCTCGCTCAGACTCAAGCTCTGTCACAGAGCAAGCTGCTTCGTTCCTGTAACAAATATTTATTGAGCACCTACTACTATATACCAGGCACTTCAAGAAGCACCGGCTTATAGTGGGGAGTGAAACAGACACAGGCCTGGTGTCCCAAAGGAGCCCATGTCCCGCTTTAGCCTGCAGCCAGAGGGGCTGGGAAGGATCGTCAGCTCGGGGTCAGAAAGGCCAGGCTGTTTTTGGCTCTTCTAATTACTCCTCATCAAATTCACTGCCCCAAGCCTTCGCCTCTCCACCTGTAATGGGTGTGCTGTGTGTGTTTCCCGCTGGTCCCTGGAGAGCCACCCTCCACCTTTCTAGGCCCTGCTCTGGGCCCTGGGGGCTGGTCTGTGTGCTCTGCACCACCAGGCTCCCTTTCCCTCCAGCTGGGTTGCTGGGAGGTACCAATGCAAAGACCCGCAGGCAGGAAAGTTAGGTGAAGGTACTCGTTTCCCCGGCTCTTGCCTTGCTGGGCCATGGCTACCACTCCCGTCTTCTGTTTCTCTCCTGCAGCTGCTGAACTGAGGCTCTGGTCACTGCCCCTTCCAAGGTCTCCTCGGCCAGGAAGGGCAGTGGCTTCCGGCTGTGGCTAGCCCTGAAGTACTTTACTGTTCTTTGTTGCTTTCCCTAACCCAGCCCACATCTTTGCAAAAGATCCCCTTAGTGGGTGTGATGGTTAATTTTGTGTGTCATTTTGACTGGACCACAGGGTGGTCAGGGTGCCCTGACATCATTTTGGGTGTGTCTGTGAGGGTGTTCCTGAATGAGATTAGCATTTGAATCAGAGACTGAGTAAAGCAAATCACCGTCTCTAGTGTGGGTGGGTCCCATCTAATCAGTTGAAGACCTGAGTACAACAAAAATGCTGACCCTTTCCCGGGTAAAGGAAAACTCCTATCTGATGGCCTTCGAGATGGGACCGGGATTCTTTCCTGCCTTCAGGCTGCAACTGAAACATGAACTCTTCCTGGGTGTTCAGCCTGCTGGTTTTCTGTCTGGAACTTAGACCTTTGGCTCTCCCGTTTCTCCAGCGTGACGTTTGCAGATCTGCATGTGCCCTGCCCACCTCCCAGGGCCACTGGGAGGCTGTCACAAGCCGAGATCTATGAAAGTGCTTTGTAAACTGTGAAGTGCTGTCATGGTGAGACATGACCTATGTTGCACTTTTGTAGTCCCGAGGGCTTGTGTATTCTGTTTGTTCTCTGAGGTTGGGCCAGGGACACGACACTCAGGTGTGTGATTTCAGGCCTCGGCACATAGTCCCTCACAGTCTCTGGGACCTGTTCTCCAGTATACAGTTGCGAGAGGTGAGCTCAAGCCATGACCCCAGCTCTTCTCTGCACTTTCGCCCATTGGTACAGCAGGAGGCAGAGAGGTCAGGAGCACAGGATCAGAGGCCAGAGGTCTGGCACCAAATCCCAGTGCATCCTTTTTGGCCCATGTGGCCTTTGGCAGCTCTCCTACCTCTTTGGCCTCAGATTCTCACCTGTCAAACAGGGACACTAACAGGTGATCATATAGTTAATGTCTATATGTACTCCATGATGTTGTCACTAAGATTACCCAAGACTTTGGCCTTGTGCTTTGTGCAGCGTAAATCTTGGGGAAACTAGTTATTACCACCTTGTCGGTGATCAGCTGTGTGACCTTGGGCAAGTCATATCACTTTTCTGGGCGCCAGTGATCTTTTCTCTAAATGTGTGTCTGGGGTGAGTGAATGCATTTGCTTTCTACTGCTGCATAACAGATTTCCACAACATCAGTGCCTAAAACAATACACACTTATTGTCTTTCTGTTCCTATGGGTCAGAAATCCCAGCATGGGTTAGCTGGGTCCTCTGCTGGGGGTCTCATCAGGCTGCCTTCAAGGTGGTGACTGGGCTACATTCTTACCTGGAGCTCAGTGACCTCTTCCAAGTGCATTTAAGTTGTTGGCAGAATTCAGTTCCTTGGGATGGTTAGACTGGGGCCATCAGCTCATGGAGGCTGCCCGTCTCCTTAGAGAGCTCACAACATTCCTGTTTGCTTCTCCATCAGGGGAGTGTCCCTTTCAAGAGGAGCCTGGTTCCTCTTGAGGGTTTTACCAGATGCAGTCAGGCCCGCCCAGGATAATCTCTTTTGATTAACTCAAACCAACTGATATGGGACATTAATTACATCTGAAAAAAATCCCTTTACCTTTGCCATTTAAGTAATATGATCAAGGGAGTGATATCCCATCACATTTGCCAAATTGTATTGGTTGGAAGCAGCCATTGGCTCTGCCCACACTCAAGGGGAAGGTATATATGGGTCATAATAACACCAGGGGGCAGAAATTATGGGGACCATCCTAGAATTCTGTTGACCACAGTAAATTATCATTAACAATGTTCTTTTTAGGAAACATTTTTTTAATGTTTATTTTTGAGAGAGAGAGAGAGAGAGAGAGAGAGCGAGCATGAGTGGAAGGGGCAGAGAGAGAGGGAGACACAGAATCTGAAACAGGCTCCAGGCTCTGAGCTGTCAGCACAGAGCCCGATGCAGGACTTGAACTCACAGACTGTGAGATCATGACCTGAGCCGAAGTCAGAAGCTTAACCGACTGAGCCACCTAGGCACCCCTCATTAACAATGTCTTTAGTGTCTGTCTCCATATAGACTGAAAAGTCTAATGCTTGTCTGGGTTGCTGCTTTGTTTCCAATGTATAAAACCCAGCAGGGGTTTGTGATGGTTAAAATTTACGTCAACCTGACTGGGTCACGAGGTCCCCAGACATTTCGTCAAATGTTATCCTGGGTGTGACTGTGAAGGTGTTTCTGGCTGAAATTAACAGCTGAACTGTGGACCTGAATAAAAGTAGATTGCCCTCCCTAGGGTGAATGGGTCTCATCCAATCAGTTGAAGACCTCAATAGAACAAAAAGGCTGAAAAGAGGGAACTTTTGCCTGATTGTTCAGGTGAGACATTGTTCTTCTCCTGTTCTCAGACTGAAACTTACACCACTGATTTTCTTGGGTCTCTTGGGACTGCAGATCTTGGGACTTCTCAGCCTCCATAATCACATGATCCAATTCCTTAAAATCAGTCCCCTCTCTTCTCCCTGTATCTATATCCATCCGTACCTGTACTTATATCTAATCTATATATCTCTTTCTCTCTCTGTATACTCTCTGTATATATACATATACATATACATATACATATACATATACATATACATATACATATACATATACATATACATACACATATACTATTGGTTCTGTGTGTGTGTGTGTGTGTGTGTGTGTGTATAACCAATATATACTATTGGTTCTATTTCTCTGGAACAGCGAAATAGACAATATATACTATTGGTTCTATTTCTCTAACAGTGTTCAGTAAATACTTGTTGACTATTGAAGGTGACTTTATCATCTCTCTGGTCCCTTCCAACTCTCATATTCATCAATGTGAGAAATAGGCAGTGGCAGGGAGCAGGGCAATGGATAAGAGGTACTGGGGAGTAGAAGCTGTCCTACAGCTGCCTTAAGCTCATATTTCCCCTTATCTGTACTCTTTCTATCTTCCTCCATCATCCCCAGGCCTTGACTGGGGAGTTAGGATAAGGGGAAGGCAAGAGGCAAAACAGTAATCTTCCCTACTGCTCCTGTACCTCTTTACAGATCCTTTGATTTTTAAGCGTTATTGAAATATAATTGACACACAATAAACTGAACATACTTAACGTGTACAGTATGACGAGTTTTGACATATGTATGTTCAAGATAATGAAAATATCCATCATCCCCAAAAGTTTCTTTGTGCCCCTTTGTAATCTCTCTCTCCTGTGCTCCCCCCAGCCCTAATTCCCAGGCAACCACAGATCTGCTGTCACTATAGATTCATTTGCATTTCCTAGAGTTATATAAATGGAAGCATCCAGTATGCACTCTTTTTTTGTCTGCCTTCTTTCACTCAGCATAATTATTTTGAAATCCATCTGTGTTGTTGTATAGATCAATAGTTCATTCCTTTTCATTTCTGATAGTATTTTATTAAATGACACCACGGTTTGTCTATCTGTTCACCAGTGGATGGACATTTGGGATGTTTCCAAGTTTGGGCTATTACAAATAGCGCTGCCGTGAATACTTGTTTGAAAGTCTTGGTATAGACAAACATGTTCATTTCCCTTGGACAAATACCTAAGAACTGAATGACTGGACCATGTAGTAGGTGGTTGTTTAAATTTTTGAGAAGCCACCATACTGTTTGCTAAATTAGTTGTGCCATTTTACAGTTTGCCCAGAAGTGTACGAGAATTCCACTTGCCTCACTTCCTTGGCAACGTTTGGTATGGTCAGGCATCTTAATTTTAGATATTCCAATAAATGCACGGTGGTGTCTCATTGTGATTTTAATTTAAATTTCCCCAATGACTAGTGACATAGAGCATCTTCCTACACGCTTCTTTGCTATTTGTATATCTTCTTTGATAAAGTCAAATCCTTTGCCTGTTTTTAAATAGGGTTGTTGATGTTCTTATTACTGGATTGTGGTTATTCACACATCACAGATACAACTCCTTCATCAAATGTATGGCTTGTGTTTTCATTCTCTTAACAGTGGTTTTGAAGGGCAGTTTTTAATTTTGATGAAGTCCAGTTTACCAGTTTGTTTTTGTATGTGACTGTGTCTAAGATATCTTTGCCAGACCCAAGATCATAAGTTTTCTTTTATGTTTTTTTCTAGAAGTTTTAAGGTTTTATGTCTCTGTTCCCTTTTGAATTAATATTTGTATATAGTGTAAGAAATAGATCAAAGTTCCTATTTTTTCATATAGATAGCTCATTGTTCTAAGTTCTGTTAGTGGAAAATATCATCCTTTCTCTACTGAATTGCCTTTACAAATTTGCCAAAAATCAGTTATCTGTATATGTTTGAGCCTATTTCTGTGCTCTCTTCTGTTACATTGATTAATTTAGTTTAATTCTTTTTCTTTTTTTCTTTTTTGTTTTTTTGATTTTAGGTTTTACATCAGTAGCACACCATGTTGATTGCTGCAACCTTTAGTTCTTGAAATCAGATGGTGTTAATCCTCCAACTTTGCACTTCTTTTTCAAACTTGTTTTGGGTATCCTGGGTTTTTGGCATTTTCATACAAATATTTGAATCAGTTTCTACCAAAAGGCATGCTAGTATGTTGATTGTGGTTACACTGAATCTGTAGATGAATTTGGGAAGAAGTGATATTTTAAGAACATTGAATTTCTTTTTTTTCATGTTTATTTAAGTTTGTTTTAATTTTTTTTAATATTTATTTTTGAGAGAGAGAGGGAAACAGAGCATGAATGGGGGAGGGGCAGAGAGAGGGGGAGACACAGAATCCAAAGCAGGCTCCAGGCTCTGAGCTATCAGCACAGATCCCGACACGGGGCTCGAACCCATGAACTGTGAGGTCATGACCTGAGCCAGAATCAGATGCTTAACTGACTGAGCCACTCAGGTGCCCCTATTTATTTATTTTTTTGAAAGAGAGAAAGGGAGCAGGAACAGGAACAGGGGAGGGGCAGAAAGAGAGGGAGAGAGAGGATCTTAAGCAGACTCCATGCTCAGTGCATAGCCCGTAACCTGACACGGGCTTGATTTGATGACTAAGATCATGACCTGAGCAGAAATCAAGAGTTGGATGCTTAACCTACTGAGCCAAGGCGCCCCAAGAACATTGAATTTCTAACCCATAAACATAGTATATATCTCCATTTATTGAGATATTTAAAAGCTTCTCTCAGTGATGTTTTATGGTTTTTGGCATACCTAGATTTTACAACTTTTGCAAATTTATCCTTAAGTATTTTATATTTTTGATACCACTGTAAATCATATTGTGCCTTCTTAATGTCTATATTTGATTTTTCATTGTTAGCATATAAAAACAATTTTTGTGTATTGGTATTGTATCCTTTAGCCTTGATAAACTTACTTATTAGTTACAGTAGCTTTTAATGGATTCCTTTGAAATTTTTCATAGGCAATCCTATTGTTTGCAAATAACGACAGCTTTTCTTCCTTTCCAATCTTGATTCCTTTTCTCTCTTTTTCTTTTCTTATTGCACTGGCTCAAACCTCCAGTGCAATGTTGAACAGAAGTGGACATTCTTATGTTGTTCTTGGCTTTGGCATATGTGTGGGGGTGGGGGGGTGGGCAGGGGGAGGGAGATATTAATCTTTGTCTACCCTTTATCTGGTTGGGGAAGATCCTTTTATTCCACTTTACTGTGAAGTTTTGTCCTGTATGGATGTTAGATTTTTGTCAAATGCCTTCTCTGCATATATTGAGAAGATCATATGGATTTTCTTTTTTTATGTGTTCCTATGATGAGTTACATTGATGAAATTTCAATGTTAAATGAACCTTGCATTCCTGAGTTAAATCCTACTTAGTCATGATTATTACCTTTTTCATTTATTGTGGAGTCCACTAAGTAAAATTTTGTTTAGAATTTTCTAAATCTATGATATTAATCAGTAATTTTCTTGTATTATCTTTGTGTGATTTTGATATCTGGGTAACGCAGGCCTCATAGAATAAGTTGGGAAGCATTGCCTCCTTCTCACTTATCTTGAAGACTTTGTGCGGAGTTAGTGTTGTTTTTCTGTAAGTATTGGTAGAATTCACTGCTTAACCTATCTAGGTCTGAGGTTTTATTTGTTAGAAAATTTTAACTTCAAATTTAATTTCTTTAATAGATATAAATCTATTCAAGTTATCTCTTTCCTCTTTAGTGAGAGTTGGTAATTTGTATCTTTCAGTATATTGACTTTATCTAAGTTGGATTTGTTGGCATACACTTATTTATAATATGCTCTTATTACTCATTAATATATGTTGTATCTGTAGAGTTGCCCTGTCTCTCATCATTATATTGGCAATTTGTGTCTTCTCTTTATTTTTACTGAACAGTCCAGCTAAAGGCTCATCAATTTTTTTGCTATCCTCAAGTAACCAACTTTTGATTTCATTGATTTTTCTCTATTGTTTTTCTATTTTCTATTTTATTGACTTCTATTCTGATCTTTATTTTAACACTTAACTGATTTTGGGTTTTATTTGCTCTTTGCTTTCAAGCTTCGTAAGGTGGAAGCTTAGGTCTTTGATTTGCTACTTTCTTCTTCTCTACTATAGGCATTTAGTGCTGTCTCTCTTCTTCCCCCCGTTCCACAAGCCCACCACTGCTTTGGTGGCTTCCCATAATTTTGACTAGGTTACATTTTATTTTTACTCAATTCAAAATACTTTCTAATGACCTTTTTTATTTCTTCTGTGATCCATGCATTTTAAAAAAATGTTTATTTATTTATGAGAGAGGGAGGGAGGGGCAGAGACAGAGGAAGAGAGTATCCCAAGCAGGCTCCGTGCTGACAATGCAGACGCAGGGCTCAAACTCACAAACCGTGAGATCATGACCTGAGCCAAAATCAGGATACTCCAGGTGCCGTGAGTGACCCACACATTTTTGAAAGTATGTTATTTCATTTTCAAATATTTGGGGATTTCCCAGGGATATTTCTGTTATTAAACCCTAATCGAGAAAACATTTTGTATGACTTGTGCTCTTTACATTGCTTGAGACTTACTTGTGTTGCAAAATATGTTCCATCTTGTGAAATGTTCTTTGTACACTTTAAAAAAATTGTATTCTGTTACTGTTGGATGGATTGTTCTATAGTGTCAAATAGGTCGCTTTGTTTGATAGTGCTCTTCAAATCATCTATATCTTTAATAATTTTTTTGTCTACTTGTTCTGTCAATTACTGAAAAATGAGTATTTTAGCTTCTAACTATAATTATGGATTTGCCCATTTCTCCTTGTAGTTCTGTCAGGTTTTACTTCGCGTTTTTGAAGCTCTGTGATTAGGTGCATAAACATTTAGGATTGTTATGTCCTCTTGATGAATTGCCTCCCTTTTCATTATGAAATAAGTTTTAAAAAGTACCTGGTAATATTCTTTGGACTGAAATCTACTTTTTCTGAAGTTAATATAGACACTAAAGCTTTCTTTCCTTTTTACAGCTCTATTGAGATAGAAGTTATGCAGCTTAAATTCACACACATTAAATGCATAGTTCAATGGTTTTTAGTGTATGTATGGAGTTGTGCAAATATCATCACAATCTAATTTTAGAACCTTTTCATTACCCCCAAAGAAACCTCATACTCATTAGCAGTTACCCCATTTTCTTCTCCTACGCTCAGGATTAGGCAACTATTTTTACTTTTTATAGCATTTCCTGTCCTGTACATTTCACATAGATGGAATCATATAATATGTGGTTTTTGTATTTGGGATTTTAAAAGTTATTTTTAATTAATTTTTTTTTATTTTGAGATAATTAAAGATGCACATGCAGTTGTAAGAAATAGTACAGAGAAAGCACATTACTCTTTAACCAGTTTCCCACAATGGTAATATCTTGAACAAGCAAGATACAGACATTTCTATCACCACCAACATCCCTCATGTTGCCCCTCCCTCCCACTTGCACCTCCTCCATAACTTTTGACAACCACTAATCTGTTCTTTATTCCTATAGTTTTGTCATTTAAAGAATGTTATATGAATGGAAGTATGCAGTATGTAACCTTTGGGATTGGATTTTTTCATTCAGCACAATTCTTTGGAGATGCATGTAGGTTGTTGCATATAGGAGTAAATTTGTTCTTTGTTATTGCTGAATAGTATTCCATGGTATGACAGTTTAACCATCCATCCTTTGAAGGACAGCTTGGTTGTTTCCACTTTTTGGCTATTATGAATAAGGTTGTTAAAAACATTCATAGGGGGTGCCTGGGCAGCTCAGTTGGTTAAGCGTCCGACTTTGGCTCAGGCCATGATCTAGCAGTTCATGAATTCAAGCCCTGTGTTGGGCTCTGTGCTGACAGCTCAGAGCCTGGAGCCTGTTTCAGATTCTGTGTCCCCCTCTCTCTCTCTGCCCCTCCCCTGCTCTCTCTCTCTCTCTTTCAAAAATAAACATCAAACAAAACAAAACAAAACAAAAACAAACATTCATAGGACGCCTGAGTGGCTTAGTCGATGAACTGTCCAGCTCTTGATTTCAGCTCAGGTCATGATCTCACGGTTCATGGGTTCGAGTCCCACATCAGGTTCTGTGCTGACAGTGCAGAGCCTGCTTGGGATTTTCTCTCTCCCTCTCTCTCTCTCTGCCTCTCCTCTGCTTATTCTCACTCTCTTTCTCAAAATAAATAAACTTAAAAAAAATTTTTTTTAATTCATGTACAGGTTTTTATGTGAATGTAAGTCTTCATTTTTCTGGGATAAATGCCCAATAGTACAATTACTGGACTCCTTAGTAGTTGCAAGTTTAGTTTTTCAAGAAACTGCCTAAGTCTAGTTTTTCTAGAAACTGGTTTCTAGAGTGTCTATATCATTGGCCATTCTGCTGGCAAATTACGAGTGATCCAGTTTCTCCACATCCTCACCAGCTTTTGGTGTTAATTATTATTATTATTTGCATATATTTTTAGCCATTTTGAAGTGTGTATAGTGATATTTCACTGTGGTTTTAATTTGCATTTCCCCAGAGGCTGACATAGCGGACATCATTTTATGTGCTTATTTTTCATCTATATATCCTCATTTTCAAATTAAAACAAAATTTTTTTTTGCCACTGAAATAAGGGTTCCTTTGTTGGACGTGTGGTTTACAAATATTTGTTCTCATTCTTTAGCTTACTTTTTCAACCTTTTCCACAAGGTATTTTACAGAGCACAAGTTTTAAATTTTAACAAAGTCTAATTAATCAAAATTTCCTTTTTCTTGGTGTCAAATCTAACAACTCGTTGCCTACACCTAGATTTTCTCCTATTTTTTTCTAAATGTTTTATAGTTTACATTACATTTTACATTTTACATTTAAGTTTGATCCATTGTGAGTTACTTTTTGTATAGGTATGAGATTTAGGTTGAGGGTTTTTTTTTGTTATTGTTGTTGTTTTTTATTTGTTTTTGATTTTTGCCTGTGGGTGTTCAATTGCTCCAGAACCATATGTTGAAAAGGCTATTTTTCCTCTATTGAATTGTTTTTGAAACTTTGTCATCAATCAATTTGGCATATTTGTGTGGATCTCTTTCTGGATTCTCTATTCTCCTCCATTCATCTTTGTGTCTTTTCTCTGCCAATACCCACAGTCTTGATTACTGTAGCTGTGTGAGGCTTGAAATCAAGTAGACTGATTCTTCCCACTTTACTCATTTTTTTTTTCAAAATTGTTTTAGCTCTTTCAGTTCTTTTCTCTTTCCATATAAATTTTATAATTATCTTATGCATGCACCCAGTATGTTGGTCTCGTATTTTGATAGAAAATCTGTTAAACCTGCATATTAGTATGGTGAGAATTAACAATTTTATTCATCTTTTTTTAAAAAAAATGTTTTTATTTATTTTTGAGACAGAGAGAGACAAAGCATGAGCAGGGGAGGGCCAGAGAGAGAGGGAGATGCAGAATCTGAAGCAGGCTCCAGGCTCTGAGCTGTCAGCACAGAGCCTGACACAGGGCTTGAACTGATGAACTGTGAGATCATGACCTGAACTGAAGTCAGACGCCCAACCGACTGAGCCACCCAGGCACCCCTAATTTTACTCATCTTTGTTGTGTCTTCCAATTTGTGAGCGGAAATATCTCTCCATTTATTTAGATCTTGCTGATTGCTTTCATTGACATTATGTAGTTTTTAACATATAAGCATTGTATATGTTTTTTTAGATTTACATGTAACTGTGTTTTAATTTTTTTTATGTTTTATTTATTTTTGAGAGTGAGAGAGAGAGAGAGAGAGTGCACGCGACAGTGTGTGAGTGGGGAAGGGCAGAGAGAGAGGGAGACACAGAATCTGAAGCAGGCTCCAGGTTCTGGGCTGTCAGCACAGAGCCCAATGCAGGGCTTGAACCCACCGACTGTGAGATCATGACCTGAGCTGAAGTCAGACGCTCAACTGACTGAGCCACCCAGGCACCCCTCGTGTAAGTGTATTTTAAAAGAGAGATTGTAAACAGTATCGTATTTTTAATTTTGGTTTCCATTTTTTTTTTAACAAGCATATAAAAATATAGTAGATTTCTGTATGTTTATCTTATATCCTGCAACTTGTTGAACACACTTATTAGTTTTAAAAGTTTATTGTAGATCCTTGGAATTTTCTACCTAGGCAATTATGTCATCTACAAATAAAGACAGTTTTTTTTTCTTTCTGTGCAATTATATGCATTTTATTTCTTTTTCTTATGTTATTTCACTGGCTAGAACTTTTAGCACCATGCTGAATTAGGGTGGTGAAAGAAGATATCCTTTACTTTTTTTAATTCAATCTTAGGGGGAAAGCATTCAGTTATACATGACTTAGTAGTTAGCTGTGGGTTTCTGTAGTCACTATCTAGTTGAGGAAGTTCTCCTCTGTTATTATTTCCTCTAGAGGTTTTTCTTTTAATTATGAATCAACATTGAATTTTGTCAAATGCCATTTCTTCATTGACTGATAGAATCATATGGTTTTTCTTTTCTAGCCTGTTAATATTGTGGAATACATTGATTAAATTCTGAAATTTGAACCAGTATTGCATCACTAGAATAAACCCCACTTGTTCATGTTGTGTAATTCTTTTGTTTTGTTGATGAATTCTATTTGCCAATATTTTGTTAAGAATTTTCACGTCTATATTCTTGAGGAATGATGGCCAATAGTTTTCTTTTTGTTTACTGTCTTTGACAAATTTGGTATCAGGGTAATACTAGCTTCAGAAAATAAATTGGAAAATGTTCTCTCCTATTTTCTAGAAGTGATTGTGTAAAATTGTTGTTAATTCTTTATATGTTTTGTAGACTTTCCCAGTGAAACCATCTGACCCTGAAATAAAAAATTTGGGGGAATTTTTTATTACACATTCAATTTCCTTAATAATAACAGAGATACTTAGTGATCTATTTCATTTTAGATGAGTTGTGCTAGTCTGGGTTTTCTGAGGAATTGGTCCATTTCATTTAAGTTGTCCAATGTAAGTGTGTTGTTGTTCATAATCATCCCTTTTTATGATTTTTTTAATTGAAGTAAAATTGACATACAATATACTATTAGTTTCAGGTGTATATCATAGTGACTTGATATTTTTACACATTACAAAATAATCCCCATAAGTCTA
Source organism: Felis catus (assembly GCF_018350175.1). Lineage (NCBI taxonomy): Eukaryota > Metazoa > Chordata > Mammalia > Carnivora > Felidae > Felis > Felis catus. The sequence continues at coordinate 14,006,826 of NC_058377.1, read as the reverse complement.
CTTAACATCTGTCACCATACAGAGTTATTACAGTGTTAGAAGCTATATTCCCTATGCTGTACATTACATACCTATGACTTATTTATTTTATAACTGATAGTTTGTACTTCTTGATCTCCTTCACCTATTTTGCCCATCTCCCAACCCCTCCTCTCTCTGGTAACCAACAGTTTATTTCTTGTATCTACAAGTCTTTTTTCTGGCTTGTTTTGTTTGTTCATTTGTTTTTGTGTTTTAGATTCCACATGCAAGTGAAATCATATAGTATTTGTCTTTCTCTGACTTATTTCACTTAGCATAATACTTTCTACATTCATACATGTTGTTGGAAGTGGCAAGATTTCATTCTTTTTTATTGCTATCTCACATGTCTTTATCCATTTATCTATCAATAGGCACTTAGGTTGCTTCCATATCTTGACTATTGTAAATGATGTTTCAATGAACATAGAAGTGCATATATCTCTTCAAGCTGGTGTTTTCATTTTCTTTGGATCAATAACCAGAAGTGAAATTGCTAGATTATATGCTATTTATATTTAAATTTTTTGAGGAAACTCCATACTGTTTTCCATAGTGGCTGTACTAATTTACTTTCCCACCAGCAGTGTGCCAGGGTTCCCTTTTCTCCACTTCCTCACCAATTCTTATTGTTTCTTGTCTTTTTGATAATAGCCAATCTGACAGATGTGAGGTGATATCTCATTGTGGTTTTGATTGTGTTTTTTTTCATAATTAGTGATGTTGAGCATGCAACTGTGCACCAAGCAAGTCTATCAGTGCTATTTTTTTTTTTAACAGCACTTGCTCACTTTATATCTGTCACATTTTGGTAATTCTCACATTTCCAACTTTTTCATTATATTTATATTTACGATGATGATCTGTGACCAGTGACTATGACTCATTGAAAGTTCAGATGATGGTATATACATTTTTTTTAGACATAATGCTATTGTACATTTAATGGACTAGAATATAGAGTAAATGTAACTTTTACATGCACTGGGAAACCAAAAAATTCTTTTGACTCACTTTATTGCTATATTTGCTTAATTGTAGTGGCCTGGAACTGAACCTACAATATCATAAGGTATGCCTGTAATTGTTTGGCCCCTCTTTTTTTTTTTTTTTTTTTTTAATGAGTCTGACCAGAGGTTAATCAATTTTGTTCATGTTTTCAAAAAGCTGGCCTTTAGTTTTGTTGATATTTTCTATTTTTTTAAGTCTGTTTATTTCCATTCTGATCTTCATTATTTCCTTACTTCTATTAAATTTGGGCTTTGTTTGTTCTTCTTTTTCTAGTTCCTTTAGACGTAAAGTTAGTGTATTTGGGATTTTTCTTGTTTCTTGATGTGGACATGTGTCACTATGAACTTCCCTTTTAGAACCGCTTTTGCTGTATCCCAAAGATTTTGGAAAGATGTGTTTCCATTTTTAGTTGTCCCGAGGTATTTTTAATTACCTCTTTGAATTTTTGTTGACCCATTGGTGGTTTAATGACATGTTGTTTCATCTTCATGTGTTTGTATTTTTTCAAGTTTTCTTCTTATTTTTTAAAAATGTTTATTAATTTTTGAGAGAGAGAGAGTAGGGAAGGGGCATAGAGAGAGAGACAGGAATAGAGGATTTGAAGCGGGTTCTGCATTGACAACAGTGAGCTTGATGGAGGGCTCGAACCCACCAACCGTGAGACCATGACCTGAACTGAAGTTAGACACTCAACCAACTGAGCCACCCTGGCACCCCTCCAGTTTTTTCCTGTAATTGATTTCTAGTTTCATACTGTTGTTGTTGGAAAAGGTGCTTCATATGCTTTTAATCTTCTTGAATTTACTGCGACTTGTTTTGTGGCCTAACATATGATCTATTCCAGAGAATGTTCCATATGCACTTGAATATGTGTCCTACAGTTTTTGGATGGAAATGCTTCTTATATATGTTAAGTCTCTCTGGTCTAATGTGTCATTGAAGGCCAATGTTTATTTATTGATTTTTCTGTCTGGATAATTTACCTGTTGATGTAAGTGGGGTATTAATTTCCCCTATTATTACATTGCTATCTGTTTCTTCCTTATGTCTGTTAATATCTCCTTTACTTTTTATGCACTCCTATATTGGGTGCATACATGTTTACAAATGCTATATCCTCTTCTTGGATTGACCCCTTTATCATTACGTAGTGTCTTTTTTTGTTTCTGTTGCAGTCTTTATTTTAAAGTCCATTATATCTGATATGAGTATTGCTACTCCAGCCTTCTTTACATTTTCATTTGCATGGAATATGTTTTTCCATCCATTTGCTTTCAGTCTGTGTGTTTTTAACAGTCTAGTTAGAATGCCTGGACCCTGCTCCTATCCATACTCTCAAGGTGGAGGAGGAATGTAAAAAATGGTGCTTTCCAGTGTCTCTGACCCTGGAGAGAGTTCCAGCAATTCCCGCATGTCTGGTGGACACTCTAAGGTTAGTAAATGGATTTCTTTTATTTATAGTCTAGGTGCCCTTTACGGCACTGGTTTTTCACTATGTTTCAGTGTGGGTTAGCCTATGCATGGAACCCTCAGTGATGTCCCTCTCTACTGCAGATTGCTGCATTGGGGGCGAGTTTCCTGTCATTACCATGTCTCCCTGTCTCTGCCTCTTCTCTGTATTTGTTGTGCAGAAGCTGTTCAGTCAGTCGGTTCTTCTGGAAGATTGCTCTACATGTAGGTGTAGTTTTGGTATGTCTGTGGGAGGAGGCGAGGCCAGGGTCTTCCTGTGCCACCATCTTCTACCTTCTTGTATATTTTTACTATCTGCAGGGTCTGTAATGATACCGTTTTCACTCCTGATATTGGCAATTTGTGTCTTTCTTAAAAACCAGTCTTGCCAGGGATTTGTTAAGTTATATTGATCTTTTCAAAGAATCAACTCTTTGTTTTGATATTCTCGTTTCAATTGTATTTATTTCTGCTCTTCTATTATTTTCTTCTTTCTGCTTTCTTTGATTTTAAGTTACTCCTCTTTTTCTAGATTCTTCAGGTGAACACTTAGATCACTAATTTGAGACTTTTCCTCTTTTCCAATTTTTTAAAATGTTTATTTATTTTTGAGAGAGAGCGTGCGCATGTGCCCACATGAGCGGGGGCAGGAGGAGCAGAGAGAGGGAGACGCAGAATCCAAATCAGCCTCCAGGCTCTAAGCTGTCAGCACAGAGCCTGATATGGGACTTGAACACACCAACTGTGAGATTATGACCTGAGCTGAAGCTGGACCTGAGCTGAAGCTGGACGCTTCACTGACTGGGTCACCCAGGCACCCCTAGACTTTTCCTCTTTTCTAATGTAGGCATTGAGTGCTATAAATTTCCCTATCATCACTGCTTTAGCTGTGTCCTACAAATTTTGATGTTATATTCTTATTTCTACTCAAGTCCCTATACTTTTAAAAGATTTCTCTTGACACTTGCTTTTTAATTAACAAATTATTTAGAAATGTGGTTTGGTTTCCAAGTGTGTGGAGACTTTTTCTGTTATATTTCTGTTCTGTTATTGGTTTTTAGTTTGATTTCATTGTGGTCAGAGGACACAGTTTGTATGCCTTCAATTATTTTAAATATGTTGAGATTTGTTTTTTGTCCCAGGATATGGTCTTTTTGCTATATGTTCCAAGACACTTGAAAAGAATGTGTATTCTACTGGTGTTGAGAGAGTATTCTATAAATGCCAATTAGATCCTTTTGTTTGGTGGTGGTATTCTTCTGTATTCCTGCTGGTTTTCTATCAAGGAGTTCTGTCAGTTGCTGAGAATAGAGTGTTGAAGTCCTCAACTATAATTGTAGTTTGTTTGTTTGTTTGTTCTCCTCTTTCTTCTTTTAGCACTAACAGTTTGGCTTCATGTATTCCTTAGCTCTGTTGTTTGGGTCATGCCCTCTTATGATTGCTATGTCTTCTTAGTAAATTGACTCTTCTATCATTACATAACATCCCTCTCTATCTCTAGTAATTTTTCTTTTCTCTGCAAGTCTACTTTATCTGATATTAATGTAGCTACTCCTGCTTTCCATACATTAGTGTTTGTGTTATATATAATTTCCATCCTTGTACTTTCAACATGCTTATCATTATATTTAATATGAGTTTCTTGTAGACTGCATATAGTTGGGTCAGTTTTTTAATCCACTTTTTAAACTGGTGTATTTATACCATTTACATTTAATGTGATTATCGCTATATCAGGGCTTGAGTCTGTTATTGCTTTTTTTTTTTGGTTTTCTGTTTCAGTCTCTTATTTGTGTGATTGTTTCTCTGCTTTCTTTCTCCTGCTTTCATATGGGTTACTTGAACTTTTTTTTTTTTTTTTTAGAATTCCATTTTGGTTTGTTAATAGTGGTTTTGAGTGTACCTATTTGTATAGCTTTGTTAGAGGTTACTCTAGGTATTATAGACACATAACTTATCATGGACTACTAATATCATTATCTTACCAGTTTGATGAAGTGATAAGGTGAGAATTCATCTCCTTTTTTTTCCTTTACCTGCCCCCATTTGTAAAATCATTATTTGAAATAGTTCCTACATTTAGAACCACATCAGATAACGTTATAGTCTTCGTTTTAACTGTCAAACATTGTTCAGATCATTCAAGAGAAAGAAAATCTATTGTATTTTTGGTTAGGTCTTCTGGCAAACAAGTTTTTAGTTTTCTTTCTTCTGAGAATATCTTTATTCTGCTTTCATGATTGCAGGATAGTTTTGCCAGATATAGGATATATAAAGCTGAGCAATAGGATTATGATTGACAGTTCTAGTCTCTCAACTCTTGAAAAATATTGTGTTACTGCCTTTGGGCCTCCATGGCTACTGATGAAAAATTCACTGTAACTTGAATCATTTCTCTACTAAAGAGGAAGTACCATTTTCCTCTGGCTGCATTCAAGAATTTTGCTTTGTCTTTACTTTTCAGAAGTTTAATTATGATATGTCATGGCATGAATTTCTTTTTTTTTTTTTTTTTACTGATATCTATCCATCATTAAAATTTTTTATTTTAAATGTTTATTTTTTTTTGAGAGATAGAGAGAGAGAGAGAGAGAGAGAGAGAGAGAGAGAGAGAGAAACAGAGCATGAGTGGGGGAGGGGCAGAGAGAGAGGGAGACACAGAATCCCAAGCAGGATCCAGGCTCTGAGCTGTCATCACAGAGCCCAATGCAGGGCTTGAACTCATGAACCGAGAGATCATGACCTGAACCGAATTCAGATGCTTAACTGACTGAGCCACGTAGGCACCCTGACATGGATTTCTTTGGGTTTGTCCTGTTTGGGATTTGCTCAACTCCTTGAATCTAAAAGTTTATGTTTCTTGACAAATTGTGGGAGTTTTCAGCCATTATTTCTTGGAACACTTTTTTTGCTCAATCCTCTTTCTTCTCCTGGGACTCCAATAACACAAATGTTAGTTCCTTTGTTATTATTCCCCAGATCCCTGAGGCCTATTTTTTTTTCGTCTATATTCCCTCCATAATTCAGACCGAGTCATTTCTATTGTTCTATCTTCTAGTTCACTATTTTTTTTCTGTCTCTCCCTTCTGTTCTGATGTCAAGTTTATCTACTGAGACTCTTATTTTGGTTATTGTGTTTTCCTGTTCAAAAATGTCCATTTAGTTATTCTTTGTATCTTCCATTCTTTTTGCTTCGGGTTTATATATATATATATATATATATTTTTTTTTTTTTTTATTCAAGCATGTTTATAAGTGCTCACTGGAGCATTTTTACCATGGTTGCATTCAAATATTTATCAGATAATTTTAACATCTTTATCATTTCAATGTTGGCACCTATTGATTATCTTTTTTTGAGGGGGGGGAGAGAGAGAGAGAATGAGTGGGGGAGGGGAAGACGGGGAGGAAGAGAGAGAATCTCAAGAAGGCCCCACACAGCACAGAGCTCAACTTGGGGCTCAGTCTCACAACCATGAGATCATGACCTGAGCTGTAATCAAGAGTTGGATGCTTAACTGAACCACCCAGGTGTTCCTTGATTATATTTTTAAATTTCATTTGAAATCTTTGCAGTTTTTGGAATAATGACTGAATTTTTATTGAACCTGGAAATTTTAATATTATGTTTGAAACTGGATCTTATTTGTACTTTCTGGTTTATTTTATTTAAAAAAAAGTAAATATTTATTTAATTTTGAGAGAGAGAGAGAGAGAGAGAGAGAGAGCGAGCGAGCATGTGTACAAGTGGGGGAGGGGCAGAGGGTGAGGGAGACACAGAATCCAAAGCAGGCTCCAGGCTCTGAGCTGTTAGCACAGAGCCCAACGCGGGGCTCAAACCCGTGAACCATCAAATCATGACCCGAGCTGAAGTCTGATGTTTAACCAACCAGGCCACCCAGGTGCCCCTGTACTTTCTGTTTTAACTGCCTTTCTCTTACTCAGGGGTAGGAGGTGTTGCTGCCTTGTTACTGGCAGGTGGCGGTAGAAGTTCATATTCCCCATTCAGCCTCTGTTGACACCCGAGGAGAAAGGCTCTTCATTCCTGCTGGGCGATGGTGAGGGCTCCAGCTCCACAGGTGGTCTCCAGGGATGCTGTGGCAGGAGTGGCATCTCTCCCGCTGGGTCCTGATAAAAGTCCTGACCAGAGTCTGCTTATGCCCCAGTGGGGAGGAGGATAACCCTTGTTATTCAGGAGGGTGGAGTCTACGGTCCTAGTTGGCCTTTAGTAGCAGGGATTGTGATAAACCCACAGTTTTCTTTCTGTGGTATTAAACTAGAGTAGAGAAGTAATTGTCCAAAAGCCTTCTGTATTGTTAAGATGCTCTTTTCTTGGTCTTTGGCTATAAAGAACAGGCTTTATTTTTTTTCCTTCTTCTTTTTTTGTCTCTGTTTATTGGCATTTCTAGGTTGCTGGGTTCTTTATGTATTCTTCTGGAATTATGAGACTAAAGAAATCCCAGGGAGCTTACCACCATATTATTTCTGGAGTCTTGAATTCCCTTAGCTGATCTGCTTTATTCTCTTCACCTTTGGGGATTGTCTTATGTTTTATATACAGCATCCAGAATAGTTAGTTTTACTTAGCAGGATGAATAGAGAAAAGTACATCTACTCCACCTTCCCAGCAGTGGAAATCTGTTTCCAGTTTTTTGTTTTGCTTTGTTTTGTTTTGTTTTGTTTTGTTTTGTTTTAACTAGTGTTAGTATGGTGTATCTTTTTCCATCCTTTTACTTTTAAACAATTTGTGTCTTTAGTTTTGACCTGCTTTCCTTTTTGGAAGTGTATAGTAGGATCTTACATTTTTTATCCAGTTTGATAGTTGAGGCATTTAAGGTCAATTTAGATTTAAAGTGACTGTTGTTGATATGATTACATTTAAATTGATCTTATCGCTCTTTTGTTTTCTTTAATTTGTCCCATTTATAGTTCTCTTTTTTCTATCTTCTTTTGGATTATTGAATACATTTTTAAATTCTGTCTCATTCTCCTTGTTGTGTCATTAGCTGTAACTTTACTTTTGTATTGCTTACTTTAGGGCTACAGTATTTTCCTCTCATCACAGTTGAACTTCTAGTGATATATTTCCTTGTGCTACTGTTGTCACACATTTTACCTGTTATAACTTCCATACTACAGTGCTAACATTTTTGTATAGTCCATTATTTTCTAAAGATATTCGAACACTTAAGAAATAAAAACTGAAATATTCACCTATATAGTTATCATGGCTGGTGCTCTGCACCCCTTCGTGCAGATCCATGTTTTTATCTAGTATTATTTGCCTTCAGTCTAAAGGATGTTCTTTAAGATTTCTCGTAGTGTGGGTCTGCTAGTAATGAATTATTTCAGCTTTTTTTTTATGTCTAAATAGTCTTTATATTGCCTTTGTTTTTGAAAGACCTTTGTGCTTTGTATGGAATTCTAGGTCAACCATTTTTTTTTTCTTTTCGTACTTTCTAGATGTTGTTCTACATTCTTCTCACTTGCCTTGTTTCCAGTGAGAAATTTACTATCAATTCTTATCTTTGTTCCTTTGTATGTAACATGTTTTCCCCCCCTAGCTTCTGTTATTGTTTTTTCTCTTATTGATTTTGAGCAGTTTGATTATGGTGTGGCTTGCTATATAGTTTTCTTCATGTTTCTTGTGCTTGGGGTTCATTGGACTTCATGGGTCTGTCAATTTCTAGTTTTCATCAAATTTGGAAAATTATTTGACATCATTCAATTTTTTTTTTCTGCTTCTTCTCCCTTGGAGACCCCAATGACATATATTTTAGGGTGCTTGAGGTTTTCTTTCAGTTTACTGATGCTCTATTCATTTTTAAAAATGTTTTTAATGTTTATTTATTTTTGAGAGAGACAGAGTGCAAGTGGGGAAGGGCAAAGAGAGAGAGAGGAAGACAGAGAATCTGAAGCAGGCTCCAGGCTCAGAGCTGTCAGCACAGAGCCTGATGTGGGGTTCAAACTTGTGAACTGTGAGATCATGACCTGAGCCGGAGTCAGAGGCTCAACTGACTGAGCCACTCAGGCACCCCTGCTCTATTCATTTTTAAAATTCTCTTTTCTCATTGTGTTTCATTTTCGTTTGTTTATGTGACCATGCCTTCAGGTTCACTAATCTTTTCTTCTGAAATGCCTAATCTGCCATTAATCCTGTCTAGTGTCTTTATTTTTACATTTCGGAGTTTTTATTTCTAGAAGTTCAGTGGGATCTTTTCTGTATCTTCCACATCTCTGTTTAGCTTTTCAACATATGAAATCCAGTCATAGTAACTGGTTTGATAACTTTATGCGCTACTTTTAACATATACACTAGTTTTGAGTTGATTTTAATTTATTTTGATCTTCACGGGTTGTTCTTGCTTCTTTGTGTGCTTGCTAGTTTTTTATTTGTTGCCAGATGCTGCGAGTTTACCTTGGATGTTGGAGATTTTTGTATCTATTCCTCATACTTCCAATTGGCTGGAAGAGGACTTTGGTCTTTGTTCCTTGACATTCCACCAGTGGCTGGGACATCAGGAGGAGCTGAGCTGGATGTTGACATATCTTATCAGGTGACAGCAAGTGTATTTGTTTGGGCTGCTCTTCCAGGGATGCCCAGAGTTTATTCCACAGTGCTGAAGAATGTCTTGCTCCTCCCCCAAATTTTCTACCTCTGTCCCACTTCATTTCCAAGATCATATTTTTTATGGCCTGTTGGTTTCTTGTTTGGATAAGGAAGGCAAATAAACCTAAAACTGTTACTTTCTACCTTAGTTGATAGCAGAAGCAAGAGCCATTTGTCTCTCTACAAAATGTGTTTTTTTTCTCTTCCTTCTTCCTTCTTTTGTTCATTTATAGTGTGGAGTGCTCAGCTCTTTCTAACTGAGGATTCTGTAATAAACAAGGCAGTCAAAGCTGTACCTCCTGATGCTTATATTATGGTAAGGGAGCCTACGATAGTCTGAATATTGGTTTTCAAAGATGTCCATGTCTTAATTTCTGAACCTTCGAATATGCTACCTTACGTGGAAAAGGGACTTTGTAGATGTGATTAAGTAAGGATTTTGAAATGGGGACATTATTGTGGATTGTCTGGGTGGGTGCTATGTAATCACAAAGGTCCTTATCAGAGGGAGGCAATAGGGTCAGAATTAGAGAAGAAAATGTGACAACAGAAGCAGGGCAGAGAGGGATTTGAAGATGCCATGTTGCAGGCTTGACGATGGAGGAATGGGCCATGAGCCAAGGAATGCAGGTGGTTTCTAGAAGCTGGAAAGGCAAGGAAATAGATTCTTCCCTAGAGTTTCCAGAAGGGACACAGGCCTGCCAACACCTTGATTTCAGCCCAGTGAAACTCGTTTTGGACTTGTGACCTCCAGGATGCTAAGATAATACCTTTATGTTGTTTTTAGCCGTGAAATTTGTAGTAATTTGTTATGGAGCCAAGTAATAAATGAACAAACAAATAATAAATTACAGAGAGTGGTAACCGCTACAGGTGAGATACACAGGGTATGAATGATGTATGTTAGAGAATAATGGGTATAGGCAATGGTATCAGGGGACCTGATTTGATCGGGTGGTCAGGAAAGATTTTTCTGAGGAGGTAACATTTAAACTGAGTCCTGAGGATGAAAGAGACCATATTAAGCTTTCCTCTCTTTCTCTTTCTGTCTCAGCACAAGCTCCCCACCCCCACCCTTGCTAAGAACACTGGAAAAGGAGCAAAAAACGATGACAATTTGCCTTTAGCCTAGAGATGAACAGAAAAGAGAGAGTTTAATTTGCAGGAGGAAGCAGTGAGGTTGGATACAGGGAAATACTCTTTGGCTGGAAGCTGGTTGACAAAAGGCCTTGTGGATCCTGGAACACTGGCATTACTCATCTTTACATTTGGAAGGTAGCTCAGAGGCCAGTCCCTACAACCCTGAGGCTTGCAAAGGAGTAGAGGGAGGCCGGGCAAAGGTAGTGACTTGCCCATAGTTGCTCAGCTAGTTATCCGCAGAACAGGGCCTGGATCCCAAGGGTTGGATATCCCACTTCTGTGCCGGCCTCCCCATTTCCCCTGCTGCGACACCACCGAGATTAATTTCAGATTAGTGGGTGGGTTTCTGGAGCCAGCTACCTCACTGAGGCCCCCAAATGGCCTTGGGCACAACCAGCTTCTTGGAGGAGGCAGATCCCAGTGCAGCTGGACTTGTGCAGACCACAAGTCTGGGAGAAGGAGCTGGGGCTGGTAGGGTTGCTGTGCGATGGTGAGAGGTTTGGTGGGAGCCTGAGTGCCCATAGCACCACCCTGTGGAAAGGCTGGGGCGTTCCTGCTGTTTCCAGGCCACTGGGGCTGACAATGCTAGAGAGTTCCAGCTAAGATGATCTGTCACTCTCTGCTTGCACCACCTCCTGTCGGAGAGTGGGAATGACCATCAAGAGGGAGGATCGGGTCAGGACTTCCAGCCTCCCCTGCCACTACTGATGTCAACATGGACCGAGTGCCCTGGGAGCGTCTGGAGAATGCAAACTGACTTTCATGAGGTTGGCAGGTGTCTTTCGAAGCTTACTGTGTACCCACTAGTATCCTGGATTCAGTGGGTGGAAGAGGGAATGAGGGGGCAAAGGGAAGAAAAAGAAGAGTGGACACAACAAGGGTTTATGAGTGTGTCTGCCACGTGGATTCTCAAAGAATGCTGGGTGAGGTGCATTCACAAATTAAGAATCGCTGGACATTTATCAATTGGCTGTGGACACCTGGGATTGTGCAGGGTGCATTCTCGAATATTACCTTACTTAATGTCTATAAAATGCCCCACCAGATTTGGCCTTATTGCCCCGTCCTACACAGGACACAACCGTAGTCTGGAGTATTCCGGTGACTTGCCCAAGATGCTGAGATGCAGGTGTGGGTCCACCGGAATCATTGCTGCCCGCAGTGAATAAACAAGTGAAGGAATGGATGGGAAACAAACACCATGCGTGCCACCTTCAGTTGCAAAGTGGACGTGAGGGCTCTGAGAGGCAAGAGGCCCATGGACAGGGATCGTCCAAAAAATCTTGGCAATGCCAGACCTGTCATCACTCCGAGAGAGAAGATACACATGAAAAATGGTGGAATAATTTAGGCCAACAAAAATGTCAGGAAATGTGAAGAAAGCCACACACACATCTTAGTGGGGGCACAGAGAAGAGGTCCCATGTCAGGAGTGGTGATGCCCAAGATTAAAGGGAGGAATCTGGAACACGAAGGAAGAGGGTGGCGTATATGGGAAGAGGAGTTCACACCCTAGTCAGCAGTGGACAGGGAAGCACATTCTGGAAGGAGGAACATGGTGTGTAAATCCAGGCCCTGGCACAGGTGGGTGTGTCTGGATGCCATGCCAGGCACCGAAGTTCGGAAAGGAAGGGTTGGGTGGCGTGTGGAAGGTGCAGTCTTAGATGAGGGGGCCTAAGTCCACAGCGGTGAACGAATCGGTAGAAATAGCCCAGGGGAGCTTTGTTCTTCCCAGAATCCCGGAGCTAGCCGCAGGCCTTGCCCCAACCCTGGTTGGGCTGCCTGGGCTCCCAGGGGATGAGGCTCCCCAGCTTTCTGAAGCTACATGCTTTTTCTCAAGCATATTTTATGTCTCTCAACTCCCAGAGGCTGTGGTCCTCATTCCTTAGTCTGTCATTTGCTGCCGTCCTGGCTCCGGCCGCAGAGCTCCTTTGGAGTAAGGCCTTCCACTCTTCCCCACCCACATCCCTGCTACAGGACCACCCATCTTTATTTAGATGCTACCAGAATGTGCAGAGGCCTTTTGCTATGGAGTCACTGCTTGGCCCATTCCTAGCCTCTTACCCTCGCCTGTTGCCCTTTTCCTTCTTTGTGTTCTTCCAAACCCAACTCATCCTTTGAAACCTAGCTCAAGGGCCACCCCCTCCAGGCAGCCTACCCTGGCTTCCCTAGTTCAGAGCAGCCTCTCCCTACCCTTGATTTTCTGTAGAGTTTGCTGTGCATACAGCTCCCTTCACATTTAGCATGTCCTGGGGCTGTTCACCACCATGCTGCTGCAGGGGAAATGGTTCCTGGATATTCAAGATCTAGCTTCAAAACCTATGTGACTTCTAATGCATTAGTAAATCTTTTTTGTGCTTTGGTTTCTTTTCTTTCTTTTCTTTTTCTTTTTTTTTTTTTTTTGTAACAAATTGTATTATAATTCCATTGTGAGGTTTAAAACAACCTAGTGTATGGGACATGGCTGATAAACCGTTGGTGCCCAATAAGTGGTTATAGAATAAATGCCTGATTGTCTCCTCCTATTAATACCTCCATAGCATGAGGGATCAGATACTATAGGGGTCAGCCAGGGCTTGAAGATGACATGAGGACCAGAGAGCCCAGACTGGACCCGATGAGGCAGGGAAGACCATGGCTAGCTGACCCCTGAGTGTCATGCGTTTCCCGCCCAGCCCAGGGCTCCTGTCGTCTGTCCATCTGTCTGTTCCTCCGTGGCGGGAGCAGGCGCAGGTTCTAGGCTCACTGTAGAGGGCTACAAAGCTCTGGTTCTCAGCCAGTGATTATCACTAAACTCCTTCCTGCTCTGGGTTCCCGTGAACCTGTCTGCTGTCTCTCAGAGATTCTTAAACACCTTCTCAAATCCCACCCTCAGGGACTCATTCCTCTCTTCTGTTGGTCACAAAGAGCCCTACTTTTCTAATGAGCTGCTAAGGAGCTGTCAATTACAGATGCAAATGAAGAGGCCGGAAACCATTAGTGGCCCAGAAATGAACTGAAGGAGCCGCTTCTCTTCAGGCCCCTGCCCTGCCCTGGGAAAGTGGGACCAGGAGCGGGATGGGGAGACTGGCCTGCCCAGGCCCCAGTGCCAGCAGAACGTCCTGGCTTCCTTCTTCCCACACAACCCTTACTACTCAGGAGCAGCCCCTCAGAATCAGGTCCAAGTTGCAGGGGATTGTCCACATACTTTATTGCATGTTTGAGGTAGTTCACACACACACACACACACACACACACACACTAGCAGTTATTGAACATATGTGGCAGACACATTTTCTTCTTAAAAAATTCTTATTAAACTCTCTTTTATTTTGCATAGCCTTACATGTGTCTCCCACAAAATTCTAGGGCAGTAGTTTAATAAACTTTCACTTTATTGAAAAAAAGAGGGGGTGCTTATTTGAGCCCATTGTGCTGGCCAGGGGGTAGGAGGTACCCCTGGGCTTGTGTTCTTCCTGGCCCTCAATTCTGCACCCTCTCTCCCCAGGCAGCCTCTAACTTTTCTGGTTCCCAAAGATCACGTGTTTTTACTCCTCTAAAAAGCAAACAATATTTCGGTATTCGACCACGGCACCATATGAAGTAAAGATTAGTAGTGCGGCTTTCGTAGTAGCCTGCACGTGTTCATATATTGTCTCCCCTTCTGGGTAGTAAAGTGGAACACCTTCTCTGTGCTGGTGTCTCCTTATTTGTAATATGCAGACACGTACAGTGCCCTGGGGTAGGGATTTGTAGGGATGCAGTGATGTAATGCATGAGAGGCTTTAATGGTCTGGCTCATGGCGCTCCATCGATGTTCCAAGGACTCAGCTCACAGGGAGCAAAGATGCTTCCTGCATCAACCCTCCCAAAGACCTGTGAGGCACGCCGCGGCAATCACTGTGCCAGTAAGAAATTGAAGCTCAGAGACATTAGCCAAACCTTACCTTGGAGTCTAGGAGTCCTGTGCCTTCCGTTTCTTGAGCTCACTGCTATGCCTTATCATGTTGCCTCTCAGGAGGGATTTACATTTTAATGGTGGCCAGAGGTCCTACGAATAGGAATATGAACTATGAATATCTAAATGTTGATCTCCTAACACCACCTCTGGGGATGGGTGTGAGGAGTTGGTGAGCTGTGGAAGAAGGGTGGGGTGGTTTGAAAGACTAGCAGTGAAGGAAAGAGAAAGATTGTGCCTGCTTCTGAAATCGTGGCGAAGAGGCATAAACCCTTCTTGCTCTCAGCTGATTCAGGAGGATGATCTCTCACCCTGGAAGAGAGGGGGCTCAGGAGGTGGGTCTTGAGGCCTGCAGGGTTCCAGGTGGAGAACTGTTGCCCTCAGGTCTTTGGAATTTGGAGAAGCTTGATGGTTCCAAGTCCAGGAGTTTGCTTGAGAAGCCGCCTGAGGCGTGTTCTGAGAAGCCGGAAGGCTCTGACCGAAGAAGGCTGGGGATGATAGGCTGGGGTCTTTAGCTGTAGACACCCCTGGCCAAATGTAAGAGGAAATGAGTTTAAATAATTGCCAAGGGGAATCTAATTGAGTTGGGCGCTGAGAAGCCCCAGGGCTAGCACTGGCTTTAGGCAAAGCTGAATGGGATGGGATGGGATGGGATGGGATGGGATGGGATGGGATGGGATGGGATGGGATGGGATGGGATGGAGGGCCTCAGCTGATGTTATCAAGTCTCTTTTTCCTCTCCATCTCTCAGATCTGCCCGATGCTTGCTTCTCAGATTCCCCAGGGTGCCTCCCAGCAGGGCTGGGATCAAGTCAGGAGAGCTTCCTTGCAGGAATCAGTCACAGTTTCTCAGGAAACCGGAAGCCACTTTGGGTATATGGAGGAATAATGAATTTAATATAAAGAGTAAAAGTTAACATTCATTGGAAGAATTGGAGAGCATAGGCCAGGAAGGCAGCTCCTAATCTCCAGGAATTCTGGAATTGCAGGAATCTTGGGGAAGCTGCCGCTTGTGGTCTCAGGTGCCCATCGCACCCAAGTGACCCACCAGGGCATGTCTGGAAGTTGCAAAACTCCACATAGCTGGAGAAAAAATGGCTGGGGCTTCTCTTCCACCTTCCACATCTTCTACAAACTCCTGTCACTGTAGGACTCTCACAGAGACCGGGCTGGGGAGGGTGCCTGGGAGAGAGAATTTCCTGGCTTTCAGTCCTGTGTGCCAGGAGATAGCTAAGAAGGGTAGGGACAGTACTGGATGTGAACAAATAACCCCTCTCTTAATAACTCTCTTGCAAAGGGTTGATTATGTTTTGTTGGTTCTGGTGGGATTAGGTGCCTGGGTCTGCTATGTTCCAAAAATCACCCCGAGTCCTAAGACCCCCTGAAGTGGGGAGTTGAGCCAGTTCCTCCCACAGCACATGGACTGAGGGTGGGGAATGGTATCTCTTGAAGGAAAAGTTGGGGTATTGTTACTAAAGGAAGAGGGAACTGATACTCAGGAGCCAGAAAAACATTCATTGTAATTTCTATCTTGAACAGACAATTTGAAGATGAACTTTGGAGCCAGACGGCTAGGGGTTCAAATACTGGTGTGATTTGGGCAAAGACTTTAAACATCTTGGAGTTTCATCTTCGCCCCCAAGAGCAGCAAGATGCTGTTACCTAGTTAGCAAGACCAGTGTAAGCTTCATGAGTAGTAGATGCCTATGTGACTACCTGGTTCCAAATACATGCGCAAAAATGTTAGTAGGCACTCTTTCTTTCCTCTCCATTTATTTATTGATCGATTCAATAAATATTAATTGGGAACCTCCCATGTATATCAGCACCACGCTAGATGCTGGAGATCAAAGATGAACATGACAGTTTCTGATCTTTACTAGCTCAGAGTCTAGGGGGTAAGTAAGACAGTCATAAACACATATCAAAAAAAATTGTCAAGCAGTATAATTCATTATAACACAAAGTCTCTTTCCTGCTGTATAAATGCAATGTCATGCATATTAAATGGCATTTTATTGTATACTTACTACTACCACTGTATGCAATCAGGGCTATTCTGGGAAAACCAGGGTTCTCCACTCCTGTCATTTTCAATCTGATCCCAGTGCCTTAACCCCTCGCGGTCCCCACTGTGGATCAGAGCCGCCTACAGGCAGCCAATCAGATGGCTCATTGCTGTAGTTTCTCTCTTGCCCATGCCTCACAGCTCGGTGCTCTCCCCACAAATAAAAAAGGAAGGTCTAGGGGTTCCTGTAAATCAGAGAACCACCCCTAGAGTAACGTTCTGTCCCCCTTCTCTGCCTGAGTTTGGGCTGGCCCGGCTCCCCAGGGGCTGATGGGGGTGGGGTCAGGGTGGTTACTGGTGTTGGTGCTTCTCCACAAGAGGCTTTCCAAGGCCTGAGAAGCACCTGTTCCAGCCTTCTCTCTAACTCGGCCCATGAGGGGTTAAGCTTCCAAGGAAAAGGTTACGAGAGGCCTGGCTGGTCGGTCTCTTCACTTAACAATGGCAGAGACTCTTCTCTGCAGTAACCTTTGATCTAATTGCACTCTTGGCATCATTCAGTCGGACTCACAATTCTTTGCAAAGTAGGGAAATGACAAGAGACTGAAGGGCTGTGAAAGTTCAGCTTCAGCTTTGTGGCTTTTTGCCTCAAATGCCACCCAGGCCCCTTCAGGAGGAGTGTGCAGCCGTGGCTCCAGAGTCTAAATGCCCTGATGGTGGGAGTGCCAGGGGGGCCGGAGCAGTGGCAGGGAGGGGAGAGGAGGGGAGAGGGATGCAACAGAGTGGGAGGACCCCCTGAGGATGTGATTTCAATGCCCGGCTGCCACAAAGGTGGTATTGAGGGGGGTTTCAGAGCCCGAATGGCGATCGGACCGTGTCCAGGAGTTGAGAAGTGCCTTCACCTCAGGGGTTGACTGTGGGCGGGTCAAGGAGGGTGAAGGACCTGGGGTGCGTCCACACAAGAGGAAGCAGAATGGAGAATGGGATGGAAAGTGCCTGACTGCCTCTTTCTTAAGTATTAGTCTGAAAATAGCAAGGCAGGCAGATGGTGAGGTACATACCCCTTCGTCCCGGGAAACAGGCTGAGCTGAGAGACACCCTGGGGGGACAGCAGAATGCATCCCCACATTTGGCTGGTGCTCCAGGCTGGAGCCTGCCCGCCTTCACTCAGACCCTCGGCAGGCTTGCTGAGACTACCGAGCTCCTGCAAGGCTGCTGCTCTCCCCTTCTCTACTCCTGTCTCTCATTGCTGTCACTGTAACCTTTGTAAAACATAAGTGGAACCATGTCACTTTCCCCCACATCCTTCAGCAAGTCTCAGAGCCCTACAGAATAAGTTCAAACTCTTCGGTTTGGCTTTTAAGCTCAACTAGGAATTGGGCTCAACCTACCTTTCAAGTCTCAGCTCCTGTAACATCCCTCCAGACACCTTAAGCTCCGCCCATCCCACTTCTCCATTTTTTTTTCTTTCTTTCTTTTTTTAAGTTTATTTATTTTGAGAGAGACAGAGGCACAGAGGGAGAAAGAGAGTCACAAGCAGGCTCCGCACTGTCAGCTCAGAACCTGATGTGGGGCTCGAACTCACGAACCCTGAGATCATGACCTGAGCTGAAACCAGGAGTCGGATTCTTAACGGACCCCCGCTTGCCCATTTTCTGAGTATGCTGGCTACCATTGTGCCTTGGTTCACGTGGACTTGCCTGTGTCTGTCTTCTCTTCTCGGCCCATTAACGTTTTCCCTGCCTTCCGAGCCCCAGGTGAAGCCGCCCCTGATCTCGGGTGAGAATTTCTGGGTCCTCGCACCTCCTGACTTGACCTGTAACCGCAGACACACCCTCTCCCGAGGCTGGAAGTTGTTTGAGGCCCAGACTGTGTAGAAGCCGTCTGTTTGGTACTAGGCACTGCAGCTTACTCAGTGCTAGGCTTCTGCCAAGTGCCCAGTGAATGTGGATAAATGAAAGAGAAGCCCTCTTGCGGGGTGAATGGTAAGGAACCACAGATGCTGTGCATCCAGGAAGGGCAAGGTAGCCGAGGATTTGCTTGTCTCTTTTCTTTTACGATCATGATTCATTTGCCAGGCTGAGCTCAGCAGCCTGCCACCGAGGGATAGAGAGTTTGAGGCCTGAAGGCCTGTTCCAAATGGGTCCAGCTATTCTTAGGAGCTTTTTGTGTAATAAAGAGAGTCCCCTGACCAGCTCCCTGACCTTTCTCCGGGCCTCCCGGAGGCTGAGTTATCACCTTGTACATAGCCCAGGAGCTATGTCCCCAGAGAAAGAAGAAAACGCATGTGGGAAAGATAATAAGTGCTCCCACTTGCTGAGCACGTACAGGGTGCCGGGCACGGTGCTAAGCACTTTGTGTACCTTCACCCATTTTCTCCCAGGACACATGGTGGTAACTTAGGGATGGTAAGAGTCTGAGGCTCAGGATACTTAAGTCACTTGCCTCAGACCACACAGCTAGTAACTGATGGAGCTGGAATCTGGACCCAGGTCTGCCTGACTCCAGAAGTCCACATTCTCATCGACCACATTCCACAGTCTTGGGGTGGGACACTGCCCCTGCAGCTCCGTCTGCCCCTCAGGAGGACCTTTGTCACCTAGAGTTTAGTCTCAGGGCTACGGATGGGCAATTGATTTGCGAGGGCTGCTCTCACATCTGGGGTATCTGGTGTGTGTGTGTGTGTGTGTGTGTGTGTGTGTGTGTGTGTGTGTGTGTAGTGGAGAGAGGATTTATTTTACTGATTAGGCCTGTGTTCTGTTGGGGACAGCCTGTGTGACAGAAACATGGCACCCTAATGTTTCTTTATGGTACCGCTCTCTACAGGAGTGGAGGTGTCTCTAACCAGAGACAAAGTCAGGAGACATGAATTAGACCCTCTCTGGGAGGACCTAGCTCCTCTTGCCATGGGAGGTGGGACAGGCAGAGTGGGGGCTTGGCCTGTCACGGCAGAGGCTGCTGTCCCCGTGCCAGGGGCTGCCCTTCCTGCGTGTGAATGCCTGCGTGTGAGAGCCTCTGCTTGCCTCTTTCTAAGAAAACACTAATGTGATACAAAGCACATTCTAATCACCACATCTAATCACAGAAAAAAAGAGTAAATCACCAAACAAAATTAGTTTTCAGAGTCTTAATTATCACCAGAAAGAGTAATTAATAAGCGAAACAGGAAATGACCCAGCCGCGTCCTGGAGCCTCTCAGAGCTGAGCTGGGGTCTCAGCACATGCTCCCGGGTGGGGGTGTGTGGGAGGGGCGGGCAGGGGGCTGAGCTTCCCAGAGCCTCAGAGCCCCACTGGGCATCACGGATTTCCTGAGGCTGCGCGCATCCTCAGAAGTTCGCCTGCCTTTCAAACTTGGTTTGCAAAGTTTCTAGGTCATTCCTTCCAGGGCCCTTTCTTTCCCAGGCCTCAAGGCCAGAGTAAGGCGGTAGAATTAGAATAAATAAACAGACCCTCCTGCCTTTTTTCTCCCCCAGTGTAACAGGCTCTGGGCCAGAAACTCTCAAACCAATTGATGATAACAAGCCCAAGTTCAATGCCATTGGCCGCCTGGCGAGACTTTCCTGGGTTTTCCTGCCTCTACTCCTCGGCTTGTATTTCTTTCTTCATTTTAATGGTGCGTCATATAAATAAAACACCATTACAAAAATGTCGCGGAAAGTTCACAACTATTCATTATCCATTTCATACAGGTTAAAATTGCCATCAAGGCTGTTTGGATTTGACGTGCGTTCCTTTCCTTCTAATGAGCTGGATAGAGGAGGCAAAAGATGCTAATTCATCCTTACATCTCTATCATATCTCGGCTTTTACTATATAAAGCATCAAGGTCGCATTCTGGGGAAATGTCTTTTTACCAAAGGTGCTATAATAATAATGAAGAAGCAATTTGTTTCAGCAAACTGCCTGCAGTAATGAGGCTTAATTATAACCATGTTATTAATACCGCTGCTTAAGGTAATTCACTTCTGAGCGGGGTGCAGAACAGTAAACTATAATTTAAACAAGAATCGAGACCTAATTTAAATCATCGGATCTACTGCGGAAAAAGGCAAACAGAACGACTGTAATCTGCACGTGATTTAGAGCTTCCCCTTGGTGCCATTTCCGGAAGACTTAGGTGACTGTCAGAGGGGCAGGGTGCTGGGGATCTGGGTTTGTTCCCTTCTACTTTCTTCCTGGAGGCTTTACGGGTGGCGCAGCTGCATGGCCCTGCATCCAGGAACCTGCCTGCCGCCACTTGACCCCTTCTTCACATTGGCAGGGGAGGCTGAGAGGCCAGGAGGCAGGTCCTTAGGACCTCAGAGACGTGTCCTATGTGTTCTTGAACCCATCTTAGTTCTCTGCCTGCTGATTTGTTATGAAAATGTGGAGTTTTGTGTTGGAAGGGGCTCTCAACCTCAACTGAAGACTGTGTCGTCCTTGCTCAAGAGCACACAGTTGGCCGTGAGGTATGAACCAAGCCCTTTTGCTTCCGGGTCGCATGCTCTTGTAGCAAACCAGTGTCACCTGGGGGTCTTGATGTCCCTATTGCTAGTTTCACATGGCACTCAAGGCATCTAACCCAGTGATTCCCAGACCCGGCTGCTCATCAGAATATCCTGAGGTGCTTGTTAGAAAATACAAGTTTATGAGTCCTGCCCCCACGACCTAGATTCTGATTTTGTCAGTCTGGCTTTGGGCCAGGGGATCCATGTATTTGTCAATAACTTTGGCTATTTTGATGCAGGTGGTTTAAGGGTAGTTCACTCACCTATTCAGCAGCACCAGTGCATTTTAAATATCTAAGAAATGGCGTGTGTGTGTTTTCTTGATTACCTCTTCCAAGTTATATTTATTCATTCATCTTTTCAACATTTATAGGGTACCAATTATGTGCAAGCCACAGCTTACACACATCAACCCTTCCTAGTCAACTATGCTTTAATCCCTGCTGCTGTATTTTCAATGAATTTTTCTCCTTTTAATGCAGAACTGTAATCCATGTTATTTTACATGGAAATGAATAGGAAATCGAGAACAGACTTAAGTGTATGGTAAATATTATGAAAGACCATATCTAACCCATATTTTATACCAGGTCTTTGTGGATGTTAGATGTTACTGCGGTAAATGGCCGTCCTTTCTAAGAGTCTTTCTAAGAGTAAGAGTTCGGAATGCCTGGCAGTCAAGGCTAAGTTAATGAGGCAGTTATGAATGCTCTATCACTGGGAATTTACAAAGGTAGGAGAGATTTCCAGAGTGAGGGCAGTGAAGATACTATTTCCAGTTCTGACTCCATGATAAATACTAGGGGGCCTCTGCAGAAGTGGGGGGGGGGGTTGGTCTTTGACTGCTACCCAATTTCTGCCTATCCATTCTCTATCCAACGGCCATCTGACCAGCCAATATTCTCATCGACCTAACTGGATACAGGGGGTGGTAGAGTAGGGACGGAGTCCAGTGGCTTGAAGCCCAGAGCTGACCCAGGGAGACTCACCTACCTTTTCAGACTGAGGTTTTCTTGCAGAGTATGGAGTCCTTCCTATTCCTCATCCTCAGCTCCTTCAAGCCCCATGCCAGGTCCAAAGCCAAATTAAGTGTGGAGCTGATTGGATTCCAATCTGGAAATCACTCCTGAGGGTTGCCTCCTCTCAACCTTTCTTTTATGTTCTGGAGAGCTCTTCTCTCTTTCTTCTTTCTTTCTTCTTAATGTTTATTTATTTATTTTGAGAGGGGGGAGAGGCAGAGAGAGAGAGAGAGAGAGAGGGAGAGAGAGAATCCCAAGCAGGCTCTGCACTGTCAGTGCAGAGCCCCACATGGGGCTCGATCCTACAGACCATGAGATCAGTACCTGAGCTGAAATCAAGAGCCAGATGCTTAACAGACTGAGCCACCCAGGTGCCCCTGGAGTGCTTTTCTAAAGGGTCTGCTGTTCTGTGAAATGCAAAGTGGGAAGATAGGATTTCAGACAGCTCAAAAGACAATAGAAACTCTTTTTCACTGAAGGGAGATGAAAGCCTTGCTTTGTCTTAAAGTCAGCCAACCTACAGCCCACCCACTTCAGACCTGCCTCAGTTTATCTACATGCGTTCTCTGTCTCTGTCTCTAGTCAGGAAGCCTGCAGTTCTCTCCCTCAGCCTCCCCTCACCTTTGTTCGTTTCCAAAAGAACTCTCCCTCCTGGGGCTCCTCACTGGTACAGGAGCTCGACAAAGCCAAATGACACCAAATGATGTTTCCAGCTGGTGGTAATGATTAGGCTCTGGCTCAACTACAATAGCAAGGCTCAGCGCTATAGATAATCCAGAATGTACTGGGCGGGGCACTCCCCTTTCTCTCTGTCTCTCTGTCTCTGTCTCTGTCTGTCTCTCTCTCTCACACACACACACTCTGCATCTCACACATCCATATGAATATGCATATGCATGCACATATAATGCACGTATGCAAATTCACATACACAGTATAAACGCGCAGACACTGATGCTGGTGTGTGCAAAAGCATATACCTGTGCAGATACAGATTTAGTTTTTGTTTGTTTTGCTTCATGCGGCAACAACCCTCCCTTTTCCCTTAACTAACCGCTCCTTCCCTCT
Source organism: Felis catus (assembly GCF_018350175.1). Taxonomy (NCBI): domain Eukaryota; kingdom Metazoa; phylum Chordata; class Mammalia; order Carnivora; family Felidae; genus Felis; species Felis catus. The sequence continues at coordinate 13,984,079 of NC_058377.1, read as the reverse complement.
TGAAGTGCCGCGTTCACACCCACCGGTTATGGGGCAGGTGTCTGGGGAAGCAGTCCCTTTCAATCTCGGAGACACTGTGAACCCATCCAGATAAAAATGTCTGGAGATGAGGTGACGGCAACAGGGGCGGGGAGGGGACGGAAGCTGGAGTGTCTGGAGCATTTCCCTTAGTGGGGGAATAAAACCCCTCCAGCGGTGTTCCATTTCTCTGTTACCTCCTGCAGGCCGTTTCATCTCATATTGTGTGAGCTCTGAGGGGGGGTCCAATTTGAGGAACAATAACTATAAAGTCATTTGCGGTGCCCCGCTGTGGCACAGTTTCTGACCGACCTGGCTGCAGACGGCACTAGTTTCGAGAAGCTGCCCCTCACTGTGGGTCTTGCAGTCTGCCACTGGCGCCCCCAGCCCCAGCCCCCAGCCCCCCAGCCCCATGTCTCTGGCGTCGAACCCAAGTCCCTCAGAGCAAACCTTCTAGTCATGGCTTTGGGGTTTCAAAGGAAGACCAGGGCAAGCCCCTACCCTGCTCAAGGAGCTGAGAAAGTCTAGGTGGCAGGCCATGGCCCCAGACAGTGTTGGGAGTAGCAGAATCCCCGAGGTAGGTGTGGGAACGTACCTACAGAAACCCCTGCTCCTGCCTTTGTGTGGCCTATAGCTTGAGTCTGGAGGAGGAATGTCCTACAAAATCCTGTGACTTCTTACCAGGAGCCTCAGGGTGGTATTTTTTTTTTTTAATTTTTAATTTTTATTTATTTATTTATTTTTGAGAGAGAGAGAGACAGAGAGAGACAGAGCACGAGCAGGAGAGAGGCAGAGAGAGAGGGAGACACAGAATCCGAAGCAGGCTCCAGGCTCCGAGCTGTCAGCACAGAGCCCGATGTGGTCTTGGAACCCGTGAACCGTTAAGATCATGACCTGAGTCGAAATCTCATGCTTAAGCGACTGAGCCACTCAGGTGCCCCTCAGGATGGTATTTTTAAAACCTGGGTATTGGAACCCCTTTTCAAAAGTAATGCTCAATAGATGTCACCTTCACCGGCCGATTGGCCCATCACCTGGGTTTAGGAGAGAATTCACCCGTTCTCAGGCCAGAGGTCTGAAGAGGGCATCTGCTCCCTGGAAGTTCCAGGCAGCCTCCCTCCGTCACTTTTCTGATAATAAAAATCTCTTTCATCTTACACTTTTCAAAGCACTTTCACATCCATTAGCCCATTAATTGATTCATTCATTGTACATGTTTATTGAACACGTTAGACACTTCAAGTCTTTTTAGAACAAGGCAGGACTCAGATAAATATATGCACACGTATTGACTAGCCACAAAGTGCAGGTTGCTCTGACGGGCATGGTGCAGAATGAGCAGGATTTCACAGAGACAAAGAAGAGGCCGCCTCCAAACGCAGTCCCCCTCCGGCACCCTGTAAGTCGGACAGCAGATCTATTACGCCAGTTTTGCGGGCATGTAAACTGAGGGCCCACCAGGTTAAATAACGTCATGAGATTAGTTAGAGGCAGGCCCAGAATACACCTCCTGTTTCAAATTGGGTGTGCCCCACCGTTCCATTTTCTGAGATGTTGCTTTCCAGAAAGTTCTTCCCGCGGCCAGATCTCCCCTTGCCTTCTTCTTTTCTTAGCCTCTCTGGAATAAGCTGTCTCAAAGGAGAAACAATCACATTGCAATTCTTTCTGGGCTCACATATATATTGCTTCAGGGACAAGAAAGAAAAAAAAAATTCTTCTCTCTTTCAATAAGAAGGTCAGCAAAACTGGGCAGTCGCTTGCGTTCCTATGCGGCCTCTCCAAGGACTTTTCATTTTCTCCGGCAGAGCCCTGGGGTGGGCGAGGCGGCCGGCTCATTCAGGACAGCATTCAGGACAATGTGTCCATCCCAGTTTTTCCTCATGGACCAAGAAGATGAAGGAAGTCCCCCTCTCAGCCTTCCAGCCAGGAAAGCCTGAGGCTGAGAGGGGTTGAAGAAGCTGCCAGAGGCCACCTCAGAGGGCAGAGGAAGGTTGGCATTGCTGCCCTCTCATTAGCTCTTACTTGAGCTCGGGCTCTTGCCTTTCTGTTCTGAGGGAAGATGTGTGCGTGTGCATGTGTGTGAGTGTGTGTGTGTGTGTGTGTGTTGGGGGGTGTGTAAGCCAGGTTCAAGGTTGAATGGGGGAGCAATGTAACTGTTTTCTCTCTGTGCATGTCATGTTGTCAAAAATTCTGAGACTCTTCAAGCCCCAAGCCCCTCTTGAGTAAGGTCACACTGTCAACTACAAGCTGCTGGAGTGGCCACGGGAATGATAATGGAGCTGCCCCGACAGCTTAGTGAGGCACTGGCCTCCAATGCCCACGCCTGCTTGCCTGTGGCTCTCAGAGAGCCGCTCTGGGGTGGACAGGGCATCTCTGGAGCAATACTCGTGACCTGCTTGTTCAGGCTCTGGGGACCGGGCGGCCTGGCCCCCGTGCTCTGGAGCGTGGACAGGTTTTTGGTTACAAGTAGGCAGAACTGACTCTGGGCAGAGTACGCAAAAAGGGGAATTTTTTGGAGGACATCAGGGACTCGCTAAATCTTTGGAAGGCTGCCTGACTAGGCTGAGGAAGGGCCGGGCACTAGGGTGGTCTTGAGGAGTGAGAGGCAGGGAGGTAGCCGTTGGTTTTTAGCAGTTGTCTGGCCAGGACATCACCCTGCCGCTGAATGGGGCTGCCATGGCCTCGGCCTGCCACACCGCATGGCCACGGCCACTGGCCACCTCTTCTCTGCACCCCTATCTCCGGGGCCAAGGATACTGGCGCTCCACTGTCTTTGCCTTACTCACCCAGAACCAGTGGGAGCAGGTGCTCAGTAGGGCACAGGCCACACCCCGGGGGGAATGTAGAGTCTGTGTCTGTCTTTCTGTGGTGGGAGATAGGACAGGGAAAGGAAGACCTATGTCCCTCAGAGAGGTGCTGAAGGTCTGATACTTCTTTGTGGGATAATTAAGTGAAGTAAAGAGACTGAAACAGGCTTGGTATCTCTTTAAAGAATTGGGAGTCCCCCCCACCCCCTCACTTTTCTCCATTCAGAGGATGATGGGCAGATGGCACATGGAAAATGGGGCTTGAATAATGCAGGAGAATGGAGCCTGGATACGTGAAGATTAGATTGGTTTCCTTGCAGTGAGGGTGCTTCTGGGCCCGGCGGTGGATGACTGTGGGGTGCTGGGGCCCTGCCATGAGGGAAAGGGAGATCTCCCAGGTCTACATTTTCCCTCTTGCCCCCACCCTGCCCCTTGGGGGAGCGTTAGCTCTCTTGATGGGTCTTGGGCAGTGTCCTTCCCTGGAGATCCATGGAGGGGCATAATGATGGAGGGCAGGTGGGCAGTGGCTGAAGGATGGGGTTCTTCATTTCTGGAAAATGAGAGAAGGAACTACTGGGGACTTCCACTGTAGCCCCATGAGACTGAAAATGGGAAGATGCTCCCCATGTAGAAAGGCAGCCTTCTCAAAGTCAGAAAACAGCCCTTCCCAGCCTGGGGGATCCCACAGGCACCCAGAGTGCCTCAAGCCGGGTGGGAAAGAGGCACTGCCGAGAGAGAGATCCATCCTTGCCCAGGACATGTACACTCAGTGTCCTGTCCCTTTAAAGCACTCCCGCCTGGTGCCACGGCACACTTGGAAATGGGTTCAGCCCAGCCGCTCCCAAGAAGCCTGAGCAATAAATGATGAGCATCTCCCCTGAACTCATCTCCCCGTGCCCGGTGTTTAAAGTGAATTGAAACGAATATCTGATAAATGAATAAACCTGTAAATGGAATCAAAAACCTTATGAACCTGAAGGAGAAATAGGAGTCCCTGGTCTGTTAAGTCTAAATTGAATAAATCTGATCAACTCCCTGACAATTTCTGCCAACGCTCTTGAAGAAGAAGGAGAAGAGGGGTGAGCAGAGATCGGGCAGAGGAGGGGGAAAGAGTGAGTGGGGGAGGGCGAGGCAGGTTCAGTAATTAAGCTATCACCGTGAACCAACGGAGAAGGCCCAGGCGGCCCCCGGCTTCACTCAGTTGGACTGAATCAGTAGATGATGTTAGGAGGCTCTAGTGAGACTGGCTGCTCCTGTGTGTCTGCCCCAGAGGACACTTCCAGAGAGTGACTAGAGATTTGTATAAAATGGGGCCAAGGTCCCATTTTGGATTTTTCTGGGGGAGCAGCTATGGAAGAATGGCAGCCTGTGACTCAGTTGTGGGGCTTGGTGAACTCTGCTGTCTAGGGGTGGGAGTCCTTGGTGAATGGGACTTGGTAGGGTAGCAGGTACTGGATGTAGGGAAGTCACATTCGGAAAGAGCCCCAGACAGTGATGGAGCCAGAGAACTCCTCCCTTGCTCTCCATTGACCTCTGCCACTTCCTGCCTGTTATGTTGGACAAGTTACTTCCTGTAATGGTTTTCAAACAAACACGGCCACAAAATTCTTTAACACTTAACCCAGTGAGAGGTGGTGATGGTGGTGGTGACGTTTAGGGGTGGGGAGTGGAGAGGGTCCTTCTTGACTCTAGGTGGATTTGTGACTACTTTGACCATGGCATTGATGTTGTGTGACTTTCAAGGCTGGGTCAGCAAAGGTCATGCAGCTCCTGCCTGGCTGTCTTTGGGGGAAGCCAGCCACTATGTAGGAAATTTGGTAGCCCTGAGACTGCCATGCTGGAGGGGTGGGTGTTCCAGGCCACAGTGCTGCTGAGCTCCCACCTGACCAGCAGCGTGGACTGCCAGCCATGAGCATGAACCCTGTTAACCAGCCAGCCTAGCAGAGCCTTTGGATGTCCATGAGCCTGGCCCACATTTGACTGCAATGGCCAAGTAAGAACTACCCCACCAAGCCCTTTCCAAACTCCTGATCTGCAAATTTACGAGCACCAGAAAATGGTTTTATTAGCTGCTAAATTCTGGAGTAGTTTGCTAATAGTAACCAAAACACTTGCTCTTGAGTCTTGCTTTTCTTCTTTAAAACGAGTGGTTAGATGGTCTAAGACAAATTTTAAACCTATGTTTTGAAAATCATAAGTAGGAGATGAACATAGTATTTTTAAAAAGTTCAAACAGCATAAAAGGATAAAAAAGAAATCGAGCAATTTCCTTCCCACCTCTGAGAGATAACTACATTCAATAAGTTATAGGTCCTTCCAGAAATGTTTTATGCGATCACAACATTTGCAATTCTATCTTTGAAAACTACACATAGAATTATACATAATTTTTTTTTTTGTAATTTGCTCTTGTCATTTACTAATAAAGACTGGAGATATTTCTATAGTAATATACATAAAACTAACCTCATTCTTTTTATGGCTGCGTAGTATTCCATGGAATGGCTCTATCAGAGTTCACTTCCCCCGTCCCTCCCGATGAATGTTTATGTTATTTCTCAGTTGGTTGGTTGGTTGGCTGGCTTTTGCTATTGTAATAACACAGTGAGCATTCTTATATACATATTTAGGCCTTCTTACACAAGTGCGTTTGTAGGCTAGATTCCTAGAAGTAGAATTCTTGGGTCAAAGCATTTACACATGTAAAATTTTGATCATTATTACCAAAGTTGGCTTCTAAAGACGTGGCCCAAATTTATATTCCACCAACGAGAGGACTCGTTTGTTACCATCCTCATGGTCTTTCAAATTTTGCCAATATGCTATAAGAAACACAGTGTCCTGCTTTGAAGTTTTCATGCCTTTGATTGTGAAGTTGAACATTTCTTATGTGTGCATTGATGATTTTTAATTCTTTTTCTCCTTTGAACATCTTCTTTATATACTTTGCCAATAGTATAGGTTTTTCATCTTTGTTTTAAAAACTGATTTGTAAGAGCTTTCGTCACATAAACTTTTTGCTATTATATGTTACCAATATTTTCCCTATTAAATGTGTTCATTGTCTTTTCGAACTTCTTTTTTTATTTTTTAATTTTTTTAATGTTTATTTAATTTTGACAGAGAGAGAGAGACAGAGCATGAGGAGGGGAGGGGCAGAGAGAGAGGGAGACACAGAATCCGAAACAGGCTCCAGGCTCTGAGCTGTCAGCACAGAGCCTGATGCGGGGCTCGAACTAACGAGCTGTGAGATCATGATCTGAGCCAAGGTCGGATGCTCAACTGACTGAACCACCCAGGCGCCCCTGTCTTTTCAACCTTCTTAGAGGTGTTTTTCTTTGTAGATAATTTTATCTTTTATGACATCAAATTTATCAATCTTTTTAAAAGATAGCTTTGAATTTAGTCTGTTTTCAAAGGTTTTCCCCATTCCACAATCATAAAATAAAATCATACAATAGATTATGCACATTTTCTTCCCGGTGTATTTTACATCAAAATATCAATCCATTTGGATTTTATTTTCCATATGAAGTGTGAGATAGGGATTCAATTTTACTTTTTACAAGTGGTTAGAATACTTCTGTCCAATATATATATAAAGAAAGCCATATATGTAATTTAAAATGTTCTGTTACCCACAATTTAAGTAAAAGGAAACAGGTAGAAGCAATCATAATAACATATTATTTTATCCCACCATATATTCAAAGCATAATGTCAATGTATAACCTATATAAAAATTATAAGTGAGTTAATTTATATGTCTTTTCTCATATCTAGTTCAAAATCCAGTGTGTATTTTGGACTGGCCACAGTTCAGGCGCACAACAGCCACCTGTGGCTACTGGTTACCATATGGAACAATCCAGGGTTAAATAGTAATGCCAATGACATTGGTCAGATCTTTCCATGCACTGATCTGAAATACCACTTCCATCAGAGGCTCAATTATTTTTTATATTTAGGCCTATTTCTGGTCTCTATCCTTTCCCACTGTACTGTCTCTTCCTTCCCATGCCAATACTGGGCTATTTCAATTATGATAGTTTTAAAATATTTTGTATCTTATAGAGCAATTCTTCCCCTTTATTCTTCTTGTCTAGTGTTTTTCTGGCTCTTCCAGTTTAGTTTTTTCTCTAGGTAGACATTAATATCTAATATTGGATATGAGTTCATATTATACTTCATTATAGGTCTACCCACACTCTCCTCTGTAGAGATACTGTACTATTTTATAGAGAATATAATATTGATAATACCTAATATTAGACAGACACTAACATCTGATCATATTTTGAATATCAAACATGCTGTATTGGTGCTATTGGCTGGGAACACAATGGATTTCTAAGGGCTCTTCTACCCTAAATTTCAAAGACTCCATTTTGCCGTCTAGGGGAGGAAAGCAGGGGATGGCGACAGCCGCATCTTGCATGACTAGTATGGTGGGCTAATTTGTGCTGTGTGTGGACACATCCCCCCCACCAACTGTTTGACCTCCTGGCAGGTAGGGCAACCTGTGTATGGTGTTTGGGAGACACTTGGTGGCAACAGTTTAGAAAGCCCTACCTGCTGGAATGGCTGGGGAAGCTGGCTGGGAGGAGGGCCCAGGCTCTCTCCCTGCGGGTAGTTGTCCTGAAAGATGGATAAGAGCAGAGTTGGGTGGGAAGAAGAGAGGAGGGAAGGGCCCTCATGGGGGGAGAAAGCAAAGAGAAGGGAAGGCTAGAGGCAGAGAGGGGAAGAGGAGGAAGGGGAGAGTAGGGAAGTGATGGAGGGGAAGGGGGAAGGAGAGAGGGGGAGGAAAGGGAGGGAGGTGGGGGGTGCAGAAGAAGGTTTTTATAGGTCAAAGTGGCTGAGATAGACCAGGCAGAGAGGCCCATCCCAGGGGAGGGCACTCCAGGAGAGGAAGGCCAGGCTCCCTCTGAGGCAGGCTGGAGAGGCTGCAGCTGTGAGGGTTCTCCTCACCTCCAGGAGCTCTTGTCAACACAGCATCGTGGCCGTGGTGGACGGGAGTCTCCAAAGAGTGAGAAGGAGGTTTTTGATCTGCAGAAGTTGGGGTGTCTATGGGGACAGGATTAAGAGTGTCTGGGGCAGCAGGGGCATGGGCCAATGGCCAGGACCCACTGTGCCTGGGGAGGTTGGCCAGCAGCCCAGAGCAAAGGATGACAAGTCACATATGCCTGGCTGGGGTCTAGAGACTGGGGTGCCCAGGTGGGAGGGAAAGAAGGATGAGGGATCGGTGAAGTCGGTGAGGTGGCTCTCACACTGGACGGTGGGAGTGGGAGGGCTCAGCAAAGACACTCAGCCCCCTGACGTGTCTCGTGACTGTCCTGCTGCTTAACGGTGGTGGAATGTCTTTGGGCACCTTTCAGGAGAAGAGGAATGGCGTCACCATCAAATAACCACTCTTGGGCTCACCTGCCCTCCTGTGACCCTCACCCCAAACTGGGAAGCATGTTACACCAGCAGGTTCTCTGCAGGTTGCGTGCAGGGAAGCTGAGGCCAGAGTCCCAATGCCACTCGCCCGTGGCCAGCGGCACAGCCAGCACCGGAAGCCTGGTCTCTTCCGTCCTGCCCAGGTGCCCTTGCCAGCTCTTTTCTTGTTCCTTCTCTGTCTGGAGAAGCAGAAAAAGGAATGTCAGGCATCGACTCCGAGCCCCTGGATTTCCAAGGAGTCACAGGGTCACACGGAGACGGAAACAAAAGGGGAAAAAAACCCATCTTCACAGCTTCCAGGAGATGCACAGCCTGTCTCTCCAGACTGCTTGCTCCTCATCACAAGCGCGACAAAATGCTATTTTCCTTTCAGTGGTGTGCACAGGTGCCAATCTAAATGAATATTATTCACACACTTCTGTCCAAACACTGTGAAGTCTTCAAAGGTTGATTAAACCTCTGACATCGTTGCTTTATTTCTCCAGCGCTCCCCACCAGGTGAAGACCTCCCTCCTGTGACCTCGCCCCTCCTACCTCTCTGTCCTCCTCCACACACACCCTTCCCGCACAGAATCCAGACGTCCCAGGGGAGCATGCTGCTGCGTCTCCTCTGGCAGGAAGGCTGGCTTTGACTTTGGTTCGCTGAGGACTCAGGGAGCAGGGTGCAGGGAGGGCACCTTGCATGCGATGGGGGCTGGTGCTAGGGGTACTCACGGGTGGGGATAGTGAGGGATTTGACTTTGATTACCCAGCAAAAATCCATTTCCTGCTAGTAATGACGGGCTGGTGCATATTGGAAATCACAGCCTCCCTGCCCGACTCTCCCCGTGTCATTAGGCCCCAGTGGAGCGATGTCTCATTGGAAATCACACCTGATGAAATGAGGCGTGACATGCAACTCTGCGGACCTGCTTTCCCTGGGCAGCCTGACAGCAGCCACTCAAAGGTGCCCAGCACAGCCCAGGGGTTCCTGGATGACCCAGGAGCCCCGGTCACGCTGGATCAGTCTTCGGGCTTCCTTAATCTTACCTATTCGCAAAGGTGGGGCGTGTGCCAAATGTTAAAGCATCTCTGTACCGATCACAGTGCTTCACGGAGTGCCCAGGGCCCAGGAATGCCCCACGATGACCTTAGGAGAAGGATGACCTGAAAGGCCCAGGGCCTCTCCAAAGCCATAGGGTGTCTCTAAGTTGTTTTTGTCCACCACACTGCTGTGTGGCATTTTCTTTTGGCAGTAGACTCCCAAGTTCCTTTTGAGAGGAGAGGCCGTGCCTTTCTTACCCCAATGGAGAGATTTGAGCGCCCTCCACCCCACGTTAAGGGATAGACATGTGACCAAATGTTGGTCAGTCAACATTTGACCGTAGTGATTGATCCAAGGATTAGTATGGGAGGCAAGTGCGGTGCTGGGGTTACTGATGGGAAGGAGGCATTCCTTTTACCCGGGGCAGCAGAATTGATTGCAGATAGGACTGGGCCACGCTGGACTGTCTTAACACCTCATGGAATGACCCCAGCTGCAGGTAGTAAAGAATAAAGAATAGTGAAGACACACACAATCATCTGATTTATAGCAAATGCTTCACTACAATTCAGTGGGGGAGAAGGATGTACTTTTTAATAAATGGTGCCGGGTTAATTCATGTGGAAAAAAAATGAACCTTGACCTCTACCTCATACCATCCACAAAAAATCAATGCATGAAGGAGCATAGATCTAAACACAAAAGATAGAACAATCAAGTTTCTAGACTAAAACAAAGGATAATGAATATGTCCATGCCTTTGAGATAGATTTTTCTTCAACAGGCTATACATAGCAATACACAAAACTGAATGTAAAATAAATGTTAATTTGATTTTATCAAAATTAAGAATGTTAATTCATAATATTAAAGAGTTAATTCAATATTAAAGAGTATAAGCAAGCCAAAGATTGGGACAAGATATTTGCAACTCACATATCAGAGAAAAAAAGACTACAATATTCAGAATATATAAAGAACTCCCACAAACCAGTGCGCAAACAACAGACAATCCAATTAAAAATTCTAGTGGGCGTGTAAATTGGGATAACTGCTCCAGAAAAACTATTTTGAAGTATCTATTAAGACTAAACATACACATTCTCTCTTTGGGGGGGCGGGGCACAACTCTATTCCTGAGTATGTATACCCAACGGAAAGGAGTGCTTTTGTCCACCAGTGATGTGTACAAAAATGCTCACAAAACCTTTATTCGTGGTAGCCCAAATTGGAAGCAATCTATGTGTTTACCAACAATAATTTGTGGTATATTCATATAATAGAATACTGCACAGCAATTAAAAGGATCAAACTCCTGTTACAGGATAATAAGAAGCATACATTTCACAAACATAATCTTGACTGAGCCAAGTCAGCCACACAAGAATACCCACACATGATTCAATTTATATGAGACCAAGATAGGAAAGCCTAAACTCAACAGCAAAGAAACAAACAATCTGATGTAAAAATAGGCAGAAGACCTGAATAGACATTTTCCCAAAGAAGACACACAGATGGCCGACAGGAACGTGAAGAGATGCTCAGTGTCACTCATCATCAGGGAAAATGCAAATCAAAATCACAATGAGATCTCACCTTACACCTGTCAGAATGGCTAAAATCAAGGAGAGAAGACATAACCTGTTGATGAGAATGTGGAGAAAATGGAACCTTCATGCACTGTTGGCCAGAATGTAAATTGGTGCAGCCATTATGGAAAACAGTGTGGAGGCTCCTCAAAAAGTTAAATATAGAACTATCACATGATCCAGGAATTCCACTTCTGGGCATTTACTTAGGAAAACAAAACCACTGACTTGAGAAGATATCTGCACCCCTGTGTTCATTGCAACGTTATTTACAATAGCCAGTACAAGGCGACAACCCACGTGTCCATCAGCGAATGAATTGAAGAGAAATATTATATATTTATGTGGTAATCCACACACACACAGGAGTATTATTCAGACATAAAAAAAGAATGAAATCTTGCCGTTTGCAACAACACGGATGGACCTGGAGGGCATTGTGCTAAGTGAAATAAGACAGAGAAAGACAAATACCTTATGATATCGCTTACATCTGGAATCGAAAATGAAACAAAGCAAAACAAAACAAACACAAAAAACCCGAAACATCAAACTCCTAGATACAGAGAACAGATTTTGATTGCCAGGGGCAGAGGCAGGTGGGGGTGGCCAAAACAGATGAACGGGGTCAAAATGTGCAAACGTCTAGTTCTAAAATAAGTCATGGGGGTGAAATGTAGAGCGTGGTGACTATAGTTAATAATACTGTATTGCATATTTGAAAGCTGTTAAGAGAGTAGATCTTAAAAGTTCTTATCACAACGAGGAAAACACTATAATTATGTATATGTGGATATTAATGGGGCTTATTGTCGCAGTCATTTCAAAATTCATACAAATATCGAATCATTGTACTCTACACCTGAAACTAATATCATGTTATGTGTCAATTACATCTCCGTAATTACAATAAAACGATAGCAAAACTTAACCTGCGGTGATAAAAGTCGGTACAGTGGCTACCCTTTAGGGGTTATTGATTATAGTGGGGCAAAAGAGAGCTTTACGGGGTGCTGGAAATTCTATATCTTGATCTGATGGTTTTGTGTGTAGAAATTCTGAAGTGTATACCTACGACCTCTACATTTTGCTGTATGTTAAGTCATCCTTTAATTTAATAAGAAAAAGATAGGGACGAGAAGGGAGAAACTGAGTCTTGTGATAGTGTCCAAGCACCTGGATCCAGCCATGCCTGAAGGTAAACACTCCTGGACCTTTTAAGAGCCAATTGATCTCCTCACCTTTTTTGTACTTGAGTCAGACTGTGCTTGGTTTTCTCTCACTTGCTACTAAAGTTGTCCCGACAACTACCGCTTTCCTGCTTCCAGGCCGAAATATCCACCTAAGTGGACAAGAGCAATTGTACATTTCATGGGATCCTAGGTGAGCAAGTTCCTTAGTTTGTTTCTGGTTCTACTAGGAGTGCACCGTCGGGCAGGCAACCGGCATCTTTGTGCCTCGGTTTTCTTATTTGTCCAACGGAGTTGACAATAGCACCTACCTCAGACAACACATCAGGTGCCTTTGTGGAGGCTCAAATGCCTTCTATTCTTTCCGGTCCCCTTCTGAGCGCTATTTGTGACCACAACTTCTCTGGGGACGAGGATTGTGTCCGTTTCACTCACCACCATATCTCTAGTGTTAGTGCCACTCCCGGGATGTGTAGAGTCCCAAGCAAATTTTGCTTTGTGAGGCTTCTGTCTTTGCAATCAATGGCAGTCACACCAAGTCAGAGAGCCAGCACCATTCTGGTGGGTCAATCTCATGGGACTCCATGAAAATAAATAAATAAAGGAAGGAAGGAAGGAAGGAAGGAAGGAAGGAAGGAAGGAAGGAAGGAAGCTTCAGCAGGAGGGAGTGATGTACTCACCACTCTACACTCCGGGAAGAGATTCTATAAGTGCAAGTGGCCTCAGAGGATCTGGCCAACCCTAATGTATGTTACGTGTGTGGGAGTGGGGTGGGGAGGTAGGGTAGAGGGTCCAGGGTTGCCCTGAAGGGGAGAAGCAGGGACCGGACTCACATGGAGCTCAGGGCTCCACACCAGGTCCTCACTGCCAGCAGGTACCAGGCATCAGAGAAAGACTGAGAATTCACAGGAAGATGCACCAAAGCGCCAAAGCTTTAACATACAGGCCCCGTGAGGCCCGGGGCCTCTGAGGTCAGGGCTGCCCACTACGACATCTGGTGCGTCAGAAGTCCTCAGTTCCTGCTTGTTTGAATAAATGCATGAATGAAAGGTTGCATAAGAATTATATAACACATAGTAAGTGGTCAGTAACGTGGGGTGGTTGTAGCATTTTTCCTGAGAGGCAGGAACCCTCCCTATTTTTCCTGAGAGGCAGGAACCCTCCCTGCTCCCATGCTTCCCCCCACCCCCAAGCAAAGGAGTCAGTCTTGTGACCATGGCTTGAGTGGTCAGCTTCTCACAGGGTCAGGCTTGGAAACAGTCCCATTGTGGTCCTGTCACAGGGGACAGATTCCCAAGGAGGAACAAAGGGGCCTGGAAATCAGGCCAGGGAGGAAAATACCCTTTGGGGTTATTTAGCGTTTGTTAATTGGTCACCTCGTTAGCAGCCCATCTGCAGCCTGATTCTAGCAAGTGAGTGGCTAAAAGGGAGGGGGCCACCCTGGCCAAGACTGGCTTCACAGGCTCAATAATAAGGACGGAGCAATTACCGGAATCTCCAGAGCCAATTCCTGTTAGGAGCGAGCCAGGCCAGGCTTTGTCCTATGGAGAAGAGGAAAAGGTCAGCGTGCTCTGTGGGAGGAGAAAAAAAGAGCCCTTCACAGTGAAAGAGCCTGCCCGAGGGGGGAGACAAAGAAAAGGAGGGCTCTGTGGAGGTGAAAAACTAAAGAAAGAATGACATTTGGAAGTTCCTCCGAACGAGGGGAGGAGAATACTGAAATAAAAATGACAAGGGAGAAGGAGCCAGCTCACAAACCAGGAGAGCCCAAAGCGGGGGGTCGCCCTGGAGGGTCACTGCCGGCCTGGAAAGCAGCTTGGGGAGCGGCTCGTGGGGGCTGCTGGCACAGCCTGAGCCAACCACAAGCCCTCTGGGCTCGGTTTCCCCATCTGTAAACTGAGGGGCCGTCTAGGTCTGATACCCTGTGGGTCTCTGATTCTGTGCTTGTGCAGATGTGTGGACGGGAGGAAGGCAGGGCCAGAAGCATTAGCGGGAATGTGATCTGAGGCACAGAGGCCGCTGCCCCCCAAGCATGCCTGTACGTGTTCCCGCCCTCTCGCCCTGAGGTGAGACCCCGTGGCTTGATCTGCTGGATGAGCTGTGAGTGGTTCATGTGTCATTCTGAAGCTGAAGTGTGGGAGAGCCGTTGAGTGGCCCTCCTGTTGTCTCCGGGCCACAAGAAATTCCAAAGCCCGGGACCCTGAGTGACCGAGTGGAGCAGAGGCCTCTGCTGACCCACACGAGAAATAAACATCTGTTGTTTGCAAGGCACTGTGGTTTGGGCTTGTTTGCCATATAAGCATAACCTGGCCTGTTCTGACCGATGCACAGGCCAGGCAGAGCGCCCACGATTGCACAATCGTGGCAGCTTCCTTAAGGGCCATTGTGTCCCTGGGGTCACCCTTTCTGGCCCACCTGCCTGCTGCTGTACCTCTGTGAACTCCTGAGGTGACAGGTCTGTTCTTATTCACACCCCTTCAGTGGCTCTCCAGTGACCACCAAGGCTGCAAAGCAAACTGCTTTCAGTGCTGCCTAAGCCCCTCCAGGTTCACGTTTAAGGCCCAGGAGGAGAGTCATTCAGTTGGCAGTGAAAGAGAAAGACCAGCAGCCGTGAGGGCAGGGAGGCCCCCGCTGGCAGAGGCCCAGGGGCTGCCGGGGAGACTTCACAAGAGAAGGGTCTGGGGCTGGGCCGTGTGTCTGAAACAGGCGTGGTCTCTGTGGGGCTGTCCGTGCAGTTCCTGAGAGTCCCCCTGTCTCCCTGACATCTTGTCCAACAAACCCCCACCCACTGGGATGAGAGCACGTCTCTTCCCTTGGACGGTGGGGACCCAGTGAGCTGAGAGACAACAAGGCTACCAATCACTGTGACCCCTGCTCGTGGACCTGCCCTCTGGGCCTGAGCCCCGTGGTGCTGGAGGGGAGAGTCTTTCCTGTTTGAGAAGTGGTATCCTTCTTCCACAGTGTGCGGCCTGCTCTACCAGGCCCAGGCCTGCAGGGAGTCACGGGAAGCCAGACCACCCGTGTGCTCCCTCCAAGATGCCTCCGAACATGGCGGCTTGGGAGTCCTGGTTGGGCAGAATGCTTCCCTCTGCATATGCTGGCCCAGCCACGGAGTCCAGGCACAGGATCAGGCTCCCATACACTCACCCCTGGGAAGATGTGAGACACCAGCAACAATAGGCACGGCCGTGCTGCAGGCTCCATCCTGGTGGGGGTTGGGGGAGGGGTGCTTCCCTGTCGTGGTTCCACCAGCCAGTTGTCACTGTTTCCCAGGAACCCCTCCCAGGGACTATGACTGGGTGTGAATGGGTGAGCCTGGGAGGGAGATTCTGCAGGAAGGTGGGGCCACTGAAGTGCCTGGGGTGACGTGGGGCTGCCTAGCCTGCCTCTCTTCCTTCCCCTGGCCTCCTGCTGCCCCCACTCGGTCCCCTGTCCCCAGAAAGCCTCCTTCCACCTCTCTCTACCGGCTCTGTCTGTTCCTGGGCTCCGTGCACTGCTCTAGGACCCTTAGCTTCTCTTTTGCCTCTCTCCCCTCCACCCTTATCACCCGCAGCGGTGGGCATTCATTATTTAAACAACCCATGCCTCTGAAGTCTTATTTATCCAACATCTTTCCACAGCATATGTCAAAATTTACAGTAAGTGCATTCATCCCATAATAAACATTTGGCTTTGCTGGTCTACCGGCGGCAGGGCTAATTAGGGAGAGCGACTCCCTTGTTATCTGAAGGGAGGTCAGATACAGCAATTAGCATCTCTTGCATGGCTTTCATAGTGGTGACTTTGAGGCTAGGCCCTTCGGTGCCAGGTGGAAAAGAGGAGTTGGCAGGAGGGAAGGGGAGCCTTCCCCAGCAAGTTCTAGAGAACCAAAGCTGAGCTTTGAAAAGCAGCCTGACTGGTTGGTTTCTTGGGCTCCCAAGTCTCACCTGCAGCCTGAGCTCCCTGCTTGCCTCCTTCCCCCCAGCCCCCCAGGCAGGGCCCTGTCCTGAGAATATTCTCTCCCAGCCACAGTTGTCTCCCCAGCCTGTCTGTGGGCATATGAGAGGACACCCCTGTCTGAAAATCCTGTCATTGCTTCAAGCTGAAAGTATCCAAACCAAGGCATGCATCTAACAATCAACGCTTTAGGGTCTGAGAGAAACGTAAGGTCTTCTGGTTCATTCCTTGCGCCCTCCCTTTGACTGTCTCTCTGGAGCCTCCACCAAGAGGCTGTTCAGCTATGGTGACGCGTGTCTGACCTCCCTTCCCTGGGGAGGACAGAGCAGAATGCTCTGGCCCAGGGTGCATTCTCTAGGAGCAAGAACAGGCCATGGGCACAGCTGGGGCCGGTTGCCACCTGCTGCACGTGCCGTCCCCGGACAATGCAAACGTAGGCACAAAGAGGTCCAGGGGGGCAGGTCCAGGGGAACACGCAGAGGGCCAGGCCCAGCTCTGCAGCAACAGGCAGTGAGAGGCAGCAGGCAGGAGCAATGCTTGGTCAAGATGACCGCTGTGCAGGAGTCCCCACGGCCACGGCCACTCGCGGGCTCAGTGAATTCACTAGGACTCAGAACTCGGCGAAGCTGTATGACTCACAGTTACAGTTCATCACAGCAAAGGGATACAGATTATAGTCCGTGACAGGAAAGGTGCAGAGGCAGGTGTCAGGAGAGTTCCAGGGATGTGCTTCCTGTTGTCCTGGGCCATGGAATTATCCAAGCAGCACTGACAGTACTTTCATCTAGGGAAGCTTGCCTGCGCCTCGCTGTCTGGTTTTTGGTGGGGTCAGAAACTTAGGCAGGGAGTGCCTGCCCGGCACAAGGCAGTCTCCAGGCCCTCCCAAGGTCAAGGTGATACTGAGTGGCCCAAGACCTACGGGTTAGGAAACACACCCTTATCAGGCACATTTTAAGGTTACCTCCCAGGAGCCGAGCAAGGGCCAAGTCTTTCTTAGGGTGAAGTTCATCCCTGTCCAGTTGGAAAAATATCCAATGAGGGGGCTGAGCCCAGAGAGCAGGCCCCAGAGGGCATGGAGGTCTAGGCCTGCTTGGGAAGAAGCCACCTACCTCTCTACCCATCTTTCGGCATCTGAGCCCAGCAAAAGCCTTGGGGTGACCTCTCCACCTGGAGACGGGCTGGTCTCCAAAGAGGAAGTCTGAAGGGGGGGAGGCTGATTTTGGTGGGAGAGCAACAGACACCGGGTGAGGGGTGGCCAGCAAATGGTGTGGGGCTCCTCAGGTGTGCGTCCCCAGGGAAGAGAAGTTCGCAGTCCCAGTGCATTGAGGTTCCAGAATCAGGTGAGCCTCAGTTTAAAACCTGTCTCTATCACTTCCGGGCACTATCGCGTGGATACTTTACGCAACCTGTTCGAGACTTGCTCTTCTCACCTGTCGGCTGAGGATGGAGACTATTCCTGTGTCACGGGCGGTGGTGAGATTTACGTGACATGAATATGGAGACAAACGGTGACTATCCTTACCCTCGCCATCGTCGCCTCCTGATGAAGCAGGGTCCATCTTTAAAACTCTTGGCCTCTGTGAAGGTCTCCCTTACGTTGAGATGAAACCTGGTTTCTCTTTGTTTTGAAACAACTTCCTTGTTGTGCTGGCACCCTTCTTTATCTTCTATTTCTGTCATGGCCTCACCATTTTTTGTTTTCAGAACCATCAATTATTCATTCAGTTATTTCTTCACTCGTTCATTCAATACTTGCTTATTGATATTTGTGTGTCGATATTGATATTGTGCTAAATGCTGAGGACAAAAGGAAAAATAAGACACTTTGCATCCCCAAAGGACTTCTAGTTAAGTGAGATAACAAGCAACTGCGTAAAATAAACAGCTAAAATATTTCGTGGGGCAAATGTACTGAATACCGGAGGCGTAAAAGAAGCCGTGATCTGTTTTATCTGCTCTCCCACCTCCCGGATGCACCTTCTCACTTGCCTTTATTCATCTGGTGAGATGACTTGCAAATTCTCTCTTTCTTTCCTATGCTTGTTGCTATGCGTTCAAGAATTGTCAGTAAATTCATTCTCGGGTTGGAATTCACAATGGCTGCTAGCATTTCCTAGGGGGCTGGGTTGAGGGAGGTTGAGGGCTGCATCTCATCAGTGAGGCGGGATCAGACCACCTGTCTGAAGAAGATTTGAAAGCTGTGGTCATTATATAAGTCTGACCTTTTACCTCCAGAACATACTCCAGGCTCAGAGCAGACAGGTGCCCTCACTCCACGTAAGCTTCTCAGGACACTCCCTTTCTCTGACTCCCTCTCAGGAATACCCCAGCTCAGTCCACACCCCATGGGTCACAGTGGTCTCCCTCTTCCCAGAGTAATGCCTATTCCATGGCTCCCCGCTTCATGTCTGCTGTGATGTCTTCCCTTTGGAGAGTGTGGCCCTTTGGCAGGGATTCCCCCTTTTATGTCTTCGGTGTTCCCCTCGTCCATCATCACCCCCAGGCTAGTACTGGTCTGTGCTCAAGGTAGGTGCTGACTGATGGATAGACAGGCCTCCCGGGTGATTATGCAGGGCTCCAGGAAGACTTTGGGGTTAGAAACGCCCTGGGCATGTTGCGTCTAGATAAGGTGCATACCCCAAACTTTGCAAAGCAACTGTGATGTTAAGGAACAACTTGCCCGCTCTCCGCATCTCTGCTGTGTTTACTCGAGTTCTTTGTGGCAGTAACACGTCTCTCCCTCCCTCTATGCAACCCAAGGCAAAATTTCTAAGTGGACCTGGGAGCACTCCCAGCCTGGATGGAGCCACAGGGACAGGAGTGGAATTAAGCTGTGAATGTGCACTGTGCTAAACTGACCTCACAATGACGATAGCTCAGAATGGAATTTCTCTGAGCTGAGGGAGTTTGGGGGACCACTGGCAGGGACACTGGGGCTCCATGGAGAAGCCAATGGCAGAGAATTTGAAAGACATGATCATTCTACAAATCTGACCTTCTACAGCCTGTGCACAGGAGGACTGGGAAGTTTCCCAGGACAGGGAAATGGGAGATGAGCCCAGGAGGAGCTGACCCAGATAAGAGGGGCTGCAGCTACCTTACTCCCTAGGAAAGCTGGAGGGGGAAAAGATGACAGGGAGGCCCGGCTGTTAAAATCTGGAAACAGGGTGGTCAGAACAGTGATGCAGTGAATCCAAAATTTTGGAGGCTGTCATTCAGGAAAGATTCAATAAACAGGGTCCAAGGAAGCATAAGGGAAGTGCTGTTGAAAAATCATTTATGCAACCATTCTTCCTGTATTCCTTCAGTTGCATATTCCGAACAGCTATGATGTATCAAGAATGGTTTCAGGCACTAGGAACACAAAGAGAAGTAAGATACAGTCCTGGTTGTGGAGGTGGTAGGATCCTTCCAGGACTCTGGAGCCTAGGACACAAGACAGGGACAAGAAGCAGTGAGCTTGGGGAGGTCCGTTGGAGGCAGTGCCTTGAATACCATGCTGGAGAATTTAGTTTTTACCCAGTGGGAACTGGGGTGGCCCTGAGGGCATTTAAGCTAGGAAAGGACGTGTGTGTTCAGAAAGGCTGTGATGGCCACAGCATGAAGGATGGTCTGCAGGAGAATTTTCCTGCCGATGGCAGGAAAGCCAAAGACAAGAGGAATTGGGACAAGGAGTTGGGGAGTGAGTCTTGATTCAAAGGATATACAGAAAGTTATCTTTCGCCAGTAACCACGGGCACTGGAGAAACCACTTGTGGGTTGGGAATGGCATAGAAACAAGATAAACTAGGAAAGAAGATTGTGACCCCAAATGCCAAGTTCAAGAAGGAGCAAATTCACTCGCCCGCTGTGAAAATACACTTTGAAGAGTTGTTGATACAGGCTCTGCGGCCTGAGAGACACATAATTTGACGTTGACCAATCGTGCAAGTGTAACAACCTCTCCAAGACTCAGTTTCTTTATCTTTAAAACGGGCTTAAATTGTACTCCCCTCCATATGGCGGGCGTGAGGATGATACCAAGGAATCTCTGTGCAGCCCTTAGCCTGGAGCGAAGCAAGACCTCAATGCCATTAAGGGTTCGTTGACAGCAATAACATTTATTGTGGTGGAGTTTCGTTTTTCTCCGAAGACGGAAGAGGAGGAAGAGGATTGTGGGGAGCTGAGGCAGCCTGGCCATTTGTGGGCTAGCCTGCCAAGCTGTTGTGAAACAGTATCACAATCCAGGAGCTGAGCATATGGAAGCAGCTCTGAGGAATGGAGATGTGGCTATGGGGCCTGAACCACGTGACTTTGCCTTATGTCACAGGTTTGTCTCCTCACTCTTTCTCTGAAAGGAGATCGCTGTGTCTCCTAGCATCGCAGGAGGGGTACTGCAGAGCCAGAGGGGAGAAGCTTCCGTGCAACCAGCTTTGCACCTTGACGCAAACACAAAGCCCTTTGGTTGGGGGTCCCAAGCCAACCAGGTCCATCTCTCAGCCGTGCCCCTCTCTCGCACAGCCTGTCTCTATTGAGAGGGGAAGGGAAATTCTCTTAAGAGATATACAGCCCTTCTGGGGCCATCTTCTAAAGAGGAGCCAGATGTGGGTGAGCTGCTGAGCATCTGGCCTTCGAACTTGCTTTTTCTTCGCCACTTGGCTACTCCTCCCACACTCTTTGAGGGCAAGGTGGAAGAACTCTGAGCTCCGGGTTTAACTAACACAGCTCTTTGACCTCCCTTTTGCCATAATGGTCTCCTCTGTCCCCACTTTGAGATAAGCAGGGCTCTACATTTTTTTTCCTTTTACTCCTTCTTGCTCTTTCTATTCCTCTGTCACAATTCCCTCTTGACTAAGAATGTACTATATGTTAGACACCATGCTGTATACTGCACAGACAATATTTCATTTAGTCCTTGCAGATCTCTGTGAGGAACATGATCTTATTAATCCCATTTTACATACGAAGAAACCAATGAATAGAGAAATTAAATAAAGTGTCCAAGGTCATTCAGCTAAAAAAATTGGCACAGTCAAGCTTCAGACTCAGGTCTGTTTAATGTCAAGCCATATACGCTTAACCTGAAGATCAGCGGTTCTCAAAGTGTGGCTCGCGGAAGCCTGGGGTTCTCTAGATCCTTTACAGGATCAAGACTGTGCTATGACATTATTTGCCTTTCTCACTATGTTGACACTGGCATTTGTGGTTCAAAATCAGTGGTGGGTGAAACAGCTGGCTCCTCAGCCCAAATCAAGGCAGAGGCATCAAATTGTACTTCTAGATATTGTATTTTTCACTGGGACAGCCTTTCAGGAAAAACAACAACAACAACAACAAAAAGCTGTTTTACTTAAGAATGTCCTAATAAAGCAGTAAAAAATATTAATTGTATTAAATCTTGACCCTTGAGCACATGTCTATTTAATATTTTGTGTAATGAAATGGGAAGTATGCAAAAATCATTTATGCAAAATATAATGTTTATCTTGTAGAAAAGCACATGTGTGATTATTTGAATAGCGAGTTGAATTAGCCACTTAAAAAAAAAACAGCATTTTACTTGAAAGAATGACTGACAGACAAATTATGACTATCCAGACTTGAGTATTTGAAAAACAAATACCTGGATTCTTGCAAATGAACAAAGTGAGACTGTTGCTTCATGGAAAGCACCTGACAGTATTTGTTGCTGATGGTGAGATTCAAGCTTCCCCGAATACTAGTATTTGGGAACATTTGCATTTGTACTATATCAGTCTCAGTCAAGACAGGAGACAGAAACTACCTAGCAATTTGGATAGGGAAGGTTAAATATAAAGAATTATAAACTATTTGCAAGAACAAAAGACAACCCTGACGAATACTGTAAGTCCAGGGGAAGGTACTCAAGGAAGGAAGACACTTAACAAGGAGATCCCTCCTCAAGGCTGGGATTCTGACTTCATTGGAGATGATGCTGTTGCAAATGGATGGTGAAGTTGTCCTTGGTCTGAGTCTGCCCGCAGTTGGTGGGCCAGACCTGGCAGGCAGGGAGGGATGAGATGGGACCAGCAAACAGGAAAGTCACACTTGGGGTGTGGATGTGCAGAGGCTGGCAGACAGGAAACTGCTCAAGGGGTGTCAATGAAACTTGCCTGGAAGCTGTCTATATGGGTATTAAACGTCCTGGAAAGCCATCTGGAAAGCCAGCTGTGGCTCCTATAGAAGCTACCTGGAAGTTCCTTCTCTGTGGTTCCAGCGGGGCTGCCTGCAGGGAGGTGCTGTATTTGTGGCCAGAACCCCATGGCAGTCACTCTCTGAGGTGCCAAGGGAAGCTACTAATGGGGGGGGGCAGTGCCAGACCTGGATATGAGGTCACCCATTGTCCCTCAAGCTGCTGGCTGTCATGTGCCAAAGAGCAAGCTGAGATCACTGGAACCAGGAAGAGACTCTCTTCCCTCTCCCAATGTCCTCCCAGTGCTGTCTACTGGCAAAACGTCACCTCGTGCCTGCTCTCCAGGAAGAAACATTCCAGCATCATAGCAGGAATGGACTTGGGCCAGTCAGCAATAGCTGGGAGACTGGTACAGTCTACCCCTTTGCTTGCTCAGCTTCTGCCTATAGCTCAACTTCCATGCAACATCAAAACAGCTCTCTTTCCACAGATATGGATATTCTCTGAGCTGGTAAAGATCTCACCCTTTCCCTAGAGAAGGAGATGCACAGTCCCAAAAGTCTTTGCATCCATTGCTGGCTATGTGAATTTCCTAAATTTAGCCACACCTCCGTTAAAAATACCTCGAGAACAAATTGTAAAGTTAATCTCCCGCAACTTATATCTAAAATGATAATGGGGGCTCATCTCCACCAGCCTGGCACCTGTCCATAAGTCGCTGCTGTTGGCACCCTAGAGGATGAATTGCCCTGATTGGTAAGGGCAGTATTCCAGAGGGCAGCTTTCTAGTGAGTTCCATGGACTCCCCAGATGGCTTACTTCAACAATACCCCTCAAAGGTGGCTTCCATGAAGATTTAATCAGTACCCAAGTGGGGGGTTCCTATATACCGGTTCCCTATTTTCCAGCCTCAGCCCATTGACTATGGCCCAGCTTTGGTCCAGAGCAATCCAGAAGACTTCTGTGCATTCCAGTGGGCTGCAACCACACCTTCTCCTATGAGATCTGAATCACAGTGGTGCTTGCACTGTGACCTTTCCAAATAACCGCAAGACTTTTTTGTATGAGATCAAAGGTGGTATTAATGAATGTGATTTTCCAAAATTGTAGATGATCCTGTATGAAAAAGTTTCAATCAAACTGGGAGAGCCATTGTAATGACACCCTGTGTGAGCTTCAGGGCAGGCCACCACTCCGGTTCACAGTTCTTGCCTTCATCACTCTGGGCTTCCTGCCTATTGAACAGAGCCTACTGATGACCTGTGCCCCCTTTTGTCTTAAAATGTATTGCATTCACCTTCCACCAATTGAATGCAGTGTCTACGTACCTTGACTTATTTCTTCTTGCTGGACTTTGGGAAGGATGCAAGAGATACCCATGGATGAAGAGTGCCGAATAAAGATCTGGTTACTCAGCACTGAGAGGCAGGTGCTCACTACCCGACATGCCAGGAGTTCCCAAGAAGAGTGGAAAAGTCTGAGAACAAATGCCCTGAATTGAAGCTCAATTTCAGTAGCAGGGTGTTTTACTTTTGCCAGTTACATCCAGGGGAAGGAGTTGACCTTGGGAAGGATCTCTGTGACCTTCTGTGAAGTGCGTTTGAAACCCACCCTGTTGAGCAGTGTTGGAGATGTCTGCAGTCTTGTTTCCAAGACTGGGCAGACATCAAGACATCATTGACATCTCCTAAGATTCTGCAGGCCAGAAGGGTCTGGAGTTCTCTTTCTCATCCCAGACCCTTTAAGCACTAGAACTACCCAGAAGGGGAAGTATAGAGTGGGGTACTCAAGAATCTACAAAGAGGGGTTTCACCGGAACTATGAGGAGGGAGCAGTTCCCTGCACCCATACATCATCCAGGCAATAGAAGCCCTCCAGTGAGCCTCTGGTGGGCAATTTTCCCAAGAAATGGCACCTTCTATCCCAGGCCCCAAGTTGCCTGTGAGCTCTGCTGGGGAAACTTCGGGCTGACAAGCTCAGCAGACAGGAGTACTGAAGGGGAAGCCTCCTCAGTCACCTCTGAGATAAAAAGAACAAAATAAGAGAGAGGGAGAAAGGGAGAAGGAGAAAATCAAAGACTAATCCTATAAATTCTCCTTTAATCTTAGAGCTTCAGACCTAGTTCCCCTTTCATCTAGGACTTCGAAGTTATCTAGTTATTTTATGGGTAGTGAAACCACAGGGCGAAGAGAGGGTGAGGGGAGATTGAATTAATGAACAGGTAAGCAGGTTTATTATTTCGTCTGATCCTTCCTTCCTTCCTGCTAATTTCTCTGAGCCAATTTGGGAGGCAGAGCCTATCATGTTAACTCAGAGACAGACTATTGTATCCATGTTCTTTCTGAAACCATTTATCTGAAGGATATTAAAGATCCAATTTACATAGACATTATGGCATTGTGAGGAGGGTGTGTGCACGTGTGCATGAGAGAGAGAGAGAGAGGGAAAGAGCGAGATAGGGAGGGAGGGAGGGAAGGAGAGAGAGAGAGAGAGAGAGAGAGAAAGAGAAATGAGCTAGGGTATCCATCCAAATGGGCATATGTTTGTGTACATGCTTGACCTGCATTGAGAATCATCTCCCATGAAGCTCTCAAAGGAGTTTGCAATCACTCAACAAGTTAGATCAAGAAGTCATCGGGCCTTGACAGAAATCAGGCTCCAGGCAATGGTGGAAATGTTTATTAAGTCTGTGATTCAACCCTCAGGCTCCTGCATTTCCTTATCAGAGCTACAAAGTCACAGTGGAGGAAATGGGACTCTCTTGAGTTTGATATCTGCCTAATTGGATGTCTGGTTGCATTGCCCCAGCCCATGCGTGTGCCTATGTGATGAAAAACAGGTAGGATAGATGCTGGGAAGAAGAGGTCAGACTCCCAGGTTAGCCCTTAGCATCCAGGATAACCGATTCCAGTGCAGGGTCCTTGGTTCCACATAAGGGAACTGAGTGACTTAAGACAACCCGTATCATTGTGGGGGCGGGAGCGCAGAGGGCATGCCATTATATTCATTCATGAAACATAGATAAAAACACCTATCCTGCCTTTGACCCTGGTTTGTCATAAGAATGAAATGAGGGGATGTGCATAACAGCAGTCTAAACAGAATTAGCAGAAAGGATGGGGCAACTCACCCAGCTATAAGGGTTTGTGGTGAAGATTCTTTCAGCAACAGCCAGTTTCCCCTTGCTGACAATGGGTTCACCAAAGAGCCTTCTAATGGGTGATTTGGTCTCCTGAGTGGAGCTGTGCAGAGCCCATGGCATGGCAATGCCAGTGGTCCTACAGGGGATGCTGCCATTGTAAATGAGTGCTGGCAGTCTCCTGCTCTTCATTCGTTCATTCATCCATTCAGCTCATGCTCACAGAGGAGCTGGTGCAATGGCTCATAGCCTTGGCTCCACTTTAGATTACCTAGGGAGCTGAAACGCAAAACAAAGCTCCCAGGCCTTTCCCCAGACTAATTAACTGAGAGGTTCCGGGAGTAGCTCCCAGGCACAGACACTTTTATAAAGCAGCCCAGGTTGTTCTAATGAGCAACCGTGGCTGAAGTCATCGACCTGGTGTATGCCCTGCATTGTGCTTGCCTCCAGAAAATACAAAGATAAGTAAGATGTTCCTTACCCAGTGAAAACCATCCCCCTAGCACCAGGTCACCCCTGGGAGAGGTAGGGGAATTCTATTCCTGATTTTGCAAAGTTGAGGATCACGATGAGACCCAAATTTCCTGAGGACACCGTGAAATAGTCCTTCCATCTCACTCTTGCTCACGAGCCCAGCTTGCTGGTCTTACTCCTTCAGAAAAATAAGCACTTCCTAAATCTCAGGTACCACGGAGCTCATCTTGGCGTTTAGTGCAGTCTCCCTCCTGGCCCAGGCATCCCCCGGGTCCCTCTGCCTGCAGCACAAATGGTGGTAAGCTTGGTGAAGCTCAACCTGTTCTCCACTCAGGTTGTGGACCAGGTCCTTCTAGAATCCGTGAGGAGACCATGATCTCAAGATGCATCAGCCTCATATTTCTTTCCTTTAGGAGCTCCCAGAAGACTAACTCTTGCCTTTCTTCCTGATGCTTAGACTCTCTCTGCACCTGCTCCTAAGGTTACGGTCCGTTTCTGAAATAATATACCTCATTTGAGAAGGAGGAAAGCTGCCTACGCTCGCGCTGATGAATCTAAGTCAGGAGATGAGCTTTGCCCACTTTGGGATTTTATGATTTGGCCAAGCGACCCCTCCTCCAGGCAGTAATATTGCAAAGGTCATTTCCCCACACACGTCTTCATCTTCACAGCTGAGGTTAGGCTGGCTTCCCTGTGCACTGTCCTCAGAAGTCCACACTGTGGATGCTTAGCCCAGCGCCTGCCACAAGTCAAGGAGGTGGTACCAACTTAGGTCAGGCATCCGGCTCAAGGCTGGGATAGAAGGCTTCTCAATCGTCTCTCCCTTTACTCTCTTCAGAGCTGACTGCTGCAATCAGATGGGACTGTGATGTTTTATCATTCAAGTCTGTTAAGAATCTGTTTCTTTCAGCGTCAAAACTTTGTTCCTGTCTTCTCGGAGACTTAAAATACTGTCCTTGAACTGAGGCGGGACCCTCTTGCATTAAACACACTCACAGCTTCAAAGCTACAAGTATTGCCGCAGAGGGTCCCAGGGGAGCATCAATAAGAGACGTTTGTTTGCTATACTACAAAGGCAAGCCTCGCTTCTTGATGGAGTTGATCTGAGGGGCGGGGGTGCTGGAGGGGTTTGTTGTTTGTCTCCAAAGGAGGAAGGGATTAGGGGAGGAGAGGTTTAAACTCCAAGAGGAGTTTCTGGCATCAGGAGCCTCCTTCCCAAGGAGGATCCTGGTCTCCTACTGGAACAGAAGATGCCCAGACCCTTGAGATTGCGAAGCCAGCTGTTTCCGCCCCTGAATAACCACACTGCCACCACCATTTCGTCACACCTCTCTGCACTCTGCCCTGTTTGCTGCTCACACCAGCCCTAGGGGTCAGGTGAAGAGATAGAGACTCTGAGAGGTCGAACTGCATGCCCGAGATTGCCCCAGTGATATTGGACCTGTGCTCTTTGTTTCGTGGAAGGCGGCGAGTAGATTTCAATGCCTTGACTGATGGATCGTTGTTGCTTAGAAGGTGGGCTGAGAAGGATTTTGAGATTGCATCTGGGCTCAGTGGGAAGGAGGGTTGCCATTGATGTGTAAACTTATCATCTAATCTGCGACACTTTTGAGGGTGAAAGGGACTGTATTAGAATTATGCCTGAACAACACATTTAAACTGGGACTGTCCTGGGTCAACGAGGATATGTTACTCCTAAGGGAGTAAGCGTGTGTGATCTGGGTACTAGGGTGGGGGAGCATATGGGAGGATGGCAGCTGCCAGTCGGCCAGGAACGTGCCAGTTCTGACTAATTCTATGGTTTCTGTGAGGATGTCTCTTCTGGTTCCCCCTCTCAAGGAGCAAGCTCAGCCTATCACATCCTGCAAAAAGTTGAGAGCGGTGGTCACGGATCAGAGGTCATCTAATGTGGCCAAATCCAGACCATAATGTGCCTTGCCGTATGTGCCCTCGAATGGCCTATTGCCTCACCTCGGACTTTTGCCAAGTAATGAATGCAAAGGAAGGGAAAGTCCCGAGGTGAACACTTCTCTTTTTTGACTATAGCATCAGTATTACGGCCGTGCTTACCCACTCCCCAGCCTGGAGACAGCCACAGAATCTCTCCAAACCTAGTCCGTACTGATTTGACAAGGATTCATGCACTGCTGGAATTCACTGCCAAACCCTCATCACCTCCTGCTTTGACTCCTTCAACAGCGTCTCCACTTGTATCTCTGCCTCCACGTTTGCTCCTCGTCATTCCCCCTCTGCTGACAGGGTAGTGTGTCTAAACACTCACATCTTCCTAAAAATCTTCCTAAGAATCTTCATTGCCTTTGCACATCTCTTACGGACTCAATGCATGTGCCCCCAAACTCATATGTTGAAGCCCTATCCCAAAAGGTGATGGCATTTGGTAATGGGGACCTTTGGGAGGTCATGAGGCTCGGGCCCCCGTGATGGGATTAGTGCCTTTCTAAGAAGAGCCACCTGAGAACTTGTTCTCACTTTTCATGCACATGCTGAGGAAAGGCCACATGAAGACACCGTGAGGAAGTATCCACCTGCAAGTCAGGAAGAGAGGCCTGAGAACATGACGATGCCAGCACCTTGATGCTGGACTTTCCAGCCTCCAGAACTGAGAGAAAGAAATGTCTGTCATCGAAGCCCCCTAGTCTGTGGTTTTATGTTATGGTGGCCCTAGCAAACTAAGACAGCATCTAAAATAACTAGGCTCACATTTACAGCCTCCCACAATCACCTTCCATTAGTTTCCCGTACAAGACTATGTTCTGACATTACCAGATTACTCACCAGTTTTTGGTCACATACATGGCACATATTTTCATGCCTCTCTGCCCTTGTACATGCTGTTGGTGCTGCGAGTCTCTTTTCTCATCTCCTTTAATATCTGGTCAATGCCTACTTAGCATTAAAGCCCCAACTCCTTTCAAACGTCCTCCCTTCCCCTCTCCCAGCAGAAATCCTTCCTCCATCTGCTTGGCTGTCACATATAGTGTGCACGCCGGCCTGCAGCTTTACCTTCCCACTAACGCGGTGCCTGACATATTAGGAGCTGGGAAATTAATGAATGCACAAAAGGATGAATGAATAAATGAATGAATGACACCAGACCCTTGGACAGAGTTCTCTGTCAGGCCTTCAAGGAAATGCACTCTTGGATTCTCATTAAAAGAAGAAAGGGGGCGCCTGGGTGGCTCAGTCGGTTGAGCGGCCGACTTCGGCTCAGGTCATGATCTCGCGGTCCGTGAGTTCGAGCCCCGTGTCGGGCTCTGTGCTGACAGCTCGAAGCCTGGAGCCTGTTTCGGATTCTGTGTCTCCCTCTCTCTGACCCTCCCCCGTTCATCCTCTGTCTCTCTCTGTCTCAAAAATAAATATACGTTAAAAAAAAATTAAAAGAAGAAAGGGAGGAGGGGTGCCTGGTGGCTCATTTGGTTAAGCATCTGACTCTTGGTTTCAGCTCCAGGTCATGATTGCATGGTTTGTGAGTTCGAGCCCTGCATCAGGCTCTGTGTTCACAGCATGGAACCTGCTGGGGATTCTCTCGCTCCCCCTCTGTCTCTCTCTCTGCCACTCCCCCCTCTCTCAAGCTCTCAAAATAAATAAATAAACATTTAAAAAATGGAAAAGGAAGATAGTTGAATTAGCCGGGAGGTTTATTAGCTCTGTAGCTTTGCACACTGTCTTCTGGGGACTCAACTTTGGGCAGAGGCCAGAGGGCGACAGTGGGGAGCAGTGGGGCCGGGGATGGGCTGCGCCTCCCTGCGTAGGGATCCTTGCTGAGGGAGATCTGCTGAGAAGGAAGGCAGGGCAACAACAAGTAGAGAATGAGCCAGGATATAACTCATCTCTTTACCTTCACATATCTGGTCCCCACCCTCAGCTTTCTCTTCTGCCCCAAAGCTGTGAGTGACCTTCTTTGCCTGCCCTTACCAGCATTCACCCCTGTTACTCTCCTTCTTCAGTGAACTTGGCCCTGCCCTCCGGAGAGCCACCAGGAGCCTGCTCTCCCTGACCTTCCTCCTCACCTCCTCCTTGAGAATGTCAGGCTCAGTGACCCTCCCCCTGTTCCCTACCAGCAATTTCCCCCAGAGTGATGCTGCAGACGGGAGGGTGCAGTGGCCTGGGGAGAGAAATGCTGCCTGGACCTGAGCCTGAAATAGGAAGTTCAATGGGCATCAGCCTCGTGAGCAGCCCCAGCCTCATTCTGAAACCCCGCTTGATCCTCAGGCCTTTGCTTTGAGGTGGGGAGCGGGGAGTCCTGGTTGTGCCTCCCTGCCTGCCACCCCCACCCTCATCGCTGACCCCTTGCTGCAAACTGTTTGTCCGTGTTTCTCCTCTTTGCCCCAGCGCATTTTGGCAGCCCAATTAGTGCCTCGCAGATAGTTTCTTGAGTCTGAGCAATCCTCCTACCCAACCTTTCACCTCCTGATTTCACTTTCCTGCCCTTGTAGGGAGATGTTTGACAGGCTCCCTTCCATTTCATCTTCAAGCAGGCTGACATGCTCAGAAGGCTGCTGCTGTCTTCCAAGTGAAAAGTGGGTTAATTAAGGCATATTTTCCAGCTTGTTTTTAAAAAGGAAAACAAAAGAGAGAGAACAGGTATCCTAGTTAATGGTTCCTAATTGCTTCTTTCCCAAAAAAGTCTTCAGCGTGAAGCAGCCTGCTGGAGTACTTCCTAACCTGGCATTGAAGAACTGAGCAGGGCTGTGCCTGGCCCCCAACCTAACTCCCACTCTCTTTCAAGACCCAGCTCATGTGCCATCTCATCATGGAAGCCACCCAGCTCCCTTGGATTAGGTCAGGTGATTGCAGTGGATGCTGTGCTTTCAGCCCAGAACCTTCTGAAGGGCTTGCTCTGCTAGCTGCTGAGGGGGTTGTCAGTAGATGGTTCTCATCTGTCAACCCTTCTTAGGAATGCCCCTCACTGAAGAGAGCTGACTTGTCCAGAGTCATGCCCTTTTCACGGGACACCTGCCTCCAATGATTGGCCCATGCAGCAGTGTCAAGGCCTGGGCCATTCGTTTCAGTTTGGTACCACCCTGAGATGCCATCTGAGCTTCAGTTTCCTGCAATGTTGGCTGCAGCCTTTAACGAGACTGCCTTTCAGCCCAACCCCTCCTTTGGGCCACTCTTGCTTCCTCCCTTTTCCACAGGAGTTCAGCCCATGAATACTCCCTGATGTTCTCCCGGCATGCTGATCTCCTTCTCAGGAGCTGATTGCTGGCTCACCCTGTGACCGTGATCTTTCTCTGTGTTACTGTAGTGTCCTCTCTGGCTAACATCATCAGTGGACAGCAGTGTGATGCCCGAGGAGGCTTTTTAGGAGGGACATAATGCAATGAGGCCATTTACGGTTTTTCATCTAGCAGAGATATGTGGATTCGATTCTTTCCAGACTCAACCTCTGTTAACTGCTACAAAACTCTACCTGCAATCTATAACTTGTCTGTCTGTCTGTCTATCTACTCTATCTATCTATCTATCTATCTATCTATCTATCTATCTATCTATTTTTCGTATCTATCTATCTATCTATCTATCTATCTGTCATCTTTCTACCTATCAATATTGTTGGTGCCCCACCCAGGTCCCCGTTATTGGCTGGTGCACCCTTCTCCCAGCTGCTATCACTGTGACAGTGACACTCATGACAGTCACTCATGACAGTTCACAGGTGCACCCCTTTCTGGAAATTTTCCTTTAGCCAGACAGGAGCTGCTTTATCCTGGAGGCTGTGAAACCCTTCCCCTTCCCCAGTGGCCGACCTCAGACAATGACTGACTGGCACTGGGGTAAATGGACAGCCCTCTTGCCCCCATGTGGGACAAAGTCTGTAGTAGAATTTGCACTGCAGAGCTCCCCGGAAGATCAGACTGAAAACTGTTTTCAGCCGAGAGCACATTCCTGCTTCGCTGTTTTGCTTTCCTGAATCCTCCTCTTCTGAGTGTACTTCCCCAATAAAAATACTTGAGTGAAAGCCCTTATCTTAGGCTCTGCTTTTTGGAGAGCCTGACCTGAGACATTTGCTATCAAGACTGGTCCTAAAAAAGCAAACAAGCAAGCAAGCAAGCGGACAAAAAATAAAGGCAGGCACCAAGTATGGGATTCTGGAACTGGACTGCAATGGAGACTGCATCGTTGCTTATCAGTGGAATTATTGCTAGCCTCTGGCAGGCTGTGCGATTGCTAAGGTCTTTACCTAGGTGAACTTGCAAAGATGACGTACCAGCTGGTTCAATGTCTTAGGGGTTTGGGCTGCTGTAACAAAATACCATGGACTGAAGGGGCAGGGGGGCTTAAACAAGAAAAATTCATTTTCTCATGGTTCTAGAGGCTGGAAGTCCAAAATTAAGGTGTTGCACTTTTGATTTCTCCTGAGGCCTCTCTTCTTGTCTGGGAGACACCCACCTTTTTGCTGTGTCTTCACATGGCTTTTTCTCTGTGTACATGCTCCTCTGGTGTCTCTTTCCTCATAGAGATACAAGTCACATTGGATTAGGGCCCTGCCCTTATTATCATTTCATCTTTAGAAGGCCCTTTCCCCAGATACAGTCACATTGGAGGTTAGACCTTCAACATATGAGTTTGGGGAAAACACAATTCAATCCACAATGAAGTGTACCTTCATTGTGAGAGAGAAAATGGCGGCCTCAACTCTGTTAATTAACAGTTTAAAGCAAAGTCACGCCTTTAAGGAGGAGAACTTCCATTCCTATGGCCAGAGGCAGACAAAGCTAAAAACCAAGCACAGGGCTTGATTGTGGAAGTGACAGAACTTTAAAGAGGAGTGAATTCTCAGCGAAGATGAATCACCTATGCTGAAAGCAGGGCCTCAGTATTTGGGATGTGAATATCTGGATAGATGTACTTGAGAACTCATTCTCTAGAATTCCCTGAGCCATTTGGGCCTGAACAAATGGCCTACTCTCCATTGTTCACAGGTAGAGGCTCCTACTTGCTTGAAGATGATTCGGAGGCCTCACATAAGGCCTTCAAGACAATGCTTGCCCTACCTCCCCTTACTGGCCCCCAGAGTCACAGACAGGGTTAGATCTCAGCACAGTCAGACTGGGGAAGTAGTGGGTCTGCTAAGGGACCCACAGATCACACCCAGAGCTACCAGACCTGACTGCAGTATAATGGCAGGAACCAGGAATGGATTCAGAAGGGCCTGGGTGAGGAGGGGACCAGAATACAAAGCTGGATGGGGCCAGTTTTCCAATACAAGGCACTCTCCCACAACTCAGGGTATAGTGCTCTGGCCAGGGCCCTGAGATATGGTTCTAATGCACTGCTGAGATGACTCTTGGAAGCTTGGCTAAAGCAATGGCCTACATTAAATAAAACACAGTTACCAGAATTACCATGGTGAACAGGTAGGAAGAGACCAGAGGCTTGGAGAAGTGGGCAGGCTAGAGCGGGTCTGTGATATAATCTGGAAAATCCAACTAACCATGCTCCGCAGGGGGCCTGGACGACACTCTTGTTGCTAAGGTGATGAGGGGTACCAGCATCACCAGGGGGTTCAGTGGTAGGACTGATGGAAATTCTTAGTAAAAATGGGGATGTCTCAGAATAGCAGATGCCAGGTGGTAGCATAATTGTCAGAGGCAAGGAGAGCATAATTACCGTAATGGGCATCAAGGTTAGCATGAGAGCCAGGACAGCCTGGCCTTCAGGGACTTCTGGAAATGGCATGAAGATCATGGTGTTCCTAGAGGGAGACAGATGGGCAGCCAACAAGGATACATGGCTTTGGATAAACACGCACACACATGTGTATAGGTAAAACTGAAAGAGATCAAGCATGGATGAGTGTTAAGTCCAAATTCAGGCTCTCCAAAAGAAAGTCATGTTCCCTTGCCTCGTTTCCAAACCTAAGCTTGTTCTCAAACCCAGAACGCATTGACTAAAGGAGAGGCCAAGTCATGTAACACTGTGGTAAGTGTCTACAGTAGCACGCTGCATATACTAGTTCTTTCCCGAAGAGCCTGTAATTATTTACTTGCATAACCAGGTACTGGGGAAAAGGAATACCTGGAGCCTTGTAAGGTCTGCTGGAGACAAGTTCTGGGCTGACACTGATGCCTGGGAAATAAAGTACAATTATGATGTCCCTGTTAGGTTAGCGGGGACCAGGTAATAAATGGCTCTCTGGCCCAGGTGTTTCTCAAAATATCCACCTGGTGGTCACTTCCCTGGTTGCTGAAATATAATTGGAGTGGACGTCGTTAGCAGAAGATATATATAACCTTTACTTGGTTCTTAGACTTGTAGAGTAAGGACTATTGAATAGGAAAGGCCAGTAGAACTCTTGGAAGCCTCCCTCCCTCTACCAGGATGATAAATCAAAAACATCACATTCTAGGGAGGATGGCCGAGATTTAGCTCCATCCTGACTGACCTAAAGGGTGCTGAGATGATGGTTCCTTGTAATAGTCCCATATAGTTCACCAGTCTGACCGCTGCAAGACTCAGGTGGATCCGACAGACAATGGCAGATTTTGGCGAGTTTAACCAAGCAGTAGTCTCACTTGTAGCCACTGTATGACTCATCCTATATTTACCAGAGCAGGTTAGCATGGCCTTGTTAATGGTCATGCAGCTATTGATCTGCTGAATGCATTCTTTGTCTTCATACCCTTCATAAGCAGGAAGGATCAAATGCGCTTGGCATGTACCTAGAACAGACAGAAGTTTACATTCACCATCTTACCTCTGGGAGATTGTGAATTTTTTATTCAAAGTATAGTTCCAAGTACCTTCGACTCTCTGGACATTCTACCAAACATCAGAATGGTCCACTTTGTTGATGCCATCATGTTAATTGGACCCAATGAGAAGAAGTGACAGACACTCTGGATGCATGGAAAGGCTCATGCTTTCCAGAGGGCTGGTGATAAGTCCTAGAGACCTAGGATTCTGCCACAGCATTGACATTTTTAGGGGACCAATGGATCGCTTCTCAGCCTTTTGGCTAAGATCAAGTGTAGGGGACCAATGGCCTAGGGAAAGTCTCTTCGTACCCCCTCTCACTAAGAAAGAAGCATAACAGCTAGTAGGCTTCTGTGGTTTTGGAGGCAGCATATTCCATGCTTGGAAATTCTGCTACAACCCATTTATCAGGTGACATTGGGAGTCCCCTGGCTTGGACAGTACTTGCCTGGTCAAGTCACTAAAACCAACAGGAGCACTAGCTCAGTGTGAGGGGTTATCTAAAATGAGTGGTGAAGATGGAAGGTCAAGAGTAGTGGTCATGACCTTGAGAACAGGCAGCTGGGCTGTGGTTCACTCTATTAGCCCACCTTTTGTATGTTTTCCAGGAACCCATGACCTATCAGAATCCTGGAGATGCTCTATCTGGTTAGAGTAGACCTAACAGAGAAGGAAGCAGACCAGCACTGTGCAAAGGTTGAGTGTATCAGGTACTGTTGGGGCCCAGCCCAGACACCATGTACCTGCTGTGAGTCGTGGCCACCTGACCTAGGAGATGACTAGCCCCTTCCCCCCCAGGTGCCGATCTCAGCCATTGACTGACCAGCACAGGGAACAAAGGTCCTCAAGGTGGGACTGACTCTTTGGTAGTCCTTGATTTAGTGCTCTCTATTAGAGCTTCCCAATGGGCTCAGTCTGAAGCTACTGACCAGCCAAGACTACGTTTTTACTTAGCTTCCCTTCCCCTCCTGTTCTCTCCGAAGAGTGCTCCCTCCAACAAATCACGTGAGCAAGAATCCCTACCCTAGAGCTGCTTCTAGGGTACTCAGCCTAAGACAATATATGCATTATTTGTGTTATTATGTATGTCTGTTTACTATAAACACAGTACCTCTTTCTGCAACGTCATTATCTGGTGTATACCCATGTTCACATCTGTGCCCCCCGGATCATGTTCATGAACAACATGGCCCACATATGTCTAACTCCAATTTACTTTGGGGTTTCTTGCATCAGTGAAGTGATTCCGATCTACATGTTTTGAAGGATTGAGAATTTTGCATCAGGAAATTTTCGCTAGTTCAAACGGAGTTCGTAGGTGGAATCCCATCACATAACTGAACTTGAACTTGCTGAATTCTATCATAGAAAGTCAGAGAGGGAGGGAGGGAAGAAGGGAGAGAGAGACAATGAGAAAGAGAGGCTTTTATTTATCCATTAATTTATTAATTTTTGGCTTTTGAGCTTCTGAGAGCCCACGTTTTGATTTTAAGGATTTTCAAGGAGAACTTTGACAACACCTATTTTTACCTTGCATGCTTAATTTTAAAGGAGACTCTCTGGTGATAAACTATTGAATTATTTTATATTTTAGACTCTTCATTTCAGAGTAGGCTCCCCCACTTTGGTCTGAATTAGTGAGGTTTGACGAAATGTGGACAGCAAATGAATTGCAAATTATATGTAAATGTGTATAAATTAGCACCAGTTATTAGAATAATTTGCATCAACAGCTCTATAATTAGGCAGCAACCTGAGAGAGAAGGGCAGTGGGCAAAGGATCTGAGGAAGCTGGGAAGGCAGCCCAGGAGTCCTGGGGTCCCCACCTCTATGTTAATGAGGCTCTGTTTTCCCCTTCTCCAGGCCCCTTGGCACAGGGCCTCGGGGATCTAAAATCCATACCCTGGCTTTCGCCTGGTTCTTGCTAAGATTCCTTGTTGGCACCGCTCGGGAAACTGGGCTTTTCCTGCTCAGTGCGGCACAGCGAGAGGCTGTGGGCTTCGGTGTGTGGAAGTCTCAGATCTACTGCTTTCAGGACAGCTTCAGCCGAATCACTGTCTGACTCTCAGTTTCCTCATCCCTAAAATGGGCTTTGCAACAAGCGCTTGCTCCCACATTGTCTCCTAGCGCTATGTGGTTCAGATGAGATTATGTATCGAACTCTACAGCCCTCTTCGTGCATTCGGTATTACTGGGACAGCTGACTGCATCTAGCCAGCCAGTGGCAGATCCAGGATGAAACCCAGGCCCGTCTGGCTTCAGACCCCTTCTGCATCCCTGCCTCCCAGGGAAGCAGGAAGCAGGCGTGAAGTATAGTTCCTTCCCATTATCCATTCTCCTGGTACCACTTGGCCTCCTGCCCCATGTGGGTGCAGGTCCCTTGAGGCCAGATGCTATGTCCTCTATGCCTCTTGCGTCCTGTTCTCAGCACACTTTTTGGTGGGCATGCCCTGGTGAGTGCCCGGTCCTTGGGGCCTGTGCCTATCTATGGGCTTATTGAGGGCATTTCTCTTTCTCTTTCCCTTTATCCTGGGACAACAAGGGAAATGACACAGAGCTCCTATCCCCTCGTCTATAGCTACCCTTGCATCAGCCATCCTTGAGCAAATGAGGGTAGCTACAGGTGTGCAGGATCTTGGAAAACCAGATGACGATACAAATAATCACCTACTTGCCTTTGGAATGAATCATATGGATTTTCTTTTTAGCATATTTGCCATCTTCATTTGCCATGAAAACACATACCCATGCTCTGAACCCAGCCCAGAGGACAATGTGTGGCTGGAGGGGAAAACACTAAGGTGGGGGAGTCACCACTGGGGCGGGTACCTAAGGGGTGAGCACCTGTCACGGAAAGATCACAGGGTTTGGGTTCAGAATCAGGTACTGGTTCCTGCCCTGTGATCTTGTAAGCTTTCTGAGCCTCCTGTATCCTTCACAGAGTGACCTTGAGGATGAAATGGAATTTTATATGTAAAAGGAATTTTCCATTATTTCATTATGATCAAGGACCCGAGCACAGCCCAGCTAGATCTCTAGTTCCTGCCTGCCTGTCCCACTTCGCATCTGCCTGTCCATCCTTCAACACACACCCGGGCCCCCCGTCGTGGGCACTGCTCGTCATTCCAACTATCTTCACTCACATGGCCATCTCTTCCCTGAGTGGCTTTTCCTGCTCCATTGGCTGGACCAGCATCTACTGATTAATTCATCCGTTTAGCAGATGCATGTTTACCGAGCATGTACGGTGTGCCAGTCACAGTGACGGGCGGTGGGGACACAATGGTGAACCAAACAAAGGTATTTCCTTTCCTCATGGAGCTTACATTTCCTGAACGATTTCACACTCGCTTAAATATTACAACCTTCCCTGACATCTACCCTCCCTTTGCAGATGTGTGCCCCCTCCTGTTTACCCACCCCGTGTCTAAAGTTCTGTCATTTTGCCCTTGACATTGCGCTGACCCTTACACACTCTGCCCCCCCCCCTTCTGCCTCTTCAGCTCCTCCTGTGTTGCTTTTCCCCTTTCTTCTCTCTCTTTCCCTCCCTCCCTCCCTCCTATGGCAGCCATTTCCTTTGTCCCTCCCTGGAATTTATAAGGCCAATCCTTGAAATGAGAAGGTGACTACTTTCAAACAGATAAAAAGAAAGCCCTTCTTTTCCCAGCAGATAATTAATTTGTGTCACTTGCTGGTCGTGGAACATAATTGAGGCCAAGGGCTTAAGAAGGCCCCGAGAAGGAATTAGACACGTAGCCACACCAGAGGGAATGTATCGCTCACTCCCTTCCCTGTCCCTGGAGGGCGAGGGTGGTAAGCCCTGCCCTGTGCATTGGTCACGTGCCACCGTGGTGAGCTGCAAGCCAGCTTTCTGGAGCCAGCGGGGGGACTTGTTGTTAAAGGGTGCTTGGAGAATAGGTTGGAAGTCCTGGGTTCGAGTCCCAGTTCTGTCATTTTATTAGTGGGATGATTCAGTTTTATTCCTTAATCTCTCACAGCCTCCAGATGCCCGGAACCCCTAAATCCTATGTGTTTCCCCTCCCCACCCCCGTGGGCTGTGGAAGGTTCTGGAAAGCGTAGTCTGTGGACAGCTTGGCAAGCTGTAGAATGTAAAGGGCTGAGTGTTCCATGATGCTCATCCTGTTTCCCACCTTTGGCCATGGACGCGGCAGAAAGGATATTCCCCAGAAGCTGGAAGTGTAAAGCTGTTGGCACGGATCTTGGCTACGGGGACCATCATACAGGCGTGTGGCGATCACAGGGGAGCTCCTGGGAGCAGAAACGACCCAGTGTCCCTGACGCCCAGGTCTGCGTCTGGCACTACCCAGCTGTGAGGTCCTGTGAACTCCTTTTTTCCTTTCTGGACTCTCAGATTCTTTTTTTTTTTTTTTTTTTTTAATTTTTTTTTCAACGTTTATGTATTTTTGGGACAGAGAGAGACAGAGCATGAACGGGGGAGGGGCAGAGAGAGAAGGAGACACAGAATCGGAAACAGGCTCCAGGCTCCAAGCCATCAGCCCAGAGCCTGACGCGGGGCTCGAACTCACGGACTGCGAGATCGTGACCTGGCTGAAGTCGGACGCTTAACCGACTGCGCCACCCAGGCGCCCCTGGACTCTCAGATTCTTAATCTGCAAAATGGGCACTGGAGGGTGGAGCGAAAAGAGTCATACCAGATCATGATTTTGCAAACCGTATTCCTTGGAACATCGGTGAGAGATTTCAAGAAAGAAAAGAGCTCCAGAGAAATAAGGTTTCGAGAGAAAGTTTGAGAAATTCTGCCTAATATATGAAGGTAATCAGAGTGCAGGCTAGCATAATACATCTCTTCAAAGTCCTGTAATAGGGAGAATTGGTTTTGTTTAACCTGGTTTGGCCCAAATTTTGCAGAGCCGTTATGAACGTCCTATAGATGTTGATGCTCTCAGCGATATGCCTTGGGGAGCATGTGACAAAGCCCTTGCATTCGTCCCTGTCAAACATTGCGTGCCTCCGTAATACTCACGTGGCAATTCCACCCAGACCGGGGTTTGGGGGGCCATCACGCTCACACCGAGGGTTGGCCAGGGGTCAGTGCTGTGCTGTTTTGGAAAGTTCTGTTGAGGCTGTCTGCCGCCTCCTTCCCAGCTATGCTTTTTACGCTTAGGTGACATTCAGGTCCTTTTCCCTGAGCCCGCCACAGAGGCAGGTAGCAAGGGAGCCGGCAGACA
Source organism: Felis catus (assembly GCF_018350175.1). Classification (NCBI taxonomy): domain Eukaryota; kingdom Metazoa; phylum Chordata; class Mammalia; order Carnivora; family Felidae; genus Felis; species Felis catus. The sequence goes on along the minus strand of NC_058377.1, from coordinate 13,944,399 downwards.
GGGAGCCCCGCCTGGGTAATTGGGAGAGCGCTGCAGGTGCCGGCATGTTGCACATGTTGCAAACTAGCCCCCCGAGGCACGACGTGAACTGAGTCTCAGGAACTGGCAGCGTGTGAGATGGGCTCCAAAGAACGCAAAACCAGGCAACGTTACTCAGCATTTCCACGAAAAGCGCATTGGGCACTTTGTGCCAGGAGCTATACCAATTGCTGGCCACACAGCGATAACTCAGACCCAGTCTCTCTGACCTTGAGGTGCTCTTGGACTTGGGGAGGGAGAGGAAAAGAGACAGCATATAAACAGGTAACAGCACCTACTCGCAGGCACTGGTGGGAAGGATCCCCTGGGAAGTTGGTTAAAAACTCAGTTGCCCGGCTTCTGATCCTGAGGGTCGGAATCTGTGGTGTGGGGGCCAGACACCCGCATATGCTGGTATGGGGCACTGCGGCGTTCCCTGAGTAGGATCAACGGGGAAATCACGCTACTGTGGAGTCAGGACGTTGCCCGGGTGAGCCTGGACAGGGCCCTCCCCTCTCCCCAGCTTTACGGAGGGGTAACTGACAAACAACACGGTAAGAGATTTAAAGTGTGCTCTGCGATGATTTGATCTACATCTACAGTGTGAAAAGATCCCCCCCCCCCACGTCCATCACTTCACATACTTGTCTCTTTTGTTCTTTTGGGGAGAACATTGAAGTTCTGCTCTCTTAGCATATTTCGGTCATACTGCAGTGTTTTCAACGACAGCCCCCCAAGTGATACCTTAGATCCTCAGACCCTGTTCATCTTCTAGCGCCACGTTTGCACCCCCTTACCAACCTCTCCCTATTTCTTCCACCCTCAGCCTCTGGCAACCACCCTCCTATGCTCTGTGTCTAGGAGTTTTGACTTTTTCTTTAGATTCCACAGTGATACCATGCGGTATTTGTCTTTGTCTGTTTTATCTCACTTAGCTTATTGATTGGACACGCTCATGCATTTGTGGGTGCAGTGCCCTTGGAATGTCGGGTGTAAGGCACCTGGCACAGAGTCTGGCTAGCCACGGGAGCCCTGTGGCCACACCACAGGGGCATGGCCATTCTCGGTACATTTATTGAGCGGATTTATTGAAATGCGAAGGGCAAGGAAGGCAGGAAGGTCACCCGTCAGTCTACTTCCTCAGGGCTCATGTCAGAGGGCAGCAAGGAGCCAGCTGGGTCCTGGCTGTGCCTGGGTCCTGCTGAGCACGTAGCACTTTACATGGGTGTAAAGATACCATTTAACCGCAGAGGTTAAGACACCTTAAGACACCAACCTCTGGTTGGGCCAGACATCTTAGTGCTCTTCGCAAAGGAGTGTTTAGGAGGCTTGTGAGGCTCTGCAGAGCTGCATGGCTCGATCCAGCCAAGATCTGAATTCCGTGTTATAGCAGCTCCTTTGGTCTGATTCACACATTTCGTACCAAAGCATTCACTTTCTCACAGCATTTATTAATTTCCTGTGGGTATGCCTTATTGCCTTTGCTAGATCCTAAAGGCCAGGAACTGGACAGATGACACCTTTTCTTCCTTAACCCAGTGCTGTGCAAACAATAAGTACTCAATACAGACCTGTGGCTAATTGATAATTGATCTGTTGCAGCAGGGAGGGAGGATGCCAGCTGTGGCTGTTTTGTCCTCAATTTGGGTTCATTTCCACCTTTAAAGAGCTTGTGCATTATTATATTATCGTATTATGCAAACCAAATATCCTAAAAAGACAGATAGTTAACAAACAGACTAGTAGATTAGGGATTGCCTATGGGATTCATCCTAATCAACCAGCCTACTTATCTGCCTGTGATCAGGGCCCTGAATCTTTATCATTCAGCCGAGTGAAGCAACATACCAGGTTCCCAGAGGAGTAGAACGGGATTTCAATTACATATCCATTTTTTTATCACTTCACTGAAATAACATGGGCTCCCTGGCTCTAAATTGCTAAAAACCAGTTTAAGTTAAGGAGACAAATAGACACTAATTACAGAGCAATGTGGAGTCCAAAGAATCAAGGCACTTGGCCGAGAAATGCCTTCCGTCACTCCCTCCATTGCAAAGTGGGAAGAAATTGCAATTTCCTCTCCTGCTACTTTATTCCCAGGAACCCCTCCCCTCAGGAGGGTAGGAGTATGGCAGGGTGGGGTGGGGGGGCTACAAAAGAACCATCTGGGGAGAGAAGTTTAGATGTTCCTCTTTTAGCCCTGGCAAGCTATTAACTCGAAGACCATGGCATCTGTTTCTTTTGTATAATAATCTGCGCTGTTGTCTACATTCTTATGTATTTAGAGGCATCCTCTAAACCTACTCAGAACTGCAGCCTCCCACTGAAAAGAATAATAATACATAGGCAGCAGGTGACCCCACGAGCTCCATGCTAGCTCCATGACCAATTGGTTGAGTGACCTTGGACAAGTTACTTCATTTTCTGCTTTGGTTTCCTCTTCTCTACAGTGAGATCCACTGGTATGCTGGCAAATATTTGACTGGCTCTCCAGGGAGGAAAAGCCCTTATTTGTAGCTTTTGCCAGTTTCCATGGTGTAAATACTCCCACCATGGCCGATTTCAAGCTGCCCGCCTGATGTCACTGAATATGGAATGGGAAGAGATGCCCACAGTCAGCTCTCACGAGCTGGCATGAGATGGTTTCAGCATACCACTGGCTGAGATATCACCCATCATCAAATCGAATGATAATGGGATGGTTCTACAGAGTGCACGCACTCTCTCTGCCTGTCTAGGTATGTCCATAGTCCTAGTTCCTTTTTTTTTTTTTTAATGTTTTATTTATTTATTTTTGAGAAAGAGAGACAAAGTGCGAGTAGGGGAGGGGCAGAGAGAGAGGGAGACACAGAATCTGAAACAGGCTCCTGGCTCTGAGCTGTCAATATAGAGCCCAACGTGGGGCCTGAACCCACGAACTGTGAGATCATGACCCGAGCTGAAGTCAGACGCTTAACCTGCTGAGTCACCCAGGCGCCCCCATAGCCCTAAAATTTGATGACAGGCAAGAAGGAAAACATCTGGTTTCTGCCCATCTCAGAGGCCGGGTAAGAATAAAGGAAACAGTGTTTTCAACATGAGATAAAAATAAAATACAGAATTTAGTTCATTCTTTATAGCAGTGTTTAATGAATATGTGATAACATTTATTAATAAAACGTAATAATTGTATTCAAAATTTCATTGAATGGAAAACACTCTTCTCCGCTTTTGTGCCTTTGTGAAGGGGAAAGTGGACAATTTATTCCCTGTCAAGGGAGTTTGACAAGAAATAGATCAACAAGGTGCCTTCTCCCCGTCTGTCATGTCCAAGTCCACATGTTCAACAAATGCTCAGCATCTGCGTATCGATGACACCTCCTGGCCATGAGGACTTTCCTCTTTTAAAAATGGCAGCGATCTGATAATCAGGCACTGAGTACTGACTGGACCCTTCAAGCCTCCCACCATGCCTCCTGTTACCTGCGCTGACATTCATTTCCCTGTATCAAATGCTTCTTCCTATAGCTTCTCTGCAGACCCTTCCCTATCATGTATGGCCCCTCTTTCTTTGACCCAGCATAGTACCATGGCAATAAAAATCTCTCTTACGGCGCAGGTCTTACCCTACCTGGATTACAGTCACCGATACACTTGTCCTATCCCCGAATCAGACAGTGAGCATCTTGCAGGAAGAGATTAGGTATTATTAATCATTTTTTATTTCCTGCAGTGTGCTTAATAAGTGCTTTTTGAATTTTAATTGAATTTCTATGACTAGAAGCTGATGTACCTCCTTAATCTAAAGAGTTCTTTAAAAAAATGAATTCAGAAGTTACATCCTATTGAAGAATATCTAGAATAACATTAGCCAGAACTGTTGGGATGGTAGACGACCACATTCTTGGTACGCTTTGTGGTGGTAAGTTTTTGATGCCAAAAGACACACCCTCACCCCCTCTCACGTGCACGCAGTAATTTGCCTGACATTCCAGCTTCCACTTCCTTAAATAAAGTACCTATTTATACCCACATTCATTAATTTTATAATTGGAATTACCTGGACAAGAATGTTTTCAATTAAAAAAAAATCTAAGAACATGGAACATTGCTAGGTGCCATGCAAGATATGGAAGTGATGGAACAGAGTCCATGTTCTCGGGGACCTTAGAGTTTTTCAAGGTCAAAGCAGTTGAAATATATGTAAGAAGTCTGAGATTAGTTGGGGAATGTTTGACCTAAACCTTGAAAGATGAAGTAGAATTTGGGTAAGAAGAGGAAGAGGGAAATGGAGAAGAATAGAAGAGATAGAGGAAGAAAACTAAAGAGGGAGAGAAAGAGGTAATTGTAGGACTTAAAGGGAAAGGTGTGGCATAGGGAGAAGTGGATGAATAGGAGGAGTCTTGACTGACTGGTGGGTGGTGTTCATGCTCGGAGATAAATTACAGGTTTATCTGAGAACCAAAAGATGTAGGGTCACAGACGTCTTTGAGTTTGGACTTTTTCTCTAAGAAGCCCTAAGAAGCCACCAGATCTTTTGATAAGGGAAGTAGCCTGATGACAGATCTTGGAGGGTATGACCAGAGGGTAGAAAGCAGTTAGAGTCAGAGCCTTGGGTGGGACCAGCCAGGAGAACTGGGGATTCTGGGTTTCACAGTCATGTAGTGGCCATGAGGATGGACCAAAAGGGACAGGAGTTAAGGCCCCAAGGAGGGAGCATGACCTGGGGGCTGGTCAAAACTGTTTAATAGTGAGTTACAGATCAAAGTAAAAGGTGATGGGTGGGTAGCTCTTGAAAGAACACAGATTATGGGAATGAAAACGGAATGTAGAAGCCATTGGAAAACCCAAGAAGACCCATGGAGGTGGCAGCTCTTTCTGTCTCTCCTTCCCTCTCTTTGGACCCCAGAACCAATTCTTCTTCCTACACAGCTCCTCTGCTTTCTTCTCTCTACCCTCTGGCTTCCTCTGATCACTTACTCCTTCCTCTCCCTCAGCAAGTTCAGCCATCACCTTTGGCCCTCCCACTGCTAAGTGACTCAGCTACTCAATATTTGCCTCTTCACACTTCTGAGGGAGGGCACCTGGTTGACTCAGCATTCCATACCTGTTACATTCTAATCTTGTGGGTGGCCAGCCAACCTGTGGCTTGGCTGGTCTTGGCTCAGGTGCCCACTCCTGGTCCAATCAACCTAGTCTGGTGGGGGTGTGGTGGGGCCAGAATTTGGCTCACGTGATGAAACGCAGAGCCTGGGTACTGCAGGCGGGGCCTTAGAAAAACCTATGGGTTGAGTAGGGGGGAAGGCATCATGATTATTATTTCTTTACATATTCTTTGGATTTAGAAGCTAAAGATAATGATGGGGTCAATAATGACTAACTGTTCACAAGACTCACTAACTAGAAGAATAAAAATGTCAGTGACAGAAGAATAAGAAAATGTGGCAGGGAAACAGGTAGAAACAGGAAAATGATATGCACATGTAGGGGTGAGTTTCACTTATGCATTCATTTAGCAAATATTTATTGACTACCTACCATGTGCGAAGGATGGTGTTAGGTAGGTCCCGAGGGATTCATGGACTTGAAACATTGGAACCATCAATAATCTAATAATAATGATATTTCCCATCTATTAAGCTCCTACTGCACTCAGTGTGCTTTTTGGTTTACTATCTCATTTAGCCCTTACAACCATCTTTAAAAGATGCTATTATTCATTTCATTTTACAGTTGGGGAAATTAAGAAATTAAGTCTCAGAAAGATCATGTAACCATCCTAAGGCCATACAGACCAAGAGATGAATGAATAAATAAAATGTGGTGTGTGTGTGTACGTATCCCTATCTATCTATCTATCTATCTATCTATAATGGAATATTATTTAGCCTTAAAAAGGAATACAATTTTGATAGATGCTATAACATGGTTGAGCGTTGAAAACATGATACTAAGTGACATAAGCCAGACACAAAAGGGAAAATATTATCTGCTTCCTCTTGTGTTGTGTCGAGAGTGGGCAGATTCATAGAGACATAACAGACCAGAGATCACCTGGGGCTGAGGGGAGAGAAATGGGGAATTATTGTTTTGTGGGTATAGAACTTCTGTGTGAGGTGGTGGACAAGTTCTGGAGTGGGATGGGGTGATGGATGCGCAACAGTGGGAATGGACTTAGGGCCACTGAACTGGCCACTTAAAAGTGGTAAAAACATATCTTTTATACGCAACATATTTTATTTTCTCGTGATGAAAAAGTTGCACATAACTTCCTCTGGCTGCTGTGTGGAGAATAGATTGTGGGGCTTCCTGGCGGGGGCGGTGGGGGTGGGGGAAGAAGTAGAAGACCAATGTGGGGGAGTCTGTCCTGGGGTCTTATTGAGATAATGGTGCCTTGGACCAGAGTGGTGCCAGCAGAGATGGAGGGAGGACCAGAGATGAGCTGCAGACTTGTCTGAAGGCAGAGAGCTGACAGGGTGCACCATGCATGTAGGATGTAAGGAAATGGGGGATTCCGTGTGACACCCAGGGTCTTGTCGTGAGGCACAGGATGCATGATGGTGTTGGGTTCTGATACTTGAGGGGGAAATAGCTGAAATGCTCTCAGCGGGGAGCTGAGCAAATAATATACTTGCTTAGTGCCATCCAAGGAGCAGGAGAAGGGTTTGGGGTCAACATTACAAAACACAACAACAGATCTTTCTAATAGAGTAATTCTGAGCATGCAGTCTGTCAGGTTAAGAGTTCCCATCTGATTGTGTACAGGAACCGCTCTTGGTGAGGCAGCCATGCAGAAGATACACTCAGGGCTGGGAGATCTTTAAGACCCATGTCGATCCTCAGATTCCTTCATCCTAAATTCTTGGAGGTCTTTGCAAATAAAATTTCCGTTGCAGATTGAGACAGAAGCCAGATTACACAAGTGGATGGTAAGGTAACGAGGCTGTGCCTGCAAATCTTGGGATAATTTTTAAGAATCTCATAACCAGGGAAGTCAGTGGTGTCAAAGAGCATTTTTTTTTCTGCTTTCTTTTTCTATTTTTCCTTTTTTTCCCTTTCTTCCCTTTCTTCCTCCCTCCTTCTCTTCCTCCCATCCTTCCTCCTGCTCTCCCTCCCTTCCTTCCCTCCCTCCCTCTTCCTTCCTTCCACCATCTCTTCTTCCCCAATTCACCCCTACCTCTGCCCCTGCTATTGGAGTGCCTGGGTGGCTCAGGCAATTGAGCATCCGACTCTTGATTTCGACTCAGGTCAGGATCGCACGGTTTGTGGGATTGAGCCCTGCATCAGGTGCTGAAAGCCTGGAGCCTGCTTGAGATTCTCTCTCTCTCTCTCTCTCTCTCTCTCTCTCTCTCTGCCCATCCCATGCTCATGCCCTCTCTCTCAAAATAAATTAAAAAATTAAAAAAATAAAAATAAAATGGAAGAAAATGATCTCATACTGGCTATTCTCTAAGAGGACTCTGGGCACTAGGTGATGTGAGGCTGGCTGGGTATTTGGGGTTCAGATTGGGACATAGAGAACCCATAGAGAATGTGGGTCCCAATCCACATCACCCCAGCCACCACCGTGATCCCTGGACGCGTCACCACCAACCTCCTTGGCTCAAATCGCTTCCCGCTCTGCACCCATAGCACACAGATTGCAGGTAACTTTACTCCAGAGAGCCAATTAGCACAGACCCAGCCTGGGTAATTACAGTCTGATAAGATCCTTGCGGCAGATATCCAGGGCAGATAAAGCACTAGGAAGCCATTTCTCAGCAGAACTTGGTGGGAAACAGTATTATAACTTGCCTTCCCTCTCCCCGTCTCTGCCCTTGGTCCCCCACCCCTGCCTCTCCCAAAATGAAACCGGGCCCAGGGAAGAAGGAGACGAGAGGGGATGAGAGAGACCCCAGAGTGGAGAGCCGCCCTCTCCCCGGCCTGGGCCACAACCTGCGCTTGCCTCTCCATCAGCCCTGACAGGTTGTCGTTATCCAAAGCTGGACATGGGAGCAACTCACTGGGAGAGCCAAGGGATTCTTGTCACCAGACAAGTCAGGTGACCTGACGCGATGGTTGGGCCGGGCGACCGGGCTCTACTCACAGTGGCCTCTGGTCCACAGCCACCGTCCACATTCCCTCAGACCTCAGGGGCTCCCACCTCCTGCCCTCCCCATGCCCTCTGGACCTGGGCAGAGGCTGCTGCTTTCTGTGAGCCTGTCTCTCTTCCTCCTCCTCCTCTATCCCACATTTGTCACCTGGACCTCCCCAGCTGCCCCTCACCAGCCTCCCCACAGCCACTTGGGGCTGCCTTTGGTCCGCTCTGCCAGAGGAACTGTTTTAAAATGCAAATCCGGTTATGCCATTCCCTTGCTTAAAACTCTTTGGGTGGCTCCCCACAGCCACCAGGAAAATGTGCAAACACAGCCTTAGCATGGCCGATTCCTTCCTGTCAGATCTGTTAAGAAACAAAACATCGCAGATCCTGTCAAGATCCACTGTGTACCATTCTCCACCCCAGTTTTCTTTTTTGAGGTCTTCAGCTATAAATTTTTCTTTTGTGGCTTTAAATTGTTTAAATTAGCCAACAGTCAAGTTGACCTCTGTTTGCGTTTTTCTTAATGTTTATTCGTTTACTTTGAGAAAGAGAGAGAGAGCATGTATGTGCGTGAGCAGGGGAAGGGCAGAGAGAGGGAGGGAGAGAATCCCAAGCGGGCTCCACACTGTCAGTGCAGAGCCCTGCGCGGGTCTCATCAAGAGTCAGGATGTGGGGGCGCCTGGGTGGCGCAGTCGGTTAAGCGTCCGACTTCAGCCAGGTCACCATCTCGCTGTCCGTGAGTTCGAGCCCCGCGTCAGGCTCTGGGCTGATGGCTCGGAGCCTGGAGCCTGTTTCCGATTCTGTGTCTCCCTCTCTCTCTGCCCCTCCCCCGTTCATGCTCTGTCTCTCTCTGTCCCAAAAATAAATAAATGTTGAAAAAAAAAATTAAAAAAAAAAAAAAAAGTCAGGATGTGGTTAACCGACTGAGTCACCCAGGCGCCCCGACCTCTATTTTTGGTGCACGGTTCCGTGAGTTGTAACATATGCAGATGTACACAGCGCCCTCACACTCAGAATACAGACCAGTGTCCTCAGTCCTGAAAAGTCTTGTGTCACTGTGTGTGGTCAAACCTCCCCTCCTTCCCTAACTCCTAAACTGCGCCCGTCTGTTTATCACTATAGTTTGCTTTTAAAGAAGCACCGTCCGTCCATGCGGTGGCACAGAGCGTAACCTTTTGAGACTAACGTCTTCACTCGGCGTCTTCGAGACCCATCCAAGTTGCTGGGTGTGTCAATAGTTTGTTCTCCCTTTTTATGGCTGACTAGTATTTCATTTCATGGAGGAAAACGGGTCCGTTAATCCACTCCCCTGAAGACGTGCCTGCTGTTTCTTCTTACGGGGGGACCTTCTTCCCCTCCTCATCGTCCTTACCAGTCTGACTCCTCATCCTTCTTCTTCAGACAGCAGTTTACACATCTCTCTGCCAGGGAGGCCTCTCAGACTCTAGACAGAATTAGGTTTTTAGGTTTTTCCCCTAGTACTTCCTGCAGGAAGTACCTGCTCGCTTCAGGGTAGCTTTTGGGTTAAATCACCTGCCCCGCCCCCCCACCAGCCGTAATTTTCACGAGGGCGAAACGATGCAGTCACATTGTCCACTGCTGTATTTCTGTCACCCGGTGAGTCCTAAGAAATGTGTGTTCGGTAAATAAATGTCGGCTTGATTTTATAACCCTGGGGTCTCGCATTGTACCAAACATTCAGTACACCACAATGGGTATGTGACAAATTAGTGAAATTAGTGGGGTTTTCTTGTTTGTTTGTCTTTTGGGTTTTTTTGTTTGTTTTTTGGTTTTGGGGTTTTTTGGGGGGGGTACATCCCTCAATAGACACGTTGGTTTATGCTGCTTTATCTGTACTGACCAACCTTCTGAGTGTTCTGAATCGCCAGTCTTCTTCCCTTTTCTGAGTTACAAAGGGAAACTGAGGTAGCTTATAATCATGATACACTCCAATAACACAAAGATATAGCCTGGGATAAAGTGAAACTGAGGAAGAGTCAGAATGGGAGACGTAGAAAAAGCTAGAACGCAGGAATTCCTGCCATTAAGCCTGAGCTTCCTGGCAACCAAAGACAAAAGGGAAGCCATGAGTGACAGATTTTTGTGTTGCCCGTCAGTCAGAATTACACCAGTTTCCCTGGAGAAGCTGGAGCTGAGGGAAGTTTCTCATCTGAGGCTTCAAAAAGGAATGTGGAATCAACTTTGAAAATACCGTTCTTCCTTTAAATGTCATCGCTAGACCCTTAACTTTCCGGTCAGGCGTTCCTTTGGTGGGACCTTGAAAACAGTCTGCGTAAATACAAGCCGATAAATCTACTTCCATGTGGAGCCAAAACCATTCGGTCCAGATGTTCAGCTCTCTGATTGTCTGGCTTCATCCACAGATAAAATCTAGAATATCTGGGGGCGCCTGGGTGGCCTGGTCGGTTGAGCGTCAGACTTCGGCTCAGGTCATGATCTCACAGTTCGTGTATTTGAGCCCCGCGTCGGGCTCTGTGCTGACAGCTCAGAGCCTGGAGCCCATTTTGGATTCTGTGTCTCCCTCTCTCTCTCTGCTCCTCCCCTGTTCATGCTCTGTCTCTCTGTCTCAAAAATAAATAAACGTTAAAAAAAAATTTAAAAAAAATCTAGAATATCTGGAGGAGTAGTTGGGCACAGGTCCTTCAGATAATCCTCCACGAATATGATTTCTTGCCCCGGGCTTTTCACGACAGCCAGCAGCAGACAATTGGAGTTTATGTTTCCCGGGAAGGGTGTGGCATGTTCGCATCCTGTGTTGTCAACACAGGGCAGCACGCATCCCTCACAGGCCAACCAGACGGGTGACAGGATCACCATCCTCCTATTCCATCAAGGCCTCAGCAAGGCCCTCATCTGATCAGGCTACCATTTCCCCTCCACCCTCAGCTAGGCCACCAATATATAGTTGTGGATGAGGCCCCCTCCCCATCCCATGCCCCCGGTCTATGCAATGCCAGGAAGGACCCTTTTGAAAATTTGGTTCAGTTTCAGGAGGATTGGAAAAAGAGAACTTTAAGATGATATCAGATCCTGGGCTGAAATACTTTTAAGAGGATGAGAGTATGAGCTAACATTTGGATATAGAATGCATTGCTATGTGCATATGCTCTTCCTGAATGCTGGGCAGGAGGTGGGCTGGGCATGGCTCACGTTATCCCCATTTTACAGATGGTGAAAAGGTACTTAGGAGGTTAAATGAGCTTCCTAGAGCCACTCAGCATAGTATGTCAGAACCAATACTTTAGTTTTTCTGGACTCAAATCCTGTGTCCTTTGCACTTCCCATTCCATATATTAATGTTCTACAATACTACATGCTGACGTGGTATAAAGATTTTGTGAAATAATAAGAGAGGCAATTTGTATCTTTAGATCAAGAAGAAGGAGTTTCCAGTCTCAATAAAAGGGATTTGGGTTAGACATTAGGAAGATATTTCTGCCGGGGAGAGTTGTAAATCATAAAAACAGGCCACTGAGGGGGACGCTGGAATTTTCTTACTTATAACCTTTAAAAATGTGAGTGCTGATCTTGGTCGGAGGACAGTTTTGGGGTTATCCTATTTAGAGACCTCATGTCTGCCTTGAGTTTCCTTTTGACTTCCACCCTATCCTTCTGTGGCCCGGCCTGGGCTTCTTGGGGGTGGGTGGCAGGGGGTGGGGGGGCGGGCACCATTAGCCTGGGGCCCTTGCCATTCATTGATCCATTCAACAATAGTTGTTGTGCTAAACCAAAACTGTATCAGAGTCTCAGCAGGATTGTTTACACCAGTTCAGGTGCAAAGGCTTTGATGAAGGAACTAGTTACAGAGACGTGGGCAGGTCAGGGGAACCAGCAAGGCGCAGTGAGGGATCCGAAACCAGGAGTGACGACCAGGCAGCCACATGAGGCAGCACTGGGGCTCAGGGAGCCCTGGAGTCACAGGCATGAGGCTGTCTGGCGCAAGCCTTAGGGAGGACTGACCCTTCTGCCAGGTTCCCAGTGTCAGAGCAGGGAGGGAGTGGGAAAGAAACCCCCACCTCTCTCTCCCCTGCCTTCCCATCTCTCCCTGAGGCTGCACCGGCCTCGGCCAACAAGCAGCTGGTCACCGGGAGAGTCTGGAAGGTGTAGCACCCGGAGGTCAGCTTCCTGAGGCCGGAGAAGGGCAGAGATGGGCGGGCCCGGCCCGAGTGAGGAAGGAGCACACAGAGAATAGCCAGCACGGTGGGCGCCAGGTCCACAGCACCCCTGCCTCCCCCTGCTTTTACTCTGACAGTCGCCACACACACACGCCATGCGCAAACGAGGAAAGGGATATGGCACAATAACGTGGCCGTGCGCGTGATGCAGAAAAACTGAGCAGGTGGAGTGTTGCAAGCCGAAGGGGGCTCTTTTAAGCGGAGTGGCCTGGGGCCTCCGAGGAGGTGACCCTGTGCAGAGATGCGGATGAGGGGAGGGCCTGGCTGCCTGGTTCCAGCAATGGGTGAGAGACCCTCATACCCGAGGCCACGCTTCCACCTGGGCCACTGGGGAGGCAGGCTGGTGTGGCACAGTGCGTGCACACGCGCATAGCGACAGCTTCCTTCGGGGGATGGGGCCGCAGCGTGGCTGCTGCGGGGGCTGCGGGGCTTCCTGGGCGACAGGCGCGGGTGGGGAAGAAGGCCGCTCTTCCCAATCGCTAGGCAGTGACCCAGAAAATGCCTCAGACTCCCGTGGCTTCTTCCCAAGAGCTTGAAGAGAGTGGCAGCTGGTGGACAGGTGGCCGAGCACCCACACTCAGCTCCTGCTGCTCCCCGCAGTGGTCTGGGGGCTCTGGAGTTGGCTATAATTGGGACTGAGGGACTCACACCCACCCCCTCCCCCCAACTCAGGCACAGACGTGTTCCTCACAATCAATCAATCAATCTCTTCTCTCTCTCTCTCTCTCTCTCTCTCTCTCTCTCTCTCTCTCTCACACACACACACACACACACACACACACACACACACACACTCCTAGAAGTACAGGGTTCCAGGAAAGCCAGCCTGTGTGCTGGTTCTGGGAGGCCCTCTTGGAAGAAATGACCTTCAAACTGAGACCAGAAGGCAGAGTAGGAGTTAGTCCAGCAAAGAGAAGGCAGGAAAACGGTCCAGGCAGAGAGAATGATGTGCAAAGGCCCTGAGGTGAGGGGAAGCCGGCTTCCCTGGACCCAGGAACACAAAGAAGTTCAGAATGGCTGTGGCAAGAATTGGGAGAGGTCCTTCAAGCAGATGCAGCAGGGGGGCTGGGGGCCTCCACACTCTCCTCTGGTCCCTCCTGTGAGCTTCTAACTGGGAAGGACACACTTTTCCTGCATCTGGAGAGCTTTACAGTTTGCAAGATGCTTCCATGTCCATTTTTTCATCTGGTTTGCTGCCCGCTAAGATGAACGGCAGGGCCGAGATTCTGAACACTGGTGAGGACAGAAGCTCTGTGACACCTGGTGACTTGTTCAAGGGCACACTGCTAAGGGTCAGGACTCACAGTCTGGTCTGGCTCCTAGCCTGATACTTGCCTCCCTGCAAAGTTCTATACAGACTCCTTGCCTGGGGCCAGGGTGATGGCCCAGTCTGTACCCCAGGCCGCACCCTCCCGGAGGCTGCCCTGCCTCCCCCTGGCCTTGGGCTCCCACCCTGGTGATGCCCCCTGAGACAGCGCACACACTCAGCTGTCCTGAGGCCATGCCTGGTTCTGTGCTCTGTGGCTGAAGCTTTGATTCCCGAGTCCCCCCGAGTCCACGTCCACACAGGCAAGGGGTGCCTGGGCGGGGTCCCCGCACAGATTCCAAGGTGCTTTCTCTCCTCTGAAGAGGACAGGAGATTGCAAGTGTTCAGGTGTGAAAATTTCCTTTTACAGCAGTTCTGCTCTCGTGGGCACTCCACCTTACCCACCTGCCTCATGTCCTTGTTTCATACGTTTGTCTGAGCGCCCATGTTCTCCCTCCCTTGCTCCCTTGCTCCCTTGCTCGAGACTCTGTTATGTGTCCTGGGCTCTCTGGCCTTCTTAGACGTTGTCTGCCTTTCTAGGAGCTTCTCTCTCTGCGTGGTGGCCCTAGCTCCTCAACCCCCATCCCTCCCAGCCATACTCTCATTTCCACGGCAACCCCAACCAGAGAGGGGAGCCCGCCCCCCCCACCGCCTTGCTTTCAGGGAGTCAAGTGGTTGAGGAGACATCATGACTCACCAGCCTCCGAATAACCTGGTTGGGCAGGGGGAGCGGGGAACGAGGGGACAAAGAGACTTTGAGGCCAAGGAAAGAGCAGCTATTAGTCACCAGGGGGAGAAAAAGAAAAGGAATTGATCAGACAGCAGGTGGTCCGAGAAAACTCCCCACGCCCAAATCAGCCTTGAATTTAATAAGGGACAGGAATTAGAGTCGTGGGTGGATCTGCATTGCTACTGGCCCGGTCCCCTCTGTGCCCCAGCCCCCGGGGAGGAAGAAAGGCGAGCAGGCGGGCACCTGGGTGGATGCCTACTTGTGTCTTTGGAAGCTGAGGGTAAGAATGAGAGGAGACAGAGAGGAAGGAGATGTAGGCAAGAGAAGAAAAGAACAAATAGCCACTAGAATCTCCAGGGGCTCTGAATATCTCGCATGCATCCCAGTGACGCGACCCAGTGCAGGGTCTTTTGTAGCTGGACGCTTGTCCTCCCTTCCTTCCTTCCCTTTCACCATGTGACCAAATATGAGTTAAGTAGTTAACAGTAGTTGTCAGCACCTATAGGTATCAGACTCTGGGTAGATGCAGGGAATCAGAGGTGAGGGCGCACGATCCGTGCCCTCAACATGTTCAGTCTAATGAGAGATAAAGGCATGCACACAGTGACTCACCCTAATTGATGTCACAGTGAAAGGGATCTGTGTAGGGTCCGGTGGTGGCCCAGCTCTGACCAGAGGGCTGGGAGGGCTTCACGGAGCCTGGCCTCTGAGCCAAGACCTGGAAAACAAGTCAGAGCTAGCGCAACAGGCAGAGAGAGGAAGGGCAGTCCCAGCAAGAGGAAGAGCTGTGCGGTTCCTGGGTGGCTCAGTCGGTTAAGTGTCTGACTCTCGATTTCGGCTCAGGTCATGATCTCAAGATTCGTGGGTTCAAGCGCCAGGTCGGGCTCTGTGCTGACAGTGTGGAGCCTGCCTGGGACTCTCTCTTTCTCTTAGTCTCTGCCCCTCCCCTGCTCACACACACACTCTCTCTCTAAATAAATAAATAAACATTAAAAAAAAAGAAGAGCTTTGGTAAAGGATTGGGGGTCACTGATGGGCACAGTGTGTTTGGGGAAAATGTAGAATGTGGGAGCAGGAGAAGCTAGTAGCTGATGTCCCCTATAGGGCCCTGCTTAACAAGTGGCAGCAGGATGGGGGGTTGAAGAGGCTCCCAGCTTCTGGGATAAAGGACCTGCCTCCTTCTCCCTACACTGGTCAATGTGACTAAGCCACACTCCCCAGCGTAAGGTTCTAGAGAAGGGTAAGGAGACCAAGAGACCTTTGTTTATGTGGCCGTCGAAAGGGTCTGGGCTTTTGGGTGGCTTGGCTTTTGGGTGGAGGCAGCAGGGACTGGGCACATCCTTCTAATCGTACCCACTCTTTTCTTCAGTTTCTAGTCCTGCAAGATCTTCCTCAAGCCCCTCTCTACCTCCTCAGAGAACATTCACCTTCACTTACCTATGGCAGCCTCAGGACAGAGTCCAGCTGTTCCTGCCCTCATTCTATGGCAGAAATGGGAGCAGAGCCCTGAGGAATCCCAAGGAGAATTGGAATAGGAACACTTGAGATGAGGATTTCTTATTGTAAATGAGCACAAACAATTTAGAAAGCAAATTGGAAAGGTGTATCCAGAGTCTCCTGAAAATCCCTCACTGGCTCCCCATTACCTTAAGGATAAAATGTGAACTCGTTGGTAACAGAACACGGGCTGCCCCTCCTAGCCGCTCAGTCTCACCTCCCCTCATGAGCGTCTGGGGACCCCTCCACACCCACATCTACACCCCACGGTCCTTGTGCCACCAGCAGGTCCTGGAATACACTGTGTTTTCTGGAGCTGTTGTGACTTGAATCTTGCTGTTTTCGCTGTCCAGAATTCCCTTCTTTACCTTATCCACCAGGGTGACATTCCCTACCATTGCAGCAGCTTGCTTGGCCTTACCCATATCCCTCGGCTTATTTGGAAGTAATTTCCTGGGTCCCCGTAACTCTTTGCATCTCACATTTGTAGTATTTATCAAACTGTATCTTTTATGGACTTGTGCCCCACTAGCCAGCAAGCCCCATGATGGCAGAGTGAGCTTTTTCATCTTTGTATCCCCAGTGCCCAGGACAGTCTCTGGCACATAGTAGGTGTCCAAGGAATATTTGGTGAAAGCATGTATAAGTCATGAAAGTTATCCTGCCCCTTGATTTGATAATCTCAGTTGTAGACATTTATCCTAAGGAAATATTACATCCCTTTGATCAGTCTGTAATTCTTTCCTGTATCTCTTCTCTTATTTTTTAATGTTTATTTATTTATTTTGAGAGAGTGAGCACAAGCAGGGGAGGGGCAGAGAGAGAAGGAGACAGAGAATCCCAAGCAGGCTGACAGCGTGGAACCTGACACGGGGCTAGAACCCACAACCCGTGAGACGATGACCTGAGCTGAAATTGAGAGTCGGACGCTCAACCGACTGAGCCACCGAGGCGCCCCTGGATCTCTTCCCGATCTATCGCAGTATTTGCACGTCAATTATTTACCAAATGCTTACCAGGCACCAGGCAAGGTGACCAGACCGACCATTCCCTTCTGCCTGGTGCCATCCTGGTCTTACAGCTGGGAAGTTCATTGTCCTGGAAATCAGTCCCAGGCAAGTCAGGCGGGCTGTTCACCCTGGTGCCAGACTCCATTTTTCATAGGCTGGAGTTAAAGTTAAGAACCAGATGCTCCAGGTCCTGCCCTCAAGGAGCTTACATCCTAAAAGCAGGGGATGACCCCAAACGTAACCATGAGCATGCTGTTACAAAGCTTGGCACCAACTGCTGTGAATGCATAGGGTAAAAAGCAATGGTTGCTGCATGTGTGTGTGCGTGTGTGTGCATGTGTGCGTGTGTGTGTGTGGGGTGTCAGAGGACGGTTTGTAAAGGGGGTGGTATTAGAGCTGGGCAGAGAGAGAACTGTAGGGTTCTCCTGACAGACAAGGCAGGCTGCTCACAGACACCTCCTTGGGGCTCGTGCTCCATCCTGCCCCACGTTCTGTGCTGTGTGTGGTTGTACAGCTATTGTCTCCAAGGGAAGGGTCGTGCTTCTATTTAGTTTCTCACACCCTTCCCTGTGCCAGCCAGCGGTTGCCCTTTACTGTCTGCTGCTCCCTGGTTTCTAGGCTTCTTGGCACAGAAAAGATTCCAGGTATTAGCCCCCCATCTTTGGTCACCTTTGCAAGCGGGGTGTGCCTAACTCGAACGCTTTTCGCCTTGCTCCAGTGTGGTGTTGTATGCCCTATGCGTTTTCAAACCAAAGCTCCTGCCTCAGGCAGTCCTCTCCTGGCCTTGCCTACTTTCTCCGGTAGCCACCTTCCATGACGGCATGAGGGACAGGGCGCGTTATGGACTGAATCGTGTCCCCCACAAAATCCCGTGGGACTGTTTTGGGAGACAAGAAGGAAAGTGACTTTTAGTCTCTGGAACAGTGAGAAAATAAACTGTTGTCTAAGTCTCCTAGCCCACGGCACTTTGTTAGAATGGCCCATGCTGACTAATGTAGGGACGCTTTAATATTTCCCAGCTGAGAGTCTGGCCTCTTCAACTGAACCAGGCCCATCGGGGCAGAAGCCTAGTCTTAGACTGATCCCACATGGACAGGGCCCAGCATGGTGAACGGTAAAAACCTAGTCATTTCTGAGGGGCAACGAGAAGAGGGGAGATCTTAGGAGCAGCAGGAAGGAATGGGGGTCTTAGGACAAAGCCATCAAATGTGTGAACAAAAGAGCCGATGACACTCACCCTCCTTGTCTCCTTAGATGTCTCTCCTCTCCCAAGAGTGGAGGCACGGATCATATTCTGGAGATGCTCTAGGCAATTGTTGTCATTGAAGGCAGGACTTTGGAGGTCCTTTGGAGGTCTCATGTTCTAGAATCCTGACATCTTTCTTTGGTCAGTTGCTAGACGCCTATTACAGTTATGAAACAATTTTATGGTTGGCCCTCACAATCAGGCTTGGACATAGGGACCTGGCATTAGCCCTGTTTTACAGATGGGAACACTGAGGCTCAGAGGCCAAGTGCCCTGTACAAGGTCACATACCCACTGGATGAGGGACCCAGGCCTCAGCTCCAGGTCTCTTTCCCTCCCAAGTCCGTGAGCTTTCCACCCCATTGCCCTGGAGCAAAGACCCCATCACTCGGGTCGGTGTGGCCTGGGCGGCCCCTCTGACCAGTGGATCACCCAGTCCCTTCTCATTCCTGCCCTGTGGTCAGGGAGCATGTTCCCTGGGCCGAGAAGGCAGCCCGCAGCTATTCTTTCCACAATTGCTCCTTTCAGTCCAGATTTGTTTTTTGATTTGTTTTCTGTTTGTCTTTTCTTCTGGGGAGGGCAGGAGGGATGGGGGAGGCTCAGCCTTTTCTGCGAGCTCTGTGTTTATTTCTCCTTCTGTTGTGTGGGGATTTTAAATGACGAGGCTTTGATTTTTCTGCCTCCTTGGGAGATTTGTGCAATTTTTAAAAAACACACTGGCTCTGGTGCTACATTGCTGCCCAATTTCGCCTGCTGAGGAACCCATGGGTCTGTGAATGAGCGCCTTCCCCCTCCTTGTGCGGGGCACACAGAAGGCACGGACTCCGTGCTTTGCTGGGCGAGAGTGGGGGGGCAGAGAATGGGGGCAGGAGAGACGCCAGGTATGGAGGGGGCCTCAGAAGAGCGTCTCCGCCAGCCTGCATTGGAATACTCACGCTCAAACATACAAGCCCACCCTCAGCCCTGAGAAGCCACGACGTGACACGAGAGAAGGAGTGCGAGTGTACATTTGCCTTTGGCCAAGAGCGTACATCCGAGGGAGCAGGCGTGAGCACGGTTCTGGAGACACTCGAGCATGTCAACGGGGGAGACGTGCCAGCTCTATGTACTTGGGCACACGCGTGTGTTGCCACATCCGTGGGAAGATGTCCACGGAGCCCGGATAACCATGCACTTCCTGGGCGCAGAACGGTAAACGTGCCGAGGAGATGGCAGGTACACGTGAAATGTTCGCGGAGCCCGGACACGGTATCAGGAGACCCGAGGTCAAGTGCCCAACCTACTCCGGCGATGGCAGTACGTATTTTGAAGCAGATTCAGGAGTGAGCAAAGGCACACGCGTGTGCACCCGTGTTTCTGTTTGCGCCAGCCGAGGAGCGTGTCACGGTGTGTCCTGTGTCCCTGTGGGTGTGCATTCTTGCGTGTGCTTGGGGCTGGATGAACACACGTTTGCAGGGACCATGGGAAGATGCACCTCCCGGATATACGTGAGAGAACGTCGGGGTGTGTTTGTGCCTGTCAAAGAGCCACAGCAGCGGCAGTGAAGCGGAGGGCAAATGGCGTAAGCTGCCTCCGTGTCTGGAGACTCCGGAGCAGGCCCCGTGCGGGCTGCGACTCGAGCGGTGGCCGTTACCATGGCTATCACTAAAAAGACACTGCTGGTGCCTGTTTGTTTTCCAAATCCCCAATCTTGTGACAGTCCCTTCTGAAACTCAACCCCTTTCCCGGGCTGCTGCCTTCCCTCTCAGATCAGGAGATGAGAGTTCAGTTCCCTCCCAGTCTCCAGAGGGAGCAGAGGGGGAGGTCAGCCGGCCTATATTCCAACCCCCCTCCCCTCCCCCAAATCTCGGAGCATCTGGGGATGACTCAGGACCCTCTTGGAGAACCGGGGGGCTCCATGAAGATAGATAGCCCCCTGCACATCTTTGGGCCGGATCTCCTGGCCCAGCTCATGACTAACTGGCTGCCAGTTCCGGGGGGGGGGGGGTGCTAAGGATGATGCAGGGAGTCACGGCTGCAGATTGACAAGAGCTTGGCCTGGCAGCCCAGGCGGGGGAGGGGGACTATAGACAAAGGCCTGGTCCCAGGCTACGCTGGGCAGGCCTGCACACCATGACAAATACCTGCTCTCGGCCCCTTGGCGAGTCTGTGACTCGGTGACAGGGAGGCTGGAGGGATCGCCATGAAGGAGGAGGAAGGCTGAGTCAGGCTGTGGGAAGCTCCCTCCCACTCATAGGTGATGGGTCACAGCAGCTCATCTCTTTAAAGGCAGGGCCAGTGAGACCCAAGTCACAGGGTCCCTTTGCATATCAGCGAGTCAGCTTCAGAGATTCCAGGCCACATGCTGGACTGGCAGCCAGGCCTTCTCTGTATCATGGGTAATACAGAGCAGAGAGGGGGCACAGCCCATGCACGCCTCCCTGGAGGTGCACGGCAACAGGGTGCCCCCCACTTCTCCCTCCAGACAGCTCCCTGAGGGCAGGCGTCGTGTCCTTTTCAATGACACCGGATCCTCCCTCCTCCAAGATGGCACCCTGCACCGGGCCCTGGTGACAGCAGGAAGTCAGTACATGTTCTCTGAATGAAAGGCAGTGCCCTGGGAGCCCTCAGACCTGCATGTTCCCATGTGGGACCCCGACTGTATGTGGGGACACCTCTTTACCTTTTCTCAACATTGCTTCCTTCATCTAAAAAATGAGGAGTTTGGATTGAATTATCTCTACACTTCCAGCACTGACATTTCATGATTCTATTAACTAATTGAATTGGATGGACATTATAGGGAATGTTGAACAACAGGCTAATTTTTCTTTGAACATTAACCAGATCCCCGGGCTGTGTCATTGTCAGGTCAGCAGAAAGCAGACTACGAAATACTCCTACCTTCTCTCCTTTTGTCAGTGAACAGACTCATCGCGTCCTTCCTGGAACCTGCA
The DNA here is from genome assembly GCF_018350175.1 of Felis catus. NCBI lineage: Eukaryota > Metazoa > Chordata > Mammalia > Carnivora > Felidae > Felis > Felis catus. The sequence goes on along the minus strand of NC_058377.1, from coordinate 13,923,401 downwards.
ATGGGGAGTTTGAAGATGTGTTCTGAGATTTCTGGTGGTTGAGATGCTTTGGGCACTAGCTGGCCCTTCAGGGGCAGGAGACCCAAGCTCCCTTCCGTGGTAACAGCCAGGCCTCTGACTCTGCTTGGGGAGTCAAAGTGGGGGCTACAGAAAAGTGGTGGGGTTTTTTTGTTTGTTTGTTTGTTTATTTATTTTTAAGAGACACAGACAGAGCATGAGCAGGGGAGGGGCAGAGAGAGAGGGAGAATTCGAAGCAGGCTTGACTTGAGACGAAGTCAGCCGCTTAACTGACTGAGCCACCGGGGTGCCCCAAAAGTGGGGGTTTGGGAAGTAGATCCTGGCTCCTGGAATAGAGACAGAAAACAGGGATATGTCTTTGTGGAGCCAGGGGGAATAGATGCCAGAATTCCTCCTTCCTCTAACTCCTGATTTGCTGGGTCACTCCCTCTCTGGATAGTCTTTTTCTCCTGGTGATAAGAGTTATGGGTTGAATTATGTCCTCTCCCCCATCCATACATTGAAGTCCTCTCCCCTAGTACCTCAGAATGTGACCCTTATGTGGAAATAGGGTTGTTGGAGATTTAGATGAGGTTGTCCTAGAGTGGGAGGTGGGGACCCTAATCCAGTATGACTGGCGTCCTCATCCAAAGGGGAAACACGGACACAGACGCTCTTAGAGGGAGATGCCACCTAAAGACGAAGGCAGACGCAGCATGATGTGTCTGTGAGCCAAGGGATGCCGTAACCACCAGAGGCTAGGCCAGGGGCCTGGGACCAGTCCTGCCCTCACAGCCCTCAGATGGGACCTTGATCCTGGACTTCTAGCCTCCAGAACTGAGAAACCATCAGTTTCTGTGGTTGAAGCCCCCAGGCTGTGGTGCCTGTTACTGTAGGCCTGGCAGATTAATACGATCAGAGGTGCCCCCCTGCCGGAGAGGGTATTCCCTCCTCTCCCCCGTCCCCACCCCCGTCAGGACTCCACCCAAGAGAATGAGGTAGAGGGACTGTAACAGCAGGCAAAGATCCTCAGGGAAAGTGATTTTTTGCAGCCCAGTCTGGCTTCCTGTGGATCTAGCTATTACTGTGGATCAGGAGGTCCTGCCTTCTATCCCGCCTAATTCCCACCTGCTGTACGTCCAGCCCTTTTTGTCTTATTTGACCCTCAGAAGAGACAATGGTCAACCGGAACCCCCACCTCCAGAAAACAGGCCTTGGTTGCCTAAACGGCTGATATGGAGTCTCCTTTCCATAGCAGCTGACTGCCCCCAACCTCCCAGAGCAAGGAAAACCTTCGGCGCCCAGCCCCCACCCCCTGTCCAGACCCAATCCTCCAAATGTCCGCCTGATGACCTTTTCTCCCATGTCCCGGAGTAGGCGAGACAGGCTGTGGCCTCCTCCCCCGAGTCCAGCCCTCCCCTGCCTCCCTGGACCCCTGCGCACAGGCCGTCCTTCCCAAAGACAGGGTTTGTTTATGTGATCCCACACGCCTTGTCTCCAAACACAGCGTGGAAATAAGTCGCGGGGACGAGAGGCAGCGGCTGCGAAATCGCAGTGACCGATGAGAGGGCCTGATTGCTTGTGCGTAGCTGCTGAAAGGGGTCTTGACATTTTAAGTGCTCGTCACAGTGAGGAATGACAGCGGCAGACAATGAGACACTTCCTCTTTGCCTTTTGCTGGCTATTAATAAGTGTTTCTGATTCTGCAGATGTGGGAGAGATTCTGGGCCATTGGGTTGGGTGTGCTGTGTTTTTTTTTTTTTTTCTCACTTTGTCTTTCTCCCAGGTCCCCGTTTCCTCCTCTCTCCCCTGCCTCCCGCTCTGTGAGCCTGCCGCCAGTCTCCGTCTCTCCCCGGCTGTTTGTCTTGGAGTCAGATTTGTTAGTGCTCAGGAAATGTCATCAGGCAGCTGGTCTCCGACCTGCTCTTGGCTCTTTGCTCGAATCCAATCCCTTAGTCTCCCCTGGCTTGGACCAACTGCCAAATCCCACTCGCTTTCCCCAGGGTTAGAGAAGAAGAGAAGGAGTGTGGCGCACTGTCGGGGAAGACAGAGAGCGTGTGAGGCTGGAATTGGGGACAGGGTGGCAGGGCACTGGCTGTATGATGCAGGACCACTGAGAGCAGTCAGTGTAGGCAGGGACAGAGGGGCCGGGCCTTGGGGACAGACCAGTTCAGAGACAATGGGGGGGGGGGGGGAGTAGATTCTTCTTCCCTTCCTCCTTTCAGCAGCACCGACTTCAGAAAAGCCACAGCCTTTCTGTCCTCCTCCAGAGCCTGCATAGGGAGGGGTGTCGTCTCCCGGCCTTGGGGAGAATGTTGGCTGAGCGCATCTAAGAGGAGGCTGTTTGGTGTCCAGAAGCCCTGAGTCTCACTGTTCGTTGTTTCCAAATCCACTCTCTCTCCCAATTAGGGAGATCAACCACCTGATGTTCCCAGAATTGAGGCATTTTCCACAGAGCTCAAACTGGGACAGTCCTGGGGCCTACGAGGACCCTTAGTCACTTGACCCAAATCACCCCATGACTCCTGACCTGGCTTCTGGTGTGCCTTCTCAAGAGGTACCTTCCTGGCTTAGGGGCGCCTGGGTGGCTCAGTCGGTTAAGCGTCTGACTTCGGCTCAGGTCATGATGTTGGAGCCCCTTGTCGGACTCTGGGTTGACAGCTCAGAGCCTGGAGCCTGCTTTGGATTCTGTGTCTCCGTCTCTCTCTGCCCTTCCCCCACTCATGCTCGCTCTCTCTCTCTCTCTCTCTCTCTCTCTCTCTCTCTCTCTCTTAAAATTATATAAACATTAAAAAAAATTTTTTTTAAAGAGGTACCTTCCTGGCTTGAAATGCACTCTGGTGGAGAAGGCAGTGAGAAGGATGCAAGAGGGCAGCTTGAGTGGGAAGGAAAGAGCCTTCAGACCTGAGCGGCTCAGTCTTCTCATGCCAGCAAAAGAGAAAAGAGATGTCCAGCCAAGGGCGAGTGACACCTGGAGATGCCTTCCAAGCCAAGAGCCTCTGTGTCCCTGGGGGAACAAGGCTTGGGGGAACCAAGCAAATAGAGGGGCAATGCTCCTGCTCCAGGACCCGCCTGGCCCTCTGCTCCCCTTGCCCTCTCCCCTCCCTCTCGCTCCCAGCCAGTGCCCCCCACCTCGCCCCGGCTAGCCCCCCACCCCCCTCCGCAGCCTGGCTTCGTTGGAGTCCAGCTCCAGAGCCTTATCCCAAGCCCGCAGCCTTTGGATCTCTTTATTCTGATTCAATTACATACACAATATGAGCTTTGCAAACAGAAAATTACACGCTGCAATAATTGAATTCTTTCCTGGACTTGAAGCTTGCTGGGCTGTGGTGTGGAGCAGCTCCCAGATACCCAGCCTCGCCCCAGGGCCCCACCTTCACTTAGCAAAATAACTAACATTTAAACACCATTTTATAGTTAATAGTGCCTCTACCTCCACTATCTCCTTTGCATTTTACAAGTAGGTGAAGTAGGCTTTTACACACCGTGGTTAGTTCTTCCCTTTTTACGAGTGGGGAAACTGAGGCATAGAGCAATTCTAAGATGTGCTCAAAGTAACGGAGCAGGTGATTGTGTCAGAGCCAAGATCCAAATCTAAGTTTTATGTGACAAATTTCATGGTTTCCCCCCACCCCCAGTCCAGCCTGACTCCCATGTCCTGCCCACCCTAACCACCACATGGGCCTGGCTCTCCTGGTCCCTTGTGATTCATGAGAAAGGGCCCGATTACTTGCCCTCCCTCCTATAAGTCCAGGCCTCCGTGCTATCCAAGAGCCCTGGATATAATCACCATACCCCAAAGCCACTGTTTCTAGACCTGCCAAAACCCCCATAAGCAAAGATCGTGGTGGGCAATGCAAGAGAGGATGCTCTTTCCCGTCTACCAGATCTGTCCCCTGTAGGACCCACATGACAACTACGTTTCCATTCATTGTTCCTGCCCTTACTTCCTGCCCTTACTGCTGCTGGTGTCACGAAGGTTGATGGAGCAGGTGCTCTGGGCTGGGCATTTCTCTCATTTGGTCCTCCCGGCAAATGAATAAAGCTATGATCACTTCTGTTTTGGAGATGGGCAACCGGGGCTTAGAGCAGCCAAAAAAACTTGTCCAAGTCTCTATTGGAAATAGGGACTAGAACCCAGGCTTGCCAACTGCAGTCTATGTTCTTAACCACAGTGCCGCATGGCTGGCTGGAGACATGGCCCCTTTCTTCCTCCCTGGTTCAGATCAACCTACCCTTTGCACTGGGCTATTGAACTCCTTTCCTCATGGTCTCCTTGACTTTGGTCTTATGTTCACTAAATCCATCATCTGTACTCAGCTGGTGGGTGACTTAAACATCTCTAACAAGACTCCAAGAAAAACTCCATATTTCCCAACTGCTCACAGAAAAAAAAAAAGTTTGCACTCTGTGAGGCACTGGCAGGTGCTCTGTGATTCCTGTTTCTCTCCTGATTCCTACCTTCTGCCTTTTCCGCTGCGTCATATTCCCTAGCTATGCTAAACTGCTCAGAATTCCTTTATTGCAGACACCAGGAGGTTTCACACCTCAGTGTTTTTCACTTAGGCTTCTCCTCCTCCTTGGAGTTCCCATCCCACTTTTCTGTGCTGGGCTTAATCTTACTTCTTCATCAAGACTCAGCCTAGGCATCCTCGTCTCCAGAAAGCCTCTGCCGAATCTCAGGTGGGCTGAGTCTCCTTTGCTATGATTCCATAGTCCCCCGTGTGCACTGTCCTAAGAGGACAAATTACTTGTTCATGTGTTGGTGACCTGTAGCCCTGCCCTCCAATCCTGGACTGCAAGCTCATTATCCAGGGACTGGATTGTTCTCTCTGTGTGCCCCAGCAGCTAACACAGTTCCTGGCTCACAGTAATCACTCATGACCTGTCTGTCGAAAGTCTTTAAATCACTACATTTAGCTGATGACACTACATGCATGATCATGTCCTCTTAAATACCTAACCCCAGAAGATTTCCCATGATTCCTGACACCCTGAATATAAAAGGAACTATTTTACCAAATGGCCTGGAGTTGTATGTACCAATGGGAACTCTGTTTCTTAGAGATGAAGAAAAATTCTAGAATAAGAAAGTCTGTTCTTACACACCAACTGACTTTACACTGATTTCCTTAGAGGGTCCTAGAAAATGGGAAGGAAAGTTTGAGATAGTACAAAGTTAACCTGTCAATCTGAGGCTACTCTGACAGGCCTAGCCAACAAGTCAGAGAAACAAGTCTTCTTTCTGCTAAGAATATGCCAGGCATTATTGTCATAAAAGAAAACCTGGAAAAAATGAAGACATTTACCACGCTCCTGATATAGAAGATTCAATATTGCAAAGATGTCAATTCTCCCCAAATAGATCTATAAATATTTAATGCACTTCCAATCAAGATCCCGATAAGGTTTTTCATAGAACCTGACAAGCTAATTTTGAAATCCATATTGAAACATAAATATCAAGAAAATCAAGATAATTAAAAGAAAGAAAAAGGAAAGGAGATGTGCTCTCTCAGATATCAAACATACTATATATTTATAGTAAAACTCTGTGGTATTGACTCAAAAATAGGTAAGCAGGCTGAAAGACTAGAATACCAACTCTAGCACATAGTAGACACTGAATAAATATTTGTCAGGTAAATAAATAAAGGTGGCATTTCACATCAATTGTGGTGGGACAATTGACTATTCATTAGGGGAAAAAATAGAGGTAGATTCTACCAGTCACAAAAATCAATTCCAAATAGCTTAAAAACCAAATCATAAAGATATTCATAATATTTAAAAGAGACTATAGGACAATTTGTTTATGACCTTAGGGTAAGGAGGGCCTTCTAAATAAATGAAAATATGCAAAATATATAGAGCAGGGGTTGGCCCACCACCTATCTTTATGTAAAAATAGGGACACAGCCACATCTGTTGTATGCATTGTTTTGGGCTGTTTGTGCTACCGTGGGAGTTGAGTGGTTGTGACAGAGACAGTAGATCGCATGAAAGTGAAAATATTTACTGTCTGGCCATTTCTAGAAACTGTGCTGACCCCCGACACAGCATGAAAAGATTGATAAATAGAACTATATCAAAAGTTAAGGGGCACCTGGGTGGCTCAGTTGGTTAAGCGTCAGACTCTTGGCTTCAGCTCAGGTCATGATCTGTCGGTTTCATGAGTTCAAACCCCTCTGCACTGTCAGTGAAGATCCTGCTTGGGATTCTCTCTCTTTCTCCCTCTCTGTCTTCCTCTCCCCCACTCACTCTCTCTCTGTCTCTGTCTCTCTCTCTCTCTCTCTCTCAAAAAAAATTAAAACTTAGCTGTCACAATGATGCTATGAACTAAGTTGGAAGCATAAAACACAGGCTTGAAGAAAATATTTTCAACATATAATAACAGACAAGAGATTATAAGTATTGAGGTTATGTGAAGACAGCTTACAAATTAAGGAGTCACTCTAACAAGAAAAAGACGATTACCCCCCTAGAATGGTGGGCAGAAGATATGAACAGGAAATTCACAGAAGACATTAATATGGTTGATAGAAACCCAAAGAGATGCTCAACCTCCCTGGTTTTATCACTCAAGGCCCCAGCAAGAAATAGAGGGTGAAATTAGGCAATTTGAAGAAAGTTTAATAAAGGGACCATTTACAGAGGTGTGGACCAGATTTAAATAAACAGACAAGGGATCCTGGGCCAATAATTTTATACTATGTGTATTTTGTGTTATATATATTTACCACAATAAAATAGCATGTATGTCCTCCTCCTCCAAAAAGCATTAAAAAGCCAACTGTATGGTGTTTTAAAATATTCAAATATAAAGGCACAGACAGGTTGAAAATAAAAGATGCAAACTGCAAAGAATAAGCAGAAGAAAGCAGGCATGGCTATATTTCTATCAGAAAAAAACAGATTTTGAGACTAAAATATTACTGGAAATAAAGACATTAAATTTTTTTTTCAACGTTTATTTATTTTTGGGACAGAGAGAGACAGAGCATGAACGGGGGAGGGGCAGAGAGAGAGGGAGACACAGAATCGGAAACAGGCTCCAGGCTCTGAGCCATCAGCCCAGAGCCTGACGCGGGGCTCGAACTCCCGGACCGCGGGATCGTGACCTGGCTGAAGTCAGACGCTTAACCGACTGCACCACCCAGGCGCCCCTGGAAATAAAGACATTAAATGGTGGGTCAGTCCATCAAAAAAAAAAAAACCCTAAATAATCTTAAGGGTCTATGTACCTAATAACAACAGAGCTTCCCATATAGAAAGTGAGAATTGACAAATCTAAATGCAGAAATAAGGAAATCCACAGGTATAGTTTTTAACAACTTCCTCTCAATAACTGATAGAGCAAATAGCAAAATAACGCATAATTTGATAAACTGGAAGCTGTTGCCACCTCAAGGCTTGAAGGTCCAAGACAAAGAGTAGAAATCTGGGAGTACTGTATGGAGAGAGCTGATGACAGCAACTGTCCAGGGTGCATTAACCCACTGGGACCTGGCAGAGAAGGAAACGAAGGAATACAGTCCTCACCTTCATTCTCCTCCTGTCCTCTGAACCTTCTATTGGCTGAATCCAGCTGGAAGATGAAGGACAAGGAGCCTGTTGGAATAGTCCTTCAGGCCAGCTTCTTAGAGAACGGGGTAGGGAAATGTGGGGAGTGGATCTGGAAGGGCCAAGTGAGGATATTCACACCCATAATCCATGAAAATGACTATCACAGCAACAGTGAGATGCCCCTTCTAACCCACAAAAATGGTAAATATTTGTCAAGCGTGAGTGTTGTGAAACATACTCTCAGACACTGATGGTAGAGAAGAAATTTGGTCAGCTGCTTTGGAGTCCAATTTTTCAACTTCCTTTTAATTTTAAGTATGCATATATTATACCCCAGCAATTTCACTTCTCTGTATCTAGAGAAACAGTTGTACTATTGCACAAAGAGGTATGTACAAATATGTCCATTGCAATATTTTTTTAAGTGAGAAATGGAAAACATCCCAGATTCCTATCAGTTGAGGAATAAATTATATTATCTTTAAATAAATTGCATTGTAGTCATATGACAGGATAATATGCATTAGTTGAAAAGAATAGGATTGGTTCTAATATACTATTATGGGTAGCTCTCCAAGAGGTATTATTGAGTGAAAAATGGAAGCTGTAAAATAATAATATGTATGGTATTTTATTTATGTAAAACATATGCAAAACAATCATATATTTTATACGATAAGACATTTACATCAATGTAAATTTGTGGCCATAGTCTAAAAGGATATGTATGTCATGATTAACTACGAGAAGATGGTCAATTTTTTAATAAGAAGAACGTATTTATTTTTTGTTTGTGAGGTTAAAAATTCATTACCACCACTATCACCACCGGTGGCAACAAAGCCAGAAAACTAGCCGTGTTGGAATGCTCTCATATGAAGCCTTCTGGTTCTGTCTATCAGAATTCCTCCCTCCCGTGCACCATCTGGACCACAAATCTCTGTTCTAGCGTGTGCCACAGTTGGCCTTACACTAGGGTTCATGGTTTATGTGTCTGCTTTCCCCTCTGGACTATAATCTCCTTGAGTCCAAGAACTGTGCCTTTGTGGTGGGCACTCTTTGCTTTCTTTTCTCATCTCTGTCCTCTTTCTGCCAACTGTTCGACTTAAGTCCAATCCATAGGTGACAGCAGTGCCCTCCGGGAACGACGCTTGTCAGTAACAAGTACCTGGGCAACTGGCCCAAGTTGGACCAATTAGTGTCCCTTTCTGGAAAATGAGGACCTGGGAGAGAGAGAAGGCTAAGCCTACAATATGTCAACTGCCATGTTCTCAACTTCAGGGACAGGAGAAGCAGACAAAGCTAGTTCTGAAGAGAAGGAGAGAAGGAGAATCAAAAGACGTGCAGAAGGGAGCAAAAATCTGAACTCTGCTGGTGTTTGAGGACCTGACTCTGCTTTGCTTCAGCAACATCTCTCTGTCCCTTTTGTGTAAAGTCGTCCCTGCATCTTTATAAATGTCCATAGTTTTGACTAACATCTCCAGTTGGTTTCGGTCGCTTGTAACCCGGAGAATTCTAATTAATAGTGAAGAGCTATGCCCTTTTGCATCTCCTACTGTACCTACCTCAGGGCAGAGCCCGCTTCCTAGTGGGTCCTCTCAACAACCATTTGCTGAAATGGACCAAAGGAGGCGTTATTCCTGCCATAGGCCCTGCACAGGTGCCCACCTGGCCTCTGTTTCATACTTGCAGTGATTCTGGCTCACCACCTCCCAAGACACCCCATCCCACCGATGGGGCAGCTTGAGCACCTCCATGTCCTCTCTGTCATGACAGCTCTGCAAATGGGAAGTCTCCTCTTTTCCCAGCTTCACCTAATTTTCCCCATCAGGCACCTCTTCCACACCCTTCTTTCCCTGATCACGCTCCTCACAACAAACCCCCGTTTGTCAGCGTCACTCTTAGAAGGAAGTGCCCCAAACTGACTCTTCAGACTTCAGGCTCTGGTGGCCTGTGAGTGATGGGCAGGGCTGTGGGATGCCACAGGGCTGAGCCACAGGGCTGAGAGTCAGTAAGGGGCTGTATTATGTTGCTGAGGATTTAAAAAAGAATTATTCCGTGTAGGGAACTACTTGGAAATTGCTCCAATGTGTAAACTCTTTGCTATTAAAGGTGAGTGGGAATTGTGTTGATACAGAATTTGGTGTGCTGATGTGAAACCCTGAGTACAAAGTGTTACCACAGCGGGAGGCACACGTCCCCCCAGGCAATCCCACAGTCCCTCCGTGACTCTGAATCACTCATACTTGAGGGGCAGCTGGCATCCCTCAAACTTGGAATTGAACTGCGGACACTACAAAGTCAAGTGGGAAGCAGGCTTGTCAGAGCATCGTAGAGCTGGGAGGATACTCCGGAAGGGATCACCTAGCCTAATCCCTTCATTTTACAGCTAAGCCACCTTAAATCCATTCTGGAACCTGTGGGGCATTAATAAATTAATAATTAATTAATAAATAAATAAAATGAAGTCAATTTTACCTATGAGGAAGCTAACCCAAGGTGGTCCGATGGCTAACCCAAGAGCATGCGGCAGGCTGGGAGTTCACAGTTCTTTCCTCCACACTTACTGGTCTGTGAGAGGGAGCTGGCAGCCCGTTAGGGGCAGCTCTTAGGTGCAAGGAAGCGTCTCATCTTCTCTTTGAGGACAGCAGGCACAGACTAAGGGCCATTTGTTAACAGCCAGAAATCTAGAAGCAGCTGAACTAATCAAAGCTTGCAATTAGGGAGCATCCCTCAGCCAGACTGCCCACCCAGAACTGGTTTCCCGGCCTGCCCCCTTCCCCACAGGAAGCACGACAAATCAAATCAATATTGGAGTTAAATTCTTCCCTCTTCTTAAATGTTGCATCTGTGAGACTGTAAGGGATGGCAATCGATTAGAGCACAGTACGGGCTTTATGTGCACGTGCAAATCTCTTAACTTCTCCAGAGACGCCAGAACCTCACCTTCTCCTGCAGTAAGCCTTTAGGAAACAGGGAACAGTTGTCTCTCGGTGCAGTGACCAGACAGAACATGCCATGCTCTCTCTGATGACTTCTCTAAGTTCCACGGGGGAGAACTTACCTATTTGACCAGGAGAACAATCAAACTCTTTATCTACAGTCGCCGCGTACGGTGAAAGCTGCAGGCTGTTTGCAGTGTAGAGGGGTGTCTGAGGAACAGCCCTGGTCAGCTCCCTCCGGGTTCCTCAGCATGGTTTAAGGGTGGCAGGAGATAAGCCCAGTTCCCGGAGACGAGTTTAGATCCCTCTGGAATTCCAAAGGTCTGAAACTTCATTTCCTCCCCGAGAAGTGACAGATGAGAAGGACACTATAGGGGTTTTGGAAAACAAAACGTGTAAATTATATAACAGCTCACAATGGAAATAATCGGGGCAGCAAGAGAGTTGGCCAAATCCAGAAGGTACCGGACAACAAGTCTAGCCTGAAGAATTCAAAGTCCGGGAGAAGCCATGCGCCCAATCCCACGCCGGCTTCTGACTTCCCCGTTGCCCTCCGGGCACCCTTTCCAAAGGGAATACCTCTTCCGTTCGCGGCTTTGCTTGGGTGCCCAGTTTCCTAGTGTCTTTCAAAAATAACATTTATCTGGCTTTGAAGGTCTTATTCTGGGGACATTTCTTATTTTCCTTCTTTCTTCTTTCAAAAAGAAAGAAAGAAAGAAAAAAAACAGCAGCTTTGACTAGTCTGAGGGTGACACGAACGCCTGATTTTTATGCAATGTTGCAAGTGCCTTTCAGCAACACAATGGCAGGCTCTTTGACAATGTCATGCGTCTATTCAAAACAAGCGGCATGCCAGTCAGAGGCCTGGGCGTTTGCACAGTGCTTGTTCTCCGTAGTGATAAGGCATGTTAGATTTTCCCATTCTATTTGAGAAATAATTCTGGTCTTTTTTAAGTCCCCTGCTTTTTTGATTATTTTTTTTTCTTGCCTCTTTGCCGAACAATAGGACCTGTCCCTGTTTGATTCCTTCCGTGATGCCTGTGCGGTAACAACTTGAGAAAGAGAGAAAAGGAGAGTGGGGACAGGGCTGGGGGTTGAGGGGGGGTAGAATGTGATGGCTTAACAGCCCTGCCAGGTGCTGGCCAGGAGAGGGACAGCGGGAAGGAGGGGCTGGGAGATTAGCACCGATAATTTTGTTGGGTCGATTTGTACAGCTCCTTTTGTTGGAAGCCAAGGTATGTAGGAGGATGGGTTAATTATCTAGCGGGCGTCCTGCTCCCTGGCTGGTCTACCACAGCTAATCCTCTCTCCCTTTAGCAGGTATGCAGCACCAAGAGTGGGAACGTCTGCTTCCTTCCCCTGCTGGAAGCATGATGGATAAAAAGAGGGGAAAAAAAAAAAAAAAGAATGGGGACAGGGATAAGAGTTGGGAGGGTGTGAAGTCATCCAGCTTTGCAAATGGAGAGAAAAAGTCCCCACCTACCTTCTCTCCCCAGCAGGTTCCCCCAGCTAGGATTTGATGTCTTCAAATAGACCTGCCCTCCCAACTGGGGTTAGCAGTTGGCTTTTGCTGTGTAATAAACCACGTCGAAACTTAGTGGCTTCAAACAATCACCATTTCCTTCGATCACAATTCTTCAGAGCAATTCTGGGCTGGGCTGGGCTGGGCTGGGCTGGGCTGGGCTGATCTCAGCTGGGCTCACTGATGTGCAAGTGGGTTGACTGGAGACTGGCCCAGACGGCCCCATCACACCCCTGGTGGTTGGCTAAAGCCATGAGGGTGACCGGGCCATGTGTCTGTCACAATCTAACAGGCTAGTCTGGGAAGCTGTGCTCCAAAAACAGTGACAGGGCAACGCCAGAAGTGTGCGTAAGTTTTCAAGCCCCTGTTCGCATTGGGCAAAGTCATATGGCTACACTCAGGCCATTAGTCATATGACCTACTCAGGTCAAGGAGTGGGGAAACAGTTTCTGGACTCAGCATCAGAACCAGAGGGGAACAGTCTGTGGCCGTTCTTTCTTTCATCTGCTACAGCTTGAATAGCCTCTCTCCTCTTTCCCCCCAGCCCCCGCGAAGACACGTACACTAATGTTTGATTCACACACCCGGTTCAAAGCTCCAGGAGAGCTTCTGTCTCGAATGCAATGCCAAAGCATGCTCATGCTCTTCACCCTCTCTGCATTTCTAATAACTCGTACCTGTCCTTTTGCTCTTCCTCCCTTTCACCTACCTGGCAGGATTTTGGAGCTAGCCTAAACTCCCTGTTTTGTGAATGGGGCACTCGGGGCCCAGGAAGGAGGAAGGGTGTGAGCACTGTTGCCCGTCCCATCGGTGGAATGCCTGAGACCCCCAACTCCCCAGTTCTAAGGCCCCATATCAGACACCTCGGGGAACTGCTGCACGCCTTTCCTCTACCACACAGAAGTAATGTTGTGCGTGTGTGTTTATGCCCTATCTATTACCGGAAAAGGATTCAAAGTGATTTCCACACCAGAACACAAAACAAAAGGAACAGAGCAGAGCCTTGAAGGGATGTAGAAACAGTAGATGTTCTCGGGCTCCTGAAATGAGTAGATTGTACCATTTGGGCAGATTTACTCTGGATTTGCTGGCAGCTGAGGCAAAGGACGGATATTCATTGAGTTATACAGTTTTGGGTTTTTTTCTAACAAAAGAAAACATACAAACTCATCTGTTGAGACAATTTATTTTGCTGGCACAAAACTCACGCAGACGTTGACTGGACCTATCTCTCTCTCTACAGAACATCGAACAGCGTTCTGGACACCTTCCTCCTTCACCGTTCCAAAAGCACATTTATTTGCTGTGCCTCTCGCCCCCTGCCCTGCACTGCCTGGCGTGGGGTGCTGCCCACAGTGGGTGCTCAATCAATGCTGCAGGCTGATTGGTGATTGGCATCAGCAGTTTTGACTCCACGCCGGGAGTCGAGTCTCCAGCCCTGGGTGAGTACACAGAGCTATCTGGAAGGCTAAACTAATTGATTTCGTATTGATTGGGCTGCAAACCTCTGTTCAATATCTCCAGAATCCGCAGATCCTCCAGGGGAAGAAGCCCCTTCAAATTTCATCCGGGGTTCCTCTAAGCAGCACAAATTTATAAATCGCTGTGCATACCCACCACACCAGAGTCCTTGCCCACCACCCCACCATCTACTCATGGGTGGCTCTGAGCAGATTCTTTTACTTCTCTGGATAGCTCCCTGCCCCCTGAAGCAGCCAGGTACTCTGAGCATCAAATGATGCGGTATGTGCAAAGCTTTAAGTGCCATAGCGACGTAAGGAATCATGGTGATACGTTCGGAGTATCAGCTCACGACTCAGGAAGACTTCCGATTGTTAGCCTCAGGCCTTGCCTAGATGATTCCACCCCAGCCTTGTGCCTTGTCATACACAGCACGTGTCAGAGAAACAAAAGGAAAAGAGGCTGAAGGGTGTCTACACGACCCAACCACCACTACAGGAGCTCATGTCACCTGGTGGCACTTTATGGGTACATGCTCCAGGTCCCCAGCAGTGGGAGATGGTAGATGGAAGGTCCTTCTTCTCAGGCGGCCTGGGCTCCTGCAATATTGCTGTGGTCGGGGACTGTCTCCTCCAACTCTGACGTGCATATGAATTCCCCGGGGTCTCATTAAAATGCAGATTATGATTCAGTAGGTCTGGGATGGGAGTCTGAGAATCTGCACCTCTGAAAACCTCCCAGGCAATGCCAGTGCTGGTGGTCTAGGGACCACACTATGAGCACAACCAGAGGTAAAAGGACCTATACGGCACTGATGGATAGAATTCTGTATATGGTATCGGTGTGCCCAGCTCACAATGTATATAACACGAGCAAGGAATGCAGTTTCTGCGGTTCCTAGATGGCCCTGAAGTTCAGAGCAGGTGGTTAACGGAGGGCAAAGCTTGCAGAGGGGGTGTTTGTTATCCCTTTACATTTACCATAACCAAGGTTCTTTCTGGAACTCAGGGTGTGATGAAATAGGAATGAGGGGTTGAACTTTACATTCTGCCCCTGGCTGGCTTACTTAAGGGTCTGAAGGAGGTGGGCTATTAAGTAATCTGGCTTCCTGCCATGTTAAACCAACAAATAAAATCACACAGGGACATACTGTTTACTGAGCACTTAGTATAACCCACAGTGTTATATTATGCTATACTTTACTGTACTATGCTATATTATACCATACTATACTATACTATACTATACAGCTCTACATTTTCACTAACACCTTTCCATAGATGAAAAAGCCAGAGGCACCAAGAGGTCAAGCAGGCATTCCAAGGTGATTCAGTCAGCAAAGGGCAAGTCAAATCCAGGTTCTGGGCTCCAAAGTCTACATTTTTCTAGGACACTGCACAAGCCCAGAAGTCAATGAGCCAGACATCAGCCCAGCAAAGAGCCCCTGTTCTTGGACGCAGCAGACATGAACCTCCAGGGAGGACATCTGTCTCCCCACTGAGAAGAGGAAGCTCACCTCATGGGCCCTGTCTTCCTTTCCTGCTCCAAGATGAGCTGCCTGGTGCACTCCAGGAACAGCCGCACAACTACGTGTCATCAAGGGAAAAGTGGGGAGTGTGCAGAGATACTAATCAATTACTTAGAAAACTGACAGTCTGGGGGTTTTCGCTTGAAAACAAGTAAAAATATGTCACTTGCTTTTTATTATTTTTTAAAAGTGCAGTTAGATATGGGACTTTAGCATGAATAACCTCAGATTCATGTGCCGATCAGATGGATCCTTAAACTTCCTAAGTGCTTCAAGTGTACACATTTTAACTTGAAAAATTACCAGGTTTGTCTAAAGAAAAATTTTCAAACATAAAACACGAAGCTCATTTGAAGAGAGGAATTCTCCAATGGAGTGAACCCAGGCTGTCATAAAGAAGTTAAACCAGGCATAAAGGAAAATGTCAGATGTGTGGGAGAACCAGATGTCTCTCCTCTTTTTTTTTTTTTTTTTTTTAATTTTTAGAACGTAGATCAGATTATAGGAGAATATATGAATGTCTGAGCCTGGGCATCAGGAGAGCCGGGAGGAGAGTGAGCCTTGCTCTCCTGGGTGATGCTGAGCTCTCTCCTGGAGAATACATTTTTTTTTTTAACTTCTAAATAAAGCACTCTAGAGTGGCACATTTATAACCACCGAAGAATTACTCAAATAAGAGACACTGTCAGCTATTTATTTTAAAAGCTTTTTTTCCTGAAGGAGAAGAGGAAAAAAAATCTCTCCACTTTCCTCCGCGTCCCTTCAAAAGGTTTGTGAGTGGATTCTTTCCTGGCTTTCTTTTTCCTCCTTAGGAGAAGAACCTATCTCCTCCTGGTCTGAGGATTATTCCTCCTCCTCTTTCTCTCTCTGCTCTGGCCCCAGCCATGTTATCTGTCCACCTTCCAGGAAAAAGGGAAGGTGAGCCTCAGGCTCATGAAGTGGGTTGAGCACGAAGAAACTGGAGTGTAGGGTTGTGGGGTGCACAAGGGGTTCTTAAGTAAATCCCAGAAATGGCACTCACCAAGAAGAAGGAAGGAGGGGCGCCGGGGTGGCGCAGTCGGTTAAGCGTCCGACTTCAGCCAGGTCACAATCTCGCGGTCCGTGAGTTCGAGCCCCGCGTCGGGCTCTGGGCTGATGGCTCAGAGCCTGGAGCCTGTTTCCGATTCTGTGTCTCCTTCTCTCTCTGCCCCTCCCCCGTTCATGCTCTGTCTCTCTCTGTCCCAAAAATAAATAAACATTGAAAAAAAAATTTTTTTTAAAAAAAGAAGAAGGAAGGAAAGAAGGTGTGTGTGTGGGGGAATCTCAGGGGGGAAAGGAAAGCAAAACCAGAAAGGGGTAGCAGCAAGGAAGGACCCAAGAAGAGAATGGTTGTAGAGAGCAGGAAAGGAGCAGAAAGGGAAGGGTACAGGTGCTCCTGGTCTGTGGGCGTCCCGTGGGATCCAGGACTGGGCCCCAGGCTTCCAGCTCCTGCTGCCTTCCAGAAACCTCTCCGATAAGTCCCACTCCCAGTCGTGCCTGAGCTGTGGACTCAAAGCCAAGAGTGTGGGTGGCCATCGTGTCAGCTGAGCACTTCCTTTTGCAGAAGGCCTGGGTGGAGCGGGCTAAGGCTGGGTCTGCCCAAGGGCTCCAAAACGAAAACAAGAATGGGCTTGTGTTCTTGCAAACGCCAGAAAGCTCTTCACTGGGAAGAGCATGGAGACTCCCACTGTGCTAAAGGGCAATGTTAGTTGGATGGACTTCTTTCTCCTTTTGGCGGGTGTCACCCAGAGAACATGAGACACCCTACCAACTGATGGCTGCTGAGGTGGTGAGAACGGTACCTGTGACCGCCCTCCCAGTCTATATAATCCTGCCCTTTCCTCAAGCACCAGCTCAACTTCTTTCTCCATCATGGACCCCATCCAATCAGGACTGGTATCATTCTATAAATGCTTTTCTTGTCCTTCACAAACAGCACCCGACCCCCTTCTGGGCTATGTTAATTATTTGAGTGCTCATCCAAGGCCAAGACTAGGCCTGGTTCATTTTCATATTTGCCACAGCGTCTTGTGCAGAATGGGCGTTCAACACAAAGACTCAGAATTGTTAATAGTAGCCAACACATTATGCACTACAGGAGGGCAGGCATTGCCCCGAGCATTTTGCATGTGTTAATTCTACTCTTCAAAACGATCCTACGAGGAGATGCTGTAGTTGTCCTCATTTTCAAAAGGAGGCAACCAAAGTAACGCGGTTGAACTTGCCCAAGGTCACACAGCTTACAGGCAGCGGAGCTAGGATTTGAACCCAGGTGTTTGGAGCTAATGCCTGCTCGTTCAGCCGCTGCCCTAAGTCCTCGAAAATCTCACCTGCTACCAGTGAGAATAATTAAGTCAACATTTTTTTTTTTTTTTTACCAGGCTCAACAATCCAACCACAAGACTGCTCATTAGCCTTAACTTTTGTTTTGTGTCTTCCACGTGTATATTGTACCTATTGCTGACTACTCTCGCAACCCCGACCCTTCCTGGAGTTTCACAACACAACAGTCCTATGAGACTCAAATGTGGGTGTGCTAGACCCAAAGCCCTTATTCTCTTTGCTGTATCACATTGGACATGGCATCAGAACAGCTTAGGAAAGAGCAGAGTTTCAGGCTTCGCTCATCTACCTACCTCACAGGGTTGTTGTAAGAATTAAATGTGATAATAATGTCATGTACCTACGATGGGACCTGCAACGAAATGATTCACAATAATGACCGTGATAACTTTATCATTAGATGCTTGTGAAGTAGGGTGATTAGCACCCATCTGAGATCTGGCGTCTCAAACCGCTTTCTCCATGAAGCCCTCCCTCCGTGACTACTCCAACCTTCTTTTCTGAAGGGGCCATGCTCTTGTGTCTGCACCACACAGCCCAGCAATAGATGAGGTCTGCCATACTCTCCTTTGGCTGTTTTGCAAGGGGCTCCCCTGGAGGGAGTGCCAGAGGAGATGGAATCTTGTGACGGGAAGCCCTTGGTCTCTGGAGTCAGCGACACCACTCTGTGCAGCTGCCTGGCTGGTGCGTTCCCTACACACCCCCAAAGGCCATCATTCCCACCCGCCACAATGTGCACAGGACTCTGCGGACCCTGACTCTCTCTGACCCCGAGTCAGGCAGCCCCAAGTCCACAGCCTGGTTGAACCACCCTTACCGTGTGATCTCAGACCCATCATTTAACCTCTTCGATCCCTGGTTTCCTTGCCTGAAAGGTGGGAATGTGACTGTACCTCTCACAGCACTGTGGTGACAGTGGAGGCACACAGCACGTGTAAGTGGCTGAGCACAGACCCGCATGAGCAGGAACTCGATAATGTCAATTATTATTTTTAGAGCCTGAACAGAGGGGAGGACACAGAGGAGGGACGCCGCAAATGTTCATTGATCAATGAATTTCTCCCCTGTAAGGCCTGGATTGTGGCTCTTCCTCCAAAGAATTCTTCTGCATAAGCCAACTCCGCTAACACAGGGGTGGAAGGCGGCAGCTGTTGGCAGAGACCAAAGGGGACAAGGAGCAGGGAGAACGGACAGAGTATCAGCAGGGACTTGTCCAAGACTCTACACATGGTTCTTAGCTCAGCGCGGGTGTAAAGGCTTCCTGCAGGCAGGGCTTCCCTTCTGCATGTCTCCAGCTGCCAGCAATGTGCATGTGTGACGCAAGAGACACTGCTCTGGTTGATGCTCTTGCTCATTCACCCTCTGCATATCTCCAAGCCGAGGTGCTCTGAGACCTGCATTCCAGACCCGGTCCTTAAATGTGGACGCACCGCATTGCAGAAAACAGCCCTTCTCTGGGAGTCAGGTGACCTGAATGTTGGGTGGGTCCAGCCCTGTCTCTCTGGACATTCGCAGCTTCTGTTGGCCTCAGGTTACTTGCCTCTACATAAGTATAGCCAGCAGACCTCCCTTCTGCCTTAGGAGGTTCTAGAAACCTCAAATGAGATAACATATGAGAGAACTTTGACAGGCATAACAAGCTACTCAAAAGCAAAAGATTATAAGTATCATCAATGTAACAATTATTCACTGTCGTGTACCCAGCAAGACCTGTGGGTCTTACACTTGTCCATGAGCTGCGCACCTGTCTCTCTGATAAGAGTATAGATAAACTGATTTTGGAAGGCTTAAAATGGCTATCCTTATGAAAATCTCAGAAGAGCATTGCAGGCAGAGGGGAAAGTGTGTGCAAAGGCCCTGTGGTGGGAAGGAGCTTCGAATGTTCTAGGAATTGGCCGACCAGTATGGGTGAAACATAGCGAATGGGGTGCGGTTGGAGAGAGAAGTGATATATAGCAGGGGCTTGATACCGTTTGATGAACAAATTAATGATTTGGTGAGTGAGTGAGGTTGCTTTAGGGGTCTTGGGGACCCCACCTTCCTAGGGGTTCACCTTTCTGTAGTGCCACCGATGGCTCGGGCAAGCTCATCCTGGACTCTCTGTGGGGCTGCCCGCTGTCCTGGCAGAGACCCCCCTCAGAGCTCCGCCAGCTTACCTGGCTATCAGATGCCAGCCAGAAGCTCTGGCCTTTACACTCGGCTGACCCTGTCCACTCTGCCCACTCCGAGAACCCCTCCTTTTCTCCTGTCTGGCTCCCCCAGGGGGCCACTGCCCATGTTTATGAAAACTGAACATGTCATTCAAACCGGCACCTCTGGCCTCGCACAGCTGAGGATCAGGAGCCTGTATTTTTACCTCTCCTTTCTGTCACTGGACTTTACAAGCAAAGGCCGGTCTCCCCCTTGGCGGTTCCCAGAACCTCGCAGACAGTAATGAGTCTGGGGTTGGTGTTAAGCTCAGATGTCAAACAGAGTGGCCAGGGCCTCCCGAAACGCTGAGAGAGCCGCGAGCTTCTCCCTCTACAAGGTCAGCTTGTGTGTAACACTTCATTAAATTGCTCAAACACTGAGCCGTGTCTTTAACCAATACCTTTAATGTCATTTTCTGCAGACTTAATAGAGGAGCATTAGCATACCTGTCAAGTCTTCCCATTTAAACTTGGAAGCAAGTGAAGTTTAAAGTGCCTCCTTCAGCCCACAGTGGATTTGCCTTCAAACTTTGGTTTAAGAAAAAAGAAAAAAAAAAAAAAAAACAGAGAGAAAGAAGGAGGGGGATTCCTCTGTGGGGCCGGGTGACGAAACAGAGAATGTTCTGTATGTTGCGATCTTCTTCTGAGTCTCCCTTCCTGCCTCCAAGAAGTATGCCTGGGTTAAGAACAGTAAAGGCAAGCGTCTGTATTGACTAGGAAGTGACCCTTTCTTGTCTCAGATTTACAGACTGAACGGAGCCCCATGAGGTCAATCAGTCCATTTCCCTGCCTCCCACAAAAAGCCTGCTGTCCAGAGCAGGGCACTGAACCATTCTGGGGAGACATAAAAACCAAGGCACAGGACGGTCCTGGGAGGATATGGTCCTGCTCGCACAGCCAATGTATTTCATTTGGGCTTGAATGTAGAGGCTTCCTTTTTCTGAAAGGCCTGGATTGTGTGTGGATAAGGACTTAGCTCTGCTTTTGCCCTGGTGGGGTGAGAAGGCACTGGAACAGGTGAGGAAACCAACAGGCGAGGGCCAGTGAAAGGATCGGCGACGGCCTTCCTAGCTTTGGAAAGGAGCCACTGCTCTCTGGGTCGGGCTCGGTGCTCCTGGGAGAGGGGACCAAACCACGGAGCTCACAATTGGGCCTGTCCGCTGCCCTGGGACACCCACAAGAGGCAGGGTCTGTGAAGACAGTGCCGACTGGAAGATGCCCCTTGTCCGTGAGGCATAGGGAGTGTGCATTTAGGACACTTCTGGGATCTTGGGAAGACCAGAGGGCAGGCATTGGGCCTTGGCGATGCCCATCTGTGAAATGGGTTCAACTGTCAGCTCTCACGGAGCTGGGGGTGGAGCAAGCTTGGGTACCCAGCATGTAAGTCCTGGTAGCAGCTGGAACCAGGATAATGAATGTGCTGCTGTCATTAAACCACTAATCGTTAATTATCCCCCTTGACATCGCATAATGTGCTGCCCAGGCAAAAATAAAATTGCTTGAACTTTTCCACCAAGTTCTAGCTTTAAACAAATTACTTGCATCAAAACTATTTACAAAAATGGGTAATTTTAGACATTCGTCAGACGCCATAACATGCTTTAATTAGCACCGGCTAATAAAGTCCTCTTGTAATTAAGCACACATACATCCCTTGTTTTTATTTAAAATTTTTGCTCACGATAATTTTTTTTTTTAATGATTTGATGTCTGGTTTCCAGAAGACATGTGCACACGCGAGGGTGTGTGTGCCTCTGTGCGTATTTCGGTGTCGCTCCCGTAACGAGACATCCACATCATTAAAGCACCCGCTTAATTATTAATGCTGCCGTGAGGGCAAGAAGGAGGGGTTTCTCCCCCAAAATGGAAAGTTGATCCCTGGATCCCACTGCAGTGGGAGCTGGTGCAGACTGGTGCTCTCACCCTCCTGGTCCCAGGAGGCAGATCAGACTGTGTGACTTGAGCCGGGATGCCCTTAGGGAGCAAGCAGGTCTATAAGGAGCCTGCTGGTTTTCCCTGACATGCTCCTCCTGAGAGGCTCTGGCGGTGACAGTTCACTCTCAGCTCAGAAACCTGTCACTTGGAGATCAGCATTTTAACTAACCCTTGCTCCTCAGGAAAAAAAAAAAAAAAAAAGAAAGAAAGAAAGAAAGAAAAAAGAGGAAAAAAAAAAGAAAGAAAAAAAAGGATGCCTTAATTTACCCTTCTGATTGGCTTGATAGCTGTCAGAGTGACAAGCTGTCTCTGGCTGAAAGGGACCTGTTGTTCGGTCTCAGGCTGGCTTTATGTGCGTTATATGCTTGGCTTGCTCCTGGTAATGGCAACACAAAGCCGCATGGCATCCTGATCTCCGCTCTCCCCCGGCTCCTGCCTCCCCACCTGCTGGCCAGGGGGTGACCTCCAGGGCCCCGCTAGCCAGATCTCCAGCTTAAAGCTGGGAGCCACGACTTTCCCCCCACCCCTTGGGCATCCCCAGTGGACGTGCCAGGGCATAGATGGGCCAACCTGCACATGGGGCTAGGCTGCTGCTCCCCTGCGTGTTTGATAGAGGGACACGGACGGCTCAGGCACGTGGATGCCTCGAGGGTTCCCCGGCGTCCTACATAAAGTCTCAGGCTTCCACCTCCACGTGAGACTCTATAGGTACTGAGTTTCGTTCTCTTAGGAAACGCATTCGGTAACTTATATTGTGGTGGCAACAACGTCATCTGAGAAACTGCTCTGCCCCAAAGGGCTGGCATGTTTCTTAGCCTATAAGTTCATGCTCATTTTTGGCAAACACAGACCCCTAATAACGCCCGGAAACTCTCATTCACCTTCCATACCTCCCTGAGAGGACTCATAACGTGACTGACAGTCTGTCTTCAGGGTGTCCTAAGATTTTGTCAAGGTTTACTATCTGTATGTAGCTTGTGCTTATGAATCAGGTTTTTAAAAGTTTCCAAGTGTATTGTATTTATTTGCCTTTTCAAAGTACGCCTGCCCTCGCCTAGGCCCTCCCTGCCTCTCCAGGGGATATGCGTACATTGCCCTGGCCTCATATATCTCAGTGTAGAGCTGCAAATACAGCATGGTAGGCACAAGCACATGTGGCTACTCCAGATTGACATGTGCTGTCATTGTAAAATGGACCCAGAGCCTCAGCATGACGCAAAGAATGTAAACTACCTCAACACTTTTTATGTTGATTACATGTTAAAAGGATACTAATTTGCCTGTGTTAGGTTGAATAGAAAATATTAAAATTAATCTCACCTGTCTCTTATTACTCCTTAAATGTGGCTACTGGAATATTTAAAGCCACATATAGGGCATTCATTATATTTTTATTGGGCAATGCTGATCTACAGTGAGGACATTTCCAGCCTGGAGCTGGATTTGGTCCAGCCTCAGCACTCAATGGTTGTGTGACCTTGGGCATATCTCTTTACTTCCCTGGGCCTCAGTTCCTTGAGCTTTAAAAGAGAAGGTTGACTATTCCAGGTGACCTACAAGATCTCTTCCGGTTGTAAGTTTCTTTAGGTGTATAGCATGGGATTTCCATCCCTCCAGAGACCCTAAAGAATAGGAAGAATTCTCTAGGCGGACTTTAGTGTTTGGAGGGATATAAAGACCTGTGGCATTTCTGATTGGCCTCTGTCACCTTGTACCTTCCCTTCCTTGTTAACCTAGAAGTTGCACTCAGGCTCCCAAAGGTAGGGCCAGATGAACTCTGGTCTCTCCACTTGGGTTCTCCCATTTCACTTTGCCAGGCTGAACAGCACCTGGGAAGGGGTGCACCTGTCCCGTCCTTTAACCCATGGTGATATGTCACTGATCTGCACAATTGGCTCTAATAGCTCCCCAGGTGGATTCCAGAGAGCAATGAGCCGAACATAAAAATCCCTTTATTATTGCCATTTCACTTTTATATACCCATCAAGCTTTCATATTTAATCTCCTACATCACAATAGCTGATCATTTTTAACATTTGACATTGATAGAGTGCCCACTGCTATTATTCTGACATACTATAAAACATTACGCCCATTTGCAATAGAAAAGGCCAAGAATCAATACCCAGCCCCATTTTCCACTGTGGCTGTAAATCACGAAGCACCTAACAAATTGGTTTAAGTAGTAGAAACTTCAGAACCAATGAATGGCCTGACCAATCCCCACCCCCTGTTAGAGCTGACAGGGACCTGGATGCCTGTGGTCTGGGGAGGAGAGGGTGCTGGTGGGGAGCCAGGTTGCTCCACGAGGCAGCCAGGTTCTCCAGGGACAAGAACTGTCCATCTATCTGGGCCCCAGAAACACATAGTGAGTAAAGGGTGCCTTTATTCTGTTCATGTCTGTATCAGCTCTTGCTTTATAGCAAGTGGCCCCACATTGGGAAGCTGGTGACTTCTACTTCCTACCCTATCTCTCTACTGGTTCCAAGACCCATCCTCAAGATTATTGGTCTGTTTTGTCAGTGAGCCCATTCATTGGAACAGCCAGATGTTAAACTGAATTGATGGGCTATTTAATCAAATTGACTTTAGGATGAAGTAATTGATCAGTTCTGCCCCAAATGAGCAGGAGTTAAGGAAAGTCATGAATTTAGGCATTGCTTAAAATATTTAGGGTAA
This sequence comes from Felis catus, assembly GCF_018350175.1. Classification (NCBI taxonomy): domain Eukaryota; kingdom Metazoa; phylum Chordata; class Mammalia; order Carnivora; family Felidae; genus Felis; species Felis catus. Next base: position 13,899,221 of record NC_058377.1, on the reverse strand, counting down.
TAGGTCAGCCTAAATATTCAGTCATTATGCTTGTATGTGAAGTGAATGACACTTTCACAATCCACAAGTTTGGAATATTCAGAAAATTGCCATCATTTTTCATTCCTTGGGTATCATCTGGATCCAGCCTAAGGCTGTGCTCATTTTGTTGGACTCCATTGAAAGTTTCTTTCAGCTCAAGCTGCCTCGTTGAAAATACATGAGCCCATGGTCTGACTGAGTGTCGTCGCTGGGATGCTGGAATGTTCTGACAACACAAGGACCCAGCTCCGGGAGAAAGGAAAGGAGAAGCAGCTTATTTGTGAATTTATTTTCAGTTCAGGACTGGGTTTCCTGCCGAAGTCTGGTGTATAAGGGTACACACTTACCTGACTTTCTAGTGCCGGGTTTACTTCCGAAAAGTCACATACATACCGGATTCTTCTAAAACAAATTCCTTTTTCCTATTAGCTTACATTATCATTTCAGAGATGATTTGCCTGCATTTCCATTAGCAGGGAGTGATTCTTTATGTTATCTGTCTTACTCAACCTCTTAATGATCCTACATAAAACGAAGAGCTTTTATAAAATGGGATTCTTTGGAAAAGGAATATTTCCTGGTGCTTTGTGAATGATTCCAGTCATTCCGTGTTCACATTTGGAATGACATATGTGGGAGGTCACTGGATTCAGATCTGCCGCGGTGTTTTTGGAAGTTTGGAATGGTACGAAGAACATCAGATTCCAAGTCAGGAGTCTGATGCTGCCGTTTTCCAATTGGCTGATTGTAGGGAAAGTGAGATATATGACCTCTTTATGCATGAGGTTTTTTTTTTTTTTATTTGTATAGTGGGAATAATAATTCCCAATCTCTTTCATAAGATCCCTAATGAGAAAATGAGAAAACGCAAGCAAGAGCATTTACTATTATTGTTATTACTGATACTACAATAATAAGAATAAAATACAGTGAGAGAAGAAACAAGATAGACCATTCTTACACCAAGTTCTATTTTATGGCAGTGCGAGCAGAGCTCCATTTATTCAAAACTAACCTAACAAAGAGCTCATAAAGCTCAACTCTAGGCTTCTCAATTTTGTACCCTGACAGTAGAGAGCCAGAAAGATAATCAGATATAACTGGTTCCTAGAAAGCTTCCAATCCTAAAGAAAAGTCTGACCTTTGCCCCTCATTGCGCTTTCCTTGAATGTATTTGAATATATTTCAATGAATTTATTTACTCAGTCACCAAACATTTATTAAATGTCTGTCCCGTGCTCTGTCCTAATATATGTGTGTGTATGTACCTATATATCATATAGATCTCTATATATGAACTATATATAAATGATCTGTATATAGAGAGAGACAAGATATGGGCCCATGTGGACTGTCTATATATGAGGTTGTCAAGTTTTCTGGTTACCAGAATCATTTTTGAGGTCCTAATTCCAACATTTGGGCCCATTGGTCTATATGATAGCACACTATTAGCCAGAAGTCACCATGACCAGGAATCATCAAGTAGTTTGCAGGGGCTGGGGGGCTATGTTGAGATTCCAGATTTGTGGGTTTCCTAAAATTGCGACACAGCCAGGAACTGCTGGGCTCAGCTGGTGCGTGACCACTGCAGAGATGCAGAAAGGGGCCAAGTCCCTTGTTTTTAGCCTACATGTCTGCTTCTGACTCACTCCAAAACAACCTGGTTTCCTTGGCACCCTGGACTGCAGGTCTCCTGTCCGTGGGCCCAGAGGACCACCGGGAAATTCCATTGTCCCTTCTATCATCTGGCATGGGATGGTTCTCTTTAGATGAAGTCTCTGTTTAGAGCTTGAGTAAGGGGATAAGGAAGGCCAAGGAAGAAGGGAAAAGGGTTTAAGTCAGCTCCCTGGTGACTTAGCCATATTGTTCTCTGAGCTAAAGCCATACTCCCAATACTGCTCACTTTTATGGTTCCTGCAAAAGAGCTTTGCCAGAGCATTTTTCCCTCTGTCATCTCACATGCACCTCTAAGCAACCGTACAGAGGACCTAGGCTGGGTGTTACAACTTCCATTTGATGGATGGTGATGTTCAAGCTCAGAGCAATGCACTGACTTCCCTCAGTCAACAGACATATGATCCCTAAGGACAAAGACAGCAGTAGTATTAATCATTTTTGCCCTTGGCATATTTCTAAAAAAATAGTAGATTCTTTTTTTTTTTTTAAAAAAGTACATTTGTTGAGTTAATGAATGAACAAATACATGAAAAAAAGGAGAGATGATCTATTAGGGCTGGACCAGGCATCGGACCCTCTCCTAAGTGCTGGGGCTGATGAGCCAGGAGATCTCTGGCTTCACCCAGGAGCATGGACCTGAGTCCCGGCCCTTCTGCTGAGGTCTTGTCATTCTCAACAATCATGTTGCTTCAAAGGTTGCCAGAGCCTCAGGCAGCCCTCTCACTGTGGGCCCTGAGTGGCCCTTTCAATGCCTATTTCTGCCTTTCGCCCAAGCCTCAGTGAAGTTTGACGTGCAAACCTTCGTTTTGCCTTGTGGTCTCGCCTTCCCTGGATGGAGAGCTATTCTTGGCATGTACCTGCTCCTGCTGATTTTGCAATATCATGATTTCAGCTAAATGAAAATGCCTTTTATTTCCACAGACTAACTACCCAGCACTCTTTTATGGGAGCTGATTTGGGGGAGACTAGCCTTGAGGTGAGACAGCAGCAGAGCTTCTCGAATGGAAAGGTCTTCGAAGAGAAGGGCTGGGGGCCTGCCGGGAGCCACCTCGCCTCTGCTACGGGCTTTCTCAGTCCAGCCAACAGAGAGGCTCCAGACAGCTTCTGCAGCCCAGGAGCTTTGACTTCGCACTCAAGTCCATGTCTTGAGCCTAAACGTAAGTTCCATTTCTTCTTGCTTGGTCCTCAGTGGATTTGGAGAACCCCCCTTTCACTGGAGCCCCGATTACCAGAATACACAACCCAGCAAACCTGTAGAGAGTCTTTCCTGAGAGTTCTGGGAGGAAGGACAAGATACCCTTGCCTCTTAGGGTTCGGTGAGGAGCAGGCTGGCCTCCAGGTAGGACCTAGCGTGGGCAGACTTCTACATACCCCTAGGGTTTTCTGGTTTTCAGTAACAGAGAGCTATTGCTAGCAGTGAGTCTCAGAGGACAAGCTCAAATCCTGTCCTGGTGAATGAGGAGGACAAGGAAGTGGCAGCAGCGAGTAGTGGAGACCTTACTACAAAGAAGCTTAGGGCCCAGGCGGTACTCAGTATTCTGTTTTTCAGACCCATTAGAGCACCCCAGTGTGCCCTCTGTTCCTCCTTCCACTTGGCCCAGGTGGCCGGGACCCAGGCTGCCTTCTGGGCTCTCAAAAGTGACCCCTCGGTATCTGATCTCCCATCTGCTGGGCTAGGCATGTGGAAGAGACAGCTGGCACAGCCCCTCCCGGGGGACTGCAATTAGGGGATATTTAATCCTGTCACCTGGTTCATTTGCAGTGATGGATTTGGATTGGAGCGCTGAGTGGCTCCAAGAGGATATTGGATTACCAGGGCCCATCCCCTTCACCCCTCACACAGAGCTGGCCCACCCCTGCCCTGCACCTGTCTTCCCTGGCCCCAAGGTGAGCCACCTGGCTCCCATAAATTAAGAGCAAGCACTTGGTGTGTCCTCTTCCCCTGCCCCCCCCCCCCCACCGCCAGGATACTTTACCTGAAACATCCTGCAGATAGGAAAACATTATGGGCTTTCCAGCTTGATGTATCTTAAAGCAGCCTTTGGGGATGGTGGACGATCTCTCCCCATGGCAAGGTCCAGGTTTCAGGAGAGTCGAAAGGTTTGGGGTCATACGGGAGGGTTCACCCCCCCACCCAAGACTTGGCATGGCAGCTGCCACCTCCCACGACCCAGGCCAGATACGAAGCTTTTCCTCAGGGGGCCATGAGTGGTTCAATGGCTTCCCATTGTACTCAGAATCTAATCCCAGCATACTGCCATACGTTAGTCAGCCTGCAGGTCTGGCCTTTGCTGGCTTTTGGCTTGATTCTCCCCGATGTTCTTACTCCTTACGCACAGGCCAGTATGTGTGTGTGGATACAAGTATATGTGGTGTGGGTGTGGATACATACATATGTGGTGAGTTGCAAGCACCTGCACATACCTTGGAGTTTCCGGTTTTGTGCCCGCCTCAGCATGTTGTACTTGTCTCTCTGCCTGGAAAACCCTTTCCTTACTACTTTCCATGGCTGGCTTCTCATTATTCTTCAGCTGTTGGCTCAAATATTGCAACTTCAGGGAGATCTTCCCTGCACCCTCTCTAGGACATCACTGTTTACTCCTTAATAGCATCTATACATTATCCTGTATAAAATTAACTTGCTGATTTTCTTTTTCTCTCACTTTAATATAATCTCCGTGAAACTAGGAAACTTTTTTCTCTTGTTGGCAACTCTATTCCCAGCACCTAGAATAATAGCTAGCATGTCGTAGTAGTACAATAAACATTTGTTGAATCGATGAGCACAGGATACCTGTTGTAGGGTGAGCTCGGAGGCCACATCTCTGGATGTTGTTGGGGGACGGGCGGGCTGTGCACTGGGCAGTGAGTCGCCTGTTCACCTCACCCCACACCATCACCCCCAATAGCAGGGGGCTGTGCTTTCCCATGGCCAGCCCTGAGAAACATAAACAGTTGTCACCCTGGCTCTGCCCTCGGCCAACCTGCTCAAATTTCCTGTTCCTAAGATGATCAAAGGCACTGGAACAAAGAATCATCATTGAATGGGTTCCGTGTTACATCCTGGAAATGGGGGCACTTGCAGTGCAGACCCAATCCTGGGAGAGAGCTCTTGAGAGCTGCGAAGCTGCTACCTTCAAAGAGTCGACGTGAAAGCAAAGAAAGAAGCACTTGAGGAGAGAGGACTCCCTTCCAGGGAGGGGAAGCACTTCAAGTCCATTACTCCACCCCTGCAGCCACAGGGATGCACGCGTGCGTGCGTGCGTGCGTGCGTCCCGCAGAGGAAACCTCTCCCACGAGCGCTGTGGCTCCAGAACTTTCAAATGCCCTTGCAAATGGTGTCTGCTCACCCCCTCCATCCAAAGTGACAGATAGAATTTTGTTTATATTGCCAATGCCTCCATATAATGCCCTGCTTCTCCAAAAAGCTCCTCTTGATTAACCCCTCCTGCTTTTTACCGTTCTTCTGAAATCCATCAATGCCTGTGTCATAGTTTAAAAATACAACTGCATTTAGGTAATTTGATAAATCATCTTCAGGCATTTTCATATGCATGTGCTCTGCTTCTCCATTCCATTTATAAGCTCCTTCCGGGCAAAATCTATACTTTTTTTTTTCCCCACTTCCATTTGTAACTCTCTCTCCACAAGAATCTTAGGACAGAATTCTTGTCTGTGTGCTTATTGTCTGAACATATTTTTATAGGCTGAGAATGCTAGGATGCTGATTCTCTTTTATTCATTAATTTATTTAAAATATTTACTGGGACCTATTATGTGGCAGGCACCGTGCTAAGTGCCGGGGACTCAATGTTGAAACTCAGTCTGGGGCAGAAATGGAAACATACACAAATAACTACAATACAATGTGATAAGTGCTATAATATAGGTACTGTATAGTCAGAGTGCTATGGGAACTCAGGAGGGAGCTTATAAAATCATTTGATTAATGTTCCAATGTCTAAATGTGAATGTTTAAATAACGCTGTTCCTAAGTGCTTCCTGCTTTTCACGGCATTTTTTATGTCCATTATCTTATTTGATGCTTTTAGTGATCCTGTTAATAAGCTTTCACTCCACAAATTCATCCTTACACAGAGTAGGTGTTCAAGACGTATCTACCGAGAGACAAAATAGGCAAATGGAGAGTGAATGTTGTTATCTATGCTTTCCCATTAGGTAAACTGAACATTCCAGAGTGGTGTGCTAAAGGTCATAAGAATCCCGGTAGTCTGTATAAATGCATGTTCAACACCTGCTATGTGTGGGTCACTGTCCACTGTGCTGCACTAAGCACAAAGAAGTGCAGAACATCTTCCTCCTTCATGAAGCTGCCAGTCTCACTGGTGAAACAAAACGAAAACCATGGGTGGTCAAATGATGACGTAGGAGATGCTTAGCAACTTGGGACAATACTACAAGATGGTCCACAGATGATCCCAAATGAATGGTGTAGACCAGAGGGGCCACGGTAGGCAGGAAGGCAGATTTCAGTGCTCCTGGAAGGCCTGATGAGAGATGGGAATGAACAGGATAGGCCGATAAAATCAGAACAGGAAAAAGAGAATACTCAAAGAAATATTCAAAGGCAATGAAGCCCAATGAGCCCAGAACACCATGACCAGATCTGGTGAGCAGGCAGCCCTCACTGGAGGGCCTGTCCCTGCCTCTCCACTCAGTCTCAGCTCATGGGCACCTGTGGATTCTCCTCACACAGCCCTGCACCTCCCACCTTTACCTGCCATCTGCTCCCCCACTATTGAACTTTCCCCCAGTCCTTTTACCTGTAACCCATCCACATCTACCGCATTATTTAAAAAAAAAAAAAAATCCTGTATCTTCAACTTCGTCACCAATGCTCGATCTTCTGGCTCTTATAAAAACCTGATTCCTCCGAGATCATGGCCTTCTTTGCAGTTCTTTCAATGGAGGACTCTCGTTCTGCACTCACCCTGTATCATCTAGACAAGGGAGGGTGAGGGTCAACTTTCTGCTACTTCCCCATTTCTGTTTCTAGATCATTACTCTTCCTGTCATGGGAAATGCCTCAATATAGTTTGAGCCTCGTGTATCTGCTGAGACGTCTTTCCAGCTCTCTTAATTGTTGTTATATCTGTGTGTCCAGGTCACTTTGTAAGAAATTATGCAAAAAAATAATACTTCTGCTTAGAGATATGGTACCTATCTTTGGGGGTGTCTTCCCAATCCATGGCCATGCTTTTCTTTGACCTTCTGGTGTAGGTCCAGAAACTGTCTTTACATTTTATGGTCCTGATTCCTTATCCACAGGTGAGAGGACCAACATACATTCACGGTCGGACAGGGACAATCTGATTGTCTCCTCCAGGAGTTGAGAAAGAAGGACCAAGAGACTAGTTTTAGTCTGAGCTAGTTCTGTGAACAGAGAAATAGTGAACGGGTGCACTGGGGTGTCAGTAAACTTATAGCCATGTTTAGCCATGTGCCTGTGAAGCAGGAAAAGCCAATCTAAAAGAAGGTAGAGAAGAATAATGCAGATATAGAGAGAGGTGAGGCCAGACATCAGAGGGAGTCTTGCCTGGGCACTTGACAGCATTCCAGTCCACCCTGAGGCTCAGCTGCTCTTTCTCCTCAATGTCCTTAAGATGTCCCCATGTCCTTGGAATAAAGCCCACCACCTCCTGAGGTTAAGCACTTTTGTTTCAAATTTTGTGTGTTTGATTTTGATTCCCGCAACTAGAACTACTTTGCTAAAAATAGAATCAGTGGTCAATGGAGATAGTTGCCACCAAGTTGAAGTTTGCAAAGATAGAAATGACCCAGTTAAGACAATATAGCACTCTTTGCTCTCATCTTACCTGTGTGTTGGGAAGCACCATCATTAAGAAAGAAGAGTTGACACTCGAGGTCTTGGCAAGATGGTAAATCATTATAACCCAAAAATCTTTCCACTACAAGCAGCTATAAATGTCTCATATTTAAATTTTTTTTAGTGTTTATTTATATTTGAGAGAGAGAGGGAGAGAGAGTGAGCAGAGAAAGGGAGAGAGATGGAGACAGAATCTGAAGCAGGCTCCAGGTTCTGAGCTGTCAACACAGAGCCTGAGGCGGGACTCAAATCCATGAAGCACGAGATCATGACCTGAGCCAAAGTCGGACGCTTAGCCAACTAAGACACCCAGGCGCCCTTCCCTTATATGTTTCATATTTTAAAAGAATCATATAAATGCACAAGTAAACTCTCAAGGGAAAAAAAAGGAAAACATAAAAGGGGAAGATAAAAACTAGGGTATTCAGAGGAAAACACGGGGATATGGTCTGCTATGAGTGGGAATCAGCAAACACCACCAATAGGCCAATTTGGGCATCAGAAACTTGACATAATAGACAAGCAGTCTGGAAGATAATGTACAATAAGTCTGTTTAAAATGAATAAAAAAACTTTAAAGGTAGTAGAAGTTCTAATACACACATAAAGCACGATGAACAACAGAACATGCAGGTTTTTGCACGAACCACATAGAAATGGGAAATAAAGCCTTTGTGAGGAAAAGCTCAATGGAAATGTGTTGGAAATAGGAGAAAAGACAATAGGTGAATTGGAAAATGGATCAGGAGACGTTATTTATTTATTTATTTATTTATTTATTTATTTATTTATTTTGCATTCAATGTTTATTTATTTCTGAGAGAGAGACAGAGTGTGAGCAGGGGAGGAGCAAAGAGAGAAGGAGACACAGAATCCAAAGCAGGCTCCAGGCTCTGAACTGTCAGCACAGAGTCTGACGCGGGGTTCCAACTCACACTGTGAGATCGTGACCCGAGCTGAAGCTGGACGCTTAACCGACTGAGCTACCCAGGCGCCCCTGGGAGACTTTAATCAGAATATGATGTGAGGAAAAGATAAAAATATGAAAAATGTAGAGGGGCTGGAAGGATAAACCCACAGCAAATGCCTAGTAGGCATTCCAGAAGGAAAGTACTGACAGAATGAAAAGACAAAAGTTGTCCAGAACTGATGACGAACTTGATTAATTGCATTAAAAAGGTATCATGGTCAAGCAGAATAATTAAAAATAAGTCCATCACTAAACACTTCACAGTGAAAGTGCTGAATGCAGACGTCAAAGAGAAGAGACTTTACTACAGAGAAGCAGGTTATTTGGGCAGCCGACTTCACAACAGCAGTATTTCAGCCGGAAGGTGATGGAAGGTGTTTGAAAGATTAAAGGAAGGAAAGTCATGGCCAGTGCCAAACTCCATCCTGATCCGAACTACTGTTCAGAAGTGAAGGAAAAATAAAGATATATCCAGAAAGGTAGAAATTAAAAGATTTTGTAACCCACAGAACCCTCCTGAGAGAAAAATTATAGAGGGGAATTGAAACCGGAAGGAGAAAGTAAGACACAAAAAGTGATGGTGGATAAATGAAGGGGTGAATATGTGGGTAAAGATGCAGAAACAGATTATATAAAATAACAATAACGAAAGTACCTGATTTGGGGTTTATACAAACAAGGTGGAGAGTAAAATAGTGGACTATAATATCAAGTAAATATATATATCAAGTAAATATACAATATCAAGTAAAACAGTTGGGGCATAATAGTTGGGAGCTAAAATGATTAAACTTTCCTGTTTTGTTCAGGAAAATGTAGAAATATTGATTAACTTTAGATTTTTCAAGTCAGCAGGTATGTTAAAAATTTAAAGCTAACCACACTCATGTAAAAAAGAGAAATAGAATGCATATAAGAAGGAAATTAAAAAGAAATGCAATCAATCAAATGAAAAGCAGGAGAAAGCAGGAAAGTCTGGGGAAGGACAAAACAATGAAAAGTACAATTAAATCTAAATATCAGGAAGCACAATAAATATTCTCCACGTAATGCTGTTTATGTACCCTATAATAAAGCCTGGGACTGTCTCAGGTAAGCAAGGATATATGGTCACCATTGTCAAAGCATATAAAGAAGGGAGATTTATATTCAAAAAACACATAAAAGCAAAGGTGCTTATCCTCACTAGTAATGAGGAAATACAAACTTTAAAAAGTCAGATGTTACTTGACATCTACTCAATTTACAAAAATAAGCGGTGAGGGATGAAGGAACTTTTCACATTCCTAGGGGAGTGTAGATTGAAATTAACTGGGCAGTACACCTAGGGAAGTGAAATATGAACCTGCAATCTAGTAACTTCCACTGTGGCTATGAAGGAGTAAGAGAGTCCAGACTTGGCTTCCCAGGGTCAGCACCTGGGACTGGACCAGATAGGTGAAGCATTTCCCTGACCTTGAGCAAGAGGTCCCTGAGGGAACAAGAACAAAACAAGAGGACCCTACGATCACCCTGGCCTTCTGTGCTGAAGCAGTTTCTGGGCAGTGGGGAGGAGAGTCAAAACAGCCTGATAGCCTCGCTGATTTCATCAGAGTCTGGTGAAATTGGGGTGGCAAGAGTTTGTGGGGCTGAGCACCAGAGAGAGAAAGCCATGCAGGGAAAGAGCTCCAGAAATCAGCCCAGGAATTCCTTGGGGTTGTTAGCTGCAAACCACCCCTCACGTGTACAGGGTGAAATTCTACAAGACTGGAAAAAGGACACCTCCTGGGGAAAGAGCACTTCCTGAGGACTGGAAGTCAAGGACAACTTACAGAGCTTGTACGAGGCCAGGCGCCATCAGAGTGCCAACCCGTCAGAATGGAGAGACTTTGTTGTGGACACAAAAAATATAGTAGAGACACTGAAAAGGGTCATGTTTTACTAGGTGGATAAACTGAGTCTATAGGAGTTTCCTCTAGATCTGGTCTTTAAGAATCTCAAAAAACAAGTCTTGAAGAGATCAAACTGATTCACAAGTAACTTTATTGCCTGCCAAAATAAAGGTCAATATTTGTTTATTCATTTATTTAGGAGAGAGTGCATGTGTGTGTACGTGAGTGGGGGAGGGGCAGAGAGAGAGGGAGTGAGAACCCTGCGATCACCACCTGAGCTGAAATCAAAAGTCAGGTGCTCAACCCACGGAGCCATCCAGGTGCCCCAAGACCAATATTTTTAAAGGAATGTAACAAAATCTAGCACCCAGCAATGTACAATTCGCCATTTCCAGTTAAAAACTGGTAGACGTGAGAAGAAACGTGAGCACGTAGCCCATAAATGAAAGGAGGAAAATGAGTCAAGGGAAACAGACCCAAAAGAAAAATGACAGCAGACAGAAACAGACTCACCTAAAGAAGTAGAGAGTGCTGGAAATAGCAAATATGGAGGTAAGTATAAAAGATTTTTGTACTCATTTAATTTATTTTATTATTTTTTTTCAACGTTTATTTATTTTTGGGACAGAGAGAGACAGAGCATGAACGGGCGAGGGGCAGAGAGAGAGGGAGACACAGAATCGGAAACAGGCTCCAGGCTCCGAGCCATCAGCCCAGAGCCCGACGCGGGGCTCGAACTCACGGACCGCGAGATCGTGACCTGGCTGAAGTCGGACGCTTAACCGACTGTGCCACCCAGGCGCCCCTCATTTAATTTATTTTAAAGATTATTGGTTATTTACAGAAAATAATAGTTTATTTTGAGATTTATAACATGTCAAAGTAAAATATGTAACAACAAAAGCACAAAGAATAGGAGGAGAGAAACAAGATTCTTGTCTAAGAGCTCAAGATTCAAGATCATTACTTACATGTGAAATAGCACTGTGACTTACATGTCACAGCACTGTAGGTAGATGGTGATAAGCTGAAGATGTGTGCTGGAAACCATGATGCAAACATGAAAAATAAGACAAATACAGCTAATACCTACTCCACTACAGGAGATAAAAAGGGAACCATTAAAATCACTGAACCAATGGGGCACCTGGGTGGCTCAGTCGGTTAAATGTCCAGCTTTGCCTTAGGTCATGATCTCATGGCCCATGGGTTCAAGCCCTACTTCAGGCTCTGTGCTGACAGCTCAGAACCTGGAGCCTACTTTGCATTCTGTTTCTCCCTCTCTCTCTGCCCTTCCCCTGCTCTGTCTCTGTCTCTGTCTCACTCAAAAATATATAAATATTAAAAAAAATTTTTTTTAAAGTACTGAAACAAAAATTAAAACTTTAAGAAAGGTTCAACTGGTGGAAGAAATAACAAAAAAGAGATGGAACACATTGAAAACAAAAGGCAATAGGGTGAACTTAAACCATATAAATAAATATATTAAAAATAAATGGTTTAAACATACAATTTCATTCATATGTGGAACTTAAGAAACAAAACAGATGAACAAAGAAAAAAAGAGACAAACTGAACTCTTAACTACAGAAAACAAACTGGTGGTTTCCAGAAGGGAGGTGGGTGGGGGATGGGTGAAACAGGTGATGGGGATTAAGAGCACGCTTACCATGATGTCCGCTGAGTAATGCACAGAACTGTCACATCACTATATTCTACACGTGAAACTAATACGACACTGTATGTTGATTATACTTCAAAAAAAGAAAGAAAAAAAACTACAGAAAACCTATAGGAAAAAAATTCCAATTAAAAGTCAAAGATTGTAAGGCTGGATAATAAAGCATGATCAAATTATACGCTGTTTATAAGAAACCCAACTTAAGTATAAACACACAGATAAGTTCAAAAAAGTAAAAATAGAAATACCGTAAGACACGTGTACGTTAAAATTCAAGAATAGAAAAATAATGTATGGTGAAAGCAATTATCATAAGAAAGCTGGAGCAGCTCTCCTAACAACAAAGTGGACCTCAGAACAGAGGACGCTATAGGGATCAAAAAGAGATGTTTCATAATGATGAGGGAGTCCAATTTCAAGAAGGTGTAACACTTCCAAATGGTTATGCACCTAATAATATATTTCAAAATACATGAGGCAAAAACTGACAGAACTGAAAGGGAAAAGAGAGAAATCCATAATTATAGTCAAAGACTTTAACACTTCTCTCATTAATTAATAGAACAGATAGACAGAAAATCAGTGAGGATAGATGTCCTCAACAGCATTATTAGCCAGCATAGCCTAATTGACATTTATACAAGAACAACAGAACACGCATGTTTTACAAGTGAACATGAAATGGTCATCAAAAAAAGGACCATAAAAATAATAAGAATGAATTAAAATCAAAAGTGTGTTTTCTGACCACGATGGAATTAAAACAAAACAGTGACAGAAGGCCGAAAATCCCCAAATTCTAGAAAATTAGTTTTTTAATGTTTGTTTATTTTTGAGAGAGAGACAGAGAGACAGAGAGAGAAAGAGCATGAGTGGGAGAGGGGCAGAAAGAGGGAGACACAGAATGCGAAGCGGGCTCCAGTCAGCACAGAGCCAGACTCGGGAACTCGAACTAACAAGCTGTGAGATCATAACCTGAGCCAAAATCAAGACTTGGATGCTTAACCGACTGAGCCACCCAGGTGCCCCCTCAAATACTAGAAAATTATACAACACACTTCTAAATACCTGATGGACTAAAGAGGAAGTCACAAGGAAAATCTGTAGCCGTTTTTTGTTTAATAATAATGAAAATTTGGGGCACCTGGGTGGCTCAGTCCGTTAAGCACGGAGCCTGCTTGGGATTCTCTCTCTCCCTTTCTCTCTCTGCCTCTCCCCTGTTCATGCTCACTCTCTATTTCAAGAAAAATAAATAAAACTTAGAAAAAAATTACAACATAACTTGTGGAATGCAAATAAAGCAAGTGCTTCAAGAGGAATTTACAGCATTACGTATTTCTATTAGACGATACAAAAAAAGGTGGAATTGTCTGAATTTTCACTTTAAGAAGCCAAAAATAGGAGATAAAATTGAAGAAAGCGAACAGAAGAAAGGGAATAATAATGACAAGGGCAGAAATAAACAAAATTTAAAACCGAAAAAGCGGGGCGCCTGGGTGGCGCAGTCGGTTAAGCGTCCGACTTCAGCCAGGTCACGATCTCGCGGTCCGTGAGTTCGAGCCCCGCGTCAGGCTCTGGGCTGATGGCTCAGAGCCTGGAGCCTGTTTCCGATTCTGTGTCTCCCTCTCTCTCTGCCCCTCGCCCGTTCATGCTCTGTCTTTCTCTGTCCCCAAAATAAATAAACGTTGAAAAAAAAAATTAAAAAAAAAATAAAATAAAACCGAAAAAGCTATCAAGAGAAAACAATCAAAAGATGATTCTTCGAAAAGATCAATAAAATTAATTAGCTTCTAGCCAGACCTGATCAAGAACAAAAGATACAAATGAACAGTATCACCAATGAAAGAAGAAACAGCATGCAGATCCTACAGGCATTAAAAAGATAATAAAGGGATATTCGAACTACATTATGCCAATAAATTTGAAAACAGAAGAAACTGACACATTGCAAGAAATACATAAATTTCACCAAGTCCACTTAAGAATAGATCATCTAAATAGCTCTACATTTATTAAGAAAGTACAATTGTGTTTATAAAAATCCCAGTGAAGAAAACTCCAGGCCCAGATGGTTTCACTGGTGAATTCTACTAAACATTTAAGAAAGAATAATTAATAATAATAATAAAAATACCATTTCTACACAAACTCTTCCAGAAAGCAAGAGAGGACACTCCCCAAATAGTTTTATAAGGTCAGCATTTCCCTGATACCAAAACCAGAAAAAAACATTACAAGAGATGAAAACTACGGACCCATATCCTCCCATGAACATTGTTATAAAACTTCTTAATAGGAGAATAGCAAATTGATCCTGAATGTATAAAAAGGATAATACATCTGACCAAGTGGATGTTATTGCAGGATACAAGTTTGGTCCAGCATTCACAAATTAATCAGTGTAATTTACCGTTCAGCAGATGAAAGAAGAAAAACATTTCATCCTGTTTATTTACAGAGAAAAATTATTTGACAAAACCCAGCATTTGTTCACGATAAAAACTCTCAGCAAACTAGGAACAAAAGGGAACTGCTTCAAACCGATAAAAGGCAACTATGAAAAACCTAGAACAAGAGAACAGGAAACAGACCAGGATGTCTGCTCTCAGCACTCCTATTAAACATTATATCAGACGTCCTCATCAGTATAATAAAGAAAGGAGAAGAAAGAGGAGGCTAAAACCTTTCAGTGCCTCCTCCTTGTCACCCCACAGGACAAAAATCCTGATTCTTTAACATATAAAAGCCATTCCTGATTTTGTCCTTGTCTATCTCCTATAGGCATGTGGTAGCCAGGTCAACACAATTGTTCCCCCAGCTCTGTGTTTGGTGATGTCACATATGATACTTTGAAATCAGCCACGATGGGAGTATTTGCAACATAGAAACAGGCAAATGCTACAAAAAAAAAAAAAAAAAGATTCCTTCTTCCCCCAAAGAACTGGTTGTTAAAAATGTACTGCTTCCTCCCACCTTTTCCCCATCTCCACACTATTACAATGTTAGACAACTTGGAGTTTCTAGAATATGGCCTTTCAGATGCCATGTCTTCTATCCGTAATACTCCTGGCTTTCCTTATTAACCATCCACACTTCTGCTTACGCTTACAGTCTCAACTTGGGCATCTGCTCAGGTTCTTTCTAACCACTCCAAGGAGGGTGGATCACGCCCTCCCCTGTTACCAGTACACATTTTTGGTAGTGATTTTTTTGGCTGTATTTGATAACATGAGTTGTTTATGCACATACTTCGTTTTCTTCCTCCCCAGACTGTGAACTCCTTCCTATCAAGGGCCATGTCTCTATCATAGTTGTATTCTCCTAACCTGTCATGGTGCCTGCCATATCGTTGACATTCAATAATTGTTTCTTTAATGGATAAATAGATGAACAAATGAAAAAGTGAATGAGGGGACCTGGTTGGAGGGGAATATTCAGAACAAAGATAAGCTTGGAGACATACTGAAATGCCATCATTTGGGTGGGTGGTCAATGCCAGATTTGGACTTCATCTCACAGTAAATGGAGAACCACTGTGGTTTCTCCGATAAGGGGAAGTGACCTGTAAAAAATCATGTTTTAGTATGGTTAGTCTGACAGTGGCATTCAGATTAAACCCGAAAGAAGATAAACTGGAGAAAAAGAGGCTATGGTCAGGTCCAAGGGGATCAGAGCCTCAGGCAGAAAGGCCAAGAGGCAGAAGGTGGGCTCAGCCAAGGCACCCCTATGGTCATCAGCATCCAGGGTGTGTCCAGGCGAAAATGAATGTGACAGTCGCTAGCCCAGAAATAATAGGAAAAAAAAATTGATTTGCATGCCCTTAAGCATAGAAAATAGAGGGTGACATGATGGCTCTCTTCAAATCTTTGACGACCACTCCCAGGGGAACAGGAATTGGCCAATTTATTTCTGTGTTCCGTATTGCCCAGGAGTAATATCTAAGACAAATATAAGAAAGGATTTTATATCAATTAGACATGCTTAAAAGTGGAACAGGCAGCCTAAGAAGTAGCGAGTTCCTTATTACAGGAAATGATCAGCAGAACATTTGGCACAGTTGTTATAAAGGGAATTCAACGATGAGACCAGGTAATCCTTCCACCACTTGCAATTCTGTAACTTCATGATGGTTTTTGTCCCAGTGAGTTTGGAAAAAGCAGTATTGACTTGCTGGCACATCGCCCAGTAGTTGGAGTTCCTGGACGTGAAGCTGAGGAGGTCAGAACTGTACTCTGAGCATGGGGAGGTTCACATTATACCATGGTTATCCTGGAGAAGGGCCGCCAGGGCCGAAAAGTGGCCACTCTGGACTAGGAAGTGTCTGGGTCTTCCCCAACCCCAGGAGACATGAATGGGAGGCCATGAGACAACAGGAAGTCATCAATAAAACACCCACAGCAGCTTTCCTCCTCCCTTTCCTGTCTTCTCAATAGCTCCCCTTTACTGATGCCCCCAGTTAGCCTTACAGATGATCTCACCATGTCATCACCCATCGGCAGGGTCTTCGTCACCCTCGCCTTCCTCTAGCTCAGAATTTCTTCTGCCTCTTCACTGTCAAAGTGATGTGTCAAGATGCACCCCTCCCCATGTGTGCTCGGTCCCATGTCCCTTCTCCCCCTTCTGGGACCTTGCTCCATCCTTTGCCATATCCAGTCCTTCCTTCCCTGGCCACACACATTTAAAATGCTTTTGAATCTGGAAAAAAAAAGCCCTTTCAATTACTACTCAGCTTCTCTTTACCATCCAAACTTTTAAAGAGAACGCGTTACTCTCATTGGGCTTGACCTTGACCTTGACCACATCCTTGTACCTCCCTGCTTCCTCGTGGTACAGCTTTGGTCCCAAGGGATTCTCTTGAGGGATGCTACGCAATGTAACAGAAAGAGAACGAGATTTGGAGTCAGAAAACTTGGGCTTAGTTTCTGGATCGGCCATTTACTATCTAAACTCATTCTCATCATCCCGTTTGTTATGAGTGTCAAATGAGCTACTAGTTAAGGAAGACGCTCCCCATCACGCACGCACACACACTGAAAAGCACTATGCAGATGTCAGTGTTACTGAAACTGCTGTCACAAAGTTGACTAATGACATCTTGATCACTTGTTTCCATGGTCTTTCCTCAACTCACAATGTCCTAACTCCTTGGCTACATTTGAATCTGCTGACCATGTCCCTCTTTGTGAAACTCTTTTCATGATTTTCTCTTCATTTGTTTTTAGGAAATTAACATATCTTACCCAGTTTCCTCTTCAAATCCTCTTCTAGCCCCTAGCAGCAACACCGTCTTCCTTTTCCTACTGTTACTCCTTCACCTAGAATTCAAGAAATAATCTCTCTCCCAGAGGGTCCAACTATCTCCTCTGGGTACATAACCAGCTCCGACTTCTTTCCCAAAGCTTTGGTCCCAGGTTTGCAACTCTGTTGGATTTCTCCATCTGGTTTTCCTGCCAGAATCTCAAACTCTTCATTGTTGACACAAGGTGAATCAATACATTTTCGCAGAGCCCCTGACAAAGCAGTTTGAAAAGGCCAGACACTGAATGATTACCGGTCAGCCCTATAAAGAACTGTACTTACCATCAGGGACCACCCCCAAAATGCCAATCAGAGGAAAACAATCCCTGTTAGATAGATTTCATGTTATAAATTGTAGCGTCGGTATTCAAGTAGAAGGTGGTAATGTCTACTCCCGTAGGTCTCTGGGTATTGTTGTGGCAATGTAGGGATTGACATTTTCCTGATGCTACCCATCTCCCTGGGTTCTAGATTCTTGATTTCTGCAGGTGTCTATGACCAAAATCTGTAAGTTGACATCTGGAGTGCCTCTCAAAGCTTTCTTGATGGGTGAACAATGTGTTCACTAAAAGAGTAATGAGACCAATTCTTATCAGATGACATTTTCCTGGCCTGGACCAAAGAAAACCATTCATTCTGTCCATCTGGCCCAGATATTCTGTGCTGAAAAATTCTGAGTCACACTGAACTATAAAAATATATTCTTTATATCACAGAAAATACATATGATCTTTCATGTTTCCTCCCTCCTGACCTCTCTAATTTTTACTAATGGTAGAAGTATTTGTTTTCTCTCCCTGCTTCCCCTTTCTCTATCAGTCTGTAGGTGACATGAGGGCAGAGACCCTGCCTTTCCCATTTTTGTACTCCTAACACCATGCCTTTTCCATCCATCCATCCATGCACACGTTAAAAAGGCACTTATTAAATTAAGTAGACCTATCTAGGCAGGTGGCACGGGAGTATTTCATTTTAAATGGGATCATTTTAAGAAGGATCAGGTGCAGTGTCTCTTGCATTTAATTGGGGGGTGTGCCATCCATGTATCTGGGAGTTGTGCCTGAATGTAGCAATCCCCGATCCTCAGCCCATAGCCCCGGAGAGCTCTCTCTACTCCCATCATTTCGGTTGTCTGATCCTTTAACATTGGCCCCGACCCATTCGCTACTCGCCCTCTGGTTGGGCCAGGTAACTGCGAACCAGTGCTGTGCTGAAGGCAGCTTGCCTGGGCTGGTGGGGATCTGTCCTTCACATCTCTTCCTGGTTCTGTGTGCAGTGATATCACGTTGGCAGCTCGAAATTGGCAATACGGGAGTATTTACACCATGGAAACTGGCAAACGTTACAAGTCAGGGCTTTCTTTTCCCCCGGAGAGCCAGCTGTGAAACATTTACTGGCACACCACTGCTGGCAACTCTCTTCTTATCTCTTGGCATGAATGGCTTCTTCTAATCTATACATTTCAGCTCAGATATCACCTCTTCAGAGAGACCTTTAGTCTGAAGTTATCCCCCACCCTAGTCGCTTTCTGGTATATCACCCATTCTTTCCTTCAGAGCACTTACTTTGATCAGTAGCTACACTGTGCACGTACGTCATGTGCTGGTCTATTGTTCACCTGCCTCAGTAGAAATTTTGTCTTGTGCGCTGCTGAATGCCCAACATCTCGTGCAGGCCTGGGCACATAACCGGTGCTCAAGAAAGATCTTTCTGATGAATGAATTAAAAAAATAATAATAAATGCTTCCAGCAGCTCAGGCAGCAGAAATACGAAGTGTGATTGTCCACTTGTCTGTGCTTCCCGACACACTCTGGGTGCTTTTCGTTGCCTTCCTGGGACCTAACACGGTAGCTAGAGCTTAGTAGATGCTCATTGAGCTTTTTAGGATGAATACATGGGTACAGTTAGGAATGAGTCAATTCATTTACATTGCTCTGTAACGCCCCACAGAACTCCATTCTCTTACCTTCATCGGCAACATAAAGCACTGGTGTTTCCTTCCTTCCGAGGAAGCAAAGCCTCCAAGGAGGAGATGTTCCTCACCACCAGGACTGCAGGAAAGAGTGGGGTGGGGGGTGGGGCGTCAGTTTATCTCCTCCAACCTGTATTTTTCTTCTGACTGGGTCACAGCAATTCATTATGTCACCCTTAGGCAAGTCACCAAATGGGAATGAGAGAGGCCAAGGCCCCCGTCCTTTCCGGCGGGCTGCAGCAGTGATAGCTTTC
The DNA here is from genome assembly GCF_018350175.1 of Felis catus. Lineage (NCBI taxonomy): Eukaryota > Metazoa > Chordata > Mammalia > Carnivora > Felidae > Felis > Felis catus. The sequence goes on along the minus strand of NC_058377.1, from coordinate 13,879,625 downwards.
CCTGCACGGATGATTAGCTGTAAGCCACCTTTGCCCCAGCCTCCTGGAGAAGGCAAAAGAAGTTTTCTAAATGTTTTCCTGCCACACGGATCACTGAATTATGCATGAGGCCAAACCCAGGGAACAGCAAATCGTTGTGGGATGGAGGGGTAAGGTTCATCCAGAAAGGGAAATCGAAACCTTACCTGCCTTCTCCCTGTGATGGGTGCCCTCAATTGATAATTAGTGTTATATTATCCCACATCTTTAATAGATTATTGATGCCTTTGGCAGCGATATAATCCTGGTGTCAAGAGTAATTCTTTCTTTCTGTTATGTGGTACTTACTACTCTCGGCAAAGTGACTTGGACACAGGGCCTGGCTGATCCAGCTCCAATCAATTCAACCCAGTACTTCTCTGGGTGTTGACATGAAGGATGGTGGAGAGGTGCATGTTGCTGATTTGCCTCAAAAGCAGGAGAGGCCGTGAGACTTGGTGAGTCTAGTGGTGATCTAGCCGAGGACGTGTGGGTCCCTCATCATCTTTGGATAGAAGATGTCAAATATCTGTCTGCCATAGTCTTACTACTCACGATAGTAAGTGCCACCTGCCGAAGGTGACTGGAGCTGCTCCCGGCCACAGCAATGGGAATGATCTACTTTGTCTCAGTTTGCACTATACCTTCTAGATGGATTTTATCCCCTTTTCCAGTTTCTCTTTCCCCATAGGCAGTACTGCCTCTGGACCAGAGGTCTCCAGTCATTTCACAAGGTAGAAGAATCTCTAAGTACCCAAAATTAGACAATCAAGAGTGGAATGGGGATGGGGCCAGAGTCTTTGGGTATGGATCCTCGCTAGACAACAAAATCCCTAAGTTAAGCAGACGTGGTCATTGAGGTCAGCTGTTGTATCTCAGGAGATCCCAACAAACTTTCAAATGGAGCTGAGGAATAGCCCCCAAGAAGTCTACCAGCCAAGGCTTTATATCATTCAGGAAAACACGATCTTACAATAAGACATTCTTTTCCTGGAAGCTCACAACCTTCCTGCTCCCCTCTTGTACAGGAGAATGAAGATTCGTATTGAAATAAAAATCAGTAGAGCAATCGGTAAAGACGCAGGTCATGGATTGGTCCTTTAGAAGCTACGTGACCTTGTTTAATCCATTTCACCTCCCTGAACCTCATTCTTCCCGTCAGTAAAATGGAAAGAATTATAAACGTTTTATACTCTCTGCAGAGTTTGGTGAGAGACAAAATGACATGATACATATAAGGAGCCACGAGTAGCCAAGTGCCGTGTGAATTCCAGGGGACATTTGATCGGACAGCACCCTTCCCTTCTTCTAAGAACAGAGGCCCCATCTTCTGGGGAATGTTCCTCCCTCACAACAAACCTTGTGATTTGAATACAAGCTGCCATGTTGTCGCTCCATGTGTGGGTGTCTGACCGAAGCCAGATCAGTCATGGCAACCCTCTCCTATGGCTGTCACAGTTGATTGGGATGGCTCTGTGGGGGACATTCAGAGCCCTTCCCCAGGGTTTTGATCTTGCCATGAGAAAAGAGTATGAAGCGGTTCCCTCCTGGGTGTGGAAGCTGTTAGATGAGAAGCAGAGACGGTTGGTTGCTCTGTTCCCTAATGTGTGGGGGAGGTTTAACTGCTGGGAGAGAGAACTAAGCCCACACTCCAAGGGGGGACAGAATGCACAGACACTGGTGACAGTATATCCGGCTCAGGTTTTCTTTGGATCCAAATGCATTTCTTCTTCATGGCTTGGGATGCTAGTGTGTCAGTCCCCTTCCAGTACATTCCTCTTTTTGCCTACACCAGTTTTCTGTCACTTACAACCAAAAGGGGCTCAATAGAGAGGCTACCATTCATTACCCTGGCCCCCTGGCTCCAAGTTGAGCTTGGATTTTGCATTCTGAGCTCCCGTCCTCTCAGACAAAACTCCTCCCCCAGGGCCATTTCACTTTGCCTTGTCCTTTGTTCACTCTACAAACAATTGATGAGCTTGCCCCGTGTGCCAGGCACTCGCTCATACCTCTTGGTTCCACACATACTGCAAGGAGGCAGTTATCCTGAGGAAACTCACACAAGTACCACAGAGGCACCCAGACAACAGGTCAAGCCCAAGTACTCACGCTGACGCTCTTGATTATTTATTGTGTTTTTCTGTAGAATGTATTTGTGTAGGGTTCTTCAAATCTTTCATGGAATAGGGTAGGTTACAACTCTCTAAAAATTGCTGAGTATCAACTGGCAGCTGGGAACGATTGGGAAAAAAGGCATGACTCTGCCCTTGAAATGCATAGAGTCCTGCTGAGCAAACAATGCAAACCAGAGAACAAGTCAGGAAAAAAACAAACCTGAAAATGTATGGGGCACAGGTTATAAAGCTTTAAGCAACCAGAGAAGGAAAGTATTTGATAGACTAGGGTGTTTAGGGTAGATGTGGCACAGGGTGTAACCTGTTGGAATTGTTATTATGGCCCGTCTAGTATTTAATTTTTTTAATTAGCTGTCATCACTTGAAAATCAGATTTTATATTAAAAAAGAGAGAGAGAGAGATGGGTTTCTGGTTTCTTTTGATCAACTTGGAGATTTGATAATTCCCACCTGACAATGACCAGCTGAAACTGAGTTTCAGCTGCCGCCCTCTTTAGGCTGGGCAGACACACTCTACGTATCACCTGGCCCACCTGGCGCATTTAAGTTCCTCGGCTTGGTTCCCAGAGGCAGTTGGGTTTGCTACCTAAGACCCAAGTTGGAGCTCAAAACGTCCCAGCTCCCTAGAAGCCTCGAAGGAGGGACTTTACGATCAACACATGTCTAAGGTCAATGCCCACGTTGACAGGCACCAATTAGGCAGTTTTCAAAGCTTCATTGGCCAAGGAACCCTATGCCAACTGGCATTTACCAAACTGGCTACCGGTGAACTGGAGCCAGGGAAAGCCAGACGGAAGGCTTCATCAAGTCACCAGCTACCAAACACACACCATTCCGAGCCTCCGACTTGCTTTCAGAACCTCTCCTCCTCCTCCTCCTCTTCTTCAGGTCCACAGTTTTGCACTCTGTTGCATTCGAATGCAGATGATGCAGAATGAAATTCCTTTGGTGGCAATACATGCCGGAGTGCGCAAAAGTATTTATGAATCCTAAAGGAAGCTGGCTGCAGAGCCCAAGAGCTCCAGCAGAGCGCCCGCGTGCATGCCCTACAGAGTCTGATCTCTTACACGGGAAGCTGTGTTTGATACCTCATGTATTGGCAGCGTTCGTCACAAAGTCGAGTGCCGTCTAACCTACTTTCCCACAGAGGAAGAAAATGCAGAAGAGGCTGGCTGGGCAAGGGGAACATCATCCCACAAAAGGTCGCAGGAAACAGCTCTGAGGGCATGTGGGAGGTGCTGCCACCCTCTGGCTGGGTGTAGCATCACGCCTTGCTGAACCAAGTAGGCACCCCCTCACTCCCTTGGGGGGGGGCTCCCTGCCTCTTCACCTCCCTGAGGTCCCAGAATTGCAGTGGAGTCCGGACTGGCTTGGCTTTGTCCTCAGACAAAGATGTGTTTTCTCTGCTTCTGGTTTTCTAAGAAACTTCTCTCGGGCAAACCCAGACCCCCCTCCAGCCCTGGCCGAGGAGAGACACAGCATGCAGTTGTGGCTGATCTGCCTCTTCCTGCTAGATATTCAGCCCACGAGTGACAAAGACTTTGGCAAAATGCTAGCAATCAGAAATCCGCTCTTCATAGACATAAAAGAGTCGGTACATAGGTCTCCCCAATAATGATAGTCTACATGCATTAGCATATATTTTCTTGAGAAGAGAACTATCGGAGTATGTCCCTAAAAGCAATTCATTCTATTTACAGCTTTTCTGAAGCCCCCGAGAGGGAAGCATCTTGGAGCACTGCAGACACCACACTGAAAATAGTGAAAAACATTCAATTTGGAAACAATTTTACCTCGATTTATCTTTTCTTCCCCCCCCCCTTTGTGTGTCAGCCGCTGCTTCTGCTCCTTCCCTTACCTGAAGGCAGTCCTCCCCATGAGTCCTCCCGGGGTCACGATGGCGGCAGGAATGGTGCTGGATCCCCCAAGCGTGGCCGGGGGAGGCCGAGAAGGTAGGACACCCCATCTTCCCTCCTGGTGGGAACACCCCATTCCCAGACCAGAGGAAGGTGGAGAACAGACGCTGCATTTGACAAGCAACGGTGTTATCACTACAACACACGCATTGTTCTCCAGAAGGTGACTGCAGCTCTTTAAAACAGTGACAATATGAATGTCGTGTCCTATTACCCCATCCTCTGGGCTAATAATAAGATTTTGTAACCATGTCAACAGCAAGAGAAAGGGAGCGAGGAAGTATCCCTTTGATTACATAAAGCGCCCAGGTTTCTAGTACAGCCTTGTAAATCGCTCAGCTTGCGCCACGTGCCGCCGGAGGCCTGGCATCTTCGGCAAAGCCCAGGGCAGACCCACAATCACAGCGAGAAAGGCAGCGAATGCCTACTGTGTGCCCACAACCGTGCTCCAATGGGAAGTAAGCCGGATAAACAGGACAGATATTAAAATACATTTTTTGCTCGTGAAAGAAGTTTAACAAGTGAATCACAGATAAGCCACTCCCAAGCGTGGGTTGTAAATACAGAGTCAGGAGACAGAAGCTGGGATCCTCCCTCTTCCCTGGGCCTCCCTGAGCGTCAGGCTCTTCTACTGTAATATGTGCATGATAACACTTAGTCTTATGTGCCCGCCCAAGCTTCTTGTGAGGATGGAAGAAAAAAAATGCTGTGGTTTCCAAATTAATAGCAGGATCCTTTTTAGAAAGGAACATTGTATGTGCAAGTCTAAGATACAACACAGAGAGTGGCTGAGCTGCTGTTTTTGGAGGGGCGGGGGCGTAGGGCTCACCCACCTACCCAGCCTCTCCTCGGCCCCAGGCTGACCTCTGCGGCACCCGTGAATACACGATGGCTCTGAGAATTGTAACCCGAAGACCAGTGAGAAAATGCTCTGAAATTGTGTGTTACTATTTTTATTAATCATACAGACTGGCCATTAATGGAGATAATTGTCGGAATTGAGAGATCAATGTGAGCTTAAGTGTTAAACAGCAGCGGGACATGCACTGATCCTTTAAGGAAAGCGAGTGTCTGACCGGGCAGAGGGGAGCAGGGAGAGGACGGCGGCCTGGAGGTGAGCAAAGGCAGGGAGGTAGGTGATCACCTGTGCTCTGCAGGCACAAGAGAGTAGAGCAGAGCACGTGTGCAGGGTGGGGGGTATGGGCTGGTTAAGGCCGCCCTCCTTGAGCAGGTCGGATGAGAAGCCCAAACCAGGAAGGAGAAGGCCCGGTGGACAGGGAGGGGGATTCAGCTGTCTGACTCTAGTTGGGCTGATTCATTGCCTTGAACCTTCTTTGTTTGTTGGAGCCACATTTCATCAAGGCCCATTTACTACACTGATGACCATCCTTTGCTCTGGACTCTGATTCCGATCCCTCATTTCCATGTCAGAGCTCCCTGTGTGTCCTGCTCTCCTCTGCCACTGACTTGTGTGGAGGTGTCGGTCCCCAGCCTCCTGGAAGTACCTGATGGAAAGTCGGTCGACGCAGGCTTTCCGGGCTCCCCAGACCCCACGGGCACTGTCAGCCACATTGCCCCGTTAGGACCTTGTGTCTGAGGGGGGATGTCCCTGCCCTGCCGTCCCCCACTGCAATCCCTTCAGCCCCCGCGGATGATTGACCTTTTCTGCTTGTCTCAGAACACCTTGTTGTCTTGTCCTCTTTGAAATGCCTGACAGCAGCAAATGCTCGGGTCTAAAAGCAAAATAATGAAATCAAATGAAAGCTCCCCAATTTCTCAGCCACTTGTCCTTGGTCCGGTGCGGTGCACGGCATGCATTATTCAGACAGGAGCAGCTGCGTTCCCTGAAGCAGAAATTCTGTTTTTCAGGTGCCAATCTGGAAGGGTGGCCGGGGGGCCTGCCCAGTAGCCTGTGGGGGCTGGGGGGCTGAGGGATGGTCTGGCTTTGGCACCGGATCCAACGAGGTCATCAAAGGAGTTTGTGTCCGCTGCCCCATCACAGGAAGAGTCACCTCAGTGAGCCCAGTGGGAGAGGGAGGAAAGTCCAGAAGGGTAAGGCAGACATGAAGGAAGCAGGCAGGAAGGATGAAAGGGGTGAGTGGAGGGACTCCCAGCTGCACAGAGGCCCCCCAGAGGTGTGGCCCACTCTTCAAGTCACCAGGTACATGAAATTAACAGAGCACAGGATATCTTCTAAGCAGAATACTGTATCCATCGGGGCAGCTGAGGGGAAGGAGAGGGTCAGTGCCCACTGTAGTGGATCGAATTGCTCTACCAGGTATTCATTCTCTTCCCATGAGACCATTATGCTCCCTTGCCCGTGAACCTCTGACTCACTGTGGCCTTTAGAAAATGGAATGCATTTGGGGCGCCTGGGTGGCTCAGTCGGTTGAGCGTCTGACTCCGGCTCAGGTCACGATCTCACGGTTTGTGGGTTCAAGCCCCGCGTTGGGCTCTGTGCTGACAGCTCAGAGCCCGGAGCCTGCTTTGGACTCTGTGTCTCCCTCTCTCTCTGTCCCTCCCCCACTCTCACTTTGTCTCACTCTGTCTCTCAAAAATAAATAAATGTAAAAAAAAAAATTAAAAAAAAAAGAAAATGGGATGCATTTTAGCCACTCCCTCAGCCCTGTGTGCTATCCCGCCATTGTCAGCCTTGACCATTTGACTGACTTGGCCCCATGGAATGTTAGTTCAGAGGCTATCAGAAGTAGGGCATGGTCAGCCAGTTCTCTGGCTTGCTTCCTTCCACTGTCAGAAGAGCCAGTCCAAAATTAGGGGCTGCCATTTCAGCCTAAGTCCCGGAATGAGGAGACAAGTGGAATGTATCCACAGCTGCCAACATGTTCCGTGAACAAGAAATAAATGCTTGTGGTTATAAGCCATTAAGATTTTAGGGGTTGTTTGTTACCATAGCAAAGCTGGCTAATATAGTTAATGTCAATCAATGATGAGGAAATTAATCACGTCTGCCTTGAGTTAAGCTTTTTTAAACTTGATTTGTTTATTTAATTGATTGTTGTCATCTTCACTTGGGGTGAATAGCATTGATAAATAAGAGGGGTTGTTTGTTTTAATGAATCCATGGAAGAATGCTGTTGATTTGTTCAGAATTCGCATATTAGGATTTGACAAGTCCTATGGCCGGGCTTCTAGCTGGATTTCCCTTTACTTGCGGTTGACAAGGGTCTAAACACAGTGTGTAATTGTCCATTCTTTGTCTTGAACCTGTTGAGAGTGCGTTACGACCAACCTCCCCCCATAATTCTACCTACTATGTGTGAATAGCTCCCTTTAACTCTGATTCAATTAATATTAACTATTAACAGGGCTCAGGGCCCTGGGAGGGTATATCCATTACTTCATTTGTTCCTCTCAACAATACTTTGACATTAGGCAACTCTTTTGCTGCACACTAAATGTATCCCCCCAAATTTAGCGGTTGAAAACCTCATCCCCAGTGTGAGGATTCCCACCTCTTTGAGAGGTGATTAGGTCAGAAGGGTGGAGCCTTCATGAATGGGATTAGTGCCCTTCTAGAAGAGATACTGGAGAACTCCCTCACCCCTCCTACCATGGGACGACATAGTGAGAAGATGGCCATCTACTGAGCCAGAATGTGGGCTCTCGCCAGACACCAAACCTGCTAACACCTTGACCTTGGACTTCCCAGCTTCCGGTGAAAAATAAAATCCTGCCGTTTATAAGCTATCCATCCCATGGTATTCTGTTATAGCAGCCTAAAGGATCAACACAATTGTTACGTATCTTTTGAGGAAATCAAGAGTACGAAGGGTTTGCCAAGGACACAGAGCTGGCAAGGAGCCCATCAAGATTCAACCCGATCTCCTCACTCTTGGCCCAGGGTTCTCTTCACATCCCCAAGCTCCGTGGACAGAAAGTGCTCCATGTCAGGCCACCATTTAGGACCTAATTTTCCAGAAGACCAGGAACATGGGTTCATGCGTAGTCATGGAAGGTGGGTCAGAAGATAAGATCCTTTATACTTTATACATTCATATACAATTTGCATTTTATCCTCAGATGCAAATTCACTGGTATTATATCCCTACAATGAAAAGACCATCACACCAGGAGCCTCTGTACTCTAGGAAGGGAATCTACCTTTCGGTGAGGGACCTCTGTGTGCTCTTAGGAGGGAAGCATTAATGGAATTACGAATGGATGCCTCTGCGAAAAAGCTGGTCTCCGAGGGGGCTGTACTCTTTGAAGCACATTCCTACTGTCAATTCTCTGCGAGGGGCAATAGTGCCATCTTGCTAACAATCACGACAATAATAATATTAATAATTAAATAATAGCTTCAGTGTCAATAAGTATTTTCCAAAATGCTTTCATATGAATTGTCTGTCTGCTGCCTGAGAAGGCCTCCAAGAGCCACTTGAATTTACCCTGTAATCACTGCTGGCTGCCATCTGCCTGGGGCTCAATAATTCCAGGAATCACGATGTTGGATTCACTCGTGCCGCTGCAGCACAGACAGGCAGAGGCAAGGAGGCAGGCCATAATGAGGTGAGCCGTTTCCAGGGTAGATGTGCCTGTTTCTGCTTTCCCATTCTTGTTTTGAAAGCTTGAGAGAGTCTTTCTATGAGCCTGGAAGCAGAGGGTTGGATAAAAGAAGCTACCAGTACAAATCCCATTAAGGCCTGGGAATTGGACACATCCCCTCAACGTGCTGGTAATGTCCTGATTCTACTGCATGAAGTTGGAGACACCCCATCCTGGCCCAAGACCATCTCCAACCGTCTCAAATAGAAACCAGTTTTGGGGGAGTCTGCTGGATCTGGGCCTGCAGGGTTTCGTGAGTCACCTTGTGCCTTTTCTGCCTGCAGGAAGAACAGCCCCTGGATGGCCTGGGCGGCCTGGCTGTTCTTGAAGAGACCCCTTCCTGTTCCTTGTACCTTCAGTTGGCTGGACTATAGATCTGCCCAATGCCCTTGGATTCTTTGGGGAAGATGGGGAGAAAGGATAGTAGTTTCCGGTTTACTTATATTTAGCACTCATACAATTTCAGCCCTAGGAGGCAGCTCCTGGGGGACCCTCTACTTGCTCCCCAGCCAGCTGAATTACAAACACTCTCCTTAAAGGCAAAGGAGTCCCAGTAAGAGAGTATGGATGGCTCAGCATGCTTCCGTTCCTACCACTGAGAAAAATGACCCAACACACAGCCATGGGATGGAAGCAACTCTCCCTGCCAGGGTCCGCACATTCCCCCGCAGTCTGGCCTCAGGTCCTATGGGGGGGAAGGGTTTGGGAATGGACTTGACAATGGCCAGATATACCCACTCTATGCAAAGGAGAGGGAGATGGGAGGGCCATCTGGCATTCCCCGGGAGCTTTCTGACCCCCCCCCCCCCCCGTGTGCCTGGAATGCTTCCTTAGTGTGGTGCTAAGGGACTCAAGAAATCATAGGTCTGCTGGCTAGCCTTGAAGCTTCTAGTCCTGTCCTCAAACCTGGACTAGGAGTCCAGCCTTTCTCCTGCATGCCTGGGGAAGGGGGAGATTGTGAGTGTGCCCACCCCCTAAGTTTGTCACCCTGACACTTGCATTCTGGATCGTCTCCACTGGCTGCCATGTTTGACAGAAAAAAGGCACTCTCTTTGAGGAGTTTTGGTTCCTTCTCTGTATAAGCTGCTTTGAGGCCAAGCAAGGAATTACACACAGACCTTGTTTCTGAATGCCTCAAATTCCAAATTCCGTATATTCTGAGGTCCCGCCTCTGGCCCACCTTCTTGCTTCCCTCCTGTCCTGGGGAGAAAGGCAGGTGGCTGCCTATTAGAGTGACCTCTTCGGGGGACCCTCGGCCCTGCCTGCCCATTTCCAGAACCCTCTTTGGAGGCCTTCTTATGCATGGTCTCTGTGTCTCAGACTACCCAACTCATCCCTTTCACCACAGCTAAGGGACCAGAAGGGGCCTCAGACCGAAACGTAGCCGCCTCTAGCCTACCAGCAGCCTGTGTGGTTGTCAGGCTTCTAAAGCTTCCAAGCTGGCCAGTCCTGGATGGTGACTAACCAGACGAGTCAGATTGTCCCCCAGAAGCTTGAAAGAGAGAGGTAAAAGAGTGGGCTGGTTAGTAAATTGGAGGTGGTAGGGGCAGCACCCAGAGTAGTTCGGTGACCCTAGGCTGGCGCAGTGCCTGCTCCCACAGGTGGGACCCAGAGGCCGGGGCACAGGGGACTCCCAGGCCTGTCTTCTCATAAGGCTGAGTTCCTGTGTTCTTGCAACAGTCACAGTGGCCTGAGCATGTTTTCTTTTTCTAGAACCCAAAAGAATGTAACTTGCACAGAGTACATACTCAAAACAACCTGCTTTAAAAGGTAAGCAAAGCATTGACCAGAGGTTCCTTGGCCTCCAGCCCGTCATTTCCTCTTCATTTCCCATATGACACGCTCAGCTGGGTCAGGCTGAGGTGTATCCCTGGGCCTGCCACTGGGGGCAACACTCTCGGGGGATTTGGAGGGCTATAGGTGAAGATGTTTTGCATATGGTCTGGGAGAGTGGCTCAGAGAGGGGCGAGCGGAGGCTGGCAGGGTGGGAGAGTCTCCCCTCTGAGAAAGCATCCTTCTCCTGTTCTCCAAACACCCTGAGTAGAGGAAAGGGAGAGATAGGAGGGCAAGATGGTGGTGGTAATGGTGGGGCCTGGGGTGGGGAGATGGGTGGGATAAGGGGATGGGATCCCAAGCTCCCCAGGTCTCCGGTCCCGGCCCAGGCCCAGGCCCAGGCCCAGGCAGTGGGGCAATAAATAGAATGGGGGGCCCTCATCTGGGCTGTCCTCCTTGACTCTGATTTTGGCTTCTTGTCTGGTGTCCTCACTTCACCCTCTCTGCAGCCAAAGCCAAGGCTGAGCCTCCCTAACTCATGGGGGAGAAACTAGCTCTGCGTGCCCAGAAGTCCAGTGTGCATGCAGATAGAAAGGCGGGTGGCCTTCAAAGCCTTCCTCCTTCTGGAAGGCTTCTCTGCTTAATCCCAGAGGCACACAGTCTTCGTTTTCAGCACTGCCACCAGGGAATGTAAGAGTTGGACTGGATAACTGAGCACCAGGACGGCAGGAGCCATGTCTGCTTTGTTCATTGACATATCCCGAGTGCTTAACACAGCTCCTGGCCCAGGGAAGGGGCTCCATCAGTAGTCACTGAATGAATGAATGAACAAATTCATACACTCTTCTTTTTCCAAAGTCAAAATCTTATTTCAAATGAAATGCTTGCTAGCTGCCAATATGCAAAAACAGAGCAACGAACTGTTATGGAGAGATGGGAGGGGGTTCAGAACTCCGCATCCCAAGTAATTCCCCCCCTCCCCCGTTCTTCTGCAACGGTCCCTAAGGATTGTTTGCATCCTCTGAAATTCAGACTGAAACGCCTCTCATTTTCACCATGAAGAAGCAGGCCCCCAAGGAAAAGTGGCTCATCTAAGCCAGAACCGGCACCCAGGTCTCCTGACTCCCGGGCTATTGTGAAAGTGCTCTGTTTAGACTGTATTAACTCACCACACTAGGTGCACAGCAAACGCTCAGTGAATGAAGTGCCGGGAGGGAGGGGCTTGTCGATTCCCAGGCTGTGCTCGCCTGGCAAGAGTCACGAGCGATGCCGAGGAAGGATGCAGCACCAAAATAAAATGTATTGTATTTAAATATTCCCCAAGTCATTTTGTGTATTTAAGTCTTAATTCATCTCCCCTAAATCTCTCCCCGCTACATTAATGTGACGGCTTTGACAGAAAGATGAATAACATTATTAAAGAAGCTCGTGAGCAAATTTCACTCATAAAAATCTCCCATTCACTCACACACTTTGCCGTTCCCACTCAGTGTTCTGTTCCCGCTCACGTCCCAGGTCCACATCCCTCTGGGCCTCAGGCTGCTGCTGGAGGGTGATCAATGGGAGGCTCAGAGGATGGAGGTGTGGATGCATTTCAAACCCAAATCTTCCCCTTTTGGTTGAAAAATGCATCATTTGAGCCAAACCCCAGGAGCGGCAAGATTCAGGCTGGAGAGGAGACAGAAAGGCGGAACCTCCTTTGAAGAAAAGCTTCCCACGGAATGTGGCACAAATATGGCAAATAACCAGGAGGGTGCCTTCCTTGGGGATGCGCATCTCAGGAGGAGAGGGACCCTCACTACAAAACCCTCCTCTGGGGATGCTTTCAGACTGACACTTCTCAACCTGCTGGCTCCCGCCCAGCCGGAGGCAGCTCTGGAACTTGCCATCACGTCCTGTTCCTCCTCCTGGAGCCCTGCTTGGCCTCGCTGGCTGGGGATTTATGCCCCTCTTTGCCAAGCCGCCCTGATGGATCGCTTCCAGGATGGCAGCGGAGTCAGTGGTATTCATCTCCCCGACGTCTCAACCTTCTCCTTTAAATCATTGCTCATGTTGGCAGCCGTTCGTTCGCTGGGCCTGGCTGCTCCGTCAGTGGGACTCCCAGCTGGGAAGGACCTGCAGGGTCTGCCTCTGGAGGGACCAAAGGCTCCTCCTCTGCAGACTCTCCCTCAAACACCAGCCCTTCCTCACCTGGAAAAGCCCTCTTGTTAGATCATCTGAAGCTGGGAAGCCAACCCCAGAGCCCCCAAAGGCCACCTCTGCCCTATCATTTACTATGTGATGTAAAATCATCCATTGGTTTGGTGACCAGGCTAGTGGCTGCTCTGGGCCATGGATGATCCTCATTTTCTCATGTGCCCAGTGCTCAGTGGAGTGCCTGCCTCATCATCGGTGCACAAAGACTGTTTGATGAACTGAATCCTTACATTGTGCAGTTGGATGCAACCTCTTTGGAAAACTATTTGACAGAATCTACTGAAAGCTGAGTGTATCTGTGCTCTGACTTGCCTGGGTATGTATCCAAACGAAACAAGGGCTCATGTCTACTCAGACATGTACAAGAATGTTTGTGGCAACCTTATTTCCAATAGGCACAAACAAAAGCAATCCAATGTCCATCAACAGTAGAATGGCCAAACAAATTGTAGCATATCTACACAATGATCGCATCGCTTTGGTGTTGGGTAGCAAGGATAAAGGGTGAGGTACTGTTCACACGACATGGGTCAGTCTCACAAGCGGAATGTGAAACCATGGAAGCCAGGAGTACATATGTGTGCTTACATTGGTATGAAGCTCCAAGGCATGCAAACCCTGACTACGATGTTTGGAGGTTGGAGTAATGGTTATCGTTGAGGGTGGCTGGTTGTGGTCTACTGACTGGGAGGAGATACAGGAGGGCTTCTGGGATATTGGAAGTATTCTAAATCTTGATCTGGGTGGTAGTTACACAGTGGATATACATGTAAAATTTTGCTGGGCTGTACTCTTATTACCTGTAACCTTTACTGCATGTAAATTAAACCTTATTAAAAATGGTAAAGAAAATGTGGAGTGGTTCCTAATCTTTTTTGCACTAAAATATGTACCTCGATGTATTCTCATTCTATCTTCTCCATAATCCCAATCCATGCGATATTATTACATTGGGCTTTTTCTGTTTTATATTATGAAAACAACTGGCATATTGTGTATACGTTTTCTAAGTACACAAGAAATCATGCCCCCCCCCAAATATTAAACATCTTGTTTCCCCCTCCCCCATACCCTGAGTGAAAAATCACCACATTAAAATACATTTACTTTGGGGCACCTGGGTGGCTCAGTTGGTTAAGTGTCAACTCTTGATTTCAGGTCAGGTCATGGTCTCATGGTTCATGAGTTCACTGACAGCATGAAGCCTGCTTGGGATTCTCTATCCATCTCTGTTTCTCCCCTGCTTGTGTGCATTCTCTCTCTCTCTCCCTCTCTCTCTCTTTCTCTCTCTCTCTCTCTCTCTCAAAATAAAGAAACATGAAAAAATTTTAAAAAATAAATACATAGTACCCCATAGCACCAAAGAGATTCATTGTCTCCCAAGACCATATCTCATTCAAGTGAGATGACAGGTAGAGAGAAAGATTAGTAGCTCCTTAGGGGGATGGGCTGTCATAGAGCAGAAGCAATAGGGGCTTGTGTCCAAGAAACTCCACATCATTAAGAGGTATGAATTCAAGGGCTTTCCCAAGAGGACCAAAGGGTGTAGACCAACCCTATCTTTCAGCTTAATTTTCTGAAAACTAAGCCATGTGTGCCCCGTAAATTTGGATGTGCTTGGATATATACAGGGACTGGCCATCTGAACCACTGGAGTCAGTTTGAATATTTGGGAAGGAGGAGGAGGCAAGGTGTCAAAGTGGAGTCCAAAGGCAGAGGCTGGCCTCAGAAATGAGAGTCAATCCACGTGGGTAATTATAAATTGCCCACTGATTCAGCCCTTCTCACCAAGATCTTATGCTAGAGTCCTAAGAAGAAGATGACTGAGGACGCTTTTAACTAGTTGTTAGAAGCATCAGGTCAGTTTTGATCGAAGAACAAAATACAAACCATAACTGGAACTAACTTGAGCAAAATGGTAATTCATTATGAGAAAAGGGACGCATCATCAGGACCGTGTTTGCATCTCAAGAACACCTGGAAGGATGGCCTTGAAGGCCATCAGTCCTCACTCCTCATCCTTTTTTTCTGTACACATCACAGTGAGTCTCAGCACTATTCTTCATTCTCACTGCAGACAAGCTTTTTCCACATGGTAGGAAACAGCTAAAAACACCTTTGGCCTTAAAGCTTCAGCCTGGATGTGAAATCTAAACATCTCAGCAAAGAACTCTGATTAGCCTGAGTCATTTGCTTATCCCCAGACCTAACAGCTGAGGCTGAAGAGCCTGATCATGTATATTAAACTGTTGCTCTTGTGTTAGATATGGGCATGGGAGATGCTGGATCCTAGGGAATGGGCAGTGCCCTGAAAGGCAGGGCTGGGCAGACAGTACCACAAATATCCTCCATAAGGAGCTTGGAAAGTAGGTGGCTTTCCCCCGATTCTTCATGTGGAGTCAGAATGAGATAAACACTGTTTTCTCCTAACACTGTGACCAGACTGTACCTACTCCTGGTTGATATAGCCTATATGCTTGTTCCTGTTCTAGTGAGGGTCTGATCTTGTGTGGTCCCCTGGTTCTTCGGTCTGTCTGTCATTTGGCACCATTTTTGTTTTGTTTTGTTTTGTTTTGTTTTGTTTTGTTTTGCTTGGCAGTTTCTGCCTGGCCCTAGTCTTCATTTACCTGAGGACGGCCCTTAGTTGTTGGGCCTTCCAGTTCAAACCCAACGCCATGATGGTAGAAACTTCTTCGCATGTTGGTTAGTTGCTGATGCCATCTTGATAAGTGAGCTGTTTCTTCTTGGGTAAACCATTTAACTTCTCTGAGTCTTACTTGTCTTTATGTATAATCAAATAATATTAATATAAAATTACATCTGCCCCTTTATTACATCCCTGCCCTGGATCCCCTATGGGAGGATCAATCCTATGAAATAAGCATATTATTATAGCGCTTTGCTAACATTTGAAGAAACTGAGGCTCAAAGAAATTGAACAAGTTGTCCAAAGTGATAGATACCAGTAATAAGTGGTAGATATGAGATTTAAATTCACGTCTTCTGATTACAAGTCCTCTCTTTGCCGAAAGATAAGGTGTTAGGCCAACAAGTTAGCTTTGAAGGTTCCTTCTAGATATAAAATCTATGATTCTATAGAATGTTGACAGTAATATTAGCTGCCATTTATTCAGGGTTTGTACTGTTCTAAGTATTCTAAATGTATAGCTCTCTTTATTCACATAATAACTGTATGAGGTACATACTATTATTATTCCTACAATGCAGATGAGGAAACCAAATCTTAAAGAGTCAATTACCTTGCCCAAGGTCACACACTTAGGTGGCAGACCTAGTATTCCGACCCAGACCTTCTGTCTCCAGAGCTTAAACTCTGAACCCCTACTGTCTTTGAGGATGACAAGAAGTGGACAAAGGAAAGCTCACTTCAGAACTCTCCAAACAGTGGGTATGTCAGCTCCCAACCCCCAAGATTGAACAGCACATCCTCATTGCAGATTTGACAGATCCTGCCTGTGGGAACCAGGAAAGGGCACTATCCTGGTGCACTAAATGCTTCTGATCACTAGGGGGCACTATCCTGGTGCACTAAACGCCTCTGATCACTAGGGCGGGGCATAATGGGATGCAGCATGACATGACAGGGGAAAGGCATTGGCACCGCACACACAGCGAGGCATTAAACCGTAAGTAGAGCGTGGGCACTGGGTTCTAATGTGGTTTAAAGACTTCTATGTGTTTGATCTTGGGTAAGTTATGCAACATGGCTGAGCCTTGAGTTCCCGTCTGTACAATGGCTATTGCAATCCCTCCCTCCTGTGTCTAACGTGAGGGTTGTATAAATAACACCTGGAGACTCAGCATAATATAGTGAGTGCTCCATATGGAGTTGCTAGAGACTCTTGGTGAAGAGTAAAAAGTAAATTCAAACTTCTTGGCCCTGGGGGCTTTGTTTTGGGGCGTTTGCATTCCAAGTGGGGAAGCAAGATGGATAACAGAAAGCCAGGAAACAGCATTTTCCGAATATTCCAATGTGCTGCTCAGGACACAGAAATGTAGCTCGGGACAAGTGCCATTTCAGTTCAGTTGGGAGGAGCAGTGGTGGGACCAGGCTGGAACTAAGACATCACATGGTGGGCTTGAACTCAGGGAGGGAATTTTCCTGTTCACATGTCTGGAGAAGATAAAGCCACTTGGCTTCAGGGATGGACCTGGGTGAGAATCCCTGCCTGATCCCTTATTGGTTGGTAGCAGGTGCTACATTCTCTGACGTAGAGCCTGAGGATAGAAGAAATATGTGCATAGGCTCTTGGTCCAGGGCCTGGCACAGAGTGGGTGCTCCCTGAGTGGTAGATAGGAGTAGAGTCATACAGTGACGCCATGGGAACATAGGGGACGTTCCTTCCTTAAACCTCCAGAAAGGGCACACTGCCCTGTACCCATCTGCCAGGAGGAAGCACCTTGCTGAATCGTCCCCAGTGCGTGGATCGGAAACCCTAAGAGATTCTCTTTCTGCTATACCCCACAAACGCAGTGGGCATGCCAAATATATTATTAGAAATCGTGCTGAAATTAGAGCCAGTTGGGCTAGACCTTAGGTAATTCAGTCAACCTCTCTGAGCCTCAGGTTTTTATCTACAAAGAGAAGGGGTAGCTGTGACAGCTAAGGTGAGGATCTCCCATAAAGGTGATGGTCAATGTTAATCGCATTTGCCATGAATCTGGAGGGGTGGGCTTTCTTTACCTCCTTGCCTCAAACCCTTGTCCGTCTCGTCTTCATGCCCTGAAGGGAACATTTTACTGCGGATACAGCATATTCTTGTTCTACACAGCAGGCACACTCAGGCCGCAGCCCCTGCACCACACACACACACACACACACACACACACACGTGATGGCTGTCGTGGAGAGAAATAGCAGCAGGAGGGAATCCCCCCATCCTTTCTCCCTATGTCGCTTTGTTCTGGCTGCACAGGCAACAAATTAAAACAAGAACCCCCCATCGCCCAGAGCTGCCTGGGCTTCTGCCGCGGCAGCTCTAATAGTAGCCGAGCAGAAAGGCCCCCCTGTCCGTCAGGCCCGGGAGCACAGAGACAGCACTTCTCATTGGCAGCCAGAGATGTGGCTGGGAGGTTTGGCTGTGTTTATTTGGTGTGACTTCGGGGCGAATATATATTGTTTCTTGTCCTCTGTCTAAGTGCTTCATCAGAGATGGGGGGACAGGGGTGAAGGGGCAGTGGTGGGAAGAAAAGCAAAAGAGAAATTCAGCTTCCCCAGGAAAACACACACACGGCGCGCTCAGTCAATGCAGGCAATGGCACACAGCAAAATTGAACTTTCCCTGCCTCACAGTGGTCTTTGAAAGCATTCAATTATCTGTCTGCACCTATAGAAAATGTTAGGGATTGCTTCCAGAAGCCTTTAAAAGGGTCTATACATAACAGAGGCGCACGCATACTCTCAGCGGCAGGCAGAAAAACAACAACAATCTATTCATTTACCTTTGAAAAAGCCAAAAAGGTATAAATTCTGCCCAGAAATCAATCTCCCTCTCTCTTTCTTTGTCTTTTGCCACATCCCTTCTCCCACCTCTCACCCCATCTCATGTTTGTCTGTTTGTTTGTTTGCTTGTTTATTTATTTATTTATTTATTTATTTCGCCGAGGCCACGGAAGCAGCCAGAGAAAGCGTTAGTGCAGAGCAAAGACACCGAGTTTATTTTGACGGAAATGCCCACTCTGTTCAGGCAAAGCAGAACTTCCTCACGCTGGTTCCCTGCGGGCCTCCCGTCAGAACTGAATGCACTTAGTGGGGGCACCCACTGCACATGGGACACCGTGCCAAGCCCTTCCATAGATGCCTCCTCCCTGGGCTCTCAAAACCAATCTCTAAAGTAGAGGGTGCTCCTCCCACTTCACAGATGAGGAAAGTGAGGCCCGAAGAGCTTATGCGGTTAGCAAGTAGGCGGACTGGGCGGCTAGGGAAGGTCTCTGCCTCTCAGTCTGGGTCTCTCCCTAACTCTACCATTTTTCCTTAACTGTACCACATTCTCGTCTCTGGGACACCGCAGTGGGCCCGGCAATAACGCACAGAGCTACCCATAGTCACAAAAGGAAGTGGTTTAGCACACAGTGTTAACTGCGGTTGATGAAGATAATGACGACGAGGGGCGCCTGACTTCAGCTCAGGTTATGATCTCACGGTTCATGAGTTCGAGCCCCACATCACATTCTCTGCTGTCAGTGCAGAGCCTGCTTCAGATCCTCTGTCCCCCTCTCTCTCTGCCTCTCCTCCACTCAATGCCTTTCTCTCAAAAATGAATCAAGCATTAAAAAAAAAAGAAAGAAAGAAGAGAATGACGATGAGGATGAAGCAGATGAAGAGAATGAGGAAGTGCAGGACAATAGCTGGGACTTAGGTGGTGAGCGCTCCAGGCACGAATCCCAGCTTTACCGCCCACAGCTGTGTGACTCAGCCAACAGTTACTTCACCTCTCCGTGCCTCTGTCTCCTTATGTGCCAAATCAAGAGAGTGGGCTGCATCGGTGGCTTTCAAGTGGGGCTCAGTGGAGTAGCTAGAACTCTAAGGACCCAGAGGTCGCTGGGGAAATGGGTGGAGCTCAGGAGTCTGCCTGGACCAGAGGAACCCCCACCTTTTTTTTTTTAATTTTTTTTTCAACGTTTATTTATTTTTGGGACAGAGAGAGACAGAGCATGAACGGGGGAGGGGCAGAGAGAGAGGGAGACACAGAATCGGAAACAGGCTCCAGGCTCTGAGCCATCAGCCCAGAGCCTGACGCGGGGCTCGAACTCACGGACCGCGAGATCGTGACCTGGCTGAAGTCGGAGGCTTAACCGACTGCGCCACCCAGGCGCCCCAGGAACCCCCACCTTTTAAAAAAGTTAGTTTATGTATCATGGCTTTGTGTGGTAGTTCACCAGAAGAAAGGGTTCTACTGCTAATGAGGTGAGATCTAGAGGCTCTTCTTGCTAGAACATTCTGTGACGTGATGGTGTCATGACATCCACAATCCAAGGAGCTGTCTCAGGGTCCCAGCACCACAGAAGGCAATGGCAGAATGGCACCAGAAGGTGCTCGGTAAACACTCTATAGTGGGCGAGGGTGGCCTGCACCCCTCTGACCGCTGCCAAGGGTATAGATTGGGAAGACAGAGCAGATAGGACGGACCTGAGACAGAACTCTTCAAGGAGAGCTGATGGTCCGAAGTTTGGGTAGACCAGATGTGACCGTCAAAAGCAAAGGAGGTGTCCACGAATGGGAGACTGGAATCACAGAACAGGATGGGACCCAGAGAACTGCATGGAAATGGCAACTGTCCAGGAAGGAGAAAGCAGGGGTGGGACTGTGGCTGTGCAAACCACGGCACCTGTCCCACTTCACGGACAGGAGTCCAACATGTTCAGCCTGGGACAAGGGGTCCTGATGGACAATGAGCTAGCTGGCTGTTAAGACGTGATAACAGAAGCATTTCTCACCTGTGCCCCACTGTCCCCACATCCCTGTGGATAGAAACCCTGGACAGGGCAAAGCATTCTCTGGGGCCTAAGTGTGTTTTGTGAGGTGTTAAATGAGTCCGTCAGTTCCGAATCTCCTGCATTGCATCTGTGTGATCATTGCATCTGTGTGATCAAGAGCGTGATTTCAAACCACAAAAGCCCAGGTTTGCAGCATTTTGAAATCAGGAAATCTTACAGGTAGTTAGCCCAACTTCACTACCACCTAAAATCAGGGCTGGATTTGGGGGTCAGCTTGCCTCTGGAAAACGCAGCTCAAAGCAGATGGGCTGGACAAGATGGGCCAATTCCCAAGACTGGGCCAACACTTTGGGAATGACTGACTGGAAGCAATGCCCATAGTTTTGAGCTTAGTGCACATTATTTTTGCTCATATTAAATTTGGCTGGGTTGCTGGGTGGACTGATTAGAACCCATTCTGTTCCCATCTACACGCCTCTAAGGGGCTTGGCAAAGAAGACTTTTGTTTCCAAAAGTTACATCCAAAAGGTAATACCACTTTAATGTTTTCAGAGTTTTTATATCTGTTGTGTCTAATGCATGAAGTACCAAGGATGCCTGTGAGTATCATTAGTCCCACTTTATAGATGAGTAAACTGAGTGACCTCTTCAGGGTTATCAGTGAGTCCAGAGCAAAACTAGGGCCGGGACCCGACATCCCTCTACCAGCTCAGTCTACTGAGCCAGGAGCTCCCTAGACTCAGGTTCCCCAGACCAAACCACCCCTCCCAGCACCGCATCTGTTGAGTTTCCTCTTCTGACCTCCTGAAGTCTTGCTGACCCCTGAGGCCCCAGCTTCGGCACAGAAGGATTGAGGGTAAACGAGAGAGTGACTTTCTATGGCGTGTGACTTGTCGTCCAATTTGAAGAGCATTTTCTTGGCCAGCGCTCTAATCCCAATGCTTGAGTAATGCCCAGAGACCACATCGATCGGGATCCGGGAAATTCCGACCCGACCGCAGCACATTGTAATGGCCTCTGCCCGGGTGACCTTCTCCCTGTCAGAAAATACATCTTTTCTGCAAGTCCCTAGCCTGCAAACATCGCCCGCAGCCAGCTTAGCCCAGACAAAGGGCTTTGAAATGGTCCAGATAATGCATCGAGGGGAAAACTGTTTTCCAAGTGTGTAATTCGTCCACTATTAACCTGCAGCTGCAGGAATGGCCCTGCCTTTGATTCCCGTCTGCAGCCGGGGCCACTCCTGTCGTGTAAAGCAACACATGATGCACGGCAGCAGACAGGGAGCAGAGGCTTGTCATATTTCCTGAATGCTAATGACCCCCCGGCCGCCCGGCTGACACCCGGCTGCTGCCTGGAGGCACTGCAGGCCTGACCCATCACAGAATTCCTTGTCTTCTACTTGGTTCTACCGGAGAAGGTGTCCTGGTATTAAGGCTGAGCGGCTGGAGCGGGGAGTGGACACATCCCTGGCCATCTGGAGGTGTGTGCTCACCACGGGCCTTGACACGAACACGCGGCCTCCTCCTTTGTACCTCAGAAAGATGACTCTGGGCTCCAGCCAATGGCACTGTGAGGCCGTGTGCCTTTGGGAAAAGCGCTCCTCATTCTGGGTTCACTTTTGTTGTCTACAAAACGAAAGAATTGGACAAAGTAATTCGGCTCTGATTGTCTGGTTCTGGTTTTTGTTTCTGTTTTTTTTTTCCCTGGATGATTCTCTGTCTTGGGTTAAATGATCGGTAGAATCAAAAAAGAAGGAAGGAGGGGCAATTGGGTGGCTCAGTCGGTTGAGTGTCCGACTTCGGCTCAGGTCATGATCTCACGGTTCCTGGATTTGAGCCCCTCACTGGGCTCTGTGCTGTCTGCTCAGAGCCTGGAGCCTTCTTTGGATTCTGTCTCCCTCCCTCTCTGCCCCTCCCCTGCTCTCTCTCTCTCGCTCTCTCTCTCTCTCTCTCTCTCAAAAATAAATAAACATTAAAAAATGTTTTTAAAGAAGGAGGGGAAGAAGCACGAAGGGGAGGAAGAGGAGGAGGATGGTAAAGGTCTACGGTAAATTATCAGTCCTAAGCACCAAAATATGCGTGTATGGGGATGAGAAAAAAGAAGACTGTTATGACTATCTCCTTTCTCTTCCTTTTCTCTTCATCATTATTCTGGTCTTAGAAAATTCGTGACCTCCCATGAGCTAAGCTGAGTCTGGGTTTTCGAGGAAGCAGGGCCAAGGGAAGAGGGCTCAAACTGACCTGATGGTCACAGGTCACTGGAGCGGGGTCGGCAGGTGGGCATTGGGTGTGAGGAGCATGAAAGAGAAGGAGGCAAGGGATGATGAGCAGGTGTCAGAACCAGAGCATAGGTTTGGCACCTCTGAACGGACAGGGCGTCTGCAGAGGCAGCATCAATGGGATTTCCAGAAGCAATGGGGGACAAAGGGTGAGTTCTTCTAGACAGCGTCTTCGGGAAGGCTATGGGTGGGGAAGGAGCTAAGCTCAACGTCAAGCCAATTCAATGACCATAGTTTCAAACAAGTGACTCGTAACCCCTGACCAATGTACAATATTACCCAGCTAAGGTCTGGGGTAAGACCGAGGTTCTGTTTAATGTAACAATACAAGACATCATAAGTGAAAAGCAAAAAACCCTCTTCATTAATTTTTCCAGAATTAATTTTCCAAAATTAATGAAGGCCCAAAATGATAGATTAAAAACCAGAAAAGCAAAATTATATTTAGATCGCAAGGGAATGTGTTTCCCCCAAGCCTTGGGTTTTAATGGCTCTCAGGTGGCAGTGGGATGAATTCACCTGTAGAGCTTCTGCAAAACTACAGTATCTGGGCCTTGCTCCAGACCGACTGAATCCAGGACGAGGCTCTTCCCGGGTATGGACCATGAGGTTGCCTTGCTTCTTGAAGACAAGTGCAGAGGATGCAACCCACTCATAAAACAATAGCAATGTAGCAACCATGGGACGTGACAACAGTTGCTTGAGAACTGTGTGCACTCAGGCCAGCTGTTTGTTTACTAAGTGTTTAATATTTGTTGAATAAATATTTCAAGACTAGGTTGTGAGTTCCACTAGATTCTGTAATCTGTTAGTGCAGAGAACTTGCCCATGTCATCTTGGTATCTCCCTAGTGCCTGGCCTATTTGAGTCCCCAGATGCCTGGTGCATATTTATTGAGTGTATAAATCAACGAATACGTGAACCCATGAATGTAGATTAAGGCCTCCTTTTACGTTTTTTAAAATTTTTATTTATTTTTGAGAGAGACACAGACAGAGCGCGAGCAACAGAGGAGCAGAGAGAGAGGGAGACACAGAATCGGAAGCAGGCTCCAGGCTCTGAGCTGTCAACACAGAGCCTGACGTGGGGCTTGAACTCACAGACTGCAAGATCATGACCTGAGCCAAAGTCGGATGCCTAACCAACTGAGCCATCCAAGCGCTGCCCCCACCCCTGCTTTTTTTTTTTTACATTTTTTTAAAGGTTTATTTATTTTTGGGAGAGAGGATTAAGGCCTCCTTTTAAAGTGGTAGAGTAGAAAAGCCCAAGTTTGGACATTAGGAACCTTTGTTCAAACCCTGATGCACCATCTCTAAGTGTGGGATCCTTACGCAAGGTTGCTTCAGCCCTCCAAGCCTCAGTTTCCACATCTGAGAAACATGGGGCCAATACTCGGTGCTTCATGGGGCTACATGAGTTAATCTATATGAACGGGCAAATGTACCATTGCATCACAGAGCGTTTGATTAATGTGAGTAGAATGAAGTGTCATCTGGGATTCAGGCATCAGATATCGGTTCCATTTCCCCTGATGCTCGTAAGCTCACGGTCACTTCAGACCTCACAGCCTGGACCGTTGCAAAAGAGACTGGGGACTCTGATCCAGCTGTAAAATAACCTCCCTCACGGACTCCTGAGCCTTCAAATAAGACCACAGCCCAAGCTATGTTTAATTGTAAGTGGCCTTGATTAAAAAAAAAAAAAAAAAAGGCTCGTTTTCCTTTAAATTCACCATCAGACACATTCCCTTGTCCCAGAAGCTGTACAGGAGTTTGGGCTGACAGGACACACCAATGTAGCAAGACAACATAATTTAAAGGAGCCCTGTGGCTTTTACATTTGAGGCTGACTGTTTCCCAGCATTTGAGCCAGGGCTCGGAGAACAGCTGGGAGATTAGGTACTAATGAAAAAGAAATGATTTGAAATATCCACCCTGCGCTCCCTGCAAATCAAAACCCTGTGACTTGGCAAGCTCCAGCCTTCCTCCCCACCCCGGCCACCCCCATTGAAATGTGTCTCCATGTGGGGCTGTCTGCTGAGCTGCTCTGAGATGTTTACAGCTCTCTCACTCCTGGCTTCCGCGTATGCTTGTGTGATAAAGGTTTGGCTTTGTTGTCTCAAGCGAAATCACAGACTTGGATGTTTCCCTTGTCTGTCTAAGAAATACTGCAAATATTATATCAGGTCGCGCCTTTGCGTCCCATAATTTATCTCGCCTGTAGTGGTAGCTTCTGGGGACCGTAGCGGATAGAGGAGGAGGAGGGAGGGGGCTGGCGGACGCTGCCCCACATCGCCTGCTCCAGCCCTCCTGTCTCCAGGACGGACGGGCCTTGAAATTGTTCTATGTGGAGTTAGTTGCCTGACTTCTGGGGACTTCCTCCAGGGACCCGCTAGCCCTATTTGTCCAGTCTGGGTGGGATCCCCTTGATCATCCAAAAAGGCTTCCTCTAGGTCAAATCAATTCTCCTCACTCTCATTTTCTAAGGTCCCTTGACTTCTCTTTTTCTCATCCACTCAATCCCAACATCAGTTTTCCTCATGACTGGCCTTCCCTCCAGACAATTTGAATTGGAAAAAACTATCGCCTCTTCTCCCCCAAACTTCTCAGGGTCATTTCTTCTAGGAACTTCATAGCTTATAAAGAAGTTCCTTTCTACTCTCCGAGGCAGGCGCAAATGATATGTGGGTGGATAATAAAGCTGCCTGTGCTGTTACTGGAGCGGGGTTCGAGCTGAGGAAAAGGCTCTGTCTGATTAGGATGTGACGCTCCACGGGCAGGTGGAGCTAAGGCCACAAGGAAAAGTGTTCATTCAACAAACATTTGGAAGCAGCCGGACACCGTGGACCGCTGTGGCCTCTGTGGCTCCCCCAGTTCTTCGGTTCTCCCTGTTATCCTGCCGTCTGGACAGAAGACAGGAGAGCTGAGCAGACAGACGCGGGATCTTCTTCAGAAGTCTGGGGAGGAGTCCTGCTGCATTATTTCACGCGCTTCTCTGCTCAGTGCTCGTGTTCCCGGGGTACGCAGTGGCAGATGACGTGGATAAACAAGTCTACCGCCCCTGTTACTTGAAGATGTGGGCTTCAGCATTTGTATGTTAAAACAAACGTATACATCATGGAATGGAATGCAAAAGTCAAGGGACTTCCCCGTAGGACTTCAAAGAAGCGTTGCAGGCGTGTGGCAGGGCCTCTCCAGGGTGTGCCCCCAGGCCTCCCCGAGGGCAGGAGGCGGACTCTCTCAGGCTGTTCTGTCAGGATGAACTTTAGTGGTTGGAAACCCCTGAAAGCATCCGGTATATCCCCACCTCTGAGAGGGCCAGCTTCCCGGCAGAGCCGCACGGGGTGTCTCTCCAGCTCCTAAACTCACGTGGATGGTCTTGGGGAGCCCGGGAACTGGCGAACGGCATGGGAGAGGGGCCCGGCAGGCCGCCGCGAG
Organism: Felis catus; assembly: GCF_018350175.1. NCBI lineage: Eukaryota > Metazoa > Chordata > Mammalia > Carnivora > Felidae > Felis > Felis catus. The sequence continues at coordinate 13,853,848 of NC_058377.1, read as the reverse complement.
ATAGCGCTGGGAGCCAGCCTCTGCGAGAAAAGGGACTGAAATAGCTGATTTCTCCCAGTCTTGGAGATGCATCACCCAGGGGGCCTGTCACTTCCTTGGGCGAAGTGGGATGGATTATGGTTATCAGGAAGGCAGCAACTAACTCACTTTTATTGCGGGAGAACTTAGTCTCCCCGCTCCCGGGGGACAGACACAGGCTCACGCAACCCACACCTGCGGACGCTCGGCTCACCTACCTGCTGTCCTCCCAGCTAGCCAGAGGAGAGAGAGAGAGAGAGAGCAAATGTGATTAATGGGGCCACCCCGGGGGACTTGCTGGATGGCAAGCGGACCTGCGGGTACCAGGGAGCCAATTTCAGTAACAGGTTTAAGGGAGCCCTGAGACGGGAGGAAATGCAGCTGACTCAGCCACTCTAGGCTCCTGTAAGTCCAGAGGGAGCCTTGGGAGTAAAGGAACCGCAGATTGCTGCAGAGCCCAGTGCCGGGGGCGAGTGGGGGGTGCGGGGGGGCTTCCCTCTCATGCTTCCTCGGGAGGGGGGTGGGACGGGCAGCGGGGCTGGCGGCAGGGACCTGGAGGCGGGCGTTACTAAGGGACGGGGGAGGACTTTTTCCATGCCTGGAGAATTAATGTGGTTCTCCGTCTTGGCGGATGTCAGAACAAAATACCTTACTGGATATTCCGAGAGAGCGAGCTTTATAGTTTTCAAAGCATTTTCACGATTATTATCTTATTTCATTTTCATGGTATCTTTGTGAAGTAGGGAACAGAAGCTTGGAGAGCTTACTGGGGTTTTGAGGGTGTTTGGTTTTTTTTGTTTTGTTTTGTTTTGTTTTGTTTTTTAATTGGTACAAGACCATAGAGTCAGGGCTGGAAACCTAGACTTGACATTGAGGCCAGTGTCTTCCCTCCTCTTTGATGTTGTCATCAGATGTGATGAACGTCTTAGCAGTCAGGGATGGGACATTGAAACAGGACATCCAGGGGAAGATCCAAGAGAGAAGGGGCTTCGAGGTCAGAAAGGCCAGGGCTTGCTTCTGGGTTCCCCAGCTTACTTCCTGTGTGACCTTGGGCAAATCCCTTCACCTCTCTGAGCCTTAGAAAATGAGGATGTCATAAGTGCATCGTATCGATTAACAAAATAGCTCATGCCTTGTGCCAATACCTGGCACATCCTAAGTTCTCCGTAACAATGAGAAATCATCACTATTGCTTTCTGAAAACGGGAAAAAAATTATGACCTTGGGTAGAAAGGGGAAAAATCTCTCCAGCACCTGGTCTGTCAGTGATTTTCAGAAGACACTATTAATCTGAAGGAGGCGGGAGAAAAAAGCTAAGCCCCCGAATGAGTTGTCAGTAAAACCGTATTTGAACTAGCATCTGTTTATTAAAAAATACGTGTAAAACAAAAACACGTTGAAGACATTTTTCAGCTTCTGCACCCAGGGCATACCCAGTCACCACAGCTGGATGACTAGGAGAAGGGGGGACGTCAGAGAATCTTCTCAGAGTCTCTTGTGTGAAATAAGCAAGTGGACCCCAGTGGGCTGTGAGGACGGCAGGACCAGCCATAGGGGAGGGTCAGGCCTCAGGCTGCCCCTGTCGGGCTGAGGTCTCTCTGAGTGTCCACCTAGAAAAGGTTGCATTGTCCTCCTTCAGGACCGAGGTGGGGAGCAAGCTGAGGTCCTGTGGTGAGCATGTTGTCCTCATATCCCTCCCTCTAGAAGGGTCCGCATCTCAGGATGCCCCTTTCAGACTTCTGAGAATTACAGGCCTAGGCTACTCACACGAGAACTAGAAACTGACTCCTCTCTTCACAAACAAGGAAGGAGAGGCCCAGAGAGGGCAAGGGATCTGCTTGGAGCCACACAGCAATCTCTCCTCTTTACCCAACCGTTCGGCATCCACTTGGGCCTCCCCGGGCCGTCGTCCAGAGCTACTGAAAGTTGCTCCAAGCTGTGGGCACGGGAGCAGGGGAAGGTCGAGCCACATCTGCTGTGCGGTCTCTCCCCGGCTGCAGGCTGTGCGCCAGCCTCGGGGAAAAGCGTGTCTTCTGAGGCTCCCTGAGTCCTTGACCAGGACCAGGGCACAATGCGAACGGGAGAACAATGGGGAGTGTGTGAGGGAGCCCAGCCGGAGAGGGTATTGATCATGTTTAAAAAAGGAAACGCATACCGAGGAGCCCAGAAAAACCTTCCCAACGCACCAGCTGGCCTAGCTAATTAGCGCGGGTGAGCCCGTGTCAGCCGCCAGCTCGGAGCCTGGAAGAAAACAATTCGCTCAACAAACAGAACATCTAAGGAGGAACAAAAGGAAAACAGCCACTGTCCCCTAACCTCCAGGGAGTTCGCACAGTCCAGGGAAGGGCGGGTGATGGGGCGGGAGCCCAGGTGGAGGTGGGGATTATTTACACTCAGACGCACCTGGGGGCAGAGGGCCGAGGTGGCATCCGGCCCTGAGAAGGGGGTGTCACTGTGCTGGGGGCCGAGTGGCCCCTTCCCCTCCACGAGGGGAATCTCACTGCCCCTCAGAGCACTGACTCTGAGCCCTGCCTCTCTTTGGGGGCCTTTGTCACCATGCACTAGGTGACTTCTCTGGGCAGGTCGCAGGTGTGGCAGGAGGAAGCAGGGCAGCAGCTTGGGTCAGTCTGAACTTGCAGCCTGACCTTGGGCAGAAGGCCTCCCCGACGGCAGGCTGGGCACAGCGGGCAGCCCACCTGGTCTGAATGTTGGTTCTGCCAGAGACGAGACTGTGCAGGGGGCCCCTCAGTGTAATGACACGTGGCCTGTGCGGGCTGGCCTGTTGGCCTCTGGCTGCAAGGGAGGCCAGCATTTCCCTGAGGACATTGCCTGGAGGGAAAGAGCTGAGTGTTCTGTGGAGGAAGTGGGGGTGGGCCAGGGGTGAGGGACCAGCAGACAATTGAAGCTCCTCAAGTGACTCAATTCAGGTTATTTGGGTCCAAAGCTACCAAACAGTGCAGAGACAGAGGGAGAGGATGACAGGCAGGAAGAAGGGGGGAAGGAAGGGAGGGAGGGAAGAAGGAAGGAAGGAAGGAAGGAGGAAGGAAGGAAGGAAGGAAGGAAGGAGGAAGGAAGAAGGAAGTAAGTGAGGGAGGGAAGGAGGGAAAGAGGAAGGGGAGGAGGGAGGGAAGGAAGGAAAGAGAAGGAGGGAAGGAAAGAAGGAAGGAAAGAAGGAGGGGACAAGGGAGGGAGAGAAGGGAGGGGAGGAGGGAAGGAAGGGAAGACGAAGGGGAGGAGGGAAGAAAGGAAGGAAGGAAGAAGGGGGAAGGAAGAAGGAGGGAAGGACGGAAGGCAGGAAAGAAGAAAGTGAGGGAGGGAAGGAGGGAAAGAGAAGGAGGGAAGGAAAGAAGGAGGGGACAAGGGAGGGAGAGGACGGTGGGAAAGAGGGAAGGGAGGAGGGAGGGAGGGGTAGAAGGAGGGGTGGAGGGAGGGAGGAGGGAGGGAGAAGGAAGAAATGAAACACGTTTCTCTATTAGATGTCTCAGCAATCCTCCCAGCACTCTGTGAAATCCGTATTGTGACTCCCTCTCGAAAGATGAGGAAATGGGACACAAAGCGATCACACAGGGAGTAAGTCAGTGTCCAGGGAGATTGGGTGTTGTTGAGCACGTACTGGGCTCTCCAGATCCGGTGAGGAGAGTGAGTGACAGGCGCGCCCCCACTGCTGCTCACTGTTGTGAGTCCCTTGGCTCCATCCGTGCCTCCAGGTCCCTGCGTCTCGGGCTCCGTCTCTTCTCCCACAGATTACAAACCTTGTGATCAGAAGGAAGCTGAGTTCCTGAGGGTGATTGGCCCTCTGCTTCAGGGTACTGCCAGGCGGCAACGTGGCCGAGTGGAAAGAACATCGGGACTGAATTCAAGAGAGTGTGCTGGGGTCCCCGCTGCCCCACTTCCTAGCTGGGTGATATCGAATGCCTCACCTCATCCTTGAGGACCCCAGCTTCATCATCAGTAAAATGGGGGTGCTAACAGTTCCCTCAGAAATCTGTAAAAATCGTATATGGCATTACACGTATCCCAAAGCTCATTCTTAAAAGGCAAGGTGCAATCGTTTTTAGGAAGTATCATTTTAGTAAAAAAAGAATCGCAGAGGATTCTGAATGTTTTTCTCTACTTCTGAAATTACAAGATGGATGAATTGTTAAGGGTGTTATTTCCAGCATCATGGCACAGGGATCAGGGAGACTTACTGGGGACCGAGTTCCTTCCCCAGTATCTAAACCACATTGCCTGGTCCTACCCTCTTCTCTCTCCTCCAGAGCGTGAGATAGATTCTGAACATGGGCAGGGTAGGGGGCTGAGTTATGAATTAGGACGTCCCTTCAGGGAATCTCTTCCTTTAAGTGTAGACTTGATCACGTTCGGCTCTGTGTGTTTGTAAATGTACACGCGAACGTGCCCACGTTCATTTCCATCCGTTTCTTGCTTTTATGTCTCAGTCAATAGTTTTTGGCAATGCCTTTGCAACACCATGAACTGTAGACAGGAAATAAGACCCATCCATTTGTGCTGGTACAAGCTAAAGATTTTCTATAAAGTGACCACATTTCCAGGCTGGGCGAATGGATTTCACTGCAGGAAAAAAAAATATTGTGAGGTGGGAGAAGTGCAGCAAAGGGAAATATTGGCCACTTTAATGATTTACAGAAGCATAAAAAACCTCCTTGCCTGCTGAGATTTCATATTTCCCCTCCTGCCGGTAAGGGGGCTGGGGTAGGGGGTCTGATTTGAGCTGTCGTGTGAGGAAGCCTGAAAATGCAAAGCCAAGGCTGGCCCCTTCCTGAACATTCTGTAGCCTCCGGTTGAGCTGTCTGACCCGAGGAGCTGGCGGTGGTTGGGGAAAGGATGGAAAAAAAGGAATGAAGGTGGGCACACCTTTTAGGGGTGACCGTTGCACACGTAGAGCCTGGAATACTAGCCTGGGGAAGAGATGTTTAAGAAAGGCAGCTCCTTCATTGTGCACCTGGGGAAACAGAGAGCCAGAGATATAAAGTGACTTTTCCAAGATCACAACTCTAGTTTACAGACAAACTGGAACTATACCCAGACCTTCTGGATGCCAGTCCTAAATTCTTTCAGCTATACCCACTATTAATACCATCATTGTTAGTATAATTCCCATCACAAAAAGACCACCAAGAGCTTCCTACCTGCCACAATTACACCACCAGTTTTCCTAACAACATCACGCTCAATTTTCATACCAACTCTAAAAACAATAGTTCAGATTGGCGTGCCTGGGTGGCTCAGTTGGTTGAGCATCCGACTCTGGCTTGGGTCATGATCCCATGATTCAAGGGTTTGAGTCCTGCATCAGGCTCTGTGCTGACGGCTCAGAGCCTGGAGCCTGTTTCAGTTTCTGGGTCTCTCTCTCTCTCTCTCTCTCTCTCTCTCTCTCTCTCTGCCCTCTCCCCCCTCAAAATATGAATAAGCATTAAAAAAACAAACAAATAAAAATGATGTGTTATGATTTCCACTTTAGATGAGGAAACCGGGACCCAGAAAGACTAAATAGCTTGCTGAGATCACACAGCCAGTTAGTAACACAGCCAGGGTTTGAACCAACACCACCAGGATCTGCGCCCAGATCGCTTCTGAAGAGCAGGAAATCCAGAAACAGAGAGTAATAAACTACCCCTCAGACACGCTGTCTTAACTTCACCAACGAACACAGTCAAACATGTCTGGCTTGAACAATTCAGAGCAACAGTGGCTTTAAAGCAAAGCCCAAGATGGTTAAATTTAGATGGGAAACAAATGGGAAGCAGCCCGTTTCCTGTACGGTTGCCGTAATTTGAATGGCTTGCAGCAGTGAGTAGTGGGAATTGAGCTATTAATAAAGGAGCCGGCAGAATGATTTACAATCAGACATTAATATGGAGATTTTCATAAACACAATAATTCACACCCAAGCAGAGTCATAAATGTAAAGTTGCATTAACTATTCTAGCTGGCATGGAATGTCACACACAGTGTGAAATTGAACATTCCATTGTACTGTAATAATGGACTAACGGAAAGTTTTTCTTGGGTGGGGGGTGGAGGTGGGGCAGTGGGAGACCAGATACTTCCTATTGCAAGCTTACTTAGTCCTAGTAAGAACCTAGCTCTGCCCTTGCCTTACACCTTCAAAAAACAAAGCAAAACAAAACAACTCCACCCCCCAAACTTTTTATACTGAAATAATTTTAGATTTACAGACAAGTTACAAAGATAGTTAAGAATAGAGAGGATATCCTTCACCCAGCTTCCCCTATTTTAACATCTTATATAACTGTGGTATATTTATCAAAACTATGAAGGTAATGTTGGTACGATACTATTAACTAACCTCCAGACTTTATTTAGATTTCAGTAATACCCTTTCTTTTTCTGTTCCAGAATCCCGTCCACGATCCACATAACGTTTGATCATCAAGTCTCCATAGCTGCTGGTCTGTGACACTTTTTCAGTCTTTCCTTGTTGTTCATGGCCTAGACAGTTTTGAAGATACTGGTCAGGTATTTTGTAGAACGTCTCTCAATTTGAGTTTGTCTGATGTTTTCCTCAATTCTAGGCTGAGGTTATGGGTTTTGGGAAAGACCACCACAGAGCTGAATTGCCCTTCTCAACACATCACACAAGGGCGCATTATATCCATGTGACTTATCACTGATGTAGTTGACCTTGACCATTTGGGTAAGGTGGGAGGTATTCACCAGGCTTCTCCACTCTAAAGTTACTATTTTTTCCCCTCTCTGCATCCTATTCTGTAGAAGCCAACTCACTAAGTCCAGCCCATACTGAGGGACAGGGAGGATTAAGCTCTACCTCCCAGAGGGAGACGTTTCTACATATATTATTTGCCTTACACTTTTTAAAAAAATAATTTTAGATTGATTGAACTCTTTGCATTTTACTATAAATAATAAATTATAATAAATAAAAAATAAATAATAAAAAAATAATAAATTCCCAGGCTCCTTAAGCACATTATTTTGAACATAATTTGACTTCTTCTTGATTGCTCCCTGTCCTAAGTATACTCTAATCTCTGTAAATTTTGTGGCCTTTTCTCAGTTCTTACCTCCCTTGTCCTCTGCAGATTTTGACATTGTTGGCCACTCTTCATCAAGGAAAAAAATTTCTCCCGATGACCCTGCCATTATTCTCTTCTGTCTCTTCTTCCTCCTTCTCAGCTCATCGCCGCTGTGCACCTGCCTCCATTTCACTTTCAGTCCCTGCTCCTCTTCCTTCCCTCCCACCTGAGCAAACATGCTGTCCGGGTGCCCTGTGGTCCTCACCTCTCCTCTCTCTCCAGTGCTTCCCTGAGCAATCTCACTCACTACATGGCTTCAAGCATCATGATGACTCACATGACTCTTAAATCCCTGTCTACACCCTGGATCCCTCTCTATGGCTACTGTTCAGGCTTGACCTCTCCTGGCCACCTCTGCCTTCTGCTATACACCAAACTCATTGTCTCTTTATTAGAGGACTGTTTAAGCTGTGTTTCCCTTTTATGTGAAAATCTGAGCTGGTAGAGGTCTGGGTAAGAGGCACAGCTCTGCTGGGGCCCCTTGTTGTTCTAATCCTAATGCTTTGGAGGTTGCCCTCGCCTGCATGGCTCACTACTCCATTCCTATATAGACCTTTAGGAAAGGGAAAGAAGAATGGAAAACAAGGGGCTCTTTTTAAGGGAATGATCTGGAAGTGGCACATATCATTCCGCTTACATCCCATTGGTCAGAACCTAATCACATGGCAACACCTGTTGCAAGGGAGACTGGGAAATGAAGTCTTTAGCTGGGTAGCCATCTATACAGCATGGAGGAGAAGGAATATTGAGGTCATTAGCAACCCCCAAAACTTTTCAGTTTTTCAAAAAGGCCACCATTTTGTCTATTCCCTGACTCCCACAACTCCTGTCCCAATATTTGTTGGTGCTCCTTCCAGTAACCTTGATTGGAAATTTGGGTATTTGATATTTCCTCTTATTTTACCTCAACAGATTCCCCCGTGTTTAATATCGCTTCCCCATTCTTATTGACACTACACAAATTCAGACCTTCATTACCTCTCATTTGAGCTCTTGTAATTTCATAAATGATTGTCATGTGTTCAATCCCTTCCTCCTCCAAACCATCTTTCGTATGGGTACTTATTAATCTCAGTCAACACAGCTCAACTCTTCAGCCCTATTTGTGAATCTTCAGTGGCTCCCAGCTGCCAACCCAGGAAAGTCCAAATTCCTTAGTCTAGCACTCAAGGCCTTGCACAGTCTCTCCCAGGCTCTCTGACCCACTTTCACTCTCCATTTTGTTCTGCACCATATGCATTCTTCTTTACATGACACACCCTGCCTCAGCCCCCACTCCCTGTTGCTCTGCCATGACAAGAGGATAGCACTTAACTGTGCTGATGGCTTGCTTTGAGTCAAACACAGTTAAATACATTATTTCATTAAATACAGCAACCATAAGATAAATGATAATTATAACTATTTTACAAATGAGGAACAGAGGCTCAGAGGAGCAAAGTAACTTACCCCTAACTCTCTGCCTAGAATGTGACAGAGCTGTTTGAGCCCAGGCTTGTGTAACTCCAGAGCCTGTGGTATTGTCCCTAGACTACACCATTCCGTGTCCCAATGACTGCTCAGGATGCTTCCTCCACCAGAAATGCCCTCTCCTCTTATGAAGTCATGGTGAAATCTTTTATATCTTTCAAAGCCCACTTTGAAGGCCATTTCTTCCATGAAGCCTTGTCTGGATAACTCAACTGGAATTTATGCCTCTTTCCTCTGACTCCCACAGCCAGGTGTCTACGCCTCTCTTTCAACACTTAGCATCTTCAACCTTGTGTCACAAGTGCTTACAACAGACTTGTCTTAATTTTTCCACACTGGACCCCGAACTTGAGGATGACAATGTTGTTGGGCAGTATAGGCCAGTGTTACTCATTTTTGGTCTCTGAAGTAGAGTGTCATATGATCTCAACCCCCCACATCTAATCTCAGCATCCAAAATATATCTCAAATCTAACTTCTCTCTCCCTTCTCTATTACTGCTTCTCAGGCCCTCAACATGTCTCTCCTGGATCACTGCAATTATCACCAAATATGTCCCTGACCTACTCTTAACTTCCTCTCCATAAGGCTTCCAGAGTGATTGGTCCCCACTAATGGCTTCCATGTCCAATGCAATGTACTCTAAGCACCTTAACTTGGTAGGGAAGTCTCTCCAAGATGGCGACCATACCTACCTCTGTTGTCTAGCTTGTTCTTGCCTTTTTATGCTCAAGAGATAGTGTATACACTATACAGGTTCTCGTACTTTTGTGGCATTCTTAGACTATTCTGCCTTTCTGAAATGTCTTTCCCAGCTTCCTTTGTTAATGCTTACACCAAGACTCATCTTGGGCAGGGTGACCTTCAGGAAGCATTCCCTGAACTCCAGATTGGGCTGGCTGCTCTTTTTTTCTCTCATGGTATGTTCATATGTTATTATATTCAAATGCATGTCTCTTTTAGTTGTACCATTTCATTGGAATTATCCATTTATGTGTCTGCTCAGCCACCTGTTTGCACATTTTTAGAGGTTAGAAATGATGCCTTGGTCATCTTTGTCTTCCTTACACCTAAGTCAACACATATGTTAGGTATTAAAATATAGCAGTTTGTTGAGTGAATCATAAAAATCAATTACTGTATTATGCCTTAATACAGTGATACCAGCTGGTCTACTGGAATTCGTAAAGATTATTGCCTATATTAAAGGATCTGTCTTTCTTTCTTTTTTTTTTTTTTTTTGTAGTTTATTTTTTCATTTTGAGAGAGAGAGAAAGAGGGAGAGAGAGAGAATGTGTGCCAGGGTAGGGGCAAAGAGAGAATCCCAAGCAGGCTCTGCACTGCCAGCAAGGAGCCCAGTGCAGGGTGTGGTCCCATGAACTGTGAGATTATGACCTGAGCCGAAACCAAGAGTTGGACGCTCAACCAACTGGGACCCAGGTGCCACTGGGATCCCATCTTTCTGTGTCTGCCTGCGGTATTTTCTGCTGTCATTTCACACAGTGGTGAGGAAACTTGCCTGTAGAGGCACCTGGGTGACTCAGTCAGTTAAGCATCTGACCACGGCTGAGGTCATGATCTCATGGTTCCATGAGTCTGAGCACCACATTGGGCTGTCTGCTGTCAGTGCAGAGCCTGCTTTGGATTCTCTGTCTCCCTCTGTCTTTCTCTCTCTCTCTCTCTCTCTCTCTCTCTCTCTCTCTCTCTCTCTCTCTTTCAAAAATAAACATTAAAAAAAAAACTGCCTGTATTGGCTCTTCTCTTATTAAGGGAAGTCCTCTATTAGATTCCGGATATAAATCAGGAAACTAAGATGGCTACAATAGTATTAGAACAAGAGTATTTTATAAATGTAGCAACACCACCAATTTTGCCTGATTTTTTTTTTGGTTCCATCCTGGTTCTTGGTATGTTTTGCAGTGGTATGGCTCCAGGATTCAGGTTAGAGAGCTAGAACCAACTGGGACACATAAGACGTTATTCTGCTCTTTCTTTGAATGTGACTAAAAAGTCGTAGTTTTTCCAAGACTATTCTAGACATACTCTCTTTGCATTCATATATTTTATCTTCTTTGATCCCCCAGAATATCCCTTTACAGCTAATGTATTACCTGAATTTTACAGATAATGAAAGAGACACATAGAGGTTAATGGGCACATCTAAGGTCACACAGGCAATAAGTAGCTGAGTCATGCCATGAATCAGGTATCTCCACTCAAAATCCAGTGTTATTGCCTTTATCCTACATGTCTCTTCTTCTAGGAAAATTATATCTATCTAAACCGATGCTTTTTAAAACTGCAGCTTGCAGCCCACTATTTGGCCATAAAGCAAATTTAGTGCATACTAAGGAGCATCCATATGGGATGGGACAGGATGGAATGGAATGGAATGGAATGAATGGAATAGAATAGAATAGAATAGAATAGAATAGAATAGAATAGAAAAGTCTGAAATATCAGAGAGCGAGTATTGGTCATGAAACTTTTGTCCCAGGTCATAATATAACATATTTTTCTTACTCTGGATCATAGTAACAACAGCAACAACCAAAGTGGAAAAGTTCTTCTCTTAACTACGTCTTAAAATAAGTCGCCAAAGTGACCTTCTAATTTCCGAATGTGATAGGCATGTTTCGGTTTCCATCTTCTTTGACCCTGGGTAGATTTTGACACCTCCATCTGCTTGCGCCATCACAAAATGCTTGTCTCCCTTGGAGTCTTAAGCCCCTCTTTCTCCTGGGACTTCTGCGACTCTGACAGTCCTTATTCTAGCACCTGAATGTTGGGTGTTCCCTAGAGCTCTCCATGACCCTCTTTTCTTCCTGCTCTGTGGTCTTAGCCTACGTCCAACTTCAACCACCATCTAAAAGCCAGGGACCCCCAGATCAGAGCACGGCACCCCCCTTCTCTCCCAAGCTCGACTCACAGCCCTCTCCTGCACACCTGCTTCTAGATGTCCCCAGGTCTCCCAGAACAAGCAAGTCCAAATGAACTCATTATTGACCCTTCAAGCCCACTCCCCGCTGTGTCGGGGGGGGGGGGGCACCTATTCACCCGGCCATCCAAGCTAATAACCTGGGAGTTCTTCCTGACTCCTCTTTCTCTCATGCCTCGACATCAAATCAATGGCCTCTCCCTGTCAATTCTGACTCTGCTACACCTCTCAAAATTGTCTGCTCTGCCACTTTCTTAGTTCACAGCCTCATTATCTCTCATTGAACTACTGCTTCCATTATCTCCTTCCTGCAGTCGATCTTCCACATTGCTGCCCCGATCTCAAAAATGCAAATCTGACCACCTTGGGTCCCTATGTGAAGTCATCCCATGGGTTCGCTCCAGCGCGGACTGGATGAAGGGGATCACCTTGCGGCATCCCCTGTGAGCCCCTTTGACTCTGCCCACCCTTGCTTCCTCCTCTCTCCCTCTCACCTGTCCCTCGAATCCCCTCTTGGCTGCAGCGTCCGCCTGCTGATGTATATTCCAGCTTGAACTCCGTGGCTGCTTCCTCTGAAGGGTCCTCTCCTTAAGACTCACTTCCTGTGTCGATACCTGGGCCCACCCCTGGGCTTTAGGACATTCCCTAAATACGTCTTGCTTTTCACATCACACTAGACTGTAATTGATTATTTGCGTTTCAGGCTCTGGCACTCTACTGTGAACATTTCGAGAACTAGAATTAGGACTTATCCACTTTCCTATGCCTGAGGCACTGGCATATAGTAGGTGTTCAATAATGTTTGTAAAATAAATGAAGTCTCAGTTCTGCCGTTTACTAGCTGTTACTCTGAGCAATTCCCTTAACCTCTCCAGCTTCGTTTTCTTCTGTAAGTGGATAGAAAGTAACGATTATCCGGTGCTTCTATGCATCAGGACCTACACTGTGTTTTTATATAGGCTGTTTAATTCTTACCGCATACCTCATCTTACGGGTAGTAGAAATGATTCCCCATCTTACAGGTACAAAAAAGGACACTGGAAGAATGGGAGCACGTCGTCTGTGGTTGGACAGCTGGTGGGTGGTCATTGCCGGGATTTGAACTTACGTCTGCCTGGGTCCAGTGCTCTTTCCACTACACCAAGCTGCCAATAGAAAAAAAGAAGAGAGTATCGACCTCACCGGGATTAAATGTGATAATGTATGTGAAAGCACTTTGTAAACTGTTAAATGCCATGAAAATGTGAGATGATATTATTGTCATTAAGATCTGCCATGGTCTGCCTATCATGGTTAGAATTCTCAGAAACTGAATATTGGAAATCATTCCGTTAGAGCTGGCTGCAAAGGCCTATGGGAATCAGACACCACTCCCGGACTATTTCTGCAGGATACCTGCTCCCTGCTTGCGGATGCAAGCAAATAAGCAGCCGCAATGCAACAGGAGGCCCAGGGGAATGCAAGAATGCTGTGCCCAGGGGGAAACCAGGGCAGCTGTGCCTGTCAGTTACAGGTCGTGACACCCTCTGAATGCCCCAGTGACACAGTTGTGTTTTAGAATCTTTGCTGCTGCAACATCCCATTTAGAATCTTGGTGTCGTGCTTGGGGTCGCGAACTGCGCTGCGTTTAGCTGCTGCTGCCGGTGTGCGAATCGTTCTGTTGACAATCCTATGGTTGCTATCTGGGTGGCGTGCCTGTAGGATGGCGGTGATCTATGACAGTGCCTTGCATCAGGGAGGCATCAGGCAACCACCACGAGACACAAGATGCTCAAGCGAAATGTATCGTGCTTAGCTGGCCAATTAGTCACCTGAAGCCGTCAGGAGGCTCTGGGAAGGACGGCTGCGTGAGGGTATATGGCAGCCAAGCCTTGTGGCCTATCAGAGTCACTTTCTCCCGTTGATGGCAGGACGGTGGGAAAGACAGTCTTGTGTTTTAATTGACTGGGTAAACTGCCTGGGCAGTGGAAGGTTAGCTCCTTAAATTCCCCTTTCATCGTTTGAACGCCACTTAATTCCATCTAACATCTTTGCTTGTTAATGGCTCTTGTTTTTTACTGCTGAAAAGAAACATGTTCTAACCAATCTGGACAAACCATGGGCATGTCTGTAATTTAATGTCTGCTGACCCCGGTTTGTGGCATTTTTTCTTCAAGTGCATTTTCCCCGGGTCTGTAAACCCTCCCTTGTGTCCGCCTAACATCCTTCTCCAAACTCAGTTCATTTTCTTCTCAGGTTAATAAAAAAAAAAAAAAAAAAAAATGGCGGGGGCTGGGGGGACTTTACAGTGATGCTCTGAAAAGGCTGTGGAGAGAGATTCTATTGGATGTGGAATCAAATCTTAAAAACGTTTGTCTTATTTCTTAGGAACTATGAAATGTGATTTCCTGTAATGAATAACAACTAATTCAATCCAGAGCGCTAAAGCAAATGCCTCCCAATTTTGTCCCTTCAAAGACTGCTTCCTCTGAACTCACTGTACTGCCTCACAACTGGGATCCCGCGATCGGTTTTGAGGGGCAAGGACTAGGGCTGAACCTGATTGTTCTTGAATGTTGTCAGCTCTGGAAAATTCCTAATATACTCAGGAATGCTATGTTTACAATAGTCTGGCTTCTACACCACAAGTAGACATGAGTCACCCGGATTCATGAACAAAGTGCTTGGATATCAACGTGTCATAAATTTCCCTGGAGGAAGAGACATCATTAATCTCCTTTCCTTTCTTTCCCCAGGGGAAGGAGATAGTGGATTATGGACCCTCTCCAGGTGGTGGTCAGAGGATATCAGACCAGGTAATAGATACACTTAATTATTATTGCTTTCACCCTGAGATCTCAACAACGTGGCTTCCAGGACTGCGGTATTTACCATGGAGAGGCATGCCTACCGTGCCGCCATTTCCAAGATGGCAGGTGTGAGACCCGTCACACCAACGGATCTTCCTTAGGTTGAGAAGTTCATAAGAGTAACAATGGAACCCAAGACGCTGAATTCCCTGTTCCAGCTCTCTATGTTGGCCTGAGCTGTTTCCAAACGGGCTCGAGGAAGCAAACATTCAGCATTCTCTGGTTTTCTCGCCCCCGTCTTTTGTAGCCATTTCTGTTGTCTTTGGGAGCCAAGGGCATGCATGAGGAACCAAATCTTGTAAACGCAGTGCCTGAGTTTTGCCCCTGAGATGCTATAACTGCGCAGATAACAACATTGGACTGAAGCTAATAGCCCAGCATGGCTCACGGCAGTATTCTGAGCTTACCTACAGATTCACTGTGGTGTTACTTATGGAGATGACAGATTTACTGTAGCTCAACTTAATAAAATAACATTTATGGGAATATCTGCACAATTAGAGCACACTCCAGGTCATAAATATGCTCCAGCCAAAGCCACATCATACACATTCCCCAACTTTTGGACACCGCTGTTCTTTGGAGATTGATGAGAGTTCTTGCAGGTAACTAGCAGCTGGATACAGGAAAGGTGCCCAAAAAAGGACTCAGAGAAGCTCCCTAGTTCTTAAGAGAGAATTCTACTTCATAACCCATTCCTTTTCAACATGTCCATTACAAGTTGCTATGTTGTATGTGCGTCTCCTGGTTCATTAGCACCTTAACTGGAGACAGCCAGGTGCAATTAAATTTAGCCAAGTGAACACTCACTTTTTACCTGTGTAGCCCTGTGTATGTCTCTGTATCTCCCTGGGCCTCCCTTTTCTCCCCTTTAAGTTCTGGGAGTTGGGGGATGCCCGGGTGGCTCAGTCGGTTAAGCATCTGACTCGTGATGTCGGTTCAGGTCATGATCTCACGGTCGTGGGATCGAGCCCCGTGTCAGGCTATGCACTGAGCATGGAGCTTGCTTGGGATTCTGTCTCTCCCTCTCTCTCTCTGCCCCTCTCCCCCACTTGCATACACCCTCTCTTTCTCAAAATAAAGAAATAAACATTAAAAAAAATAAAGCTTAAAAAAAACCTGGGAGTTGGGATAATGATCTCCAAGAGGCCAGAATTAGAAGTTTGTCTCTTCTGGGGTCACTCACCCAACAATCCTAAGCGAGAACAAAACAGGTGGTCAGCATGATTTGGGGGGATTATCTCTGGATTTCACAGTTTTGAACTTCATCTGACCCCTATCCCTGCCTCCCATACCAGTGGCCAGATATTATCTAGAGCTGCCTGAAGCTACTCAGTCCTCAGACATGGAACTCACCAGAAGTGGTGGAGCAGCCCCAAAGTTCCATCTTGCCCCAAAATATCTGCCATCATTTTCAGTGGGATCCCCATAAAACAGTCCTGAGGACAGAATTACTAGTGAGGCAGATAGTTGATTCTTTGACTCTGGACAAGCTCGCTGGGTGGTTTTAGAGCTGTGTAGACAGAGTCTGGGTCAAACTGTTAAAAGCACTTGTGTAGGCAAGCCCAGCATCAGCTAGTGTCACAATGACCAGCTGGAAAGGGACAAATGTGAACAAACAATGGGCTGCTTTCTTTCACCATGCCAAATAACCTGGCCTACTGATTTTCTTTTCCCACTGACTTAATTGTTTTCTCAATGGATCTGACTCACTTCACAGATTGTTTCCAACCATGTGGACACAGCCCAAGTTGCCAAGTGTGGTGGTTCCTGTTCCCTCCACTCCAGTGAGGTGGCTGTGGGGGAGCTTGTTGACTCACCGCCCGCGGCTAGCCACGTGACAGCGTCTCATCACACCCTCCTTCTGGGTGCAAGCACTTGCTTGCAGACATGCAAGTCACAGACGCTGGGAGACAGAGACACATCACACACATGCCCATGCACACACGCACGCGTGCACACGCACACACATTCACCATAGCAAGGAAATCTGGTCGGGACACAGGGAAGTTCAAAGGGCTGGGCATCTTGAAATTTTGTAAATAGCCACTAACCCAGGACAAATTGGGCCCATTAATAATGAAAACAGCCAATTTCATTGATCTGCCTGTCTTACAGTTCACTTGCTTCTCTTCTTGGGATGGCAAAGCTCTCCTTCCGATCGCTCTACCCACTCTTAACACACAGGCCAGGAGCTGGGGCTGGCCTGAATGAGCTCTGTGGAGGCCACACCAGAACTCTGTGATTGGGGATGGAGTGTAGTCAAGAGTTTAATTGGTCAGTGAGTCACAGAAGCAGATACAAAGGGGTCATTGAAGCAAGGAAGGCCTGAAATGGTCATAGGGAGCCAGAGTTCATAAGGGTCAGGACGCAAGAGTAGATGAATAGGGAGAGCCACATGTCAAAGTGGGTAAGAGGCTGAGTGGTCCAACAAGATTCCTGAGACATGACTGGTTTGTGGTGAGTTCCTGGGCCCCTGTGGTGTGGAGGGGGGCTGGTGCCATAACATCAAGGCCAAGGCATGGCACATGGTTTTGCAAAATCCTTTCTACTAAACAGTTCTTACTACAGCTGAGCATACCCATACCCTATGATTCTAACAACTCCATTCCCAAATATACAGAAATGGATGCATATATAGAACGAAATACCTGTTAAAATGATCAGGACATCATTATTCATCGTAACCCAAATCCATAAATAATCCAAATGTTTCTCAATAGTGGAACAGATAATTGTGAATGACTCAGCTGGTGGAATAGTATACAGCAATGAAAAAGAACAAACATTGCATACAAACATTGAGCAGAAAGAGCTGGCTAGACCATAATGCATTGTGTCTGGGTCCATTCATATAAAATTCCGAAACATGGGGCGCCTGGGTGGCTCAGTCAGTTGAGCGTCTGACTTCAGCTCAGGTCATGATCTCACGGTCGGTGAGTTCAAGTCCCGTGTCGGGCTTTGTGCTGACAGCTCAGAGCCCGGACCCTGTTTCGGATTCTGTGTCTCCCTCTTTCTCTCTCCTCCCCTGCTCATGCTCTGTCTCTCTCTTCTCAAAAATAAATAAATATTAACAAATTTTTTTTTTAATTCCTAAACAGCCAAAACGAATCTGTGGTGATTGAAGGCATGTGGCCACTTTTGGAGAAGAAGGCCAGAACAGAGTTAGTGTGACTGGAACAGACTAAGAAAAGCTTTTGGAGTGCTGTGAATTATCTGTTTCTTGATCCAGTGGGAGTGGTACTACTATGTTTACTTTTTGTGTATATTCTACTTCGATAAAAATCTTTTTATAAAAATCGGAGGCAGGTTTTCAAAAAGGAAGCAGGCAAAGAAGACCGTGGACTATGAACGTCCTCTGCCACCAGGTATGTTTCTCACGTGAACGCGCATGATCGTAATTGATTGTACTTGCTCGTACATGATCGAGGGCGCTCGGTCCGTGTGATCATCTCCAAAATTGGGTGAAGGCTGAAGGCTGAAGGCTGGGGGAGAGTAATCTGCATATTCCTGCCCTTGGCCTAGAGAGGAATGTAGGGAAGGGGTAGTCGCGACGCGGAAGTAAAGATGAAGTTGAACGCGCATGCTCGGGAGAGTAGAACTCGTGTGAAGCGGTGTGGAAGCAGCGAGGGGGGGGCCCCGAACTCTCGCATCTGCATTCTGAAACCACCATCTGACGCCACGCCCCTCAGAAGCACCCACGTTCGTCACCACCAGCTGACACCCCCAGCCACATCTGGAACACCCCGGCTAATCACTGCCCACGACCGCCTACACCTGTCTTCCCCGCCCGCCAGCCCCTGCCACCTGCCTGCCTGCCACTTTCAGTCCTCACGCTAAATCAATAACAAAGACCTCCGAGGGCTGCCAGGCTTCTCCGCTGGTGCCCCCTCCCCTTAAGCCCACGTCCCCTCCTCCTCTCTCTCAGCCCGATCCATCTGCCCAAGCTCAGATCTGCTCTGGCAGGACTGGCAGGCCGGCTCTCTCCTTGCAGACAGCGTGGCTCAGCCTGGCGTTAGCAGCTGCCGACGCTGCAGTTTAAGAATCACCGTGTCTGGGGAAAGTCCATTAAAAGACAGTAACAATGTATATTGTGCAGTGACCCTGGGGGCACCCAATTCCACCTTGTTAATGATCTCTTTGAAATAGCCAAGGCTATGGAGAGAGGCGTGGTTCAGAGGTCACCGGCGCCCTGTTGTTAGGACACAGCTATGTTTGGGCAACTTTCAGGAATCACTCTCATGCTAATGGGGGCAGGTCCTCAGAGACCCACTCAGACAATTAAACTGTTCTTCAGGAGTGTGCTAAACATCCAGTCCCCTGGGCAGATCTGTGCATATCCGGCCTGGCAAGGGGGAAGCTGAAGAGCTGGCCATCCACCCCACGATGAGGAATGAATGTTTCAGCGGCAAGGCTCATGCTTGTTTCCACCCCCGCCCCCTGACTACGTCAGGACACTTGGACAAAAGCTACATACCCCAGACGGCCCCCACTGCCTCTACAGAGGTCGTGCGCCAGGCCCCGCAATCCTGCTGTGACTCTGCCCTTGGCTTTCCCGCTAAGAGCAAACGGAAATGCCGGGTGCGGTGCAAGAGACATTATGATAAGCTAAGCTCTCTTTCAGATCTTCTCTCTTTCTCAAATAAAAGCTTCTCGGACTTGATGCCGTATGATTGGTAACAAAGTACTCGCAGTGCGCCTCACTGCGACGAAGGCATAGAAACCAACAGCCAAGCACACTGTAAGGAACACACGTGTGGCAGGGCATGAGAGTATAAGAGCCTCTTGGGTAGGGCGATTTATGAGCACTCAGCAAACGTCTGAGTGCCTACTTGGTGCCGGGCTCTGTGCTAGGTGTGGGGCATGACTGCCTGTTCCAAGAGTAACTGGAATCTATGAATATCTTTAAGAATGGTTTAGAAGATCGCCTAAGCAGGGACGCGTGGGTGGCTCAGTCGGTTAAGCATCCGACTTTGGCTCAGGTCATGATTCATGGTTTGTGAGTTTGAGCCCCACGTCAGGTTCTGCGCTGACAGCTCAGAGCCCGGGGCCTACTAGGATCCTGTGTCTCCCTCTCTCTCTGCCCCTCCCCTGCTTGCACTCTGTCTCTGTCTCTGTCTCTCTCTCTCTCAAGAATAAATAAACATTTAAAGAAAAAAGAAAGTAAATCACCCAAGCAGAGATCAGGCAGAAAATGGGCAAGGCCAGAGGCACATGGGTGACTCTGTTGGTTAAGTGCCCAACTCTTGATTTCCACTCAGGTCGTGATCTCATTGTTGGTGGGAAGGAGCCCTGCATGGTGCTCTGTGCTGACAGTGTGGATGGAGACTGCTTGGGATTCTCCCTCCCTCTCTCCCTCTCTCTCTCTCTCTCTGTCTCTCTCTCTCTGCCCCTCCCTCACTGGCTCGCTTGCTCTCTCTCTCTGTCTCAAAATAATAAACTTAAAAAAAATATTGGCAAGGCCAATGACATTCTGACATATGTCATTCCAGTTACTTCCCATTCTTCTCCAAGCACGTAGGGATGATTTGTGGCCTTAGTTCCAGGACCCTAGAATGGGAGAGTCTAAGAAGGAACCCTATCATGTGGCCTGTACCCTCAGCTGCCTCCTTCTGGTCACCGGGTCCTGCTAATCCACAGGCTGCAAGGCTACATCCTGGTGAGGTGTTGGGAAAATGACTCTTAACCCATGTCCTCTGTGGAAGGAGGACACCGGTGCCCTCACCACCACACACTTGCTAACGTGAGCAGGTTGTGGAAAGCCCTGAATTGGGAATTAGGACGCCCAGGTTCCAGCTCCACCAGAGCATAATCATTTTAGGGAAGGATGCAAGGCCTCATATCCATCCTTATAAAGGGGATATGCCCCTCCATAGCAGACAAGAAGGGTCCGCAAGCCGGGACTTCCACTTTTCAGAACCTTGCTGTTGAAACATGGACCACTGGAAGCTGCAAAACATCCTTAACCTAACTCTCCATGTTGTACTTGACCACTGTTCAGTCCGACTCAGACATCACATGATATGACAAAACTGTCCACTGTGTTTAAACCATGAGCACCCCCCCCAAGCTGACTGCCATTCTGCGAGCACAACTCTGCCCTCTTCTACCTCCCACTCCATCCCCCGTAATTACCCAAGTCTTCTCCCATTCTAGAATCTTCCTTAACCTCTTAGTTTGTGTGTTCTCACCAGCCTCATGTGCCTACCTGGGCAGCCATTTCACCTGCTCACTGTCACTCCGGAAGTCCCCACTGTCCCGCCTCATAGGTCTCTTGCTGCCAAGCCCAAACACAGCCCAGTTTTCTGTGCTGTCTTCCCAAATATTGCTGGAGGTAAAAAAAAAAAAAAAAATCATGGATTCATCCCTAGTTAGATGGACCATATTCTCTTCAGGAGCCCATTTACTCAGATTTAATAGACTTTCCCATTATGGTTCTTCCAAAACATCCTCATTCTCTCCAATCCGTTGCTGTCCCCTTACCCCTAATGTGTAAATCTGTGAAAGCTGTTGTAACAAATTCCACAGGCGAGGTGGCTTCGACCACAGAAATGTATTATTCCTCCTCGTTCAGGAGACTAGAAGCCCAAGATCAAGGTGACAGCAGGGTTGGTTTCTTCGAAGACCACTTCCTTTGGCTTGGACATGGCCGTCTTATTCCAGGGTGTCTGTGATCTAACCTCTTCTCCTTACAGGGACATGGTCAGCTTAAGGTCCACTCGTATGATCTCGTTCTACCTTAGGCACCTCTTTCAAGGCCTTATCACCAAATAGTCACATTACAGAATACTGGGGTTAGGACATCAACATATGAATGGGGGGCGGACACGGTTCAGGCCATACCGCCTCAAAAGACAACCTTGCTTTCTGTTCATTAGAAGACCAGAGCCATCAGATCTATCTTCCTCATTGCCCTGTTCTTAACTCCAATTATTCCTGAATCTTCACCACCTTCTCCCTTTCCCCTACCTCAGCTCTAATTTTCTCTCTCAACAGCTTTACTTGGTGCTCGGAACAGAGTTAAAAGTGTCATCCTCTATAGTACTGTTGTGCTTTGCCCCGGGAAGAAACAAAGCTAAGCTTGCAAGGCACAGTACGTGCTCGTCTCGTTGCTGGGATCGGTGGTGCCACACAGCACCTCTCTGCTTGGTTTGCTGTCACAGCTTAGTGGGGTAGTGGTGAAAGAGGAGGAGAGTGAGCCTCCAAGAGGTAAGCCCCTCTCGGCCCCCCTGTGGGGAAGCCATCAGAGGCGCTATTTGAAGCAGGAGCATTTCTTCCTTTTCCGCCACAAATGTTTCCATTCTGGAAGCTAGCCCGTTTCCAGGGATGGTTGTTTCCCCCTCCTCCCTCCTAGAGGGGAGTGGCTGTGCCTCGCCCGCCTCTTTGTGCCAAGGGTCCTAGCGCGAAGCCTGGGCTCACAGAAGGACCGAATCCATGCCTGTTGAATGGCTGGATGAATGAATCCTCATTAAAGCCAGACTCCCTGGACCCCACTTGTGGTCTCGATCCCTCCTTCTCTTCTGAGTCCTTCTTCACATATGACTCCCTTTCTCTTGCATCTTTAATACGTTCCTTTCCACAGGCTCAATTCCCTCTACCCGGGATGCATCCCCTCTACATCTCTTCTACACTAAGACATCTCCTCCCTCCCTTCTTGCCTCAGACCATCAAATTACCTCTGTTCCTTCTTTTCCCCTATCAGTCTAAAATTCTGGAGTCACATTTACATTGGTGTTAGGAAAAGCTCCACCTGAACGCCCACTGCCCACCTCACACGGGCTATGTCTGTCTCAGAGTATCCCCAAAGCAGAGCTTGAGACGTGGAGTGGGCGGGGAGCTTCTAGGTTCCAGAGAAGGCGTTGGGGCGCAAATGGAATGAAACACGAGGAGGCTTTGAGGTGAGGTGCAGGCAGAGCGCAAAGTGAGTTTGAGGCCACGTGGGACTCTCCACCACGTCTGTGCCACAAGCGGAGGCAGATCAAGGGGAGGTCGGCAGGACTGGCATCCTTCCTCCTGTCGGCTCAACCAAACATCAAAGTCCCAGACTGCTGACCCTCGCCATGTTTCCAGTCTCTTGAACTGTCTCACATTGGATGAACTTCCATCTCTAGGGCTTGTCTCCCCTTCTTCCATACTACCACACAACTGATGCCAGATTGTTTTTCCTAAAGATTAGTTCCAATACCATTAACCTGCTCATAAATCCTCAATGGCTCCCAGCAGACGTCCTAAATATGTCCAACCTCCGAAAGCTGGCATCCAATGAATGCCGTTTGTGCTCTGACCCGATTTCATCAGGGCAAAATGTTATTCCTACTTACTCTTTGGTTTGAATCTTCTCTCTGGAAGGATCTTTGGCCACTTCAACCACGCAGCCCTGTTTTCCTCATTTACATCTTTGTTCTTTTCTTTCTCCTTGCATGTAATTTGCCAGATTCCCCTACTGCCCTGGGCATCGTATCAGTCTGAATCTCACCTGTCTTTCCCGGCTCATGTATGCTACTTACTTCCTCCATGAAGCCCAAGGGAACATCCACTCTCCTTCTCTTGAATTCACAAACCCTTAATCTCTTCTGGCTTATGTCTCCTCCTCCTCCTCCTTATTATTATTGTTGTTATTATTATTATTATTTGCAGTGTGGTTACTTCCAAACCTGCCTGCCTTCCCAAGTAGAGGGTGACCAGGTCCTTGAGGGTGGGGGGTTATAGCTGCACCGTCTCTGACTCTCCTATGACATCAAACATAGTGTCATGCACCGAAAAGAAGTCAGGAAAAGGGGAGAGAAGGAAGAGCAGATCTGGTCCCACGCTGAGAAACAGGCCACACAGAAGAACAAATGTTTCGAGCCACGTAAGGCCTGGCATATGCCAGCTGACTCACCCCTCCGATAGACTCCCACCTCCCTGAAAAGGCCTTTACTGTTGCTCATTATCTCACCTGCCCTCGCGCTGAGCGCCCACCTGGAGCCCACCGCCTTCTGCCTGAGACAGCTGCTCCTGATGTCTGGGTAAACGTGGTGTAGACCTCCGTGCGGAGAAGGTGGTTGGTGCCGGTGGAAGGAAAGACATCTTTCCCGAGTTCCAGATGGTAAAGGTGAAAACTACATGAAGGAAACATGCCAACTGTCTCTACACTGCCCCCTCTGCTGTGTCAGCTTTACGTCCACAACGACCAGGTGAAAGGAAAAAAAAAAAATCAGTCAATCAAACATGGCTTTGACTACATAATGTCAAAACTTGGTATCACTGAAGTGGCAGCTACAGACTGTCACATAGACCCGCTTGACCAGTATGTTTGTCACTATCGTGATAGGTTTTAACCAAATCACCGATGTTTTCCAACACTGTGGCAGAGTCAACTGCTGTCCAGAAGTCTTCAGATCTCCCGAATGACTGGTTGATTTGGTCGAACAAGAGGCCTGACCTGCCCATCAATGACACGGCCAATTCACCTGTTCCTTTGGCTTTGAGCCGAGCCGGGCGCCGTCACAGACGAGCCACACTTAATTAAATCAGCAGTCAGAAAGATTCCGTGGCTCCTCGGTTCCCTGGCCCCAGGAATGGCAGAGGGCCAGAAGTAGGGCCTGTGGGATTATTTATGAGCTGTGGTGAATCACAACCAACTAACTTTTCCTCCTTGCCTCCTGTTTTCATTAGGGTACAGACAGCCTTTGATATTTATTGCTGTCAATGTACTTTGTTTAAAAATCAACCAGAGCCAGGGCTGGTCCTGGGAAAAATGGGGAAGGAAGTGGATATTGACTTCAGGACCTCCTCCCTTTCCTCTAATACCACTCCCCTTCATTTCAGATCTCTTACTCCGGTCTCCTATTTCCCAAATTAGACCCTCCTGCTCTAACGTTTCTTTCACAACCTCAGCCCTCAGCCCTTTCCCCCTCTTTCTCTCCTTCCAGCCAAGCTTACCTACCTTGTGTTGCCATGCATCTCCTCTTGAATTTATCCATCCAACAAACAGATGTTGAACACCCATTTTGTGCTCAGATAGTGACCCATCACACTGGGACGGGAACGTGCACGGTAGTACAATCCTCTTGGACATAATACCTTAATATAAAAAAGTGATTGGAAGGGCTGGGAGTATAGGTACCAGGGCAGGCTCGGGGAGGAGGGGTCACCATATGGGGCCACACAAGACTTCAGTGACTTCCTGAAATGAAAAAAGGAGGAGACCAGTTCTCTGCTCCTTCTCTCTTGGTTGGAAGCTTGGCTCTTTTCTTGCCGTTCAGACAGGACTTTGTATAACATGAAAAAGATGAAGTTCCCCATCCTCAAGGACACTATAATTGATGGTACTCCTTGCCTCACTCACCCTTATAAACTGGAATGAAGGACAGGACCATACAGAAAGTGAATTGGGCTCCTCTCCGTCTCCCAGGAAAAGCAGAAAGCGCAGCTCAGCCCAGGCCAGCAGTCCCAGCCGTAGCATCTGCTCCTGGTGTCCTATTTGTCTTGGAACCCAGCGCGACCACCACGTGATGGATGGTGTTCCACTTGATAGGGAACAGAACGAGCGACGATTTGTCATTCACCATAAAGTACTGCTATTTCATCTGTCCCCGTTCCTAAGGACGCAGCTCTGGCTGTTTGCTCTATGCATCAATTTATAGTTTATCCTAAGACTAATGATGCTGTGTTTAAGAGGCAAGGTGGGGCTTTGTTTTTGTGTTCTACCAACAGAGGATTACATTACTGATTGATCGTACACGGTTGTCTGAGGCAAAAACATTTTGAATTGATACCTGGATTTGGACTACAATCAACTTCCTTGACAATTGCCTCTTGGTGCTGAATATATCAAGGAGGTGCAGCTTTCTAATAGGGCCTCAAGGAGGTTTTGACAATCCCTGCTAGAAGCAAGGGAAGAAGGCACATAGATCATCTGAAGGGCTGGTGTGTGGTTTCCGGGAACCTGAGGACACGCTCGAAGACCCTGTGATTCCAGATGGCTGAAATGGGACAACAACAGCGACATGCTGGCAGATGTTGGACAGTCTGTTCCTCCTAAGGGAAAAATACAAGTCCTGATTTGTAGCATATCCACCAATTTCCGTGGTGTAAATGCTCCTGCCATGGCCGGTTTCAAGCTACCAATGTGATGTCACCTATCTCAAATCTGGAAGAGACATACACCATTGGCTGAGGAGCTGGTACAAACTGCCCCAACACATCACTGGACAAGGACCAATAGTTACTATTATTCTATCCTGGCCTGTTCTAGGAGTATTTTTTTTTTCTGATGAGGAAATCGAGGCTCAGAAAAGGTATGTAACTTGCTCAAGATCACACAACTATGAAGGTGAGTCTTCTAACCCAAAGGATACACCCTCCTCCTCATCCCCTAGCGTCCAGGGCACAGAGCCATCTGGTCAACCATGGTCTCTGAGTCCACGGCTCATGGTCTCTCACGAACCAAGCTGCTGGTACAAAGAACAGTGGGATCCAGGAAAGTCCACTTTTGTCTACACCTCTGCTAGTTAAGCCTGATTCATCCAGTTCTTGTCACCTAATGTGTGGTAGTGGGAAAATTCAAGTCTGCCTCCGAGCTCATTTACCAATTTCTTCAGTCCTGCTAACTTTAAGGACAAGGATATAAACTTCCATGGTGACTCTTGCCTGGAGTCTGGGGAAAGGAACAAGATGACCCCTAGGAGATCCCAATCAGAACAATCCAAGAAGCCAATTCAACAACCAATTTGACTGAAAAACCAAATCACTTCCCCTTGGATTTGTTTTCTCCACTTCTAATTTCCACCCACTGTCTTTACTAGTTCATTTCCTTCCTGAAATTCTGAAGCAGAGGAGGCATCGGCAGTGGGGGGTGAGCGAGGGGGCCGGGGCTGTGACCCGCCCCAGCGCTCCGGCTGTCAGGCTTCGGTGCGGTGCAAAACAGCAGGGCATTAATGGCTATTAATATCCACAGAGGAAGTGTGGAAAGGCCAACAACATAATTACCATTTATTCATCATATCAACTGGTCCTCAGCTCCTTCCGGCAGCGTGTCATAGTGTCCTGGGGTGGGGAGTTGGGGAGGAAGGGGAGAAGAAAGGGGAGAATCAGCCACCTCTTCCCCACCCACCTCCCAACCACCCTGTGATAGGGATGTTGGTCAGACTGTACGACACTGGCTCTTAGATAAGCAAGAAGTTGCTGGGCACGTTCTGGATGGTCTAGAATCGCGGTCAAGGAAGATGGCTACCAACTCAGGATGGCAATGGCAGTCTGTCCCCCTTCCTTCAGAGCAAGCTCTCCAGCTGCAGGAGGCTCAGTAAGGCAAGCAGACAGGTTTTGAAAGGACTGTAAACTTCCAGCCATTTCCAGCTCCTGAGAAGGGCTGTATTCTGGACTGCTCACGAAGCCAGGTCATTTCCCGAGCATGCGGAGAAAGGAGGTGACCCAGTCACTCTTCTTGGCACCCTGCTCCCCGATCCTGTCCTGGGAGAATGCAGTAGTTTGGCTTCTGGGGATTCCAGATCTAGACAGGGATGGTGGGGAAGAGATTAGTGCTGTGTTTTTTCTTCCCCGCCCCTGGTACCAGCTTGACTGGCAGCCTGGGCAAAGAAGAGCCCATTCTAAATGCTCCCTGGGGTCCAGAATGGAACTCATTACATCAAACCTGCCGGTAGCCAGCAGCTCTGCTTTGTGAGCTGTGAAACAAATGTTTATCCACCACTCAGTGCAGTTCAGAGCTATTTAAGGAGCTTGAGGTGTTGAGCTACAGGCAAAAGCTGTGTGTGCAAGGCCAGCACTGGCACAAAGTGAGGTGAGCAGATCTAGGGACTGGGGCCTCCAGCTGCCCTGGCTCCAGGACAAGGCCAAGGGCAGAAGCAGCACATCAAGACTGGCTACTATGTACATGTTGCATTTTGCCTTCATCCAAAGCCCTTCCTCTCCTCTCTTTCATTTCTTCTTTCCTCTTTGTCTTTCTTTCTCTCCCCCCCCTTTCTCCCTCTCTCCCCTTCTGTTTTCCTTCTTTTTTTCTCTTTCTGCTTTTCTTCATCCCTCCTTCCCTCACCATTTCCTCCCTCCCTCTCTCCCTCCTTCCTCCTTCCTTCCTTCCTTCCTTCCTTCCTTCCTTCCTTCCTTCCTTCCTTCCTTCCTTCCTTCTATCTCCCTTGCCTTGCCTTCTTTCATTTCCCCCTTTCATTTCATTTCTTCCCTTGGCTAGGTCCTCATTATACTCTAACATGCATTCTTTTCTCTTATGGAAAGTGATGAACCTCACAGAATAAATAGAACAATAAAATAAAGCTAAAGCCTTTACCCCCACACAACTTTCAGACTAAGGAAAACTCAGCATAGTGTGAGCCCAATGGGTGTTTGTAATGAAGGGACCCAGGTCAGCATCAGAGCATGGGCTGCATGAGCTCCATGGGGCTTTCTTGAGTGACACAGGATGCCAGTCATTCTTGTCTGTGCCGACGGGCTCCAGGGCACAGCGTCTTCTGAGCATCTTTGTTTCTGAAAGGGCCTGGAGCCCGCAGGTTACACATGAGAAGGCTTGGATCCATTGCCCTGGTTTTCATGGCTTTACTGAAGTGGCCATTCAGCTGGGGTGTACATGGCTTCTGTTGTAAGACAAGTTGAGAGGTATTGGTGAAGGGACCCAGAGAAGGCTGATGGATGAGGGCAAGGGAGGTGGCATTCACCGCCAGGGACTTGACATAGGCATTCTTAATTATTCTCCACAGTAACTATTGTGAAGCACCTACAGTGCCATAACAAACCATTCAGAACAGTATCTTAAAATAATAATGATCCTGTCTTTTGCTCACAAATCTGGGATTCGCCTGGGCTCACTTAGGCAATTTTCCCTGGGGGTCTCTCTTGCAGGTGCAGTCTGGAGGGAGCTGGGGCCGGGGTCTTCTCAAAGCTGTCTTCACTCCATGTGTCTGGAGGCTGGGCTGGGAGATCACAAACTCCTGGAGCTCTCGGGCATCTCGACCTGTGTCTTCAGTCTCTCTCCGTGGCAGCTTCAGGGGGTCAGGGCTCTTAGATGGCAGCTGAAGGCCCCCAGAGCAAGAGTCCCAAGGGAGACAGCAGAAGCTGAATAGGCCTTTTCTAATCCAGCCTTGGCGATCTCATAGCATCCTATTTGCCACGTTCCCATTCTTTAAGGCAGCTGCAGAGCCCCCTAGAACATTCCAGGGGAGGAGGCCGAGACTCTCTGCCTTTTGGTCAAAGGGCGTAAAGGAGTTTGCAAACATGTTTTGAAACTGGTCACCAATCGTTCAGTCTGGACTCGCATTGCATATTCATTGTCAATTGGTGATGTGATGTTGGGCAAATTACTGAGTCTCAGTTTCCTTATCTGTTAAGTGGTGATAGTAATTCCGGATTCACAAGATTGTTGTGGGGATTAAATTAATATATATTAAGTCCTTAACATGAAGCTTGTCGTATTATTGGCATTCCATAAATATTAGCTGTTATTACTATTATTATGCGCATTTTACAGCAGAGAAAACGGAGGTCCAGAGACTATGGAGACCAACCTGTCACGTAACTAGGATCTGAACACAGTCCCAACAGATTCCAAAGTCAAAAAGCCTCCCTGAGCTCCTGATAGCAGTACCTCTCTCCTCTACACAAGCATTAGTCCCAACCTTAAAATCTCTCTAAGTATGGAAATTTGGAATGTGTGGGCCCCTGGGCCTCGGCCGAGGGTCTCACCCAGCAGCTAAGCTCTGGGCTCGGGAGCCACGTTGACCCTGACCTTGTAAATGCAGCCAGGAAGTTCCTGGATAAGGGAGCCAGGCCACTAAGTTGGCCTGCCCTGCACCTTTCTAACCTGCAGGGATCCAAAGAGTAGAGATATAAGAGGAGACAGTCCAAAAGTAAAGGAAACAGCACACTGTGACATTCTGGGGCAGAGGGAATAATACTGCATCTGTCTTAAAGGCAGACATTTCTGAGACTCTGAGTCTTAGTTCCCATCTTGGTGATGGGGACTGCTCGCTCTGCCCACCCGACTTCTATGAGGATCACATGAGAGCCCGAGGGTGACAGTTCTTGGTAAACCACCAGGTCCTGGCCACATATCAGTTATGAATTTAACCCAGCCAAGAATGAGGCGGCCACCTTGAACCACTGCCCAGTTCAGAGCCTGTGTGTGTGAAGCTGGGGAGTAGGCAGCCCTGACTTGGAGAGAGAGAGGGCTGTCGCTTTGGACGGTGTCGCGTGGCTTGGGAGCTGATGTGGCTTCAGGCTGCCTGTATGCCTTTTGGGCAGGTGTATACACTCACACAGCCAGGCACACGCAGAGTGAATGCATGCAGTCCGTGCACTGATAAATGTACCTTACTTATACACACACACCTACGTTACCCGTCTCGTATGTCTGCCCCAGAGAAGTGCTTCAGACCGTCTGTGGCCCCCAGGCTGAGATAAGGCACGTCGATGGCCCAGCCCTGCCCTCGGGGAGCTGAGTGTTGCCTGAAGTTCCTCAGGACCCTGCTGGAAGATGACCATTTTCCTTTGGCTTCTAAAATGCACAACCCTTTCCCAGCTCCAGCCCCTATCAGCCACCGGAGCCCAGCTCCCATGTAAATCACTGTGTACTTAAACAGCCTCCTCCTGATCCCTTGTGAGATCCCAGCCTTTCCTCTTTTTTCTTCCTTCTTCTGTTTCTTCAATCCTCCTTTTTCTCCTCTGCCACTGTCTCTCTGTGGAAGCCTCTAGAAAGGCATGTGAGCCCCTCCCGCAGACGCTTGAGGCAGGTGCCTCACACTCTTCCCATAGGAGGGGCAGGGAAGGAAGGCAGGTGGGGAGCGGGTCTCTGCAGTCTGGTGCGTGGGCGAACTCCCCAGTTGAGGGAGCTTCCCGAGCCCCGGTTCTGAATCCCGAGAACATAAACTGAAACCCCACAAAGCACAACGCAGAGCTGTTTAAAGGATAGGACACGTGGGTGAGATGGCTGGTCCCAGCTCCCCACCCGAGTTCTTAGGAAAGGAGGACAGAGGGCTTGGGCTCCGAGGTGCACACAGCCTGCAGCTGCTCCCCTACCAGGAAGCGGATTTGTTTCTCCCTCAGTAAGAAACTGCTTCCTGTAGGATCCCCGGAGCCCAGGTCTCGGCACATGCTGGGAACAGGTGGGGGCAGGACTGGACAGAAGCACTGAGATGGCTGGGGCCCACGGTGCCACCATACGGGCCGGCACAGAGGGGCTCACCCGGGGGAGCCTGAAAGCCCATTCAGCACCCAGTGACACTGCAGGCTTTTCGAGTCGGTTTGATCCTACGAGCTACATGGGGGCAAAACCACAAGCACATGTCTCAGATAAGGAAACTGGGACACGGGGGGGGAGGGGAGGGTTACGAGGCTCTGTGAGCATTCGCTGTGAAGTGCCAGCAATCTGAGATGGGGAGAGAATGACCGTTTACTGGTCACCAAATACTCTCTGTACTACCTTCTCCCCTTCATCCCCAAGCTCCTTCTAACCCCTGGGGAGTCTGCAGGTCAGATCCACAGCTAACGGGCAAGGCAGGGAGCCACACATGAGTGTCCCTGAGTCCCCTCCTCCATGCTGCCCCCCGAGACTCCTGGCTGCTGGCTCCAGTGTGAGAACATCACTCCCATGGATGGCATACATGGTCTACAGAATGCTTTCACATCCGGTTGGTCCTACCACATCTTTGCAGAACTGGTTCTGTTATTACTGCCTGATTGCTGTAGTTATTATTACTTCAGTGTCTCAGGAGAAGAAGGCCCGTTGAGTTGAAGGGGTCTGCTCAGATTCCCAAGACTCGTATGTGGCCACGCTGGCCATTAAACAATGGTTCCAAAGTGCAGGAACCTCACTCCCTACACTGCCACCGGTCTGCTTTGGTCACTCCCCAGCTACAAGCCAGTAGACTTCTCTACGAATTCCCAAAATTGCAAAATCTGGGTCTTGTCTAAAGGCAGGACAGGGCCAGCTCCCACAAAGCCAGGTTAATCAGGGCAAGGGGCTTGAAGGGCTGGGAGACGTAGCTGAGAGCCATCCTCTCTCTATGGCACACACACACACACACACACACACAGATACACACACACATACATACATACATACATACACAGACACACACACACACACACACACACACACACACACACACACATACACACTTGCCCTGCTTGAGTGGAAAGGCTCTCGGCTCTCTGCTGTATTTTTCTGTTCTTGGGGATTTGGATCAATGAAGTGTATGTGTGAGAAAGCCCAGAGAGTGTGGGCTTAGAGTGACAACATCCAGGAGAATGATAATGCCATTTCAGCTTGACTTCCTTGGAATGGCTGGCCTGGGCTTTGGAGGTGTATGTAAATGATGCGTCCAGTGGTAACAGGAGTCTCCCCAGGTGTTGGCTCTGTTTCCCCTCAGCTCCTCTCCCTTGTGTTTAAACCACAGAAACTCTTCCAACCTCAGAATGACTGGCTGTAATAGACCTAGAACGTCTTATAAGACCCTTGGTAAAGGTTATCTAGCTCAAACCCCACGTAAACCCCGCAGGAATGGGGCAATCTCTGCCCCGTTTTTCTCTAACGCCACTGACCAATGGGTAGGCTTATGTTATGGACACTCACCAGCCCAAAACCTCCTGCCCCCAATTCCTTCCCAGCTAGTCTGCTTTACCCATTTTTGGTCTTTTTCAATGTTTATTTTTGAGAGACAGAGACAGAGCATAAGCGGGAGACAGAGAGGGAGATACAGAATCCAAAGCAGGCTCCAGGCTCAGACCTGTCAGCACAGAGCCCAACGCAGGGCTTGAACTCACGACCCATGAGATCATGACGTGAGCAGAGGTCGGATGCTAACCGCCTGAGCCACCCAGGCGCCTCATAGTCTGCTTTAGTTGTTAAGAATCCCACAGGGGCATCTCTCCTTCAGGGGGTCAGTCATTGCCAGCACAGGGCGGGTTCAGGATGCATGCAAGCAGAGGAACCGGGGGTACAGGAGAAGGGGACGGGGGAGAGAAGGACGAGAGAGGGGACAGGGACCAGCTTCCCTCCTGCCCCTTTCTACCTTTCACGGCTGGAACGTGGGAGAGTAAGCAGCCATGGAAGGAGACCAGGGGACGCTGCTGCCTTGCACAGCTTTGTTTTGTAGAAAACAAAGCTGGGTCATCCGGGAGCTGGTTCCTCTGGGAGGTGGTGTGGTGCAGAGGCTGAGGGGCTTGGGGATCCGATGACCCCGGCTTTGAACGGTCACCTTACCACCCACAGAGCTCCATATTCTCAGGCTAAGTTCTCTGAGTTTCAGTGAAGTCCTCTGAAATGCGGGGAAAGTGACACCCCATCATAGGCTTACATCGTAAGATCATTAATGTAAAACACCTGGCACGTGCCTGGAACATAGAAGGTGCTCAGTAAATAGAAACTGTTACTATCAGGTCCAGAAAACTCTGTTTTGGGAGAGCTGGTACGACCTAACAACAACAATAACCGTGATAACAGCTAACACCTATGAAACGGTTAGGATGTGCCAGGCATTCTTCTAAGGATGCTGCATATATTAACTAATTTAATTGTAACAACAGCCCCGTGGGGCTGCTGCCACTATTTGCTCCATGTTGCAGATGGAGAAGCTGAGGTGAAAAGTTTAAAACACCTGGCCAACTACATACAATGGAGTATTATTTAGCTTAAAAAGGAAGGAAATTCTCACACACACTGTACCATGGATGAT
Organism: Felis catus; assembly: GCF_018350175.1. Classification (NCBI taxonomy): domain Eukaryota; kingdom Metazoa; phylum Chordata; class Mammalia; order Carnivora; family Felidae; genus Felis; species Felis catus. The sequence continues at coordinate 13,820,814 of NC_058377.1, read as the reverse complement.
CCTTGAGGACATTGTGCTGAAAGAAGCCAGACACCAAGGGACAAATATTGTATGATGCCACTTATATAAGGTGCCTAGAATAAGCAAATTCATAGAAACTAAAAATAGCATAGAAGTTACCAGGGGCTGGGGGTAAGGGAAAATAGGAATTATTTAACGGATATAAAGTTTGGTGGGGTTTTTTTTTTTTTTGAACAATCATTTTTTTAATGATAGCATAGCTGACATATAACAGCACATTCATTTCAGGCGTACAGCATAATGATTCGATATTTATATATATTGTGAAATGACCCCCACGATAAGTCCAGCCAGCATCCCTCACCGTACATAGTTACAGACTTTTCTTTTTCTTGTGACGAGAACTTTCAAGATCTCCTTTCTTGCAACTTCCAGATATGCATTACGTGGCCACGCTGTTCATGACATCCCCAGGACTTATTTGTTTTATGACTGGCAATTTGCACCTTGTGACCCCTTTCACCCATTTGCCCATCCCACCCTCTGCTTCTGGAGATCACCAATCTGTTCTTTGTATCTATGAGCTTGGTGTTTTGCTGTTGATGCTGTTGCTTTAAATTCCACATATGAGTGAGATAATACAATGTTGGGCTTCCTCGGTTTGACCTATTTCACTTTAGCGTGATGCTCTGGAGGTCCGTCCATGTTGCTGTAAATGGCCCCACTGCTCACAGCCGCGAGATGTGTGAAACATCCCTCCGTGTCTCTGGGTCTTAGTTACCACATCCGGGAAGTGGGGGAATCGTACCTACTTCTCTGATTGATCATGAGGATTAATGGAATTGTGGATGTAAACGATCAATCACAGTGGCTGGGACCTGGTAGGTGTGCAGAGAAGTGGGAGTGTCCCACGGCAGGCTCACTCTGGAGCTACTCGCCTTCCGCGTCCTGCTGAAACAGAACGCTGCAGGCGGAGTCACTGGCTTGCGAGGGATCGGAAAGATATACGACCAAAATGCCATCCTGGACACGGACGTAGCTGGGGCTGGGTGCGAATGGCTGAACTGAGGCCCGTCTCGACTTGAGAGAAAGGGAAGAAAGACTTTCATGGATCGGAAGGCTATGGGGTGCCTGGGTGGCTCAGTCGGTTAAGCGTCCAACTTCAGCTCAGGTCATGATCTCACGGTCCGTGAGTTCGAGCCCCGTGTGGGGCTCTGTGCTGACCGCTCAGAGCCCGGAGCCTGTTTCGGATTCTGTGTGTCTCTCTCTCTCTGATCCTCCCCCGTTCATGTTCTGTCTCTCTCTGTCTCAAAAATAAATAAATAAATGTTAAAAAAAAAAAAAAAAAGGCTATGGAGGCCGGGGGATGGACACAATGACCTCACTAAGCACATTTCCTCCTCTCTCCTTCTCCCCCACTCAGACCTCCACCACACAGGCAGCTCTAGTCCACACCAGACTGGCCCTTCGAGAGCTGGCATTGTCATTCCGTCCTCACCGTTCCGGGAAATGTGGAATAAATAAATGCAGGGTTCCTGAAGCTGTCTCTTTGAAGTTTAAAACAATCCAGGGCAGGCCCCCTTCCCCTGCCCAGAAACCCGAGGCCGTGGCTCCCCGTGCCCTCCCCACCCACTCGTGCTGCCGTCTTCAGCCCACATTAAAATTCCTCTCCAAGGGGTGCTTTAGAGGCAGGGATGGCAGGGGCAGCGATATAATAACCGACAGCAGGACCCCTGGGCAGGAGATTCTGATCGCCCGCACGCCAAGAAAGTCTCATGGAGAGAGCAGGGGAAGCGAACGCCTCTCCACCAGCCGGAGCCGGGCTAATTGCCGCCAGGGACAGGGGCAGAGTTCGCCCAGGTAACAGGTGCGCCTTGTCTTAATGAAGACTGACTTGTTTGCGCAGAGCTGCCTGCAGAGGTAAGAGGAGGGGGACGGGGGTGCGGGCTGCTTGGCTCTGTGCTGGAGGCCACCAAATTAGAGGAGATGGCTTTGTCCCCTTCCCGACCCACCCCGGGGCTGCACGTGTGGGAAGAAGGGGCAGATAGATGGTAACCCCCAAATAGCGCTCGCCTAAAAGGACAGTGGCAACTCTTGATTGTCGGCAGGTGGGGCACTCGCTTTGCGAGGTCTCTCTGGCCTTGTTACTGCCCAGAAAGGTTCAATTAGGGGACTTCGGGGACAGAGATGGGACAGCAGGGAGAGGGAGGAGGAAGAGTGAGAGAGCAGGGCAGGGGGGAAAGGCCAGGAGTGTGCTGTGGGGAGGAGCGTGCTGATGGGAGCGCCGGGTACACAGCTGTGAATGCAATTCAACGATGAATGCTTATTGATACTGTCTGTCATCTGTCTGGCACTGTTCTGGGCACTGGGGATGGGGAAGAGTGAAGGCGGCTCCTGCCTGAGCTCTGTCAGGGGAGGCTGACGTGGAAATAGACAGTTCCAGCACAATGCCAGGTGCTATGATGGGGGCTTGGCTGGCTGTCCTGGGAGCAGAGAGGGGAAAAGGTGGGGAGGAAGGAAGAGGAGTTAGGAAGCGGGGAGTGGCGCTTGTGTGGCTCAGTCGGTGAAGCGTCCAGCTTCGGCCCAGGTCATGATCTCATGGTTCGTGAGATCCAGCCCTGGGTTGGGCTCTGTGCTGACAGCTCAGAGCTTGGAGCCTGCTTCGGATTCTGTGTCTCCCTCTTTCTCTGCCCCTCCCCCACTCATGCTCTGTCTCTGTCTCTGTCTCTCTCTCTCAGAACTAAAAATAAACATTAAAAAAAAAGTTTAAAAACAGAAGAGTCCCGGGGAGCACGGAATACTTCCAAGGAAGGCTGGGGGGCGACCGCAGTTGATATGGCTAGAGCAGTGTTGGAATAAGGGAGGTCCAATGGGGGACATTCCAAGAAGGGTAGAAGCTCCAAGGGGCATATAGACATGGTCCACCCATGGGCCCTGGGATGAGAGAGAGAGAGAGAGAGAGAGAGAGAGAGAGAGAGAGAGCCCAGAGATGAAGCTTCAGAGGTCTGTTGGGGCCAGAGTGTGGAGACACGGTCAATACCCAGGAGACAGGGCCTTTTTCTAGGAGACATCAGCAGTTATTGATAGGTTTGGGGTGACCCACAGCTCTGCTGTGCTGTCTCCTCCCAGGGCCACGTATCATCAAGAGTGAGCCACAGCACCTGGGGGTTCGAAGGGGCCACTCACCTTTCAACAGACCTTTCCCCCCCGCCTCCCCGTCTTCCCATCTTGGCCTCACATCCTTCTGCAAAAAGGCAGCAAAATGATCCCTGCTCAACAGATGGACGCGGGACACACAACAATGGCAGGGACGTGCCCAAGGTAGCTCCGTGTCTGGCTTGAGTGCAGCTGTCCAGTCCCACCCCTGATCTGTCACTCCATCATCCAGGTTTAACTCGTGAAAATCACTGACCACCGAACTGGTCGAGGTTGAAAAAATTAAATCCTGGAATGGTCAAGCACAGCCCAGACTACTCATGTCCCAGGCATTTGGTCTAAAAGTCACCACAACCATGCAAAGAAGCTATTCGTTTCCCATGGGAAACCCTCTCTTACCCAGAGAGGGTAAGTAACTTGTCCATCATCACACAGCTAGCGAGGGGCTGAGCTGGGATTTGAAGCCAGGTCTAGGCGACCCGCCATCTTGTGTTCTGTGTACCATCACATCTCAGAACGGTGAGGCTTCTAGTAAGGGTTAGGGGGAAAGCCTGGGGATGAGAACAGGGTGGAGGCAGCATCTCAAAACTGGTCCAGTGCCAAGAACTTGAGTCTCGGTTAATTCCACCTTATGATTTATTAGTTAGGGACAAGGGGTTGGGGAGGACAACACAGTTGTGTTGGTTTTGTGTTGTGATTTTTTTTTTTAAATCTCTGAGATGTCCCAAAATGTTTACCTTGTAAATTTGTTCAGCGGAGAGGTGGGTAAACACAAGCATTCAGAATGTGAACAGCATCACCCAGCCAGAACGCCTGGCAGGTTTGCAGAGGTAGATGTAAAACACTGCGAACAGCATGTGGGAGCAACGAGGCTCCCGCAGCACGTAGCTCGCAGCCCCCACCGAAGGCCACGGCGTGCTGAGAGAGGGGAGGGGCGCGCTGCCAGGCTGCCCAGCTGTCCCTCGGGGTGCCCCCCTCAGGAGGGCAAGGCCGTGCCATTCACAGCACACCCATTTCAAGCCTCACCGCATTCGGTGAGGCGACACCTCCACAGGCCAGTCTTGTACATGGCACCGGCCCCATCTCCCCGCCCGGCTGCGGAGCATTCACGGGGCCCTGCCTCCATCCAACGTACCACCTCGTGTTCCCAGAGGCCTCCTGGATGGCTCCGGGCAGAAAGCCAAAGACTAGGAGCTAGTGAGCCTCCTGTCACGGGAAACATCCAAGAGGTCGGCGTCTGCCTTGCATGGGGTACCTGCCAAGGGCCCCGATTCTGCAGCCACGCCGGCCTGAATTGGCATTCTGAATCTACCGTTGTTTGGCTTACCTTCTTCCAGCCTCAGTGTACCCATCAGAAATGAGGGGTGATAATGGTATCTAGCTCAGGGGGCCCATGTGAGAAGATAATGCTTGAAAAGCACAAAGCACGGTGCCCAGGACTTAGTAAAGTGCTCAGTATGCGCTAATAGTAATAATGAGGGTGGGGGCCAGAGACATGGTGGTCGTGAGGAAGAGGAGGAGGAGGAGGAGGAGGAGGAGGAGGAGGAGGAGGAGGAGGGTGGTAACTGAGGTGAAGCGCTTATTGAGGAGTGGTCTCAGCGGGCCCCACTACAGCACACACCGCTTTAACAGCCCTGCTCTATCTGCAACGCTAAGCAGCAGACACTCAGAAGGTCACAATAAGAGGGATCCGACCCCCGCCACCCCCCAACCCCCGCCCCGTGCCCCCCTTGTGAGCCGGCCACTCTGACCAAGGCAGGTTCTGTCCCGGAACTAACGCGCACGCACGGACGGTAGGATGCCATTCAGCCGGAGCACTGCTTGATGGTTGGCATTTTGCAAACCACTCCCTTATGGGCTGTGAGGACAATGATATCAGAAAGACCTCCTGGTGACTTCACAATTGGGAAAAATAGATGCCCCTAAGTCATACCCTCTGCCCTCGGCTAAGTATCAAACCCCTCTCTTCCCCCGGGAAATTCCTTCTTTCATTTGCTGTGAAGTGACTTCTGCTGAAGTGTGTGTTTTTGAAGTGGAAAATTGAAAGCACACGATTCATTCCAAAAGAAAACTGTTAGTTCACAGCTGAGAAATCACTTGGCTATTGGTCCAAAGGGGTTACTCTGCAGGTTTGAGGGGGCAAATATGGAACACTGCTTTCTCCCTTTCTGTGTCAAGAACCACATCGAAGGTGGACCGAGAGCCAGAGAAATGGAGGTCCAAATGGCACCTTTATTACGGATAACGTTAAATGGGAGGGGGTGGCTTGTGTCTGACCAAAGTGACCTGCTACCCTGCACCTCAACTGATCTGATTCCCCCAAACGTTAGGATTCCCTGGTGGAGGCAGTCTGCCCACTGTCTTATCTCCTGGCCGACAGCGGATACTTGATGTCCTCTGAAAGCAGACACATCCCCAAAGAGAGGGATAGGGGAGGAGGAAAGGGGGTCACACATAAGCTCATAAATGACAAATCGCTCCTCCTTGCTGGGTGAAGAAGAGAGGCAGCAAGGGGCCAGGGAAACCCCTCCACGCAGAAACCAGAGACCAAGGGGAAAAGCGCTTCTCATTTTTTGGTTTTCCTAACCAACCGGGCTTCACTTCCTTTTTTTAAAAATGCTTACTTATTTTGGAGAGAGAGAGAGAGAGAGAGAAAGAGAGCAGGGGAAGGGGCAGAGAGACAGGGAGAGAGAGAATCCCAAGCAGGCTCTGTGCTGCTAGTGCAGAGTCCGACGTGGGGCTCGATCTCACCAACCATGAGATCATGACCTGACTGAGCCACCCAGGAGCCTCAACTGGGCTTAACTTTTAAGCTGCTGGTCAACCAGGGGTGTGGTTGTGGTGCTCTAAGTGGGGAATGAGCTGTCCCCGCTACATGAGGCCGCTCACCCAGTACTAACCAACTCCTGCTCCCTTCACGGGTCTTCCTGGGACCATCATAAGACAGTGTCGATTTTCTTCCCATGAGGCCCTGAAATGGGTCCGAACAGCACATTAATTAAATTAACCTCAAAGCTCTGCTGTACCCAAGGCTGAAAGTTCAGAACTTATTCTCTTTCCGACCCAAATTTATGTCTAGCCACATGGCCCGATAAACTCATCAGAGGTTCTGTAATGAGATTTAATAGCAGCGTGAAGATACTTCAATAATAAAATGCATAAAGAGCTAATGAAAAATGCATAAAGATTCTTCAATAATAAATGCCAAAATAAGATGCCCCAAATTTGGATATAAACCCTTCCCGTTATCAAATTCCTAGGGAAAATTAGAGATTAAAATCCCACAGAGATTAAAGTCCAAAATCAAAGTTTTTCGCCTCTCTGAATTAAAGTCCAAAGAAAGTCCAAGCTACCCGAGTTAAATCCAAGTGCAGGGAAATGGAGGGAGGTCCTCCCGTTTTCTCACGTAGCTCAATCTCAGGCAGAGGTGCTACCAAGACAACATGAAGTTCTTAGAACAGCTGTCCCCCGTGCCGGTGCTGCCAAAGCCCAGAGTAAGGGCGTCATGGTACCCGAGGAGAAAAAGATAGCTGGAGAGGGTCGTCCGGCTGCAACCAGATTCCCATGGGTGTGTGCCAGCAGCCGAGAGCCCATGACCTTAGCCCTCTGATGCACGGGGTTAGGCTATGGCGCTCTTCCGGAAATGTCCCTACTTCTCCCTCCACCTAGAATGTCAGCACATCTCCACATGGTCACATCCCCAAACGTCCTTGGTCAAAATTAACCTCTCTCTGCTCTGTCCTGCCAAGGACAGAGCCCAGAACCTGAGATGGTAGAGTACTGGATGCTGTCTTGAGCCATGACGGGCCCACCAGGGAAGACATTCCCGCCCCACTCACCTCTCTTCTGTCCCGCTGCTACCCAGTTCCACAGGGTCATAAACAGGACTGGGAGTGGTGTCAGAAGGGAGCAGGAGAGAAACCCACCACCTTCCCCCTTCGCAGATGACAACAGGCTGGTGACACCTGCTACGGGTGCGGGCTAGACAGAGGGAATGTGGCTTTAATCCTAAATGAACTTGGAAGCTTTGCCAATTACCTGGGGTTGGACATTTAAATATGAGCTGAGTCTGAGCATTATTTAAAGTGTCGTTGAGCTTTCTGTCACTGAAAAGTGTTGATGAAAGTTATGGTCTGTCCAAGTACATACCCAGGGATAGAAGGACATCCCCCCTGAATAAACGTAAATGGGCAGTGGGAACCAAGACAAAGTTGCTTTGTGATTTCACACTACATGTTAAGCTTGTTCAAAGTACAGGTTACAGCCCCATAGTGTTTGATCTGCACGTCCATTATAGATTTTCCCTAACTTGCAGTGTGGTCACTATGGGCACATCTCTTCTTGGGCTGGTAGACTGTAAGCCTCTTGCAGACAAGTGTCTTCTTTTTCTATCTCTTAAAACCCCTATCGGAGTGTCTGGAGCATGGCAGGTGCTCAGTAAATATTTGAGGATAAAAGGAAGAAAGGGAGAGAAATATGGAAAGAGGGGAAGGAGAAAGGAAAAAAGGTCTGAGCATCCATGAGACTTTTGTGCAGCAAAGGTCATTGGCCTTCAAAGGAACCAGAGGACTGTGGTGCTAGAATTGATGGGCATCTCACCCACATTCTGCAAGGGATTTCTGGTCTTTGAATCCTTTGGTCCAGACCTGCACACAGCTACTTGCCTCTGTCCATCAGCATGTAAGTCACATGACTAGGAAAGCTACTGGGCTGATGTAGAGATCGTTGGATGGGGTGTCTGGAGTTCCTGGCATCAGGCCCATGGACACCTGCCTGAAACTCATAGTCACCTCATCTGGTACATGGGGGGTAGCAATGCCTTCTCCATCCAGCTCTCAGGGTTGTTACGGAGAGCATTTGGAAAGGGCAGGTTTCAAACGTGAATGCCAGGTGCTGGCACCAGTCCAAGGTTTCAGTGCCCTTTGAAAGGCTGTCATAGCCCCAGAAGGCTGGGCTCTTCCTCTCAGTTCTGGAGACTTCCCCACCAGGTGGGATCAGAGCACAATGCAGACAGCCTGGGAGATCCTGGACCGTGTGCTCCCTCTCCTCATGACCACAGCCCTCCCCACGTCCAGTCTACTCTCCTCAGGAGGGAAAATCCAATGAGTAGAAACAGAGAAGTAGGATTTCAATGCGTCGTCTTCACACTTCCACTCTCGGCCCTCCTTGACCTTCTGCCTTCACACAACTTTCTATCAAATGGGCTCAGAACATGTACTGAGAGGCACCCCATCTTCATGTTACGCCGGCCTGCCATTGGCATCCAGTGGCAACGCTTGTCTTGAATCTAGTGCGTCAGTGTGTGTGCCCGTGTATACGTGTGTGTAAGAGAGAGAACGAGAGAGAAGGATGCAGGTGGGGGGAGAAAGTGGAAGACAGCGAGAGAAGGAAGGGAGAAGGAGATTTACCATCTATATATATTTTTAATTTACGTAAATGTACATGCTCATTGTAACGAGTCAAATAATAAAGAGATGTGTTCTTAAGCGAATAGTCTCCCCAGTGTGTGGGGCCCTCAGCCCTCACAATCCTCTGCTTCTCACCTAACCCCTCCCCCACTGTGGGCTCCTATCTACATGCACACGTGCGTGCGCACACACACCTCACAGTGTCATCTACCTCTCTCTGCTGCCCCGCTAACCTCTCCCAGATGGACACATTTGTTCCATAATCTCCTATGGGCAAAGCCTAGTGACATCCCAGTTGCTGCTCTGGTCCAGAATCCACCGAACTGTTCATGCTCTTCACTTTAGACAATCCTAAAATAGCCTTAGTAAATTCCCTTGGCGGCCACATCTCCCTCCTATGGCGCAGAACCTGCTCAACGGGGACACCCCCCTGCAGGCACCATTCGGGAAGCTGGAGAACTGACTGCGGAAAGTACAACTTCAAGACTAACATCAATGAAATGCATGTGAACATTTCCAGGGCAGAGCAAACCATATGTCTTCATAATTTGATTGTGTCCTGGTCCCAGAGGCACCCCCAGCTCTATTGAACACCGATGGAGTTATTTAGGATCATAAATAATATTATCAGAGAGGGTCCACTGGGTAAACAGAGTCAGTGTGTAATTGTCGGAATGTGATATTGATTGTTCTTCACTGACTAATGAATTATTCTGTTTAAGAGCCCACAGAAATAGTGCACAACATTTCAAGGCAATGGGGCCTTTGAAGGATTTTCTTGAAGAGCGGCCTCTGCCTAGTGGCGCTGACTGCCAGAGCCAAAAGAGAGGGTTTTATCAGCCACCGTTCTGCTATTTGCAGTGAAAAATAACAGAGAACCCCACGCTGTAGGGCCCCCAGCAGGCACGATGGGATCAAGTGGAAGGTGAATAGAGGCAACTACTATAGCCAGCCAACCCCAGCCCCCTTCTGCTTCACAGAGACCCAAGTCTGCAGATCTATTCTAGAAGGGGCCCAAGATGTGGATTGCTGGGTGGGGGTGTCCAGGGCATATCATTTTGTATATTACCTGTAAGCTCTTCATTTTATGCTTTTTTGATGACCTTTCGGTGACAGACTAAAGTCATGCATTTAGTTCAAGACTATTGGAGGGAGTTTCAAAGAGTGGAAGTTGTTGCTAATCTCTGTGCCTAGACTCTCTCTTAAAAGTAGAGCCTCCCTGGGGGAGCAGTGGGAAACAAAATGCGGAATCTCCAGCCAAGGGTCTGTCTCCACCTTGGGCCCTATCCCTTTCCCCCAACCTGCCCAGTTTCTACTCAGTTCTCGGCCCTTTGCCAATCTTTATTCTCTTTACGATGGAATGCTTTTTCATGTGTTTCTCTCCCCTTGAACTGTTGGACTGTTCTTTTCCTTCATGATTTTTCTAAATTCTTTATACGTTGGGTGTTAATTCTTTACTGAATTTATTTATTGCAAATATATTCTTTCCATCTGTGGTTTGTCTTTCTACTTCCTTTATGCCGTTGTTTTGGCCAACACGCATTCTTAAGTTTAATGTAGTTGAATTTATCAGTCCTTTAATTCATTATGAATGCTTTTTTTTAAAGAAATCTTCCACATCTCGTAGTCGTAAATATAGCCTCTTTTATTTACTTCTCAAAGCTTTAAAGTTTGGCCTTTCACATTTAAGTCTTTAGTTTATGAGGAAATTAATTTTATAGTTTATGCATTAGCATCCAGCTTCTAGTGTTTTCCATAAGCATAGGTGATCGCCTCAGCCCAATGCTAGGTTGCCTTTCCTCTTCCCCATGATCTGCAAGGGCACTGTCAGCTATCGAGTTTCTATATATTAGTGGGGATGTTGCTAGCCCTCTATTCTGACCCGTTGGTCAATTAGCCTAGCCCTGTATCAATTCCATGATACCTTAAACCTCCACACGAACGTTTCCTTCTCCTTCCCACCAGCCCCTTCCAGTGACTCTTTAATCCAAGACCTCCCCGCTCCATGAATTCTTCCCCGATCCTCTGTTTATCAGTTCTCTTTCTCCCCCTTGTTTGATCTCTCACCTCTACCATTCATGGATCACGTACATATATCTTTATGTCTTACACACTAACTCCTGTGAACAGGCATCTTTTCTTGTGCTTCTTTGATCTCTGCTGTGCTCCCACCCCACTCCAACACCTCGCAGCTCCAGAGCCCTAGTAGATGCAATGAATACGTGTTTAAAAGATTCAAAGGTCAATCTGAACTTAGATCTTCAAATCTCAATGGACTTGCCCATCCTGGAAAACGCAGTCATTTGGGCCCTTTGGGATACATTACTCCTCAACCACGGGTTATTTATTTATTTACTTGGCATCTGAGTAATCCTGGTGGCGTTAGTGAGGCTGAAGAGACATCGCTGAGGAATGGAAAGGCCCTACCTGTCTTTCCCAAGGAAATCTAAGACACCCAGGAGCGTGGGGCCACATGCTGCAAGAGTAAACGTCTGCCAGGTGGGAGGTGGTACCAACTGCATTCTGAAACCCAGAGGAGCGATGCCAGATCGTCATCCCAGGAGACCGAAGTCCTTTGGCAACCGACAGAGAGAATCCTTGGAGATGCTTGTACTCACTGCCCCCACACCAGTTTACAAAAGCACCTCGGTCTTCCTATTCAGACCTGCATCTGTAGCCTGCAAAGAAGACTGCCAGGAAAGGGACTCCTAGCAACTAGAAATAGCACCGACTCAAAGTCTTGCAAAGCTCCTTTAGAGAAGGAACCTTCCCAGACTGGCTCATGCTGATGGGGCTGCAATATAGGTTCCAACCAGGTGAGGGAGGTAGAGGTTTGCACTGATGTAAAAGGTACCGGCAAAGGAAAGGGGAAGCAGAAGGAATGGAGAAGGTACTTGGTGGTTGAGAAAGGACTCACCACACGCCACATCACCCACTCAACAAATATTGTTGAAGGGCCTACTATATATTGGGGGCCTCTGCCGAGTGCTTGAGCCTCAGGGATGAAGCAGACCCTGTTCCTATTGGCATTCCTGCCCAGTGCCACCCTCAGAGCAGCAGCTGGGCACAGTGGCTGTGAAATGAATCCCTTACCCCCATTCGTTTGCCTTTTTTTTTTTTCTGAGTTCAATCTGCAAGTTAATTCAGAGCAAAAGACAGTTACTTAAATCCAGATATTTTATCTTAATGTGGGTAATTCCCATAATATCATACATTAAGATATCTGATTTCAGCTGCCACCCAACAGGCGGCGGGGATGTCATTTCAGATCTGTTTTATCGCTGCATGTGCATATGTTTCTATTTCGTTTATGGCACATGAGAGGCTGTCATCAAATTGGTCTCACATTCAAAGTGTGGGAACAGGAGCAGTGAGATTTTTAACCTTTACATAAGGTGGAAGCTCTGTGTACCAAGTGCATGAACGTGTGTGTGCACGTGTGTGCTCATGCACGAGTGTGTGTGTGTGTGTGTGTGTGTGTGTGTGTGTGTGTGTTTACAGCCAGAAGGAGGGCAGAGGCAGGGAGGACGATATAATCTCTCACCCCACCGCGGACCTGTTGTAGTTCATCTGTATCTACAGCAACTGGAAAACCCGATCTTAAGGAGCCAATGGTCCATTGCATCTCAAAAGCCCCGAAGAGGCTAACCCGGTAGCTTTCTGCTGAGCCCAGTTCATCATTAGTAAGAAGGTAAATTGCAAAGAGGGCACTTTTCTGCTCTCAGCCCTCCTCGCCCCACCCTGTAATCTCAGCCAAATTAGCAACGCTTCACGGGGCTGTTTGTTTGGGGCTGATTCTGCTGCCTCCACGCTGTTGTTCACAAAGATAGGCTGGGAGGCTGCCAAGCGATTAAGTGATCGTGGTTAGCCTGTTACTTGAACTGCTTTCTTCTGGAATATTAAAAGTTTTACAGCCTCAAGCAGTGCACTTTGGCTCCTAGTAATTAATACCGATTTTGCCATAATATCTTATTTTTATGGGCATTATCTTGTTTTTCACGAGCTGCAAAAATATCACTGCAGCTTATGAAATACGTTATAATATCTCGCTTTGCACAATCGTATTTGTGCCATTATCTGGCCCCTGGAGCAGCTAATTTAGCCCACATCGTACAGAGCAATATTTATTTTCCTACTGATTGTTTGAGGGGCTCTTTTCTGACAATGCTGCACATCTGAGCAATTTGCCACCTTGGTCATAAACCCGTCCTTCAAAAGGGGCCACCTCTTTTGATCTTGCCTGACATCTAATAAACCTGGGTCCTCTGTCCCTCTGACCTTTTAAAATATATTCCCATTATATATTTTTAATACATTATGTTTCATTTGTGTATTTGTCTCTCCACCAGACCATGAGTTTCTTGAGGACAGAATCTACATCTTTTCACCTCTGTGGTTGGGTTCCTATTTCAGAACCTGATGCGTTGTACATGTTCAGTAAATATTTGTTGAACGATTGACTGTAACCTTGTTTAACACATTAAATAAGTTTGTATAGGCAAAGAACTTAGCAAAGGACTTTACATAGAGCAGACATCCAATACATATTGGGTGTTAATTTTATATGAATTAACATGAAGCCCTGATGTGTCTGCCTTGTAATTTGTACCACTTGGTCCTAACTCTAGCCCTTGGGTTATGAGCCAGCATCGAGAAGCCTGAAAGTGCTACTCTGAGCAGTAGCCTTGCTGAGCTACTGCCCATCTTCTGGCCAGTGTCGAGGGCAAGGCCACTGGGCCCCACAGGGGGTGGGGGCTGGTTGGGGACAATTCACCTTGTCCGTCTGCCTCATAAATACTCACATCTGTGGAGTATACTCATGTATGTGAGGAATTTTCATAAATGGCATTTTATTTGATCCTCTTTAAAAGCCAGTAATATAGAAGGAACTATAACATTTTATCTCCATTTTACACATACTTTGTGGTGTCCTGCCCAAGCCCATACATCTACGAAGGGTAGGAGTGGACTTGAATCTAGGATTTCTGACTCGACTGAGAAAGCTTCTAGACATCTGGCACAAATAGACATGGTTACCTCCAAGTAGCTCAATCTGGCATGATTTGGGGCTGAAATGCTGTACTTGCCACTCTCTAGAAAACTGAGGCAGAACGCTTGTCTCCCAACCCCATCTGCCCCTTCAGTTTATGACTTTGCTCCTGGCCATGGCCCAAAGTCTCCCTGATGCCTCAATCCGTTCATGGAATCGACAAGCATAAAAGCCATCAGCTGACTGGACTGCTGGAGCCCAGGGGGTTCATGCCACACTAGTGATCAGGAGAAATGTTGTCTGGCATTGAGGAAGGTCTTAGAGCATGGCAATGGCATTCTTTTATTTTCCCAGCTTTGGGCAGTGGGAAATTCAGTCTGTGCAGAGAGAGAACCCTTGGTCACCCACACTCATAGTATTCAACATGGTGGGTGTTAAGGTATAGAGGGAAAAGTATATTCCAGTTCCACCACGGATTCTACCATAATGTTACCTCGAGCAAATGAAATTCCCACTTAAAGACTCAGTGGCCTCTTCAATAAAATGGGTGGAGGAAAAAAAATAAGACAGGCACTCTAATAGAGCCAATGAGATGTTATATGAGAAATGTGCTTTGGAAACTAAGGTCCTTACAAATGGAAGGGATTATTCTTCTAGAAGTAACTTCTATGACTCAAATTGCATCTGTCATGCCCCTCAAGTCTAGCCTGGCATGACTTTTATACACCTATTCCATGTTTTAGCAGCAGAACCATGGTAACTCAGCAGAGGGAAGGATGGCCACATGTTGGGGCCAAGCCCTCCTGGATTTGGGCTGCCCATTGGACCACTGTGTGTAGAAATAGTATGAGTACAATGTAAATGATTGTTGAGTTTTTAGCATTAGCCATAAACCTGGTTAATATCTCAGTAGTTTTTTTTTTTCTTTTTATTATTAATTTTATTTTTTTAATTTACATCCAAATTAGTTAGCATATAGTACAACAATGATTTCAGGAGTAGATTCCTTAATGCCCCTTACCCATTTAGCCCATCCCCCCTCCCATAGCCCCTCCAGTAACCCCCTGTTTGTTCTCCATATTTAAGAGCCTCTTATGTTTTGTCCCCCTCCCTGTTTTTATATTATTTTTTTTGCTTTCCTTCCCTTATATTCATCTTTTCTGTGTCTTATAGTCCTCATATGAGTGAAGTCATATGATATTTGTCTTTCTCTGACTGACTAATTTCGCTTAGCATAATTCCCACTAGTTCCATCTATGTAGTTGCAAATGGCAAGATTTCATTCTTTTTGATTGCCGAGTAATACTCCATTCTATACATATACCACATCTTCTTTATCCATTCATCCATCGATGGAAATTTGGGCTCTTTCCATCCTTTGGCTATTGTTGATAGTGCTCCTATAAACATGGGGGTGCATGTGTCCCTTCAAAACAGCATACCTGTATCTCTTGGATAAATACCTAGTAGTGCAATTGCTGGGTCGTAGGGTAGTTCTATTTTTAGTTTTTTGAGGAACCTCCATACTGTTTTCCAGAGTGGCTGCACCAGTTTGCATTCCCACCAGCAGTGCAAAAGAGATCCTCTTTCTCTGCATCCTCACCAACATCTGTTGTTGCCTGAGTTGTTAATGGTGCCATTCTGACAGGTGTAAGGTGGTATCTCATTGTGGTTTTGATTTGTATTTCCCTGATGATGAGTGATGTTGAGTGTCTTTTCACTTGTCCGTTGGCCATCTGAATGTCTTCTTTGGAGAAGTGTCTATTCATGTCTTTTGCCCATTTCTTCACTGGATTATTTGTTTTTTGGGTGTTGAGTTGATAAGTTCTTTATAGATTTTGGATACTAACCCTTCATCTGTTATGTCATCTGCAAATATCTTCTCCCATTCTGTCGGTTGTCTTTTACTTTTACTGATGGTTTCCTTCGCTGTGAAGAAACTTTTTATTTTGATGAGGTCCAAATCATTAATTTTTGCTTTTGTTTCCCATGCTTCCAGAGATGTGTTGAGTAAGAAGTTGCTGCGGCCAAGATCAAAGAGGTTTTTGCCTGCTTTCTCCTCGAGGATTTTGATAGCTTCCTGTCTTACATGGAGGTCTTTCATCCATTTTGAGTTTCTTTTTGTGTATGGTGTAAGAAAGTCATCCAGGTTCATTCTTTTGCATGTCGCTGTCCAGTGTTCCCAGCACCACTTGCTGAAGACACTGTCTTTATTCCATTGGGTATTCCTTCCTGTTTTGCCAAAGATTAGTTGGCCATAAGTTTGTGGGTCCAATTGTGAGTTCTCTATTCTGTTCCATTGATCTGAGTGTCTGTTTTTGTGCCAGTACCATACTGTCTTGATGATTACAGCTTTGTAGTATAGCTTGAAGTCCGGGATTGTCATGCCTCCTGCTTTGGTTTTCTTTTTCAAGATTGCTTTGGCTATTCGGGGTCTTTTCTGATTCCATACAAATTTTAGGATTATTTGTTCTAGCTTTGTGAAGAATGCTGGTGTTACTTTGATAGGGATTACATTGAATATGTAGATTGCTTTGGGTAGTATCGACATTTTAACAATATTTGTTCTTCCTATCCAGGTGCATGGAATATTTTCCCATTTTTTTGTGCCTTCTTCAATTTCTTTCATAAGCTTTCAATAGTATTCAGTGTATAGATTTTTCACCCCTTTGGTTAGATTTATTCCTAGGTATTTTATGGTTTTTGGTGCAATTGTCAATGGAATCGATTCCTTAATTTCTCTTTCTGTCGCTTCATTGTTGGTGTATAGGAATGCAACCAATTTCTGGGCATTGATTTTATATCCTGCCACTTTGCTGAATTCATGAATCAGTTCTAGCATTTTTTTGGTGGAATCTTTTGGGTTTTCCATATAGAGTATCATGTCATCTGCGAAGAGTGAAAGTTTGACCTCCTCCTGACTGATTTGGATGCCTTTCATTTCTTTGTGTTGTCTGATTGCTGAGGCTAAGACTTCCAATACTATGTTGAGTAACAGTTGCAAGAGTGGACATCCCTGTCTTGTTCCTGACCTTAGGGGGAAAGTACTCAATTTTTCCCCACTGAGGATGATATTAGCATTGGGTCTTTCAAATATGGCTTTTATGATCTTGAGGTATGATCCTTCTATCCCTACTTTCTTGAGGGTTTTTATCAAGAAAGGATGCTGTATTTTGTCAAATGCTTTCTCTGCATCTATTGAGAGGATCATATGGTTCTTGTCCTTTCTTTTATTGATGTGATTAATCACATTGATTGTTTTGTGGATATTGAACCAGCCCTGCACCCCAGGTATAAATCCGACTTGGTCGTGGTGAATAATTTTTTTACTGTATTGTTGGATCTGGTTGGCTAATACCTTGTTGAGGATTTTTGCATTCATGGTCATCAGGGAAATTGATGGATAGTTCTCCTTTTTAGTAGGGTCTCTGGTTTTGGAATCAAGGTAATGCTGGCTTCATAGAAAGAGTTTGGAAGTTTTCCTTCCATTTCTAATTTTTGGAACAGCTTCAAGAGGATAGGTGTTAATTCTTAAATGTATGGTAGAATTCCCCTGGAAAGCCATCTGGCCCTGGACTCTTGTTTTTTGGGGAGATTTTTTTATTACTAGTTTGATTTCTTTACTGGTAATGGTCTCTTCACATTTTCTATTTCTTCCTGTTTCAGTTTTGGTAGTGTATATGTTTCTAGGAATTTGTCTATTTCTTCCAGATTGCCCATTTTATTGGCATATAATTGCTCATAATATTCTCTTATTATTTTTATTTCTGCTGTGTTGGTTGTGATCTCTCCTCTTTCATTATTGATTTTATTTCTTTGGGTCCTTTCCTTTTTCATTTTGATCCAGCTGGCTAGTGGTTTATCAGTTTGTTAATTCTTTCAAAGAACCGGCTTCTGGTTTCATTGATCTGTTCTACTGGGTTTTTTTGTTTGTTTGTTTGTTTGTTTGTTTGGTTTCGATAGCATTGATTTCTGCTCTAATCTTTATTATTTACTATCTTCTGCTGGTTTGGGGTTTTATTTGCTGTTCTTTTCCCAGCAAAGGTGGAGGTGTAAGGTGCAAGGTTAGGTTGTGTATCTGAGATCTTTGTTCTTTCTTTAGGAAGGCCCGGATTGCTATATACATTCCTCTTATGACTGCCTTTCCTGCGTCCCAGAGGTTTTGAGTTGTGGTGTTCTCATTTTCATTGGCTTCCATGAACTTTTAAGTTTCCTCTGTAACTTCTTTGTTAGCCCATTCATTCTTTCATAGGATGTTCTTTAGTCTCCAAGTATTTGTTACCTTTTGAAATTTTTTCTTGTGGTTGATTTCGAGTTTCATAGTGTTGTGGTCTGAAAATGTGCACGGTATGATCTCAATCTTTTTGTACTTGTTGAGGGCTGATTTGTGTCCCAGTATGTGGTCAATTCTGGAGAACATTCCATGTGCACTGGAGAAGAATGTATATTCTGCTGCTTTAGGATGAAGTGTTCTGAATATGTCTGTTAATTCCATCTGGTTCAGCGCGTCATTCAAAGTCATTGTTTCCTTGTTGATTTTTTTGATTAGATGATCTGTCCATTGCTGTGAGTGGGGTGTTGAAGTCCCCTACAATATGGTATTACTATCAATGGGTTTCTTTATGTTTGTGATTAATTGATTTATATATTTGGGTGCTTTCACATTTGGTGCATAAATGTTTACAATTTTTAGGTCTCGGTGGATAGACCCTTTAATTATGATATAATGCCCTTCTTCATCTCTTGATACAGTCTTTATTTTAAAGTCTAGATTGTCTGATATAAGTATGGCTACTCCAGCTTTCTTTTGTTGACCATTAGCATGATTGGGGGTTCTCTATCCCCTTACTTTCAATCTGAAGGTGTCTTTAGGTCTAAAGTGGGTCTCTTGTAAACAGCATATAGATGGATGTTTTTTTCTTATTCATTATGTTACCCTGTGTCTTTTGATTGGAGCATTTAGTCCATTGACATTTAGCATGAGTACTGAAAGGTATGAATTTATTGCCATTATGTTGCTTGTAGAGTTGGAGTTTCTGGTGGTGTTCTCTGGTCCTTTCTTTTTTTTTTTTTTTTTTTTTTAATTATTTTCTGACAATTTATTTTTTTTTCCAACGTTTATTTTTATTTTTGGGACAGAGAGAGACAGAGCATGAACAGGGGAGGGGCAGAGAGAGAGGGAGACACAGAATCGGAAACAGCCTCCAGGCTCCGAGCCATCAGCCCAGAGCCTGACGTGGGGCTCGAACTCACGGACCGCGAGATCGTGACCTGGCTGAAGTCGGACGCTTAACCGACTGCGCCACCCAGGCGCCCCAAGGTCCTTTCTAGTCTTTGTTGCTTTTGGTCTTTATTTATTTGTTTTTTGTTTTTTCATCTTTTCTCCCCTCAGAGAGTCCCCCTTAAAATTTCTTGCAGGGCTGGTTTAGTGATCACAAACTCCTTTAATTTTTGTTTGTCTGGGAAACTTTTTATCTCTCCTATTTTGAATGACAGCCTTGCTGGATAAAGAATTCTTGGCTGCATATTTTCTGATTCAACACATTGAATGTATCCTGCCACCCCTTTCTGGCCTGCCAAGTTTCTGTGGATGGGTCTGCTGCAAACCTGATCTGTCTTCCCTTGTAGGTAAAGGACTTTTTTTCCTTGCTGCTTTCATGATTCTCTCCTTGCCTGAGTATTTTGTGAATTTGACCATGATATGCCTTGTTGATGGTCGGTTTTTGTTGAATCTAATGGGAGTCCTCTGTGCTTCCTGGATTTTGATGTCTGTGTCTTTCCCCAGGTTAAGAAGGTTTTCTGCTATGATTTGCTGACATAACCCTTCTACCCCTATTTCTCTCTCTTCCTCTTCTGGGACCCCTATGATTCTGATGGTGTTCCTTTTTAATGAGTCACTGATTTCTCTAATTCTTAAATCGTGCTCTTTTGCCTTAATCTCCCTCTTTTTTTATGCTTCATTATTCTCCATAAGTTTGTCGTCTATATCACTGATTCTCTGTTCTGCCTCATCCATCCTTGCCGCCATAGCCTTCATTTGAGATTGCAGCTCAGTTATAGCATTTTTTATTTCATCCTAACTAGCTTTTACTTCTTTTATCTCCACAGAAAGGGATTCTAATCTATTTTCGGCTCCAGCTAGTATTCTTTTTTTTTTAATTTTTTTAAACATTTATTTATTTTTGAGACAGAGAGAGACAGAGCATGAACGGGGGAGGGTCAGAGAGAGAGGGAGACACAGAATCCGAAACAGGCTCCAGGCTCTGAGTGGTCAGCACAGAGCCCGATGCGAGGCTTGAACTCATGGACCGTGAGATCATGACCTGAGCTGAAGTCGGGCGCTTAGCCGACTGAGCCACCCAGGTGCCCCTGGAGCTAGTATTCTTATTATCATGATTCTAAATTCTGGTTCAGACATCTTGCTTGTATCTGTGTTAAGTCCCTGGCTGTCATTTCTTCTTGCTCTTTCTTTTGGAGTGAATTCCTTAGTTTAATCATTTTGAAGGGAGAAAAGGAATAAATGAGGTAAAAAAAATTAAAATTTAAAAAATTAAAAAAAAATTAAAATTAAAAAATTAAGCACACACACACAAATCGAATAAATGATGTTACATCCTAGGTGTGTTTTGGTCTGGGTGTTGAAAGGGGCTTGACAGATTAGAGAAAAAAAGGGGAAAGAAAAGAAAAAGAAAGAAAAAAAGGAAATAATTTGAAAATTGAAAAAAATGAATACACCGAAGTAGACTAGAGTGAAATGATGGAAGTAAAATGGAATTTGAAAAAAATCACACAAAAGTAAAAAATATAGAAAAAATTAAAGAAAAATGTTTTAATAAAAATCGAAAATAATGAAATTTTCTCTTTCTGTATTCAAGAAAAAGAAGTGAAAAAGAGAGAAAAGAAAAAAAAGAAAATTGAATAGATGGATCAGTGAACAGACTGAAATCCAACTGAAATTACTTCGTTTTCCCCTAGAAGTCAAACTATGAAGCACTTTATAGTCCATAAACTAAGCAGGCGGAGAGATTTGTGGTCCTGGAGCGCGAGGTTGGTCCCGTTGGGCGGGGCTTAGTGTAATCGCTCTGTTCTCCACTAGATGGCGCTGCTTAGCTTACTGGGGGTGGATTATTGCGGCGTTTGTAGGTGCGTATGCACATGCGCCAGAGCGGTGAAATGGCGTCACCCAGGTACCTGGTCTCTAGTATCTGAATTCTCTTCTCCCCAATCAGCAACTGCACACCTGTCCTTTGTCTTCGGCTGCCATCCACTCCCCACATTTACACTGTTTGTGACCAAGCGCCAGGTAGCACTTCCCTCCTGAGTTCCGTCTCAGATGCGGCTGTTTTTCCCGACCCCTAACTTCTGAGGGACTGCGGCTTTGACCCGTTCTGCTCCTCAGCTGGAGGGTCTCACCGGAGCACTGGCCAGGTGCCAGCCGCACCCAGGATCGTTCACAGGACCGGGCTGCTGCCGATGCCCAGAGACTGCAGCTGGGTGCCGGCCCGCCCTAGAAAATGTTCCCGGGATCGTGTAGCAGCAGCGTTTCTGGGATTTACGGGATTTACGAAAACCACAACACACACCTGGCGCCAGGCTTCACCCTTAACGACCTCGTTCCAGCGCCAGCGAAGGTGGTGGTTCTCCCGGGTCCGCTGGGGCCTTGCCTTTGGGGGCCCCACACAGCCTCTACCCGATGTCCTCCCAGCAGGGGAACTGCCTCCCTCCGTGTGGCCCGAAGAACCCTGGACTCCGCTCTGCTCCTGGGGATCCGTCCTTCCCACCAGAGCACCACCAGGTATGGAGCCGCGCCGTTTCAGCCTCTGCGCTCCCTGTTTTTAGTCCTAGTGGAATTTAAACCCTCTCCTTTCTCCTTTCTCCCTTTTTGGTTCAGTCCCTGCGGCCGCTTCCACTTTTCCGCTTTCTCTCCAGCTGCTTTTGGGGAGGGTGCCTTTCCTACACTCTCTCCCCTGTCTCCGTCCTCTCTCCACGCACAAAAACAGCTCCCTGCCCTCCGTGGCTTCTGGCTCCCCCGGCTCACCTCTCTGCGCCGCATACCTGCTGAATTCTGTGGTTCAGGTTGTGCAGATTGTCGTGTTAATCCTCAGATCAGTTTTCTAGGTGTGCAGGATGGTTTCGTGTCGGTCTGGCTGTATTTCATGGTTGCGAGACACACAAAAAATTGGATGCTGTTCCGCCATCTTGGCTCCTCCCCCAGACAACATCTCAGTAGTTTTATGAAACATTTCCTACGTTTGAATATATTTTGAAAAATTTTGCTGGTTTTTGTTTTTAATTGTGTCTTACAGTTAAAGTTTGTAGATTTTAATAAGCAACGATTTTCAAAGATGCAATAATCTTCCAACAAATATTTATCTGTCTTTTATGGACCTACAGACTGCACTTTGAAATCCATGAATATACTTCCTTGAGTTTCATACTTGTCTTTCAAGCTTAGTGATAAGGAGGAAGCACAAGCAAAATTTCAAGTTTTTATGTTGTAAACACTAATGTATTGAACTTGCTATACGTTGAAGAGGGAAAAACGCAGAAGACGCCATCTGACCCAATGATCTGGAGCTTGCTCAGAACCTAGAACAATGCTGAGATCATCTAGCTTCAGATAGTAATTCACTTAAATACTCCTTTTTCACTAATGTTTCAACGCGTTGAACTTTGAAAGCTACAAACTTTAGGTTGTAGGTCTCATAGAAACCATCTGAAATCAGCATTTCAACTATGGAATTATGGAACCTCAGAATTAACGAAACCTGAGAGGTTATTTTTCTAACTCAGTCTTTATCCAGTTGTTATATTTGGTCATGCTACTCCTCATCGTACAAACATAGTATGACTTCTCTAATGTGGGGAGCCTTTCTTGTTCATCTTTGTGTCTCCTATACTATGGCTCTGAGTCCCCTATCACAGAGATGCGAGCATAGTCAATGCTAAATAGATTGTTGTTTGAATGAATGAATGAATGAATGGAGAAGATAGGAATGATTTTTCCTTGCATGGGTAATATGCCTATCAGCTCAACTAGTACAGAAGTTGGTTTGCTTGTTAACGGTGACTTGAAATCATTTCACTCGCTCAATAAACTTGTATTCATTCAGTCATTCATTCAGTCATTCACAGAATAAATATTTATTGGGTGCCTGCTGTATGCAAGCACTGTTCTAGGCACTCAGACCACATCAGTGAATAAAACAGACAACATTTTATTCTCTTAACCTAACCTTCTAAGGAAAGGAAAACAAATGGTCAATCTAATTAGTCAATGTTTAAAGGAATAAGAGGGCTGGATGTTTCTACCGATTTCACTGCTTTTGCAACATTTAGGCATTTGGTCTAGGCATGTGGGGAAGAACAAGGTTGGAAATACACAGAAAGGAATCAACATTGGTACAATGTGAATGAATGGTACAGTTGCCACAGACTTTTAATTCATTGATTTTAAAGCACTACCTACAGAGTTTTCCTACCATACCTATGGCCTGAGTTATTCAATTTTTATATTCCACAAGGACTGTATGAAGATTGTACGTCTATGTGTGTGCTACCCAGATTACTATTTATCTGTCATTTATTTTAGAGAATGGTAGTGCTGACAATAACTGTTATCTGTGTGCGCGGCCGTGGCTGAAAAGACCATCCTGGGACCAACTGTCCTTTCCACACTGTGCACACAAGAAGATTACTCTTTGGTTTGGGAAAGAGCGCACTGTTTGCAAAGTCAATGATTGTTTACTGCTCAACTTTGGCCCTCAGCTCAGAGGAGTCTTTGCTCCAGAGCAAGCCCCCCTGTCCCTCCCCCACCCCAGTCCCCACTCCCTTCCTCAGCCTGGAGCCTTCTGTGGCCACGGGCTCAGTGGCTCATCTGACATGACATGACACTCTTCTGTGACACCCAGTGATTTTGTTTCAGGGCCGTAGTTGGGTTTGGAGTCTCTTTTCAGCTGTCCACTTACTCCTTTATGTGTGACCTAGGCTGTGGGTCTTTTAAAATTATTCTTTGCCTATATAGATGCTCACTTATAGGTAAGGAAGGTGTGTCTGTTTCTTCCCAAAACAACAGCTTATTTTGGTATAAAGAAACCACCTACAAATCACGTTGATCTGTGTTTTACAAGGTAAGGAGACACATTTTTAATGGTTTTTTGGACACTTTAGGATCATATAGGCACACATTTGCGGAATTAATGCAACTCAAATATAATGCATAGTAGTAAACGATATAACTTAATAAATCATATATATTATATACATGTATATATCATATATGTCATCTTTTACATAAGGAAGCATTTATTGTATCCGTTAGTTGCTGCCAACCTTCTCTCTCTCACCGAGGTATAAGATCGTAGGGCACAGGCCATGGCCTAGGGTCATCTTCCATTTGTGATAGCACACTACTGTGCATAAGTGGCTACCCATTGCCTATTTATTGAATGATAAATACATTTTAAAATTATAAATTATTATAAATATTATAAAAAACTGAGGCCCAGAGAGGATCTAAAAATCTAAGCTAAATCCTATCTGCCTATGAACAAAAATAATATGACCAGCAACTGAAGGCATTAATTTAATCATTTACTCTTTCTAACAACTATGCTCTAAAATAGTCAAGGCTAGGGGCCCCTGGGTGGCTCAGTTGGTTCATGATCTCACGGTTCGTGGGTTTGAGCCCCGCGTCAGGCTCTGTGCTGGCAGCTTGGAGCCTGGAGCCTGCTTTGGATTCTGTCTCTGTCTCTCAAAAATAAACACTAAAATAGTCAAAGCTAGGTTTCATTGTATATTTTTAAGTTTTATTTTTTATTTATTTTGAGGACAAGAGATGTGGGAAGGGCAGAGAGAGGAAAGAGAGAGAATCTCAAGCAGGCTCCACACCGTCAGCCCAGAGCCCGTTGTGAGATCCGAACCATGAGATCATGACCTGAGCTGAAACCGAGAGTCAAACGCCTAACCGACTGAGCCACCCAGAGGCCCCAAGGCTAGCTTTTCTATCCCCTCATGACAGGTAAAGGAACTGAGGCTACCAGGGTAAGTTCATTTGTTCAAAGTCACACAGCCATGTCTACAAAGAGAATGCACTCACTAAATACCTGCCGAAGTATTAACCAAAGCACCTATTTTGTACTCAGCAACATGCAAGGAGCTCTGGGAACAGTAAAAGTATAAAGCATGGTCCCCGCTTTCGCAGAGCTTTCCATCTCGCTGGAAATTTCCGGTATCTGCAAACAAACATTTGGATAATCATGAGAAGGGCCAAAAGAAGCATGATAGACCTTAAGCAGTGTGATGACCAGAGAAAAGGGTAGACCGGTGCGGGTGGCAGTAATCAGGGACAATTCTCAAAGGAGCCGAGAACATTGATTCCAACATTAACAATGCTTTTGTCTTCAGGGCCACTGAGACTTACATGATACCTGGGGGAGGAGGTAACTCCGGTGCCATGTATCTTCATTTCCCTCTCGTCCCTGATTGGCAGAAAGACAGGCAGCGCCAGCAACCACCTGAAGAGTAAGGGGAAAGCCATGCTGTCCCGAGCAACCCCATTTTAGGCACAAATGCCTTCTTCCTTGAGCGGACGTGGGGGGCCCCTCTACTAACAGGGCCCCATGCCCTGAGGGCATCACTCCCTGGAGGAACCCAGGGAGAAAGGTTGAAGGGGCAGACGCCCTCATCCCCAGAAAGTTGCCCAGACCATTTAATTAGTGTCCCTGGGCTTGTTACATCTGCCACTGTTTTCCCCCAAGGGATGCAGTCGGGCCTCACTTGTGCGACTGTTATCTTTCAAGAGCTCAGAGCAGAGCTCTTTTTCAGTAACCTCATCAAAGGATAAGCTAGGATTCAGATAAGCTTTTCAAGGAGGAAGTCAGGGTTATAATTTTCAGAGACTTCTGAATGTCACCTCCAATTTTCGACTCTTCAGTTCAAATGCCAGTTTGGGGGAGCCAGGCAGCCTCAGATATTGAAATGGCAACCTCTGACCTCCGTCCTTCTATATTCCTGGTCATCTTAGAGGCTGGCAGATCCAAGAGTTGAAAGTGCTAGAGATGTCTGACTTTATAATAATTCTGCTTCTCAGAAGTGCAAATTACGCAGGAATTGGTGCTAAACTCTCCATTAACTACAGAGTCCAAAAAACCCTTAGTTTCCCAAATTACCTGTCAGTTTCTCTGCGACGCCATATAATTCTGTCGTTTCAGGGGGGAAATGGCTGTAATTTGAAATTTCAGTGAAATTTCTAATTGAATCCGCATTTAACTTTAAAAACTTGATGTTCCTCCGTTTCAGCAATGGGTTGAGTCACAGTAGAAATTTCAGTTTCACCTTCCCCTAAACTCCCTGGCTCCTTTCTCCCATCCCAGCCAGGAGCACCCAATATGGCAACCACAGGTACTCATGTCACATCATCAGACAGTCTTCATCCTAAAACAGGACGTTCAGTGATCATCCAGTCCATCCCCCCAACTTGGTGTTGGGAAGGGGTTAGAGGAAGAGAAAACTGAACTCCAGTCCATGTTAAAAAAAATAATTGCTTCCCCCTTTAAAAATCTTATAAATGATAATAGACCACATTTATTCTTAGTGATGAAATCTAGTACCCCATAGTCATCCCAGCAATCAAGTTATAGAATATTTTGGCACTGTGGCTTTTCAAACTTTCTCCTTGAGGGAACTTTGGAACATACACCGTGATCAGGCCTTTGATTTTCCACCCATATTTCAACCAGAAGAGCTCACTTTAATATAGCTAACTAATATCATCTAAAGGGGAAGCTTATCTGGTTGAAATTGTCTATTTCTGCTTAAGAATTCACTGAAAGCAAGCATTCCGTAGCTTGGAGTGGTGGCCAGAGTTTGAAATCCACTGAACATGCCTTATATTATAGCTGGGGAAACTGAGCCCAGAGAGATAACTTTATGTCAATGCCATCTGCTCATTCATGTCACAGATATTTATTGGGAACTTTTTATGTGCCAGGCACATCCAAGGTACTCGAGTGTAGCAGTGAACTAAACAAAGCCCTTATTCTTATCACGGAGTTTATATTCTCCTGACCGGAGAGGGACAGTAAGCCAGAAACCAGTGTATCCTATGACAGGTAGGTCTGCAAGCCATCAAAAAATAATAATAAAATAGAATAAAGAGGGGGAAATATGTGGGGTGGAGGGGACGTGGTATTTTACACAGGATGGTCAGAGAAGGCCTTGCTGAGGTGATGCAAGAAGACCTGAAGGAAGTGAGGGAGTGAGCCATGTAGATAACGAGGAAAGGAACATTCCAGCAGGGAAGACACCAGACAGAAAAGGTTCTTGCCCAGAATGTTCTTGGAGAAGCCAGAGCTGTGTCTGAAAGGAACAAGTGAGGAGGGGATATCGGGACAGGATCTTTGAGATCAGAGGGGCCTGGCCATTTAGGATGCTCTATTTGCTATAGATCATTGTAGGCCACCTGGACTTTGTTCTGAGTGATCTGGGAACCACTGAGGGTTTGGAGCAGAGGAACGACATGATGTGACTTGGTTTTTCTAAAGGATCTCTGTGGCTGCTGGGTAGAGAACAGACTATAGCTGAGCAGGAATTCAAATAAGGGATAAGTGAAGAGAATATTGCAATAACTCAGGCAAGAGATGGCAGCAACTTGGACAGGGTGGTGACAGTTGGGGCAATGAAAAGTGATCAGGTCCTAGATACCTCCAACCAGTGAAGCCAAAATGATTTGCTGTTGATTTGAATTTGGGGTGAGAGGGCAAAAATCAAGTCAAAGATGACACTGAGCTCTTATTGCCTGAGCAACGGAAAGAATGGAATCGTCACTTTCTGAGACAGAGCAGACAATGGGAAGTACCTATTTGAGTGGGAAAATGAGAGTTTTGCTTTGGATAGCTGAAGATTAATATGCCCAGTAGGCATCTATT
The DNA here is from genome assembly GCF_018350175.1 of Felis catus. Lineage (NCBI taxonomy): Eukaryota > Metazoa > Chordata > Mammalia > Carnivora > Felidae > Felis > Felis catus. The sequence continues at coordinate 13,793,371 of NC_058377.1, read as the reverse complement.
AGCCTTCAAGCAAGAACAAAAAAATGTTAACCAGCACCGAAGAGCAATTTTCTGATAGTCCCTTCCACCTTTCAGGAGGAATACAAATAGTAAAATAGAATCAATTCGAATTTTTCACATGTAACCTTGTTTGTACGTGGTAGCTCATCCATAAGTTGACTGGTCTACTAATTTTCATTGAATAATACGTCCAAAGGGATCAAGCTCATTTTAACAAAAGTCTATGCAGAACAGTAATCTGCTGAAATTTGACCATCACAAAGTCTGCCTAAATCACAGAAAAAGTTGCTTATCAAAGTTGCAGATGGCACCCAGCTGGGAAAGTTAGCTAATAACTCTGGATGACAAAATCTATATTCAAAAGGCAAGCTAGAAGGATGGGAGAGAATACACACTATGAAATTTATCAGAGCTACATTTAAGATCTCACCCTTCAATCCAAAATTATTTGTGCAAGTACAGAATGGGAGATGCCTTGGTTTTCCAGAAATTCATGTGAAACAAAGTCATAGGGGATTAGTTGACTGTAAGCTCATTATGTAATAGTATGGTACATGACTTTCAACAAAACTAATGTAACATTAATAGACATGTAGTCCTGAGTAATAGAGTTAATAATCCCAACGTATTGTGCACTGAACTGTCCATACACATCGGGGTAATTGTGTTCAGTTCCAACGCTATATTTGAAATAATAGCGGGCATCAACCAGGAAGGTGGTCAGAATATAATGGGCTTGAAACTCTCATGGCTTCCAAATGCATTCTGTAGTGATTGCTTTGGGGAGATAAGAATTAAGAGGACTAGCTTTATATCTCTCAAGCTAGGTAATTATCTGCAAGTGGTTATTCCCCACTTTTAATTATTTCAAACTGAGGGTATGGGCTGCTTTTGTCCTAAGACCAAAGACTGGGGCTTCCCTTGACCCATTCCGGATACCATTTAGCTTACCTTTTCTTAATCTAGCCCACTGAATCCCACTGACATTTAAATAGTTCTTTCATGAAAGGTCCAAGGAATTGGCCCCAAAACCATAGAAAAGAAAGGAAGAAAGTAGAGAGAAAGGGGGAAACCAAGTATTGGTTATCTAAGCTTACTAGAAAGTCTCTCAGCAGATACCTTCCAGTTGTCAATATCCTGTAGCTCAATGCCTCTTAAAGCACCTTCCCATCCATTTTATCCTTCCATTCTCATAGAAAATCTGTGACTTTATCAGTTAGAAATTTGAGGGATTAAGATAAAATGACCCAACCAGGTCCACCCTGCTGTGTAGTGATGAAGTGGCCACCAAAACTCCCATCATTTGACTCCGGGAACAGAGTTCTCTGAAGCTTACCAATTCTGAAGGCCAAGAAATAAAGAAAAAGAACACTCTTTAGTGAGTGCCCACAGTGCTAAGTACTTTCTATACATTTTCTCAATAATCACAACCATGCTGTGAAGTGCACACCATGATTAATCCATTTTATAGCAAGCAGCAGAGACTTAAAGGGGTAAGTATCCACACCTTGAAACTTGCAGACCTTGGGTTGGAGCCCATTTATCTCACCCAGGTCCGTACTTTTAAGCTCTGTAATGACTACCTCCCTAGCAAGTGCAGAAGAAGGCAACATGGGTCAGAACGGTCCCTGGAAGACATCACTGGGGAGGTGGGACTCAAGCTGGGCGTTACAGTTCCAGGGTCCACTGGGGTGTTCTATCCAGGGACTGGCCACAAAATACTTCTAAGGAGCAAGAACTCACATATGTTTTCTTGTGCCTTTGACACTCCTGATGATCTCTAAGGAATGTAGAAAGAGGACAAGGTCGGGGGAGAATGGAAATTTTATCTACCTGTAACTTTCTAGAATTTGTAGGTGGTCCCTCTGGGCATAAGAACTCCATAAGGGAAAATAAATCATGTTTGGGTTTAGGACCTGGCAGTTAAAAAAAAATCTCAGCAGGGACAGCCAGGGTTATCTTTGATGGTTTTAGGGAGGGATGGTCTGAAGTTTGAAGACTGCAGAGTAGACCCATAAGGGGCACAACTAGCTATGTGGACACAAGGCCTTAGAAAACCTTCCTAATTGTTACAGCTGCACTGTCCCTCCCCATGATCATGTCCCCACTGTCCCCAGCCGCTGGCGCTCTTTCTCACTTTCGCTGCAGCCCTGTCCACTTTTCTCCAAGCAAAGATTTAAAACCTGCATCAGATCCTTTTCTGAGAGCTTTCATCTTGGACACTCACTTAAAAAAAAAAAAAAAATTTAAAAAATTTAAAAAAAGAGAAACAATTGTACTGACTTCGATAGCCACCCCTAGCCCCTGCCCCCTGCTTCCCTAGCTCAGCTATAACCACTGCCATAACTTATTTTCCTCTTGGTCAGATTGAGGGCTCTTCTCCCAAACTGTATCCCATCCATTTTGGTTAAGCGACACTAACTATATTGTAAGTAATAGCCCGCCCGCGGCAACGTCGCTAACGGGTCTGTTTGTGCCTGGGTTATGGATGAGCCTGTCCTCAGCTGCAGTCTGAGTCACACTGCTTTGGGCTGGGAGCTCATCCCATCTTGCAAGGTCAGACCTCATTGGTTTTTGGATGAAGGGAAAGTCTCCAAGGAAAACCTGAGATGTGGCTGAGTGAGCTGCCCCATAGATGATTTTCTAGGGGGCAGCTCAGAAAGGCAGTTCCTTTTCCTTCTCTGGGCCCAGGGTCATCAGCACCTTAAAAGACCAAGTTTTTAGATACTTGGGCACAGCACTCAGGATAAACCCCAATGGCTACCTCCTGGCCTTAGACAGTAAGCACAAGAAAAATATATTAAGGGTGTCTTTACCTACCAACACCCTCAAGGAGAGCCTTATTCATGGCCTCGCCTAGCAAAGCATCAGACAGAGTCGGCAGTCAGAGAGTATGTGTTGAACATTGCTTTATTTGACTGAACATCAAGGACTATGCCAAGTGCTTTACACACTTGATTTTATTTTACAGTCCAAGTAAGCCTGTGCATTAGATGCTGACATTCAACTTGAGAAAGCCAACGTCCTCCAACAACTGAGAGGGAGAGCCAGCATTCTGGCGTCTGACTCCAGAGGTTGGTCCTGGGAAGCAGCCCACTGCATCTTTAAAGGAGAAAATAACGTTCTTACCCTCAGCTGCATTTGAGAGTCATACCTGATCTTAAAAGTCTGATCTGAGTGGTCCGTGCATAAGTGTGTGTGATTGTGTGTGTGTGTGTGTGTGTGTGTATTCAAGTGTACACATTCAAGTTTGGACTGAGAGAGAGAAAAGATTCTGAAATAGTGGTTTGGAAGGCAAACAACCATTGCCCCCTCAGCTGTGCTCTAGTAACCGCCTGACCCCTGCCCTAATGGCAAATGGGCCCCATGGCTTACAGATGCCCCAGTTCCTGAGCCTGTCTTGTGCTTTGCTCCACTCTTACCCTTGTTCCTACCCTACTTCATTCTAGGCTATTCATCTTAGGGTCTTTAGCCTGTTTGTTTCAAACCACACTTTCTCCTAATAGATTTGGCAACTCAACTGCACCTCCCTGGTTTTGACCCTTGGCACTCTTCGTGGACCGCCCCCGGCCCAGAAGGGCTTTCCCTTTCCCTCCTTGCCCCAGCTTCATACTGGACAATAGGATCCCCTGTATCCTTGATGTACGTATCAGTAATCTAACAAATATTTATTGAGTGCCTCCTCTCTGTCTCTGCTTGGCCCTGAGAACACATTGGAGAACATGATCGTATGGAACCAGCCACCGTGTTGCCCACTGTCTACTGGGAAGACAGACAAGTAAACAAATACTACAGGTAGCAGAGGAAAAAATAACTCTTATGTTAAAACTTGAGGCAGAATTCCAGAATTCCTGAAAGTAGGGAGTTGTCTTTTGGTTAGCAGTACACCTTAATGGGCCATATGTGACAAAGAGTCAGGCCCCAGAGACTGGTTTGCTAGGAGGGGTGACTCAAAGAATTTCTCGGTGTTATAAGGGGAAAACTCAAGTGGGAAGAGTAAAGAGGCAGGAATGGATAAAAACCAGGAAAGCCAAATGCATTTGGGGAAAAGAAAGAACTCATCACCACAAAGAGGCAAAGGTCGGTGAAGTTGATGGTGGTGGGAACATCCAAAGAACTTTTCAAACCAGGTTAGAATTCATTCTAAGCCCTTTGCCACCCCTCCACCTTGCCCCATAACCCTTCAGCCCAGTGTCGTACAAAAGTAGCATTTCTTTGTGGTTTTGTGCACATTGTTGGACAGGACCACAAGAGAAAACCTCATCTTTGCATCATTTCTCTGTTGAGACCCAAATGCCCGGCAGAACATGACACCAAGAGAGGAAGTAACCCCAGGGTTCCAGGCCATAGCTGGTCACAAAGGGAGAAGAGGCTCAAAGCAGAACTGAGGGTGAATGGGGGAATTGCTGCAGATGTGCTGTCAGGGAGTCCCCTCCCCTCCAACAAACCTTTTCCCAAACAGATCAGACCTGGAGTCCTTCTCGGTCCTGACTATGCGGTGGAATCTCCTCAGTGCTTTTAAGCATATGGATGTTCCAAGCCTATGATTTAATTCGTCCAAGTTAGGACTTAGGCATCAGTATTTTTTGAATCAAGAAACTATGGCTCTTGAAGGGAGGAGGGGCATTCATATCTCTCTGTGGCAAATGTTGGAGATAGAGCCAGAGAACAGAGATGAGGTGCCAATGGATGGATGTGGCAGACACACTGAAGCCTGAGGCTGGAGTAGGAATTAGCCAGGAAAAGGGAAAGGAGTTGGAAAAAGAAACAATGTCCCAGGAAGCGGGGGAAGTAGAAGTCAAGGCCAGAGTTCCACCTGTTACAGGGAGCTCAGCAAGGCTGGATCTTGGAATGTGTGTGGGGGTGCGGGAACCAGAGAGATAGGGAGAGTGTATCTGTGGCTTCTAGTACAGCCGGAGAAACATGAAGAGTCTAGATTATGGACATTTCTGTACGCAGTCAAGAACTGGGTTCTTGCCAACTCCTTTAAGACCGAGAAAACAGTTCCTCTTCCCTCCACCCTTTCAATCCCTGCATCAGTTAACTCTTGTCGCATTGCGGGCTACCCCAAAACTCAATGGCTTAAAACAATAACCACTGGTCATTGCTTCCAAATGGATACATCCACTGGATGGTTCTGTGTGGCTGATGCTGACTGTGATCAGCTGATGGGTAGGCTGGCTTGTGTACGATGCGTCACCACTGTGTCTGGTGGCTGGCTATTGGCTGGGGCGACCGTGCGTGTCTCATCACTCGCAGGCCAGCTCGGGCTTCCCACATGGCAGTGCCTTCTCCAAGTAGGGTAGAAGTACACAGAAGCTCTTGGGTTCTAGGCTTGGAACTGTCACACAGTCACCTCTGCTGTGTTTGGCGAGCAAGGACGAAAATCAGTGCAGACTGAAGGGATAAGAAAATGGACTCCTCGGGATGGGAAGAGCTGCCAAGTCAAATCACAAAAGGCATGAGCGCAGGAGGCAAAAACACTGCCGCCACTTCTGCAATCGACTTAGCCCACTCCCAAGACCCTAAACTGTCCCCACAGTTTTCTCAGGAACATGCTATCTCTCAAGAGGCATGAGAGAACACAACTCCAGCCACAGCTCCTACTAACCAACCAGCCCAGTCCTGATTGCTCTGCCCAGTCTTAACATGCCATCGATTTCCTATTTTCTACCCTCTGACTCTCCAGTGTTGTTTTCCTGAACAAACTGTCGGTGTTGCTTCTCGCATCCCCCAGGCCTCCGTGGGCATTTTCTTTGACAACCGCACACAAAGACACTGCAGACTCCCCAGGCAGCCAAGGTGAGTGTCAGGGCAAGGCCAGTGATCACAGACCCTGCCGGCGACAGGAAGTGGGGATTTCCCGAGAAAAGCGGGGGTCCTTGACTGCCAGTCCTTCTGAAAGACAGAACGCTGTGCCTGGACCTCCCCAGCCTCTTCCCTCCTCCGTAGATGCATGATAAAGCTTGTTAGCAACGGCCAGTGAGCCTCCCAGGCTCACCACAGCCCCAGCGCACGGCCAGTCTGCCTTCAGACGCCATGTCCAGTTTGAAGAATGGAAAGGAAAGCAAGGAACCATATGAAAGAGAAGTGGTACATTGGAGGACAGACCACAGGAAGATACACAGTAAGAAGAAAGAGCGAAAGGTCCGGGAAAGGTTTTAGTCATTGACTTCATGTTGTGGAAGGATCAGTACTGGTGGGAAAGCAGCTGCCTGTCCCTTTTCTGAGATCCCACAGTGATACACGTAAATTAATGAAGAAGATTGGGGTGGGGCACCTGGGTGGCTCATTCGGTTAAGCATCTGACTCTTGATTTCGGCTCAGGTCATGATCTCACCATTTGTGAGTTCGAGCCCTGCATGAGCTCAGTGCTGACAGTGCAAAGCTTGCTTGCAATTCTCAGTCTCTCTCTCTCTCTCTCTCTCTCTCTCTCTCTCTCTCTCTCTCCCCGCCCCTCCCCCTCTCTCCCCTCCCTCTCCCCCTCCCCCATCCCCTCCTCCCCTCCTGCTCCCCCCTCCCCACTTGTGTGCACTCTCTCTCTCTCTCAAAATAAATAAACACTAAAAGAAAAAAAAAAGAAGATTGGGCCAATGCAACTTTGCTGGACACACACAAGCAATCGGGCAGGGACTCTAACTGCAATGAAATTTCAAAGAAGGAAAAGCAGCTGGGAAAACCTCTGTGGAAGGGGGAGGACTTGAGCTAGGAAGGATGTGAATAGACAGAAGCAAGAAATTACAACACAGATAGAAGTGTGAACAAAGGGAGTCCAGTGACTAGCTGGCCCAGTTTGCAGGGGAATCCCCTCAATCCTGGACAAAATGACGTGGTTGGCCGTTCATTCTAAAGCGAGAGAAACACATTCATCACCACGTATCCCGCAGCCACAGGCATCCCTACCACAGTTACAGATACTTCCCTAATCTGCCTCCAATTCCTATACCCTCTTCAGTCCTCCCACCAGAGAAAATTTTTAGATGAAACTCAAGTTTTCTTTCTATCCTTCTCACTGTCATGATGAGACCTTGGGTATGTCACCCCAGCATGCAGAGCCTCAGTGACTCTGGCTAAATGAGAGGGTGGAGGGGCGCCTGGGCAGCTCAGTCGGTTAAGCATCTGACTTGAGCTCAGGTCATGATCTCATGGTTCATGAGTTTGAGCCCCGCGTCAGGCTCTGTACTGACAGCTCAGAGTCTGGAGCCTGCTTCAGATTCTGTGCCTCCCTCTCTCTTTGCCCTCCCTTGCTCATTCTCTCTCTCTCTCTCTCTCAAAAATAAATATTAAAAAAATTTTTTTCAGGGGCACCTGGGTGGCTCAATTGGTTAAGCATCTGACTTCAGCTCAGGTCATGATCTCACGATTTGTGAGTTCAAGCCCCACATCAGGCTCTGTACTGACAGCTCAGAGCCTGGAGCCTGCCTCAGATTCTGTGCCTCCCTCTCTCTTTGCCCTCCCTTGCTCATTCTCTCTCTCTCTCTCTCTCTCTCTCTCTCTCTCTCTCTGTCTCTCTCTCAAAAATAAATATTAAAAAAAATTTTTTTAGGGGCACCTGGGTGGCTCAACTGGTTAAGCATCTGATTTCAGCTCAGGTCATGATCTCACAATTTGTGAGTTCAAGCCCCACATTGGGCTCTGTGCTGACAGCTCAGAGCCTGGAGCCTGCTTCAGATTCTGTGCCTCCCTCTCTCTCTGTCCCTCCTTCACTCACAGTCTATCTGTCTCTCTCTGTCGCTCTCAAAAATAAATAGACATTAAAAAATTTTTAAAAATTTTATAATACATAAATGAGAGGGTGGAATCAGCCTAGAGTCCCTTTTAGTGCTAGGATCATAAACCATCATCCTCATTATTTAAAAAAAAAGTGAGGAAGTTCAAGCTAGTTAGATAGCATAAGAATATTTTGGGGGGCACCTGGGTGGTTCAGTCGGTTAAGCATCTGTCTCTTAGAGACTTCGGCTCAGGTCATGATCTCACAGTTCATGAGTTGGAACCCCGAATCAGCCTCTGTGCTGACAGCGCAGTGCCTGCTTTGGATCCTCTGTCTCTGTCTCTCCCTCTCTCTCTCTCTCTCTGCCCCTCCCTGCACTTTCTCTCCCTCTCTCAAATATAAATAAACATTAAAAAAAAAAAAAAAAGAATGGTATTTTGAGCACGTCTAGTTTCCAGGTTGGGAATCAGTGAAACAATCTAGTATCTTTTACACAATGAGGTAGGAGGTTAGAAAGACGTGCAGAGGGAGGCTCCACTCTTGCTACAGCCACGGGACCTCTGCCCCCACCCTTCCCTGAGGAAAGGAGGCTGGAAAGAGAGAGCGTGTTTCCATTGCCTTCAATCCGGCTCCATGTGGCTGGTGTGAAGTTATACATTTTGCAGCTGAAGGCAGTGGGCTCCCCAGGATAATAGCAGCTGTTCAAGTGCATATTAGCACTCAAGATGCTCGATAAGAAGAATTAGATCACCGCCTGGTTTCTTTATTTTTTTATTTTTTGCCTGGCTGAATCAATAATTAAGTGTATTCTAATAGTGCAGTTTTGCTCGAGATTCTCATTTGGCTCAGGCATTAGGTCTAAATGAAATATTTAGTTGACAGGATACAGTTATGAAGCAAAACCACATTTCTGTCTGTATACTTTAATTTTTCTAATGATGAGAAACCACAGTCTGTCTCCCAGCCCTGGCTGCTGTGGCTTCCCTGTCATTCCCTCTTCCAGAGAGAAGATAAAAACCCCTCTTCCTCCTGCAGGAGAAAATGACAATGTCACATCCTAGTGTCCACCATTGTATGGGGCCTCGAGCCATGAGAAAAATCCTGCTTCTGCCCCTTTTGCTCTAATGCAAACAGACTCATCAGAAAGGCAAGCTGGGACCTCTCTGCTTTAGGCAGTGGGGAGGGAAGAGAGGCCAATTCTGGGCAAGACCAGGACTGGGGCGCCGAGCGACTGTGTTAGTAGCTGGCACCTCCACACGCGGGAAGATGTGCAGGCAGAGGGTGATGTCAGGCAGGGGGTGGAGGGTCGGTCAGGCGGCCTGTGCCACAGGGATGCTCCAAGTTAGAGAATGGGTAGCTCATGACCCAGGTCATGTTCAGGGCATGACCAGCCTGTGCTGGGCACTCAGAGACAGCTGAGCCCAGAAGGCACAGGAGATCCGGGCTCAGCCAGGCAGGCTATGGCTCAGGACACACCTGCCATCCTAGCCTCATGACTCCCTTGCTGTGTGACACCAAAAAAGCCCCTTCACCTCTCTGGGCCTCATGTCTTCGACTGTCGATAAGCAGGAGGTCTTTCTACAGCCTTTATTTGTCCACTAGAAAACGTTTTCTCCCGTTGAACCTGAACCTGCTGACAGACACCTAGCTCATCCTTGAGAGGGTACCTACCTCTGTGCTCTCCGGGGTCTTCAATCTATAGCTCCTTACCCCACCCCACCACCCTGTTCCTGCCTGGAGGGGTCAAAAGGCTCCACATAGCATCACCTTTGAGCTACGGCAGCGCCGAGAGCCCTTCCCCAGGTGTTCTGGCATCACAAGTGCGGGTTACGGCCAATGCGGGTGCCCGATCCCAGAATAACGGGGATGGGGGCCTCCCACATCGGGCACGCGATGCCTACAGATCATTAATTATTTGCACAGCTTGCTTTTCTGAGTGCCTCTATTTTAGATAAATAGTTTGTATACATTTGCTCTAGAAATTAAAAAAGGAGGGAGGGGTAGAAAGGAAAGAAAGGCAAAGCCATGTTGATTTTGAATCCAGGCTGACTGGTTCACTCTTGTAGTATTTGAGAAGTCAATCCATTCATCTCCAGCAAAGTGGGCAGTGCAGAAAAGCGATATTTGTCTAATATTTGTTCAGCCTATTGTGTCTCACGGTGTATTCCCAGGTGCGCTGGCTTTCAGAGAAAGTTAATTACTGTGTCTTAAGACCTCCCGGGCTCTGCCATTTCTGAGCCAAAGGTGCAAGATACGGCTTTTGTTTTTTGGATTTTTTGTTTAATCTCTCTCTATTTTTTTTTTCTTTTTTCCTTTTTTGGTTGTAGCTGAGCAGGTTGCTGCCTGTTACCAAAGGCACAAGGCACTAAGAGGCAGGGGCAGGGGGCAGAACAGAGAAGGCCAGTCCTGTGGCCATGGGGGCTTCTTCGGAGCATCTCTGTGGACCAGACCCAGGGAGTCCGTGTGAGGGAGAGGTATCCAGTGGGCGCCTCCATGGAGGAGAAGCCCGGAAGCACTGATTAGTGGCCACATCAGCCTTCACGGAACAATCCTTTGCAATATGGAATGCCTTGTGATGCATTTTCACAAGGGTGTTGCACTTTGATCCCCACCCACAGTAGCCCGGAAGGTAAATAAGACAGTTGGGAGTTATGGCCAGCTCACAGTCAGGCCTGCTGAAACACCACAAGGCTATGGCACCTCACGTGTACTCCTCCAGGGCTCGTTGGATAGGCCTGAAGCCACTGCTTCCCCATCTCTCTCTTTGCTTCTCTCTCGGGAAACAAGTCTCCTTCCTCTGTCCACGCCCAGCAGCTGAGCTGAGGCCCTTTTTAGCCAGCAGCCCCACCGGTCCTGATTGTTATTGGATATGTTCCCTCTGGCAGCACGAGGTCCCCTGACTTGAAGTGTATCATGACCTAATCTGCCTGGGTGAAGGGTCTGATGTCTGTCTCCTCCGTCCCACTGCCACTTTATGAAAACACCCCACTAAGGCTGATAAACGGACAACTTTGCACTTCAAATGCTTACAACTTTATCAAATAAGATCCCAGGACAAAGAACACCCGGGGTTTCAGGCCATCTGCAGCTTAGGAGAGAAAAGAACCCGATTCAGAGGCCCTGTACAGTATTTGTGACATCTCTTTTACTTAGCGTCACAAAAAGCTATTGGAGATGGAAAGCATATACCTTGTGGTTATCATGTGCCCATAAAGGTGAAAGCAAAATGCCCCCCAGGACAGCTGCATTCCCAGCTCCCCCTGCCTCTTCCCTGCACCACACATCTGGTCGAGCCGTGCCGGGTCTGCTTTCCTCGGGGCGCAGCTGAGCAAAAGCCACGTGGCTTCGGAGGCATAAGACATGGGTTCGATCCTAGCTCTGCCATTTCACGATGCGTGGGGAGGTTACTGAAGCGCCCCAGAGTCCCAGTTTGTCTTGGGTAAGATAGGGGAAATGAGACCTTCCTTACACAGTTATTCTAATGACTCAGTAAAACAGTCACTTCACATGTGCTTGTTCTTTGTCTTGCGTGCTGTTTCACTTTCTTTGTCTTCTGCTTTCACTTTCTGAGAGAGACACTCCCCCTGTTTCACAAACCTTTGATGGATTGATGGATTGATTGATTGAGTTGGTTAGGTAGTTAGTTTTGGTCTCAATAGCTTTAACCCTCAAGAGCTCTTTCTTATTATCTCATTGTTCCTTTCAGAAGAAAATAGCCTCCTGTTCTCGGTTCTTGCATGCATATCTTCTCTTAGCCCTCCGCAGATTTTTACAGGGATTTTTTTTTTCTCTTCTGCTCCCTATGTTGCTTTCCTTTCCTCAGAATTTTCTCCCATGATTGCTTGGGAATCACTGTCTTCACATGATTTCTCCAAATGCCTGGTGATCCTTGGTGATGCTTTAGAATGAGGCACAAAAACCCAGACAGGACTCATCAGCTGTTGGGATGCAGTGGTCTATAGGACAGGGCCCAGCCATGTATTTGGGGATTCCCAAATGTCAGCATCCATGGTCTTTTGTTTGGAGGTGGTCTTCTCCAGAGAACACCCTCCCTCCCACCTCCTGCCTGGAGGACACATGGCTGGCTGGTATGGTAAAGCAGCAGAGAGGGGCAGCATCTGGGGGAGTTCAGAATGTAGCATGAACTTTCACTTGGTATCTTTTTGCCCAGTGCATCTTCTTCTCTTCATCCTTCCCTGGGCCTCATGTCCCTCCATATAGATCTTCCCTCTCTGAACGTCTCCAGGAAGCAAACCTTTCCTGCCAGGCTGAGGGATACACAGTTGTTAAGCTGCACAGGATAGAGAAGAAGATCTGGGGGCCCAGATGCTCCTTAACAGACTTCCACCCAGTCTTCCTGCTTGCAGCTTCTCTCCTGATCCATGCTGCTGAACACCCTGGTACTCCTGACTCCTGAAGACTTTCATGTCTGCCCCTACTCTATGGGGGCAAACCCTCCACAGACGCTCAGGTTTGGACTCTTCAGTCTGCTACGTCGTTGGCACTCCAGCCTGTTTCCTATTTTCCAAAGGATTGTTGACGTCTCTCATTCTTCATTCCACTATCCTACCTGATGGCTTCCCTTTGCCTCCATGGGTTCCTTCCTCTTTTATTCCTTGATGTTCATTGGAGGGTGATAGGGAGGGGATTAGAAAAGCATCTGTTTAAAATTTTTTTCATGTTTATTGTTGAGAGAGAGAGAGAGAGAGAGAGAGCGCGAGCGTGAGCACAGGGGAGGGGCAGAGAAAGAGGGAGACACAGAATCCGAAGCAGGCTCCAGGCTCTGAGCTGTCAGCACAGAGCCCGGTGCAGGGCTCGAACTCATGGACCACGAGATCATGACCTAAGCCAGAGTTGGATGCTCAACTGACTGAGCCACCCAGGCACCCTGAAAAGCATCTGCTCAAACTAAAGTTGATGTAACTATCCCCAAAGCGCAGTTATTATGCCTGGCCCATAGTAGGTGCTGAATAAATGTTAGTGTCCTTCCTTTCTGCTTTGCTGCCAAGCAGATACTGCTCTGTCCATCTGTGGCTACCCAAGGAAAGTTTTAAGGGACATTTAATGCCTTTTCTGAGACCCAGAGTACTCCCCACAGGTACCCAGAATTCACACCGAAAGAGGCACTTGAGACAGTGGTTTCAAGAGGTCTGCAAAAATGCAAATGTAATGGAAGTGTGGTGGGTTGAATTATTGAGCCCAAGTCTCACTTGCCTTCTCCGGACTTGGCTTGCCTCGTGTGTTCTGTGACCTGCTGGGAGAAGAGTGTGCCCTGGGAAGCACCTGCCCTTCAGGTGGCTCCAGAACGAAGACATGTGGAGCAGCCTTGAAGTTCAATCTGAAATCTGGAGTCCCAGTGAGCCAGGTGAGCCCAGCCAAGATCATCCACTCACACCTGATAGCGCAAATGAGCGCTGAGGGTCTGTCAAAGAAAAATAAGCTTGAAGGGACATTATTCTCACAAGATCAAGAGCCTCAGTTCCCGTTGGAAAAGCTGTGCCTGGCAGGAGACAACGGAGGCTGGGATGCTCAGCTCAGCAGGAGACCATTATACCCAAAGGAGAAGAATCCTGCTTAAACGCTCCAGAGGGCTTCCGACCACGTCTGGAATGAAGGACACATACCCTGGGCTCACCAGGGGCTGGTGATCTGTATCTGCCAACCTCTTTCCCAACAGCCCCTTTGCCCTGTGCACATGTCCCCATCCTGTGATCTTCCTTGTGTGCTCCCTTGTGTCAAGCTGTCCCTGCCTAGGCACTCTGCACCGCTGTTCCTCTGGTGAGAATGCCCTTCGGGAGACCAGCTCCTCACCACGCAGTTCTTATCTCAAGGTCGCCTCCTGGAAAGGCCTTCCCCTTCATACCCTATGCCCTTCGCCTGTTCTTGGCTATGTTGGTGATGGAGGAGGCCTCATCTCCTTGGACGGTATTATTTATCGTTTTATGAGTTTGTTTCCTGAGTTCCCTGCCAGAATGAAAACCGCGTGAGGGCAGGGACTTGTCTGTCTTGCTGCTGAAGCTGCAACATGTGAAACGCTGTCTGATACTGAGCGCGCACTTGCTGGGTATTTATCATCTGAGCCAGGAACCAGAAACACGGCTAGTAGAAAACAGTGCTGGAAAGACCAGCTGGGTCCACACTGAGTAGACCCGGGTGCCACAATCAGGACTCTGGACTGTACTTGGTGAGCCACTGGGAGCCATGGAAGGCTTTAGAGACCAGGATGCAGTCATGAGAGCCCGTCCTTCAGGAAGGGTAACCTGGCAGGTCTGGAAGGCTGTTGGAAAATGGAGAGGAGGCCAGGAGCCCCGTCAAGGCCAGCTGAGAGCCGTAACTCAGGGAACAACTGTGGGAATGGACAGCGTTGAGAGACGGGCAGGAGAAATGACCATCTGCTTCACGATTTCAGGACAGGCTGGCGGCTCCCAGTGACCGCCCGGCCTCCCCTGTCTCTCTCTGCCTCTCTCTGCCTCTCTCTGCCTCTGATTCCTTGTGCGTGTCCGCGCTCCCCACGAGCCAGGGCTGGGCCCGTGGCTGGCGGCTTGAGTTCACACTCTCCTCCCTGGCTGCTGCCTCTGCTTGATTTCTGGTCAAGGTGCCGCCCACAGCTGTCAGTTTAGTGGCTGCTTCTTTCTTCTCCAGTGGATTCTAAAGTCGGGGTTTACAAGCACTGGCCGAAACCGTTGTTTGTGTTTCCCCAAGGCAGGTTTAGACCCAGTCGCCGACTTGAGGCAGACAGAGGGGAGCTGCCGTGCAGGTTCGGCCTTCATTAATAAGTTTCCCTGACAGCAGAAGGAAGTCTTTCCCCTCAATTCTTTGTAGTCAATTCCTGATCGTCGTCCTCCTGTTGTTAATATTGTCGTTAAACTCCTGAAGCCTCGCTGAGTGAAAGCTAATTATAATAATTAACAGAGAACTCCTGAACTTGTCAAACTGGTAATTATAAACCACGGGGACTTTTATCATTAATAGATGCCAGGGAAAGTGAAGGCACCGGGTGCTGGCAGGGAGAGGCACGCGGGAGATGTTCCGGTCCACAGCCAAATCTGAGCGTCACCAGGATGGGAGAACATGGCTCCCATTGGCTCTGTGCCCGACACTCAGGCTATCTCTGCTTTCCTACACACCAGCTCCGAGTCTTTCCATACACACTCCCTCCACCAGCACATCTGAGAGAGGGCCCACCTGCTGCCTCTCTCTCTCCACACACACACACACACACACACACACACACACACACACACACACACTTAAACAGGATCAATTTTTTTACTATAAGGACACTTTATATTAGTTCAGTCATTTACACAAAAACAGTTTTATTGAGCATCTAGTAAGCCTCCAACTAAGGGGCCAGAGATTAAAATTGTGAATGAGACACAGTACCTGCCCTCAAAGGGTTTACAGTCCAGTGAAGAATGTGGGTGGGGGGGGGTTCAAAAAGAGCCCTTGAAAATACAATAGAATTTTATGATTGTTCCAATGAAAGCGTTTGCAAAGTGCAGTGTGAGAACAGGGGTGATGTATCAAACTGCCAGCATGGGGAATGACCCTGGTATTAAACCAATATAGAATCTGAAATTTTACTTCTAAAAGTAGTGGTTCTGAACATTTTATAATTCCTAAATGCCTTTAAGAACTGGATGAAAGTCATGGCCTTTTGCTCCGGAAGAAAGCTCAGTCATGCATAAGCATAAAATGTTTCTGGAATTCCAACACTTCATGGAGACCCCAGTGTGGGGTCTATAGACCTCTAGGCTACAAATCCTTGTTGTTGTAAAGCACTGAGCAATGTGCCTGGCACA
This sequence comes from Felis catus, assembly GCF_018350175.1. Taxonomy (NCBI): domain Eukaryota; kingdom Metazoa; phylum Chordata; class Mammalia; order Carnivora; family Felidae; genus Felis; species Felis catus. The sequence continues at coordinate 13,777,855 of NC_058377.1, read as the reverse complement.
CAGCAGGTACTCAATAAGAGAGTATTTTATTAATAACAGTATTAATAAAAATTTAAAATTACTTTTATTGAGAAAATACTTCTTTTATTAATATTACTGATTAATATTACTGATTATAGCTTTTATTAATATTACTGATCACACATTCTTATTGGAAGAACTTATTGTAAGATAAAACATGTGAGGGGCACCTGGGTGGCTCAGTCAGTTAAGTGTCTTAACTCTTGTTCAGCTCAGGTCATGATCTCACAGTTCCGTGAGTTTGAGCCGCACATGGGGCTCTGTGCTGGCAACACAGAGCCTGCTTGGGATTCTCTCTCTCTCTCTCTCTCTCTCTCTCTCTCTCTCTCTCTCTGCCTTTCCGCTGCTCGCACTGTCTCTGTCTCTCAAATAAATAAACTTAAAAAAATAAAAAGACACGCGGAAGCCCTTGGTTAGCTCCAAAGAATAAGGCGTGCATTGGTTATTGTTAGCCAACCCTGAGAGATTAAGTCCGGTGGCAGCCCACTGTCAGTGCAGATGCCAGCCAGGCATGCCCAGTGCCAGCCCCTGCCGTGGGCTCCGCCCCATCACCAGCGCACCTTCAGCAGGTCCTGTGGGAAATGATCCTCTTCCTTCTCCAAAGCTGCCCTAGATCATCACAGACCATCTTATGCTCCAAGTGCCTGAGCCCTTCAATACCAAGCCTTGGAAATAGCCTGATCTTTTTTTCCCCTCCCCTAGACTGTGGGTAGAATTAATCCTCTTCTGCTCCTGGGTGTGGTCTCTGCCAATGTTGTGTTCATTAGTAGCAACAACTGCAGAGGGATGGCCGGGAAGGGCTCTGGTAGCTTCTGCCCACCGCCCCCCCCACCCCGCCCCATCTCTGTCACTGGTCCATCCGCATGAAACCTGCAATTTAAATCCAAACATCTCCCTTGACCATGCAAACATATTCTCAAGACAAGTTCCCTAGGACTGTCTTGTGACCAAATTACCCCTCTTGGGTCCCACCCGAATGCAAATTTGTGAACTATCATAAAAAATAACCCTGCAAAGTCAGCTTGAATTGCTCCCTGGGCTCAGGTCCCAGGGAACCAAGCAAGCGAGGGGACCCTGGTGATCAAGCAGGAGAGGCAGCTCCTGGCTGGCAGCCTGCTTCGCGTCCTGCTGTGCTCTTTTGAAATCTGGGGGCTCTGGCTGGCAGGCCGAGAAGGCCAAACCAGGTCAAGTAAGGGCATGGCTTGGGCTCGCTTCAAAGTCCCAGGCCAGTTTTTATTTTTAGCCTGAGCTCAAAAATCATCAGAAAAACTTCAGAGGACTCTGTCCAGCAGTGGCTTTGGGTTTTGGCCGGAACAAGACAAGGACAGACCACAGGTTGCAGAGGAACACTGCGATGGGACAGAGTGGTGGGTCTCCAGGACATCCTGGGGCCTCGGAGCGGGGGTCTCCGTGGAGCATCCTGGGCACTGGAAGATCAGATAGAAGTTTAAGGAGCCGGACTGCTCCCACTTCCTGACAAGTCCTGTGTCTCCTCTGCTTGAAGGGAGAGGGTCAGGCCAGGCTGGCTTTATCTGGGTTGCTTCTCGCCAGAACCACAAAAGACCAATTTCCTCCGCGCGAGCTTTTGTTTTCAGAAGGGGCTGCAGCTCATCCCGGGAGAAGCCATTGTTTCTGCAGAGGATTTTTAGATCAGCTGCTGGCTTTTGGCGTCCTTCTCGTCTGAGTTCTCCGGTGCTTTCTGTGCTGCCCTGCTTTCCTGGACATAAACAACAAATGGTCCTATTCACCCTGGAGATAAGATTGTGCTTCTCCCAAAGTCACCGCTGTCCTCTCAGTGCTTCTGGAACTGTTTGAATAATGAGGCTCCTAGAGAATTTGTGTTGTTTTATCCTTTTCTTCGCGGAGATCGGAGATTCCCTAGGCAGGCCTGGTGGGCAGTGCCTACCGGGGGTTACCTGGGGGGTGGCTCACTCAGAGCAGCAGCCCAAGACAGCTTTTTGTTTGCAGTACTGGTCCGGGCTCCACGGAGCTTTGCAAAGTGTTTATATATACTGGTCTCTGGTTCTTTTATTTAAAAAAAAAAATTTTTTTTTCTTGCCAAAGCAAACAATAGCTCTCATGCAGAGAATTCCCCATCTTCCAGAAATGGTGGAAAGCTGCAGCCCGTGATTTCCTTCCACCTCCTAAAAGCTGCTATGGCCCCAAGCAGACTTGCACGGGGAACGGAAAGGAGGTTTGCCAGAGTTAGCGGCCGGCTTGTTATTTCAAAGCACTTCTTCCTTTGGGATTCTGTCCCCCTAGCTGTCCCCCGCTGGACATAGAGCTCGCAGACCTGGGTTTAAGTGACAACTCAGCTGCTCGCTAAGACGGCGACCTTCGGCAAGGCGCTTTAATCCACAAACCTCATTTTCTTCATCAGAGCTGGAGAATAACTCTGCCAACTCCATGTGTTTGTGACGAGACTCAAGTAACAATAAGGAATGGGAGAGTGCTTGGTGAATCGACTGTGACACACTCATGTAAAGGGCTATGACCGTTTTATTAGTACAGTCATGACATTATCATTACCATTATCACTGTCACAACAATCTGCTTAAGGCAAAACCACCAGGTTTGTTTCCAGACCTAGAGTTAAAACCTGGCTCTGCCATTTATGGGCTGTGTAACCTTGCACAAATTATTAAATTCCTCTTTGCCCTAATCTCCTTGTTGGTAAAAAATGGGAATAGCACCATCTAAATCATAGGACCATTGGGAAGTTTAAAAGACATAGCATAGGTAAGTGTCTGGTTCATGGCAAGTCAGTCCCTCTTCTTTCTACCCTTTATTAATTCCCTAAAACGTTATTTCCGTGTTTATTAAGCACCTATTATATGCCAGATCTTGTACCAAGTGCCCAGGATGCATGAGATAAAGATTTGAGGAACGCGGGGCACCTGGGTGGCTCGGTCGGTTAAGTGGCTGACTCTTGATTTTGGCTCAGGTCATGATCTTGCAGTTTGTGGGTTTGAGCCTCATGTCGGACTCTGCCTGCTGGGGATTCTTCCTCTCCCTTTCCCTCTGCCCCTCCCCTGCTCACTCTCTATCACTTCCTCTCTCAAAAATTATAGATAAACATTGAAAAAAAAAAGATTTGAAGAATGCATTGTATGGCAAGGGTGGCAAAGGGACTACAGTAACTCAGTGAGCCGAGTGGTTTGTACAGCCAGCTGGGAGAGAGCAGATTAATCCTGTGTAGGAGCTCGGGATGGCACTTGACCCAGGCCTTGAAAATGTGCACAGGATTTTGCCAAGGCAGAGAAGCCAGGTGAAGGCATTTCAAGCAGAGAGACTTTGAACAAAGGCTCAAAGCACAGAAGTCTATCATGTATCAGTGGCAGGAGGTGAGGCAAGAGGAGAGTGGGACCAGATCAAGGGCACCCACATGAATGATGTGAAGGAGTTGGCTTGGGGGTGGGTGCACAGGGAACCCCCCTTATACACAGCAGGGTGACACGGACTTGTGGTTTAGCATAGCTGCCTACAGTATAAAGAACGTCCGGACTGAGGCAGGGGGTGGGGGGTAGGATGAGGATAAAGCAACAAGGTCAGTCAAGAGGGATGGAAATAATTCAGAAGACAGATAAGGCTCAAACTGGGGAACCGGCAGTGGGGAAGGAGAGGTTTGGATTTGGTAAAGATTTGGTTTTGTGAAAGAAAGAAGTAGGAGTTGACTTGGTGTCTGGCTCGGGATAAAGGGAGAGTGGGAATGCCGTGAACCCAGAGGGGGGACAAAATGGGCACAAATGATCCCCAACGGTGCCTTCTTCAGATCACAGAGAAGAAGCCAGGAATGGGCTTGAGTCTGTGACCAGCTCGTGAGGCAACTCTGATCAGGCATGAGATCAAGGGACCAATATCTTCAACTCCCTTGAAGGTTGAAAATTTTAAAAAGACTTCCTTTATTGCCAGTATGTATGTTTTGGAGGCCCCTCAACAAAATGGTGCCACTGTGATTGTTTGGAACAATACGCACATAACTATTATACTATCTTATAACAACTTTACAGCTCCAACCACCATATTACATGCTATAATGTGGTAGAATTATAAATATTTAGTTACTTAAATATTAATGGAATCACAGGTGATTTTTTATTTTATTTTGTTTTTTAGCTTTTCTGTGTTTTCTGAATCTTTTCTCATGAACATACATTATTTTTATGATGATAAAAAATAAATATTAGCCCAATAAAAAAAATGAGCAAAAGATTTTGAATAAACACAAAAAAGGATATCCAAGTAGCCACTAAACATATGAAAAGATGCCCAACTTCATTAGACATCTGGAAAGTTTCACTGAAAATCACAATGTAATGTCATGACACACACAGCCAAATGGTACAATAAAAAAAAAGGAAAGCATCACGTGTTGGCATGGATACGTATAGAACAAATGTAACTCTCATACATTGCTAGTGAAGAATAAATTCATAGCATCACTTTGCAAAACTGTTTGGCAGTATGTTATTTACACTGCTGTGGAACACATGCAAACCATATGACTTAGCAATTCCACCCCTAAGTATAAACCCAAGAGAAATTCACGCATATGTTCGCCAAAAGATATGCACAGGAGTGTTCACAGTAGAACTGTTTGCGATCCTACCAATCTGGAAAGTATCCCAAGTGCCCATCAATAGTAAAATAGGTAAATAAATGATGGCACATGAACACAATGCAATATTATAGAGCCACAAGAATGAGAATTCTGCGTGCGACAGGAATGATTCTCAAGGACATAATTTTGAACGAAAAAAGACAGACATTTTTCTATGAAGCAAAATCAGCCTATGCTCTTTGAATTCTGCACGGTGGTTTCCCTTCTAGGTATAACTAAAAGGAGGCCTGAGGACTGCGGAGGGGACTAGCCACGTTTTGTTTTTTAATATGCGCGCTGATTATACACGTGTGTTTCTGAGAATTCATTGAGTTGTATGGTACATACTCTTGGGTGTAGATATATTATGCTTACATAAAGAGTTAAAGTGTAAAATTTCAGCCTAAAAATCAACCTAGCGACAGTTGCAGAAATGAGGGACTGGTGATGTGGCTGAGTACTGAGGGAGACTCCCTCTGCTTTTCTTAGCCTGGAGCTGGCGTCTAAAGGTGATGGTAGGAGGGTAGAGTCAGGTGCCGGGAACCATAACGCAGATGGAAGACATCTGCTCCAGCATTTCTACCTCCGCTGAGCCCCAGGGTCTGAGAAAATCTACCTCTTCTGACCAAGTACAAGAACAAGTGTTTGATATTTGGAATGAAGCGGTGATATTACTCCAGGTCCTAAAGAACCAATAGGACAGGAAGCTATTATAAACAACCTTATGCCAATACATTTGAAACTGTAGGTGTAATGGACATGTTTCCAAAGAACACAACTTGTTGCTAAAACGAACACAGGAGAAAGAGAAAATAGAAATAGTTCTACCTTTGATGGAGAAATCAAATCTATTATTAAACATGGTCACACACACAGAAAAACATACACATGCTTCAGGTCTAGATGGCTTCTATGGTAAAATCTGCTAAATTTAAGACAGCAATAGCAGCAATTTTACAAAAAATTTTCCGGAGATTTTATTTTTTTTATTTTGTTAAAGTTTATTTTTGAGAGAGAGCAAGCGGGGTAGGGTCTCCTGCAATCAAGGGGAAAGAGAGACTCCCAAGCAGGCTCCACACTGTCAGCACAGAGCCCGACGCAGGGCTTGAATTCATGAAATCAGGTCACGAGCCGAGCCAGAATCAAGAGTCAGACGCTTAATTGAGCCACCGAGGCGCCGTTTCCAGAGATTTTAAAAAGAGGGAATGCTCTCAGGGTGCCTGGGTGGCTCAGTCAGTTGAGTGTCCAACTTCAGCTCAGGTCATGATCTTGGGGTTTGTGGGTTCAAACCCTGTGTCGGGCTCTGTGCTGACAGCTCAGTGCCTGGAGCCTGCTTTGAATTCTGTGTCTCTCCATCTCTTGGCCCCTCTCCTGCTTATGCTCTGTGTCTCTCTGTCTCTCAATAATAAATAAATGTTAAAAAAAAATTTTTTTTAAAAAGAAGGAATACTTTCCAATTCATTTAAGAGGTTAGCAAACATTGACACTAAAAGCCGACAAGGATATTACAAAAAAAGTCTAAATCAATCTCACTCACAAACCTAGAAACAAAAATCCTAACATAATATCATCCTCAGCATAATATCTTCAAGCAAAATTCAGGAATATGTTTTGGAGACCATTAAGTGTGAGAAAGATTTCTTACAAAAATGCAAGGTTGGCTGAATAATTGAAAACAATTTAATTAATGATATTAATAGAATAAAGAAGAAATTTAATATGATCCTCTCAGTAGAAGTGGGAAGAACAATTAGTAGAATCTATTATCTATTGATGATAAAAGTCCTGAGCAAAATTAAAATAGAATTATTTTATGAGAAAGGTAACTGGAAAAAACAGAAAACATCATTTTTCCACAATGTTATTACTATGTAATTGACTATATTCCCTATGCTGTATCTTTTGTGACTTACTCATTCCATAATTGGAAGCATGTACCTTCTTCTCCCCTTCACCCATTTGCCCGTTCCCCCCGCCCCCCGCAGCCATCAGTTTTGTTCTCCATGCTGATGGGTCTGCAAACATCATTCTTTTTTAAATTTTTTTTTTCAATGTTTATTTATTTTTGGGATAGAGAGAGACAGAGCATGAACGGGGGAGGGGCAGAGAGAGGGAGACACAGAATCGGAAACAGGCTCCAGGCTCTGAGCCATCAGCCCAGAGCCTGACGCGGGGCTCGAACTCACGGACCGCGAGATCGTGACCTGGCTGAAGTGGGACGCTTAACCGACTGCGCCACCCAGGCGCCCCAGCAAACATCATTCTTACTGGGGAATACTGAAGCTTTCCCTTTGAAGAGAGAAAGAAGACAGCGATATACCTTCTGTTCAAAGTTGTTCTACAAATTCTAGCCAGTGCAATAAAAAAAGGTTAACGATTCTAATGAGATAACTAAAATTGTCAACATTTGCATATATTATTTTGTCTAAAGAAAGTCCAAAAGAATATACAGATATGTAATCAGAATTTTAAAATGATTCAGCAAGGCTGCTGGATACAAGGTCAAAATACAAAAATCAAGTAGGTTTGCATAATATCAACAAAGAGTTAGAATATGAATTATTCTTTAGATAATTATAATGCATTCATAATAACATCAGCAAATATAAAATACTTGGGAATAAATCTAATGAAAGATATGAAAGACTTCTGCATGTACACCAAGACAAAAACAAAAGCAAACAAACAGAAAAATTCCCCGTAGAATATTATTAAAAAAAAGATCTAAATTCATTGAGACATTAACATATATATAGATATATCTATTAATATATATATTAATGTCCCAATGAGTTTAGATATTTTTAAAATTAATATATGCAATTATATGTATGCAATTATGTATGTATAATTATATATATATATAATTATATATATGCCCCATATATATGGGACTCTATCTATCTATCTATCTATCTATCTATCTATCTATCTATATGTAATTTCTAAGGACTAAAAACTAAATATTGCAAAGATACTAATTATCCCCAGTTTAGCTATATATTCAATTCAATTCCAATCAAAATGTCAATGAATTTTCCTTTCTTCCTTTTTTTCCTTTTGAAATTGAAAATCTTATTCAAAATTCATTTGGAAGTGCAAAAGGTCAAGAAACTGACATTCTTAACCAAGAACAAAAAGGTAGAAGGACATATCATTAAGCTACAATAATTAAGGCAGTGTGATATTAGCTCAAAGATAGTCGAATAGACCAATGAAGCAGAAGAGAATCCAGAAAATGCCATCCAAACGGACACTGGGTCTGACATTGGAGGATAGTGGAGATAGGGCCATCTTTTCTACAAATGGTGTTGGAGCACTTGCACATGCATATGGAACACAATAAAACTTGATCTTTATACCAGAGCATATACAAAAATCAATTCAGGTGGTTTGTATATTTAAAAGTGACAGGCAGCACCACACAGCTTCCATATGACAATCGCTATGAACCCGGGAGAAAAAAAAAAAGAATTCTTAAGAAGGAAACAAAAACACTAACCATGAAGGAAAAAAAAACAGATAAACTGGACTACATGAAAGTTAGGAACTTCTATTCCAAAGATCCATTAAGAGGAAAAAGGCGCAAAGCCAGAGACGTTATTCATAATCCACCTAAACTGACAAATGACTCAATCCAATATATCAATATATCAATATATCTATCTATCTATCTATCTATCTATATATATATATATATATATTGTATAAACTCTTACAAGTTAATACAAAAAGACAGACAATCCGATAGAAAAATGGGTGAGAGAGGTGCTTAATAACAAATGGCCAGTTGACATATGAAAATGATCAACCTCATTAGTGATCAAGGAAAAATAAAGACTAAGACCTCAATGAAATACCCACCAGAATAATTAAAATTACAAAGATTGTCAACAGCAAACGTTGCCAAGGATGTCGAGCAACTGGGACATTGTTGATGGGACTGTATGTCAGTAGAATTACTTAGAAAACAGCTTTGTATTATCTCCTAAGCTTAAACTCTACAACATAGCAGCTTCAGTCTCAGGTATAGACCCAGCAGAAATATACACATGTGCATCAAAGTACATGCACAAGAATGTTGATAGTGACCTTAATCATAATACCCCCAAACTGGAAGCAGTGCAAATGCCACTAACAGTAGACTACTAGATAAATGAATTTGTGTATTTGTACAATGGTACACTATACAGCACTGAAAACAAACAAATGACAGCTGCTTGTAATAACACGGATGAGTCTCACATATATAATATTGATCAAATAAGTCAAACACAGGGGCGCCTGGAGTCTGTTAGGCACCCAAATTCGCCTCAGGTCATGATCTCACAGTTTGTGAGTTTGAGCCCCGCATCGGGCTCACTGCTGTCAGTGCAGAGCCCACTTCGGATCCTCTGTCTCCCGTTCTCTCTGCCCCCCCCCCACTCTCATGTGCTCTCTCTGTCTCAAAACTAAATAAATTAAAAAATAGTTGGGGTGCCTGGGTGGCGCAGTCGGTTAAGCGTCCAACTTCAGCCAGGTCACGATCTCGCGGTCCGTGAGTTCGAGCCCCGCGTCGGGCTCTGGGCTGATGGCTCAGAGCCTGGAGCCTGTTTCCAGTTCTGTGTCTCCCTCTCTCTCTGCCCCTCCCCCGTTCATGCTCTGTCTCTCTCTGTCCCAAAAATAAATAAACGTTCAAAAAAAAAAAAAAATGAAGAAAAAAAATAGTAAGTCAAACACAGAATAATATACAGTATGAGCCCACTGATACAAAGTCCAAAAATGGGCAGTACTAATCAAGAATATTAGAAGCCAGGATGAGAGTAACCTTTGGAAAGGAGAGAAAGGGTAATGACAAGGAGGAGGAGGAGGAGGTGGGAAGGGGCTTTTGGAGTGCTAGAGATGTTTCACCTCTCAGTCTAGGTGATGGCTTCACAGGGGTTCGTTTTAGGATAATTTATGGAGCTATAGTTACATGTTTTGTATATATTTCTTTGTAAGTGTTAGACTTCAATTTAAAAAAAAATAAAGAAAAATAAGCATAAATATACATACCGAACTTGAAATCGTTTAAGCCGTGGACTACCTCGGTAGATTGGGAAGGAAAAGTTAATGGGGTTTTGTGAGGAAAGGATAAAGTAACAAAAACAGAGGGCAGGGGGATACTTCAAATAGCAAATGCCCAGAAAATGAAACTCCTGTTTCACAAAGTCAACACTCAACCTCTTTTTTTTTTAAGTCTTCATAAATCATGCAAAGCAGGCTGCTTGCGTATGCAGCTCCATACTAAAATTACTACATCCACACATGCATGTGTCCTCCGTTTGAAAGTAAACAAGTCTCAGCCAAGGCAACGTTGTAAAAGTTTGCAGGGGATTTCTTTGGTTGCCAGTTTCTTTCTTCAGCTTTTGGTGTATTTTAAAAATCACTGGGCTTGCAGTCAGCACCTTAGGTCCAAGTACAGAAAGTCTCCAACTCAAGGATGGTTGGTGCAAAATCAATATGAATTTGGTAGAAGCCACGCTTCAAATTTTAAATTGTGATCTTTTCCCCAGGCTCAGGATATGTGACACTATCTTCTGTATGATCTGGGCAGTGCCACTAAGCCACGGGGTCAGGAGTGTCATTGACCCACCCGCTGACCTGAGGACCATTCTGCACCCATACGTCCCTGCCATTTGTCAGTTTCAGTACAGCAGCCAACTGAATACATGAGCGATTCGACACTTCCTTATACAACAGGCTTCCTGTTCAGTGATTTTGCCCAGCTGTAGGCTGATGTGAGGGGTCTGAGCACATTTAAGGTGGGCTTGGCTGAGCCATCAGGTTCACTAAGTTAGGTGTTTTAAATGCATTTGCAATTTATATTTTCAAAAGGTGTTGTGTTTATCAGGATGTAACCCCATGGTTGAAGTTCTGTACAAATTAAACATCTACAGCTTGGTAGCCAGTGGCCCTAGGAATGGCTACTTGACATGTCTGAGCCTCAGTTTCCTTTTATGTGTGATGATAAGAATGCAAATGTCTGTCTCCCAGAGTTGTGACTAGTAAGTGATGCAAAGTGTTCACCACACACACACACACACACACACACACACACACACACACACACTTCAAACCTTAAGGTGTTGTGTACCTGGAAGGGATTGCTCCCTCCTTGGCTTCCATCTCCTTGGCAACCCCCATTTCAGGTGTCAATATAATCTGCTCTTTTAACCCCCTTCCCTGTATCATACCAGGAAAGAATCTGATATTAGTAATTTATATTCCAAGGACTGATTGATTATTCTCCGACTGGAGCTCAGCCAGCCGTTTGCATTTTATGTCTTTTATCCCTAATTGTGGCGTGAAAGACTTTTTCCCTTGTTAAAAGAATCTGAGACATCAGCAAGAAGGTGGAGAGCTCTGGGGGCAGGGGGAGCGGGAGCTTGAAATCATATTAGCCAGATTCTGCTGGTTCTGAAGGTGAATTTGATTTAGCCCTTTCCAAGTGCCTTTTATTTTTCTGGAGATGGAGTGGAGGAGGAGTACAAGGGTGTGTCCCACTACATGGCCCCTGTTCTGCTATATTGGCGTGGGGAGAAGGCAGAACAGCCACCGGAGGCTGTGGACATCCCAAGCCCTGGGGAGGGTAAAAGAGATTTAATCCCTTGGCCCCTATCCTTAGGACTCCAGGCCTGCCTTCCTGGCACCCCTCCCCCATCAACTTTCTGCTTTGGGCTGGGCTCTGCTCTCTCTCCTGGTGCTCCTGACCTTGGCCTAATCCCTTCCACCTCCTCCCTTTGTCCCAAGTCACCATGTTGATTTTCAGCTTGCTTCTATTTCTCTTTTCAAGATCGTTCATACCTTAATCCTTTCATCTGGCATCCCAACATTTACTCCTAGACCTTAATTATGAATTATGACCTTAATTACGGCTACAATGTTGGAAGGAAGGAAGGAAGGAAGGAAGGAAGGAAGGAAGGAAGGAAGGAAGGAAGGAAGGAAATGTGTTTTCTGCAATGGTTTTTTCTTGGTTAGCAAAGATGGTGCTGTCCTGAACATGTTAAAAGGAAAAGGAGGTTGAGAAAAATATAAGAAATTGGAGAGAAACTGGCAGAATAAAGGAGGCAAACTGTTAAGTGCCCAAGGACAGCAGAAAGGAGAGTATTATCGAGAAAAGCCCAACTACAGTAGAGAGAGGGGAAATCTCAAGATCTTATCTAGAGCAACAAAAAGTGCCTGAAGACATGACTTTGATAAATAGGCTCTGACTGAAACCAGGGAAGAACAGTCTCTAAGATGGGATTCCAGAGGCTGCGAAAGGAGCCCTTTGACTCAGAATCGAGAAGCGGAACTTGAGCAGCCAGCAAGCCATGACTGAGGTAACCAGACGCTGAGCTAAAGGAATGTCCTGGGCACGAAACACAGCAAACGAACTTGCTGAGAACCCGGCATCAGGCACGAGGCGGTGCACCCGAAGGGACATACCTCCGAGCTGCTCTGCCTTGAGAGGAGCCCTGCTGCCTTGATGTGCTCTTGCCCAGAAGTGGTCCAGCAGTCAGGAGGCTGAGGAAGCTGGCAGCTAGCCTCCAGGACAGGGGCACCAGGTGGGGGCGGGGGGTGGGGGGGAGGGATGCCTGATCTCCTGGGAGGTAGAAGACCATGAACTATTTACGCAGGTAGTTTTGTGCTTTGTTATTGGAGCAGATGGCTGTTTGTTATTTAATGGGGAAATGTTCCAGGTGTATGCATCCCAGGAAGTACCCTGGAAATTCACATTTCCTCTACTCCCTCCCACATCCTTTATCTCTCTTTGCTCCCCATCTTCCCTTCCCAGCTTACCCTGACCACCTAGGCCTCATCTCCTGGCTCAGGCTTCCTCATCTCCCCTCCTCTTCAGGATGTAGGAATTAGAGGCTCCTTTCCCAAATCATCATGTTGGAAAGGAATGGCTTCTTGCCACATTCACATTAAAATTTGAAGATGGGGAAGAAGAAGAGAGGGAAAAAAGGAGCTAAATTAGCAATGTTCACTCAGCGTGATTTTGCTTTAATCCGGGCCTGTGAGCTTGACAGGGCTCAGAATAAACGAAAGCAGATGTGTCCATCACGCCAGCAGATACATTACTACTAATCCCAGACAAGACGGCAAAAACACATCACGCCTGGCCCCCACACTGTTTCCGTCTTAATCCGCCTCTAATTGCGCTGGGCACGTCGCCTGCACACCTCTGTCCTCCCAGGCAGTGCCCTGTGCTCCTCGGTTTCCACTCCTGCCCTGGGCTAAGCCAATGTCAAAGTGGCTCTTTTTGCTGGAGCAGGGGTAGGGCAGCCCACGGAGTCTAGGGCTTGTGTGTTGTTGGAGAAGAGGAAAGTAGAGGAAGCGTGGTTGGAAGAGACCCAGCTGAGCGTCACCAGGTGGGGTCCTGGTGCCAGGCCTCGCCCTGAGCAGCCAGACAGGGTTAGATGAGATGGTTTATGGGAAAGTAACTAATCTAGTTCCTGACACAGAGTAAACTCAGTAAATGTATTGCTAAGTATTTATATTAAGAGAAGTGAAAACATATATCCACAAGAAAGTTTGTACATGAATGTTTATAGCTGTTTTATTCATAATAGCAAAAAATGAAAGTAACCTGAATAATTATCGATAGGTAAATTATTATGGTATATAGTATATTATAGGATACACACACACACACACACACACACACAGGGATACTGCTCAGCAATAAAAAGGAACAAGCTTCTGATAGACACAACAATATAGATAATCTCAGAGATAGGCCAAGCAAAAAAAAAAAAAAAAAAAAAAAAGACACAAAATGATACAAAAGAACAGGCAAAAATTATCTACAGATATAAAGCAGATTAGTGGTCTTCCAGATCCAGAGGAACTGTGTTTGTTTTGTTTGTTTTATTATTAACTGGTTCATTGATTTTTTTAGGTTAATAATAATAATAATAATAATAATAATAATATAGATTTCCTAGTTTCCTCTTTTTGGTTTTTGATTGCATTGGTTTACGGTTGCAATGACCCCTCCGATGTATAGAAAGCTCTATTCAACTCATTTCTTCATCTCTGTCTCAGCAATGGTCAGTTCTGTTTGGTTACCTTGAACCTTCATTCATAGGCCTTATCGTGTATCTAGTGACTGTTTACCAATATTTGGGAGTGAAGAACTCTGTCCAATAGTGTCCAATGTGGGTTTCATGAGCCCGACCCCCACATCCATAGTTGGGCACTAGGAAGACAGTTGCAAATGCAGACGGGCAGGGTTCTTTTATCAGCTCCTTAGAGGCCAAGCTTCTGTAGGCACAGGCACTGATTTCACTTCTGAGGATAACTGGACCAGAGCTGTGAGGAGCCGTAGGTACTGAGCAAGAATTGTCTAAGGCCATGCAGCAAAAAACTAGAGCAGAATGTTCTCAGGTATCTTTCTATTTCATCTGCTGATAGCCTGGCCCGAGTTGGTTGTGCTTCCATGTTGATTGGAATGGAGCAAAGAGAGTGCAAGGAATGTGGGCAGTTGGCCTGTTCTGACATCTTGGACAGCCCAGAACTTCTTAAATGCCAGTTGCTGACTCCACCGCATCAGATTTTATCTGAAAGCCAGTTGGGCTGAGTTTGGTGGTTTTGGACTTGGGCTGGGACAACTGGGGCTGTGGGTAACCAACACCACAGAGGGGTGCCAGAGGGGTGTGAGAAGAAGCACTAAGCTTAGAATAGCCTAGGGTGTGTCCTTGGTTTGCAAAGTCATTGGAAAAAATAGCCATGTTAAGTGGACTGAGCCTAGAATTTGCATCTAGCCTGCTGTGTTTCAGGGGTGGGGCTGGGGATAGTTGGTTTTCCTCTTTACTGAAGTCTATTCAACTACATAATGAAGTTGGGAAAAATTTGGAGGGTGGGAATACTGAGCCATAGCTATTCCTTCCTTTCTTGCATATTCAGGCACAAATGAGTTTGCAGGGTCCTGATCCTTTGAGATCTTTACAAGTTACCATGAACAGTTAGCATGTTGATGTCTGCCAAGGGCCTTCTTTACTATTTTGTGAGATTGCCTTATTGTATTTAGTCTCATGGTAAAGCTGGGCTTCACCTCTCTCCCACTAGGGAGGCCACAAAGACCCAGTCCTCCTTCTGTCCATTCCTGGGTAGCCACAGCATCAACAAATGAACAGGCTCAGCAAAGCAGAGGCTTCTGTCTTAGCATTTGACATTTGAGTGAGCAGCAATATAATGATGGAGAAGTTTCAATTCTTTCCTGAAGTTAGCAGTGATGCAGCAGTAGAGACAACAGTAACATCCTGGCCAGACTTTCCCTACAGAATGGTTACTGTGCTTCCTTTTCCTTGGCCCACTTGAGGGACCTCCGTTCTTGTTTGTTATTCCAGCCTGCTTCTGTCAATTCTGACAACTTTCTTTCTTTTTTTTTTTATTTTTTTTTAACGTTTATTTATTTTTGAGACAGAGAGAGACAGAGCATGAACAGGGGAGGAGCAGAGAGAGAGGGAGACACAGAATCTGAAACAGGCTCCAGGCTTTGAGCTGTCAGCACAGAGCCCGACGCGGGGCTCGAACTCACGGACCGTGAGATCATGACCTGAGCCGAAGTTGGACACTTAACCGACCAAGCCACCCAGGCGCCCCTCTTTTTTTTTTTTTTTAAGTGTATTTACTTTTGAGAGAGAGAGAGACAGTGTGAGCATGGGCAGGGGAGGGGCAGAGAAAGAGGGAGAGACACAGAACTCAAAGTGGGCTCCAGGCTTCATGCTATCAGCACAGAGCCTGATGTGGGGCTCAAACTCACAAAGTGTGAGATCATGACTTGAGCTGAAGTCGGATGCTTAACCAACCGAGCCACCCAGGCGCCCCTATTCTGACAACTTTCTAATACAACATCATATTGTTCAGATAGCAAAAATTAGGTTCTATTTCTTGCAAACAAAAGTATACCAACTGATAAGAATCCCACTTTCATATTGAGAGGCAGCAAAACACAGTGTTTAAAAACGTGGACTCAGGAGCTAGACTACCTGGATTTGAATCCCCAGCTTTGCCACTCACAAGCTGTGTGAACTAGCCTCTGTATGCATCAGTTCCTCATTTCTAAGTGTAGATGATTCATGGTGCCATTCTCATTGCATTGTTTTAATGCTTAAAGAGTTAATACACAAACACCTCTCAGAACAGTGCCTGGCACATAGTAAGTACATTGTAATGAACACATCTCCAGTAAAATATGGGGAGGCTTAGGGGTGCTTGGATGACTGTTGAGTGTCTGACTCTTGATATTGGCTCAGATCATTATCCCAGGGTCATGGGATGGAACCCTGCATCGGGCTCTATGCTGAGAGTGAGCCTGCTTAAGATTCTCTCTCTCTGTCTCTCTCTCTCTGTCTCTCTCTCTGCCCCTCTCCCCTTCTCATCTCTGTCTCTCTAAATATACACACACACACACACACACACAAATATATATATATGCATATATATATATACACATGTATATATATACACATGTATATATATACATGTGTATATATATACGTATATACATATACATATATATATGTGTGTGTGTGTGTGTGTATATATATATATATATATATATATATATATATATATATATATATATATATATTTGGAAGTTTGGATTGGATACCCAACCTAGATGCCTAGATGAGGCAGAAGGCAATCGAAGTTCTATCACTACTCCAGGATAGAATTCTAGTTTATGGTACACAGTAGCAAAATAGTTCGTTGAAGTACAGTAAAACCTTGGTTTGCAAGCATAATTCCTTCTGGAAACATGCTTGTAATCCAAAGCACTTGTATATCAAAGGGAATTTCAAGAACCATTGGCTCAGTTGTGATCATGTGACATTCGGCATCACATACTACTTGTACTGCAAGACATCGCTCCTTTCTCAAGTTAACATTTATTAGAAATGTTTGCTCATCTTGTGGAACACTCTCAGAACAAGTTACTCACAACCTAAGGTTGTACTGCGTTACCTCTAATCGTCTGGAATAAAGTGCTCGTCGAGGGCAAGGCCCGGTAGCATGTTGTTTCTGCAAGTTCAAGGACTTCAGGATAAGGAAGCCACTTATCTTGGCATTTGATGATTTTTTTTAAAGAAAATGATGCACCTAAACCTCTGAATTCTCTGGCTTTTTATGAGGGATATGAAAGAATCTCTTTTTTGGTCACATCTTTAGGATTAAGATAGGTAAAAGCCAGTTTCATCAGAGAGATTTTTTTTTTTCCCCTTCAGATTACCAAGTTATGACATCTGTTGAATTAACCAACTTGTTCCTTCAGTTGGGCGCCTGCTCAGGAAAGAAGAGGACATTGAAACACTGGATTAGATACATGTGGCAGAATTTGGTGGCATCTTGGTACCCAGGACCCCTACCTATCCCTGAGCTTCCCATGCACTTGGAAACAATCTTCCTGTGCCCATGTCTGAGAGAGCTACCTTACAATAATAAGCCAATTTCCCTTTTGATCTACCCTCTCTACCTCTCCCCCAGGCCCTTCTTTCCTCCAAACGTGTCATTAAATTAAATCCCAGCATACTCAAAGGAGAAAAACACAAATCAAATCAAGGAAGAGAGAAATTTACCCCAAAATAATTGCAGGACTTTTTAAATTTATATCTGCAAAAAGTCTTTGGAATGTGTGTGGCAATGAATTTAGAGGGTCCTCATCAAACTGGACAAAACATAACGTTATATTGGACTGACGTTTTGATAAGGATGAACTTACCAGACATCCCCGTTTTTTGTGTGCTTGCTGGTATGGAATGTAATAGTTTGAGGAACTAGTTAATATATACCTGTGTTCAGTGCCGACCATCACTAAATAAAACTGAGACATACCAGAAACATTTTGGCCTAAGGTAGATCAAAGAATTTTAATTTGGGAGGGTTTAGGAAGTCTCAAGTAGATTAATCAAAGTGCACCCACTCACTCCCTCAGTTGCTGGAGAGAGTCCAGAGAAATCTCCCCTCATAGATTTTGGTGAAGGAAGTGATGGCATCTTCGAGAAACACTTTGGTGGCTGTTCTATGCAGTCCAGGGATGGTAAGGAAGGTGCTGTAGTTAATATGGTCTCCCTGATTTCAATGTGATGGAAATATTCCAGGATAGGAAAAAAAAACAAAAAACAAAAAAAGCAAGGAGAAAACTTAATTGGTGGAGGCAGAATGAGCTTGATTGCTGTAACAGAAAGAAGTATCATCATGGTAAATAGAACGGTCTAACCCACGCAATCACTGATGGTGGTTGATTGCTCATGGGGTCCTTTGACTGTAAGGATTGGGTCCCTAATGAATTAGGATATGCTGTGCTAATAAAATGACCCCCACGTGTCAGTGGCTTAGCACTTAAAAGTTTATTTCTCATTTACACAAAGTCTGGTACAGGCCTGAGTGACTCTCTAGGGCTATTGATCATGCAGTGACTTAGAGACAGAGCCTGCTTCACTCTTGTAATCTGATTTCACAGTTTCCATGGTAAGGGAAGAGACTACATGGGGAACTAATATCTGCTCTTCTAGGCCTCGGCCAGAAGTTACACATGTTAACTTCTGCTCACAGCCCATTGAACAGATCTGATCTTGGGGCACCACCCAGCTACAAGACGGCAGGGAAATGGATTGACCAGGTAGAGTATTTGTGAGCATTACTTTCTCTGCCAGACCTACAAAAATGAATGTAACTGAATAAGCAGAGGCCTTACTTCTTGTTATGGTGGTCACGACCTTTCACCCCTATACTCCTAAACTCAAGTTCGAAGACACCAAAACTCTTCAGTGAAAGGGACTCTGGATATACTTGAAGAAAGAGCCTATTAAAAATGTGAAGTGCATACTTAAAATCTTCCTCCTATCCTTCTTCAAAGGTACTTGTGGATATTTGCCATATGAGAAAGGTAACTATCTAAAGCTTTTATATATATTAGACATCAAGTATAAATGTATACTATTGCTTGGATACTCAGAACACCACAGTTACCTAACAGTCAGAATGGAGGCTTATGCAAGACAAGTGACAGACTTTTGACCTAAGTCACTTCATGGTAATGGACCAATGGGAATCAAAACCTATGTCAATTAATGGAATAAATATACCCAGCAACAATCCTCTTTTAGTCTCCTTTACCAATGAAGGAAGGGACATCATGGCAAGAAGGGACAAGAGGAAGTGTCTACACTATCTGCTTCCTACTGGATTAATACATCAAAATAGAAACCACATCCTTATGGAAATCATGGAAGTCAGTGTCATCAACAAATATTTGGAAAAATGCAGTTGTGATGACTACAATTCACAGACCCATTTGGTTCTTTGGTTTTATCCTGCCAAGGATAGATGAACTTGGAAAATGGCAGTGGATGTTGTGAGCTTAAAAATGTATAACTCTAACTGCAGATGCTTTTCCTCTCATGGTCTCCTTATTAGAACAAATCAGTACAGCCCTTGGTATTGAGTATGGAGTTATTAATCTGACAAGGGCTTTTTTTTCTCTGCAATTTCCAACAAATGGAGGACACTGGAAGCAATTTTCTTTCAGTTGATGGGACAAGTATACACTTTTATGACTTTCTCAGAAATCTCTTAACTCTCCTTTGAGCAGTACATCTCATTTTCCACTTTGCCTGGAAAGAGAGATGAATTGAGTTACAGATTTGGATGTTTGCTAATAGTTTAGCCAAATAGTTAGGGAGTTGGAAAGAGCCAAGTTTGACAATTGGTGGGATAATATTGTGTCCCATGTAACTAACCACTGAAGTTTCCCACTGTAGAGAATTAGCTAAACCTCAGTCAGCTTTCTTCTCCAGCCGTTGCCATTGCAGTGCCTACTTGTGGTAGACAAAATGATGCCCCACCCCACCCCAGAGATACCCATGCCTTAATCCCTGGAGCCTGCAAATACATTATGTTACTTAGCAAAAAGTACTTTGCAGGTGTGGTTAAGGTTTTAGATCTTGAGATGGGAAGATTATCCCGTATTATCCTGGTAGACCCAATCTAGTAAAATGAGTTTCCTTAAACGTGGAGAATACTTCCTGGATGAAGAGTCTGAGTGATGTAATGGAAGAGGCAGGAGAGATTGAAAGTGTGGAAGGAACTCAACCCACAATTGCTGGCTTTGAAGATGGATAATTAATTAGAGGATAAGGGAAGGAATGCAAAGGCCTCTAAATGCTGAGAACAGCCCTCAGCTGACAACCAGCAAGGAAGTGAGGACCTCATTCCTACAACCTCCAGGAATTGTATTCTGTCAACAGCAAGGAAATGGATTCTCCCCAGAGCCTCTAGAAAGAAACGCAGCACTGCTGACACTCATTTTAGTGATGTGAGATCCATGTCAGACTTCTGACCTACAGAACTGTGAGATTACAAGTGTGTGTTATTCTAAGACCTCACATTTGTGGTCATTTTTTATGGCAGCAATTGAAAACTAAAACGTTGCTCAAATTCTCATGAACAAAGCAAGTGTGTGTTGGGATTCTATTCTTTGGCACATAGTCTATGTTCCGAATAAGTAAACAATATAACAGTACTATTTCACACATGAAACCCCAGGTCCGTGTAACCATGTAAAAAGAAGCTGGTAGGAACAGAGACTAAGAATAAGGACTGTTCCTCCTCAGTGTGTAGAAGGGACAACCCTGTCATATGGTGGAGTATCATATCTCAAGGTGACTATAGAGCCTCGTGTTGGTGGGTCAATGGCACTGCACCCTTCCATTATGATTTACAGAAAAGAATGAAGGCAATGGGCCAACCCCTATGGGATTCATTGTCCAGTCATGTCCTGTCACCCAGAAATAGCCCGATAGAACAAGGATATGGACTTTTGTAAAAAATCTGTGCCAGTCATGGAATAATCTTGGGAGATTGGACTACACTGTGCTGTGAATAAGCAACAACTTCATGATGCTATTTCCCCTACTAACATAATCCTAGGTGCAAAACGGAAGTGAAAGGGTGTGAGCTGGGGGTGGTGAGGGGTTGTGCAAGGCTCACTGTTCTACCTAGTGATCTCCTGGATTGTTCTTAGCTTGTTTTCTGTCCTTGTAACTCCCTTGTTTAACACTCAGAGGTAGTAGCTAAGAACACACACTTAACGTGCAAGGCATTGTGCTGTATGATTTACGTGGAATAACTCATTTAGTCATCATGACAACCCTGTGAGTAAAGTGCTGTGTTGTTTCATTTTTTTACATTATGTACATTTTGTACATTAGGCAACCCAGCTGCAATGACGTAGATGGTGGGGCTGGAATTTGAACACACGCAGTTTACATTCAGTGCTCCTGCCCTGAACCACAGTGCTACATTACCTGTCAGCAGAGGAATGTTTCCAGGGAAGAACACAAAAGTTATTCCACCAAACTGGAAATTGTGATGACCTCCCAGACATTTTGGGGTTCTCGTGTTCCCAAGAGAAGATGCAAAAAGTAATTTTGCAATGTTAGAGGGGATGGTTGATCCCTAGTATCAAGATGAAATAAGGTCACTGCTGCAAAAGAGGAGCAGGGAAGAGAAAGGAAATCAATGCGAGGGCTCTCCTGAGACACCTCTAGTGGTCTCATCTGTAGCCGTGAAAATTTATGAAGGTCTCTGCAGGCAGGGTCAATCGCTCAGTTCCTTCAGAAATGAAGGCATGCGTCAAGAGCGCCACCACACCCCGAACAGAATCCCAACTAGTGAAGTTGCTAACTAAAGTCAAGGGATGGGGGCTCCTGGGTCACAGTTTGTGAGTTCCAGCCCTGCATCATTCTCTGTGCTGGCAGTGCAGAGCCTGCTTGGGATTCTCTCTCTCTCTCTCTCTCTCTCTCTCTCTCTCTCTCTCTCTAAATAAGTAAACTTAAAAAAATAAATTCAAGAGATATACAAAATGGGTAATAGACAAAGGAAATCATAAAAATGAACTACAGGATCATAAGCAGCTATAGAAAGCAACAGAGACAGGCATCCCTGCTTTTTAAAAGTTTGCATCAGGCTACTTTGCTTTGATGAAAGACCTACATTAGTACCTGTTTTCATGAACCTGCAAGAAATCCAGAGAGTTTTTTCACTTTTACAATAAAGGGAAACAGCAAAAATAGCATCTAGTGTTTGTTTTGCGGCGAACGCCATAGAGAGAACGGGCACCCCGAGCATGGAGAGTGGCCCTGCCCAGTTCACTCAGGTCAGCATCAAGCCGCCGTAGCTTTGAACTGTGTCTGTGAGCACCTGTGCTTAATCTCGGTTTATTTTGTGCATCCATTAGCATGATGTGTCCTAAAGCATCAGAAAACCCTAAGTACAAATGTTAAATAGGGCTTTTTTTATGAAGGGAGGACTAGGATGGTTTTTCTAGCTGCAGGCCACTAGAGCTCCCCACTCTGTTGTTTTGCAAAGTAACCAAAATCATGACTTTCTTATGTCACCCTTTTTGAGATAGTCCTCTTCTGACCTCCTCCCTCACTCTAACGTTTATCAGTGGCTCTATGATTTCTACTTTTATTGGAAATGTTTCCCCTGGTTCTTTGGTGATATCCTCGTTTTTAGATTTCTTTAAATTGGGGAAATTAAGGGAAAAATAAAAACACTTTTGTTTCTGTCACCATCTTCTTTTTAGAAACATATTAGATAAGTACATAGACAATCACCTATGACTCTGAATTCACCTGTCGTCTTGTTACTATGTCATAAGTTGTCCTCCACAATAGAGAGCAGCAGAGAGCCTCCTATGCCCTGCTAAGGAGTTAGGGCTTCATGCTGTGGGCTCGTAAGAGGCAATGGATGGTTTTCAAGAGGAAAATGGCAGGACTGGATTTGCAACTTTGAAGATAGTGATCTGTGATGGATGTGATCAATATGGCACATGGGTGTCCCACGTCCATCCCACCCTCTCTATAGTGGGCCTTCCTGTATGTTAGATGGTAAAATACTAAAAAATACGTTTCCCAGGCTCTTTCAGGTGTATTTTAAGACTTAGGTTCAGGCAATTACATCAACGCATGCAAGATCTAGAAGGCAGAGGTGGGACCACCTCACAGGTGTCTGTTGTCTTCTGCTGGCAAGCAGGGCCGTGACGTATGGCACTTGTGCAACACGTTCCAGAATCCATTCACTAGCTTCTTGGATGCCAAGATATTGAACATAGGGCATCCCCCCTGCCCCTTTTTTCCCCATATGCTCTAGCAGGATAGATGTGGCTTTTGAGACAAGCCATAATGGTGGTAATATCCTGATTCCTGGACTTGACCAAAAATGGCATGTCCCCAAAACCAAACATTCTAGGGTTTGTTTGTTTTTTTGGGTTTTTTTCTCAATTCCATACTTCTAAGATTGGGCAGCTTCCAATCCTAGGAAGCATCTTCCCGGGTGGATAAATTCTGCAGGATTTTACAATTATTTCTAGAAGCCCAGTCTAAAACATGCTCCTCCAGACTTTTCAGCACTACCCAACTCTCAATATCTTATCTATTTTTTCTTTTTTTTTTTGCTTTAAGAGAGATATTATGGTTCTTGTCTCCACAGAGACAAAGTTTCTAGGAAATCAAGAATAGGAGTGTTACAGGAGCAGGATCAGGGTAATCAGGAAAGACTCCATAATCTATAGAGGATGGGCACCACAACTTGAAAGATGGATAGGAATTGAATAGACAGGAGGATGGTGGGCATTTCAAGCTGGGGTGGTCGCTTTTAGCAAGTGCTCAGAGACCAAATTATCATTATTTTTGTGTGGGACAACAAGGAAGCCAGACTAACTGTAAGGAAGGATATGCACAGAGGACCTATAGGGTATAATATTTTAATTTTGGAAATCCTGAATTTATCTTAATAAAGTTGATTCATCTTGTTTCCATGGAAGGGTTAGACATTATGGGGCTCCAGAGCCACCCCTTCTGTGGCACCCCCACCGATAGCAGACAATTCATACCAAACATGACCCTTTTTTGCTATAACCAGACTGTCTTCAAATTCTCATAGAGCTCCAAACAGTTATTAACAGTCAATAGGACTGGACATGAGAAAAAGAATCTACGAGTTGTACCCAGGGTAATGAATGCTCTTCTACAAATACTAACAGTTATAATAAAATACTAACATACTCTGTTTATTTATTCACATAGTTTATTGTAAACACAATTAACAGTCTCATTCTTCTTAGACACAACAATAATGATTCAGCGCTTGAACTCTTAAAAGAGCAACATATAGTTGTCCGTGACTAAATACAATTTTCAGAAGGCATAAGCAGATTGTGTCAATAGTCTGTCCCCGTGACAGACTCTGAAGTGCCTCTAATTCTTATAAACATTTCCATGCACTGTGTTAAGTTCAAAATAAGTGACACGTGTTTAGCATTACATGTTGTAGAAACTCTAAGATTAATTTCAAAAAGATCAAATAAATCAACACTCAGAGATGCGTGTAATTCTTATAAACATTCTTTGCATCCTCATCCCCTGTCACTGCCAACATTTATAAACCAAACCAACTATGGGCTTGCCAGTTCACTGGCTGTAGTGATCCCATGAACATCAGGCCCCACCATTCCCTGGAAAGCGTACTTCACCATTGGAAAATGACAGACTTGTCATCCTCGCTGGGGCTTCAGTTCTTGGGATAACAGATGACAAAAATATATACATATGTATATATATATATATATATATACACACATATAGGTATATATATTTACATATCCATATATACATATACATGTGTATATATATACACGTATGTTTATATATATATGCACACATATATATATTTATACATATACACATATATATGTGTATTTACATATACATATATATGTGTATATATATATGTAAAATCCTGCAGAATTTATCCACCTGGGAAGATGCTTCCTAAGATTGGAAGCTTCCCGATCTTACAGGTAAGGAATCAAGAAAAAAATCCTAGAACGTTTGGTTTCAGGACAAGCCATTTTTGGTAAAGTTCAGGAATTATGATGTTACCATCATTACAATATATATAATATATATTGTATTATATATAATATATACATTTTATATTTTATATCTTATGTATAATATACACACACACATATATAAATATATACATATAATATATATATATTTTTAATGGACTCTGGAGTCAGAGTGACCTTACTCCTAGATATGAAGGGATTGATAAGTCCTAGGAGGGATAATGGAGTCCAGAAAATGAAATTTTAAACTTCTTTGGGAGTAGCCCCACTAAGTGGGAGTGTGGTGACATTTCCTTACAAGGTATCCTGGAGGGTGTGCAATACAGGGATGGAGCCTGTAGACTGCCAATGCATGAGTCTGAGTGTCTTCTCTGTGGGAGTTATGTGTGAAACCATGTGACCGGCTCCAAAGGAAACAATTCACAGGGAGAGAGGAGCCTTTGGGGATCTGTGACTGCAACCCCCTCCCACCTCCACCACTATGGCCCTAGACTGTCACCACCCCCCACCCATGGATCAACCCAGCACCCTTCTGCCTGGTGAGCCTGGGTCCATCCTTGCTCTTCCTACAAAGTATTTCCAACACCGAAGCCCCGAGGTAAATCAGATTGTGTCATTCTCGTGTCTTGCTCGAGGCTCTCAGATGGCTTACACATCATTTAGAGCAGTGTTTCTTAAACCAGTGGGTATCAGAATCACCGGAGGGCTCGTGAAAGCACAGATTTCCTCACGGCAGTCTTCACCTCCTTCGATTCTTTGTCCAAACATGCCTCCACCAGGACCTCCCTGACCATCCTGCTTAAAACTGCCCATTTTTTCCCACCTTAACATCTTATTTCCCATTGATGATTTTTTTTCCATAACACTTACCACTGACATGCCATATTTTACTTATTTACTTACACACTTTTTTGTCTTCTCATCCACCAACTTGCACTAAACCATAAGGCCTCTCAGAATGGGAGGCTTATCAATTTGAAAAATCTGTTTGGTTTGCTATTATATCTCACATCTAAAGGAGGTCCTGGTGCCTAATAGGTGCTCAATATTTGTTTATCAAATAAGTAATGAAGTCCAAGAGACAAAAGGAAAATTTGGGTAAGTTTAAGTTCCGTAGAAGCCAAGCTAGAAAATAATTTCAAAAGGAGATTTCAAGATAAATAATAATATTATGTGCAGCAAAGAGTCTGAGTTAGATGGGACACTGAGGAAATGTCCTTTATACCTAGTACTTTTTGTATCTCATTAAAAAATTCTTCCTTACCTTGAGTTCATGAGGGTACTCTATTTTATCATCTAAAAGCAATATAATTTTTAAATTTATTCTTTTAGTCAGAAGAAAGTGCTAAGAAAAATGTATGGGGAAGTCCCATGCATCCTTCACCCAGCCTCCCTCAATGTCAGCACCTTGCATGGCTGGAGTTCATTATTACAACCAGGAAATTGATGTTACCACAATCTATACAACATACTCAGGTTGCACCAGCTTTGCATGCACTCATTTATGTATCTATGCATATGGGTGTGTATTTGTATTACCCTTTACAATGTTATCAAATGTGTAGCTTCATGGAACCACCACCACAATCAGTGTACTTAACCATATCATCATCGCAAGACTCTCTAATGCGTCCCCTTTACAGGTATCCTCCCTCCTTCCATCCTTATCTCTGGGTAACCATGAACCCATTCTCTATCTCTGTAAGTACGCTATTTCATGAATGCTATTTAAATGGAATTATGAAACACATATTCTTTAAACAATGGCTTAAAAAAAAAAAACTCAGTATAATTTCCTTGAGGCTCATCCAAGATGCTACAGTATCAAGTTCACTCCTTTTCACTGCTGCTGGTAACCCATGACATGAATGTAACTATAGCTTATTTAATCTTCCATTTAACTAAGGACATTGGGTAGTTACTGGTTTGGGGCTATTACAGATACAGCTGTTCTGAATATTCTTGTACAAGCTTTTGTGTGAAAATGAGTTTTCAGTTCTCTAGAGTAAATGCCTAAATGTAGGGTCCAATGTAAGTCTACTTTTTTGTTTTAAAGAAAATGCCAAATTATTTTCCATAGTGGTTGTACCACTTTACATTCCTACCAGCAATATACCTGTGAACCAGTTTCTCTACATCGTTGCCGGTATTTGGTGTTATCACTTTTGTTTACTTTAGCCATTTTGATAGGTGTGTAGTGCTAGCTCATGGTTTTAATTTGCATTTCTCTCCTGGCTAATAATGTCAGACGTCATGTTCTTATATGTCATCTGTATATGCTCTTTGAGTAAATGTCTGTTCATGGATTTTGCCCATTTCCTACGTGGATTGTTTTTTTAATGTTGAGTTTTGATAGTTATTTATGTATTCTGGATACAAGTCCTTTGTTAGACATGTGGTTTGCAAATATTTTCTTCCAGTCTGATTTATTTTTTTGTCCACTTAATAGAGTGTTTTGCAGAGCAAAATTTTTAATTTTCATGAGGCCAATTTATTATTCTTTCCTTTTACATATTTTTCTTTTGATAGTTGAGTCTAAGAACTCTTTGTCTAGGTTTAGAACCCAAAGGTTTTCTGCTTTGCTTTTTACCTAGAATTTGGTCATTTTGCAAAATTCATTTTGCCTTGATATCTGTATATAAGATGTGTGGTTTAAGTCAAGGTCTATTTTGTGTAGAGGGTAGCTCTAGCACCATTTACTGAAAAGGCTATCCCTTCTCCATTAGTTGCTTTTGCTTTGTTAAAAATTGGTTAGATATTTTTGTGTGGATCTATTTCTGGGTTCTTTATTCTGTGGCATTGATCTATGTATCTATCCCTCTACTAGTACTGTGTTTCTTGAATATTCTAGCCATATAGTAAGACTTAACATAGGAGAGGGTCTCTCCACTTTATTCTTCTTCAAAATTGTTTTGGCTACTCTGGAGCCTTTCTCTTTCCATAAATATTTTATTTTATTTTATTTTATTTTATTTTATTTTATTTTATTTTATTTTATTTTATTTTATTTTATTTTATTTTATTTTATTTTATTTTATTTTATTTTTTTAACGTTTATTTATTTTTGAGACAGGGAGAGACAGCATGAATGGGGGAGGGTCAGAGAGAGAGGGAGACACAGAATCGGAAACAGGCTCCAGGCTCCGAGCTGTCAGCACAGAGCCTGACGCGGGGCTCGAACTCACCGACCGCAAGATCACGACCTGAGCCGAAGTCGGATGCTTAACCGACTGAGCCACCCAGGTGCCCCGTTTCCATAAATATTTTATAATAAGCTTGTCTGTGTCTACAAAAAAAAAAAAAAAAAAAAAGCTTGCTGCCACCAGATTCAAGGTTGACCCTGCTTTTCTTTAGAACTGAAAAATAATGGGGCGCCTGGGTGGCTCAGTTGGTTAAGCGTCCGACTTCAGGTCAGGTCACGATCTCACGGTCTGTGAGTTCGAGCCCTGCGTTGGGCTCTGGGCTGATGGCTCAGAGCCTGGAGCCTGCTTCCGATTCTGTGTCTCCCTCTCTCTCTGCCCCTCCCCCGTTCATGCTCTGTCTCTCTCTGTCTCAAAAATAAATAAATGTTAAAAAAAAATTTTTAAAAAAAGAACTGAAAAATAAGTGATCCTCTGTCATTCAAATTGGTGGTCTTTTATAGATAATGCATCATTTCTTTCTGGCTGTTTTTAAGATATTTTTTCTCCTTCATTAGCTTTCAGAAGTTTAATTATGATGTGTTTTTTTATGGTTTTCTTTTGGTTTATCCTATTTGGGGTTCACTCAGCTTCATGGATCTGTAGGTCTTTGCCTTTCACCTCTTTGGAAAGTTTTCAGCTATTATTTCTCCTTGAACTCCAATATGAATCCAACAATATGATTTGTTACATAAATCCCTGAGACTATTCTTTTTTTTGTTTTTCAGTCTATTTTCTCTTGATTGTCAGATTGAACAAATTCTATTGATTTATCTCCAAGTTCATGGATTCTGTGCTTTGTCATCTGCACTCTGTATTTGATTCCATCTAGCAAGGTTTTTTTTTTTAAAGTTATTGTATTTTTGACTTTTATAATGTCTGTTTGGTTCTTTTTTATAACTTATATTTCGTTGCTGAGATTTTCTATCATTTTTATTACTTCAAGATAATTTATAATTGATTACTGGAGCAGTTTTATGGGAGTTGCTTTAAAATTCTTGTCAGATAATTCCAACATCTTGGGACTAGCATGTGTTGATTGTCTTTTCTCTTTCAAGTTGTGGGCCTGTTGGTTGCTTAGTAGGAAGAATCATTTTTTATTGTATTCCAGACATTTTGGTTGTTACGTTAGGGGACTCTTGATCCCATCCAAATTTATTTTAGCGGAAAGTTACCCTTTTAAAGTTTAGCATATGCGTTCTGCCCTACTTGTGTGACTTCAGTTCTAATGAAACTTTAGTTTTCTGAGTCCTTGCAACATTACTTGGCTTGCTTTGTTTCTTCTTGTGCTGTGAGGACACTTGTTCAAAGCTCAGTACTGTCTAGAGTGGCAGAAGTTACTTCCTAAAGCCGCCTGCTGTTACTGGGAGACATTTGCTCGAAAAGAGAAAAACCCTTGGCCTGGGTGTCTTTTGCCACTAGGTTGAAGACAGAGAGACATAGGGTTTCACTGCTGCTGCTGTTGGAGGGGATAACCCACCAGCGCTCCAGTTGTGCAGCAGGGAATGGGGCAGCCTAGGGCTTCACTGCTGCACATGGGTTAGACCACTCACTGAGCCTGGTTTATGGAGCCCAAGCTGGATGGTCTGGGGATTTCTTGCTGCTGTTGCAAGCCAGTGGAACCACCCGCCAGGGTCCCAGGTGTGGAGAAGGGGTTGAGGTGGCTGTTTACCCTGCTGGATCCCCAAGCATGGAGCAGAAATTCAGGTCCCCCCCTAGGTCTCTCTTGGGATTAACCTTTTTCTTGGCCTTTTGCCAAAGACAGAAGGCTTCCCCCCCCCCCTTTTTTTTTCTTTTCTTTTTTTCTTTCCTATGTCCACCTGACAGTGGTTCTGGGTTTTAGGCTTCTCCAGTGCCCAGTTCAAGGGTAGGTGAGAAATAGAAAGAAAACCCAGGGAACTCACCCACCAATAGTCATTGCTCAAGTCCTGGGGTCTCTAGCCAGTCTGCCTTTTTCTTTCCAGCTTTCAGAGTTCTTTTTATCATTTTCTACTTAATAATTTCTGGGTATTTAGTTATATTTGGAGAGGAGGAGCAGGGAAAAAGCCAATCTATGGTATCTTGTTCTGGAACTGAAATTCCAGAAAGCAATATAATTTTGACTTCATAACCAGGTCTTTAATCTATCTGAAATTGATTTTGGTGTATGATATGAGACAGATATCTAATTTCTTTTTCTCTCATATGGATATCCAATTGTCTTGGCACCATTTTTGAAAAGTGTGTCTTTTATCTAATGCTCTGTGGTGCTCGCGTCTGTGCTGTATGAAGAGTCTGTTGCTTGGCTTGCTCTCGTCCCAGCAGCAACACAGCACACACTTAAGTATCCCATCTTTATAGTAAATATTCTAACACATTTTAAAAATTTATATTTATTTTGCATCCAATAAACTTGTTAAAACTCTTATTCAGTTTTAAAATGTTTCTGTGGATTTGGGGGGGGGGGAGTAGGGAGAATTTTCTATGCAAGGCTGTATCATTTTTAAATGATGACCTTTTATTTCCCTTTTCAATCATTTGGTCGGGGGAGGTTCTTGTCGTGCTGGCCAAAACCTCTAGTGCAGTGTTGAATTGATGGAAGCGGAGTTGTGTAATTTCTTGTCTTGTTTTTGCTCTCAAAAGAAAAGCTTTTAGAGCTTCACTGTTAAGTATGGTGTTTGCTATAGGTTTTGGTAAATATAATCTGTGAAAAGAAAGAGGTTTCCTTCCATTCCTACTTGGCTAAGTGTTTTCTTATTATCATGAATGGATAATAAATTTTACAAAAAAATAAAGGAATAGGAAAAGACATATTATGCTAACACTGGTTAAAAGAACACTGTAGTGCTTATATTAATACCACACCATGTAGATTTCATAGCAAAGAATATTACCATGGAAATTATTTTCTTCTTTTTCTTTTTTTTTTCCTGTTTTTTTAAGAGAGGGGGAAGGGAGGGGTGGAGGGAGAGAGAGAGAATATTGAGAGGCTCCCCAGAGTGGAGCCTAAGGTGGGGCTCAATTCCACGACCGTGAGATCATGACCTGGGCCGAAATCAAGAGTCGCATGCTTAACCGACTGAACCACCCAGGCGCCCCAGTTATTGCCTTCTTGAAATACTTTGTTTCCGTTTTCCTGCGTGACCAATAGATTCTTAAAAATACAAGATGTGTACTTAAACTATCAAAGCCAAATATGAATATCTTACCAATATCAGACAATATAAAGACCTTAGAACACAATACAGTATCTCCAATAATTCTACATTTTTATAAATTTAAACTGCAAGACTACAGGGCCACCTGGGTGGCTCAGTCTGTTAAGTGTCTAACTCTTGATTTTGGGTCAGGTCATGATCTCACGGTTTGTGGGATTGAGCCCCATGTCAGGCTCCACACTCAGCATGAACCCTGCTTGCGATTCTCTCTCTCTTCTCTCTCTGCCCCTCCCCCTGCTCATGCTCTCTCTCTAAAAAAAATAAACATTAAAAAAAAAACTGCGAGACTATATTGTTATTGTTTTGTACATTCAACATTCATGTGGGTTTACTCACTTATTGAGAACCTTCCTCCCTCTTGATCCCTTTCTGCATTTCATGCCTTCTATCTGGAATCATTTTCTTTCTGCCTGAAATACATCATTTGGAATTTCTTTTACTGAG
This sequence comes from Felis catus, assembly GCF_018350175.1. Lineage (NCBI taxonomy): Eukaryota > Metazoa > Chordata > Mammalia > Carnivora > Felidae > Felis > Felis catus. Next base: position 13,746,484 of record NC_058377.1, on the reverse strand, counting down.
GGTCTATTGAGGACAATTCTGCTTTGCTTACCTGAAAATGTCCTTATTTATCCTCATTGTTGGAAGATATTTTTACTGGGTATAGAATTTTTCATTAGCTATCAAATTTTGTCAGCGTATCGAAGCCATGATTCTTCTGTAGTCTAGCCTCCTTTATTATTGTTGAGAAGTCAGCAACTAGTCTAACTCGACCATTTGGAAACGATCTGCCTTTCTTTCGTGACCATTATTAAGAATTCCTTTTTTTCTCTGGTGTTCTCTGATGTAGCTAAGTGTTTTCTTTGTCTGAATTGAGATTTATAAGGATTCTTGAATTTGCGGATTCACGACATTCATTGGTCCTGAAAATTTTTATCCATGCTTTCTTCACCTGTTTCTTCTACTCTGTCTTCTCTCTCCTCTCTTGAGATTCAGATTAAATTTATGTTATCCTCTCTTCTTCCATCTGTATATAACTTAACTACCCTTTGGCATTCTGTACTTTTTTTTGTCTCTTCATGACGTACATAGTCTGTTTTCTTCTGACATGTTTTCCACCTTACTAATTTTTTTCTCTAACTTTGTTTAATCCTGCAGTGAAATTCATTCTTTGGATTTTTAATTTGGGCAGTTGGATTTTTCATTTTCAGAAGTTCTTTTTTAATAAAAAATGTAACGAGCCAATCTTTATCATTTCCTGCTCGTACACATTTATTCGCACTTCTTTCTTAATTCCTTAAACAGTGTCACGGATGCTGTGCTGCCATGCCCATCTGCCTTTCAGGACTAAGGAATGAATTTACTCAGCTGATGGGAATCTTACTATCTGACAGTCTCTTTGAAACTTGCCCTGGTTGAAAAGAAATTACTTCCAGAGGTGATCTATCGCTAAAGACTGGTTGTCATGAGAATTTAAAGACCTGACTCCCTATCTCCAACTCAGGGCATCTCTGATGGGCCATCCTAGCTTCAGAGCCCCTCCTGCTATTGGCTGAAGCCATGGTGACCAGCCTGACAGCTCCCTCTGCCCAATCCTGCTTTCTTTCCTTCCCCCATCAGGTGTTGACACCCAGCAAACCTTCTAAACTCTAATGTCCATCTCAGAGTCATCCCAGCTTCCCTGGGAATCTAAGCCGCAACACAGAGTAAGCATAAGTTACAGTGTAATGTATGTCTGATCATTTTAATACTAAAGTCCCTGCAGGTACAAGATACATTTCTATTGTTTGTTGTTTCTCCTTTTTGCACTCATTATGGCTTTTTTTTTTCTTTTGACTTGGATATCTATGATTTTATGATACCTGTTATATTTTAAATAATTATTTGTAATATTTGAGGTTCAAGGATAAAATGGAGACAATTTCCATTCCTTCCTCCAAGTGCCATGAATCGGTATAGGGCCACCTCATACCCAGTTCATGCCCTGAGGATCCCTGAACCCAGGAGACATGAAACGGAACTACAAATCTGTAAAAAGGCTGGATTCCTTTTGGTTCATATTTATACCAGCTTGTGGAACACAGTACCTATTAGACTTCAAACCTCGTACAGGTCTTAGATTTTGATTTCTGTCATCTTCCATCCATAAGGACTTCAAACAAAAGTTCAGAATTCCCCAAATTGTCAATGCTTTCTTTAAATTTTTTTAATGTTGGGGCGCCTGGGTGGCTCAGTCAGTTAAGCAGCCGACTTCGGCTCAGGTCATGATCTCGCAGTCCGTGAGTTCGAGCCCTGCGTCGGGCTCTGTGCTGACAGCTCAGAGCCTGGAGCCTGTTTCGGATTCTGTGTCTCCCTCTCTCTGACCCTCCCCTGTTCATGCTCTGTCTCTCTCTGTCTCAAAAATAAAATCAATGTTAAAAAATTTTTTTTTAATTTTTTTAATGTTTAATTTTTGAGAGAGAGAGAGAGAGAAAGAAAGAGAGCAAAAGAGAGTGGGGGAGGGGCAGAGAAAGAGGGACAGAGAATCCAAAGCAGGCTCCAGTCTCCACATTGTCAGCACAGTGCCCAGTGCTGGGCTTGAACTCATGAACTATGAGATCATGACCTGAGCTGAAGTTGGCCACTTAACCAACTGAGCCACCCAGGCGCCCCTGGCCCATGCTTTTAAAGCAAAAATGTCTTCTGTGTGATCTTTACCTCTCACATTTTCCCTTAATTAAATTTCTTGATAATTCCATGCTATCTTGTTACCTATTTGATACTTGAAGAGGACTTGTAGTTTTTTCTCAGTGGCTAATTAGAGCCAAATAACCTATCCCACTTTTATGGGAAGCTAAAATAACCTGTCCCATCCAATTCATGCAGGCATTTTTGGGAGTATGAAATATCAAAGAGTGGCAGGGAAAAAATTCAGATAGCCAGAATGGAGCAGTGGCAACCAGTTTGCCTTTTTTTTTTTCCTGCAAAAACACTGTAAGCTTCCTTCTGATTTCAAAATAAAAGAGCACCAAGATGGGTGAGTGATGTCTGCCATGGTCACAGGAGGTGGTGAACCACAGGAGGGGCAGTCCTTGGACTAGATGATTCTGAAAATTGCTTCCAGTTGTATGGGCATCTGAATTCATGAAAATGAAGAGCCGTCTATCCCCTGAACTTAAGCCACTCCTCTGAACTTGAGCCACTCCCTTCATTTTATAAACTGCTCAGCCTGAGTTTAAGGCTCCCCATGCTTTCATTTGAAGCAGATCCCCAGATTCTCCCTCTGCTTTACCACGTGCGTCACAAACCATAGCCAGTTAGACTCTTGTCGACCCCTACACATGCTTGCAGCTTTCTGTCTCCACCAGCTTGACTCAGACTCACTGCTCAGGACAACTTCCTCCCCATCTGCACACACAGAAATTCTGGACGTTCCTCTAACCTAGTTCAAATGTCACCTCCTCTGCAGAGCTCTCTTTGCTCCCGCTATGGAGCGGGCTCCTTCTTTTGATCTCTCAAAGCATCTGAAACCTTTCCGGCCACCTTTACCTTTCTCTCTCTTTTTCCCACGTTATTTAAGGTCTTTGTTTAATCTCCTGTCCTATATTGTTAGATGCAAGAAGCTCAGGCTGGGACTGTTTTACCTTTGTATCTGACATAGCTAAGTCCTCAGTGCATCCTCGTCCACGGAAGAATGAAGGAGAAAAGTCCTATTCTCTCATGTTATATGTCCTTCAGACTTTGGCGGGGGGGGGGGGGGGGGGGGGGGGGGGGAGGGAGTGGGGGGGAGGCTGGTGCTCGCATTCCAAGGGGTAACTGCAGATCCTCTGAGCTATGCCCACCTCTCCCTGAGGTTCCAGGACAGCTGTTTGTAGGACCTCATACGGGAGCACAGAAGGTGGGACCAGGAGTCGCATAGCTGTTTCTAGAGGCCAGACATGAAGGCGGGAGCAGGGCATGCCTGGTTTGCCGTCACCCACCAGCAGCAGGGCTGGCCAGGCCAAGCGTAGTTGAGCATTTAAAATACATTAAAGGCCTGCTCCCTTTGAAGTTGGAAACTATCTCTATTTAATCAGAGAGAAACAACTTTTCAAAAGATTTTTTCCCCTCTTTTTTACCTTCAGCTTGCTGGCTTCTCCTGTGGTTAGTAGCATGAATAAAACATGCATATCCCAATTAAATCTTGATTTAATTTCACTTCTTTGCAAAGCTGATGAACTCGAGTGCTTTCATAAAGACACTGAGCATTAGCATTCTTTTGTTATGCACAATCCATTCCGAGGAACAAGGGGCTAAAAATAATCAGGCGCCTCTCTCCTGGCCTTGCCAAGCTCTCAGTGAGTTAGGGAGAAAGGAAAACACACGCATGCACACACACACACACACACACACACACACACACACACACTCACTCACACATCTCCAGCCAGGCTAATCCTCCCTGCGGAGACCTCCTGGTAACTGTGGAGAATGAGAGCCGCTTTTGACCACAAGGAGTATCTTTGGGTTGGAAGAGAAGCACAGTCTACAAAAATGACTGAGTGACTCTTGGACACTTCACCTGGAATAAACAGTAGCCCATGGTGATCTGAGAGCTCCTTCCTTCTCCTGCTTCGGACGAGGCACCAAAAGCAGAAAGTTCTGGACCAACCTATACCATCCCAGAGGTCTGAGTGAGCTTCTTGGTTAGCCACTTTCTTTTGAGTTTGAAAAATACAGGGGCACCTGGGTGGCTCTGTCAATTAAGCATCTGACTTCAGCTCAGGTCATGATCTCACAGTCCATGAGTTCGAGCCCCGTGTCGGGCTCTGTGCTAATAGCTCATAACCTGGAGCCTGCTTCTGATTCTGTGTCTCCCTCTGTCTTGGCCCCTCCCCCACTCATGCTCTGTCTCCCTCTCTCTCTCAAAAACTAAATAAACATTAAAAAGATTTTTAAAAGAAAAATACAAAGATCCCCCGTAAGTTTGTCTTCATTTCAAAAAAATAAATCTGTGTTAGATACTGGGAGGAAATAGGTGAACATGTTTATCAGTGGCTATTCCCGGATTATGGATTGTTTTGTTGTATTATTCCTGATATTTTATAGTTTCTGAACTCTCCTTAGTGTAAATATATTTTACAATAAGAAAAAGTGATTATTTTAAAGAGACACATTTATTGAACCACCCTCCTAGATTGAGGAGGAACAACTATCTAAGAAATGGCCCCTAACTTCAAGTTTTTACGCTCCTTAAGGTAACTAATAAGAAAGACTGAATATAGAAGCCTCAGTTCTAAGCTGTGCAGAAGCTCGCAGCGATTAAAGAACTTCCAGAGGAGGTGACACTAGAAACCTATAGATCTCCGGGTTTGAGGGACTGTAGGAGTCATGTAGACCAACTCTACTCTTGGTGATTAAATTTCACCTTCATCAGCCCCCCTGAATGACCCACTGGTGAACATCGTCAGTTCCTGACCAGAAACTTGATACTCTTCAAGTCATTCTGCTCCGTTTTTTGGTTTCTTCCACCACCTGGAAGATCTGTCTTACATTGAGCTGAACCGTTTCCCTGGTGGCTCTGATTTTGCCTCCTGGGGTCACATGTACTAGATGAGCCACCTCTTCCAGAGCACAGCTCTTTGATTTTACATCAGCTTTTGATGTCTTTCTTCTCTCTTGTCTTCTTTTCTTGACTGAACAATTATAGTTTCTTCAACCACACCTCAAATGGTATGACTTGCAACTGATAAGGGCTTTGAAAAATGGGCCAAATACACACAAAATGAGAGAAGAAAGAATGGACTTTCTCAGCAAGGAAAATGGTACAGACAAGACGTAGATTCTGAGTGTGTGGACTGATCTAGAAGAAACCAGTCTACTGGGGCTGAGTTTAATGAGGGCCTTGATGAAAGGTACAGGTGAAGAGGTAGGAGGGAGGTCTCTGGGGAAAACCTGGGTTGTAAACTGATTCTGGCTGTAGCACCACACCCCACTCACTGAACAGTTTCTTTCGTTCCAAGAGGGGCCTGCTCTGAGATTCAGGGGATCTCTTTGCAGCCAGGTGCTCCTGCTTCATGACCGCCCAGGTCATGTGGATCCAGTAGGGGAGAGCCAGGGAGAAGAGGGCAGTGGTGAGATGCTCAGTGTTTGGTTACTGCAGACAGTCTCTCTCTCAGCTGCTGACTTTCCCTGTGATCTGACCAGCAAATAACAGATAGTACGCAGCCAGCCTGTGGAGGAAGACTCCCTGAGTCCTCCATATTGTCGGGAATACAGCTGTCAGGTTGGCTAAACTGGAGGTGGGGTTGTAGAGCTAAGGTCTAAAGAGCCCGTCCGTGAGATAGAGATCATTTTCAGGGTTTGTGCATGGAGCATCATGGGAAAGAAGAGGGGCCACAGAAGCATGACAGACCAGGGCAGGCAAGGGACAGAGATCGGGGGTGCAGAGAAGGGGTCGGGGGACGCACCTAAGGGTGATTCCCACCTGGGAAGTCACCCCTCACCCTCTGACTCCTCCAATCACATGGAGCCGTAGTGACTATCCAAGGATGTAATGGACGCAGTGACAACGGTGCAAAGGCTGTACGCACTCAGCTCATCACAGTGGTGAAAAAGGCAAGCATGGCATGTGGGGAACCTGCAGCAAAGTACCGGGGAAGTAGCCTGACTGGGGCCCATCCATCCCCTTCCCCCACACCTGGCTCCATCCTATACAACAAGAAACTTTGTGTGCATGTGTGTGAGGACCCCAGACCACAGGTCTGAGCTCCATCTGCTTGTCCTGCCTTCAAAATGCCAGTCTTTGGCTACCCTCAAGTCAAAGGGTGGGCACCAACAGACCTTGAAAAGAGGACTGTGCAGACCCTGGAAGTGAGATCAGGGCTATTTAAGAAGGAAATCTGGGTGCCCCGAGGACCTAAAACTTGGTCTTGAATGAGGGGCGTGCGATCTGGGTGGTCTCATCCTGTGAATGCCAAAGATGTGGGGACAGTAGGATGGGAGAAAGGCCAGTACCATCACCCTGGAAGCATGGAGCCCAGGGCCTGCCTGCACAGGGCTAAAGACAGTACTGATGACAAGTCTGGTGACCGGAAAACAATGAAGTAGAAGGAGCAAAGACTTTGGAACCACACAGGTCTGGGCTCAGGTTCTAGCTTTAACACTTAACCTCCTTCATCCTCCTTCAACCTCTTTGAATCACAGGCTCCTCCTGGACAAATCTGGGACCGCACACCTGCCTTGTGGGCTAATGAGATAGTGTTAGAAAATTCCTGCCATGTATCCATAAATGATGGTCATTGTTGCCTTTAACATGAAGTCACATGTCAAGGGACAGCCAACTCAGAGCAGTGACAAGACAGAGCAGAAGTCTTGGGGGAGAGGCAGGCTGAGTTTCCTTTGGGTGTTGAAGACCCTGCGGTAAGTTCAAATCTGCCCAGCCCAGATTCTGAGACCACACCTCAGAGGCCTTTGAAATTGCTCTGCATTATTTCATTTCATCAGGCTCCTGCTTACTGTTCAGTAAGACAAGTCTGCTGCTGTTTCAAATCTCCCAGACTGTCCCCCACCCTCCACGTTGCACAGACCACATTAGAGCTTTCTCGCACACAGGCTGCTCAATCCAAGCCTCAAACAGCTCATGCCAATAAACCGGTTCCCAAGACCCAGGAGGTGCACACTGTGGGAAATCTACACGCTCATAAAGAGACAGGACTGCTAATATGCTTACAGGTCGGGGGTCTTTCTCCCAAATTCAGATGAGATATTGCCACAGTAAAGGAAAATTGCTCAGACCTATCTTCCAAGCACGGACCAAGGAGGAATCCCCAAGACTTGGCTGACATAGCTCGTAAATCTCCCGCATTTCTGTTTGTCCCAACCTCCATCATCTCAAACAACATGTGGGGTTGTCACATTTTAAGAAAATAAATAAAATGAAATTATAGATTTGCTTTTGTGATCCTGATGTGCAGATTACATGTTATTACATTATGGATCTCACACCCCTCAATGCATTTGCACTATGGTATGATTATTGGATTTTGATGTATTGCCAACATCAGACCCAAATAAATATTTTTCTGTACTAAGTGATGCTGGGAAGGAAGGCACTTCTTAATCATACCAGCTTATTTAGGTGGTTTAGTAAGAAATGAAAGGAAATCAAAGTGAAGAAGAATAAAAACACCAAGTCCAGTCTTCCATGGCAAGTCTTGCGCACATCTAGTTCCCTAAACCCTAGAAAAATAAGCAGAGACCAAAATGAGGCCTGGAGCCTGCTCTGATTCTTAGTGTGATTCATGCATTCATTCCACAAATGTTTACTCAACACTCACTATGTTCCAGGCACTATTCTGGGTATCAGGGGGTAGGGCAGGCAACAAAGAAAACAGACAAAAATTCCTGCCTTCATAAAGCCTATGTTCTAGTAGAGAGAAAGGAAAAATAAGTAAGTAAAATACGCAGCATGTTAGTGGATATGTGCCTCAGAGAAAAACAAAAGTGGGGTATGTTTGGTAGCATTAAAAAAAATTTTTTAATGTTTGTTTACTTTTGAGAGAGAGACAGAGACAGAGTACGAGCAGGGGAGGAACAGAGAGAGGGAGACACAGAATCTCAAGCAGGCTCCAGGCACTGGGCTGTCAGCACAGAGCTCAACACGAGGCTTGAACCCACAAACCGTGAGATCATAACCTGAGCTGAAGTCAGACTCTTCACCACCTGAGCCCCCCCAGGGACCCCTATTTGGTAGCATTTTTAATAGGCAATCAGAAATGGCCTTATGTGAAGAGTGACATTGGACAGAAGCCTGGGAGGAAGAGAGGCAGCAAACCCTGGAGAGATCTGGGAGGAAGTGTGTTTCAGCAGGTGCAACAACAAGTGTAGAGACCCTGAGGTAGCATTGGGCCTGCAGTATTCAGAAAACAGTAGTCTGGAGCAAGTGTGAGCACGGGACAACGAAGGAGAAGGGAGGTCAGAGAGGTAAGGCAGATGGGGTGGCCAAATCGGTAGGGCTTTATAGGCCACTCTAATGACTCTGGACTATTCTAAGGTACAGTAATGGACAAAATAAACACTCTCCCTGCTTTTTCAGTGATTATGCTAGGATTGAGAGTACAGAAGTTGGCAACTACATAAAGGGGGAAGTGCCATCGTAAGGGGTGTTTGAGAGGAGAGATGTGCATGTGAGCTACATGCTTCTGGCCCGCCGCTGTCATCTTCACCCAAAATTCTCTCTTCTAAAGCTCTCTGGTTATCTGAGAGCAGCCTGATAACCATAAAGGGACCTGTAGGAGACCAATGGCCCTTCCGGAGATGGAAAAGTTCAAAAGGAAAGAGGGAGGGAATTCTGTTTGGACCCTTAAGGCTCTCTAGTAGGGGACCTGCTGATTGTGTTTCACTGCCAAGAAAGGCAAGAAAATGGACTGGGGGAGGGGGTCAAGGTGGGGGAAGGCGGACATCATAATATCACATGGCAAAGCTGAAGGAGCAACCTTTATTGGAGAAAGGTACAAGTCAAAACCAGCAAAAGAAGGCTCATGGGTCTTGTGGGTCAAGGTGGTGTGGATCAGACTGTGGGGTTGTGCTTCAGTAGAAAGATGCTCCTTCCAGTGTAAGCAGAACATTCCAGGAGCAGGATAAACAGGCAAGACCCAGGTGCCAGGCAGCCCGAGTGTAAACGCCAACTGTGTAGGGAGTTATCTGAGTGCCAGCTGTTAGCACCTGGAGACCTTTAAAAAGGTGGATTCTGGCTGCTGGGAGAAGAGGGACTCCACTCTCAGAGAAGATGAGTTAAAGCCCAACCCCTTCTGCTAGAGGAAAGGAGTCCATAGTCTATCCATTACCAGGGGATCTGAGCTTCAGATGACGACCCTGGACAATATGTCTGTCTCTCCCATTGAACTGCAGGTGGATCCTGAGCAAAAATTACTGGGTCAACCACAGTAGAATCCCACAGGGTCATAGAACAGTATGGACAACGTTCTGATGGAAGACACTTTAGGAAGCTCTTGGGTGGTAGAGGGAAATGCAGTGGCCTGAGTGTCACTGGTTACAGAGCCAGAATTGGTTCTTGGAGTTTGAGCAAATCATTTCACATTCTGACCAGCAATCTCTTTGCATGTAAAATAAGGCTTTTCACGCTCTGCTCCTAGAAATTTAAGGGATCCTAGAATGCACAAAGCATGTGGTTGAATTGAATAAGTGAGATCTCAGCCCCTAGGTAGCTAGTGAAGAGAAACAAGATATAGATCAAGTTTATAATTCAGGGCCAAGTGTGGTGGGTCTTCCAGAGAGTGAGAGAGTTCTCTGGAAGACCAGGTGATGGGTCAGTTGTTTCTGGAAGGGGCAATGGCAGCAAAGGGAGAAGGGAGGGCGGGGGCTGCTACTGCCTTAACAGAGAGAATAGCAGAAGCAGGGGTGAGGCGGGAGCGTGCAGGGCAAGGACTCCATGGGGTAGGAGGCAGTAGATACAGAGAATGAAGAAAGAGGTTGGGAACATGCTGGAGGGCCATGCCTGCCAGGGTAAGGAGGGTACCCTGAACAGTTAGGAGGAGGGGACACAGTATGTGGAGTCTAGTGCTTTAGGGGGGTCATTCTGGCAAACAGTGGCAGGTGGGGACAACACAAGGAGATGAGTAGCAGATGGTAAACTATTGCTGTAGAGTATAAGAGAGGTAATCGTCGGGAGTGGGGGCAGAAGAGGAGGAGTAAAGGAACATGTAAGCGACCGGAAGTGGAATAGTGGTCAAATCAACAGAACTTGACCACTGCCTGAGTGAGCAGGGCAGGAAAAGGCATGCGGAGAGAAAAACTGTGCTCTAAGGTTGAGTTCTGCCTGTAATTGGGAGGGTTGCGGTAGACACAAAGTAAGGAAAAGGCGAGTCCAAACAGACTGAGGCAGAATATGACAATTTTGGTGTTAAGCACATTGACTTTGAGTTGCTAGCAAACCATTGGGAATTTCTTCATCTACTGGCTGTTACTTTATTTTTCTATGCCTCAGTCTCTTTATCTGTTAAATGGGGATGTTATAGGATTTCAAACGTTGTGACAGGAAAATTATACATATACATAAATATAGATACACTGCACACAATAAATAGCCAACCAGCCATTATTACATTATTACAGCCAACATTATTATTATTATTATTATTATTATTATTATTATTATTATCATCATCATCTAGGTGGAAGTGTCCAGCTGAATGATAAAACCGCCAATCTGTTGCTCAGGACCAAAGAATTCTTTGCAAAAGGATTTATCATAGGATTGCTTTAAATAGAAACTCTCTTGGGGCACCTGGGTGGCTCAGTCAGTTAAGCATCCAGCATTGGCTCAGGTTACAATCTCACAGTTCGTGAGTTCGAGCCCCGCGTCAGGCTCTGTGCTGACAGCTCAGAGCCTGGAGTCTCCTTCCGATTCTGTGTCTCCCTCTCTCTCTGCCCCTCCCCCACTCATGCTCTGTCTCTTTCTTTCTCAAAAGTAAACATTAAAAAAATTTTTTTAAATACATAGTAACTTTCTCTATGCTTTTAAAAGAGTATTTCTTTTTTTCCCATTTTACTTGCAACCTTCCAGTAATCTATTTAATATGTTAAGTAAGGCACCCCCATAGTTAAAATGAAACCACTTTAATTCCTCAGTTGAAGACACTGAGACAAATTCCCTCTTGAAAAAGTCAGCCTGGGCATAGAAGTCTCTGAAAGAAGGTGTGTCCTTCCCAGGGCTGGTGATTCAGACAGCCATGGCTTGGGGCAGGGGCTGCGTATGGGAGAAGCAGAGAAAAGCTCTTTCTGGCAAAGAGGAGCTTAAAAGGTCTAGTGCCTGCTAGTGGCAAGGGAGGGAGGAGCAGCCTGTACCTGGGGGCAGTCTGATGGGAGCCCGGCTTCCAAGAAACACCAGCGCTCTAGGTCCCCACTAACCAGATTCAGAAGTCTTGGTCTGCAGACAGCCCCTGGCTTCAGATGGTTCAACTTTTTAAAGTTTATTTATTTATTTTGAGAGAGAGAGAGAGAGAGAGAAAGAGAGAAGATCCCAGGCAGGCTCTGTGCACAGAGCCTGACACGAGGCTCAAACCCACAAACTGTGATATCGTGACCTGAGCCAAAATCAAGAGTCGGACCCTTAACCAACTGAGCCACCCAGGTGCCTCAAGATGGTTCAACTTCATTATGATGGTGTGCAAGCGGTCCACATTCAGTGGAAACCATACTTTGGATTTTGGTGTTTGATCTTTCCCAGGGCCAGCACTATGCAGTCGGGTCCTGTCTTGTGATGGTGGACAGAAACAGAGCTCCCAGCCAACCACACAGTCTCAAGAGCCAACAGCCGATCCATTGACAACCATTCTGCACCTACACAACCATTGTTTTTCACTTTTAGTACAGTATTCAATCAATTACATGAGCTATTCAACACTATTATAAAATAGGCTTCGTGTTGGATGATGCTGCCCAACTGTAAGCTAATGTAAGTGTTCTGGGCACGTCCCAGGTGGACAAGACTAAGCTATGCTTAATAGCTTAGGTGTATTAAATGCATTTTCAACTTAATGATATTCTCAACTTACGCGTTTATTGGGGCATAACCCCATTGTAAGTCAACGAAGATCTACACATACGAGCATGAAGTGATCCCTAAAGACACAAGCTTCTTTTTTCACTTCATGCTCTGATAGAGTGTCTGCCTTGTTGTTGCTGTTGCCATTAGCTAACATAGATCCTAATGTGTTCAGCAATATGCAGTTCTAGTTAGAGAAGACTTCCTGGAGGAGGGGGCTCCCTAAAGGAATAGAGGCAGAAAGGAAAGGGATGGGTGAGGGGGGACATTTCTGGCCTTTTCAGGGGGAGAAGGAGCTTGCTCTGGGCAGACACTTTAGTGGCCCTGGGCTGCCGGCACCAGAAGCGTTAATGTGGGATGACAGCTTGGCCTGGTGTGGAGGCCTGTGTGCCCCCAGGAAACTCTCCAGGAAATTGCCCTACCCAACAGCTCCAGAATCTACCCCTCTTGCATATTTGGTTGACTTGAAACTTTTTTTTTTTTTAAATCAATGTACTCTCAGAGCCAGATAGGCTATTAAATAAATAAATAAATAGATAGATAGATAGATAGATAGATAGATAAAAGGAGTCCAAGGCAAAAGAAGGAACAGACTATTGCCATGTTCCCTGCATCCTCCTCCCAGCTCCCAGCACTTCCAGTCCTGATCCCGCACCAAATGTGGAAGTCTAACAGATCAGGAAGGATTGCACATGTGAGATTTATAGGAAGAGGGTGACAATTTATGCCAGAAAAGTTTCTATTTGAGATGTCTATGATTTATAAGTTTGTTTTTTAAGAAACAAATGTGGAGACCCTTGTAAATAACAGATTTATATATTAACTTTCTGACACAGCATCCTACCTATGAATGAGTGAACAGCATTAAGTTCCCATTTAGAAAACAAGAGCCTAAACCCACTGGATGGAGGTACCTGATTTATCAAAGCCAGCCTGCTCCATTAATCAGAGTCCGGCTCCGGGATTCGGTGGCCATGTGACTATCCACACTGCTCTGGGGTTTCCTCTTTGGGTGGTATCTCTTGCCTTCATCTTTATTTATTTCCAAAAGAAAAAAGTATTGTAGCCGATTGAACTGACTGATTGATATGCCAGTGCTAAGATTTATGCGGCTGGGCCCAGCTTCCGGGGCTGCCTCTGTATCCCGGCTCCGTTCTGATGGAAGGTTGGCCCCTCACCAAAGATTTGCGTACGCCATGTTCCGTCCTGTTCACCCTCTAAGCGGCCAGAGCCCTGGCGAATTCCTTTCCTCTTTGGATCTTTCCCCCAGAGGAGAGCCCCAGACTAGCCCTCCAAATATTTAACCCCCAGTTAATCCTATAAACGCTGGCTGCGAGAAGCCCAGAGTCCTGGAGAATCAGATCTGTCAAGGGCCTGAGGGAACTCTGCATCTCACCAATAAGGACCGCAGCCCAGAGAGGTGGAGAGGCTGTGCAAAGTCACACAGGAGTCAGAGGCGGAAGTGGGAACAACAGGAAATCTGCATTTGTTGATTCTGCACCCAGCCCTCTTTCTACCACACTGTGCTCCACCGGGAAGCCTTTATTTCAGGACCTACGAAGGAAGCTGAGCTCTGTGCTAGTTTCTCCAGGAGCCTGAGGTCTGGGGAGTTGCCAGCGATCAGGGCCCACCTCCTTCTGCCTCCACCGCGACTCCTGGTGACTGGGGGGTCGACAGCAGGATCACCACTGCAGGAGATGCCGCTTTGAGGGGGGACCCCTCCTCTCTGCAGCTCCTGGTTCTACCCGCCCTTTAGGTCTTGTTCTAGTGCTAGAGTGCTGAGCTAGTGCTAGTTCTTCAGCAAATGATGCTCAGCCCTCTTGTCCTTCCTTATCTGCCCCTTCCCTAATCTGCTGCCGCACTTGTATGTACCCCTCACCGGGCTACTTAATCACAGACTGTCGCACAGAGTATCTGTCCACTATTAAGCACTTAATCATATGCCACCTTGGGATATCTTCTGTACTGTTAGCGTGGCATGCGCTGTGTTCACCAAATAACCTCACGTCAGGCTGCGCCCCCAGACACTCTTGGGCGGGGGCCACGTAACTGGTTCTGACCAATGGACTGGCCAAAGCAGCTGGCACACCTCCTCCACCTCTGTCTGCCCCTGCTGCGGTGGCCTTGGAGACCATGGGCTCCAGCAGGTGCAGCTACAGAATGGGGCAGGGTCGCCTTGTCTGCCTCTGCCTTTGCACGGACAGTCACATTTATTGTGCAAAGGCATAGAGATTGGGGATAGATTTGTTACTGTGGCGTGTCCCTTCCCCTATATCGATAAAGTTAGTTACTGCTGCTAATCTCAGGCCTGCCACTAATTGGCGAATAGTCATTTTCCCACTCCTGGGCCTCAATGTATTCATTTTTAAAAAGAGGCCATTAGACTGTAAGATACAAATAATAACTACTATATATTTTATACCCGCTGTATCCGAGGCAATGTGCTAAGTGGTTTCTAAACATGAATGCACTGACTCTGATAACTCCTCTATGAGATAGATCTCATTATATCCTTAGAATGAGGAATCTGAGTTGTGGGAGTGGGGGGGTGGCAAGGCCGGGGGTGTTAAGCCTTCCAAGGTCACATAACTACTAATGGAATTCGAACACAGGCAACCTGACCCCAGTGTCCCATGTTCTTACTGCTGTGTTTTATGACCACCCCAAATCCATCAGGCACAACCTTCAAAGATATCTCTATTGATTTCTAACTGTCTGCTCGTATGCCTATCTTCCAAATCAAAGTGTAAGTCATTTGAGAATAGGAGGGATGGGACGCTGGTGCCCATAAACTTCCCCTTCTCCCGGGCTCCAGAGCCTAGGACAGGGTGAGCATAGAGTAGATGTTTCATTAATCCTGCTTGAATTAAATGGTACAACTCTGAAGTCAAGTCAGATAAATGTACCTCCTGTTTGGCCAATCTGACTCAAACAGTGTGAGTGCATGAGTCCTAAGACAACGAAAACCCACAGCCACTCAGCCTGATGATTTGATATGTGTCCTTCATTCCTTTGGCAAACGGGCACCATGCAAGCTGCTGGAAAAAAAGTCCCCTGCAAGGCACAGCCTCTGCTCCGGGGAAATTATGGTCCCGCCAGTGAGGGAGCTTCAAGACACTAAGGTGAAGGGTACAGAGGATGACTGTTACCCAAGTTCTGTGCAGGAGTATTGCTGTATACAACTAGTTGTGTGCTAGCGAATGTTGAGCAACTTGTCCTCTGGGGGGAAAAGGCTGCTCCTCATTGGCAGTGTTTGCCAATTTCCGTGGTGTAAATACTTGTCCCGTGGCTGACCACAAACTACCAACGTGATATCACGGAACCCTGAGTTGGAAGAGAGACGTGTGCATGGTGGGCTCTGAGAAGCCCGTGGGAACACACTGTAGCACCCACTGCATACAGCACACGATGGGTTGTTCCTCACCTCTGCCTTGAGACACCTATCAGAGAACCCCTGGAATACAGATGAGCTCTAGGAACAGTCTCAGGGCTGAGGGATATTGGACACTAAGGGATACATGAAATGTCCTTAGGTTTTTGAAGGCAGAGAGAGAGAACAGATTCTCATCTGTCTAGGCCGGTTTATGTCCAGGCCTGCCTGCAGGCACAGGGATGGACCAGGTGACCTCCAAATGTCACACTCAGCCTAAGGATTCTGTGATGCAGGCAGAATTTGCTCCTAGCTTTCGTCTGCCACAAGGGACGTGTCAGGCTTTCTGTGGACCGGAGTCAACAGTACCAGTGCACCCAGTAGAATGCCATCAGCAAACATCCTCTGCAAAGTTGCTGACCTAGTATTGAACAGGTTAATTGCGGCCAGTGGGAGGCTCAGCCGCCAGGAGGATTTCTAAGACTCCAGAGTCCACAGCTCTGGAGAATGCGGACGTACAAATGGCAGCTTCTAGCTCTTTAGGAGGGCAAATGGGCCTGCCAGTGATGGGGCCCTCTCCAAGGGTGCTCGGACCCTGGGAGCCCCTCCCCACCAGTCCAGCCCTGGCTCCCTCGCCCTGCATGGTTGCCCCCGCCCAGCCCTGGCTTCCCTGTCTGGCACACCGTCCCTTCCTGCATATTCATCATTCTCGGGGCTCACGGCCATGGTCTGGAGCCTCTCATGGGAGTTTGCAGATAATGTCACGGGCTCCTGGAACCTCACAGGGAGGGCAAGGAGTAGCCTGCCAAGGAGGGAGGGTGTGCATGGGATCTATTCATTTCCCATACACAGGAAGCTTCGGAGAGAAGGCAGACAAACTGTCTCCGAGACTAGCTCCCTCTCCCAGGGACCACTTCCCCTACCGGGACAGGCAGGCTGCCAAGGAAGGGCTCTGGTGAGGCCTGCATCTGAAGACTGAGCCTATTTCTAGAAACAATCTAGAAGGGCCCAGGGTCTACTCCCATTTCTAAGGCGTACAGCTCCTATATTCAGGGCTAATCGTTCCGAGGTATCCGAGAAGCAAAGAGGTGGGCTAATTTTCCTCGGGTCCAACCTCAGGCACAGGATAAAGAACAGAACCCTGTGAGACTGCTTGGCAAGCATCATCACTGCACCGGGCAGATGGAGAATGAGACGCTCAAGTTCACTGGCAAGTTACTCGTGAAGGCAGATTTGGGAATCAGGCACCCGATCCTTGGTTCACTGCTTACACAGGCCCCAGTAAGTAATACAAATGATGATCCACCAGAAGCTCAGTCTTTTCATGGAAGAGCCTGTGGATGAATTCAGTAGCAGAGGAAAGGTAGTCTCAGCAGTTGTCTGGCCTCCCCTCTGATTCTCCTCCCCACCCCCCCATTAAAATTAGCACACCACAGAGTCAACCTGGCTTTCTAAGGGCCACTTGCTTTTCCCCTAACCCCCTTTCCCCTGCCTGACCTCTCCATCTCTTCCAGACACCTTAGTTCTACTGTGTACTTGTCCACCTGTCATTGGTCGATCCATCCATCCATTCTTCCTTCGCCTATCCATAAACCCACACATTTACTTAACTATTATATATTGAAAACTTATTGTGTACCAGGAACTCTGTTGGGAAGTCAGGACACTTTACTTCTAGCTGTGTAGCCTTGAACACATTGCTTAACCACCCAAAGCCTTGGTTTCCCTATCTGTAAAATGGGAATAATAAAACTCTGTATTTAGGGTTTGCTGAATAGTAAATAAAATACATATGCATATAAAACAGTACAGCACTTGAAGATTACCAGGTACTCAGTAGCCTATCCTTACATGCTATGGAAGAGAACAAGGTCAATGTGATGGGGATCTTGACCTTAGGGAGCCTGGAGTCAAACTCCCATCTGATTGTCCGGCAGATCTCCGGACAATCCTCTTCTGTCTTCCTCCTGTCTTCCTTCCCCTATTCCCTTGGCTGTGGTGACTTTCTAAATGTCAGATCTTCAAAGAACTCCTTTCTGAACCCTCCCAATTTGGTCCCCATAACATTTTCTCCTTCTGTAGTGTCATTCCCCTCAAACTCTCTGTTACCTAGGACCTTATCTCATCACCGTGTGCCTGTTTATAAACCCTTTGATGGCCAGAACTGTGATGATGTTCTGTGTTCTATATCCCCACAATGCCCAGCACAGTCACCTGTACAGAAATACTTGCTAATTCAACCAAGCTGCTGCCCCCACCAGCCCTATTCCCGCTCAATCTCGTTTCCAATGTCAAGGTTGTTGATTTTATTACCAGGAAATTATCTGCATATTCCTACCTGCTTTGCTTACCCTGCTTTATATCTCAGATTTAGAGGTAAGTTAGACTTTAGACTGGCTTTTAAATATCCCCAGCTGATTCTACTACTGCAGCTGATGCCTGTAACATTTATTTATAACTTTGCAAAATTGGCCAGTGGTTAAGATATATAAACCCGAAGGGGACTCGTGCATTTCCAATACATTAAGGTACATTTAAAACATGCTGTGTCTTACCAGGGGCTTTAAGATACACATTACCGCGGGAGCTAGAAGGACGGGAGCAGAGTAATTGGCTAATGAGAATTCTGAACAGTGACTGGAAATATGGCAGAACTGCCCTTTGAGAACTGTGCTCACACCTATTAATGAACTTTATCCACGGCTCTAAAATACAGCTCTGTGTTTCAAACACAAGCCCAGGAGGCTCTGCGGCTCGGATGCTGTTGCGTTAATTCACACCTAGTTATGGTGACTGGCACCAGCCTTCAACACTGGTCAGAAGAAAACGCTGCGAAGTCCTAGGATAATTACTAAGTCTGGATTTATTTTATACCAGGTGCCAGGTGTTGATATGGAAGGACATGTTTTTCTAACTCTAAGTATGTGCGGTACTAGGAAGGGGGGAGGGATGAGTATGCTCGCATGTTCCCAGTCATGTGGGGACCATGGGACTGCATACATATACATATCCTGCCATGTAGGAAGGACTATGACATAGCCAATAGAGGAATGACGTGGGAGATCCAGTGACTTTCAGTCTTGGACAGGAGTCTGGATTCCAGGTAGGGTCTCCCATGGTTCATGGCCCTGCAGTGAATATTGACCCGGTTGAGGAATAGTTCAAGTCTAAGCCAGCAGAGACTGTAGGGTTGGTGAACTGTTGGCTTTGTGTCCAAGACAACAGCCATTCTTTTCATAATGGGAGAGGGAAAAATATAGCTTCCCACTGAGCCTGTGTATGATGTTTATCTTGAGTAGGAATGTCGAGGTTGATTGCCAAGAGGCAACTGCCTTCTTTGGAGCTGTTTATTTAGCTTGCAATGACTTTTGAAAATGCCCTCCTACCATCTTTAAATACTCTCCTCCATGGGTGGGCTCCCAACAGCCACGTTTGTACATCTGCCCAGCACTTTGGTCACAGATTGACGGACTGGGGAGGGTAGTCAGGCCAATTTGCTCAACCGATTTCCCTTGTTGTAACTCTGACCCTTCTGCTGACGACTCCCAAATCTGTATCTCCAACCCATCTCTTTCCCTCCAAGTTCAGACCTGTATGGCCAGCGGTCCACTGGACAGAGATCTGCCTGAATGCCCCACAAACCACTCAGGCAACAATGTCAAACATATCTTACCCTTTTCCATTCGTTCCTAGATCCAGACACCCAATTCTTCTGACTTTACCTCCCAAACACTTTTTAACTCATCCCCTCCTTTTCCAACTCTGGTTTAGGCTCTTGGCCTGAACTCCTCCTGGCTGACCCCCCTGCCTCCTGCCTGGAATCCCTCGAAGCTGTCTTCCACACGGATTGAAGTACAATCTGATCTGAAATACACAGTGGCTTCTCCCTAAGAGTTTGTAACCTGAGAATTAGAATGCATTCCCCTCCTCAGTGTCTCCCTAGCATTTACAACCCCGCTTTCAGGCTGTAGCCCACTTCTCCATCTCCATTCCCTGCTTTGTGACTGGCATTCCGGTAACCTGGGACCACCTGTATTTCCATGAAGCTCTAGGCCTTCCAGACTCTGTGTCCCTGTCCTCTCTTCTCCCCTTCCATATTTGATGAATTCCATCTCAGCCTTTAAGACCTCTCTCAGCGATGACTTCCTGGAAGGCTTGTATGACTCCCAGTCCCCCGAGGCTGGTTAGGGCCCCCTTTTCTATGCTCCTGTGACAACTTGGCCGTATTTCTATCACTGCACTACACACATTGTAATATAATGCTTTTTTTTTAGGCTTGTCTGACCCAATAGACTGTCAGTAACTTGGGAATAGAGACAGCATATATTTCTTTCCTCTTAGTGTCCTCAACCCTTGATAAATATTTTAGAGTGAGTATATGAATAAGTGAATGAATGATGTGGATGCATGTCAAGGATTGTGCCATAGGTGTAAGAGGGGAGAAGGAGTGTATGTCAATGAGCCATTGTGCTCCCTGAATCTTGACTTGTATGCTTGAAAGAATAAGGAGGAGACGATGTTCTTGAAACTCACTCTCTCTGACAATCCTGACCATGTAAGCCTATAAGGAATAGTCATTCTGGGCATGGTGCTCATCAGGTAGGGAGTTTCCTGTCTATGTCATGCTGCAGGGAGCCAGGAAAGTGGAAGCAGGAGTAGTCCAGGAATAAGAGAACACCAGTTCTGCTGTTCATTCTGCCATGTGCCCCTTGACAACTTAATTGACCCCTCTGAGTCTCGATCTCCTCATTTGAAAGTAGAGTAATAACTCCTGCCACTCAGGATCGTTTTGATGATTGAGCTGATGGGTATGAAACCCTCAGAACAGTACTCGGTAAATATTCAACAGATGGCACATTATGAATTTAGTGTGACATCAACTTTAAAAATCACTGACTCTTGGGGTGCCTGGGTGGCTCTGTCAGGAAAGCGTCTGACTCTTGATTTTGGCTCAGGTCATGATCTCACCATTCATGAGTTTGAGCTCTGCTTCAGGCTCTGTGCTGATAGCACGAAGCCTGCCTGGGATTCTCTCTCTCTCCCTCGTTCTCTGCCCCTCCCTGACTCGTTCACTCTCTCCCTTTCTCTCTCTCTCCCAAAAGTAAATAAACTTTAAAAATTGTTTTTTAGTCGAAAAAAAAATCACCAGCTCTTCCGTCCATTACCTGCATGCCATTAGATCAGGGTTTCTCCAGTTCCAGGCTGTCAATACTTTTGGCCAGATAATTGTCTTGGGGGGCTGTCTTGTGCATTACAAGATGTTTAACAGCATCTCTGGCCTCTACCCACTAGATGCCAGTAGCACGGCATCTCCCCTGCCACCCAGGAGTTAAAATATCTCAGAACATTTCCACATATTCCCTGGGGGGCAGAACCACCTTTTCTTAAGAAACACCGCTCTAAAGAGGGAAGTGACCTCTGTTGCTCTGACTTTTTCATCTGTAAAATGGGGAGTATTTTCATGACACTTGAAAGTGTTACTTGAATCAGGTGTGATAATGGTTCTGCAATTGTTTTGAAAACTTCAAAGTGCTTTTCAAATATAAAATAAGTGTTTTGACAGATATCATCAACTTGAGTACTTAAAGAAAAGCCAGCATATCCTCAAGCTACCAACCCTCCCCCAAGTTGCCCAAGAACCTCTGTGAAATGGAGTCCCCTGGGGCCAATTCTGTCCCCAGATGTTGAGTGGAGGACTGGAAGGTGAGCTCTCTCCACCAGCCTGTCATGTTGGTAGCTCAAGACTAGTCTAACCCAGCCCTGTGGGCGTGAGGTCACAATGGGACCTGCGCTGAGCTGCAAGGTAATATTCTAGAATTCTCCCTAAAACTCAGGTGGCTATTGAGCCTGGTAGATTTGGAGGTCTGACCATTTCTTGCTGCCTATAGACAAGTTTCCATATCCAACACTGCCACTGCTACTGCTTAAAGTTTGCACTGGCAATAAAAGTGAGGGATAATTTTAACCCCAACTAAGTTAAGATGACATGAAGAGGACCACAAGCAGCCAAAACCTCATGGGGTGTAACAAGGATCTGATGAGTTCAATGTTCAAGTCCTATTGCCACAGTGGGCACTGGTGAGATTTTTTTCTGGCCGGAAGTTTGTGAACCTAGAATGTGGGTTGGAAGAGAATAGAGCGAATATTTGGCACAAATGATGCTCCAAAATTTACCTTTTATCTCCCCTTTTCTCAAAGCTTATCCCTAAAGAGATATTGGAAAACAGAGACAATTAGACAAGTACCCTGAGTGATGTCACATCGTAAACCACCTTCCAAAGGGCTCCTGCCCTAACAGTGATCTCTCTTCATTTCTCAGATGCCGGTCCTCATTCCCAGCGTACATTGCCAGGCAAGTGTAGCTCCTGGCCCATTCCAGAAACCCAGCAGTTTGGGGTCAAGCCCAGATCACTAGCTCTGGTTGCCCTTGATCCCTGGGATATTCCTGCCTTATGCTTCTGGCATCCCTCCCTTCAGATAGACTTTGCACAGGACCATGGGTACACCTTGAGATTGTCCCCACTCTAGACCTTAGAGGGTGTGGGGTCTCTATCTATCCCTTCTTCTTCAGAAGGCCCTGGACTCTCATAAAGCTTCGTCCAGCCCCTCTAAAGGGACCAGAATATGCAGTCTGTGGGACAGTCAGCCTTTCTCAACCCACAGAAAGATGTGACATACGCTCCTTGAACAATTTTTTTGTTTTGTTTTATATTGTTGCCTAATGAAGAGGAATCATGCAAATAATTCCACCTGTAATAAAAATCTGCTCCCTGTGACTTTATGGATTAGTAAACTTCGAAGCAGCTCACATAATTTTTAAACTCTTTCCTCCTATAAGGGGGGTATCACAGTTAGCTCGAGGATGGGCGTCATTAAGCACGGAAGGAAGGGCTCTTGGCCAAGCAGACAACCTCCTTGGGCCTCAGTTTCCCCGTCCATAAAGTAAGGAGAACAATCCCAAGGCTGTTGTTCACCGTGGCGGGCAGGGAGGATAGAAGGAAGGTGGCCCAATTGAGTAGAACCAGGAAAATGTCTGCCATAAAGCAAGGCCACCTGGCCTATAAAAGCATTCTGGAGGGCTCTGGGTGCAGATGCAAAGAAAGGAAACTGCGAGACAGGGAATTGGTAGCAACAACTCCAGGTAACTCGGCTTTTTAATTAGAGAAGCCTTCAGCCGGCAGCAGAATTGCTTCCGCCCCGCAAACCAGAGACCTGAATCGCAGCAGTGCAATATCCAGCGTTTGCACTTGGTAGTAACAGGGGTACAGTAAGGCCTCCCTGCTCCGTGCCGCATCATCCATTAGAAAACAAAAAAGGTACAGTGAGTGCCACTGAGCTCCTCCATTAATTGCTAAGTAAGGGGAAAAAAAGAGAAGAATAAAGTGCTTTTACCTGCTCGGCTGGATAATTAAAAGCTGCCTGAAGCACTGCTAACCTTTTTCATTATGGCAGTGTTCATTATAAAGCCAGAAAGAATTAACTACACTGCATTATCAGATATCGAAAAATATTAATAGCAAAAGTGAGAAAGGGAAAGGAGGAATTTTGGGCGAGTTAATTAAACCACACGTCCTCAATGACTTATTAAGTGACTGGTCGAGCTTCCTGGAGCTCGGTGAGTCCCAGAGAGCATGCGATGTGTTTCTACTCCTCAGGAAATGAGTTTCCAGCCCCGTGGACTTGTATTATTTTTCCTTCCTCTATTGCAAAATTCTTGTTTCTGTCTCTCTTCGCAAATACTGCCGAGTGAGTCAAGTCCTGGATGGGGAACATCTTAGCGCCAATAGAGTGGGAGCTGGTTGAGAGCCCTTGAAGGCCACTGCTGTGGGGACCACTGTGGGAACGAGACCACTGTGTTGTTCAGCAAAAGCCTTACAGTTCTTCTGTAACGGAGCAGGTGAGAACATCTTATAATGAGGTCCCTTTGCTGCTTCTGTAACCCAAGCCCGTGAATGAATCCAAGAAGGGCTCGCCTTGCCTATCAAATTCCCTTCTACAGGGTCTGGTACTACAGCCTGGCACAGGGCATTGAGGGGGGATGTGCCCTTGGGGCCTCAAGAGCTGTTTGGAGTAAGTTATCCACGCTCCATCCGTAGAGCAGAACACGGTCAGAGCCCAGCTGCAGCAGGAAGGCCAGCTGAGCGAGGACTGTCATACTCGCAAATCTTTGGTGAATTAAGATGACATCCTCTGCAATACTCTTAAGTGCTTAGTCCAAAAAGGCACACGTACGGCACTGTCCTACATGGCATAACAGGATGGGGGTGAAGATAGTAACGGGGGAGAGTGGGGGGGGAGACAAGGAACATCTTCCATGGTGGAAGGAACCAGGGAGGGAATGAAAGCATTTTCATTTAGCAAAAAGCAAAATTGATGATGAAGAAAATGTAATATTGATTTCTTTCTTCTTCCTGCTGGCACTGAAACTTTAAATGAAGTCATAGAGCGACGGAGACTCCCGCTTTGATTGGTTGTACTTTGACCTAATCTCATTTTAAGAGTCTAGTTTGCATGATTGTTGGTGACACGCAAGAGGTTTCTCTTTAAGCAGGGTAAGGTTATCGTTCCTCCAACATGACATTATGACAATCATACGCTGTTCTGGGGAGCTCCGAGCCTGTCCTTGCTGATGGGTTTCTTCCCTAGGTGGTATGCTGGCCCCCATGGCAGCTTTTCTCAGAAACTCAATGAGCACTTGCCCAAAGAAGAGCTTTCCAGAAAATGGGTGTAAGTGATGGTTTATCCAGCTGCAGCCTACATGGAGGTAGTGGGGACAGGAAAGCTTTGGCTAGTATGTGAATGAATGTCAAAATAGCAATAGGGGCAGAGTCAGGAGGTTGAGCAGAATGGATGAAGTCATTGAAATGGACCCAGTGGTCACGTGTCTTCCTGACCATGATTAAAAGCCATGTTTGCACAGGTACCTTCTTGCATTTTGTCAGCCTGCACAGAAGTATGTGGAGCGGCCTATGGGGGCTTGGCTGTCCCGGCAGCAGGACCTTCTCCCTGTTAAGTGAGCTTTGCATGTAAAACATTTAGAACAGTGCCTGGCACTTAGTAAGCACTCAATAAATGTTATTGATTCTTCAGCATCCTGCATCTTTATCTGGAACTTTTCATGAGCTTCCTTTATCTTGAAATGCCTTGAAAGGAGAAATCTAGAGATAACATAGAAAAGGGTATGAACATCGAATTTTGAACAACTCTTTAGAGGTGGATTGCCCCCTGGAATGGCAATGGCATGCCCACCCCCCCTCCCCGCCCAGCCCCGTGATTGGAAAAAATTGTAACTTTCTGGTTTTTCACCCTGTCCTTCTGGGGGTGCTGTGTGGGGTAGGGAGAGATTAGAATCAGTCTTTTACGAATTCCCAGATTTGAGACCAAAATTGAAGTGGGCCACCCATGACCTCCAGCATTCAAGCCTCGAGTGTTTGCTGACCACTCTGCCTCTCTCTTCAGAATGCACTTAAAGGGTGGGCTTCTTTGGCCAGGAGGAATACCTCTGCTTGGGACCATATAAGATATATAAGAAGGGGTGCCTGGGTGGCTCAGTCGGTTGGGCGTCCCACTTCAGCTCAGGTCATGATCTCACAGCTTGTGAGTTCGAGCCCCGCATCGGGCTCTGTGCTGACAGCCCAGAGCCAGAGCCTGCTTCAGATTCTGTGTCTCCCTCTCTCTCTGCCCCTCCCCCACTCACACTCTGTCTCTCTTTCCTTCAAAAATAAATAAACATTTAAAAAAATTTTTTAAAGAAATATAAGAAAATCCTTTGGACCTTGGTGACTGGGAGCTTGGAGAGAAGGAAGAAAGAGGTTGCCCTTGGGTCCTTTTGCATTAGGCCAGGCTTCCAAATATATCACACACATTCCCACCTCTTTCTCTTGGCTCAGCCTGCAACACTTCACTCATCCCTCCCAGTATTCTTCCTCCATGGACCATCTTCCAGGTCTCCCGTGTGAGGTCCACTACCCCAGGTCTTCTTCAAGCAGATCCAGTCCTGGTGACTCCTCTTAGCTTCCATAGTGTTATCTGAACTTCTCATGTTCACCAGCCTGGAATGTTTGGCCTATCAGTTTCTCCATTCTAGAGAGTCTGATGGCATCGTGCTCTCAATCTCTTTTCTGTTCTGTGGGACTCTGGAATGAATGGTCGTTCAAAGTGCCCCTCTTGTTGGGTCCACAGAGCTCCATTGGTTTTTGGTTCGTGTCTGTATTATAGTAAGTATTTTATAGCATTTCAGTGAGATGCCTGTGTTATTGTCCATTCTATTTGGGAGCACTTGGAGGGAAAGCATCATTTATTTATGTTTATATATTTATCATGCCTGGAACAAGCACACTCGGTAGGTGTTTGTTGGGTCAAAATGAATTGAATTGAATAGCACTTATTCTATATCTACCACAGGCTCTAATTTGGCTCTGGGCAAAGGATGGGCACACACCAAATATTTGCTGAGCCTGAATTAACCCCCTTGGCTGTCTCAGCCCCCTCAGCCTCTCCACACTGTGTGATGTTTTATGGCTGTATAGTAAAGAGTTGGTACATGGCTTTCTGGGTCCCCCTGAACTTGCTCGTCTTAAACCTCTGCAGCCACAAACAGACAGATCTAGACGGCCAATACCCTCCATTTTCCTTTTTATCTCTGTAACTTAATTTATCTCTGTATCCTAGAAAACCACATAACTATTTAGAAAAAAACTACAGATATGTTTTGAAACCCTAGGTTTCCAGGCTATTCCATATAAGGGACTTTTTCTCAAATGCCTCATAATCCATGTGAAACATGGAAGTAATCCATTTATGCCCCCTTCTAAGCACTGTAGTGTCTGCCACTTAATTTGTGACTTCAGACAAGTAATAACCTCTCTGGGGCTACATCAGTCCGTCTCCAAGGCCCCTTCCTGCTCTAACATCTGTGCTTCTGACGCCTTTTGGAAGGCCCATTGATTAGCTAACTTAGCCATTTTTTTTTAATGTGTGTTTATTTTTGAGAGAGAGAGACAAAGAACAAGCAGGGGACAGGCAAAGAAAAAGGGAGACACAGAATCCGAAGCAGGCTCCAGGCTCTGAGCTGTCAGCACAGAGCTTCATGTGGGGCTTGAACCCACAAACCGTGAGATCGTGACCTGAGTCAAAGTCGGACGTTCAACCGACTGAGCCACTCAGACACCATTTCTAACCCCTTCTCTCTTGCCCTCTTCCTGCTATTCATGATTTTTTTTTTTTTTTTAAAAAGGACATATACTTACTTCCTTATGGGTCCTCATACAATCTGAGTAGCCATGGGACCAATTTTGGACAGGGGTTTCTGGGGAAAAAAAAAATTGCTTTCCAAGGGAAAATGGAGAGATACAGCTTATGAAGCCCCTTCTTTCTTCCTGTCTTGAGTGAGAAGCTGCTAGCCATTCCATGGTAATGAGGGGGTGAGTGTGAGGGCAGAAAACCAACACGTCAAGGATAGTGGAGTGCCCAACACCTTGGTGACAGCACAGAGCAGTGGATCAGCCCAGCAAAGGAATTATTAATGCCTTCATGAGTCTAAACTACTATTAGACGAGAGTTTTGTTGAAATTTTTGCTGAAAAAGATGTTGTCATGAGCATCCCTGACATACACCTTTCTAATTTCCAGGCGAGAGGATTCTTCAGGTCAATTACTTCGTTTCCTTGGGTCTTCCCCATGAGTGTTACTCCACCTTGACCAAACTCACAGGCCCGCCTGCACACATGTGCACGTGCACACGATTTGTAGCATGCTTTGTGTTGCACAAGTTTCCATGTGCATTACCACATTCGATCCTTCTATCCTGTGAGGGATGTCCTATCATCCTCCTCCCCTGTTTATACACGAGGAAACTTAAAACAGTCCCCCACGGTCTCACTGACTCCAAATACAACACGTTCACGCAACTCACCGACAACCCAGGTCAAAGTTCCACACCCCACTTCTTCCACAGAGGAAGCTGTTGGCCTTATCCTGCCACCACCCTGGGGCACAGGCCCAGAGTGAGTCTTCAGAACCTTGGAGGACTCGCCAAGGCCCACACAACTCCGTAAGGAGAACCGTGTCAGAGAGGGTGCCTCCCCACCCCTGGAGCTCAGCAGCCCTCAAGGGGGAGGCAGCAGAGACTGTCCCCCAGCTGGGGCAGGAACACAAGTAATTAATAGGTGATCATGGAGCTGGACAAATGCAGACTGACAGCAGGCTTACCTATCTTATAGCCTGCGCCTTGGCTAACATTAGTTCTACAGCTAAACCCGGGCTTTGTTGACATGTTGTTCCCTTTCATTAATAAATAACTGCCCGAAACAATTACACTTCAGGAAACTAACCTTATTTTTCTCTTTCCCTCTGAAAGGTACCAAAAATTAAAAGCAAAGATGCTTAAATCAGCTGGAGCGCTCCTGGGCGGGTGTTCCTAAGTGCAATCTGCTTAATGGGAAAGACCTTTCGGGGGAAGGGCAGTCACTCTGCAGCTCCCCCGGAGGGGCCACGGCAGGTAGAGATAGAATACACGGTTTCTCCATGAGGGCCTGGCCCTCTGCTTATCTCAGGATCCCACTGTCCAACGGACTTAATTTACCTCTCCAGTCTAGCTCTTCCTGGAGCTGCAGGCACGTGTCAATCTTCTTTTTTTTTTTTTAAACCAATATAATATCATGAAAAGATCGTGACACTTTAAAATCAAGCAGTCCCAAGTTTGAGTCTGAATGCTGCCGCTTATTAACTGTCTGTTTTGCACCACTTATCTGACTGTTCTGATTATTTGTTTGTTGTTGCATAGCAAAATACTCCAAAACCTAGAGGCTTAAAACAACACCCATTTATTACCCTGCAGTTGCTGTGGGTCAGGACTCCACGTGCAGCTGAGCTGGGCCCTGTGTCCAGGGTCTGCCAGGCTACAGTCAGGGTGCTGCCTGGGGCTGCACACCTCTCCCAGCTTCACCCACGGAGGTACGCTCCGGGCTCCAACCTCACTCACTTGACTGTTGACGAGACGCAGGGCCTCCCGGGCTGTGGGCTGGAGGTCTCCCTCAGTTCCTTGCCACTTAGACCTTTCCATGAGGCAGCTCCCACCGAGGTAGCCGGCTTGCATCAGACTGAGCCAGCAAGAGAACAAGATGAAAGTTAAAGTCTTTAATAACCTAATCTCACAAGTGACATGCCATCATTTCTGCCGTATTCTTTTCATTAGAAACAAATCTCTGGGTTTGGCTCACACCCCAGGGGAGGGGATTGCATAAGGACACGAATGCCAGGAACCAGGATCACTGGCTGCCGGTTTAGCAGCTTCTGAACTGCGTCTTCTGAAGCACGGTTTCCTCATCTATAAGCGAGCATTATAATAATTCCCTGAGAGGTGGGAGAAAGATTCCGATGAGATGCTATACAGCTTAGGGCCTGGAAGAATGCATAAGAATGCATAAGGAGATAACTGTCCTTCCCCTCCTCTGCCTGCCACATCACGCTGATACGCTCAGAGGTTGATATGCAAAGAGGCTTTATGGCTAGTTCCACTCCCAAGAATGAAGCAATATGGATACAGAGAGCAAGTCAGAGGGTTCCAGGGAACAAAACTGATGGTGGGGGGAACATTTGAGCTCCCTGGACAGGGTCAGAGGCTGGCTGTCCCTGAGACAGAAGGCCGGAGAGATCACTGCTAAGAGGCTGAGCCCTGGGTGATCTTGAGAGGACAACCAAGGGCCAGACCCCAGCAAACGGCCTCAGGAGCCAGGGCCGTCACAGCCCCCATCACAGGCCAACCCCGCCACCCTCCCCAAGGGCTACCGACAGCCCCAGAAATGCTCCCAGAGGGGGTCCATAAATCACAAGATGCCTTCTTCCCCCAAGGTCAGCGGACTGTGGAGCCAGCTCTGAGCATGGATCACTCTCGCTTTCCTTCCCTAATTTCCCACCAGTTCATTAAAGCTTGACCTTCTGGGCTCCTACGGCTACTGCGGATGTCCAGCCAGAGAGACCATTATATTTTAAAGGCTGTTAAACTGTCCAATGATATTTTAGCCTCTTTTTTTTTTTTTTATATTTGATAGCAAATCATCAATCACTTGTGTAAACTTCCAAGTAAAAACTAGGGAGAAAAAGATGGAGAATTATATGAAATTACAGTGGAATGAAGCAGTTAGATTTCTCTCTATCAGCCGAGGCGAGGCGAGGTGAGATGGTGGTCAATTATCTTTTTCCACTCACTGATAAATCGCCAGCACCATGGAGGCTGTCAGTGTCTGACTCATGACAAGCAGAGAGGGGGGCACTGGTGTGACCAGAGAGCCGGGGATGCAGGCTAGCTTTACAGCCGGTGCTGGGGCTTCTCCAGTGCCGACCTTCACTGGCTGGCCAGGATAGCAGCCCGGGCCCCGACCATTTCCTGGGAGAACCCCTTTATCTTCTGACCACCGCCCCTACGACCCCCTTCCTCCCCTCATCATGCAGGGGACAGCGGAGACCTCCCCCAGCCTTAACGTGCAGAGGCGTGCTGCTCTCCACTACTGTGTCCCAAACTGACCTTATTATTTTCCTCGCACATTCCTTATCTGAGTTAGTGGTACCATCATTCACCGAAGTGATTTAACTAAAAACATCCTCGTCATCCCCGACACCTCCCTTTTGCTCCCCCCCCCCGGCTGCCCCCCACCGGTGAATCCATCTCTGCGCTTGGTCTATGGTCTACCACAATTATTTGGCAGGCTCACCCCACCTCACATCCCCCTGCTGTCGCCAAGGTCCAGGCTCTGTCACTTTTGTTCTAACCTGTTGGAAAAGCCTCTTAATGGGTTTCCACATCTTCAGCGTTTTTATCAAAAGCTCACACTCATACTCACACACGCCTCTGTGCACTCCTGCCGGTCTGTTTTTTAAGGCACGTCCCTGACTGCATGCTGTCACCACTGGCACTTAGGAAGGTCCCTCTTGCTTCAGGAATAGGCTAACACCCCCCACCTGGTGTACGATTTCCCACAGTCGTCCTGATGCCCACGGGCCATCCCCAGCCAGGGAAGCCATGGTTTCCGTCCCTGCTCTTTTTTGTGTCCAGGACTGTGTTATCTCCGCCCCTCCGCCAGAGCCCCCTGTCCCTCTAGTTGAACTGGCCAATTTCTACCCAACCTTCACGACCCAGATCAGAAGTCACCTCCTCCAGCAAGTTCCTCCTGACTCCCCTCTTCTCTTGCTTTTATAAAGCAGCGCAAAACACCACTACCACCCCCACACTGAATTCTGATTTCCTTGAGTAAAGACCTCAGCTCATCGTCTGGCAGCCAGCACCACCCCAGGCTCTGGGACACAGGGAGTACTTGTTGGCCCATGAGTTGCTGTGAGCTGTAGAGTAACACAAATCCAGGGGCGCCTGGGTGGCTCCGTCAGTTAAGCGGCCGACTTCGGCTCAGGTCATGATCTCGCGGTCCGTGAGTTCGAGCCCCGCGTCGGGCTCTGTGCTGACAGCTCAGAGCCTGGAACCGGTTTCAGATTCTGTGTCTCCCTCTCTCTCTGCCCCTCCCCTGTTCATGCTCTGTCTCTCTCTGTCTCAAAAATAAATAAACGTTAAAAAAAATTTAACAACAACAACAAAAAAAGAGTAAGACAAATCCAGGGGGTGGGGCACCTAGGTGGCTCCGTCGGTTAAGCATCCAAGTCTTGATTTCGGCTCAAGTCATGATCTCATGCTTCATGAGTTTGAACCCCACATCAGGCTCTACAATATCATTGCAGAGCCTGCTTGGGATTCTCTCTCTCTCTCTCTCTCTCTCTCTCTCCCTCCCTCTCTCCTCCACCCCCGCTTGCTCACACTCTCTTTCTCTCAAAATTAATAAAATTTTAATTAAAAAAAAAAAGACAAACCCAGGGTAGAATATTGCTCTCCCACCTTCTGGCCCTTTGACCTCAGCAAGACTACTGTGCCTTTGAGCTGCAGTCCTTACTGATAAAATGAAAGTCATTAACTTAACCCTGTGAGAATAGTATGGAGATAGGAAGTGAGATTTAGAAAGCGATGAATTGTTGGTAGAGTAAGGGCCAGGCAGGAGTTTGGGATGGGAGCTGAGGTTTCTAGGAATAACATGGGCGAACATAGGTATGGAGAGGGGGATGGTAGGCAGAAGAATATAATGAAGAGCTCAACACATGGCAGGCGTTCAACCTCTACTTTCCTTCGGAAGTCTGACAACTGGAGGAGAGGAGAAAGTAGTAACTATGTCCCTTAAATGCTCGCCACCTTATTTCTCTCAGTTACTACCTGCTTTCTTTTGCTGACTTGGATACCCAGTCACGTGATTAGGGACAAAAACCCCTCTGTTTGATAGCAGTGTCCCCAGCAGACTCTAAAACACACACACTGAGGGATCTCATCATCCCCCTAAGTGACTCCAAGCTTGCCTGTCTGGCACCACACTATCTGTACACACAAATACAGCTGGACAGGCAGGTAGGAGGTGTGCACTCTTGTGAGTCATCCTGTGCCAGCATAGCACCAGGGGACCCTGCCTGTGATGGCGGGGTGGGGGGGTGGGGGGGGGGTGGGGGGGGGAGAGTGGGCTCCTGAGTGACAGTAGCTCATCTTAGACCCCTACTTCCTGGCTCCGATGCATTTGACCCTGTCCCCAGGTTGGGAGTTGCTACCTAGGGAGCAGTATGAGGGAGAGCAAAGGCCAGGTAAGAAAGCAGGGCCTGCTGATAAAAGGGTTGGGCTAGACTGGAATGGCCCCATGAGACAAAGGTACTCAGAAAGTTCTCGACGGTAGAGAAAAGAGGGAAGACAAGGACACAACCCAGCTACCAGTGGCCCCAGGGACCAGAGGGAAATAGGAGGACCAGGTAATCCTACAAACAGAAAGGTCTTATATGTAACATGAAATATTTGGCCAAGGAACAATCCGAACACAGAAATGGGTGGGCTAGAACAAGGTGGGGTCGATGTTAGCTCAAAGATGCCATGTCCTCCACAACAGTCAGATAAGACCTGCCTGGTGATGCTTCAGAGGCATTGGTCTGGTTAGGAGAAAACAGTGGCACCTTCACCCAGGAGATAGGTCCTATCCTATACCCACATTTCAATGAGCAGTATGTGTCTGTCCCCCTTCACATCTATTACCCACAAACATGAGCAGAACAGCCAGCATGAGAGGCTCCTGACTCCTTCTGGAATAAAGCAGCTAAGTTCTCACGTACCTGGTATGACTGCCCCAGTCACACCCTGGCTACTAACGCCCAGGTAAGCATAGAACCTTAGGACTAGACAATAGCATATATTTCATCTCTTTTTACAGATAAAATAAAGTTTCTAGAAAGATTAAATGAATTCTGAAGCTAATGTGACTAGTCTGTGTAGAGCAAGAACTAGAATTCATTCTTCCAACATCTAATAGAAGGTTTCCTCCACCCTATCAAACAGCCAAAGGGAATCCATTGGAGACTGGAATTGAACTTTTGGAGGAAAGTACTCCTTAGTTTGGAAAAAAAAATCAAAAGAAACATATTACCAATGCAAACCAAAAACAAGGACACACTAAAATTTTTGAGGAAGATCTGGGAGCCATGAAGCAATCCAAATGTTGATGCTTCAAATTGAGCCTTCAAGTGTACTATTTAATATCACACATTTAGAGTAATTTATCCTCACCATTTACATATTTGATTGGATTTTTTTCTCTTTTTCTTAACTTATATTTCAGGAGAGAGGTGCTTGAAAATTACTGTTTGTTTTTGAGTGATGTATCCATGGGCTTGTTTCCTTATCCACTGTTGTTTCCCCAAAAGACCCAATATTAAGATTGGGAGAAGGGAACGGGAGGAAGGTACTGTGCCGTTTAGATCCATCACAATGGACGCTGGATCCATCCAACACAAGCTAGACTAGACTGTTCATGTAGACAAACAACATTAGCTGATACTGAATAAGACAGACCTTGGCTAATGCCATATGGAACCAATGTATCAATGTTTGAGATAATGCAGATAGATTCAACCTTGGGGGTGAGTTGAAGTTACCCCTGAATGTAATGGATATTTCCACCATCAGTCATTGAAGGACAAAGTTAATCTCAGGACAAAAACAAAACTGGTGTAGAAAAGAAAATACCTACCATTTGGGGAATCAGGGTCAGATGATCTGGAATCAGGAGAGATGGGAGAGAGATGGCACCTGCATGTGTGGAAGCAAGCAGATGCTGGGAAGGGATGTAGCCCCATTATCAAAGGGCTCTGGAGCTGGCTTCACACGTGTGGATCCTAACGATGGCCAGTGCTAGAAGCAAAAAACTTCTGTTAGATTCAAGGCTTTAGTAAAAATCATAGTCTGATCTCTGCTGGGCTGATGGGAATTAGAAAAGAGGAAATCCCATGTTTAAGAAGGTGGAGCTAAAAGAAGAATGGGTGTCCCTCTCCCTGAAGCCAGCTTGAGGGTTCTCAGTGACAGCAGCCTCCAGCTAAAAAGTTAGGACCAGATTGGCACTGATCTCTGTGAGATCATCAGCAACAGGAACAATGATAGGGCTGGAAAATTAGTGGACCAAAGACACCAGAAAAGAGCCCAAGGTTCTTATTCCAGAAGAAAAACAGTGAGGATAGGCACTGTGTTGGGGGCTAATTTATGGCAATTAGACTAACAGCAAAATTTAACAGGTTGTAACATTTATTTGGGTCGCAAGCAAGAACAACGATCTCTAGCTGGCTTAAGAATTTTTTCTAACTTTTTAATGTTTATTTATTTTTGAGAGGGAGAGCATGCAAGCAGGGGAGGATCAGAGAGAGAGGGAAACAGAGGATCCGAGGTGGGCTTTGCACTGACAGCAGAGAGCCCAAAGCGGGACCCAAACTCACAAACCATGAAATATTGACCTGAACCTAAGTCAGACGCTCAACCGACTGAGTCACCCATATGCCCCAAGAATTTTCTTTCTTTAAAAAGCAGGATGAAGGATTTATTGGAAGGATAGTTGGACATGTCATGGAACAGAAGGAAGAATTGCAAAATCAAAACCTGAGAAGAGGGGCACCTAGGGTGCTTAGTCAGCTGAGCCTCTGACTTGGCTCAGGTCATGATCTCATGGTTTTTGAGTTTGAGCCCCACGTTGGGCTCTCTGTTGTCAGTCTGTCAGCACAGAGGCCACTTCAGATCCTCTCTCCCCCGACTCTGCTCCTGCCCTGCTTGTGTCTCTCAAAAATAAAATAAAATAAATATAAAAAAAAAAAACAAGAAGAAAAGGATTCTCAAACAGGGGTGTTGACAGAACCTCTCTATATGGTGCAAATGATAGTGTAGCTTGTCTCTGATTTCCATTCAAACTCTATTTCTCTTTCTTGCAAAAATCCAATTCAGAAAAGAAATAGGATGGTGTGAGGGACAATAAAGACTGAGTGTAATGGGAGGAAGGACCTTTTCTCCTTCCTTCCACACTTCTTGGGACCATAAAATAACTGCTTCCTTCACAGAAACATTACATCTCTTTTCTCCACCATTTATTCCTGTCCCCTTCATTTCTCTCCAAGGGGATAGTATTAGTTTTCCTAGTTACATAATAAATTATCAGAAACTTAGTGACCTAAAACAAGATGCATTTTTATTTCACAATTTTCTGTTGGCTAGAGTCCAGACACAGCTTAATTGAGTCCTCTGCTCAAGGTCTCACAGGGGCTACAGTCTAGGGGTTGGCTGGCTGCATTCTCATCTGGAGACTCAACTGGGGAGGCAGCTGCTTCCAAGGCGCATTCAGGTTGTTGGCAAATTTCACATCCTTGTGGTGGTATGACTGAGGACCCTGACTTTTTGCTGGTGTTACCTAGAGGCTGCCCACATTTCATAAAGGGCACCCCAGTTCCTTGCCTTGTGGCCTTCCTTCAATATGTGGCTTATTTTGTCAAGCCAGCAAGGGGAATCTCTTTCTCAGGGGACAGCCCGGTCCCTTTGAAGAGCTTTGACCTGATGAAGTCAGGCCCACCCAGGCTGTGATCCCCTTCCTGACATATGCACTCTCTTTCTCTCTGACAACTTCCCACTCCTCATTGGCCTGCACGCAGGCCACAAGCATTCTTGTCTTCTTCCGGTAGTGAGCTCACCTGGGCAGGCCGGCAGTCACTCAATGTC
This sequence comes from Felis catus, assembly GCF_018350175.1. Lineage (NCBI taxonomy): Eukaryota > Metazoa > Chordata > Mammalia > Carnivora > Felidae > Felis > Felis catus. Next base: position 13,711,076 of record NC_058377.1, on the reverse strand, counting down.
TCTGCCTATGACTGCGTCCAAAATTTCAATTCAGGAAGGAAGGAAAGAAAGCCCAAGTGCCAAACCTCATTAAGCCTCAGATCCAAACCTTATTTTCCCATACAACTTTACCACCCACAAAACTGATACATTGATCCCTGTCTGATTCTTCTATTTTCCAATTGTTTCATAGCCCAAAGGGGAAAACTCTGATTTATTAGAACCTCAAACCCCACTCGGTGTCCTGGGGACCGGTGCCATGGGAGTGAGGGCCATTCTTAGCTTGGTAGCCACACTGGGAGGTATCTCCTCTGTGCCCCAACAATCTAGGTGTAGAGGGGTACTAAAAGCTGGTTTTGGTAGGTCCAGCCTACAGAGGCCAGAGACACTTAAAATATGGGAGAAAAAGGCACATAGCATGTTATGTGTCTTGGGGACGAAGGGTTCTGCAGAGACCATCTCATATTTGTCCTGATTTTAGAAAAAAGACAGCTTCTGTGGCAAACAACTAGAATGTGTTTTTTAAAGACTTTTTTAAAAAAAATGTTTATTTATTTTTTTGAGAGGGGCAGAGAGAGAGGGAGACACGGAATCTGAAACAGGCTCCAGGATCTGAGCCGTCGGCACAGACTCAAACTCACAAACTGCAAGATCATGACCTGAACTGAAGTCAGACGCTCAACCGACTGAGCCACCCAGGAGGCCCTAAAATGTTTATTAATGTAAGAAGTTCTTTTCTTCCGTATCCTGTCCACTCCCTCTGCCTCTCGTTGCAGAGGAAGAACTAGGGCATGTGTGCTGGTGCTTTGCTGCCCACCAGCCTATCTGCTCTCCCATGCCTGTACCCTTGTTGTGACTCCCAACTCTCCAGGCTTTTCTGGGGCCACAAATGTCAACGTGTCATCCTGTCCCACAAGTGATAACTAGGTAGAGTCAGAGTACGGCCATCCCATGGGAAACCACTTCCCCAGACCGTGTCCTGACAAGGAAGAGGCTAAGTCATAAAAGCCATTACTTACAAGTGTCCAGAAGAGAAACTGAGGCACAGAACGGGCAAGTAATATCCCAGATACACACAGCATTCCCCAGGTGAACCAAATAGAGAGTTTTAGACTCTTTCCTTTGTAGCCCCTGATGCCACACTGCTCCATTAATCTAGAGCAGAAGCGAATGAACCCCTCCCAGGCCCAGAGTCTCCTGAGAAATAATCCACTGATGTAAATAAGCCAGGAACCCAGGTGCCCTCGGGGGTCAGTTCTTAGAGCACCTCAGTTAAGATGGTTAATAACCACAGCAACGTGATTGATTACTTAGCACTGGAAGGGAGTGAGCGCTTGCCCGCACCCCCTCCAGCCGGCTCCCTTCATTTGCATAGGTAACGGTCGTGTTATTAGCAGCTCATTAGTGTTAAGCCCAGGTGACCAGAAAGGCAGACTCAGTGGTCTAACTGGAAAGAACCTCTCCTGTTTTAGGGGAAAAACTGTACTAGGACTCTTATTCCAGGGCCATGTGACCCAGACACCGTGAGAGTGGGTTCTAAAACAGGGGTCCCTGGCTTTTCTTAGTGACAAAGTATGATTCTAAAATAACATCAGTACAGACAACAGAAAGCTCACCTGTGATATACCAGTGATGTGATGTGATGAAAATGGCACTTTGCCTCTGCGGTCTTCCTCCCCCAAACCCAGAACTCCAGGCTAACCAGGAGCAAAGCGTCAGACAGATCACATCTGAGGGTCGCTTTATAACATGCCTGGCCAGTCCTCCTCAGAACTGTCAAGGTCATCAAAAACAAGGCAAGTGTGAGAAACGGTCTCAGGTCAGAGGAGCCTAGAGACCTGACAACTACCTGTAATGTGACATCCCAGATGGGATCCTGGCATAGGAGAAGGGCATTAAGAAAAAATGAAGGAAAGTGAAACTATGAACTTCATCATAATAATTTATCATTATCGGTCCATTAACTGTAACAAATGTACCGTACTCATGTAAGATGTTAATAATAGAAATAACTAGGTGTGGGTTATGTGAGAACTCTGAATTATCATTCTCTGTAATTCTAAAACTGTTCTCAAACAGTTTATTTTTTGGAGAGTGTCTTACATGCAGATGGCACATTCCAATTTATGCCATGATATCATCAAACTATCCTCGTTGGTCCTCAATACCTGGGTAAGGTAGGGTAAACAGGCATCTTTCCGCTTGCTTTACAAAGTAACAGAGATTTGAAGAGTTGAAGTGACTTGTCCAAGATCACAGAGCTACTAAGTTAAATGATTAGTTTCACACTCTTGTCTTCTGACTCAGAGGCTAGTATCTTTCACCAAAGCAAATGTTACCACCTCTAAGGAGGTCAGAGATAAAGAAAAAAAGACAGTGCAAGCCTCTGGCTAATGGCTAGAGGGTTTGGCTATGGAGATTGAGACAGGGCCAGGCAAGAAGTCAAGGTCAGCCAAGGATCATGGCCATCTTTGTGGGTCTCCTTGGTCCCTCAAGACATAGACTGAGAAAAAATAAATGTTCCCCTTGCTCCTTCTCATCCATTCTGGAACCTCTCCCACATCCTAGATGTGGAAGCACAATCCAGAATTCTTGTGGCATATTTTTGCCCACCTTAAAAAGCAAAAGGACACAAAAGTCTTTCTTTCTCATTTCATTTGACCTTAACGAAAACTTCCAGAATGTCAGTACCAGCCCCACCTGGAAAAAAGTGATCCAGGCCTACACAAAATGAGTCAGCAGGAGATGAGGAAATGAAATCTAGCTCTATTTCTACCTCCTACAGTTTCTTCAAGCCCCGCCTACTTTCAGATCCATCTAGAAGCAAATAGGAAAGAAGTACTTTCTGTAACTCAGCTGGGCCACCTTGGGAAGGTGGGAAGAGACCCAGGTGATCGGTTCTTGCTATTGTCCATGTAAGAAAACGAAGCGATGGAGAGAAGAGACCAATTTTGCATGGGGAGAGTATACTGATGTGCCTTCAATTTTAACCGAAACCACTTGTTGGCCGTGAGGCACGTTCATGTCAATGCCTCCGGGACCCAGTTTCCTTTTCTGAAAAATGAGAGGTTTGAACTCAGCAATGTCTAAGCCCTTCTCTACTTGGACGTTCCGTGGTCTAGTTCATGATCAATGGAAACAGAGTGAAGGATTCTCAACGAGAAGCGAAGCCGATGGAGTATAGCCATCGGGCATTTTAGAAATTGAACCAGAAACTCGCATTGCACCTGTTTTGGTGACCAGAGAAGTCCCTGGTCACTTCTCCACAAGAAAAGGATGTTTAAGTGATTGTTTAATTCCCTGGGGATTATTCAGCAAATCCCCAACAGTTTTATCATACTACCCTACATAGTGGGTTAGAATCAGAAGGGATATTGGGGACATCAAAAATGTATAACCAATTTTTTAAGAGCTTACAAGCTATTTCTAGCTCGCTCCACACAGCCCAATCCAACCATTAAAAACACATGTCAAGGGGCGCCTGGGTGGCGCAGTCGGTTAAGGGTCCGACTTCAGCCAGGTCACGATCTCGCGGTCCGTGAGTTCGAGCCCCGCGTCGGGCTCTGGGCTGATGGCTCAGAGCCTGGAGCCTGTTTCCGATTCTGTGTCTCCCTCTCTCTCTGCCCCTCCCCCGTTCATGCTCTGTCTCTCTCTGTCCCAAAAATAAATAAAAAAAAAACGTTGAAAAAAAAAAAAAAACACATGTCAAGTTAGCTGCTGCATCCTATGGGTAAACATTCTGGAATGAAGACACATAGGGGGGCACACACATGCACATATTTACATGTATGTTTGGGTGCACATTCCCCCTGTCCTGACCCACCCAGTGTCTCCATTTGCCTTATCAGGAAAGAATTCCTGGAGGAAGTAGGCTCTGAGGGATGAGAAGTATCCTCTGGGATGCACTAGGACCCAGTGGAGTTGCAAAGCTGTAGGAAATCTGATCACTGATGGAGTCTTCATCCAGATCAGGGCATCAGCGAATGCAGGGTCAGCAGGGCTGTCCTCACCAAACTGCTCCTGTTTTGCTCTGTGCCCCCCTCCTTTCCCTCTCCCTCCTTACCTCCTTCCCTACAAGCATTCCTCTCCCCCTCTAGTCACATACTGCCTTGTCCTGGATTCTTCCTAAGGGCAGCAAATTACTCCTATCATTTTTAAAAATGTAATCAACTGCATTTGATCCATCAGGTGCTTTTGTGAGGATGGGTTTAAAAAAAAAAAAACAGGTTGAAAAAAGTGGATAAAATATAAATTAAAAAAGAAGAATGGGTCTGGTTACAATCAATAACCCCAGAATTATTGACTCCTCTTCCCATTACGCTGTGATGCCTCTGTAATCTTGCTGGCAGATTCTATAAAGGACGCATCTGTGCAAGATGAGATGTCCATTGTCAAAAGTTATAATTCTCTTCAACACAACTCCCATAACAGCAGCCAGGCAGTTTCTGCAGAGCGATCTGGTGTCTGGGAACCACATGACATCACTCTCGAAAACCCATTTTGTGTCCCTGCCCTGCGGCCATCCTTGTCCTTAGCAAGTTGGAAGGAAGAAAGGAGGTAGAACCAGAAGCTGAACTTGGTCCAGCCGAGTGTCCTGAGCTCAGGCATTTCAGGCTTTCCTTTGACCTTCTAGACTCCTTGGAGAGGTTTACCTCTCCTCCTCCCCTTAGTAGAGCTAAGGTCCTACTAGAAACAAATGTATTGTTCACTCAGAGGAAAACCTGAAACGAATCTCCATTTCCTTGTACAGATTCTCCAGCTGGGATTGCTGTCCCCACGAATGTCTTGGTTAAGGGGCAGAGTTTGGAGTTGATTTCCAGAGGTTTCCCCAGGAAAGGACAAGGCAGATCATAGGCTTACATCAGCTTAGGAAAAGCAACCTGTCTGGACAAGACCCCAGGAAGCCAGGCTTCTTGGCAGTAGGACCTACCAGGAGTCGAGGAAAATCTCCAGCTGGGAGCCACTCACCCTTGCAGGAGGAACCAGCTCAGGGCGTTCTTTTGAGCTCACGCTTTAACCCCCAGGAGATGGTGTGGCCAAATAGGAAGAGCCCTGGCCTGGGAGCCATGTGACCTTGCAAAAACCACCTCTCTGAGCCTCACTTCCTCATTTGCAGAGCAAGAAGTTTGGATAGAATACCCTCTCAGGGCCCTTCCAGATTTGAGTGATTGTCTGTCTCTCTCAGCTCTGCATTGGGGTGGGGACAGTAACTTCTGTCACTTCTCGGCCTCTCCAGCCCTTGCTGGCTGGCCCCCTCATCCCCAATCCCAGCAGGAGCCCCTGCCTCACCAGAGGGTGTTCGGGGGTCTCCCTGCCAAGGAAGGAGGACTAGAAAATCTGGGTGGGCCCTGCCCTCAGGGACACTCTGTCCAAACCAGAAAGCAAAGCTCTGCTGGGTTTGATTATGAAGATTTACAGCCAGGAGTGAGTTTCCTTGGCAATATTGTCTGCTGCCTTTATGAGCCGCAATTACATAGCATTTGGTACCTGGGAAGGCAACAGGCGAGGGCTGAAATGGTGAAATGCTCTATCACTCCAAGAAGCACACCGCCTTTGGTAATAAATATTGACGTTCATTAAGACAAAGCCAGAATTCAATCTGTTCTGGGGAATTCTCTGCTTCCGGCCTCAAGAATGGCCCTTATTTACAAGATGTCCCTAAGGGAATGAGACAGGCCGGCTCACCTTGCTCCCCAAGATACATTTTATTCAACCGACTTGTCCTGGGCAAACGTGTATCTGACAAGCCAATTTGAAAATGAATTTGGTACATTTTTTGAGTTGATTATTTATCCTGAAAATGAATGCCCATTCTGGTCAGGCTGACAGCTCTCGGGATGAGAGCTCTCTGCTCCCGGCTCCCTTGTCACGCCTGCTCCATCAACAAAGGAGCAGCGGAAGTGAGAGAGCCAGCCTTCTGCACAGGGGCTGGGTGGGCGCCTCCACCCTCACTCACCAGGACCCTGGCCCAGCGTAGTTTCATCCTGCTGACGAAAAGGCTAGCTTGCAATGCCCGTGCCGGGAGAAGTGGGTGGTGTGAAAGCCAGAGGGGTTCCATCTGCCCTACCGTCTTGCAAGGCTCGGCCAGGCGAGCAGCTGATTCCCACTGCCCATGGTCATCAGGAGGTGTTAGTCCAGGGTAAGAGAGCCTGGGGCAGGGTCTGGGGTGGGGAGGGGGCTTTCAGTCTCCCTGAAGTTTACTTGCCCTGTTTCCCCTCGACCGCCATCATTTCAAGATGATACCTTGGCAAATTTCACAGAAAGGCAACATGTTGCAGGGATGTGCTCGGAGGGCGCAGCCCCTCCCCCGCCCCTGCCGCCCCACTCCAGCTATGCTTCCTTCACAACCCACCTGCCCAAGAACTCAGAGACCCTGACCTTCTGGTATAGCCCTGGAAGGCTTCATGCAGGAAGAGGACCTTGGGAGGGAGGTGGGAAGACTGTTTTGGAGACACTGAGTTGCCTGTGGCCAAAACCTCATCAAGAGGAACTGGGTCATAGAAGGCCTTGAATGTTGAAGCCAGGAAGCCACAGGACTCTAAATTTCCCAAGGTGATGAGATAGCTTTAGTTCGGTGGTTTTCAAACCACAGTGAGATCATGAGACCCCTTGTTCTAATGTAATCTTGTCTAGAACCTCAATGTAGAAAGCAGATGAAAGTGAAACTCTTCCTGTTAAACACAGACTCCTGTTAAAGCCCCAGAGCCCAATCCTGCTGACAGAGGATCTAGTCCCTGCACCGAAACTAGTCCAACCGATATCAGAATCATCTGCTTGTCTTTTCTGTTTGTTTGTTTATTTGTTTGTTTGTTTCGTTTGTTAAGATTTATTTATCCAAGTTAGCTAACATACAGTGTAGTCTTGGCTTCAGCATAGAACTCAGTGATTCATCACTCACACATGATACCCAGTGCTCATCCCAACAAGTCCCCTCCTTAATGCCCATCACTCACTTGTCCCATCCCCCCACCCACCTCCCCTCCAGCAAGCCTCAGTTTGTTCTCTGTATTTAAGAGTCGCTTATGGCTCGCCTTCCTATATTTTTATCTTATTTTTCCTTCCCTTCCCCAATGTTCATCTGTTATGTTTCTTGAATTCCACGTATGAGTGAAATCATATGACATTTGTCTTTCTCTGACATATTTCACTTAGCATAATACATTCTAGCTCCATCCGTGTTGCTGCAAATGGCAAGATTTCATTCTTTTTGATCGCCGAGTAATACTCTATTGTATATATGTACCACATCTTCGTTATCCATTCGTCAGTCGATGGACATTTGGGCTCTTTCCAAACTTTGGCTCTTGTTGATGGCACTGCTATCGAGGTGCATCGGGGTGCATGTGCTGAACTGTCTGTTGAATATGCAGATCTCTGCACTCCTCATCAGACCTACTGATTCATATTCTCTGGAGGCGGTGCCATAGCATTTTTTTTTTTTTCCTACTCCTCTTGGTGGTCGGTAAGGCACAAAGTTTGAGACCCATGCTGCAGAGCTTTACAGGGCAGGGTATGAAGACTGATGCATGTGTCTGATCTGCAGGTCAGTCCTCCACTGAGCTTCACTACATTCCCACTCGTCTTCCCTCTCTCCCCCCGCCACAGTCTGCTTGTTCTATGTTGTGTGAACATCGTGTGGTTGTTCCTGGTAATGAACCCAGAGAGGAGTGGACCAAGGGAACAGGAACTAAAACACCCACCACCTTCCCAAGCCCCTGCACCTCACTAGGGCCTCTGTGGCACTAGAAACCCCAGCTCTGAAAGCAAATATTTTTAAGCACCTTGCAAACCACACACCCACTCTCAACTATTATGTGAAAAGAGTTATCCATTTCCCAGCTCAGCTGCAAGAGCGAGACGGTTCAAGAGGTTGAAATCAGAAAGCCTAAAGTCAAAGATCTTCAGAGACCCACTTTCTGCCAAGCAGGCTGGGGCGCCAAGCAGCATCTAGAGGCACAGTGTAGACTGGGAACCATTTTCCATAGCACCGAGCCCCAAGGCGACACACCCCCTAGAAAGGCACGGCTTCGGCCAGTGCAGCCGTCAGTATTTCTGCTTGCCAGATGGGAGAGTGAGGGAAGCAGCCCTGAGCAATTAAGTGTCTAGCCTAAGGTCACAGAGCAAGCCAACGCAGGTCCTCAGAAAGCACCGAGTCCTCCTGCGGATTCAGGCAGCAAGTGGGCAATCTGCCCTCGGGCTCCTGCCTTAGAGCACCTTCATCTTGCCTGGCTCAGCACCGGGGGCTGGCTCTGCCTCTGCTCCCACATGCCTCAGCCAACCCATCACTGCCCTGATCTAAGCCTCCCCTGCCACCCCAGCCTGGGGCCTCTGGAAACCAGGAGACACCTGCCCACGTGGGTGATGCCTGTCACGAAGCGAGCCCTGAGAGGTGGGCGGCCTGGGTGGGTGGGTGGGGGGGGGATGCTTGGAATTCAGCTTACTTTAGCTCTCAGCCCACTAATTAGGGCAGTGATGGGAATGTGAGACATACAGGCACAGCCTTGCTGGAATGACAGAGAAGCTATAAGCCAAGTACTTGGAATGTAATTGGACAGCTAGTGTTTTGAACTGACCCCCCCCCACTGTTGCCCATTGCCATTCTTCCTTCCTGTGGGAAACCACTTAGTGGCCATGTCAATCATGCAATTCTAAGGGGGTGCCGATCACTCCTAGGAGCAGGGATGGCAGGCAGTTGAGGTCCAGTCAATCATCACTCCTCATGCTCTTAGCCACAGGGATGGTTCAGGGATGGACATGGGGCTGTGTCTGGCTAATCAGAGTTTTCCCTGGAAATTTTTCCAGTCGGAGCATTGTCAGAGGCTGCTGGAGATACATACCTTCCCAGACACCTGGAGAAGGCCTCTTTGCAGGAGGAAATAATGAAGCCAAGCAGAGACGTGCGGAGTGTGAATATAGACAGAAAGAATCCTGATGACATCATCTGGTCCCTTAATCCAGGAAGAGCTAAATTTCCCGATCACACATGCCAGTAAAATGCCCTCGGTTAGTAAAAGATAATACAAGTTGTTTCTGTTACTTGCAACCAAAGAGCTCTGGTAAATACAGAGCGATAACTATATAGCTGACTGTCAAACTTAAAACAAGCTGTTTGAATTGGCATGGACTTCAGGGCATGGGTATAAACGGAACCCGGCCAGAAGGACAGCAGGCAGCTGGCCTAGAAGAAGCGGATTCTAGGCTGCGTCTGCCTCCATTTCTTGGGTGATGGAATTTCATGGTCATTGAGGTTTCACCAAAGGCCAATTGCCTTTTAAGGGTCCTCTTGCGCCATATGGAATAGGAAGAGGGAGCAGATAGGTCTAGCCAGGAGCCAGCAATGGAAGGAACAGGTGGAATGGGGAGGGGGGGGAAGAAAAAGAGAGAGAAAGAAAGAGAAATCCTGGAAGTATGTATATGGATTGAGGACCCCTGTTCTAATCTGGGGCCTGACAAATGGAGCTAAGATGACATCCCTATCGCTCATTTAAACTCCCTCTTCCAAGGGCACCAGTTGACAACCCCATCACTAAATCCCCGAGTGCTTTCAGCTCTTCCCCCCACCCCGCACCTGTCTGCCGCCCAGAAGGCTGTTTCCAGTGTATTCTTCTTCAAATGCTCCCGCACCTGAATTCCAGACCCTGTCCTAGCTTAGTTCCCTTCTGATACAGTTGTCTCCTAGGATGGCTTGGTTTTGTGCTCCCAACCCTAAAGTATGGGCACTGCTCAAGATTCTACCTTCCAGCCCACATTCCTACAGAAGCCCCCTGTTCCTGGACCAGAATTGCTAGCCCTCATCCCTCTCATAAGCCTCAATTCACATCTCAAATTCAAAGTCTCATCATCTGATACCTCACCCAGGGCTTCCTCTGACTTTCTTGGTACAGGGAGGGGACCCACGATTTGTTGAGTAGCTCAATTCCAAGCTTCGGAGCAATGACTCTTTTCTTGCCTTCACCGTGCATGGCAGGTCACCATGGTCCATAATTTCTTCTTTATGAATGTCACAGCCTTCTTCCCTTGCTTTTTATTTTCCATGTTACTCCCTTAAGGTGTTTATCGCCTTGCGCCTAGACTTTTGCAAGAGTCCCTTGTTTGCTCTATTCAAACATTTTATTCAAAGAGCAATTTATAGGGTACCTTCTAGGTACCAAATCCTGTGCAATCTTCCTGCCCACTAATCCATTCTATATGCCACAACCAAATTAACCTTTCTCAAGTACTACTTGGATCACATCATTGTGGGACTCTACAGCCTTCAGTGGCTCCCTGTTGCCTACTGAGTAAAGCTCACACTCATCATCTGTATTCAAAGCCCTTCACAATTTGTCCCCGACCTACCTTTCTGGCCCTGTCCCCTACTATTTCCTCTACATAGACCTTACACACAGACCCACAGATCTATTTGCTGTTTCTTAAGCAAGCATGGCACTTTTCCTCTTCTGACTTTTTTCTCTAGTCTGTTTCCTCTGCCTGAAGGTCTTCCTCCTCATCCTGTGTCTCCTCTTACTCGTGACTCAGATGGTGACATCTCCTTCTCTTAACACACCTGCCAAAAATGATTGCTCCCTGTCATTTGTTTTTAGCATTTCAAGATACCTAGCACATGGTGCCTTGCACTGTTGATCGATGCTTTGATCCCCCATCATCGTAGTACTTACCTGAAGCATCTGTATCAGAATCATATATATTAAACATGCAGGCTCTAGAGCCCTGCCCAGGGAACGTCCCAGTGTCAGCTGCACTAAGAGCAGCTACCCTAGGAAAGTGTTAGGTCCCTGTGGGAGGGACCAAATCTTACAGGTCTTCGTAACTATCAGCACACCAAGAAAGTCAAGTTGAAAGGAAGCTCCAAGAGCACCAAGTTCAAACACTGCTGTGTCACTCGAATATTCTCTCAACACTCCTGCTAAGTTAAAATTTGCTAAAGTTTGCACAAAGAACATTCAACAGTGTTTAGTCTAAGATTGCTGTGGAGAACCCATTTTGTTAGGAAAACATAGCTTAAGACTTAGCAGGAATTTTTCTCTGGTCTTGGTACCCTAAATTATTGTAGTTTTCATGAAAAATTTAGGTGTGTTTTTGTCTTCTGGGTACTGAATGTTGTAACCGATCTCACTCCCCTCTTGTGTTGACTATGGGATGAACTCTGGTGAACTCTGTGGCCACCACCAGCAGGTAGATAGGACTTCACAACATCCACAGTGAACCTCCTTCATGGTTCTACAACTTTCTCTTAGCCTTGTTACCTTTTTCCTTTTCTTCAAAAAAAAAAAAACACAAAAAACAAAAAACAAACAAAAAACCCGACTTATTTTTGTTTGTTTTATCTTGCCGTATCATTTGCATCTTTGTGAACAGTTTTAAATCCTTTTTGCAAGAAGGCAAGTTATAAATAAATAAAATAAATTCTTGAACTTACGGATGTGCAAATTTTTTCTGATCATTCTTTTTTTTTTTTTTATCCTGAGGCGAGAAATTAGTCTGGAAGGTGAGTCCTTGGATTGGCAATTCTGATGGAAAGCAGGGCCAGAAACAACAGATGGAGTAAGTGATGCTCTGAGGTCAGAGTTGTAAAAAATTAGGACTTGTAGAGAAAACATGGATTCAGAAATGATGATGAAGTTTTAGAACAGGAAGAGAGGAGAGTGGTTTTAGAGTGTGGTCATAAAAGGCAGAAAGCAAGAAAAAGCTTTTAGAGCAGGAAGAATAGTTAAAACAGGGGTGGTTTCAGGGAACTGACCATGGGGTCTTTATATCCAGAGCAGGGAGTGTCTAATTCATTGCAGTTCTGAGGCCCCAGCGCAAAAGGAACCCAGTCAGGTTCAGATGGCTGTGTGGAGGAATGAACTTAAGGCCCAGAGAAAAAAGATCTTGTTTTCCCAGTGATCAAGGAAACCAAAGAAAAACCTCTGGGCCAGATCAGAGCTTGAAACAAGAATATACAAGAAGGGGAGCCAGAAACAATTATAGAGGTCAGCCCTGTGTTGAAGGCACACCGAAATGAGTTGAGCAACGTAAGCCTGTGTACCTGTGGCTTACCCAAGGGGCACCTCTTTGGTATAGTGAGGCCCTCCTCAGTATAGTAAATTGTGTGACCTTTAAACCAGAGTAGAGATGGAGATACAGGGAGCAAAGCAGTTGTAGGAGAAACTCGCAACTTCAGAGGACCAGACAGGGGCAGACTGTCGTCTGCCAAATGGCTAGGCCAATGGGCTACATCCCCACTGACACTGGTAACAGCTAACCACCTTCGGCCACAACCCAGGGTCACCATGCTTCAAGGGGGCACCCTCAATGAGTAAGAATGAATCTTCACAACAGTATCTGATGCCAGCTCAGAACCCAGAGTCCCCAAATATCATCAAACATAAGAAAATAGAAAAGTGTTTATTGAATGGTTGTTTATTTTTGGTGTGTGCAACATTTATTGAATATTTAATGATTGCTGAGCACTGTGCTAGGGGATGGAGACATAAAGAATACTAACACATACTTCTTGCCCTTAATAAGCTCAAATCCCAGAGAGGAAACCAACATAAAAGTGAAGTATTACAGTGTGTGGTGAGATTAATGCTGTAGTTGAGGCATGTGTGAAATGTTACCGTAGAGATAAGATCACAGAGGACGGAGCAGCTAACTCTGCCCTGGGCAGGTGGAGAAAAGGGGCATATTTGACCGAGGTCTTGAAGGATGAGTAGGAGTTCTATAGGCAGAACAGAGAAGATAGTAGATGGCAAGGCACAAAGGGCGTCAGTAGCACGGTGTATTTTTGGAAGCCTGAGTAGTTTGGAGCAATTAGAACCGAGTGTGGAATAAGGTGGCTGCTGGGATGTGGTCGAGGTTTGGAGCTGGACTGTGAAGGTTCCTGGTGTGACAGCCTAAAGGGTCTGGACTTTGTCTTTCAGGCAGAACAGTAACCTCAGACAAGTGAAAGGAAAGCGACCCTTGGTAGTCAACACCAACTGAAGGGTGGCTTCCAGGATCCTATCTCATGGGGAGCCACCATCAGAGTGGCAGCTTTGTGATGCATTAGGTCCCAGGGCGGTGGAGAGGCTTAAAGGGTGCAGGCTAGCCCGAAGGTCAACACTGTGGGCAAAGGAAAAAGCTCCAGAGAGGCCTCCAGAAGCCCCATCTTACCTGGAGGTGGGGGGGGGGGGTGTGCAGGAATGGGCTGAGCTGCTCCCCTGCTTCCCAGGTTCAGTGCGGGTCCTTATTCCTAGCACCCAGTCACTTCACACAATGGCAAGAGTAAATTCGCATGCCAGGAAGAAATGAAAGGCTGTACTCTTTCCTTGGAATCAAGTTGTTATTGTTCAGATGCATTATTAATGATCAGGGCTGCAATCATTTATAACACGGTCATCACAAAAGCAGCTGTTGCCATTTACACATAGCTCTCTGTGAGTATGTTATTAAGGTAATATTTTACCATGCATTCGACTTGCTCAGGGGCTGCATGCCTAATGCTCGGCTTCAACGGATCCCCCCACTCCCTTCTTAGAAGTAATCACTCCTTCCCTTTCTTTATAGAGATGCCCAATGCCAGGGAAGGGAAGTGGGGAAAGGAGATGAAAACAGGGAGCCGTGAAAAGAGGAAGCAGAGACACAGGCACTGTTTCCCCTCATCCTTTTTTTCTCCCCTGCCCTTTTTTTTCCCCCTTTTGAATAAAAAATAAAAATGCAGAAAACCTCAGGAGCCTCATAACTTTCCGGTTTTTATTTAAAAATAAACCTGCTTTTGCAGCTGTCACCACTCCCGTACGCGAGGCGCAAGCTTCAACCCCACTGCCCAGTATTTATATACGAGAAAGTAAATGCTCGAAAGAGAACAAATAAATTAGGTTAGATTCTATGAAAGGAGTCAAGCTTTCGCCAAAAAAAAGGAGAATTTGGCAGCCAGCATGGTTCTTTGAGGACCCTACCAGCCGGCAGGCCCAGGGTGACAAAAGACACAGGGTGACAGGTTCGGAGGAGCAGGGGATCCCACGCCCTCCCTCTCCAGGCCGGGCCACCGACAGCATGGCCCCTGGAAATCTGCATCCAGGGTGTCAGGAGCACTTGCAAACAACAGCTGTGGACAGGCTGCAAGCCTCCAGGGACTCAACAGCCGGAAACATTTTAGCGGGACTCATGGATGCAAGGGCAAAACAGGGGCTGGAAAAGGTAGAGGTGGCTGCAGTTTTTCCCCTGATGAGTGGGAGGGGGAAACAGGCAGGAAAACAGGGGCGTCGCGGGAGGATCTGTGGCAGGACCCTCAAGGCTGACGACGGAGTGTGCAGAGCCGGAGCAGCGGCCTCAGCAAATGGTTGCAGAGCTGTTCTGAGCCTGGCGGAGGCCTCGTCTGGTCCGAGAGGCCGCGGGAAGCTGATGTGCAGAAGCTTCGCGAGCTGAGAGCCCAGAGCTGACAGAAGGTTAACTTGGCGAAGCAGCAAGGAAGAACAGTGCTTCAGAAGTGGCAGCACGTGCAAAAATCCTGAGGCAAGAGGGAGCATGGACTAAGAAGCCGAGAGAAGGGCACACACTGGACCCTGGAGAGTGGGGAGGAAAAGTGTTAAGACTCTCGTCTTACAAGGAGATAGCACGGCCACACTGGGGAGGGCCTTGGTGAGGATTTCCGTCTACATGTTAGGAAGGGTGGGAAGTCTCAACTTAGAAGCCGCATGGCCAAATCTGAGTTTTGAGAAAGGCTCTTGGACTACAGCGTGAACAGACTGCGGTGGGTGGGAGGCCAGCGCGGGTGACGTGAGCTCAGAAAGCTGTCACCAGCAGGAAAGAATGGCACCTTGATCTAGGGTGGTGGCAGACAACGAGAGAAAGGAAGCATCAAGAAATAATTAGGAAGTCAAATCAGCAGGGGCTTGGTGATCAGTTAGATGAGGGTTGCGGAGACAGGGGGAGCCCTCCAGGTTTCCAGTTTGTGCAAAGCACCTGGAGAAAGAGAACAGTGGAAAAGGCCAAGATTGTGAGGGAAGGCAGTGAATTCAGTTTTGAAAATGTTGAGTTAGAGGCAACTTTGAGATAGCAGAGCAGAGCCTCCAAGTACATCATTGGACATTCAGCTCTGGAAGGGACAGAAGAGGTCTGGGTTGGAGGTACATAAGGGAGCCACTGGTTTGGGGATGGTCACCGTTGGAGAGAATATAGAATAAGAAGAAACGAGGGTCACTTCTTCAGGAACTCCAACGTACACGTGGCAGATAGCAGAGGAAGATGAACCTACAAAGGAAACTGGGAAGAAATACCCGGATAGGAGAAAAGAATCCAGTTAAGCATCATACCCCAGAGAACAGGAAAGGAGGATGTTTCACCTGGAGACAGTGGTCAAGAGGGTTGAATATCGCTGAGAGGATAAAGGAATCAAGAAGTGAAATATGTCCACTAGACAGGTGCACCAACATCAAGGTCCCTGGCGACCCAGGACAGGGCCATAGCTGTGTGTGTGTATTAAGGAGCTAAGGAAGGCATTGTAAGGCACCCAACACGGTGACTGCCACATAGCCAGCCCTCGGTAAATGTTGGCTCTTGTTAAATTCTCCCTTTAAAGTCTATAAAGCTCATATTCTTCTATGCTATTGAAGGGGGGAAAAAAGGAGACACAGGCTAACATTTTAATAGGAGAGCTTTAAGATTAAACCCAAAGAATTTCCCGACAGGAAGGACTGTAAAACGCCCATAAAGGCTATTAAAGAAGATGACAGAATCCCATATGAAATTAGGATCTGGATGGATTCCTGTGTGTCTGGGACAAGTTTGATGCAGCCTTTCCGTGAGGCAGGGGACCAACCCCAATCACCGAGGCAGGTCACTTGTGCCCTGGGTGGCCCCTGCCCTTCTTCCCTGGCCCCCATGGCGAAGAACGCTGCCTTGTGAAGGAAAGCCTCCTCGTTTCAATAGGCTGGGCTGCCGAGGTGAACGTGAATAGAGCCATCCAGCAGAAAACACCCAGAGGACAAGCACCGAAAAATACGCTTGAAGGGCCAGCCGAGTGGCCAGGATCACAATGTAATGCCCAGCCTCGGGTCAGTAATGGGGAGGTATTAGTCATCTCTTCAGACCTCAGCTCCATTATTTCTGCCGGAAATGTGAGAACAGCTCTCACTAATAACGTGTGGAATCACTTCCAACTATTTGCCTTTCAAGTCAGCCTCCTCAGGTCGGGTGACATATCTCGTTTAACAGGGGGTGCCATTAGAGGGGAGATTTAACATGTGGCTAAAAGCATTTGTAGCGGGAGCTGTGGGTGGGTTCCTTTTTAAGCTTCTGTGGCTGGTAACTTGCGTCTCTTCCCTCCGTGCTGTTGGGTTTTGTAACCGAAGCCTTTTTCTTTTCCGAAGGAGGTTGGCTATTAACTCTCCCCTGCCCAGAGCATCCCCTAGCATGGACAGGGCAGATCAAGAGCTGAATTAGGAGTCTCTCCTGCTCTCTCACCAGAACCCACAGGAGGCTCAGAAAGCAGGCATGATGACTCCAGGCATCTTGCCACCCTTGTGCCCCTCACCCTGCTTGTGTGACCCAGCATCTCCCTATGCCAAAGTCTTGCAGAAATAACGATAGCTTTGCAAACGCAACCACAAGTCTACCAACCCGCAGAATTTGTATCTCTACCTGTAATATGAGTCTCGCCTCTTCCCACACCTTGAGAGGCTCAGAAGCCATGAGAACAGCAGGACGAGAGGGACTGAGGTTGTAGAAGGGGAACTTGTCATTTAATTGAAGTTTCTTTTCCTTTTCTTTCTTTTTTTTTTTGACTTAGACTTGATTTTTTTTTTTCTTTTCCCTGAAGGCTTGGGCCCTTTAAGGCCCAGCCTAAGCTTCCTAAATTTTTGTCTCTAAGTAAACTCCCCAGCTCCCAGAGTCCCAACCTATCTGAGCCTCAGATTCTTCAGAAAAACAGGGACAATAACAGCCCGCTATTCAATAAGGGGCTATAATTAAATGCATTGAACACAGTGCTTTGCACATAGGAGGGGCTCAATATACACATATCAGTTATATCTCTTTCGGTTACCTGTTACAAGTGATCAAATCCCCAGCGCAAGTGCCTAAATAAAGAGGGAATTTATTCGATTATGTAACTGACAAATCCAGAGCTAAGCCAGGCTTTAGATATCTAGAGCGTGACTCAGGGAACTGTCCCCAGGACAGAGTTTCTCTCTCATCATCCTTTGGCAAGGCTTCCTCTGCCTCTGCTCCAGCTCATCCAGGACCTGGTGGCAGCAAATGGCAGCAGCTGCTTCAGGACCACATTCTCACTATCCCCTGCCCAACAGAGAAGGAGCTACTTTTCCTCTGCACAAAATTCACCTAAGTCCTGAGCTGGACACTCACTGGGTGACCTGGGTCATCCTTGCACCAATCACCATGCCTCTGGTTGGAAATGTGATCAATGGTTTAACCCTGAGTCTCAAACACCACCTGGAGGGAGAAAATAAACGGGGAGGGAGGGATGCCCGACTTAACTCGAGGCACTGACAATTGCAGGAAAGATGTTTCCCCAAAAGGAATTTATAGTACCATCCCCACCCCCCAAAAAAGGTGGGCATAGAGGATGCTAGGTGCCTAAACTTAGAACCATCCACTGCAGATAATTTCCCATCCTACCCCATATGCAATGATCATTTGATAGTAATGTGTACTATGGGAAGTCTCCCCCAAAACTCAGCAAAATGCCCTCCTTTCCATATATTAGTAACATACTGATTGTGCCCGCTATAGCACCTTTTCTTCCTCCACCTCCTGTTAGAATTCTTTCCTCTAGGTCTCTGTCACCTCCCTATGCCACATAGGACCAAGTACATGAAGGGAAGTCCATTGACCCTGGAGGTGCTTTCAGACCCACACTGGCTCCCTGTGTCCAGCTCAGTTCTGCTCTTCACTTCTCTGCCCCTGACCATCCCTCTGCTTGGGGGTAGACTGGCAGAGGCCAGCACACCTGGTGAGCTCTAAGGCAGGATGTTCCCAGAAGCTCCCTCTTCTGCTAGAATCTGCCTCTGTGATCACTTCTCTTATGGTGTATCTCCGATGGTTTTCCTGGTTCCCCACCACCAAGAAAATCTCTGGGAGCAGACAGAACCCTATCTTTTCATCTTTGTTATCCTTGGTACTTAGAACAATATCTGGCTCAAAGAAAGCACCCATCAGGTGGTGTAGCTACCCTCAATCTAACTCACAGTCACCCTCAGGTCCTCAAAAAAGAGCCTCATCTGTCAGGGCTGCGGGAAGGGCAGGTACTCACCCAGGAGAGGGGTAGAAAGCTAGAGGGTCATATGCAAACCACATGAGTAGAGAAAGAAAGGTAGAACTCACTGTGGTTCCTGGTTCTCTATCAAGCTGGAGCAGACATTGAAATGGCACAGGGCACCTGACAGAATATAGGAGGTAGATTGAGCTAGTGAGCATGGGGGCAGGGAGACATGGGCTTGATTTCAGGGTGTGGTTGGTACCCATGAAGAAGGGGGCGGGAATTAGTGGGAAGCTGGCAGCAGAGACCCTCAAACGTCGATAGATAGTACAGCTGTGGTTCTGGATGGTCAGCCCGGTCAGAGCGTGATCCCAGTGGCATTGGGCGTCCAAGAGGAACAGATTCAGCTCCCTGGGATGGGGGTGGGGAGGGGCCGGAGAGGAGGTAGGTACCAACAGGGTAGCCAGGTGTGACAGGGGCTCTGGGGCAGGCAACTAAGCAGAACCCCAGGGGTGTGATTAAAGGAGGGGAGTTTGCCCCCAGCATGCTGGATGCTGAATGTGTGGGCAGACACCCGAGCACGGCACGGCCCCTACCAGCAAGATGGAGGAACTGGTGCCCACCTAGCTTGGTCAAGGCAGGCTCTGAAACTGGGTGGGGCTGAGCCTGTAGGAAAAGGCCCTGGTGGCTGTGCCCTGCAGGGCTGGGGAAGGCAGGACTGCCAGGCTGGGCGTCCGAGAGAGGCTTCCTGGCAGACTCTCAGACTGAGTGTGTGTCTGGGGCCAGGGGCTGAGGAACTGCCAGCACCGTCTGACCTCACGGATCCCCTAGTCAACAAGCAGCAAGAACAGGAGACTCCTGGGGCTCCCTCAGCTTTGGAGAGAGCTCTGCAAACAAAACTCAGCTTTTAGGGGTTAATCTCAAGCCCCAGGAGGGCCCAGAGGGCCTCCTCCGAAGGGCAGAGCCAGCGAATGGGCTGAGACTAAAAGGAAAGGCATGGACTGCCCGCCTGGGATTAGTCTGGCAGCAGCTGCAAAGAGCCGCCCTTCAATCGCCCGTCTTGTGTGAGCCCTCAAAAGCACTGGCTGTCTGCCACCAGCCAGCTAATGGGGCTGGGCTGCCAGGGCCATGACCTCTGTCTTCCCGGCCCCCTGCAGCTCTGAATCTCACCTCCCCAGCAACCATGGGGACCAAGGACTCTGCTTGGTTTGTGTTTTTTCATCACCTACTAAGTGCTCGGGCCTCACACCGCCTGGCCCCTGCCTCCTGCTACTCCCATCGGCCTGCGGGGGGCATAAGCGATCAGCCCTTTGGCCAGGCGGTGATTTGGGCTACACTTCTTTGCCTGGTGGGGGTGCCCGGGAGTAGGTGTCCAATGAGAGGAGACAGCAGGAGGGAGAGACTAGGCCTGCCCTTTCTTCAAAGTCCTGAGTCCCGAGTCCGTGTCTCTGCAACCGAGGGAGCATGGAATCGGAGCCATGCCCATCTGGGAGATCACACACTCAGAGCCGACTCCCGGGGAGGAAACTCGGATTGAAATGCACGACTTGCTTATGAGCGGGGCTGGGCCCTGGTTTCTCTGGGTTCTGAATTTCTAGAACGCTAAGCGTCTCCACGGCCAGGCGGCGTCCCAGTGCCCTCCATCTGGGTCACGCCAGCCTCTCCCCATCGCCCCCCGGGGAGGGCCCCCGCGAGTCTCCGCAAGGCCCGGGAGCCGGGCCGGGTGGTGTGGACCTGAGGCTTGCAGGCTGCGCGGGCGGCGGCCGGCGCGGGGGCGCGAGGGTCAGCAGGGAGCTGCCCTGCTGGCGGGGGCCGTCTCTGCGGACCTCGCCCGAGGAGGGAAAGATGCGCTGGGAAAAGGAAGGGGAGAAGGAGCGGGAGCGAGGAGCGGAGCTTGGGGCTCCTCTGTCCCCTTAGGCTGGCGCTTCCGATCACTGGGCCTCCGCTGCGGAAGGCGGTCCCCGCAGCCACTCTCCGGGACCCGTCAGCCGGCCCCGCCGCCGCGCCCATTGGCTGCTTCCCGCAGGAGGGAGCACTCCCCCCGCGCCGCCTCCAGCGCTCGTGCCTGCGGTGGAAGGTGAAGGGCGGGGGAGCCCCCTGACCCGCCTGCTCCCTCCTCCCGCCTGCTGGACCCGCCTTCAGCCCCGAGAGGGGGCCTGTGCACCCTCTGGCCTTCCCTCGGGGTCTGCGCCCCCCTCCACACGCGTGCGCGCGCGCGCGTGCACACACACACACACACACACACATTACACACACACACACACACACACACACACACACACACACACACACACACACACCTGCTCCCCGGATGAGCACCTAGGGGCAGGGAGCGGTGCAGCAGGAGCCCTGGAGCGCAGGCAGGAGGCCAGCTGGAGAAAGGGACGCAGGGAGAGGGGAGGGGGGACTCCCAGAATACCCAGGGAGTGGGCAGGAGCTGAACCCCAGCCCCCCCCCCACTTCCCGACAACTGCACAGGTGTCCTCGCCTGTTTCTGGTCCCCAAAGAGACAGCAGATCATCGCCCCAGAATGGAAGGCCCCGCTGACCTCGCCTCGCCTCCCCCATTCCAGGCTCCACCGGCTTGCGTAGGTGGGCCCCCAAGACGCTGGGAACCCCTGCCTCCGCGGCCTCTTTTGCCTTCACCAATGAGAACCACCTCTGAAATTCCTAAGACTTGTTTTCTCAGTGCTCGCAGCTCCCTGGAGAGAGAGAGAGATCCGTGATACCCGGCCAGGGTGCTCAGCTACCCCTCAGGATAAGGATGGGCAGATGTTTTCTCAAGCTTGTGCAGAGCACAGCTTCTAAGCCAACATACTCTGACTGTCTTCTCACCAGACTGTCTGGCCTCAGCTCCACTGAGGAAATACAAATAGCACTGGGACCACCATTAACCCAATCTCTTGTGCCCTTGAGAAAGGACCCTGGGCACCCCCACCATTAACCCCACTACCTTATGCTTGGGGTCAGTTACCCCACCTCAGCAACTACGGCACCTGGAGGATTTATCTGGTGGCTCCAGCCCACACTGACTCTCCTCCACACAGAATCCATGCACTTAAAATCTGCTAGACGCAATCCCATGCTTGCTAAGAGTCTGGCTTTGTTCTCCAGTAGTTTCAAGGGCCTCTGTTTGACTCTCCAAGGAAGGTAAAGTCATCACAAGCAGTATCTATTGCTTTTCTTGTTTTGATTCCCACAGAGCTGAGCTGAGATTGATGTAGCAGAAGCACTCAATAAATGCCCATGGACTTGGCTAATGAATGGACAGACTTGCAGGGGACACCGCCCCATCAGGAAAGAAAGGCGGCCTTACTCGCCTCCTCCCCAGCAAGAGAAACCCAAGGTCCTGTGTCCTGGAGCAGCAGAAGCCAGCTCTCCTCCCCATCCCTGCTTGCCTCCAGCCCTCTTGGCCTTCTGGATCCCTGTGGGTTTGGAGAGGCCGATGCTGTGGCTCTTACCAACATCAATTTGCAGCCACCAGGATGCAACTTCACCCTATGCTGCGTTCATAAATTAATCTCCTGGGATTAGATTCCGTGTTTTAGTAACACTCCCGAGGCATTGTATTTACACATTACTAATAAAAGAAAAAAGTGAGACAAGTTCTGACAACTTTCAATAACATTCAGAAGTAAAGTGTGAGGTGCAGAAGTGTCCAAAGTTAATTAAGACCATTTGGTGCTGACGGGGGTGGGGAGTGGTGCCTGCCGTTCCCCGACAGGTGCTATTTCTGAAACCCAATTTCCCTGCCTGTGATGTACCTGATGCCTGCAGAACAGGAGATACTGAAATAAACTGAACTAGCAGCATGAGCTCGAACTTTCTTCCTCTTCTTTTGTTTTACAACACCATGGACCCTTGACCAGAATGTGTGGAGGGTCCCTAAGGGGGAAAAAAAAACAAAAACCTTTGGCCCTTCCCTATGGATAGCAGATGATGTGTCCAGGCTATTCATACCTGCTCTGTGCAAGTGGGGTCCTGGGGGAAGTTAAAGGGTCCCCTATTCCTTGGGGAGGGGCCGGGAGCTCACCTTTTCACTTACAGCTGTAAGAGCCTCCTAGACATTTACCAGACAAGAACTTTATCCCAGAACGTGAAGGAAAACAGCTCTGGAACCAAAAAAGGGGGACACTGGGCATACTCCTAGGGCAGGGGATGGAATGAAGCTGGGCTCCCCCGCCCAATAACTAGTATGATTTATGGCACAAATTCCTATATTTTAAGCCTACGCATGTGTATGCATTTTTGTATTTTCTTCACTTCCATTTTGGTTTCTCTCAATTTTAGAATTGTTGGGTTTTATTTTCTTTTTAATGCAAAGCCTTTCTGGAAGGAATAAGAAAAAGAGGAATAAGGGATTCTCATTTGTTGTTTTATTGAGTTCCTGTGGTCCACTGGGTTTGGGGCAGTCCCGCCCCACACGGTATCTTCTAGATGCCGTGTTTTGTGTTTTGTTCATTTAAGGAACAAATGAATCCCTTCCTGGGGAAATCCGTGGGATTTCCCTTGATTTTCACACTGAAAGTAGACATGAAGCCAGCAGTGCCAGCCTCCTCTGCCACTCTCCGTCCCCCCCGCCCCCCACCCTGGACCTAATCCCAGCTCATCACTCTCAATCCTTGATGGAGCCTGTTCATCCTAAAGGGAGAAGACGTAAGGGTGAATGCAAATGGGGGTTTGGAAGGAGAATGACCATCCGTGTTGCCATCACAGCCTGGGATTTCCAACCCGATTAAGATTTTCAGTGGGTGACCCTAGGTCTTGTCTTCTGCTTTGGACCTCTCGCCCTTGGCTCCAGAAAGGGTTTCTCAGTAGCCAGTAGATTTTTGCCCCACTTGTGAAACATGAAAAGTCATGTTTTGTCATGGAAAATTATATTTCCTTTAAAAAAGTAAGGATTGGACCTAGCCAGATATTTTCGCTGCAGCCATCATCCCAACCCTCTAAACAGGAAGCAAATTCAAAATAAAAAGAATAGGCAAAACCTCTCAGGATCCATGA
Source organism: Felis catus (assembly GCF_018350175.1). Taxonomy (NCBI): domain Eukaryota; kingdom Metazoa; phylum Chordata; class Mammalia; order Carnivora; family Felidae; genus Felis; species Felis catus. The sequence continues at coordinate 13,687,913 of NC_058377.1, read as the reverse complement.
GGTCCCTCGACATGGCCTCATAGGGAATGACCTGTCTCTCAAGTCTTATGTTTGCCCTCATTGCATGGCCGTTTGTTCTAGATCAAAGGAAAGTCATCTGACCTTCATCTGAAGGTCAGACTGGGAGATGCTGGTACTCCATGGCTGTATTGCTGGAGAAAGGATAAGCAATTGGGAAATGCAGGATGGGGGTGCAAAGAAAGATCCTTCAGCTGAGCTACACCAGGAGTGTGTCTGCCCAGGGGGCTGGCCTGGAGAAAACCCTGATGGGAAGGAACTTTGTTTCTCTCTGCACCCAAGTAGAAACGATGACCACCTTGCATGCCTGGAATGAACCCTGGTGGAATTGAGAAGGCAGACCTGGGTATTAAGCCAGACAAAGTCCTATGCTATGACTAAGCTGTGCACCTATAAACTGACTCATAGTTGAAACTGGACCAAGTAGTTTGTTTGTTCACTCCAAACAGCCCACAGTAAGCGTCAATATTCTGTGATCCACTATGGAGTGAGGTTTCTGGAAAGAATAGAGGCAGTGCTACAGGCCCAAGGTTGTTGTTTAAAGAGTTTGCTGCAACACACACTTTCTTTTACCTCTTGAGCCATGAATGCAGATACCGTGGCTCCATCTGTTTCTTGGGGACCGGGAAGGCTGATGGTGGAGATTCAGAAGTAGAAGCTGCCATGTAGCCAAGAACTACTGCGCGATGGGACCCGGGGAGCCCTGTTTCGTGGCCAGGCTCGCCTGCCGTCCTGCCACCTTCCGCCAATGTGGCTAGCCCCTCCGAGGCTCACTTCTTAGACATCAGAATAATCATCCCCACAATATCTCCACCTTCGGTGACCCCTCACGGGGCCTGTACGTTTGCCTAGCAGGACGGGAAGACAGAGTCGATCCCACTGAGTTCTAGAAGCCAGAATTTAGAGGATTTTTAAACCACTTCTATAAGACAGCCCTTCAGAACCTGTAGGTTTTCTCGTTGTGTTCAGTATGATACAGACATTAAGCATGAAGGCCTGGAGTAGACTGTCTGGATTTGACTCTTGGTTCGAACACTTACTGGTTATGTGACCTTGGGCAAGTGGCTTAACCTCCAAGCTCTGCGTCAGTTTCCTTATCTGTAAAGTGTGGTTAATAATAACTGACCTCCCAGGGGTATGGCGAGGTTATTGTGGTAATTAAATTAGTTGATTCATATAAAATATTTAGAAGAGTGCCTGGCATTATTATTAATAGTAATAAGTATAGTTTAAGTCCTGCCAGCTGATAAGGACCTGGACCGAATGAATGACTACTTAAGATTCCACTTCTTGACCTTGTCTTTTCTGAACTAGGTGATGCTTAGTCTTTCTTTACCCCTGCAAAATTTATCCCAGCCTGGCAAGGAGCAGAAAGTGTATGCATGCATGCACATGTGTGTACACACACACACACACACACACACACACACACACACACACACACACCCCTTTTCCCCTCCACGCAGAACTGACAGAACTACTAGGCCATCTAGCACATGACCTACAAGAGAGAGGAAATGGTGTCACCACACTTTATGGGTATATATTCACAAAGCTCCTGATCCTATCACTGTGAGCCCCTGCCACTCCCAGCCCACGCACCTGTAGGTACTGAAAACCTTCACCTGCAGACTCCAACCTGCCCTGTCCCTCAGCCTGTCCTGACTGAGCCCAGACGTTTATTAGGGGTCCAGTCCCACCTGCAGTTGAGGGCCTGTAATTAATGGGTCTTGCTTCCTCAAGCTGGGCACCCAGTGGGTGCAAAACTAAACCCCATGAAGCTTTACAAGGCCCGCTGAGATGAATCTTCTCCACCGCTGCTCACCCTGTCTTCCTGGTGAGCATGGCTGGATTCTGTCCAGTTCTAAATCTGCACTCTGTTCCTCTTCTGAACTATCACCCTGCCCTAAATCTCTATTTTTGAATTTTTCAGCTTATCTGTCCTACACCGTCCTTTTTTCAAATAAACTGAGCTTTACCTTAACACCCACCCTCCCTCTAGTCCTTGGCCCGGATGGTAGCTGCAATGTCCAGAGTGCTATTGCCACCTGCACCGGGAGAAACAGTGTGTCACCACTAATCTTACTATGACCATCACCTTGTCTGGAGTCTCCCCGTGCTGAGCTGAATCGACCAGCTTATCCTTATCCTCTGGGATGCTGATTTGGACCATGGGACATCATCACTTGAGAGCCAGCCTTACCACTGGTATGGGCTCCACTGGTATAGTCCCCACCCTGCCTGTAGTTAGCTTTCTTCTCTTTCCCTATTGACCCGTGGCTTGAGTTACTACATGCCCAGTGGCTAACTCCTGGGGGTCATGACAACTACCAAGCAAGTATTCCACATGCAGTCTGTCTGAGGCCACTGCCCACTGGATATCTCCACTATGATGCTTGGAAGACACATCGAATTCAGTAGTACAAGACCAAACTCATGATCTTCTTCCCAAAATCATACCCCACTTCCACTCCAGTGCCCCTCTAATCGGTTTTCCACACTGCAACCAAAGTGATCTTTTCAAAATGCAAATCTGCTCATCACACACATACACACTCAAAACCCTTCATTAGCTTCTCATTGTTCTGAGGACAAAGGCCCGTATCCTTAACAGGGGATACCAGGCCTGCAGGTCTGGCCCTGGCTGCCTTTCCAGCCTTACCCGGTCGCACTTTTCCCCTCCCTTGCTGTGGTCCAGCCACCATGGTCGTATTAGCATTTGGGGTACCTTGCAGGGAATTAGATAAAGGTGCCCCTTCTGGGCAGCCCAGTTGGGAAAAGGGGCCCTTACCTCTGTGCTGATGCAGCTTCTCATCCGGGTTCTAGCATGGCAAGTGGAGCAGGGCTGGATTTCTGCTCCTGACTCACACATTGTCGGCCCAGCTGTATATGTTCTTCCACACCACGGCCTGCACGGTGGCCACACCAATCGTCCTTGCCTTCTTGGAGCTCCCCAAGATATGCCATGCTGCCTCCCACCACTAGGCTTGTTCATACCACTCGCTCTACTTGGGATTCCTTTGCCTCTCTCTTTACCCAAAGATCTCCTGCTTTATCATATCACATCCTCAGGGAAGCCCCCCTGAGCTCTCCACCTCTCCACCTGCTTAGGACAAGTTTTGAAGGGTATGAGCTTTCATCAGAGAGCACTCCCATTTCTCCTGATACTATTATCTTGTAAGCATGCAATCATTTGAATAACTAATATCTGACACTCTCATTGTATTGTGGGCACCATGATAGTAGGAACCATGTCTTTTTTCCCCCTCTCTCCTTTGTATCTCCAGACCTTAACACAGTGTCAGCCATATAATAGCTGATCATTAAATATTTAGTGAGGACCTACTGAGTGCAGGCTACTACATTGTAGATAGTAGTGTCTGGACTTTATAATTGGAACAACTTAAGCTTCCCAGAGGCGTGATTAAGCACATCAAAGAAGAAAATATTCTGTCCCGCTTAATTATGCATTTTTATTTAAAAATAGAAGTCTTTATTAAAACAACAAAGCATAAATATTAAAGAATGTATTTAAATAACTTGTGCAATTTAGTGCAAACTTTAAAGGTGCATAAACACTGAAATGCAATCTGATGCCTTTTAAAACCATTTTTCAGCATTATCTCCACTATATCTCACCTTGTGTCATACTTAACCTGGGTTGGAAAAGAAGCAATTCATTCTGACTTTCCTCATTTTGTCTTGAAGCCTGCTAAGGCTTGTCCACAAGTCGGGCATGTTTCTGGCCTCCCAGGCTTTAGATCAGATTGTAGCAAAGCCTTTACAAAATTTGCCTCTTTGCTCCACTGTGGGAGAGCTCCTACGGTTTTTCAGGGAAAGCGTCCTTCTTCTATCAGTATTTGGGATATATACACACGTGATCTTTGCCTGGTTAGCTCATCCAGGTTCCACAGAGAAGATCAGCTGACTCAGCGATACAAGGGCATGGCTTCCACCCAAGACCCAGGGGTGGTCGCCTCTCCCAGGAGGGCTTTCCCCAGACCTGGCTTCTGAACTTGCCTTTTCTTCGGGAGGAGAAACGCTTTGTGTGCAACTCTGCTTCTCCACGGCCAGGATTTCATCAATAGCCTGATCAGATACCAGTTAGACACCTTCCTCACAGTGACAGCCCCCTCAGAACTTAATGTTGCAAACAGAACTGAGCCGAGCCCGGGAGGGTCATAAAGGAGCTCCAGCGGTGCCCCACACAAGATGCAGCCATCGGGGACAAATGGCTCGCATGCCACCCAGCTCGCTCTGTTTCCGGGCTTCCACTTCTCTGCCATGTTTTCCCACGGCCGTGTGTTTCCAGGTGCACGGAGAGGGAAGCCTCCATGGTGGTAAGAGCTGCGAAATAAGTCCACCCATTGACAGAGCTGCAAAGAGGCCATTAATGCTAAGCTTCGGCAGTGGAACACAGAAAACGGCATTAAAGGATTTACTTTTCATGACCATAATTCACAGTTAATGTACATTTGATGTTTAATGTATGAACCAGAGGTGACTTCAAACTTGTGGGCCTTTTCTAAATAGTGTTTTAATCTAGTTTTTTTTTTTAAAAAAAAAATAGAGGTTCATACACTCAGTCTGTCAGACGAGAGGGAGGGAGGGGCAAAGGCAAAGCTAGGTGTGAGAATCCGATGTGGGAGCAGGCTTTTGTTCAGTCTTTTATTGAGGTTTTACCTCTAATCTCTCCCTTTTTGATGCAATTTAAGATTAAGGAAATGAAAGGCAAAGGCTGACTGTGAATGGTTTTACAAACAGGACAGCCAAGGGGCCCTCAGAAGACAGTTTTGTAAGAGGCTTTGGGCTTCAATCCCTCGGAAGGACGGAAGGACGGGGTCCCAAGGATCGGCAGTGCCTCTGTGTGCCCGGGAGTGTGGCACCAGGAAAGGCCCGTCTGCCGCCAGGGATACTGGTCTTCTGGGTCCCAACAGGAGGCGACCGTGGTCACAGCTCAGGTCGCCATGAGCCAGAGTCGGGCTAGGGAGGCCACAAAGCATAATCGTGAGAGCAGGACTCTCATGCTCTGGCAGGAAGAGCAGAGTCAGCATTCCGGACCCGGGTCTGTTGCGTGACCTCAGGCAAACCATCTGACCTCTCTGGACCTCTGTCCCCTCACCTGGACAACAAGTGTCTTAGGCTAACTCAGTGATTTCAAAAGGACTCTGCTGGAGCCCTAAGGCATGAGAGCAGCTTTGGAGGTAGTGGAGGTAGCCGTGCAGGGCCCCCGAGGGAGTATCCTGGCCCTCAGCACCTTTTCAGCAAGGGTGGCTCCATCTCATCTGTTATAAGTAGTGGTTCTATGGAAAAGGAGGGTTTCACACTGAAGGGTAAAAACATCAGCCAGTCCCTAAGATGCTACCCAGCCCAAGTCTAGAGAGTGGCTGGGCAGAAAAGTCACCCACGTGGATGTCCGCAAGAAAATAACCCTCCAAAGTGGGCACCAGAAATAGAGCAGCCCCTGACAGGACTTACAGATCCCCAAACCCACACTGCGGGAGATCAATGCTGGGCGGGATCAGGGGTGACTCCCTTGGAGGCCCATTGATCTATTTCAAGGGGAGGCAGATTTTCTCGGGCAACGCTGAGCTGCTTCCGAGAAGGTGTAGAGCAAGCAAACTGTTGGGGTTTTCCAGGTGAGCGCGGTGGAGGGAGATAGGAACGGGGAGTTAAGGATGCGAGAGAATTGCTTTGTAGAGCTGGGTTACAGAAGGAAAGGAAGAGTGAGGGAATTTGATGCGTGAGGATGAAGGAAGAAAGCCTTCTTTCTTCAATAAACCATGGGTGATCTCTAAAGTTCTCTTGAGCCCTCTTTTATGTTTTTATGATTTTTTTTCCTGTTGCATTTTTGTGAAATGCCCCTTCCCCTTCCCCCTCCATACTAGGCACCGTGGACAAAGGATCGTGAGAAACACATGTGTGGACTCGGCCCCCAAAGCCTAGGGGGAAGTCAGAAGCTGAACAAGCGGTTGTCCGTGTGATGCATGTTATAGGGGGCGGGGATCCAGGTCACTCTGGGGGATGTGAACAAGGGGAACCAGCTCAGTCAGAAAGTACAGAGCCTTCTCCTCCTGACGACCTGCCCAGGTCCCAGGTCAGCATGAGAAGGTTCAGAATGACTCCCAGAGTCCTCTCCCCAAAGCTGCCCTCCCACTCACCCCTGCGGCCCCACCCCAGCTCTGGTCTCCCTGCTCATCCAAGAGGAAGAAGTGCTCCTACCGCCTGCACAGCCTGCTTCCTCCCCGTGCAACCAAAAGAGGGCTTCAGCTACTGCCATTTGACGTCGGCCCGTACTTTCTAATTGATTAGATTCTTCTTTCCACTTCATGTCTTAAGGGCAAAGCCTCCTCTGATGGGAACTGAAACTACCCCTCGAGCCGCAAAGACCACCCTGACGCCAGCAAGACCTCGCGCGACCGACCCCAAGACAATGACCTACTTGACCTTCACTGCCCACCTGCATGTACCCACCGACCTTGTCCCACATTTTCCTTCTCTGAACCTGGAAGTATTTTCGGCACTTTTAGACGGTCTTCGAGACCCTAGTCTTCTGCCTTCCCGGCGTGGGCCTCGCTGAGATAAATCCCTTTCTTGTTTCACCACTGCTGGTTTCTCTGCCTGTGGATGTTGTCAGCGGCAAGTGGCCGAACCTACGTGGGACCCCCGGAGCCACCTGCTCTTGCACCCCTGCTCCCCGGCCACGAAATGCTCACCAGCCTCATGGGACATCGTGTCTCTCTGTGGGCTTTTCAGTCTACTCTTCAGGAGGGATGGCAAAGTCTTCTACCAACTGTACTCTCTTTTAAAAAATTCCCTTTCTGAGGTTGCATCAATAAAACAACATTTTCTGGAAGAAAGGAGATAGACCTGCTCCACCCTGTGGTGGTCAAACGAGACAAGTATCCTCTGCAATTCTCAGGTTCAGAATTATGTGAAACAAACCTTGATCAAAGGGGGTGACTAGGGTGGCAAGGGGACATGGAAGGGTCTTGGAGCTCAGGAAGAACATGAAGAAACTGGATGCTTATCCAAGAAGGCACAGTGGGGGGCAAGGTTTTTCCAAAGCCTGAAGGACAGTCCTAAGGAAGAAAAACCACCCAAATCAGTGCCCAAAAATGGGAACAAAGGTCAACGGGCAAAAGTCATAGAATGCATTTTTTTTATTAAAGTTTATTTATTTTGAGAGGGAGAGAAAGAATCTCAAGCAGGCTCCATGCTGTCAGCTCAGAGCCCAACGTGGGGCTCCATCGAATGAACCGTGAGACCATGACCTGAGCCCAAATCAAGAGATGGATGCTTAACGGACTGAGCCACGCAGATGCCTGCATATTTTAATCTCAATTAAATATATATATATGTATATATATGTATATGTATATACGTATATATATGTATGCCCGCACATATACATACACACATATACATATATATGGTTGAAAATGGAGTGGAAGCCTTAGGAGATTGAGTGAGGTCCCCATGGAGAAATGTAAGCAGGGGCGAGATGACCATTTAGCAAGGATATTTTTAAAGGAATAGAGAAATGAGGTGAAGGGCTAGACACTATCTAGACTTGATAGGGTCTTTCTGTGCTGGTCATACTAATCTGTCTACCTTCCCCAGTCTTCAGCCCTTGTCATTCCTCTTTCTGTGGTGGCCCCAACCCAGCCCTCCGGAGGCCCCTCAAGACTCACGAGGAGAGGAAATCCTCCCTGGGAGGACTCTGAACCTCTCTGTTCCTTTCTCCACAGAACATGCTTCATGAAGGTGTTGGGTTCTCCACGCTGGAGCCACCCACCACACCTCTCCCTGGCACAGGGGCCATCTCCCCCATTGGGCGGTATGAGATTGTGATTCATAATAAGAAATGGTCTTTCTAGCACAGAGCTCCTAAACCCCTTGGGGGTTTTGTTAAGTTAATGAGGTGACTTTTGCTCAGCCCCAGAGTCACCTAAGGATGGGGGCTGGTTCCCAGGGGAAAGAGCCAGAAGATCAGAGGGTTGGAACTTTCAGTTTCTCTTCGCCCCATACACCCACCCACATACCTCCAGGGAGGGGGGAAGGGCTGGAGATTGAGTTCAGTTGCCAATAGCCAGTGATTTCATCGATCAAGCCTATGAAATGAAGCCTTCATAGAAACCCCAAAGGCTGGGTTCAGAGAGCTTACAAGTTTGTAAACACGTGAAATCTGGGGAGAGGAGGTGCTCAGAGTGACTGGAAGCTTCATGGCCTTTCCCCATGCCTTGTCCTAGGTATCTCTTCCATGTGACTGTTCCTGAATTATATTCTTCTATAATAAACCAGTTTCTCGGAGCTCTGTGAGTCACTCTAGCAAATTAATCAAACCCAAGGAGGGGGTCATTGGAATCTCCAATCTGTGGCTGGTCTGTCAGAGTCACAGGTGACAACCTGGACTTGGAATTGGCATCTGAAGGGGTGGGGGAGGGGGGACATCTTGTGGGACAGAGCCCCAAACCTGTGGGATCTGATGCTCCCTCCAGGTAGGTAGGTCAGGACTGAGTTAACTTCTTGGAGGTGTGGGAAGACACCTCCCTGCCTCCCCCCTCCCCACCACACACACACACACACACACACACACACACACACACACACACTGGAATTGGGCATGAGAACTCCTCCATTCTAAGTGCAGAAAGGAAAAAGGGCCTGGTCTCTCCATACCTCCGCTCACTAGTTTGCATGGGGATCTGCATTTCATGTCCTCTCAAACTTCTGCTTTCCAAGGCTTTTGCCTCCAGAAACCACTGACCTACCTCATCCAGGCACAGGTCTGTCAGCCCCGGGAGCTCGTCATTCACCCCATCGCCTCAACCACTGCCCCCTCACAAGTTGTAGCATGTGCTACCTTTCTACACAGCAAACTTTTTCAGAAAGGCAGAGAGCAAAATGGATCCCATCCAGGAGAACTAATCCCGAAAAATCAAAATCTTCCATGTGGGGGTGATGATAAACAGATGCCTGTCATCCCGACGAATGAAAGGTCACTCACGGACAGTACAGAGTAATTATTAAATAACTTCCCCCATTTGTTCAGGATCAGTAGCGGCCTCATTACCTGGATCCGAAGACAATATCTCTAAGTCCTGGGCATGGATCCAAAAAGGTCATTAATAACAGGAGAGTCCCCAAATTTGCAGGAAAAGAAAGGCCAGCTCTAATTAAGGAAGCAAGACATTCCAGACCAGCCCCTTTATATCAACTGTTTGCAGGGTAATAACAATTTGCATTTTCAGGTGCCGACTTTCACAGCCTCTCGACAAACAGCAGCCTGGTTAATGGAGCCTTTTCCCCAGCAAACTGGACCGGCCTGTATGTTACAGGTGGTGTACTGAGCCGACTGGAGGGTGATTTTCTTACTGTCGCTTCTCGTGGCTTCAGATCAGAGTTCAAGGACTGGACCCAGAGGCTCAGATTCCTGGCTCTTTGCCCAGACAGCTGAACTTGAAGAAGAGCCAGGTGTCTATGGGTCACCTCGTGGCAAAGATCTGCACTGAGTCCCGACCCGGGTTCCCCAGGCCTCTGCATTGAGAACAAGGCTACCCTGGGGCTGGGGGTTAAAAGGGCAGCCCCTCTTCTTCGACGGCCCTGCGTTAACCAGGCGTCTTTGAACTGCTTCCTCAAGCTGGGTGCCCCTGACCCACCACGAGGAGCCCCTCAGCCCCTAAAGACAAATTAGATTGTACTATCAGAGGAGAGCCAGCCTCCCCACAATCTCCCCTCCCACCTCGTTTCCCTGCCTTTCCTCTTCTCCACCAGCCCTGAGTCTGAGAAGCCAGTACAAAACGCCATCAGCCACTTAGCGGCTGCAAGGACTCAGGCAAAGCTGTGAGGCCTCAGCACCTCACCTACAAAACTTGGGGAGTACTTGCGGTCCCTATGAGGAAGGGCCCTCCCGAGAGTGAAAAAAGGAGCACCCTTCACAACTACTCGGGGACAACAGGCATAAATCAGAATGCTCCTGGACAAACCATGATGCATGGTTACCCTGCTGAGTAGGGTAATTGTGCAGATCAAACAAAAGGAGACGCGAAACATGCTTATCGCGATGTTTGATGCATTGCAACTATCAGAAACCAGCATTGCCTTATTATCACTCCCCGACCTTCCCAAACTCCCAGACTGCCAAAAGGTAAAGAGTGGTAAAAACGCAGGGAGTCGTCCGTGTCCTCGGCCCCACCGGGCCTCCCGAGGGCCTGTCACCACCCTCACTCGGAACCCAGCGGCGCCGGCCGTGTGAGTTGCTGCGGGATCCATGAGTGCACACCCCAAGTCTCATCAAATGCAACTGTTTGGAGTCATGGACTGTCCTTGGGAAGTGGGCCAGCGTCCCCCATGGTAAGCCTGAAGGATCATCACACAGCCCGTCTCAGGGTTATTATGGCAAATGGATCCGACTAATCGAATTAAGCGCCGAACATCCCGTTTCCTCCTCACTCCGGCCAGTGCTGGGGGGCACACCGGGGCTAGATCCAGGGTGGCCCCCAAATGTGCCTGATAATTAAAACAGTTTCTGCCCTGGCTGATTGCTTTGCCCATTACTCTCTCCCATTACTGGAGATGCAAACAATAAATAATGGAATAACCCAGGTTGAGTAGAATCGGGTTCCAAAACAAAGTGTTTTAATTCTCCAGCGTGCCTGCTTTCAGCATTACTGTAATTCCATTTCCCTTCACTTGACTGGGCCTTTTGCTGCTTTTTAGGCTTCTCGTATTTCTCCCCAAGTTTTCCCCATGGGGCCCTGACAGCTGCATTATAGCAGGGCCGGGCAGCCGGCATGACATCACTCACTCCTCAAGTCCGAGCAAGGCAGTGTGCATCACGGTCTCATTAACCCTAGCAATCTGCCCTCTTCTTGAGGTGCAAATCTGTGTGTGTGCATGGCTGCAGGCAGGGCACCGGCACCCCCTTTTCCTACTACCCTCTCATTCTGTTGCCCTGCCTCCCCACGATCTTGGTCCCGCCCTGGCTAAGAGGAAGACTGGGAGTGGGGGGTTAGCACTGGAGGGGGTGATAGGGCCCTAGCCTCTATCCTCCCCCTGCCCTGTGGGGTGGGGTCTGAACCTCACCAGATTCCCATCCTGGCTCTGAAGGAAAGATCTCCCGAACCCCCGGCTTTAGCCCAAGACTAGGAGACCCCCCCCCAACCTCAAAGAGAGATTCGATTTTGCTACCTGTCAAAGGAGAGGCAGAACCACAATTCCCACCCTGGCCTAGGAAAATCTCCCTGCTCTGTTCCCCCACCCTCTGCAGCCACACGGTCCTCCCCTCCTGCCCTGCAGCAGCCAGAATATGCTGACGTGCACGCCGGGGAGTCTGGTGCCCTTGCCTGAAGCCAGGGGGCCCGGGGAGCAGCAGCCGTGGGGAGGAGCAGGGGTAAAAGAAACGCACCAATGGAGCTTTCGTTTAAATAAAGAGCAGGGAAGCATTGTGCTCCATTGATTACAATTTTTTTTTTTCTGAGTGTTGTGACATTTGCAGGAAGGCTAATTTATTCAAGCATGGAAATCTTTAAAAACTTAATTAAGTTATTTCTGTGATTTTCCATGCCTTATTGTTTCGGGTTCACATTTACTTTCATCTTCGTTAATAAAAAATAAAAAAGTGGGGAGGGGGTGGGGAAAGAAGAAAAAGAGAAAAATGATCTCACGGAAAGAACCTCCCGGGACTGTTTCTAGATGCTCCGTTCGCCCTGCAAGAGGCCTCAGAGCACAGAGTGTACAGAGTGGAAGGAGAGACAGACCCTCCCGCGTCAGGATCCAAGTCAGGGCCCCATCTCTATGGAGATGGCGTGGGCTTAAAGCCTGGCCTCCTCCTCCGGGCGCTCAGGCATCTATAGCAAGCATAGGTGAGTGTAAGCTTGGCATGATCTTCATAGAAAACACTTTCGCTTGAATCAAGTTTGATGATGCTCCTCTGAGGGAAGCTTGCTACTGCCCTTTGCAGGGTGTCATGGCAGGAGGGGTAAAGATGGCAAGGTTGGAATTCAGAGAGCCAGGCCCAGTGCCAGAGCCAGACAGCTGGGCTGCTTTGCCAATACAAGTATGGGCTTCATCAAGGCCTGGGTGTTCTCCAGCAGGGGCCCCAAATCCCTAGAGGCTGTGTTCACCCATTTCTCCCGAACAGAATAGGGAGGATGCCCCCATACCGTCGCTTAGTTACACGTCGGCTAACGGCCCTTCCTGAGTCACTAGTTTGTGGGTGGTTAAGATGCCAGGGCAAAGGTGGAACAGAGCCAAGAGTAGACTGAGTCAAGAAACACAGAGGCGAGTATTCCCATTAGAAAAGCCAAGCCCATGGGGTGGCTCTGTGGCTCAGTCAGTTAAGCGTCTGACTTCAGCTCAGGTCATGATCTCACGGTTTGTGAGTTGGAGCCCCGCGTCGGGCTCTGTGCTGACAGCTCAGAGCCTGGAGCCTGCTTCCGATTCTGTGTCACCCTCTCTCTCTGCCCCTCCCCTGCTCTCACGGTCTTTCTCTCTCTCTCAAAAATAAATAAACATTAAAAAAATTATTAAAAAAGAAAAATCAAGCCCATGCTGGCAGGAAGAATGTATAGACGCTATTGTGTAGTTAACATTAATTTCTACAAAGACACAAATAGTAGGACTCTGCTGTTAAGTTGGTTCCTGCCTGGGGATGAGCACTGCAGTGGCTCGGCTGGAGGGTGAGTGGGAAGGAGGGAGGCCCTGGATGCGGTGTTAGGACAGGCAGGGGTGGGGGGCGGTGAGGGGAAGTGACTGCCTCTTGCTGCTAATATAGGGAGGCCGAGCAGGTAGCCTTTAAAGGACTGCCTGAATGATAAAGAATAGGTGATTTGATCAATGAACTTATTTATTGAGAAGGAAGAAAAAAACAGTCAAAAAAGACAGGCAGAGAAGATAGTCTTCAGAGCCTGGTCGAAGGCTTCCAAAGTAGATGAAGAGGCCACAGAGAATGAAGCTGGAGAAAGAGAAGGAGATAGATCTTCCCCCAGAAGAAGCGAAGCAGGGAAGCCAAGACTCAGCAGGTGTCCAGATGTGCTCAGTGCCTTCCTCCCTGGGTTTTGCCTGCTTGGAACCTTTCCTGCAGATGATCCCAACTCAGAGCAGATGGGAACCAGAACCCTCCCCTGGGGGTCTCCCTGAGTTTCCCTTCCTGGTGCCTTAGCTTTAATCTCAAAACTGTCTCGCAGAGGAAATACAGTCCCCATAGGTGTCTCTGGAATACCTGTTTTTGTTTAAAAATAGAACATTGCCATTGCATACAAGACATGATGCATCCTGCCCCAACTCCTAAATGAACGCTCTGCTTTGTGCAAGACCTCAGATCGGCGTTCCCCGCTGGGGCTACCACCCAGGTCATCTGTATTCTGATGACATTTGCACATATTATTTTTAAGTCATTAGTCTCTGCCTGATACTGTGAGTCAAGAACTTTAATAGGAGAAATTTATGGCTTGTCTCCTCCAATCAACACAATAATTCATGGTTGTGTTGAGTGTGCTACGCTAATGGATATTGCTTTCAACTGGGTGTTGTGTGTGTGTGTGTGTGTGTGTGTGTGTGTGTGTGTTTCTCTCCTCAAATTCATTAGCTAGTTCCTCCTGATCTATTAACAGGAATAGCAGCCATTTCCCTCCACCCGTGCTGTCTGCTAACACAGTGGGTCTCCAAGTGTGGTCCTTAAGAGGCCTCCGGGTGGTCTGCCAGCTAATCCAAAGGGAAAGGCACATAAAAATGCCTTTTCTTACAGTAAAATCTCCAGAGCAGATTTGAATCTATATTAAAACGGCCCAATATGAACATTTTCAAAACTGTAGGTACAGTAATGATTATTTACCCAGGCAACAGTCTCCCTGGATCATTATAAGGTTTGCGTAGAAATAAGTACAAGAGACTTCGTGAAGCCTGTGCCTTCTCTGCTGCTGAGGTCTGGGATGGTGGGGGGTCCTGCCTTGTCTAGGAGTGCAGCTCAGTTGGGCACCAGCCTTAAATAAGACAACTCAAATGTCAGGGTTCAGAGAGAAATGTCTCCAGTTCTCAGCCCATCCATCTCTTTCCAATACAAGAGTGGACAAGGAAGTAAAATAAAAATAAAATAAAATCAACCCATTATGTAGAAACAGAGACCAAGACTGAGGCCACGTGGCCCACCTTCCTACCCAGCTCAGGCTTCTCCTGCCCTTGTCAGCACCTGAGCCCTGTGTTCAAGGGCACATGACTCTGTACAGAGGAACTACAGTCACTCGGCCCCTGATTCTTAAGAGCTTCCCATCTAGGGGAGGAAGAATCAGAGCCTCCCTTGGTGAGCAAAGAGGAAAAGGTCATCCAAACAAAAGGCTCTCTGGGCCTGCTAGCCATTGGTTGCATTCCTGCCATGGTAACAAGGAAATGAGAATGGGCACCACTCCCTAAGTCCACTGGAGCCCTAGTTCTCTGCAGCATCCCTTCCCCGGGTGCCTCCCACGTGCACCCATGCTCTTCTACTAGTTGATGGAAACTTGACAGGTAGAGTTCCAACAACATTAAGACCAGCCACGGGCCCTTAACAGGTCGTTTTGTTTCTGGGTTGGCCCCCGAGCCTTCTGCTGGCTGCTCTGCCTTCCTCCATGTCCCGCCTTGCTCCAGGAATGACTGACGCTAGCTTACCACACTGTCTCCCTCTCCTCTTATGACCCTCCATGATCCCCATGCGCCGTGCACTTTTCCAGTAGAATAAAACTGTTGTTTTTTTGTCTTTTCTCCCATGACACTTGAATTTGAGCGAGACCTCTACATACTCCTGATCTCACCTCCTCATTCTCCCCATCCCTCTGCACCAGTGGTTCTCAACCTCCAGCGTGCATCAGAATCACCTGGAGGGCTTGCTGAACACACAATGTTAGACTGGGCCACAGAATTTCTGATTCAGAGGGTCTGATGTAGGGCCTGAAGTTTGCATTACTAACCCGTTCCCAGGCAATGTAGTTGCCGCTGGCCCAGGAACCCCACCTTGGGAACCAGCATTCTACATCCACGCGTCTTCTCTATTCCTCTCCAAGCAGCCTTGGGCATGCAGGAAGCAAAGCTTCTTTTTCTATCGGATGCATCCCACCCGTGGGTTGCCCCAAGGGGCCATGCCCCCCTCACCTGCCCACTCACAGAGACCAACTGGGCTCCCATCTCCCTCTCTGAATTGCAGCTTCCCGGTCTCGTGGCCACCCCAGAGCTTCCCTCTCCACCCATGCATGTGGCTTTTTGCCTTTTGCTTTTCTCTCACTCCCCGTGTTTCTTCACATCCGTCTCTGTCTGCCAGATTCTCACACCCAGCCTTCCTCTGGCATCTCTCCATCGCCCTCATCCATCTAACTGTGCAGATATTTACATTTCTAAAGCCCAGTGTGTTTTTATGATTCCTCCTACTTCAGCCAAACAGGGATTTTCCTCTCAAATCTACTCACAGTTAGACCGGGGGGTGGGGGGAGGGTGGACACTACTCATTCGAGGCTCTCTGGAAGCTGTTTATTCATCAAGAACACAGAGTGATGTCAGCAGGGACAGACAGCAGACAAATCAGTGCCATACCTTGGACCACCTGTCCCACTCAGGGACAGTCAAGAGAACAAATAGACTATTTGGTTGGGCCCTATTGATCCTTTTTAATCATATGGAGCTGACTTGAAAGCCCCTCCCAGAGGCCTTGTCATGAGTATTTATTTGCAATACTGAAGGACCAAGAAAAAGAAAATTATATATTCTTTCCTGGAGTAGAAACCCTTAATCCCCGGGATGCAGAATAACAGAAGGAAGTGGTTGAGGGCATGTACTCTGGCCTTGCCTGGTTTGAATCCCAGCTCTGGCCCTGAATAAGCACGATCATGACCAAATACCATGCCTCTCTAAACCTCAGTGTCCCCATCTGCAGAACAGGCATGATACCTCGGGGCAATATGTAGAGAATTAATCGGGGTGACGTGCCTAGCACTGAATACCTCTGGCTCACACATACAAGGGCTTAGCAAACGCTACTAACGTTATTACCCTGTAGGCACATCATACCTTGGAGCCTCAGCATCTGGGTACCAAGACTGAGCAAAACCACCGATAGGTCACCTTGTGCCTGAGACAGATTCCACGCTAGACTAGCAAACCCGGAGTTTCTCAGTGAGATAATAGTCATTCCCCGTTTTTCCCTGAACAGTCAATCCCCCAGCACTTTACTTAAAAGCTCTGTGCTTTGGTTTTTGTCTTGTTTTGTTTTTTAAATAGAAAAAAAAAAATCCTATTCTCGTCTGTCCAGTGTTTTTCCAGCAAAAGAGCAAGTCAGCAGGAAGAATTCTTCTTGGTCAGCAGAATGTACGTTGCAGTGGGACAACTGGGGGAGTCTGAGGAGGCCCTAATGAGCCGGGAAGTTAGGGGTGGCTGGGCACTAGCCAGTTTTCCGGGCCTCCCAGAGAGTCCTTAGGAGTAACTCCTTCTGGTTCCTTCTACATCTACTTCATTCCCTGTTTCCCATGGAATGCATGCGTAAGGCAAGCCGGAGGTCTCAAGTCAGGTGCAGATAAAGCAATTCTCCCAGCACAGCCTGGAGTCTGATGACCAGAAAGCTGTAGCCCTGCCACGGACATGGGGCCATGTCTTTGAGGGCCTGTCTTCCGGGGATTCTGTGTGTGTGGCTTTCCACAGCAGGAAAATATAGGCCATAACAGCAGCCACCCACCCATCACCAAGGCGCTCTCTGGCAATGTCCTTGCCCCCAGCGGCCCTGGCTCACCAGCCACAAGAAAGACATGTTAAAGCCCGTTGGCCATATTCACCCTCAGGATGCCCATCTTCTGGTCGCCACTAGCAATGTGTGGCAGACAGAATGAAAAGGCCGTTGACTTCTATCAGGCGGGCCAGCGAGTCCTCAGAAGGGCTGCAAGGCCTCGTCTCCCAGGCTCCCGGACTGCCAGGGCTCCCCGCCCCATCTCCACTCCTGGAGATCAAGCCCTGCTCAGGCATAGCCATGGAAAGAACACAGGCAGGGGACCACATAGGCCCGATTTAAGATCCAGGCTCTGCCACTCTGATGCATTAGGCAAGTCACTTCATCTCGTGGTGCATCCATTTTCTCACCTGGGACACAGGCATGGCTTCTCCTCCACAGAGCTGTTCCGGTGACGAAATGAGTCGCACGAAAGCAAGTAGCTTGAGTGTAGAGTAGGCACTGGGCTTGCCCAATAAATTACGGCTCTTGTGATTATTTAAAATACGTTGCAGTACCGATAAGTTTATCTGTTCCTGGAGTCAGGAAAATGGTCCAATTCGGCACCCCCCAAGTACCTTCAGCTAACACTGACCTAAGGTGGTGGAAAGCAAGTCCAAAGTTATCTGCTGCTGCCCTTGCTCTCCCCAGCTAATCTCCAAGTGCATTTGTATTCCTTTGCCGCCAGCCGGCCTGTACATATGGAATACATTTTCTTTGGATGTCTCACCATTAACGTTTTCATTTCTGCTTAGCGTCAGGGGCTTTGCACATCGCTGGCCTTCCAGAGCACTAAGCCCGCCTTTGTGTTGGCGTGCTTTGTTCTCTCATTTCCTCATCAGCCAGGGAGCGTTCCTGGGCAGGAGCTCTGGGAGGAAGGGTTTTGCACGGCAGTTCAATACACTTCAAGTTTTGGAGAAGGATGGAGCAAGTCTCACCCCATCCACAGGTCCCCCCCTCTCCCTCCCTAGCACCCATGGCTGCCTGAGGATCGGCTTCAGCCTCTGTCTTCTTAGGTTTTCTGACTCTCCCCATTCGTGGGTTGACTGAGCTCTGCCCACAAACACAAAGAAGTTAGCTTCCATGCTTGGGGTTCGTGCTGTCAGTAAGCTGAGCATGCTTCTGGAAAGATGACCTTCCACTTAAAAGAATATAATAACTCATACTTATTGGCAAATGGGCAGTAAAACGGGCACTGTCATAGCCACTGATGAATGGGAATGCAAATTGGTATAGCATTCCAGGTGGGGGGTGTTAGCCAATGTGTAACAAGAGCCCTTGAAGCACGGATTCCACTTCTGGGAAAGTGACCTAAGGAAATCATCAGGATCGTGGCCAAGTATTATGATGATGAAAAGATATTCGTTTGTAGTAGTGTTCACAGTGGTACAAATTACCAAACAATCTGAACATCCAACCGTAGTTGATTAACTATATGTACGCACACACACAGAATTAAATACGCTATGAAAGTTTTTCAGAACATATTATGGAAAAATATTTAACAGCATGGGAATAGGCTCTTGATATAATCTTACATGACAAAGGATTATAAGAATGTAAATATAATATAATTCCAATTGCATTTTAAACTGTGTGTACATGGGGGGGAAAAAAGCCTGGAAGGAAATTCCCTGCTATATTAATAGTAACAATCTTTGGTGGTGTGCCCGTGAATGACATCCTACTTTCTTCTATAGATTTTCTGTATTTCTGATAACAGACGTGTATTGTAAGTCAGAAAAGAATGACAGCCATGGAAACAAAAGCATTGTTTTCCTCTCTAGGGTCCGTGACTGCAGAATAGGCAGGCTTGCTCCCTGGAACCATCTTCCACCCTGAACTTGAGGATAGGATGCGGCACAGGGGAGACGCTGCCTGGTCCCAGGTGGCCTGGTTCCACCCTGACAACCACGTGACCAAAGCTGCCCAGGCCTGGTTGTCTGAGTGGACAGAGCTGCCTGGTCGTGATCTCCCGCGGCCCTGTACATCCTGGGAGCCTTTTCTAAGCCTCCTGTTAGCAGGCTTTCCTCCTGTCTATTAGGTCACTGCAGATTGATTCATCTCACTTCACTGTGGTTTACAATTTGCAGTTCTTGACCCTTACATTCTCCCCTGGTGCTGGAGCCATGTTTCTGCAATACCAACAGACCAATGGCAGCAAGCAGGGGATCAGCTGCGAGCCTTGCATCCTGTTGGACTCCTCCGCAGGCTCCTTGCCCTCTCCCTTCCGCTCTGTCCCCATCCAGCATCCACATACACAAGGCTGCTTCTTTAAGGAGCCCTATGGGGTCCTCCCTGAGATACGTGGGGAAAGCTGAGACCTGGCCAACAGGAATTCAATTCTGTGCAGCCAAAGTCCTTATGCCTGGCTGAGCTGCAAAACAAGGGGACTCCAGGGACCCCTGGGGGGCTCAGTCAGTTAAGCGTCCGGCTCTTGATTTCGGCTCAGGTCATGACCTCATGGTTGGTGAGATGGAGTCCCCACATCGGGTTCTGTGCTGACAGCAGAGCCTGCTTGGGATTCTCTCTCTCCCTCTCTCTCCTCCCACTCACACATGTGCATGCTCTCTCTCTCAAAATAAATAAACATTAAAAAATATTTTAAAAAAAACAAACAAACAAGAGACTCCATGTGCAGAGCACTCAAGGTCTGGGATTCGATGCCTTACCTTCCAGTGTGGAACATGGAGTACAGAATTTCTGACCCATCCCGGGTGAACTCTAAAAGCCAACAGTTTTTGATTTAAGGTGGAGTCTTTGCAGAATAATCCATTTTACAAATAATATCAGCAGAAGAAAGCCCTGGAAGATAGCTAGAGGGAGTCTATCCTCCAGGTCCTTATTGGCAATCATGGAGGTGGGGGGGGGGGCTGGAACATCCAGATTTAGTCCACTCAGCCTTCAAGGTCTTGGGTCACATGACCCCCATCACCTTATTCTCCAATTTCTCACTTCTGTTCAATATGAATGCTGGTCTGTAAAATCCCCTCTCCCTGCTCTGTCCCTCTGACACCTTTTTCAGTTGGTTCTTCCCCCAATTGTAAGAGTAATTAGACACAGAATGGGGGCACCTGGATTCTGATCCTGACTCCCTTGTTCATTGTCTTAGATCCTCAAGCCAATCATTAGCCTTCCCGAGTCTCAGCTTTTTGTCTGAAAATATGTGGGTGGGACTGAATATCTAGACACCTTTCCAGTCCTCACATCCCGTAGGGTTTCTTGTGGCCAGCTCAGAAGCCTCATCTGAGTGAACCTGCCCCAACTCTGATGACCAGACGCAGTTACGTTCTCAGAGGAGAGGGATTTACATGGACTTGTACGTTTCCTTTGTCAACGTGTGCAAGGCTTGTGTGTGTTTGTCTTCTCCTGTCCACGTACAAAGTACCTTTGGAGCAATGGCCGTGTTTCCTCGTGAGCTCCTACTCCGGGGTGCAGAACACAGGAAACAGTCAGGCGAGGTTGTTAGTTCTCTGACTAATGCCTACCCCTCAGGCGGACTTGAAAAGGGACTCATTTAAATTTGGTTTCCCTGCCAGAATTGTCAGGCCTCAGTAGCCTTGGGAAATCACCAAGGAGGAAAATCACCATTTATCCTAAAATCTCTGCAATCTGCACTGGCTGTCACCAACTCCAAACCTCTGCCTGGCCCTCACAAAGCAGCATGAGCTGCCCCATCCCAGCCCTTTCCAGGGTCATGGTCACTCCTGGAGAAGAGCAAGCCTATGCTCCTTGCCAAGGTGTACCATTCAGCGATTGCCAGACTCATCAAAACCCCGGGCCTGTATTCTCCAGCAGAGATGAGCTGGAGAGGTGCCGACCCACACATCGGATGCAGATGTGAGAAGCGTTACACTCTTGAAATCTGCAACTGTCTCTGCTGTGTGACCCTGAAGGGTTCACTTGACGTCTCTGGGCCCCATACTCCATTGCCTTAGAACAGACGTCATAACCCTTACATTACAAGTTTACTATGCTATGAGGTGGAACGTGATCAATTATGTGTGCATGCTTTTAAAAATATGAATATTTTGCACTCTTGATATGTTGCTTTAGTGGCATCCAGAAGTATCTGGCCCAATATCACCCTTCTTTCCCTCCCCTAAAAGTCCCCTTCCCACAGGGCCACTGTCGGAAAAGCTGTACGAATAAGGGAGAAGCATTCATACAGATACACGGAATTGGAACTCACAGTGTATTTTCCCAGTGAATTGCTGGTGAATGTGGCATTTAGGTGCTGGGGACAGAAATGGTCATATTTAGTACTTTAGTTATGTGTGAGTTAATAGATTTTCACGGAGTTCCCTGAAAACCTCCTCCTACATTTAACACTTTTTCTGTGAGACAAAAACATTCCCACCTCATGGTAACCAACTTCCAAGCAAATCTTTGGAACCCTGCCCACCCGTAAGTAGGGTTCTACCTGTGTTAAATCACCTTCAGATGCAGCTGTTCCGTGCCAACCCGGTGGGCTAATGACACATTTGCGGATCCCAGCATGTCTGTGATATTACAAACACAGGTGTGGTCTCCTGCCTTCCCCTGCAGAGGAAAGAAGGGGTAAAAGGAAAGAAAGCACAGTAAATTCCTTGGCCCTCTGATCTCACAGAAGGGGAACTTTCTTAGAGCTCTTTTCTGCTAAAGGGACTTCTACAAAAGACAAATGCATTTTGACAATCCCAGGTGAAGAGTCATCTCAGAAAAGACCCCTATTTCTCAGCCAGACACAGAACGCAGATCCATCCCAAAGGCAGCCTTGAGGAGGCAAGAGGTAGGGGTTCAGGAACCCCAACACCAGCGGAGGATTACCCAGTGGCTCAGGGGAAAGAAAGCCAAGAGTCTTCAGAAAGGGATTTGCACCTGCTCCCAAAAGCCACCAGGTTCTCAGTTCCACTCCTCTCCAAGAGAGGAGGCCCAGTAGGCCAACCCACCCACTTTTCTTCTCTCCCAAGGAGCTAAGACCAAGGGGGTAACTTGCCTAGTTGTATGTTCTAGACTGAACTGGGTTTCCTCCCCTCCCCCAATTTCATATGTTGACGTCTTAACCCTCCAGTAGCTCAGAATGTGACTGTATTTAGAGATTTGGGTCTTTAAAGAGTAATTGAAGGTTAAATGAGGTCACTGGGGTGGACGGTAATCCAATATGGCTGGTGTCCTTATCAAAAGAGATTAGGACACAGACGTGCACAGAGAGGAGGCCGCCTGCAGACACAGGGAAAAGACAGCCATCTGCAAGCCAAGGAGAGAAGCCTCAGAAGAAATAACCCTACCGACACCTTGATCTCAGACTCCAGCCTCCAACATGAGGCAAAAATAAATTTCTGCAACTTAAGCCGCCCAGCCTCTGGTAGTTTGTTATGGCAGCCCCAGCAGATAAATCACAGAACAACGGCAGAGGCAAAGCAGAAAGGAAATGAGATGCAGACCCTAGGAGTCTGGCCACCCAGTCAAGATACCGGCCAGATTTGCATGGAGACGGTTGACGTGTTCTCAGCTACCTCGCCCTCACGCACAGGCCCGGGGCTCCTGCGTTCAACCCAGCTGGCCCGCCCTGTCCCGGGTCTCGGGCCTTGGGACAGTGTCGCCTCTCTCAGGAGACACCATCTCCCCCACAGGGGGAGTTCTGTGAAAACCAGAGGGATGAGGAAGAGCTGGGAAAAAGATGAAGCCCAGGAAGTTCCTGTTCAGGCCTCACCGTCTGATCTCCCAGGCAGCCACTGTCCTGTCCTGGCTTTGGAGGACACCTTGGGTTTTCAGAATCTGCTCCGTGAGAAGCCTCTCCCCCCACTCTTAGCCTGCCAGGCAAGCAGATTCTGGTGCTTAAGGGCCATGAAGGGTCTAACTGAAAAGGGTGGGTACGTGTTTGTTTTGTCTGTGAATTCTATTAAGAATTTATTTCAAGTTTACTCATTTATTTTGAGAGAGAGAGAGAGAGAGAGCACAAGCAGGGGAGAGGCAGACAGAGAGGGAGAGAGAATCCCACACAGACTCCGAGCTATCAGTGTGGAGCCTGACTCAGGGCTCGAATCCATGAACTGTGAGATCATGACCTGAGCCGATACCAAAAGTCAGCGCTCAACTGACTGAGCCACCGGGGGCCCCGAGACTTTATTTTTTAGGGTGGTTTTAGGTTCACGGCAAAATTGAGGGGAAAGTATAGAGATTTCCCTTATACCTCCTGCCCTTACACAGGCACAGCCCTGCTCCGGCGTTATTTAGATCCCCGCGAGAGAGGGACATATGTTACAACTGAGGTGTTTGTTTTTCAACCCAATTTCCTTCTAGTGGCTGAAGCTCCATGGGCCTTTTCCCTTCTTTCCGTTGTCCACTCTGCCCACAGTTTCCTGTGTTTTCAACCAAATGCATTTCTCTACCAGGCACAGCACCTTTTCTTAATCATACGCTCAGAAAATCTAGAACAGTACCGCTTTTAGGATGCCCACCGTGTGCATCCTAGGACGTCATTACTCACATGACTTCTAATTCTCCCAAACCCCCTTGGAAGCAGGAAAGACCTTCCCCTTCTTAAAGAGGAGGAAGCCGAGACCAGCCTGGTGAAGGAGCCTGCGTATAATCGGGCCGCTGGATTGAGGCGAGAGCAAGGTCGGAGAGCAGACTCCCTTGTTTTGCCTTTCTACTGCACCTGCTCCCTCCCCACCCCCCATGAGAAATACATCCATGAGCCTCATTTGCAGTGTGGAATGCTATATGATGAAAAGTGTTTTTTTTTTAATTTGTTATTGTTAATAACTGGAAGAGAAAAAATACAGAGAGAGAGAGAGGGATATCTGCAACAAACATGAGAAATCCCATGACTTCCGAAACGGAGATCTCCACCTTAAAAACTTTCTATGTCTTCGTGTTGCCTGAGCAAAGTCCAGATTCCTCTGGAGGCTGCTGTCAGGGCACCTGCACGTGGCATTCACACCACCCAGCACAATCTGGAGTTCTAGATCTGTCTGCTTTCTGCGCTAGGCTGAAGCTCTCTAGACAGAATGACCACACAATGTATGTTTCTGAAAGTAAAGGGAGGCTTTAGTAGTAATTATTCTAGGACAAGAAGGAAATGGGGACATATGGCCATCCTATGTAGGAGACAGAGATCGACTCTGGTATGCTTGCCATTATAGTCCCAGTGACAGATTCCGTACTTGGCACATAGCAGATGTTCAATAAATAAATCTGTTGATTGATTCAACAACATGTCTTTCAAAGCTTTCTCACAATTTTGTCCCACCGTATCTTTCAGACCTTATCTATTGCAACTGCTCATATATCCCGCCCCTAGACACACTGGGCTCTCCATTAGGCCCATCATGGACACACCATACGCTCTCATGCCCCCCAAACGTCTATGAAACCATGGCCTCTGCTCAGTGTCCCCACCACACCCCACCTACCCGAATCCTCCCATCCTTAAAAGTCTCTGCAGCCCCAATACTGCCTTCTCCCTACACCTTCCTCCCATTTCCCAGAACACTTGAATATACAGGATTATATTACCGTATTGTAATCATTTGTACATGAATATTTTGGGGTTGTGGAACGAATTGTCTGAGTTTCCATTATTTCTTATGGGGAAATTCGCTTTGATATGCAAGTGCTTTGGATTACAAGCATGTTTCCGGAAGGAATTATGCTCTCAAACCAGGGTTTTACTGTACTCTCTAATGACCCACATCCCACTGCATCAGAGTCAATACGTGCCCTGTTCCTCACTAGACTGTGGATTCCTCCAGGAGTCCCAAGTTCCATGTGTCTCTGCAGGGCCCATCCTTGTAGCAAACCTGGAGCAGGCATGGAATAAATGCTCATTGAAGGAATCAGAGGGGGTTGGGGGTCCTCTTGGGTATTGGCAGTCTAGAAAGATAGAGAGGAGTGAGATTGCATTCTGAAACAACCTTTCCCACTAGGAAAAGCACGTTTACGCCGCTGAGGCGAGGCTGCTTGATCCCTTCCTGCATCACACGGTGTCGGGCACCCCGTCAATCAATATCATCACCACCATCAGCAGCAAAATCAGTCTTTCCTGCTGACGTGTCCATTCATCTCTGTCCTTCCTGTCTTCCGTAGCTCCCCTGCCAGGCACCCAATGTTCCCTCTGTCTCCGTTCCCCACTTATTTTCTGTTGGAACCAACCTTCTCCCCTGCCTTCTGTCAGCCTGGACCTATTTGAGGAGTCCTTCCTTGACAAGACGTCCCGGCACTTCATCACACCCTATCCCGCAAAGGGCCTCCAACACGGTGGCTGCTGTGGGACTCCTTGGATCCTCCACCTTCCCCTCGGCCAGGCTGTTTGTATTCTTTAAAGACCTTTCACGTAATGCCTGTGCTAATATTTACATCCCTGCTTAACTAGGCTGGCCTCTGCTGCCCTGGGCATTTCTTAGACTCAAGCAGGATGGAGTTGCAATCTTTCCAAGCTATTCGGTAGCTGTTTCCCCCTCACAGCACGAAGCACGCTAAGAGCTGGAAGCTGCTTAGTGTGCAGGCTGCCTGGGGGTTGGGATACCTCCAGGGAAAGCTGTGCTGGGTCTGCCTAGTCCTGTATAACTATGGGCTCCACCTGGAGCCGGGCTTAGCCGCACATCAGCTGTGTGACCACTCAGTGATTTCATCTGTCCAGAGCCTTACTTTCCACATCTATACAATGGAAGTAGTAATATTTTGTAGGGTTGCTATGACGATCCGTCGTGATCGTGAAAAGAGGCAGGCACGTAGTAATTGCTCACTAAATGGCACCTATTATTATAAAAAACCAACCAAGATGTATTGCACCTACATATATCAGGTGTGCTTAGTGTGGAGCTCTGGGCTTGAAGCAGGGGAGATGTAAAGACGAGGTAAGCCATAGCCCCTGCCCTCCTCAATTTCAAACTCAGAACTCAAAGCTGGCCGCGGCGATAGCCCTACCAGGTACAGACATCCACGGTGGGAGCGAAAGGGTGGTGCCCAGGATGGGGCAAAGTTGGAGTCTGGGCTGGGCCCGGAAGACTGAGAAGAGCCTTGGCTTGCAGGTGTGATGGGAGAAAATTCTACAGAAGCAATTATTCCTGCAAAATGCCAGAGAGTGGGTGGAGCATCACAATAGCAATAACGAGGATTTTCATTGGGTGCTTCTGACCAGGCAGGTCCTGTACCAAATGTTTTACATCGCCTCATTTGCCCTTCTCAACAACCAGGCAAGATGGCGTCCTTGTGCCATGATCCCCATTCTGCAGATAACTCCGCCACCCCAGAAGGTAAAGGGACTTGCTCAGGATTGCGGGCCTTGAGTTCAGGGTCGTCTGACCCCAAAGACCCTCACGAGCCAGAGCTCTTGATCCCACACGGGGCATGCTGGGTGCGGACATGTGGACACTGTGCAGGGAAGACTTGCGTTGGAAGTGTAGGTGGGCGTGGACAAACACGTGTGTGGGTGTGTGGGCGTGGGCGGGTGCATGTGCACGCACGCGCAGGACGGGGGTTTACTGCAGGGGAAATCGACAAAGAAGGCTTGCAGCAGAGAAAGAAAGAAAACTACTAAAGAAGATTCTGGAGTCCAGGCTGAGGGCTTACTCTCTTTTTGAGGCCAGCTTCAGTTCCTGATGCTACTTAACCCCAAGGAGTCCCAAGGGTCATGAATAACAGCGATGGTCTTGCGGATATTGACGATGGGGACAGCTCCGGGGAGGGAGGGAGGCACACCTGGGCATGCGCACCACTCTCTACAGGAGGGAAAGGTCTCCGACTCCCATTCTGGGTACTTCGGGGCCAGGCCCAGGCCTCCAAATTGACTTTAACTTCACAGAGGAGCTCAGCAAATGCTGCAAAAGCAAAATACCTGGGGGAGTATCTCTCCTTCTCTGGAGTTTTGGCAAACTTATTATCCCAATCAATATCTGAGTAATTACAATCCCCTGTGATCAAAGGGGGGGTGGTTTTCCCTTTCTTTGGCCTCTTTACAGGCCTCTCTTATCTGGAAAAAGATTTCTTAATCTACTTTCCCTAAATGCCCTGAAGGTGTGCGCGCCACTGAGGCCCAAGAACTCCCAGATTGCTTTTCATTCCCTCCCTGCCCCCTGACCCAGCTCCCAGGCAGTGCAGGTAAGGATCTGCTTTTAGCCCAACCACCCACAGAGCGCCCCCAGGGGAAGGGGGGGTGGGGGGGCTGAGCCCAGGAGAAGGAAGGAGGGTCCCTCTTCTCTCTGCACCTAAGAGGAGTTGGGGAAGGGTTGTAGGGCAGGGCCGGAGGACCTACTGGGAAAAGCAGGCAGGCCAGCCTGGCCTGATCCCTCCTACTGTCCACACTCTGTACCCCGCTGTAGCCCGCCAGGCTCTCAACCACTCTCGAGACCCACATGCTCGCGGGGGTGGGGAAAGGGACTTTGGGGAACTAGAAGGAAGTAGGTGGGAAGTTCTCTTTTCCATCCTTGACAAAAGAAATTGTTCAGACATCCCAGCCCTCCATCTGGGACCATGAACCCCTCACCCGTGTGCCCTCCAGACAAAAATCCATCCATCTGGTTTGTGGGGCCCCACCCTGGGCACGAGACCAACACTCTGCCTCAGCCTCCCTGTGCCTCTCCTCTCGGCAACAACTGTTTTCTCATGTGGGTCAGGGTGGGTCCCCACAGGGATACCCCGTAGCACACCTACAGGAAAGCGGGGCTCCTTGTGGCCAATAGCCCTCTGACGAGGGGGAAGGCAGGGGCAGTGGGGGAAGCCCCGGGGCCCAGCCTGGCCCAGTGTAGGATTTACAGACCAAATCCTCTCTGACTCTTGATGACTTAAGAGGTTTGTGCACTCCAGAAACCTAATTACCCCCAAAGATTTCTGTTAAGTCTTCTCGGCTTTGCTTCTGAAGAGCCCTTTCCAAGAACGCCACTGGGTTACAGTCATTACTCTGCGGACCCCTGGCAGGGCTGTTTGTTGTATTTTTATGAGGGGAATGCTGTGTAGCCCTAATGCATTTCCCAGGAAAGACTCTGCAGAGGGGGCTCCCCGCACCATGGCTGCTAGCTGGGGAGGGTCGGATCAACACTGATGGGCGTGCATGCGAGTGTCTCCACACGAGGAGGGAGTGTGTGCCCAGAGAACACAAATAACTGAAGCCAGGGCGTGCACACTTAGGAGACAGATAAGCCAGCTGAATACTCACCACCTGGGACATTTTGATAAGCATTCCAGAGGCCATCCTGTCCAGCCCCCTGCCTCCAGGCAGATCTGTTCCAATTTACCCCAGACAGCATGGGTTTCTGCCTCTCTGAGGCAGGCAATTTCACCGCTCCTGTGGTAGAATTTTCTAGTGTTTAACAGCCCTCCTCCCATGAAGCATTTTCCTTCTGGAATTATAAATGTTTCTACTGCAAGGGGACTTGGAAATCATATAGACCACGCTTCTTGTTTTAGGCATTTGATGGTGGAATCCGAAGGTCTCCTTTCTCAGAGAAATCTCTGTGCCCTATGGCACAGACACTTCTGGTCTAGGAGGGGATCTAAACACCCTGCAGACTCCTTCAGCTTAGCTCAGAACCAAGGGGGTGGCCCTCTGATCAAGTCCAGGTCCCGGGTAGGCGCATCGATTTTCATAAGAGAATGACAACCCTCCCCTAGGGCTGGCAGATTCCAACTGCTCGTGTGTTTGTAAGGCATATGGGGCCGTATTTAATTGGCAGCCCGAGAGCTGCACTTCAGGTATTTGGCAGGGAATATAGTCTCGAACTCACTGCCGTGCAGTGTCCATCAGAAACCCAGCTGAGAGAAGGAAAGCGTACGCACAATTGCCTGAAGGGTATGCAGTCCATCCGTCCCTCCAGAAATATTAACAGTCACGGGATTAAGGCAGAGCCCCCAGAGAGCCGGCTACTGGACCGAGTCCTTCTGGTTCCATTTTCCTGAGTCGAAGTGTGGTCTGTGTTGAGGGACATTGCTACTGGGGGCGGCCTAAAGACGTGAGGAGTTGCGGCTACCGGAAAGGTACTGTTGAGCATGTTGCCCCTCCCCGGTTACATACAGTAAGGTGCCCAGGAAAGCCCCGTGCCCACAGGGCACTGGGAGAGTTGGGTTTCTCCTAAAACAATATTCTTTACTGGGACGTCTGGGTGGCTCCGTCGGTTAAGCATCCGATTCCTGATTTTGGTTCAGGTCATGGTGTCACAGTTCATGAGTTGAAGCCCCAAGTCGACCTCTACCCTGACAATGCAGAGCCTGCTTGGGATTCTCTCTCTCTCTCTCTCTGCCCCTCCCCTACTCTCCCTCTCTCTGTCTCTGTCTCTCTCTCCCTCAAAATAAATAAACTTAAAAGAAACTTCTTTCTTTCCCCTCCCATCCTTCCTACTATCCCTCCTTTTCTCCTTCCCTCTCTCCCTCCTTTTTTTCCTCCCCCCTTCCTCCCTCCCTCCCTCCCTCCCTCCTTCCCTCCCTCCCTCCCTCCCTTCCTTCCTTCCTTTTTCTCCCATCGTGCAGGCACTATGAATTGTGAGACTGATCTATTTACTTTGCTCACATTGGCTTCCAGATACCCTAGATTTGAAGCCAGCCGTACGTGTTTAGGGCTGGGAGCTCTGCGTCCCTCTACTAGCCTCATTCCTGATCCCCAGGGATATTCCTTTGTTTTTTTTATCTCCCGTTCCCACTGGCTTCTCCTGTATATCATCTCATTCCATTTTTCATATCCGTGTAAGCCACCACAAGTCCGCTCTGGCACAAGGCAGATATAAGTAAGTACATTAATAAATTAATTAATACGTCTCAAACGGTGCAGCACACACAGATTATATTTACAAAAGAGTGCGTTTACCAAGCTGGTACTGGAAGGCCTCCCAGGCCACATGGGCCTTGAGCTGAATGTTGAAAGATGTATAAGATCCAGGGGAGCAGGAAGAAATGGGGAAGTCGTCCTTTTAAATTCTGTCCCTCTCGCTGAAATCTGCTTTTTCTCTCAGGACCAGTGTGGAGCCTGTCTCCAGGAACTTGGCCCCGGTCTAACATCCCTTCATGAATCTGAAGGTGCAGAATAAGAAAATAAATACATAAGAATCATAAAATCATAAAGGTAAGCGCCTGACGGGACCTGAGAAATCATCTCCTCGGAGCCCTCCTGTTAGCATAAAGGAAATGAAGGGCCAGAGCGGGTGGGTCTAGTTGCTGGATCAGGTGGCCACTTTGAGCAAATTCCAGATGGAGAACCCGGTGCCCCTAACTCCCTGTGGATCTGTGCCCTTTGCGGAACCCCATGAGGTTAAGTAACTGGAGTGCCCGTTTGCCAGCCTGAGCTCCATACTTGCATGGTGCGCACTGATCGCCTGCAAAACAGAGAAGCGGTGGATGGGACCTTGGCTTATATAATCTAACCGTTTCAGGGAGGATTCTGTACAAGTAGGACTTTGGGTACGACTTAACCTCACTGTGCCTTTGTTTCCACATCTGTAAAATGGGATGATAAGAATATTTCCCTCAGGCTGTTGTGAGAATTGAAGCAGAAAATGCGTATAAAGGGGAGCCGGGGTGGCTCAGTCGGTTGAGTGTCTGACTCTTAATTTTGGCTCAGGTCATGATCTCAGAATCGTGGGATTGAGCCCCGCCCCGCCGGGCTCTGTACTGAGCGTGCAGCCTGCTTGAGATATATTCTCTCTCTCTCTCTCTCTCTCTCTCTCTCAAATAATAATAATTAATAAAATGCATATAAAGAACCTTACAAATAGTAGGCACTCACAAAAATTAGTTATGGTGGCAGTGGTTTATTTCCCCTATTTTACAAAGAAGCAGCAGCAGCCCAGGACAATGCTATCATTTGACCAAGGAAACAGCAGAACCCCTGAGCTGCCCCAGAGCATGTACTTGCACTATTTCGGATCGCTGGGGTGTTAAAGAGCGGAAGCACTTGGATTTCCCATTTCGCATTCGCACCATGCCCATCTCTGCCTTATCTCGGGTCTCTTCCTGATTCCACAGCCTGCCTCTGCTGACCAGCTAGCACCCTCCTTTATAGATACCGTCTGCCCAGAGACCAGAACCAATACCAAAGTGCCTAAGTCAAGGTTAATGCTGGAGATAATAACCAAGGGAGATAGCACTATCTCTTTTGGGCTCTCCTACCCTGGACCACTTATGTGAGTTTCTGATCAGAGGCAGGAGGCTGGGGACAAAGTGATTTTCTAGGAATCTCTTCAGGCTGAGGGCTCCCATGATTCTATTTTCTTCCATCCCAAGTTTAAGCATCTAAACTTGGTGTCTTGAGTAGAAACATGAACATATGGGGCCCTTGCTGAGTTCACACTTCAAGGCCTTGGAGCTTTGTCTCGCACACCAGCCTGAACTACTTTGTTCATTTCCTCTGTTCCCCTGCTTGAGATACTGGCACACAGGAATGGAAAGGGGCAAGCTGGTGAGATAGGTGGACAGAACCGAGGGGATAGTGGACCACACCCATTTTCTCGGGTGCCCTAGGACTGGCTTTTGTCTTTATGATCAGCAAAGGGGAGAGTGAAAACTGGCGACTGCCAAGAGGCTCTTGTGTTTGCTCCCATTGGCCCACATTTTGTCAGAGATCTGATTACATTCAACTCCCCTACCCTACCATCCACCTCGCAGAACCTCAGTGTTGGTTGATCAGCAGCTCTCTACAGATGGGTTTTAACCAGGGGCCCAGGGCCCAAGGACAGCTGAATTGTCCTGCTTCTTGCCAGTATATACCATGACCAACCAACAGTCAAGGCTCTAATCCATGAGTTATATAGGACTAGGAAGGCCCAGAACATCTTTCACTGGACGTATCCCAACCCCCAGGCAGCCTGCACACTAAGCAGCTTCCAGCTCTTAGCGTGCTTTATGCTGTGAGGGGAAAACAGCTATCGAATGGCTTGGAAAGATTGCAACTCCATCCTGCTTGAGTCTAAGAAAGGCCCAGGGCAGCAGAGGCCAGCCTAGTTAAGCAGGGATGTAAATATTAGCACAGGCATTACGTGAAAGGTCTTTAAAGAATACAAACACCCTGGCCGAGGGGAAGGTGAAGGATCCAAGAAGTCCAAGAGGCCTTGGAAGTGTAAGAGGCCTTGACCTTACCTCACACCATATACAAAATGCAACCCAAAAAGGAACATAGACCTATATGCAAAACCTACATCTATGAAACCTTTAGAAGAAATTATGAGAGAAAACTATTTTGACTCTAGGTAACACCAAAGTCATTATGCATAGAAGAAAAATTGGCAAACTGGATTTTATCCACGCTAAAAGCTTCTCTTTCAAAGACACTATCAAGAAACTTAAAAGACAAGTCACAGACTAGGAGAAAATATTTCCAAAACGCATATCTGACACAGGACTTCAATCTAGAATACATAAAGAACGTTTAAAACTCAACAATAAGAAAACAAATCACCCATTAAAAAAATGAGCAACAGACATTTCACCGAAAAAGATACACAGATGGCAGACGATCACATGAAAAAAATATTCAATATTTTTAGTCATTGGAGAAACACGAATTAAAATACAATGAGATATCACTTAAGACCTATTAGAATGGCTGAAATTAGAACTAAATAAATAAACACCTGGCAATACCAAGCCCTGGGGATGATGTGGGACCCCCAGAACTCTCTTTTTTGTGGGTGGGAATGTGACACGATATGGCCATTTTGGAAAACAGCACGGCTGTTTCCTATCAAGTTAAATATGTACTTGTCATATGACCTAGCAATTCCAGTCTAAGTATTTACCATATGAAAAGAACTTATGTGCACACAAAACCTGTATGTGAATGTTATAGAAACATTTTTCATAATCACCCAAAACCAGAAACAACGCCAGTGTTCTTCCTCTAGTGAACAGATATACAAACTGTAGTTTATATGCAATGGAATCCTACTCAGCAATAAAAAAGAATGAATTACGTGAACAACACGGATGAATCTCAAATATATTATGCTAAGTGAAGAAGCCAGACTCAAAAGGCTATATGTGGTATAATTATATTTATAAGTTATTCCAGGAAGGCAAATTGTCAGAACAAAAAACAGATCAGCGGTTGCCAGGGGCTGCAGGTGGGGAGTGGTTAAATGACAAGGGACATGGGAATTTGGGGGGTGGGGGTGGGGATGATGGAATTGTTCAATATCTTTACTGTGGGAATGGTTACATGGCTTTATGCATTTGTCAAAACTCATAAATCTATACTGGAAAGGGTTCATTGCACTGATGTAAATTATACCTCAATCAAAAAAAAAAAAATCAAAGGACTCATTATTCTTGACAAACATAACCTAAAAGATATGTACTAAAAATTAGTATTCCCATTTTACAGTTGAGGAAATAAAGGAATAAAGAGACTGACTGACTTGTCCAAGGTCACAGAGCAAGTAATGGCTACCACCCTGATTGGCATCCAGGTTCTGGAGCTCTAGGTGGCCATGCTCGTGGCCACCAGTCCACGCCATCTCTCACATTTGGGACTTTTCTTTATTCTTAAGTATATTTTAACTCACCCATTGGATTGTATCCAACTTGAAGCTACCATCTAAATCATAAGCATTTTATTCGTATTTCACATACATGAGAATTACTTAGGTATGTTGTATCCTTAAGGATATTCAAACAACAGAAGAATCCAGAGAGCAGAGTAAAAGGCCCCTTCCATTACTCCTGCCCCTGTCCACAGCCCTACTCTAGGGGTAGTCTGTTGACAGATGTTGGTTAGCCTTACACCATGGAAATACAGACTCATGTGTGCACATCACATGCATTTCCAGCACCCTGCTCAGTCTCCAGTTATGGAAGCCTGGTTGACGTTCAACCAAACAAAAGCCATAATAGATTCGTACCCTTGCTTTGTCATAGACCAGCTGTATGACCCAACAGAAGCTAGGTCATCTCTATGTACCGGTTTTCTCATTTCTAAAATACAAATATCCATTTTTAATAAAGGCAGATCCCTCATCACATAGTTACAGTTCAGTAAATGCCATTTAATCCAAATGTGTAGACAACTGAATGGCAGCAGACAACAGCTAAGACGGGGGGACTTCACTGAACAAAGGTGACTCAGTCTCGAGTGTATCTGAGTTCAGCACCTATTTTTTTTTTTTTTTTAACAATCCACTACCCAATCCAAACAAGCCATCTGGGTCCTGTGTCACTCCAGGTATGACTGTAGGAATTGAAGGGACAGGAAATACTTAGCCGAGAGAAGCAAAGGCTCTTCGGGGATGTGAGCATTGGTTTAAAATATTTGAAGAGCTGTCATACAGGAAGAGAAGGCATATTTGTTCTCGGCTGCTCCAGGGCAGAGCTGGAATTAATCTGGATGCAGATTTTGTATTACGGAATAAAACTGTCCGGCAAAAGAGGAGCTGCCCACGAGGCAGTGGGCTTCCTACCACTTTCAGGTAATCAAGCTGACGCCGTGCAATCATCTGCCAGAAAAGCGAAAGAAAGGCTCCAGCAAGCAGATTTGGGGATCTCGTGCTTCTCAGTCCAGAGGTGCCCGCCCTCAGAACATATGGAGGTGTCGGTGAATGCTGGGAGAGGCCAGCGCGCGCCCCGCCCGTCTTCTCATCCTCCCTATTAGCCGAGAGGCAATAATGGGGGTGAGGGAAATGCTCGCACACGGGAACCGAGGCAATACGTAGAGAGATGGTTTCATCAGCTGGTCTTGCATTTACTAGGGGGAGCAGAGGAGAGCATGTCCTGCCCTCCAAAAACGCAGACCTATTTGGATCCTCTCTGAGGTCCCTTGGCAGCTGACAACACGCCCATCTGCCATGCTGGCATGGTGCCCCCAGCAAGGGGAGCAAGGGAGCTCTGCTTCCTGCTGGTGGGCATAGGTTCCAGGTGGTTGCATATGCCTGCGGAGGGGGGACCTTTGTCCCAAACAGCACAGGGTACTTGCGACTCCCATGCTCACCCTCTGCCCTGCTTACCCCCTCCCAGTCCCACCAGGGGCACGGAGGTACCCAGGAGTTGCGGAGAGTGGGAAGAGAGGACCCAGGCACTGGAGGGGTTGGGGGCTGCCAACTGAACAGGCCTTGCCGCATCGAGCACGTCGTGAAGCCAAGACCACCCAAGGAACAACCAAATGGACGCTTGGAAGGCAAGGCCAAGGCGCAAAGGATACCAACGCAAAGGGCATCACGAGGGGCATGGGCCCTTGAGAGGGAGACGAGATGCTATACGATGCCTTTGGCTCTGTCATTCTCCAAGAACGAGGAGGAAGAGCTCTGGAGGGAGGATATTCATGGTTTTCTACATCTGGCCCAGGTAGAGGAGTTCATCCTCCTCTGCTGTCAGATGGCAGCATCTGAGCCCAGGGTCATGCCTACCTAGCCGCATGGGAGTGTGTCCACCCCACGTTGGCGTGTGTGTGTGTGTGCGCGTGTGTGTGTGTGCGTGCATGCATGCCCACGTCTGTCTGAGGGTTGCAGCAATTGCATATTGCTGATGCTGCAAAAGCACATAAAGGCTGGACAGCTAATCCAATCATTCATGCTTCCCTTGTTCCGACTCTGGGATCTGATAGATAAAAATACCCAGGCAAATGACCAGTTTCATGGACTGTTTCCTCTTTTGTCAATACAAGGAATTGTGAGCTGTCATCTTGTCCCTCCTCTCCAGAGAGAGAACTCAAATATTTATGACCAGCTTTTATAACATTAATTGTATTTCTAATTGTTTTTCCCTCTCAGCAGGCATTGCTTGCCTCACCCTGGTGACGATGGGCAGTTCTGGGGTTTATGAAGAGTGGTTTGTCACAAATGAAATTCAGGAGAGGTTGTGAACGAGGCGGCCACATTTCCTGCTTAGTGGCCCTCCTCGGTTCTGAAGCATGGGCTCTGGCTGGGTGCCAAACACGACGTGTCCACCGGGCCCTGCAGAAAGGATGGGATTGGTGCAGGCCGCTTCCTCCCCGGGGATCAGGAAGTCAGGGAAGCATCAAGGGCACCTCCTTTGCTGGGCATCCTTCCACCACAGCACCAAGCGAGGCCCCTGCCTTGGTTTCTTCACCTGGAAAGTCTCTCCTCGCCCCCCTCCCACACGGCTTCTTGTGTTTGCTCCCGACGGAGGGGGCCCACTCGTGTTTTTTTCTTAAGGCTGAAAACTGCTTTTTAGATTTTCCGATCAATGAACGTGCAGGGATGAGATAGGTATATGGGAAGGCATGTTTGACTAGGAATCGGGAAAGCTGAGATCTGGTTGTTCAATTATTCATTCATTCATTTATACATCAAACATTTATGGGAGCCTCCTGCGTGAGAAGCCTTGCCCTACATCCTGGGAGTAGAACCCAGTGCCTCCTGCAGTCCCAAGACCCTTCACCTCACAGGCCACAGCCGGTTCTTTCATGAAATAGAGGTGGACCACCAGGACACCACGGTCCCCAAGAATGTTGCATTCCAAGAGTCACCTTTATATAATGTCTCAAAGGACAGCTTGACGAATCAAGGAAAGCTCCAGACCAAGAGCTGGGAAGGCTCTGCTCCACTTCGTTCTAATTCATGACCTCGGACGAGTCACTTGGACTTTCTAAGTTCTGACTTCTCCAACTGTAGTGTAGGAATCAAGGTAATCTCACACCCCACACTGATTGCAAGGAGTAGACGAGGTGGCATGGGGGAACGCTATCTCTAAACTGTGCAACAATCTACAGAAGTAAGAAATCACTCTTAATAGTAATCAGAGAAAAGCACCTAGGTGGCTCAGTCCAACTCTTAATTTCCGCTCAGGTCATGATCCCAGGGTCTTGGGATGGAGCCCTGTGTCAGGTTCCATGCTGAGTGTGGAGCCTGCTTAAGATTCCCTCTTTCTCCCTCTGCCCCTCTCACCTGCACGCACGCTCTCTTTCTCTCTCTGTAAAATAAAAAAATTACAATTACACAAATTTAAATAATAATCAGAGAGCCCTAGCTAACTCTTCTGGTGTCCCTGAGCAAGGCACAAAATGGACAGAAAAAAAATGGTGTTGGAGAAGGAGCTATGTATTGACCGCCCCTCTTTCCAAAGGAGGGAGAGAAATCTCTCCTAAATCTTGGAGTCTGTCTCCCCTGAGACTTGGATCGAACTAGCCACCACTCCACAGGTAACTCAAGGGACTCAAGCTCAGGAGTAGCTAAAATAGAAACAGTCAAACAGAGTTTAACTCTATGGTGAACTCACCCCGGGAAGCGGTCTTTGGCTGCTGGTGAAATATGTAACCCCAGCCTTGAGGGGGGGTGGGGGGGTGGGGCGTAATAAAGGTCACACAGCCCTGGGATCTGATGGCCAGCAAAGGCTCCAGGGAGCTGGTAGTTGAGCTCTATGACCATCTCTGCAGGTGGTCCCCTAAAGGGACTGCTGTGGGAATGGCTGCTCCTGAAGGACTGTCCCCAGACCAGGAAAGAATATTCTTCAGCTGGGGAGGGCAGGAGAGGGGCAGCAGAAAAGCTTGATGGAGAGAATGTGACCACTCTCAGGGCCACCCCAAGCCCAGCCTCTCCATGTCTGCTCCCCACGTCTCTTTGATCTGGCACTGGACTTTGATCTAGGACGATGGTGGTATGGAAGAAAGGAATTCTCTAAGAGGGTGGGATGGGGAAAGAACACTCAAGTAAGACAGCATAGTTCACCTGGAAAAGACATTAGATTAGATGCCAGCTCTTCCAAATTCCTCCCCTGAACAAGCCGTGGTTGGGACTGGGACAACCTATGGCCCTTGGACCAGTCTCTTACTTCTTGAACCTTGGGATTTTACTTCTTAATTGGTAAATAGGTAGTAACAATAGCAACTATCTCACGCAGTTATGTGGATCATAGGAAGTAATAGAAGGTCCTTCAACAAAAGTGGTGGGGCCTAGAGGAAAGTGTATGGGGCTAGAAGTCACAGGACTTGGAATTAAGACCCCAGTGTGCTACCTGCATCATTTAATTTCTTTTTTTTATTATTATTTTTTAATGTTTATTTGTTTTTGAGAGAGAGAGACAGAGCACAAGCAGCGGTCTGGGTGGCTCAGTCAATTGAGCATCCGACTTCGGCTCAGGTCATGATCTCATGATTCGTCAAGTGTTTTAATTTCTTTTTTTTTTTTTATGTTTATTTATATTTGAGAGAGAGAGAGAGTGTGAGTGGGGGAGGGGCCGAGAAAGAGGGGCACACAGAATCCGAAGCAGGTTGCAGGCTCTGAGCTGTCAGCACAGAGCCCTACGCGTGGCTCGAACTCACAAGCCGTGAGGTCATGACCTGAGCTGAAGGCAGCCACTTAACCTACTGAGCCACCCAGGGGCCCCAGAAGTCTTTGAATTTCTGAGTCACATTTTCTTTTTCTGTGAAATGGAAATAATGATAAGGATCCCCGCCTCAAAAGGTGATGAATATCAAGTAAGAAAATAAAAGCCTTTGATGAGCTATAAAGTGCATCTCGATATTAGTGATTGCCCTTCTGAAGAAGAGACTGAGGGCCAGAGAGGCCAACTGATTTGCCCAAGGCCCATAGCTACTGTGGAACTTAGACCCGTTCACAAGGCAGCCAGACCCTGACTTCCTGGAGGCCCTCTGTTCACTCCTGTCCTCCAGGGAGGAGTCTGCCTCCCTTGACAGCCCAAGCCTGCCTCACAGGCCTGCAGGCAGCCACCCT
The DNA here is from genome assembly GCF_018350175.1 of Felis catus. Lineage (NCBI taxonomy): Eukaryota > Metazoa > Chordata > Mammalia > Carnivora > Felidae > Felis > Felis catus. Next base: position 13,649,585 of record NC_058377.1, on the reverse strand, counting down.
AACCAAATGCAGTGGGGTCGGGGGTGGGGTGGGGGGGGCGTTACATCGATTTGAATGCTGCTGTTTATATTTTGCCTTCCCTCAGGAGTTAACTAGAGTCCTTCTAGCATTGATTAGCTCTATCTGGTTTCCTAATGGAGTAAACACAGGGCCCCTTGGATATCGACTAGAATTTAACAAATATACCCCTTACAACACCAAAATCGGCCACAGGAAACAGCACTTACACGCACAGGCCACTTCTGCCTGAACCCCCAGATGGGAATGCCCTGTCACTTCCCCTTGGGCAGCTGCTGAGCTGCCCAGGGCGGGACTCATGAATCAGTGGGACCGCTGGCAGTTTTTCCCTTTAAATTTTGAGGCACGGCTGATTAATTTGAGTCTCGTTGAGTCTGGAGGCCAATATGTGTTGATAACGGCAAGACAAAAGAGGGGCTGAGTTCCTGCCAGCTCTGGGCCTCCCAGCACTTCTCTGAACCTGTCGGCCTCCGTCTGGGGGCCTCTCCCCACCCCCATGCCAAGGGTCACTCTGAGCAGAGGTCTTGAAGCCCCACCTCAAGCCGACCCCTGGGGCTAGGACTGAGCCCTCTATCCCTCCCTACACCTAAACTTGACTCTCCCCCTCTGCGAGACAGTCTCGGGCCTTGTCTCCAGCAGACCTCCTTCCCCTGTGCCTCCCACCCAACCTCCCCTAGCTCAGCCCTGGCCTAGCTTACAGCTACTTTGCTCCAGGCGGTGCCTGCCGGCTCCAGCCCTGCTCTCAGAAGGACAGGAGCCAGGATGAGGAGGGCTGAAGGCCATGCATCAGTCAGGTGAGCTGGAGTGGTCTCCGCTCTGGGCTTCCTGGCTTTCCTTCGCCCTGCCAAGAAATTCCAGATTAGGTTTGGGGCCTATGCTCTGATCTCCCCAGCTTTCTGAAACTAATCATTTTTTCATTAGGCTTTTGAGTTGCTGGTGTGCGTGTGTGTGTGTGTGTGTGTGTGTGTGTGTGTGTGTGTGAAGATAGCAGCAACATAAAGTGGGGGGAGGGGGAAGTCTCAGCATCAGTGGGTTGGGAAGAGCCTCTGGCTTGACCTCTGGGTGAAGGGGGGCTGATCTGGGAGAAAGCACCCCTCAGCAGGACGCTGTACCCATCTGTTCTAAGCAAACACTCCCTTCCAGGGGCCTCCCCACCTCACTGGAGCCCAGCTTCTCAGCCTGTGCTGTTAACCAGGCCTCCTTCTGAAAAGTCACACAGCCAGGAAGCCGGTGGGGGGCAGCAGGTGGTGGGGGAGGGAGAGGCACCGACCTCTCTGCCTGTGCCTCCTGCAGTGGGGGCCTCCTGCCTTGCACGGTTCCCAGTCCCCAGGATCCCCAGGCCGAATCCACCCCCATGGCTTCCCTCGGAGCCACACAATGGCTGTATTGAGCTGAGCTGTAAATTTCAGCAAGGCCAACCCTGGGAGGAGGCAATTCCCTGCTAAGGAGGCTTCCTCTGGACTAACTGTCTCCAGCACAAGGGGGCCCTTCATACCTGCTCCGCGCTGGGCCATGGGTTACAGGGCAGTCGGTGCAGTGGAGGGTGCTGAGCACGCCCCTGGCCCCCCCCATCTCCCCGCTAGCACCCCCTGCCCCCAAGAGGGCAGTGGTCACACGAACAAACACTTATGCTTGGAGAGAGACTCTCCGAATGGCTGCTTCTTTGTTTCCCCCAAGTTTTGGCCTCAGCCCAAGATCGAGTTGAGGGAAGGATGGACAAGAATAAATAACTGTATCACGCAGGCCTGTTTTAAGTTATGACCCACCAGGAGAAGTGGAGAGGGAAGAGGTGGAGAAGAGGGGAGGGAGGAGAGGCCCTTTTCCTCCTTACTGGGGGGGAAATTGCAACATTGTCTAATAACAAGTAACTAAAAAAACAGCTGAACCTGAAAACTTCAAACTTCAATCAAAGTCACTCTTAGGAGGAGGTGGTTTGCAAAGGCTAGGAAATAAGGTGAAAAAAGAGAACAATTGGTCTGGAATTAATCAAGATATTAACATTAGAAAAGGTAACAGGACAGGCTGTCCCCAGGCTGCTGTGGTGTAAAGGGCCCGCCCCCCCCCCTGGTCTGTTCTGAGGCACCAGCCCCTCCCCTTCCCCTTGGAAAGGCACCAGCATCAAGGACAAGACCTTGAATGGCCAGAGGTCGAAACCGTGTTCAACACTCCCCTCCCAACAGCCAGCCACCTTAGCCTTCCCACACACGCCTCTTCTCCACAGTGACAGGCTAGCAGTGTGGGTGGGGACATCTGTCCCCAGGGCCAGGTACCCATGGGGCAGTGTTGATTGACAGCTCTGACTTATAGAGGGACTTGTTTGCTGGGGAACAGACGCTTGGGCTCCCCACGGCTGTCAAGCCATTTCCTAGCTCTCAACTCATTTAAACTAAAAACCCAAGTATATTTATTCCCTGGTAGACCTGATACACTCCAGCGCTCCTGCCAACTTGCTTTGCAACTTTGTACACATCAGATCAATGTGTGCAATTTAGCAACAGAGAAATGAAGACTTTGGTGAGTTTCAGGGGGTAAGGTGGGGGCAGCCAGGCAGGGGGTGCGGTTCCTACTCAGGGCCCCCCACCATTCCCTCCAGCGAAAACTCACTCGCCCCCACCCACCCCGCCGTGATGCCTGAGCCTTTAGAAGGGGAAGAAAGTTTTTCAGCCGTGGACATGAAGGACAGCTCTTGCACGTTAACCTTGGCAAGACAAGTAACTGGCACCTTTTTTTCATGTGCCTCGCGTATAGAACGTGACCGTGACCATACGTTCCTATAAAATCCCATCTGCATGTCCTGCCCTGAAGGGCATCACCTAAACTCAGGTCCCCACCCCCTCCTACCCCAAAGCTCCCAATTCCTCAGCAGACACAGGAAACCTGGGGACAGGTGACATCATGTTGAACAAATACAGATGCTATTTACTTTCCATCCATTTTCCTGACTATTCTTAGAGGAGTATTTAAAAAAAAAAAAAAAAGTTGAACTCAGTTCTGTTGTAAAAGGAGATTGTAGGACCCGCTGTGTTTGAGGGAGTGATTCCAGCAGGTTTGGGGGGCTCCTTCTTCACATTCTCACCCTCTCCTTCAAGGAGAGAAAATGGACTCCGCTCAGCCAGCTGGTGTTAGAACAGTAAATGGAAAACGTATTTACCTAAGTTCTGCCTATAAACTCCCCCAACACCAGAGCAGGGCCTGTTGCCCACTTGCACACACACCCTTGGGCTGCACATTGCTCCTTTCCCCCCACCAAACCCGCCCTAGATGATCATTTTCATCAGACTTCACTAGAACGGCAACACCAGGGAGAGGGGCATGGTGAATTTTGCTTTGAGCTCCACACCCCTGCTGGGAAGGGCACACATGCCTTGCAAGGTCTAGAAGAAGCAGTAAATATTCTGCAGGTGCTGAATCCAGGGCTCTGTTAGTGCTTTTATGTTCACTACCCCAGCCCTGCCCCAGCACCACCTTCTCCACCCCTGCACCGGCCCCCTGCAACTCCCCAAACTACAGATGAAAACATCAGGAACAGGCTAGATTCGGTGATTCACTCAAGGTCATACACTGGGGGAGTGACTGCTAGGATTCAAAACCAGGTTCCCAGACTCCAACATGAGAGCTCATTCCTTGAAAGCACCAGGATGCCGAGGAAAGGAGATGGAGCTCTGGGCATAGACATACCTGGATTCGAACCCTAGGTTAAATCTGGTTCCAGCACTTATTGATGACATGGCCTTGGGCAATTACCCTTCCTGTGTCTCAGGCTTCTCATCGGCAAAACAGAGGACATAACACCCAAGGGCTAGGATGATTGGGAGGTTACCCGAGTTAGTGCCAGTGAAATCTGGCATGATGGCGGGCCTGAAAGAGGTACAGACAGTTGTTACTTACTTTCTCCTCACCTCTCTTCATTTTATAAGAGAACAATTGACGATGGTTTATTGTAATTGAACATAAACGTACAAGTCAATGAATCTTCACCGAATGTACACATCTACGTGCTCAGACGCTGGACCGAAAAACAGAATGCTTCCCTCCCCCCCACACACTTCCCTGGCGGGTCCCCTTCACCCCTTTCCAGTCACTATCCCCCTTCAAGGGTAACCACTATCCTGCATTGTCACACTGTAGATGAGTTTTACCTGCTTCTGGCTCTTATATAAATGGAATCGTACAATACGTTCCCTGTGGTGTCTGGTCTCTTTCATTCGCCGTTGTGTTTGTGAGATTCATCCGTGCTGTGCACTGACTACCCTTCATTCTCTCCCTTCTGTGTAGGATCCCAGAGTGTGCAGATACTCAATTTATTCATCCATTCCATTGTTCATAAATACTTGGATTGTTTTCAGCTTTAGACGCCCTGCTCTAAACCATTTGTGTGTGTCTTTGGGTAAACGCACATAAGTCTTCCAGCCAGCCAGAAGATAACGTAACTTCTGTGTTAGTAGGTCCTACCAAACTGTTTTCCAAAGTGATTGCTGTTCACTTGCCTGCCAGTAGTGTTTGAGAGTTCTGACGGTTCCACATCCTCCCCAATACTTGCTATTGTCTGTCTTTTTTGTTTGCTTGTTTGTTATAACCGTTCTGCTGAAAGTGTAGTGCTGTTGAACTCACATGCCCCGATGACCAAAAGAGTTGAACACCTTTCCTTTTTTTAAATTTTTATTTATTTGATTTTTTTGTTCATTTTATTTTTTTAATTTACATCCAAATTAGTTAGCATATAGTGCAACAGTGATTTCAGGAGTAGATTCCTTAATGCCCTTTACCCATTTAGCCCATCTCCCCTCCCACAACCCCTCCCATAATCCTGTTTGTTCTCCATATTTAAGACTCTCATATGTTTTGTCCCCCTCCCTGTTTTTATATTATTTTTGCTTCCCTTCTCATGTGTTCATCTGTTCTGTGTCTTAAAGTCCTCCTATGAGTGAAGTCATATGATATTTGTCTTTCTCTGAATGACTAATTTCACTTAACATAATAGCCTCTAATCCCATCCACATAGTTGCAAATGGCAAGATTTCATTCTTTTTGATTGCCGAGTAAAACTCCATTGCATCTATATACCACATCTTCTTTATCCATTCATCCGTCGATGGGCATTTGGGCCCTTTCCATACTTTGGCTATTGCTGATAGCGCTGCTATAAACATTGGGGTGCATGTGCCCCTTCAATGGATGCTGTATCCCTTGGATAAATACCTAGTAGTGCAATTGCTGGGTCATAGGGTAGTTCTATTTTTGATTTTTTGAGGAACCTCCATACTGCTTTCCAGAGTGGCTGTACCAGCTTGCATTCCCAGCAACAATGCAAAAGAGATCCTCTTTGTCCACATCCTCACCCACATCTGTTGTTGCCTGAGTTGTTCATGTTAGCCATTCTGACAGGTGTAAGGTGGTATCTCAGTGTGGTTTTGGTTTGTATTTCCCTGATGATGAGTGATGTGGAGCATGTTTTCATGTGTCGGTTGGCCATCTGGATGTCTTCTTTGGAGAAGTGTCTATTCATGTCTTTTGCCCATTTCTTCACTGGATGATTTGCTTTTTGGGTGTTGAGTTTGATAAGTTCTTTATAGATTCTGGATACTAACCCTTTATCTGATATGTCATTTGCAAATATCATCTCCCATTCTGTCGGTTGTCTTTTAGTTTTGCTGATTGTTTCCTTCACTGTGCGGAAGCTTTTTATTTTGATGAGTTCATTAGTTCAATTTTGCTTTTGTTTCCCTTGCCTCCAGAGACATGTTGAGTAAGAAGTTGCTGAGGCCAAAACCAAAGAAGTTTTTTCCTGCTTTCTCCTTGAGGATTTTGAAGGCTTCCCATCTTACAGTTAGGTCTTTCATCCATTTCAAGTTTCTTTTTGTGTATGGTGTAAGAAAGTGGTCTGGGTTCATTCTTCTGTATGTCGCTGTCCAGTTTTCCCAGTACCACTTGCTGAAGAGACTGTCTTTATTCCATTGGATATTCTTTATTGCTTTGTCAAAGATTAGGTGACCGTATGTTTGTGGGTCCATTTCTGGGTTCTCTATTCTGTTCCACTGATCTGAGTGTCTGTTTTTGTGCCAGTACCATACTGTCTTGATGATTACAGCTTTGTAGTATAGCTTGATGTCCGGGATTGTGATGCCTCCTGCTTTTATTTTCTTTTTCAAGATTGCTTTGGCTATTTTTGGACTTTTTTGGTTCCATACAAATTTTAGGATTGTATGTTCTAGCTCTGTGAAGGATGCTGGTGTTACTTTGATAGGGATTGCATTGAATATGTAGATTGCTTTGGGTAATATTGACATTTTAACAATATTTGTTCTTCCTATCCAGGAGCATGGAATCTTTTTCCATTTTTTTGTGTCTTCTTCAATTTCTTTCATAAGCTTTCTATAGTTTTCAGTGTATAGATTTTTCACCCGTTTGATTAGATTTATTCCTAGATATTTTATGGGTTTTGGTGCAATTGTCAATGGCATTGATTCCTTGACTTCTCTTTCTGTTGCTTCATTGTTGGTGTATAGGAATGCAACTGATTTCTGTGCGTTGATTTTATATCCTGCCACTTTGCTGAATTCAGGAATCAGTTCTAGCAGTTTTTTCGTGGAATCTTTTGGGTTTTCCATATAGAGAATCATGTGAAGAGTGAGAGTTTGACCTCCTCCTGGACGATTTGGATGCCTTTCATTTCTTTGTGTTGTCTGATTGCTGAGACTAAGACTTCCAATACTATGTTGAATAACAGTGGCAATAGTGGACATCCCTGTCTTGTCCCTGACCTTAGGGGGAAAGCTCTCAGTTTTTCCCCACTGAGGATGATATTAGTGTTGGGTCGTTCATATATGGCTTTTATGATCTTGAGGTATGATCCTTCTATCCCTACTTTCTTGAAGGTTTTTATCAAGAAAGGATGCTGTATTTTGCTCAATGCTTTCTCTGCATCTATTGAGAGGATCATATGGTTCTTGTCCTTTCTTTTATTGATGTGATGAATCACATTGATTGTTTTATGGATATTTAATAGCCCTGCATCCCAGGTATAAATCCAACTTGGTGAATAATTTTTTTACTGTATTGTTGGATCCGGTTGGCTAATATCTCGTTGAGGATTTTTGCATCTATATTCATCAGGGAAATTGGTCTATGGTTCTCCTTTTTAGTGGGGTCTTTTCTGGTTTTGGAATGAAGGTAATGCTGGCTTCATAGAAAGAGTTTGGAAGTTTTCCTTCCATTTCTAATTTTTGGGACAGCTTCAAGAGAATCGGTGTTAACTCTTCCTTAAATGTTTGGAAGAATTTGTCTGGAAAGTCATCTGGCCCTGGACTCTTGTTTTTTGGGAGATTTTTGATTATTAATTTGATTTCCTTACTGGCTATGGGTCTGTTCAAATTTTCTATTTCTTCCTGTTTCAGTTTTGGTAGTGTATATGTTTCTAGGAATTTGTCCATTTCTTCCAGATTATCCATTTTATTGGCATATAATTGCTGATAATATTCTCTTATTATTGTTTTTATTTCTGCTGTGTTGGTCATGATCTCTCCTCTTTCATTCTTGATTTTATTTCTTTGGGTCCTTTCCTTTTTCATTTTGATCCAACTGGCTAGTGGTTTATCAGTTTTGTTAATTCTTTCAAAGACCTGGCTTCTGGTTTCATTGATCTGTTCTACTGGGGGTTTTTTTGTTTCGTTTTTTTTCGATAGCATTAATTTCTGGTCTAATCTTTATTATTTCCTGTCTTCTGCTGGTTTTGGGTTTATTTGATGTTCTTTTTCCAGCTCTTTAAGGCATAAGGTTCGGTTGTGTATATAAGATCTTTCTTCCTTCTTTAAGAAGACCTGGATTGCTATATACGTTCCTCTTATGACCGCCTTTCCTGCATCCCAGAGGTTTTGGGTTGTGGTGTTATCATTTTCATTGGCTTCCATGAACTTTTAAATTTCCTCTTTAACTTCTTGGCTAGCCCATTCATTCTGTCATAAGATGTTCTTTAGTCTCCAGGTATTTGTTACCTTTCCAAATTGTTCCTTGTGGTTTCATAGTGTTGTGGTCTAAAACTTTGCACGATATGATCTCAATCTTTTTGTACTTGTTGACGGATGATTTGTGTCCCAGTATGTAGTCTATTCTAGAGAACATTCCATGTGCACTGGAGAAGAATGTATATTCCGCTGCTTTAGGATGAAATGTTCTGAATATATCTGTTAAGTCCATCTGATCCTGTGTGTCATTCAAAGCCATTGTTTCCTTGTTTATTTTTTGATTAGTTGATCTGTCCATTGCTTTAAGTGGGGAGTTGAAATCTCCTATTATGGTATTACTATCAATGAGTTTCTTTATGATTAACTGATTTATATATTTGGGTGCTATCACATTTGGCATATAAATGTTTACAATTGTTAGGTCTTCTTGGTGGATAGACCCTTTAATTATGATATAATGCCCTTCTTCATCTCTTGCTATAGTCTTTATTTTAAAGTCTAGATTGTTTGATATTAGTATGGCTACTCTGGCTTTATTTGTTGACCATTAGCATGATCGATGGTTCTCCATCACCTACTTTCAATCTGAAGGTGTCTTTACGTTTAAAGTGGGTCTCTTGTAAACAGCATATAGATGGATCTTGTTTTCTTATCCATTATGTTATCCTATGTCTTTTGATTGGAGCATTGAGTCCATTGATGTTTAGTGTGAGTACTGAAAGATATGAATTTATTGCCATTATGTTGCTTGTAGAGTTGGAGTTTCTGGTGGTGTTCTCTGGTCCTTTCTAGTCTTTGTTGCCTTTGGTATTTATTTATTTATTTATTTATTTATTTATTTATTTAATCCATCTTTTCTCCCCCCAGAGCGTCTCCCTTAAAATTTCTTGCAGGGCTGGTTTAGTGGTCACAAGATCCTTTAATTTTTGTTTGTCTGGGAAACTTTTTATCCTTCCATTTTGAATGGCAGCCTTGCTGGATAAAGAATTCTTGGCCCATATTTTTGTGACTCAGCACATTGAATATATCCTGCCACTCCTTTCTGGCCTGCCAAATTTCTGTGGATATAGGTCTGCTGCAAACCCGGCCTTGTAGGTAAAGCACTTTTTTTCCTTGCTACTTTCATGACTCTCCCTTTGCCTGAGTTTTTTGTGAATTTGACTATGATATGCCTTGTTGATGGTCGGTTTTTGTTGAATCTAATGGGAGTTCCTCTGTGCTTCCTGGATTTTGATGTCTGTGTCTTTCCCCAGGTTAGGACAGTTTTCTGCTATGATTTGCTGACATAATACTTCTACCTCTATTTCTCTCTCTTCTTCTTCTGGGACCCCTATGATTCTGATGTTGTTCCTTTTTAATGAGTCACTGATTTCTCTAATTCTTAAATCGTGCTCTTTTGCCTTAACCTCCCTCTTTTTTTCCTGCTTCATTATTCTCCGTAAGTTTGTCCGCCATATTACTGATTCTCTGTTCTGCCTCATCCATCCTTGTAGCCATAGCCTCCATTCAAGATTGCAGCTCAGTTATATCATTTTTTATTTCATCTTGACTTTTACTTCTTTTATCTTTGAAGAAAGGGATTCTAATCTGTTTTTGACTCCAGCTAGTATTCTTATTTTCATGATTTTAAATTCTGGTTCAGACACCTTGCTTGTATCTGTGTTGGTTAAGTCCCTGGCTGTCGTTTCTTCCTGCTCTTTCTTTTGGGGTGAATTCCTTCATTTTGTCATTTTGAAGGAAGAAAAGGAATTAATGAGGTAGAAAAAATTAAAATTAAAAATTGAAATAAAAAAATATCAAAATTAAAAAATTAAAAACAAGCACACACCAGGAAATCAAATAAATGATGCTAGATCCTAGGTGTGTTTTGGTCTGGGTGTTGAAAGGGGCTTGATAAATTAGAGAAGAAAGAGGAGAGGAAAAAAAAGGAAATCGTTTGAAAATTTCAAAATATGGATATACTAAAGTAGACTAACATGAAATGATGGAAGTAAAATAGAATTTGAAAAAATTGACAGTAGAGTAAAAACTATAGTAGAAAAAATAAATAAAAATAGTTTTAATAAAAATTGAAAATAAAAATGATTTTTTTTCTTTCTGTATTCAAGAAAAAGAAAAGAAACAAAAAAGAGGAAAAAAGAAAAAAGGAAAAAGAAAGAAAGAAAACTGAATAGGTGGACTGGTGAACAGACTGAAATATGACTGAAATTACTTCGTTTTCCCCTGAAGTCAAAGTATGAATTGCTTTATAGTCCATAAACTAAGCACGAGGAAGGATTTGTGTTCCTGAAGAAGGAGGTTGGCCCAGTGGGCGGGGCTTAGTGTAACGACTCCATTCTCCACTAGATGGCGCTGGTGAGTTTACTGGGGTGGATTGTTGTGGCGCTTATAGGTGCTTATGCGCATGCGTGGGAGCAGTGAAGATGGCATCACCCAGCTACCCAGTCTCTAGTATCAGAACTCTGTTCTCCCCCACCAGCAATTGCCTACCTGTCCTTCGGCTTCCGTCCGCTCCCCACTTCCACACTGTCTGTGACTGAGCCCTAGGCAGCATCTCTCTCCCAAGTTCCTTCTCAGATGCGGCTGTTTTCCCCAACCCCTTACTTCTGAGGGACTGCAGCTTTGACCTGTTCTGCCCTTCTGCTGGAGGATCTCACTGAGCACTGGCCGGGTGCCGGCCACATTCAGGAATGTTTGCAGGACCGGGCTGTTGCCGATGCCCAGAGACTGCGGCCAGGTGCCAGCCTGCCCCAGAAAAAGTTGACACTATTGTGTAGCAGCAGTGTTTCCGGGATTATGGAAAATCACAACACACACCTGGCACCAGGCTTCACCCTTAACGACCTTGTTCCAGCACCAGCGAATGTGGTTCTCCCTGGTCCACTGGGGCCTTGCCTTTGGAGGACCCACACAGCCTCTACCTGCTGTCCTCCCAGCAGGGGAACTGCCTCTCTCCGTGTGGCCCGAAGAACCCTGGACTCCGCTCTGCTCCTGGGGATCTGCCCTTCCCACCAGAGCACCACCAGGTATGGAGCCGCGCCGTTTCAGCCTCTGCGCTCCCTGTTTTTAGTCCTAGTGGAATTTAAACCCTCTCCTTCTCCCTTTTTGGTTCAGTCCCTGCGGCTGTTTCCACTTTTCCCCTTTGTCTCCAGCTGCTTTTGTGGGGGTGCTTTTCCCGTATACCGCGCCCCCCCCCCCAGTCTCCGTCCTCTCTCTGCAAACAGAAACAGCTCCCTGCCCTCTGCGGCTTCTGTTCTCCCTCAGTTCATCTCTCCGTGCCACATACCTGCTGAGTTCTGTGGTTCAGGTTGTGCAGATTGTTGTGTTAATCCTCAGATCAGTTTTCTAGGTGTGCAGGATGGTTTAGTTTTGGTGTGGCTGTATTTCATGGACACGAGACATACAAAAAACTTCCATGCTGTTCCCAAACACCTTTTCTTATGTTTATTGGTCCCTTGGAAAGCTTCTTTTCAGAAAGTCCATTTCAAGTCTTTTGCCCATTTTTTTTAATTGAGTTGTCTGCCTTTTTTTATTGATTGGCAGGGTTCTTCACATATTCCAGATATGAATCCTTTGATAGATACATGTTTTGCAAATATCTTTTCCAATTCTGTGGCTCGCCTTTTTGCTTTCTTGACTTGTGTTTTTGATTAATTGAAGTAATTAATTTTAATGCAGTTCAATTAATCAATCCCCCCCCCACTTATGCTTAGGGTTTTTATATCCTGTCTAAGAAATCTTTATCAAGCCTGCCTCCTGAAGATGCCCTCCTATGGCTTTTTTTCCAGAAGCTTTTATCACTTTACCTTTTTCATTTGGAACTAAAATGTGTCTGTTTCACATAAGTTAGGAATTAAAATTCCTTCCCTCTCTTATCCCCGCAAGTAAGAATATCCAGTTGACTTAGCACCACTTAATGAGGAAGGCCATCCTTTCCCCTATGACATTGCAAGGTTATCTTTATCATAAATAGGTGATTGGATATGTGTGGGGGGTGATTGAATATGTGATTCTAGCCTGTACTATGTTTAGTTGGTGGATCTGTAAAACACTATCTTCATTATTGTACTTTTATGTAAATCTTGAAGATACATTTTTTTTTAACTAACACCAATATCTCCCCATTCTAGGAGTTGAGAAAATGCACACCCCCTTCCTGGTCTCAGGTAGATTGTGCTGGTGCGAAACCATCTGTCCAGTTAGCTGGGTGAGAGGAAGGGACAGAGGAGGAAGAGAGTAGAAAAATATATTGTGAAAGTTTCACCTTCCGACTAAGATTAGGGTGAGTTGTGTCCTTCATGGTGGGAAGAACCCAAAGATATAAGTTCACAAAGCAATGGGAAGGGCTTGGGCTAAGAGTCAGTACTGCACAATTCTAGGTAGGCTCCATCATGTCTTTCCCTAGCTGTGTGACCCATGAACAGCCCGGTTCCTCTGTGTAAGCCTCTTTTCTTTCTTCTGTAGATAGAGGGGATGAAATTAGATGTTCTCCAGCATCCTTTCTATCTCTGAGAGTCTACAGTAACTTTTTACCAAGGAAAAGAGCCATCGATTTAGGACATAATCCTCCAAAACTGTAAAAGTGTTTTCCATTAGAGCAATGAAACCATTGCTATTCTTACGTATCCCCCCATGCAATCTCTCTCAGAGGGTGTGGACTCAGCAGGTCTGGATGTCTCCTTTGCATTCAAGACAGAGTTGTTGATGCTTCCCCCCCCCCCCCCACCACCACAGCCTCCGTTAACCCTAGGCTAGGATTTGGTCTAGCAGGAGACATGTGTGGTTATGGTGCCAGACAGACCCAGGTTCAAATCTTGACTCTACAACTCAACTTGCTATGTGACTTTGGGTCCATCACTCCACCTCTCTTAACCTCAGTTGCTTCACACGTAAAATGGAGGCTAAGAATATTTACCTCCCTTATGTCCTTTTGCCACCTTGGAAAAAAAAAAAAAAAACTCATAAGAACAAGCCAGTGTTGATGAACTACATAGTGTCGCTATGGTTTCGAAAGTCCTTGTCAGGTATCTCCTCACCTTTCACCCTGTTCGGTTGCTTTACTGCTTTTCATCCGCACCTGCCCTGAGCCAACCAGTATCAGCAGCAATAAAGTGGTCTTTCACCTGGAGCCAACCCACGGTAAGACACCTGCTCAGAGATTGCCTGGGTTTCTTTTTGGTAAGAAAGAGGTCCCAGATACTTCATTCCGGGGGAATGTGGTTATGAGTATATGTGAGGTCAGAGGAGGCCTGTGTCAACACTAGGAGCTCCTGGAGGAGGAGGGGGTGTGATCGCGTTCACCAAGTATTTAGCACAGTGCCTGGTGCGTGGCAGACATAATCTGCTGGTGTTTCTGTGATTCTTATTACACTTGTTCTGCGAAAGGTTTCCATAGTATTCCAGCCCTACCCCACCCCCACCGTGAAGCCAATTGGTGTTTGGTTTAAACAAAACTGCTGTAGGTTATTTTCTTGGCAGGAGGTAGAGAAAAGGAAGAACAGATGGACTGGTTGGGAAGCTGTCTTCTTCCCTCTGTGCTCTTGGGAGCTCTTCCTTGCCCCATAGAAAGCAGGGGTCTCTTGTAGCCCGGCTCTCCACTCCTAGACTGTCAAAGGCCCTGTGGCCAGAGAGCAGGCCTCTGGCCACCAGCCCCTTTGTTTCCACTGGTCAAGAAAGGGCCTTTTTTTTTTTTTTTTATCTTCCTCACCCGGTCAGTGTAGGCTGCAAAGAGGACTGCCTACCACTCCAGGATGTGTCTGTGCTGGAATTGTCCCCGAGACCCAGGCCAGCTGCAGTGGGGGCCCTATCAGAGATTTCAGACAGGTCCTCCCTGCTCTGACTCTGTCTTCCTGGGTGGCTGGAGGGGAGCAGGCCAGGCACACAGGCCCTCAGCAGGGAAGAATAGCAGATCTGTGCATTGCGTGCGGTTCCCAGCACATTTGTTTGATCCGCGTCCAGGTTCTCTTAGACATTTGCTTCTAAGCCGACAGCTGAACATAAAAGCAGTCCCAAGTGGCTGTTTTCAGGTCTTCAACACTGGTTAGCCGCAGTTGGGAAAGCTTCTTCCCGGTGCCCCTAAGTGAATTATCACATGTTATCAAGTCAGAGCTTCGGGGTGGCCAAGCCGTAGCTCTGCTTCTCCTCCTCTGATGATCCATCACCCACTGAGTGGGTTATTAAGACCTCCTCTGCCTGGGAGTGTGCATCAATCTGTGGCTCTTCTGTCTTTCCAAGGGGGGGTATGGTGGAGGGGCCCCTGGCGTATCTGTCCCCTGGATGTCTGAGCCACACACGCTGCACCACTCCCTCCGCCGACCGGGGATCCCGTGTCTGATCCCCAGTCTCACCTCCAGCCCACACTTCCTCCCTGCCATTGTGCCTGCACCCACGCAAGCCATTCGAGGGACGACCTCTTCCAACCCTGGCCCTCCCAGGGCGCGTGACGCCTGGTCCGACCCACGGCGCTCACGCTCGGGGACAGATTCACCAGCCCCTCCTCGCCCCTGTGCAACCGGGTCATCCCTGATGCCCTCAGCCTCTGGGCCGTGTGGAGGATTAGATTGCACATGAATAAGCAATATTCACTTGGCTCTGAAAACCCAGAGTAAATCCCTTGAGCTGCTGTACGGGAGCAGTGTGATATTTCCCATCTCCTCCTCCCTCCATTGCTTCCCCCTCGGCTCCTGTTTCATTTGAAGGCCTTCCCCCCCGCCCGCCTCCCCGGTATGTTTTTGGAGGTGGGTGACTATATTAGAACACCGTCGAAACACGGCATTTAGAGCAGAAAAACAGATCCCTGTGAGCAGTTACTTGATTAACAGTGAGAAAAGCTACTTGAGGAGTATATCCGTCCCCGTCTTACTTCTTCTTCCACTGGAAGGAGGAGGGTCATTCCTTTGCTTCCACCCACACTTCCTGGCCTGTTGGTCACAAACCCCACCTGTGGAAGGAAAAGGCCACCCAGGGACTTCACAGGAGCCACCCATTCTGCGAAGAGCTTACCCTTTCGAAAGATCTGGAGAGGCGAGGCACCCCTGAAGCAGGACTTCTTAGCTCGGTCTACTCTAACACAATACCACAGACTGGGGGGCCCAACCAACAGACGTTAATGTCTCATAATTTTGGAGGCTGGGAGTCTAAGATCAAGGTGTAGGTAGATTTGGTTCCTAGTGAGAATCCACTTCTTGGCTTATAAAAGGCTTCCTTCTCTCTGTGTGGTCACATGGCCTTTCTCTGGTGCATGTGGTGGACAGAGCAAGATCTCTCCATCTTTCTCTTCTCACAAAGGCAGGAATCCCATCAGGAGGGGCTCACCCTCTTGACCTCATCTCAACCTAATCACCTCTCAAAGGCCCCTTCTCTAAATAGCATCACACTTGGGGGTTAGAGCTTCAACAGGTGGATTTCTCAGGGGACACAAACACCAACCTGTAACACAGGGAAGGTGATTGCCACCTTTTATCCAACTTACAGTGGGTATTTAACACACACGGTAGGGGTGAAATCCTGCCCCCCCCCCCCACCACATCACAACTGGGTTTCCTTAGGCAGTTTACTTCATCCATCCGGGTCCCATTCTCCTCGCCTGTCAGAGGGGAAAGAATGCTCTTAAGTGAGATGCTAGTCACAGATGTTTGGACGTGTGCCTGCCCCATGCTTCACGCTTAAGAAGCATGAAGGTTTACCCTCATTTCATTCTGCGTCCTATGCTCCCCACGCCATGGTTATGCCAGGTGTGGCAAAAGGGGATGTTTTCCATGAAGAAGTACCTGCCATCCCTCTCAGTGGTTCTTCCTCAGGCCTAGGAAATGCCCAGGAAGCTCATTTGCCTGCAGCACATTACAGGTTCTCAAGCTACTTCAAGAGAAGAATGGGATGGGAAAAGGAGGGGATAAAGGGAAGAAAGAGAAGAGAAAGAGAGAGAAGGAAGGAGGAAGAGAAGTAAGGAGGGAGAGACAGGAGAAGAACCCACCACAGACTGGGTCGGAACAAAGCTGAGCTCACTGTCCCCCGCCCCCGCCCCCCACCAGCATGGCTCACTTCCCCTCCTCACTTCTCTGTTTCTATCAGTGCTATTATCATTTTCTATTGTCTGAGGCTAAAACCTCGGGGCCATTTCAACTCTTCCGTTCCTTTGGTTCCCTTTGTGCAGCCAACCACTGAGTCATTGTAACTCTCCATGTTTCTCAGACATATTGTTTTCCTTCCCTGGCTACTCTCGTGTCCACTGGCTTCATTCACCACCTCCTCTCCCTATAATCTTCCTGCCTCTCGTCTGTGTCCCCACAACCCATTCTGCTCAGTGTTTCCACATTAATTTTCTTAATTCCCATGATTCCCATTCATTCCCATGATATTGTGTCCAAAATTGACAGTGGTTTCCCATTCCCATGAGCCCCCATGCCATTCCAGTCTCATTCTCTAAGTTCTCTTCTGTATGGAGATCCCCCTTCACCCTGATCTGTCTTCTCTGGGTCCAGAATGCGTTAAGTGCATTTGCATCACAGAGAATTTCAGTGAGAGATGCTAGGCATGCACTGCCCAAAACAGTAGCCACCAGTCACACGTGGCAATCGTGCACTTAAAATGTGGCCAATACTGAATTTTTAAAATATTATCTAATTTAAAATAAAAAGCAGAAGCAATGTAAAATATTTTTGCATTAGATAGGCATTTATTTATTTATTTATTTATTTATTTATTTATTTATTTGAACCACATTCACTTTAACCACCCGTAAAGTATTATTGTTGTACTGTGGTATACGTATTGGAAAAATGCATCATTTCTAAAATTAACACACCTCTGATCATGTAGGTATCAATGGATTGATTCAGTCTGAAGGATTTTTCTTGTCTGTGTCCCTATAAACCACTGTAATGTGATTATTTAAATATTTCATGCAAATAGCATGAATTACAGTGGTACCTCTTCCTTTTTCTTTTTTTAAACGTGCCTGCTAAAATATGTGAAATGCATATGTGGCTCCCATGACAGTGCCATTGGATTGCTCAGTGTTAACTCTGGATGGTAACACACTTCTGGAAACTAATAGTAAGGGAGACATAAAATGGGTCTCCCAGGAGATGGTTATGGCAACCTCCAGAATGCATTGGCGTCTAGAAACTCGAAGCTCTAGGCACACCGGGAACCGTTAGGAAACATTGCAGAAGCTCGTGAAAATTGTCAAGCTTGGGGAGTCAGATGGGCCTGGGAATCAAACCAATGCTGAATTTGAATCCCAGGTCTGCCTACTTGGTGAATGACTCTGGGCCTCAGTTTTTCCATCTGCTAAACTGGACTGTTAAACATTGCTAAAGTCAGAGAGCTGTTGTGAGGGTCACATAAAATAATGCCCTTAGCGTCGCACTTGCAGATCATAAGTGCTCAATAATTGTTAGCTACTAGGCAATTGGGTTTAATGGAACAGAGGCAAGAGGTGTCTAAAATTACTTCTGGAGGCCTGTCGATTCCTCTTTCCTCTGATTCACAGCCACGTGATAGCTACGGAGGATGACCTTCTGACTCACAGAGATGAGGTTCATTGCAGCAATAAAATCAGCTCATAGAGAAGTATTTTTTACCCATCGACTCAGCACAAAATGCATTCTCAAATGTCCATCAACTAACCACAATGACCTGCCCTTGCAAATCCCGTGACCAGCTCTGAGCTCCACCTCCAGTCTCCCCGAGATGGGATGTAGGGGGTGGGGTGAGGTGGGCCCTGTTTCTAGTTAGTCACTGGCTTAAAAAATAATAATCATATTCAGGAGGCCTAGAGTCCTCCCTTAGCACACCTCCAGGCTCTTTCAAAGTCAACTGAACCCCCAGGCTAGATGCCACCAGAACCGTGGTATACCGTGACTCTCCAGAGAAATGCCAACGAAAGCCTCCCCCCGCTCCCCTCCCCCGCCTTATTCCCACCTTGCTCTTTGCCAAACTGAGAGGGTGTGCTGAGCCCTTGCATTACCAGGCAGACTGACGACCCAGAGGCCTCTCTCCTGGGCTCCTGCCAGGCAGGAGGAGAGGAAGCAGTTTATAGGTTGAGTCACTGGAGCTCAAGTTCTGTTCCAGCACTTCTGCACGGAGAAGGGAAGCAGAAGTGATTTCTGACAACACTGGAAGAAACGAGGAGGCAGAAACCAATTCCCACTTCTTTGCAACGTTCTGGGACCCAGAGCCAAGGAGAGAGCCAGAGAGTCTTGGAATTAGGACCTACAGAAGCAGAGAGTAGCTCCAAGGACAAAGGACAAAGCACCACAATGTTTGGCAAATGACCCCACACAGGAGTGCTCTAATTAAAGTAACCAATAGGCCTCCCAGGTCTGTGAGCTTCCCCCCCACCCCAGGTCTAGGGTGACACTGTGGGCACCCTGAGGGCTCAGAAAAACATCACTGGGTACCAGTCAAGTCCATTTCCCAGATCCACCGAGGCGGGGAGCTATGAAGTGGTCTTAAAGGAGAGGAATTTCAGGACCCTTACAGTTGTGACTGACACTTTTTTAATAAAAGGAAGAAAAGAAGGAATTTATTAAAAGGATCCTGAATATTTCCTATAATCAGAGCTAAGATTGAATAATCAAACCGTGAGAAATGCAGCAATGCTACAACAGACCGACTTCGTCCATGTGATGAATTACTCCAAGGGGCAGAGATTACCAGTCGCGTAGCCCAACATACATTTTCCCTTTCTTCCCTGGTGACAGAACCACAGTCTTATTGGGCAGCGTCGGATCCCAGCTAAAAGACTACCTTTCCCAGCTATGTTTGCAGCTAGGCTTTGGCCATGTGACTAAGTTCTGGCCAATGAGCCTTAAGCAGAAGAGTTAGTTCTAAAAAGGGAGGGGCAGCTTTTTCCCCCTCCCTTTAGTCTTTCCTACTGCCTGGTATGCAAATAAGATCATTAAAATCCCTGCACCTTTATTGGCATCAGAGATGATTTGGAGGAGGGACACTGTGATGAGGGCAGAGAAGCAGAAACATGGGAGGAGCCTGACCTTGGAGATCTGTGGCTGGCCCTGTACTGCCTACCTCTGAACTTCTTTACATAAGAGGGGTATATATGTTTGTTTTAGTTACCCACTGTTGTTTGTTTAGTTTTTTTCACCGTGGCATGGATATGGGGTGGGGAGGTTCAGTTAAATGCAGCAAAGTCTAATCTCAACAGATAGACTGCAGTTAGGATGTTCCTATTTATAGGATCTTTTCTTTTTAAATTTTTATTTTAGAGAGGGAGGGATAGGGACAGAGAGAGAGACAATCTTAGGCGGGCTCCATGCTCAACGGTTCAGTGGAGCTCCATCCCACAACCCCGGGATCATGACCTGAGCCTAAGTCAAGAGTCGGATACTTGACCAACTGAGCCATCCAGGCGCCCCTGTTTACAGCATCTTTAAGCAGAGATGGCTGACTAGTTTCCTCAGTCAGTTCTTGCTGTTCTCAGATTGGCCCAGCCTGGGTCAAGTACTATCCCTGGACCAAGCAGCTGTGGTCACAGGAACATGTCCTGAGAAAGGCCAGGAGCTGGTGGGGGGTGGGGCACCAGAGTGGCTCCCACACCCGCACGGCCTGTAGAGGGAGGGGTAGCAGGTCTCAGACATAAAGTAGACAATGCCCACGAATGTAGTGTAAGAAGAGATGGGTTTACATTACCTTAATGTCCCCGTTTCTGGCACATGTCGTTGCCATCTATGACGATATTTCTATTTTGCCTAATTCTTTATACTTGTGTGGCAAATTACAATCTACGAATCATTTTCACAGTTATTACCTCCTTGGATCTTTCCAACCATTCTGTAAGGTAGTTATGTAGTATCCCCATTTTTCAGAAGCAAAACTGAGAGTGACAGAGGGTAAGTAACTCACCCAGCAGTCATAGTTAGGGAGCATCAGAGCTGCACCTCAAGTCTGGTTTCTACCACACCAACTAACATGGTAGTTCAGCAGCTACTCAGCTTCCCTTACAGAGAGAACCCGATCACCGACGACATACGTCCTCCCCTGTCCTTACCTCAGCCCCCTAAAAAAAGCTCTGTAGCTCTGTAGTCACGATGCTTAGAATCCAGCTGGCCAGGGGGATGGGGCAACAGTGGAACTATTTACAATTATAAAGGGGCACCTGGGTGGCTCAGTTGGTTGAGGGGTCATGATCCCAGGGTCGTGGGATTGAGCCCCGCATTGGGCTCTCCCTCTCCCTCTGCCCCTCCTACATACATATTCTCTCTCTCTCTCTCTCTCTCTCTCTCTCTCTCTCTCTCTCTCTCCCTCTCTCTCTCAAA
Source organism: Felis catus (assembly GCF_018350175.1). NCBI lineage: Eukaryota > Metazoa > Chordata > Mammalia > Carnivora > Felidae > Felis > Felis catus. The sequence continues at coordinate 13,629,328 of NC_058377.1, read as the reverse complement.
ATAAATAAACATTAAAAAAAAATTACAAAGCAGAAGAGTGACTGTAAATTAAATAATGCCTCTAGGAAGGATGTGTAAAGACTGCCTGAGGGTGAAGTTAGGAGGGGTCAGAGCCATACTGCTGACCTCCAGGAAAGTTGGCCATGGTCCTGGGGTTAGCCCAGAAGTCTTTGAATCTGGCAGGAGAGCTGTGAGAGCAACACTATCTTTACTGGGACTTTTTTAAAAAAGAGCTTTTGATTAGGCTGAAACATTAGTGTGACTTATTTTCTCAGCTCCGGTAAATATTTAATTATCAAAAATAATGGTGTTTTTTTTTTTTTTTGCTTTGTTTTTTTACCTTTTTGAATCTAAATCACAGTGAGAATTTTATTAAGGCTCTCTTGGCAGTGAATGACATCCTAGTGTGGCATCTTTTAACTGACATCCCTATAATTAGAAGGAATTGTCTTTTCATACTACAAATTTGAACTGGCTAATTACTCAATGAATATTTAGCTTGTTAGGTAGGCAAATATTGTGTGAAGAGAAGAACTTTATTGAATAAGTATTCAACCCAGAAAACTTTCTGGGAGCCAGCTGTGGTCTGTTCTATTTGAGGTCTTCTCCACCCCCCATTACCCCAACTGTCACCCCTTGTCACCGTCTCAGACTCACACACATGCACTCACACGCCCCACATTCTGGCACTTCTGGGGAAAGCCCAGAGGATCCCTGGTTGTTGTTTGGATTTTCACATTTTTATTTCTTAGTAACACATTTCTTAAAATATTTCAAGCGTTCAAAAATGTTAAAGAATAGTATGATAAATACCCTTGTGCCTACCTCCTAGCCTAATAAATAAAACATGATCAGTATAACTGGATACCCCTGTACCATATCCCCTTCCTCACAACCCTCGTTCTCACCCCATATTCCCACTCTCTTGAATTTGGCCATCTTGAATTTGGTGTTTATATTCCTATGTATTATTCATAAACAGTACATAGTACGGTTTCGCATAGTTTACAGCTTATATAAGTGGTATCACAGCGTATATTTTCCTATGCAGCTTGCTTTTTTAGCTCTGTGGTGTTTTGTAGGATCATCCGTGTTGATACATGTAGCTCTCCTTCATTTACTTTTACTGCTGGAAAGAATTCCATTGGATGAATATTCTACAATGTATTCATTTTCCCTTTGGTGGAAATTTAGGTTGTTTCTTTCTTTCCTTCCCCCCCCCCCCATCATAAACAGTGCTGCTATGATTCCTCTGGTATATGTCTCTTTCCACACTTAGAGAAGTTTCTCCAGAGCACATGCCTAGAGTGGAGCTGGATTGTAGGGAAATGTATCTTCAATTTTACCAAATATCGCCAAACTTTTGCTGCTCAGGGAACAGATAAACCACTCAAGAAACACTGATGTTTTTAACTGGCCTCAGGGTCTTTGATCTGAAGGACTGTGTAGGCATTCCTTTCTAATACTGTTGCCCAGGGCTCCAGTCACTTTCCAGAAGTTTCTGTGGTGTTCTCAAAGGATGCTGGTCTGGGTGAGCTGCCAGTCCAAGGCGCTAGGCCACGGCCCCGATGAGGAGGCTGAGTGGTCTTCCCTGCTTCGTTTCCAAGCTGCTGTCTGAGCTCTCAGAGGCTTGCAGCAGCCAGAGAAGCGTGACAAGCAATCCTGCCTGGCGCCCGCTGCCGCCGTGGATCCGGAGGCTCCGTGACTTGTACCTCAGCTTCCGAGGGATTCAGCAGGAAACCACAAGGCCTCAGGAAACTCAAAACCGGCTCCAAGGGAGGAATACTGTGGTTCTACCATCCAAAGGCGGGAGCTGAGAAGTCAAGGATTTAGCCTCTCTGGGGCCTTCCGGATCAAAGGAATGGACGAACCGCTTCTGAAGGACGAGCAAGCTCTGTGCACCGTGAAGACGGAAAGAGGGAAACGATGCAGGGGGGCACAGGTTGGCCTGGTTCCCCAGGAATCACCTTCTGTGAGAAGCTGCCAAGTCAGTCCCTCATCAAACTCTCAAGTGCGGGGGGTTGGGTGGGGGAATAGATTCCTGTGCTTGAGAGATGGCCCCTCGTCTTCCCAGGCCTCCGGGAGGCAGTGCGGCCGCTGAGTCCCAGGCCTGGGCAGCTCTTCTGGGACGACTGGTTCTTCCTCTCAAGCACATCACACAGGTCCGCGTCTACCAAAGGACTCGCCCAGTCCGCCAGGGCTTGAGGGGGCTGAATACCAACCCTGAATCAGCCTGCACTGCCCACAACACTCCAGGCCAAGGAGGAAACACCCAGGGCCGACTGTGGCCTCTCAGATGAGGTCTCCAGGTAGCTTTACGGCCCTGAGATACTCCCTCCATGTCTCCCGCCACGTTACCACCCAGCACATCACAGGACCTAGTCCCTCATCCTGCGGCTGGTCTCTTTATGGACCTGGGGGCCTCACCCGAAGCTGCCTCTTTGGAAACCTAGCAAGGCCAAGGCACAGCCCTCCGTCAGTGAGAACTTAACTTCTACCCAGAGCTCTTTCCTCACCATGTTCTCCCACTGGACCTATCCCTTCTGACAGGCCCAAGGAGGCTCAAAACACAATCCAGTTCCCAAGCCACGCAGCCAGGCCCAGAGTTGGAATTTGCCATCGGAGCCCCGTCTTCAGAGAGAGGGAGGTGCCAAGGTACTGGGGACTAAACGGCAGGGGGACAAGGGGAGCCTGTCGCTGGCCCCTGGCTGTGCACCCCCACCCCCACTCAGCTCCACAACAATGCCCGAGCTCATTTCATCCAGTCCTGCTTTAAAAAAGAAAACCCGGGAAATAATTGCTTCAGTCAGACATTATTTACTTAAGTAATTCTTTACTCAAACGTCTTTAGGCTTTATTTTACTAATACTACATAATTACGTAATTGTGTAATTAGGAAGAAATTAAATGACAAATGTTTGCTGAGAACAAATGGAAAAAAAATAGATCCTTTATTTCCCTGAGTGTGCTTGGCTCAATACATTACATCTTCTTCCCCCCTCCTGCCAGGGCGCCCCCTGCTTTCCCCTGCCCCCCCCCATACCGCGTGGCAGCCCCAGACGGGGGTCTAGCGGGCAGAGTTCCTGGACAGGAAGCAAGGTGGGTGGGGACCCGAGTCAAGCCTCCTCCTCTATCTCTGGGCCTGGGAGCTCAATGAGGCTCCAACACTTGGGAGCCCGAGAAAAGCCAGCCCAGCTGGCCCCGAGGATTATCCTCCTTAAGTAGAGTCCAATTCACCTCCTCCTTCAGGCCTGCTCCCTGGGAGGCCAGCTTCCCAGGCTGAAGGGGAGGAATGGCCCGCCCACTGGGAGAGGGAGGTAGGAACACATCTGCCCCAGCACCGTCACAGACACCCACTGTGTCTGCCTCAAAAATCTACCCAAGGAACAGGCTTGGCAGGCACCCCAGGACTGCGCTGCCCACATGGGGGACCCATTCACACGGACCACCACGCCTCCTCCCTCCCTCCCTTTTCCAACCTCAGCAGCTATGGAAGCCAGTGGAGATTCCTGCAGGTAAAAAAAAAAAAAAAAAATTTCGATCAATCAACCACCCACCCAACACCCATGGAGCGTGTCTTTTGTTCAAATTCTGAGGGGGCCACAAAAGAGCAGGCAGGACACGGCTATACTCATTAGTACGTCAGTCAGCTCCTTGGAACGTGAGCGTGTGGTGCACTGCTATTCATAGTAGAAAGTTTCCTAGGCCAGCTTGCCAAAAAAAAAAAAAAAAAAAAAAAATTGCTTCTAAATGTCCGCAGCATCCAGTACCAAGAAGGAGGAGTCTGAGCTGTGCACAAGGTTCTGGAGGCTCCTGCACCATCTTCAGCATTGCCAAGCCGTGCCCCCGGCCGAGGGGCTGATCTTGCCGTGCCTCCAGTCGCCCATCAGTAAAATGGGCACCCTGCGCGCCCTACAGATTAATGTGAGGATTAAACGAATCGATAGCAAGAAGGCACTCAGAACAGCACCGAGTGTTCAATAAGCCATAACCAAAGCCATCAAGGGCAAGCAGAACAGGAGGGCGCTGTGGGGAAGTACCCAGCCTGATGGCCTCTCCCCGTCCTCACCAGCTCTGGGCCAACGATGACTCATGATCTCAGGGCAGGGCCAGCAGGGCAAGAGGCTGGGAAATGACAAGAGACGTAGTAAAGGGACTTGGGTCCCAGAGGACAGGGCCTGGAGCCCTGAGAGAGAGACTCCTGAGGACTGAATTCCCAGACACTCTCCTGCCTGGGACCTCTTGCCTTGGCGGCCAATTGTAGAGAAGGACCCAGTGCTCCATTCTGATATCCGTGCAGAAGATGCTTTCTGAGATGCTGAGATCTTTTTTCCCCCAAAACAAGGGGGACCAAGGGATGAAAGTGACTCCCTCCAATGTCTGTATTCGTTAGTTTCATAAGCAACAGACAAAAGCCACGTATGATCACCAGTGGTGGGTCTTTGGGTACCCATTGAGGGACAGTACTTTGCACCAAGGCGAAAAACCGGGCTCTGGCCATCGCAGGCTGGAGGTGGGACTGAAGGCAGAAGTGAGGGGATAATCGATGCGGGCTGGGCCCCCTAAGACCCTTCGGACAGCAGGAGAGGGAGCCGGCACTGAGCCTTCCCTGCTCCCTAGTTCTCTCCGCAGTAGAAAGGACACGTGCTCCAGTCTCCGGCCCAGCTCAGCACCTTGCCACCTGAGTGACCTTGAGCCAGTTGTGCAAACTCTCTGAGCCTCAGTTTCCCCATTCATATCTCAGATCTTTATGAAATTATTAAATCATCCTTCATGAGATTGTTAGGATTACAAGAAATCATGCATTTTAAAGCACTTAGTTCCAGGCCCTGGCATATATTAAGAACCTAATAATTTTCATTCATTCATTCATTCATTCATTCATTCATTCATTCATTTTTATCATTATTAGTTAATGGAACTGCTACAAGTCCTGCTACCATAGAGCAGATACTGGAGATAAAGTCAGGTTCGGAAGCCAAGAGAAGAGGTGGGTTCCTGGCCACTGCAGCAGCAGTGAGGTCTGCAGAGAAGGGTGGGCTGCCCACGGAGAGGGGGGATTAAGGAAAATTCTAAGCAGTTGCAGAAGACGAGGTAGTTCAGAACCCCATGTGTGGTTGCTGTCCCCGTGCACCATCCAGCCATAAGAGGCAGTTAGACAAGGTGATTTCTGCGGAAGACCAACTTCCACCCAACCCTTTTCTGCAGCATCCTCCATAAAGCTTCTTAAATTTCTAGGAGCCCCTTTGAGGTCTTTAAACTATAATCCATGGGTGTAAGATTCACTCACTCTCTGTCAGAGGCTAGCCTCAGAGAACTGCATTTTTCAGATTTGCCTGTACCGATGTTCGGCAAGCCTACCTGCTCACACCCCACCCCCGCTGCTCAGTCTTTGGGCTCCTGTCCATGGGGCCTGGGCTGGTCATGTTCTGTGTGAGGCTAACCAGGGCTCTTGCTCTGGCCATGATCCAGCCCTGAATTTGCGTGAAGGCTGGGTTTGGTGTCCTGTCCATGTTCTCCCGGCCCCTGGCTCCCAGCCTGGCCTATCTTTTGCCTTGGCTGCTGCCCCTCATGGTGAGCCAGCTGGCTCCCCGAGGCCTCGCCCACCCCCTAGCTGAGGTAGGCCCTCCCACGTCACCCTGTGTTCTCCTCCTTTCCAGCCAGCTACAGGCTCGAGCATCGAGCAGCAAAGGAGCCAGGGAAGCCAGAGTGAGGACAGCCTCATCCCTTCCTTCTAGGTACAAATTCGAGTTCAGTTCAGTGCAATGGATATTTATAGGGTGTCTGACACGGGAGGGCTCAGAACCAAGTGTGCGTGAGTCTGAGGGTGTGAGTGTGTGTGTTTAAGTGTGTGTATGTGTGTCGTGGTGGGGAGTCTTCTGATGGAATCGATGGAGAGTCATCTTTGTTGGCTCATCTCATAGCTTTCAAAAAATGAAATTCAGCTCCACTTTGAACGTTCCGTGGAACACATGCCAGCCAGTCCATGCTGACCGACACACGAACTGAGTTTGTGAATCCGGGGTTTTCTCACCAGTTGGGTCCCCAGGGTCCAGAGGAAAGCCTACCCCACCAGCCTCGAGATGCTCCCAGTCTTCCCGCTAAGCCTTGGCTTTGCCTCCTGCGGCTTGCTGGCTGAGAGCTGGTAGTAATCAGGATAAGTCTGCAATTAACAAGGGCTCCCTCCTCGTCTAACCTTAACAAGGACAGAGACAGCCGGCACACAGCCTGCCCTCGCCTCCTCCTCCGTGCTGTTTGTTAGCCTCGCAGATTATTATTAGAGGCTCCGTGGAGCTAATCACCTCCCTGGTGGACACCCCGCCTCCCCTCGGCTCTTGCTCCTGCATTGTCTGCGTTTGACCTGACTTCCCAGGGCTCCCGGGCTGTCTGCTGGAGGCTCCCAGGGAGGAGCAGAGGTGAGCCCACCTAGGCAGGACTGGGGGGACTGTCTCCCCCAGGAGGGTGACCTGTGCCCTGAGCCCCCAAGGACTGGGACTGGCGAGGTAGAGGAGCGGGGAGGAGAGGAAAACGGGATAGGAGAGGGAGGAGGAATTTTGGAGAAGCACTGTAAGCTAACGCTGCTTGGCGCTTATTCATCTCTGGTTAAGCCCTTGTTAGTACATCCAGAGGGATGCACACAGGGAAAGGAAGACGAGGCGGTGGCCGAGCCTGCCTCCCACAAATCAATGCTGGGTAATGGAGGAGAGTCATTAGCATTTCTCTCCTTCCCCCAAAGACTGCAGAGGAGAAAACAAACTCAAATTCCAGCAGAAGGAATTGGAGTAGCCGAGAGGAAGAACTTACGCACGGGCAAGGAGGCTCTGCTTCCTCGGATGGTCTCCACGCGCACTTCTGCAGCCCAGCCGGTCCTCACCAGCCCTCACCTTGCTCGGCCCTGCTCAGGCCCTCTCAGTGGCCTCCACCCGGCTGGAGGAGGTGCAAACACAGGGGCCTGACATTCAGGCCATGCCTCCCACTTCTGGGAACTCTCTCAGCCTGTCAGGGCCCCCTCTTCCAGCAAAGCCAGCTTAGGGCGGCTGCAGCCGCAAGCTAGAGCTGCCCTCCTCACTCTGGCCTCGCCTCGCCCTGGCATCCTGGCCTGTTCCAGGCGCAGGGCCCGCACCTTCCATATCTCCAAGCCTCCTCACTCCCAAGTGCAGTATCACATACAGAAAGTGCTCGGCAGGTGTGCCTAATACAAGGGACAATGTAAGTCCTGGGGTGGTCACTTGCAGGATGCCATCATCAGAGTTTTAGAATAACAAGGAAGAAAAGCAAGAGAGGGGATCATGAGTTACTGGGACTTATTACCTCATTTCTTCCCAGTGACCACCCCATTGTGTAGGCGTTCTGAATCCCACTTTGTATATTTGCAAACTGAGGCTGAAAGAGGTAAATTGCCCGGGGCCGTATAGCCAGGTAAGAGGCAGAGCTCTGGGATGTGAATCGAGGTCTAGCCCCCAAGCTTAAATTCCCTTCACCTTTGCCAAAACTCCCTTTGGTATGAGCTCAATTTGACCTAGGCTTCTAACAAAGAACTTGCACGGGATTTACAAAAAGGTATATAGCAAGCGAGATATCACATTTCATATCCCATCCATAGCCTCACGGCCCTTGTGGAAGAATCTTATTTCATTTAGTGATTTCTGGGAGTGAAAGGCACTCATTAATCCAACGAGTGCTCAGTAAGTAAACTGAGCGCATACTATGTGCCAGGTTCTGTTTGAGGTGCCAGGAGTACCGCAGTCAACAGACAGATAAAATGCCCTGCCCTCTCGACAACAACAACAAAATCATCCGATTAAAAAATGGGCAAAGAATTTGAACAGATATTTCTTCAAAGAGGATATACAAATGGCCGATAAGCACATGAAAAGATGCTCAACATCACTAATTAGGGAAACGCAAATTAAAACCATAATGAGATATCACCTCAGACGCATTTGGATGGCTATTATTCAAAACAAACAAAAAACCAGAAAATAAGAATTGGTGAGGACGTGGAAAAATTGGAACCCTTGTGCCCTGCTGGTGGGAATGGAAAATGGTGCTACTTCTGCAGAAAATGGTATGGCTGTTCCTCAAAACTTAAACATAGAAGGACCATAGGATCCAGCGACTCTATTTCTGCATATATCCCCAGAAGAATTGAACGCAGGATCTCGAAGAGATACTTGCACCTGCGTGCTCACAGCAGCATTAACGCAACATCCAAGAGGTGGAAACAGCTCAAGTGTCCATTTACCTACAGATGAATGGATGACCAAGATGTGGTCTATACGTACACACGACGGAATATTATTCAGTCTTAAAAAGGAAGGAGATTCTCATCCACGTGACACTGTGGATGAGCCTTGAGGACATTACACTGAGGAGAATAAGCTGGTCACAGAAAGACAAGTACGGTACAGTTGAAGGTATGTGAGGTACCTAGAGTCGTCAACTTCATGTAATAGAAACTAGAACAGGGCCAACCCGGGGGCCGGGGAGGGGGGCACGGGGAGTGGTTGTTTAATGCATAAGAGTGTCAGTTTTGCACGATGAGAAGCCCTGGAGATTGGCTGCCCAACAGCGTGAATATATCAAACACTACGAAACTATACGCTCGGAAATGGTTGCGACGGTACCTTTTCTGATATTTTCTGTGCGTTTTTAACCACGGTTAAAAATAAAAATTAAAAAATAAAGGAGATTGCCTACTCTTGTAGAGCTTACATTCCGGCATTCTGAAATGACGGTGAGTTTATGCCCTGTTGGCTTTCTCCCCCTGGGCCCCTTGGGGTTCATCCCCCTGCTTTGCATACTCAGACCTGCCACCCCTGCATTTCTCTGTGCATCTCTGCGAGCTGAGACCCTCGGGCCCGCTGCCCTTCTCCTGGTTTGCGGTAGTTTCCCTGGCTGTCAGTAGCGCCCCTTGGAGGAATGTCACCATGGCACTCAAAACACAGCCCTGCTGGAGGCTCCCTGAGGGCACAATCAGGTCTCACCCCAGGGACATCAGAGGCCCCCTCTTCTTTCGTCCCCCGGATCCTCCCGGGCAAGGACTTTGTTGGCTTGTCCCAGATCACCGTTGCAGGTGCACATGTGAGTGCGTGTACTTGTGTGTGAGCACCTGCACGGGGCTGGAGGGCTAGGAAAGTGCACACGGGAGGTGTCCTTCCCATAGGACCGCTAGATTTAGCCCGCTGCCTGCGGGCCATCACACAGCCCGACCTCTCCCCAGAGAGCCCACCTGGCGCTAATTGCATGTTGTTTTGCTGCAGATGCAGCTTCTCCACCAAAGTCCTCTCTGTCCAGATGTTGTCATCGGCCAACCCCATCAGGCAGGGCCGGCCTGGGGTCTGGCTCTCGCCTGTCAGTCCTGACATCTTCAGTGGATAATGGAACGCGAGGATGTGAGAGGCAGAGCAGGTGCATGCTAATGAGGAGATCAATTTTAATTATGATTTTAATTAAACACCCGATCCAGTAGGAAATATGACAAGAAGTAGGCTGGGGCTGTGCGACCCGGGAGGTGGGAGGGGTACAGGGGAGGGAAGGTGCCTCCAGGCCTCCGCAGGATTTAAAAGAAGTAAAGGGCAACGCTGTTGGGAAATCCAGAAAAACCTGTGCAACCTGGAATTTGCATGTAGTAAGCTTTTTCCCCTAAAGAGCTCTCAGACATCGAGACCCCTGAAAGAGGGCATCTTAGTGACGGGGAGGCCTCAAAGATCAACAGGCCCTGCCTCTCCGTTCACATGGGGAAGCTGAGGCCCGGGAGGGTGTGACTTCCTCTCCTCTGCCCCCATCATACACTGTCCGTCCCTCCAGTCGAGTACCGGTCACACCACACAAGCCTCCTACTTGCTTATATCAAGTATTTATACAGTCAGAGACTTGTTTGTGCAATGCCAGCCCTTCAAGGGCAAGGCCACCTCTGCAGAGCTCTCTTTGCACAGCTAGCATGTAGACAACAAAGGGGATCACTGATGCTCATGGTGATGGTGCCTCCTCTAACGCCAAAGGCATCGTATGTAATAAAGCATCCTCCCCAAACTCTGCACTCCACTCGTGCTCCAAACAATGCCCGGCACGTAGTGGACATTCAGGAAATGTATATACAGTGAATGACCGTATAAAGTCCATAACATTTAACGGAAAGTCAGGAGCAAACCCCAGTTAGTCAGTTTGTTCTTAAGTCAGGCTATCAGATTTTTTCAACACTGCCCTGATGGAAGAGAGCGATGTGGGTGCGCATGTGTGTGCATGTGTGTTGTGTATGTGGTGGCAGATGATGGCAGCTGGTGAGAAAGGAAACTCGGGGAGGCAAAGGAGCTAATTCTGCAGGCCTCTTGATAACAGACAAGTACAGACTAACGCAATGGCCGAATAGACACCTTAGACATGAGCGCTGCCCAATAGAAATGTTTGCAATGACGGAGATGTTCCATATCTACGCTATCGGATACAGTAGCCAGTAGTGACATGGGACTTTTGAGCATTTGAAAAGTGGCTAATGTGACTGAGGCTGAATTTTTAATTTAATTTTACTTCCATTAATTTAAATCCGAATAGCCACGCGATGCTAGTGGCTGCCCTGTCAGACAGTACAGTGGTAGATCATCCAATGAAATCCTCTCTTTGTTCAGCACGGGCAACTGAGGCCCAGACAAGTAGCCTTTGGACATCACCCAAGCTCCTATGTTGGCTTTCGTAGGCAGCCCATTAAGACTCAATGCTATTACGACTTTCTGGTACATAAACAGTGTTTGTAAAAGGGTTCCACTTCCAGAAACATTAAGAGTCCCTATACAAGGCCCGAGGACAAAGGACCAAGATTCTCCCCAGTCCACCCACATAAGCTTAAATTAGGAAGAGCTGGCGGCCAGGGCAAGACCTTGGGTAATAACCCAACGACTGCTTCTGCCCGTTCCACCACCACCACCACCACAAATGCCCCAGCATGCAGGGCCCATCTGGTTCTTCCCACCTAGGTAATGGGAGGTCTTCCCAGCCTCTTTCCCTGCAGCTAACGTCTTGTCATCGGTGTGAACAGAGAAGCTGAGATTAAAGATGGTGGCAGAAGTTAATTGGGATTAGATATGCGTGTTGCATGGTTAACAGAAGCACAGATGCTCCAGAGCCACTTCTGAAGCCAGATCCTTTTCTAAATACTCTCCCTCCTTCCTCTCCGCTTCCTCCCCACCCCACCCCCAGCAGTCCCCCACCCCAGGTGCTCCAGAGAGGTATCGATTGGGCCGTTTCTTCTTGCATGTTATAACTCGATATCAGTTAAACCTTTTCCATAATGAATGAGGTCATTTGTGGGAGGAACAGAGAAAACAGGCACTCCTGGCCTCGCTCTGACACACCCATCTACCTTCCTTTCCTTCACTCTCATGTCTCCTCTGCTGTAGGCTTTATTCTTTAGGCTGCTGATGGAATAGGGGAGTCGGGGAACCCACAAAGCACCCCTGATAGTCAGAATACCAAGAATGCCCATTGTCAAAACACATTTCTAGCTCCCAGACCAGCAGGGGGAGAAAATCAAGGAAAAGCCTGGGCTGTGAATCCCCAGAGAATTTCCCCACCCCACCCCAAGGCCCCTCACCATGGAGAGGGGCAGCTGAATCCCAAGCTTCCAGTGAACTCTGGTTCTCAGACTCTGGGAGCTAGTTCACCAGGAGCACCCTCTCAGAAAAGTCGAGTTCAGAAGTCTCTGTTCCTTTCAAGTATGTGAAGGATCAGGACAGAAACATAAGCAGTTTCCATCTGTGATTCAAATGCACTTTCCTCCTCATCCCAAATGTGAGTGGTTCCCTACCAGCCACGCCCCGTGACTGTCCCCACTGTCCCCAGAGCTGATTCTAATTTATGCATTCCTGGCCCTCTGAGGAGGACACAGCGGTCTTCCTGGGAGGCAGAGACCCTGCTTGTCCAAGGCCTGTTAGCTGAAACAGACAAAAATGTAAGAGACAGCCTGCTGACCTACTGGGGCACAGGGGGAGCCGGGAGCTTGCGGGGTGGGAAGGCGGCCTCGTGGAGAGGCAGGCTATGAAGCCATCAGCGGGGGAATGGGCCAGGAAGAGACAGGGCCGGTAACCTTGCTGAGCTGGCCCTTCTCACTCCAAGTGGGGTCTCAGCTGGAGAAAAATTCTCTTTGAATGAACTGACAGGGGAGTTTTGCAATTCCCAATCAGTAATTCCTTTGGCTCTTAAGGAACCGCCTCCAGACAGCCAGCGTCCAGCACCACTCTCATTGGAGCCCACACCTTGTGCCCTTTCCAATTCAGTTCAGCAAAGTCACTGAGCACCTACTCTGTGCTTTCTTCCTCTTTCTCCTCACCATTGAGGACCTCTTCCCTTGCTACGGCAATTCCTATTTCTCTTTTAACAGGATTCCACCTCTGGAGAACAATGGCTCTGGGTAGCGAGGAAGGAGGAGGGTGGCAATGGCTAGGGCAGAAATTTAAGCAAAGGGGAGGTGTGATGGACATGATGTCTCTTAGTCAGTATTCAGCTTCTTGCCTGACTTGGTTGTGTCCCTAGCATTAGCCTGTCTCCCGCAGTGCTGCTTGCATCGGGTGACCTTGAGGTTCTCTCAAGGTGAGGGCTGAGCTAGGGAAGAGCCAGATAGCTACCCCCCCCCCCCAGCTCACTTGCCTCTTCCTATTCAACTGGAGATGACTCCAGGCCCCAGACAAGCTCCAGGTGGACATGCTTGCTACATATTTCCAGGGCACTGCATTCAAAGCTGAACAAACCCAAGACACTCGGTGTTATTTTAAACCGCACGTCCACACAGCGCTCCTAGGGAGCATCGAGGATGGGAAACCAGCAGAGAGGAGGAGAGCTCAGCCTGACAGCTCAGGGGACCCACGTCCTGCTGCTGACTCCGCACAAACATGTTTCTTCTCTGCCTCGATCTGCCTGCCCATTACCGTTCTTTGCTGGCACTTAGCAAGCCCTGACCAACACACTAGAACGTATGAGCACTGAGAGAACCTCTCTCATCACCCCAGGCCTTTCTGCCCAAGGTCACCACGGATCCTGGAGACAAGAGTCCTCTCCTGGCCCACTCCTCTGGGGTGGGGGAGGTGTGGATGGAGTTGCTCCTGTCTCCAGTGGATGATGCTGCAGTCCAGGCTCAGAGCTTAAGGAAAATGCTGCCATTTAGAGGACAAATCCAGGTGAAGCCTTGGCAGCCTCGCCTTTGAGTTTCTGTCACACCCGCAGACTGTAGCAGATCCGTCGAGCAGTATTTAGTGAACCACATTATGGAAGAGACATCACAGAAGACTCACAGATGTGTGAGGCAAGATTCCCGTCCTCCATACTTTTTGGAGGAGACACATCCAGGGCATGGCAGTGGCTAATGGGGTGCGAACTGAACAACTCCAGGGCATCTGTTCGTGTGGAGCAAGCACGTAGCCCTGGGGGTGATGCCCATGACTGTTACACCTGGAGGAGATAGACTCACTATAGAAATCGGGGGTGGGGAAGTGTTGCTGTGGGATGAAGGGATGGAGAGGCTTCACTAACGTCGTGGGACTTGAGTTTAGCTTAGAAGGATCTGGGTTTAGCTGAGAGGAGATGGGCACAGAAGACATTCCAAAACCCCATGAGGCACGAGGTCTGGTCAGAAAGGCCCAGAAAAGAGCTCAGGAGATGCTGAACAGAATCGCTGGGTGGGGAAGGAGAGCTGGTATGGAGCAGAAGTGGGAGACCTGTTTAAAAATGTAAACTGAGGACCAAACACCACGGAAGAGCCCCAGATCGAACAGTGTCCTATCAGAGACCATGTCTGAGCTCTTCCTACTGATGAGAGAAGGATCTCGGGTTTGAGTTCCTGGATAAGGTTCAGACCCAGATTTTTGGCAAGCACTTCCAAGTGGAAGCCCACCTTACATGGGCTGCAGAGCTCCTGTTCCGCCTTCCTCCTGAGGACCACTCCCCACTTCTCATCTGGAGCCTCCCACCCACCATGCAAGCGCTGTAGGAGCAAGGATTCTCAACTAGTGAGCGTCTACTCCTTCCAGAAGAGTCCTGCCCTTCTTCCCCCCTCCAAACCCCACACCTCCCCTGCACCTGCACCCATCCTCCCCACCTCCCTCCCATCCCAGTGGAGGGAGAGGCCAGTCCTTCTACCTGTGCTATGAGCTCCAAACCCTTCGAGTGCTCACTGCATTGACTCTGTCCCCTCACTGTCAGATTTTCAACTTCCCCTTTCAACTTGCCCATCACTATTCCACTATGCTCTAGAATCTCTCATCTTAAAATCAAAACCCTCACAGGCCCTACACCCACCTCTACCCCCCATCTCTCTGCTTAGTCTCTTCCCAATCAAGATGCCCCCAAAGGCTTGTATACAGAAGCATTTTCCATTTTCTTCCATCAGCCTGCTCCACTGCGTCTTCCACAGCCCACCGCCACACACACCCTACTCATTTCTGAAGCTGCTCTTGCTAAGACCACCAATGGCCTCCAGGTCAACTAAATCTCATGCACACCCTCTGGTGTCTTCATCCTTCTTGACTCTCTTCGGTGGCATCGACCGGTTGACCCCTCCCGCTCTCTGAAGGCACTCTCCTTTTCGTCTGTGTGACGTCACATTCTCCTGGTCCTGGTCTACATTTTCCCTAACCCTCTTGCCGTTCCTTTTGCAGCTTCCTCCTTCTTGAATGAACATTATTGATTCCTTATTACTTATACAATTCTAAGCGCTTTGTATCGTTAACTGCTTTAATTCTCAAAACAGTCCTACGATGCAGATGCTATTTTCCCTATATTCTAGATGAGAAGACAAAGGCCCATTGAGCAACCCTCCCCCTAGCTTACTTAGCTAGACATCTTGGCGAAAGACAAGATTCAAACTGACATTTTGGGTCGTGATCTATGCTGCTAGTCACTACATTATGCTGTGTCTTTACCTGACTGTATTAATAAGAGTAGGATAGAATAAGCTGCAATAATAAACAAGCTCAAGATCTCAGCAGCTTAGAATAACAAGCCATTATTTCCTTCTTGTACTGTGTATCCGAGACATCTCTGCAGGGAACCAGCTCCCCGCCGTCACTCAGAGACCCAGACCATAAAAGGCCCCGCCATCTTGTAACTGCAGGAAGGAAAGGGAAAGACAGAACAATCGTACATGGGCGTTCCCTCGTCATTTCCACAGAAATGGAAATGTGGCCCCTCCTAACTGCAAGGGGGAAGGGAGATACTGGGGAGCAAATGGCATCTTTGCTGAGATAGCTATGTATGCAACAGTGCCCTTGAAATGTTGGAGCTTCTCCAGCCTCAGTCTTAGTCTTTCATCTGGTTGCATGCCCTACCCGTCCGTTCCCACGGCTTTAGTATCTGCGCACGGAGACTTCCCAAATGTATCTCTTCAGCCCAGACCTCGCCCTCATTTTTGAGCTCCAATCTTGTCTAGGTAACTGCTCACTTGACATCTTTCGAAAGGTTATCAACAGCTTCTTAAATTTAACATATTCAAAACAAAACCCTTGGAGCTCTCACTCTTCACAACCTCTCGCCTCCCCCACCCTGTCTCATTTCAACAAGTTCTACCTCCATCCTTTTAGCCACTTCTGCCAGAAATCTGGGAATGATTCCTGCCCCCTCCCTTTACTTCCATATCCAACCTGCACCAGGTCTAAACGAGTGTATCTTCAAAATAACGTCAGATCTACCCAGCTATCACTGGCCTGGGCCACTCTTGCCAAAGACATTGCCATCTCTTGCCTAGATGACTGCCACGGCCCCCTTCCGTTCTCCAGATTGCCTCTCTTATCGTCTTCTAGAACATTCTCCAAAATGCAAATCAGATCATGCCATTCCTCACCACCCCCCCACACCCACTGCTCAGTGTTTGTCCCCCTTCCTCAGGGTTGTGTCCAAGGTCCTAAGAGGGGCCACAAAAATGCCCACTACAACCTAGCCCCTGCCTGCCTCTCCATCAACCTCCTGTTCCATGCCCCGCCCCCCTCATGTACATATTCTAGCTACACAGGTCTTCTTTGAGGTCCTTGAAGGTGCTTGCTCTTACCAGATGCAGGCCTTCAAACATACTGTGCCCATTCCCTGAAATGCCCCTTTCATACTCTTCACCCCACAAAAGTCCTTCTTATGTGTGGCTCTCAGCCTAAATGCCACCTCCCAGAAGATCATTCAGGAAGCCCCCAATCTAAACGAGGGCCTCTTGTGTATTGTCTCATCACGCCCTACTCTTTTGTTTTGCAGCACTCACAACAATTTATAATTATATATCTATTTTGACTTTTTGTTGAATATCTGACTCCCACAGAGCCATAAGCTCCATGACAACTATGGTGGAGTATTTGCTTGCTCACTGCTGTATCTCCTACACACAGTATCTGGTATATAGCATGTCACTAGTCAATAATCATTAAAGCCAAAAAAAAAAAACCCAATAATAATTGTTAATGAAAATAATGAAAAGATGACCCTTTGCCCATATGCCTTCACTGAGCAGCAGATAAAGCCTCTGCAAAAGGTCTGGTTTACCATCTCTCCATCCCCTTGCTCCTTGCCAATGTGGATAGGACCAAGTGACAATGCTCTTTGTTCTACAAAGTTTGTTCTACACAGAATATACAATCTTGACAACCTAGAATGGGCTGACTGTGCCCACTTCTGAGGGCCCTTGGGTAGCATCTCTTAAGGCTGAACCACTCTGGGTCCCAGACAGACTCATCAGAATTTGAGGTCTCCTTATTCTTTTTTTTTTTTTAATTTTTTTTTTTTTACACTTATTTTTGAGAAACAAAGCGTGAACGGGGGAGAGGCAGAGAGAGTAGGAGACACAGAATCTGAAGCAGCCTCCAGGCTCTGAGCAAGCGGTCAGCACAGAGCCTGATGCGGGGCTCGAACCCACAAACTGTGAGATCATGACCTGAGATGAAGTTGGACACTCAACCGACTGAGCCACCCAGGGGCCCCTCCTTATTCATTTTTTAAAAACGGTTATTTATGGATTTTGAGAGAGAGAGAGTCCACATGAGCAGGGAAGGAGCAGAGAGAGAGGGAAAGAGAGAATCCCAAGAAGGATCCTCACTGTCAGTACAAAACCCGACACGAGACTCGATCTCATGAATCGTGAGATCATGACCTGAGCCGAAATCAAGAGTCAGACGCTTAACCGACTGAGCCACCCAGGTGCGGCAGCCTTATTCGTTTTAGATTAATCAATTAACTGAACCCAGTGAGTCCAGTGTGCAGGGCCTTCCTAGGGCTGACCCACTCCGCTTCCCGACTCCACTGCTACTAAAACCAGTTGCCCCAAATGTCGTGGCTTAAAACAACACAAATTTATTATCTTACAGTTCGGAGTTCAGAAGTCCAAAATGAGTCTCACTAGTCTAAAATCAAGATGTTGGAGAGCTACATTGCTCGCTGGAAGTTTTAAGGGAGAATCTATTTCCTAGCCTTTTCCAGCTTCTAGAGGACACCTGATTATCTGGTCCATGGCCCCATTTCCCCACCCTCAAAGCCAGCTACATCAGTTGAATCCTTCTCAAACTGCTTCCTCACTAGTTTTTTTCTTCTGCTTCCCCTTTGCACTTATAAGGACCCTTATAATTTCACCGGGCCCATCTAGACAAACCAAGGTCATTACCCATCTCAAGGTCAACTGATCAGCAACCGTCATTCCACACGTAACCCTTTTGCCATGTAACCTCGTATACGCACAGGTTCCAGGGATTGGGATGAGGGTACCTTTGGAGGACCGTTATCCTGCCCACCACCAAGCTCACCTCCTTCCACCTCTCACCCCGCACTTTATGTTTTAACCACAAGGAAGGCGAGGCTCCGAGGCATTGTTGTGAAGGGCCAGGCTTGTGGGACCGAGGACCAGTAGGAAACCACAAGCTACCTCCAAAAGATTCCCCGATACATGCTGCCTCTTTTACCTCGTCACACTGCAGATCCCTAACTATCTTGCAGCCCCAAGTTTCTCGCCAGAAAATGAGGAGAAGGATGCCTGCTCCTCAGGGTCATGGTGAGGATTAAACTGGTCACATTTGTACAATGTGTAGGGAGTCAGGATGACGCATGAAAAAGAGCTTCTGCTCTGTTTTCAGAAGTCTGGGTTCAAAGTTGATTCCCAACACTTAAAACCTCGCGTGGTCCCAGCAGCGTATTTAATCTCTGTAAATTCCCTCAAAATCTCCATTTCCTCGGCTATAAAGTGGGGGTATCAATAACACCTATCATAGGGTTGCTGCAAGGATTAAATGAGATAAATTATACAAAGTGTTTTGGCATATAGTAATTGCTCCGTAAGATTAGGTATTATGATTATTACACTAGAATCCCTAATACATGTAGCAGTTCTTTGTTGGGATGCTTTCGTTCATTTTCTTTTTTTTTTTTTTTTATCTGACAAACTCTGAAATCTCAGCTTTAGTATTACACCTTCAGAAAAGCCTTCCCCTTCTCTTCCAACCGCAGGTTGTTTGTTCTTTCCTGCCATGCCTTCCTGTTTAACACCTAGCCCACATTTCTGTTAGGATGGATTGAACTCAGTGTCGGTGCCTGTCCCCCACTCCCACCACCATACACACCGGACTGTCTGAGTTCCTTGAGGGCAGGTTCCATGCCCTGTACATCCAGCACCGACTTCAGGGACTAGGCAGTAGAATGGTTAAGAAATGTCTGTTTACGTTCTAAGTTACTACTTAGAAATTGCCGTAATGCACATAATATCACTCTGTTTTCAGTCCATATTCAGGTCAGTAAGGTACACGCTTTGTTCTCTGGGAACAACGTTCCACAACTGGTCCCCCAGGAGAGCCACAGCCAGAAGGTAGGATTCCTTCATGCCCAACCCCACTCTTAGAGGACACGTCTGTGGTGACCCACGGACCACAGCTCCCCACCTGCAGCTTAGGGGCTCCTGTGCCCTGCTTCAGCAATGAGGCCCCGAAGAAAAAGTCTGCCCCAAGCAGAACCGGGCTGAAAATCATATTTTCACGGGATGTCAAACCTTCTCTCCTACCTTAAATGAAAGGTATTATTTTTGAGAAGAGAATGTCACACTCTACCACCAAAATTCTGCTTCCTCGGCAGAAACCCCGGCAGTTTCTCTGCACGGCTGGCAGCTCTCCACCCAAGGCCAATGCTGGGAAATTCACCAGGCCCAACGCAAATCACGAGAGCACAAGCTCCTCCGTGATTAAAACAAAGGAAAGCAAACTCCAGGAGCATTGAGAGGGGGTAGGCGTAGGAAGTGCAGTCCACCCCGGGACCCACGGCAGGACTTTCACTCTTTTGGGGAGATTCGCCCATCACTTTCCCAAATAAATAAATTATCCCCAGCTCAGCAACCTCTGGGCCCTTCCTGTATTAGATGATATCCTTTTGGCTTCATCTCTGGTCTATATAAAAATGCACCCTTCTTAGCTGCCAACAACCCATCAGTCCCTCGTCTCTAAGCAATTCATGCTTCACACCGAGACCTCTTTCTGATTCACCCACACCGAACCTGCCCTGGGATAAAAAGCTTTGTACAGAGCTGGGAGGGTGGGGAAGGTGTCAGGCAGTGAGCCGATTCACATAAATGGGAAACTGTCTGTACTTTTTAATGAGTGAGAAGGCGCTAGGGAGAACAGGTCAGGAGCCGCTTTCTGTCCCCTGAGTTTCCCGTTGTGTCAACTTCTGTGTGTGTGGCCTGGGGGCTGATCATACTCTAAGTCCCCGGGAGTCCCAGAAGCACTGGCTGCTTACCTAGCTGCCAGGTCTAAGTATGGACACGTGGCTACCGTGGCCACATTTTCCCTGATCTGGAGGATTCGGACCTCACTTATCCTCTCTGGCCACTCCCAGAGGCTCCTGCTTCCTGACAGAGGTGGGAGTCAGCCCTGAGCATAACCCGATGATTGACCCAGGGGTTCTGTGTCTTCTGTGTGCCCTGTGGCTGGACTCAGGTGCTGACCTGTTCCATTCGAGTGCCCCCGGTGTCAAGGAACCAGCTATTTGGAGGCCAGGAGGCCAGGATGGTTTTGCCAAGATGGATTCCGGTACACAGCTGCTGACCTATGTGTGGCTTGCAAGCTCTCTTGGCAAGGGACCCCCTATCCAGATGTTCCCCCGCGTAAGCACCTGAGCCAGTGAGGTGTGCCAGGCCCTGGTGGGATGCTTTCCTAGGGTGCTCATCTGTTCTGGAAACTCCCATTGACTACAAGTGTCCTCCTCACCAAGGACTCTCCACTCAGAGATTCCTGGCCTCTTCCTCCAGCACCTCACTCCACTGCGTGACCGGGGCTGTATGCAAACATTTGCTTTGATTTGTAAAATGATCCATATAATTAGGGAAAAGAGTTAAATAAAGGGACTGATTTCAGAGAGCAGGCTCTTAATGACACTAATACCTGACAAAAGGGGTCATTATGATGGGCTAATGGGCCTTGCCTGGCGTTCAGCTCTCTCAGGACACAATCCAACACACTCAATTATCTGCTAATCAGGGCCATTTTGTCAGAGGTTATTGCCCTGAAGTATCAATTATAGGAACATTATTAATACTTTATGGAGAAACCTCTTGCATGAAAGTGTTAAACTCATGAGGCGAGCCCATCAACCCTTCTCCCAACTGGGACCCATAATGTACCATCCCTTTTTGCCCCCATTTAACTCCCCAAGTGGGGCTTT
This sequence comes from Felis catus, assembly GCF_018350175.1. Taxonomy (NCBI): domain Eukaryota; kingdom Metazoa; phylum Chordata; class Mammalia; order Carnivora; family Felidae; genus Felis; species Felis catus. Next base: position 13,608,673 of record NC_058377.1, on the reverse strand, counting down.
CCGTGACCATTGGGTCTACTGGGAGGGAGCCAGGGCCATGATGATGTTCCCAATCTTGTCACCTGTGACCGAACTGGCACTCCCAACTCTTAATGCCACCAGCTGGCAACAGTGGCTTAGCCCAAAGCCAAGGCATCACTGACTCGAGATGCGGGAGGGAAGCAGGGGGCCATAGGGCTTCAGGAACAAGCCTGCATGTGTGTGCGTGTGTGAGCCCACACGCATACGCACGCCCCTGTACGTGTGTGCACACTTGTGCGTGCGTGTGTTTCCCTCTCTCTCTTTTCTCTCTCTTCTTCCCCTCCTCTTTCTTCCTATCTTCTCCCTTTCCCTGTGTCCCCCCCTCTCTCTGTCTCCCTCCCTTCCTCTTCCCCCTCCTCCTCCCCCTTCTTGTCCTCTCCATCTTTCTGTCTGTGTGTCTTTCTCTTTCTCTTCCTCCCTCCCTTCCTTCTCCCCCTTCTTCTTCCCCTCCCCTCCCCATCTCTCCTCTCTGCCCTCTCTCTTCCTCTCACTCTCTCTAATGCGATCCGTCTGAGGCAACAGGAAAGAGACGGACAAGAGATCTTACTTCAGGATATGACCTTTTCAGGATGCAATCCACACTGCTCGCTGGAGCCCACTTCTCCTCCATGCTGGACACATGGACTTTTCACCTCCAAGGAGGCAGCATCCAACACAGAAACTGGAGGGACAACCCTTAAAAATGGTGTGAGGTAGAGGTCAAAATATGAAAAGAGCTTTAAAGTCAGAGCAATGAGAATTCAAGTCTCTGTCCATCACTCCCTGGCTGGGGTGGGGGGGTCTCAGGCAAGTCACTTAACCTCTCCCACCTGTGGTTTCCGAAGGAGATAGTGTGATTTAGAGCACCTGCCGTGCCGCTCGCTAGTCGTGCAAACTTGAGTCAGCTATTTCACCTCCCTGAACCTCAATTTTTCACATGGAGAGTCAGGTCTGTATGCTAGAGCACAGTAAAGGCTAAGTACATTAGCACTAGCACAGCGCCTGACGTATTCCATCCGCGGGGAGCATGATACCTACGTCACAGTGGGGCTACGCGTTAGAAATATTTTATCGCTAAATAACAAACATAAGTGAGCAATAGAAGTAAGTTCTGTCCACTCCTCCAACCCTGAATAACTAGACAAGGTGAGCAGCAGTTAGGGACCCTTTGGAACTCCTTCCGGTGTTCTGGCATCATGGGGAGGTGCCAGCGTGCTCTGGAGAAGCTGCCTTTCAGGAATGCATGGAACTCTCCACTTGTATGGCCCAGCAGGCCTAGACCTGCCCCTCACAATCAGGGCTACACTTGTGTGGCACCTCGCCATCAGGGAAGAGGTTCAGCACCGCGTCGGAATCTCCTACAATTTGGCTTAGAGGCAGCGTTCAGTCTCATGAGGAAAAGGTAGGAAGAAGGGACAGGAGGGTTTGCTCTGGCACTTAATGGTCCATCTCATTGCTGCCAACCCTACTCTGTGGGTGAGAAAAGAACAATTAGAAACTTGGTTGTGTTCGTGCACCGGCCAGTCATTGTTAAGGTCCTCCCGTGGGCTGGGCAGGCGATCCCAGTCTGAGACAGGGAGGCCAAGTCCAGAACAGGTCCGTTCTGTTAGAGTTTGGTCTATGTCTTGGTACAAGTTTCTATCTACGTATGTCCAGAGCTTCCTGTAATTCCTGGTCAAGCTCAAGGGCTGTGAGTTATTCTATCTGCGGAAGGGAGGTCCAAGGACAGGATTGCATAAAAGGGCTAGTGTTAGAAGACGTGTCAAAAATTGGTGGCCGTGCCCTGCTCGACTGAGTACCACCTTCAAAGAAACGACCTTCGCTGCTGACTGTGAGGTTCTGGATTAAGAGAGTTAACCCGGAAGTAGTTAAAAATGCAGGAACAAGCCTGCCTTCCCTGGAGACCAGAGAGGATCTGGTCTTCCCTGGAGACCAGAGAGGAGTCAAGGCATTTGGCTGACTGAGGGAGGGTCCACTCCGGTGGAGAGACACGGCCAATGCTCCGTTCTCTGGCCGGGAGAGAGGCTGGACACTTACAAGCAAAAGGCCTCCACATCTTGCTCCGGGCAGCCTGACCTAAGGCTCAGTGGTGAGGAGGCTTGGCTGAGGGACAGAAGGTACTGAGAACCCAGCCTCCTGATCCTTGGTAAATAAATAAACAGCGTTAAATCTGCTGTTCGGTGGGCCTGGGTAATTAGCATCTGCGTTAAGCAGTTACGGGGTTAAGTGCTACCAGGGGTTTGATCTGGGCTGACAGAGTCTGAGCTACGGAGTGGGGTGGTTGCCTAGCAACAACACCTGTAGCACATTAAGCAGCCAGTCAGCTTTGTCAACTTCTAGCAGGGGAACTTGTAGAGCGGAAGATGGGGGCGGAGGCTGGATTAGGGGGCACAGAGGTGGAAAGCTGGACAGTGGGTCTCTGGATGGAAGAGGGGGGCAGTCAAATGCTTCTGTGTACCCCTAGAACGGCTTGATGTCTACTTCCTCATGCAGGAAGCAGGTGGGCAGCTCCGGGTGTGAGTGCAGGCAGGGGAGGGATCCTGCCATGGTTCCTGTCTCTGCCTAAGACCCTCATGCCAGCAACCAGGAGAAGTAGGAATCCCCTTAGTGGAGTCCTCTCTCAAACAAGGCGTCTCAGGATGTGGGGATGGGGGAAAGCAGGGAGAGGAGGTGCTTTTGTGGTTTTGTTTTCAGGTCCAGGAGGAACACGGGGCTCTTTCCGCTGGCTTGTCTTTCAGGAAGGGACCACAGAGAACAAAAGCAAAGACCCTGAGAAGACAAAGTCCTTCTCACCACCTTCCTTTCGCACCTTCCCGCACATCACTCTGGACTTCCTCTCATGCACGCCTGAGATAGAGCTAGAAAAAAGAAAAGATTGAGGAAGGCCAGAGAGCTTAATAACATTGTTGCTGCTGTCTTTGTAGAATTCATGGTCTAGCGAGCCAGCCCCTTGACTTTCTTCAGGATCCCCACACTGTCTTTGAGGGGGCGGGGTGCGGGACGAAGAGTGATGTGCCTCATTTGAAATGTAGCACCGGCGATCAGAACACCTGGGGTCAACTCCACTTCTGTCGCTTGGAAGCCCTGTGGCCTTTGGCTCATACCTGTGCTGTGCTGAGACTCAGTTTTCTCATCTGTAAAGTGGAGGGTAATCCTTTCCACCCTACTTGCCTTATGGGGACCAAAGGAAGCAGTTACAAATGCTGTGGGTCCGCCCACACAGATGAGGCATTCGGACTACAAAGGAGATGCCCATCAATCTGCTCCCTGGGACCAGCCTGAGCTATCTGCTGTTTGGCCCGACGCAGAGCAAGGAGGAGTAGCCACGTGGCCATGTTACTGGGTAACTGCTGGTAGCACGGCCCCGAGAGGGGGGCCCGTTCGACTTTTCTATTCTAGGTTCACTGGTTCAAATCCAGCCCTGGGCCAACAATTACTGCAATCATTGGGTTTGGAATTCAGAGAGTCTGATTTTTCAGAAGGCCTTGTGCTTATCTATCCTCCCCTGAGCTCTCACCGAACACTTCTGCGTGCGGTTACGAGAGAAACCAAGGGAGGCTGGACAACCTGGCGCCGGGTCCCAAACATACACGTGCCCCACCTCCCCTCCTTCTGGATGATCTTACGAGGCAGTCCAGCGCGGGAGGGTGGGGAGGCTCACATTGTCTCCCCTCTGGCTTAGCGGCAGCAGGCCGAGCCCCAGCTGATGCTGCCTGGGGGTCCCACTCACACCTTGGTCCTCCCTGCGTGTCTGACAAAGTTGGTAAGTCTCCCTTTCCACACGCAGCTAAGACTAGTCCTCCCCACCCTTGTCTGATTCCTCCCCACGCCATGTCTGATTAGAAAAAAAAGAGAGTATGTCCAGCAACCAACAGAGCTAAGGCCCAGCCAGGCTAACGGAGCTGTTCACCAGCCCAGAATGCACTGAGCCCCGTGCGTGCTTTTGTGGGCTCTCTGCCTGAGTGGCCATGGGTTCCGTGGACGCCCCGCCACCCCCTGGGGTGACAGAAAGTGTGACTGTGCGTGAGCCGCTCCCTCCATGGCTTCTCCGAGCCCGGTGTTGTGCCGTTGTGCTCGGGGTTATATTTAACTCAAGTCATAATATTTGGGGGGTTGGAAACCTGCTGTTTCACCAAGAAAGGCATTTGAATATTCTCAGTTGCAGAGAATTCCAAGGGCTCTGGGAAGAGAGTGAGGCGGTTGCCCCAGATTTGTCTGACACATCGTGGTCACGTGGACTCCATTAGTGGATGACTGAGGCATTGAGCAGGCAGCCTAAAGGAATGTTGTAGAAATGATGAAGAGGAGCCAGTGAGTGATGTCAGCGGGAGGCTGATGCCTCTGGGGGTCCCAGGGCACTCGCCCCACACATCCCCACAGGGAGGGAAACTCTAATTGGCAATATCGCCTGCCTTGTCACCACCCCACCTCTTATACCTAGTGTCAGTCGGAGGGGGGTGCGGAACGAGAGTCCCATGTGACGTGAGGAGAGGCACAATTCAGCCTCATCCCCGACTGAGGCTCTCGGTCCTGATGCCTCTGGTAAGAAAAGAAAGCATCCAAAGGGAGGACCATCCTTATACTGGGAGGCAGTGCCCCCCCCCCCCCCCCCGCAAAGAAGCCCCAGCAAAGTCAGCAGGGGGCAAAGTACAGGTTGTCCATAAAATGTGGAAAAATGGATGGTGCTATTTTATTCCTCAGAGTACAAAGGCATCCTTGAGGACATAGATAGATTCAGCTGTTTCCAGATTTTATGGACACTCTACACGCTGCTTTCAAATGCTGAGTCTCTGAGCAGTTTTCCTGAAAGTTCTTTCTTTGTGGTATTATATACAGTCAATCTCCCTGGGAAACTCAGACTTAGTCCTTTTGCACTACTTTACTTCCCTGAGCCACGAAGGGCAGTTTGGGCAGAATCCAAAATACACTGAGGTGGGGTCCACGAGTAGGTGGAGAGTGAGGACAGGCGGGGCGGCCACATGGTTTTTATTATGGTGTCTAGACGCAGGCAGGTCTGAAAACTCCAGGGGAGAAGGAGAAGTGTCGCTCCTGGGGCAGCAAACACTTTGCAGGCTGAGCAGACTCCGCTCCCCTCGTAAGCCAGAGCGGCTGGCACGAGGCCCGCGGAGTATCCTTGAGGATAGGTCCTACCGATGCTTCCAAGGGCCTTCCCGGGCGGAGGGGGCCTGGAGCCAGTCACTCGGGCAGCGGGCTCGAAGGGGACCTTGGCAATCAGGGGCTACCGTGATCCCCGTCTGTTGAGGCCACTATCTCATCTCCGGCCTGAACTAAGCACTCAAACCAGCATTTACTTCACATTCATGGGAACTGACATATGGTATAATTTTTTCTAAAATCTTCCAAGTTCCCTAGGCAGCTTTGACGTGAATATTAATACTAACATAATTTCATGATGATTAGAGAACACAATTAGGGGCTATTAATAATGACACAAATAATGACATTTAAGGCCTCATTTTAATTTGAGTAATATTCTGTCTGGTGGTATTTAAACAGCTCTGTCTAGCACAATTAGTGTGGTGCCAGGGTGCAGACACTGCTCCCAGAATCTACCGGTCCCACCTCACGACCCACCTCCAGAGCAGGGGGAGGGGTGGGGGGCACCGGCCCACACCTAAGATGCACGCCGAGGGAGCCTCCTGTGCCGGCTATGGCTGAGTCGTCAGGGGTAGCGTCCTCAGGCAAAGAGCCCTGTGAACAGGTTGCAAGAGGAGTCCACACTGGGAAAGCTCTCTGGTGACAGGACTGGAGTCAGTCAGTCGCTTCCATCCGTAGGTACCAATGCTCCCTAAACAGCTGGAGGGACACTTAAGGTTTCCATGTCTCCTCAACTAAATCCTACTTGACGTGCACGACGTGACTTCCCGTTCAGGCCCACAAGCCCCTCCGGCCCCTCCCCTTCAGCCATGTTATTCTACCTCCGTCTTAGCAGGTAGGGTGTTCTGTTGTGATTACCCGTGTGCTTCCGGACCGCTCCCTTATGGAGGGCCTGGGCTGCGTCTTTTTTGCTTTTAAACCCTCAGCTCCCAGGCACACAGTAGCCCCTCCATGTTCGCTGAATGACTTAATGACCCAATGACTGAGGGCTCTGCTTTCCTGCCATTGGGCACACGTTTGAAGCTGAAATCCCATTACCACATTATACCTGCTGAGCCCTCTACTGGATCTGTTGAATGTTTCCGACCAATAGTGAACACCTTGGAGATGATTGGGCTGATTTGGGGCGGTGGGAGGGGGGTGGGGGGGGGCTGGTGTGCAGAGAGGAAACGTCGTGAAATATGAAACTTTGTTGGTAAAGCGATAACCCAAAGTCCTTGACCTGTGCATTAACCAACTGGGGGAAACATAGCCTAACGCCATGATATGTTTTGGAGCTGTAGACTAAATTCTGCATGGAGATATTTGATAGATAAGGCGAGACTAGAAGCTGGGTGTTCTCTCAATTCAGGTTTCTATAGCAGAAAGGAGGAACCGAACAGTCAACTTCCTAATAAGGGAGGATCTTAAATAAATAAATAGGAAAAGGAGAAGGGAGGAAGCGGAGGAGGAGAGAGAAAGAGGAGAGAGGAGGGGCGGTGGGGGCGGGGGAAGAATATTAACTGAGCATTTATCCTGTGCCAGGCACTTCAGGTGCTTAATACCCAGTGTCTTCTTAGATCCCATGACAGATACGTTCTTATCAGTACTTTCATTTAACAGACGGCGACTCTGAAGTCCAAATCGTCATGCCAGGTCACACAGCACTATGTGGCTCATCCAGGCTCCAAACCCATGTCTAGCTGACCCCAGAGTCCGGATCGTAACCACCCACTGTACCGGGACAGGTGACCAGGGAGGATGAGGACATCTGGGAGGCTTGCAAGAGGGAGGAAAGTGGACATGGACAGGAGGCAGGCTCTCGACGTCCCTTCCACTCGCGATCCCACGCGGCCTGCAGGGCAGATATGGAAGTCCACGGGGCCAGGACCAGAACAGGCATCCCCAGAGCTGACGAGGGGCAGAGTCCGGCCCCCCGGAATTGGCGGCACCAGGCATGTCTGAGATCGGGGCTGTCAGGCGCCTGGCTCCAGCACAGGCCGATGGAGCTTCGGCCGAGGCCGGTGGGGCTGTAGAGGCCTGGGCAGGGTCTGCAAACAGCGGGGGAAGTTAAGTGGAACCTTTCCGGGTAATTGACTCTGCCTGTCCACGAGACCCCCTGCCAAGCCCAGGCCGGCCCCGGCCTGACGCACGGCAGCCTGTCTGGAGTCTGCTGTTCAGAGGCAGAGCGCCTGGTTGACAGCAGGTTGGTAATGTTGCTAGAAGACTCCCCCTTTCACTTGCAAGCCTCGTTTTGTCCGAGTGCCTGATGCGTAAGGCAGGGAACCATTCGAATCCGCGGCGATCGTGGTGGCGGGAGCATGGGATCGAACGGAAGATGTGGGGCTGGCGGAGGGGCTCCGGCAGAGCCACCCGACCTCCCTCAGCACCCTATCCAGGCAGTGAGCTGGTACCCGCCACCCCTCACGATTCCACGTGGACGTTATCAGCCAGGCGTGGCGCGGGGGGGGCAGGGGGGACCCTGGGTGCACATGGAGGGATTCTCATGGCTGCAGGAAGCCTGTAAAAGCTGGAAAGCTGGTCACTCACTGATTTCCTCGTCCCGTGGCACACTTGCTCTCTACAGCTACCTACTACCGTCCCCCAATCCTTCCCTCTGCCTCCTAGCCACACATCCTGGGGATTCTGCCCGCCCATCCCTCACAGCCAGTCACCCCAAGGCAGCAGAGGAAACATGGCTTGCTCGGACAGGGACCCAGGATCCCTCTGCCCTCCGTGTCCGGGGAAGCAGCAGTAGAGGGCATGTGGGGAGCTCAGGAAGGGCTCGGAAGAGACAGGAACACAGGAGTCAAGAGCAGCACGGGGACAGGGATTCCCAGGACCCAGGGATGCACAGGGGCAGAATAGCCAGGTGGAATGGAGCCCGGGGCAAGGGCAGACCGCCCCCCCCAGGCTACCAGAGGATTAGGCCAAATTTCTCATCTTTCCGGCATCTGGCCGGCATCTCCTCCAGGGCCCTGACTTGTGCCCTGGCACTGCTATTCTCCCCGCTGCCGAGAGCGCCTCAAGCAGAGTGAGGCTGACCAGCCCCCACCCCACCCTCCTCTTTCTCTCCCCCCTGCAGCTCCATTCCGTACCCTCAAGGTGAAACCCGTAGACTCTCTTACCTGGACTATTGCAATGGCCTCCTAGCTAAAATCCGACCCTACTGTCTCTCCCCTCTCCCCCCACCTCCTCTACAAGTCATTATCAGAATTATATTCCCAAAGGGTGAAAATTATATCTAACATTCACAAAGAGCTTCCCGTGTGCCAGGCATTATTCCAAGCACTTGGCACAGTCTACCTCTTTGAGCCTTACAACAATTCCATCTTTCCAGTAACTACTATGTAGCATTCCCATTTTACAGATGAGGGAACAGAAGCACAGAGAGATTAGGTAATCTGCCCAAATTACATAGCTAGGAAATGATAGCACCAGGATTTGAAATCTCCACTGTTAATCTTAAATCAAGGGTAGCAATGATCACAGCATACTCCCTCTCTCTTCAGAAACTTTTAGGGACTTCCCACCATCTATCCCACCAAAACCCCTAACCCCTTAGCTTCCACGCCTTCAAAGGTCTGCGCCAGCCCACCTTCCAACTCTGTCCCTCCTACTGCATTCCAGCCCAAGGTGTTAATTCTCCACCCCCACCCCCCCCCCCCCCGCCCCAGCACTGTCCAGCCTGAGTATCAATCAGCACATCCCTCTCAGCCATTTCTGCCTACCTGAATCCCTCCCTGCCTGTGCCCCACCCCAGCCTAAAGCCACTCTGCCTTCTTGGACCCCTCTCTTAAGAAAAGCATCAGCCTAGGAAATCCCAGGTTTAAAAAATGCTCGTTCTCATCATTGGCTCTGTCACTGCAGTAAGAAAGCGAGTGCACCCCTCTGAGCATCAGTTTCCTTGTCTGTAAAAAGAGAGTGATGAGAATAGTCCTCACTTTCAAACACTGTTGTAATGATTCAAAAAAGTCACCTGGGGCAAGTGCCTGACTCCTAATGGAGTCTCAGTCAAGGTTACGGTTCTTCCCCTCTGCTTCCTGACCTCACGGCTTTTACCATGTCTCCCTGCCATTTGGGCTGTTTGGATCCTTGGGAAACTGTATGTGGCTTTAGGGCAAGTACTACCTGTCAGTCTCTGAAACTCCCCACACGCCTTGCCAAGTGTCAGTCACTGTTGGTGTTCAATACATGTTATTTCGTGTCAATTACTTCAAATGAGTGACTGGTATCAGGATGTCATAGAGGGGACATCCTCTATGGATGTCTACCAAAAGAAGATCCATACGGTTCCTGAGTTCCCTTCACCTTGAGATTCTAGGACTCAAGGAGCCTCTTTCTTCATGGAACTTTATGCAAAACTCAGGATTCTTTCCTATCGGATGCTTACTGTTGCCGAGGATGTCAGCCTGAGGTCCCAGGGACTCTTCAAACCCACTTCTAGCCCACTCACGTCGTTCCCCTCCAAATCATTTTTTCCAGGGGTCTGGCATTTCCAGTCCACACCAGGAAGCTGAAGTTTTCTGGCGGCCCCACAGCACAGCTACCACTGGTGGAAAAGTCAAACCAGCAAATGGAAATGTCACTCAATCATTTCTCTGTGCTTTCCTCTCATTGGCCTTCCCTGCCGCCTATAATGAGAAATTCTTTTGGCCCAAATATTGTTTGAATTTCAAATACACAATTTCCCCGGGGGGTGACCAGATGAAAAGAGAAATCTGGTTTGCAACATAAGACCTCCATGTGGAAGTTGCATTGAGCGAGCGAACACCGAAACTAAATTTTTATTGAGCTCCTTGAAATGACAGAAACACATCAAGGCAACCAGGCTCCCTTCCCACTGTGGTGTGCTTAAATTATTTTAAGTGAACACCAAGGAAGCGCCCCTCAAGGGGTGAGGAAAGAAGGAAAGGATTTTAAACACAGTGGGCAAAATAATAAATCTGCTCATGGTGTATAACCCACTCCCTGTGACTGTCCCAGCGTGTGCCTTCCTATGCATCTTTCTGTACAAGCATCGACTGTCCACAGCCAGGGTTCTTAATCTGAGGAAGGGGGTCTCAGAGGCCCTAGGGCAATGATACTCAATCCTGGCAGCATCGGCATATCCTAGAGTGTTTTAGAAAAAAATACTAATGCCCAGACCCCACCCTGGACGACTTAAGTCAGAGTCTCTGTGTGTATGGCCCAGACCTCACAATTTTTACAAAAAAGTTTCCCGATGATTCAAATGTGTGCAGCCAGGGCGGGATGTATACGTAGATTCGGAGGATATGCACCCCCCAAAATGGCAGGCAAATTTTTGCATGCGCGAGTGTTCTATTTGTTTTGCTGGGGTGAGGGGTCATCACTTTCAGACGATCCCTTAAAAGATCTGCCAGCTCCCAACAGGTCTGCCACTTGGCGGCTCAGGTTCCTTCCAGCTGGATAATGACAGGTGCCTCAGGTGTGGTCGCCGGCGGGCAAACAAAAGTCAGGTCTCTGGTTTCTTGAGAAATGAACTTGTGGCTCTAGATCCCAAACAGCAAGACGCTGTCACTGATGGGGGCTGGGGCGGGGGGGGATCCACTGAAAACCAGAGGGAGGCATCTGTGGTGAGGGGTGGGGGGAGGATCCACTGGCAACCCGTGGGTGGCATCCTTGCAGGAAAAACCTGGGCGCACAGTGGAATTTACCATTAAGGCCTCCCTGCCCGTGACTCAGCTGACAGCTGTCCCCAGCGTGGCCTCTGAATCCGGACATCAGAAGCCAAGTCCATGGAGAGGGACAGGTGCCCGGGAGCTCTCATCGGGGGAGCTCTACGCTCCTGGCTGAGCAATGCACTCCATAAAACCATCCTGAGAACCAGTTCGTTCACGTGTACTGGAGGCTGAGAGGGAGGCAGCTGGGGATCCGCCAATAAAGAGAAGGGCCCAAGCCCCTGAACGGGGCCCACAAGACTAAAGAGGCCCCCGGGAGCCCTCAGCGGCATCGGAATGTGATTTCAATAAATCCAGAGGGGAGCTCAAGGCTTGTGTGCAACTATCTAAGTGGGGCTAAAAGGGCACATGAGACAAGGGGGAATGTGGGGTGTCCTCCAGGCACTGAGGCTGTTCTTTTAGGAACCTCACTTCCCATCCCCTCCTCCCACCCCAGGGCTTGGTTGGATCTCAGCGTTTGGGCTCTGCCAGGGGACAGCCAGGCCTGCCCATGGCACTCCCATTGCCAAAAGGCAAGAGGGTTAGTCCTGGGGTTTCCCAGCCCCAAGTCAGCTGCCTAAGTGCTCGGCCCTGCTCATGAAAGGGCCCCCTCTTCCTCTCCTTTCAGCCCTGAGCTCTAATTTATCCTCCCCTTTGATAACCAACTCCAAACACGTTCGGCCGAGGCCGGGCCATCAGTGCACAAAGGCCTGTGCTCTCCCGGCTGAATGAAGCACTTCACTCTTGGGGGCATTTCTATAGAAGGCAAAATCCACCAAACAAGCTATTACACTTAAATCAGACAATGCCCGAGGTGACGGCGAGGAGACCAGCGTTAATGACTCAGCTAGCAGCGGGCTTCTCTATTTGGAAGCTCTACCGCAGCATGGGAGGGCAACCTGCTGCCCTTCCCAGCCTCTCAGCCCTGTCCCTCTCCTTCTGCTCCCAGACTAGAAAGTCGACCCTCCGTCTGCTGGTTCTGTGAATCCTGAGGGCTGAGTCCCCTAGGCCCGCGTAGACTGACTCTTGGCTCCCCCTTTGCCCGGGAAAAAGAACGGAGAAGTTAAGTCTGGTCTGCCCCCTTCCTCTCTCCTTTATTCCGAAGATGACAAAACCACAGTAATTGTGGAAAGTCACACGGTCGGCTGGCGGCAGAGCCCGAATTAGAACCCTTGTCTCTTGCCTCATACAATTCATACAAAAAGCGACGTAATTAGAGGATAGGCAGAAAGCCCTTAGCATCGTTTCTGGCACATGAAAGCACTCGCTAGATATTAGCCGCTGTTATTTGTTATCATAGTAGTGGCATCATTTTTACAGATGTCGTTCAGCTACTCAAGAGTACCCGCCCTGAGCCAGGCCGTCTTCAGGGTGCTGGGCCTAATCCCTGACCATGGCACAGTCCCCCACGTTCTAATGGAAGATGCAAACTGCGATCCCAATACAAGGTAGTAAGTGACGGCACGGGGGGGGAGTAAGGTGAGCTTTAGGGGCTCATAGGAAAGCACCTGCTAGAGACTGGGGGGCTCAGTGAAGAGCCCAAGCCTGAAGGATAATCTGGAGCTGGCCAGGTGAAGGGGGGTGACAATGGGGGGGTGGGGAAGTAGGGAGGTGTGTCCCTCTGGGAGGAGGGGATCATTGAATGTGCAAAGGCAAACGGGGGCTGCAAAGGTGAGGGAAGGCAGGATGCACTTAAGGAAGTGAAGACATGTCCGTGTGAGGGGACACCCGGGTGTGAGGTGCAGAGACAAGGCAGTGCAGGCGAGAAGGCGAACGTGGCGAGATGCTGCTCAAGTCAGGTCAGGAGTCCCGGGGGGAGCCGTGGGAAGGAGCCCGGACTGCAGCGAGGGGTAAGGGGACGATGCCAGCCCCACGCGTGGCGGAGATCACAGGACGTATTGTGGGGAGCAGGTGGGAGGGGAGCTGGCAGCAGGGAGACCAGTTAGCAGGCCAAGACCCAGTTTAGCTTTGCTCCGTGTTCCATGTCAACACACTACACAGGCGTGATCTTGGGTCGCCAAATAAGGCCCCCCTAAAGAGGACTCGCGGAAGGGCAAATGATCCGAAAGAAGTGAGCTATGGCCACGGGAGCAGAGAAATTGGACAATGGCTTTCCCTGGCCACTTGGCTCATTACCCAACAAGCCTGGAGCACCACACAGTGACAGCGAGTTCTCCACCAACCAGATGTGTGACCTTGGGCAACCTCCATCTCCCCATCTGTACAGTGAGGACATTTACTAAGTAATTGGTAAACTGCCTTGCAGTTCTCCCATTCTGTGGGTCTATTATTTGAAATACATATCATATATTTTTATTCTCAGATGCCTTGCTTTGCATTTTAATGTTTATGAAAACAAGACAAAATGATTTGCATTTTATAATAGAGGTAACACAGCTCATCAAAATCAAGTGTCCTGCACAGTGATCTCAGACATTTCCTTTTCTGGGTTCTCATCACTGAGCCCAAGAAAGGCCCAGCTTTGACGCTAGCCAGGGAAAGCTGGGTGGGAGCCGTGCTCCTGAGGCATCTGGCTTTCCTTGCAGCCCGAGAACCGACCGCCTTCTTCAGAAAATCCTCTGCCCCGGGGCCCTTTGCCCTGGGGAGTGAGGTTCTACAAAGAAGCCATAATGCTCTTTCCCTGCCCAATAGCTCTGGCAGCTGCTAAGCTAAAGGACAAAGCTCCAAGGATTTTGGGCAAGTGAACAAAAAAAACGAATTCAGGCTGGGGTGGGAGAAGAAAAGGCCACCTCAGAGCTGTTTTTTGGCGGAAAAGTGTTCCCCATCCTATAGCTTCAGGACACAAACAGCATAGCATCCAGAGGTGCACAGTGGCATGGAACAATTGAAAAATTGCCTTGTTGGACTACAACGTGCCAATTTTTCAAATCTAGAGCCATTTTCACTATTACAGTCTGTGCAGCCTAAGCCAGGAGAATTTTCTTCTGGGAGGGAAAATTGATTCCGAGGTTACCATTAACCCCCATTAGCACAGCACGCCCCATTCTAAAACTATTCTTGGGATCCAAGGGGGCCAGAGGAAGCTATAGAGGCCCATGGTGAGGTTGGTGCCCAACATCACAGGTGCTAACAGCCAAAGTCCATTAGCCCCATGTCTCAGAAGGGCAAGAGAGTGAGTGAGCTGGAGAGAGGCAGGGAGAGAGGGAGCATAGACAGATCTGGGTGTGTGTTTGCCCCGGGAATTCCTAGGCTTTGGAAGTTAGCCTGCACACCTCATTTAACTGGGGTGGATTGGGAACTTGCATGAGCTGAATAGCAGGAGCTAAGGCTCACTGCCTAGACCCTCCTGATTTTGTCCTGCAGCCCTCACCTGTCACTGCCCTTTGTGACAGGGGCCAGAGCCTGGGAGAGGAGTGTTCTCCAGGGAGCCAGCTGGGAGGTACCCATCCCATCCCCATTCCTTGTGCCCAGCCGCTCAGGGCACGGGTCTTTGCAGACACACCACTATACGGCAGCTGGCTCTGTCTGCCCGAGGTGCCCCATATGGAAAATCACTCCAAGCCGGTCAAGAGCCTCAGTCACGGGGTGTGCTGTGTATCCATCTTTCCAAACATAGAGCAAAACCTACCAGCCCAGCAGAGAAAGCGGTGGTGCAGAGGCTGCTGCAAAGCCAAGAGACAAAGACAACTGTGTGCGGACAAAGGGGAACAGCAGGAGAGTAGCACATTCACTGATCTCGCGCGTGTCATTTGTTTCACATGCTGATGGGCAGTGGGCACTGGTGCTGGATCCAGCTCTGCCACTTGACCTTGGATAAGTTACTTGCGTGCTCTGGGTCTCTTGTTTCTTCTTCTATAGCCTGGAAGTAAAAATAACCGCCTGGCCAAGTTGTCAATGTTGAATGCGACAATACAGGAAAGGAGTGGTTCTAGAACAGGTGCTCCACAAAAATACCTATGCATATAGATGTATGTCTAGGCAACAAATGAGTGTATACACATACATACATGGATGTGTGTATAAAGAACTAAGGAAGCCCACCATCCACTCTAAAACATCCTCTGTTGTTCTCAGAATGGCATCACTTTATTCTCAGAAGAGTTTGCTTTAGAGTTTTGTGGCTACATGGCTGACCAGCTTTGTACTTCAAAAGTTCCTTTCTTCCCTCCCGCCCCCATCCCTGCCCCTCCTCCACTACTACCATTAAGCCATCCCTCCTCCCCCATCCCTCTGTACAGATGTCATCTGCTCATATCACTGTCCTCTCCTCCCTGGAGTGACCAGTCTACGGGAAGAGCCTTGCCAGGGAGGGCCTCGTTGGCGCTGGCCATACTGGAGAGAGGAAAGCGCTCCCTGACGTCATGGCTTCCTCCATTGCCCAAACACCGGGAGCATCTACCATGGGGTAGGCTCTGTGCCAGGCGCTGGGGATACCAGATGCACAAGATCCGGTCCAGTCCTGGCCCTCCACGGTATCCGGGAAGATGAGGCACCAGACCCATAGGCAGCTCATCACCACCCTACCACAGTGAGTGCAGGACAGGTGCACAGGGAGGAGGAGTGGACGGGACAGAGAGGCATCACACACAAGGAGGACCCAGGAGGGTGTCCCCAGGGGTGGGCACCCGCCCTGTGGTTGCTTCTGTTCCCTGCAGACCCCGGGGAGTTGACCTCTCTGGGTCATCTGGTGATTTGTGAGGGAGGGGAGGGGAGCACTCCGGGCTAAGTGCTGACGGGACGTCCCTGTCAACACAATGTTCCGCCTGGCCGGGCCTTCATATATAAAGATATTTAATGAATTAGTTAATTAATGAGAGGCGTTTGATTGATAGATCATATGGCGCTCGCAGCAGGGTGAGTCTGACCCTCGATATCGCCGCCTGGGCTGCAATCCGTCCCCCTCATTGGTCGGGAGAGCGCGGTCGCTCTGGCAATTTGCATGCATTTAATGTAGCTCTTTAATAGGATGTAATGTTAGCGAAAGCCAAAAGCGCAGCAGCTGTAACTTAAAAGACAGCCCCATTACTGCAAGCCTTATAATTAGGGTAAGAGGGAGACTCGGTCTGCCATATGTTAAACTCTTTTGAGGTTAATAGCTCTGTAAGATTTTTGCAATTTAAAAAAATTACACTTGAAGGATGATGACAAGGCTCATCAATGAGGCGCCTCTCCACCGGAGGCAAGGGACAGGAGGATCCCATGTCCCCCCAAGGCCTCTTCCTCGGGGCCGTGGCGAGGTGGCCCCTCTCCTGCCCCAAGTCGCTCCTGTCCCCACCAGCTTCTCCCAGCCGGGCCCCAGTAGCGCAAAGCTGCCGTCTCGGCTCCGCGCAGCCCGAGCTCGCCGGACCTGGCCGCGCAGGGCGCCCCGCAGACCCCCCCCCCCCCCGCTCTCGCAGGCCCAGCATCCTGCCGGCCGGGGACGTTTGGGGGCCCGCGCGCGGTGCGCACCCAGGGCCGGGAGGCGCGCGCGGCGAGGGCTTACCTTGCGCAGTCCGGGGCAACTCCAGAGCAATTACGGGGCCCCGCAGGTTACCTGCGCTGGTGGCGCAGCCGGGGCCCGAATCAGGGAACGCGCAGCAGGCACTGCCGCGGGGGAGGGGAGGAGATCGCCCGGAATTTGCTTGGTAATTACCTGGCACAAGGCCTCAGGGGTGTCTGCCTCCTCTGTGCCCCGACCCTCGAGGAGGGAGGGGGGCTGGGGGGGACGGACCGCTGGGCCCTGGAGCGCTGCCCGCTGCACCCCGGCAGCAACGTGGAACGGGACGGCCTCCCTCCCGCTCAAGAGTCCCGCGTAAGCCCGGCCGCACCCTCCCAGCCTCCGGAGTCTGCCCCAGAGTCCTTTCCCAGCCGCCCGGGGGGCATCGCGTGGGGGAGGGGGGCGCGCTGGCACGGGGACTAGAGACCAGAGACGGCCGCTGCGGACCGCAGTAGCCTCCTCCCGCTGGATCCCCTCCGACAGCCTGTGCCCGGCGGGGAGCCGAGGAGAGCTGCCCCCACCGCGGAATCTCTCCCCCAGGCGGTCTGCCTCCCGCATCTCTCCCCTCTCCCTGGCTTCCTCGCTGAGCGCGTGGGTGTCTGACCAAATTCCTGATGACAGACACTCCAGACAAAACAACACGAGGTGGGGGCGGGGAGGGGGGAGGAAGAAATCCCTTTTATTTTTTTTAGAGGGGGCTCTTGTTAAAAGGAAATTACAGGAGCGATAAAATTACTGCTAATTGCACGATTATCTGATTATCTCTGGTACCAAAAATACATGAAATCCTTTTCCTTTCCCAGCCACTTAAAGAATTCTCAGGGACATCCCTTGGGGAGGGACACAGATATCTCTCTTGCCAAAACCTGGAAAGCCCAAAGAGAAAAGGGGTCGTGCGGATGGTGGGGGGAGCACAGAGAAGATTCTGGAAGGCAAAAGTCCATCCCCAGAGAGGAGGAGAAAAAGTTGAGGGCAGGATGGGGAAGAAATGGAGGGGTGGGGAGACGTCACAGAAGATAACAGGAGTGTGCCTTCCAGTGAATTATGTCAGAGCTAACAAGGCTTAAGAAAGATGAGACCCATAGAGATTAGGTCCCTTGTCCAAGGTCTTGGAGCTGGCAGGCGTGGAGGGATGTCTGCGGGTGGGCACCTGCAGGGGAGTGGGGAGCTAGCTCTCCAAACCCTTGAGACCCTCATTGCCTTTTTGGGACAGAAATTACTGGCGGGTTTCAGTGACTCAGGCAGAAGAAAATTGTTGTTTGTATTATAAATCTTGATTGGAAATGCTTCTCATTGGTACCTGCTAAAAGTGAACACAGCGGCAATAGCTAACTTTCACGAGTGCTTTATGGTTTACAAAGCGTTTCCCCATCTGCTTCCTCACATAATTCTCTCACCTACCCTGTTCTGTGGGAATCCCCATTTTCCAATGGGCTAACCAAGACTCAGACAACGTAGAGAACTCCCCCAGAAGCCTCACAAGCTGTCATTGGAACACCTAAGGCCCCAGGCTACTGTCTTCACACCGAATCTTCCAGCCTTTCTTGGGGACACCAAGTCCTCCTGGGACTGAGGACATGTAAATAAGGTGTTGAAGCTAGGTTTAATTTCTTCTTTGCATTCCCTTTTTTTTTTTTTTTTTTTGGTGTCAGACCAGGAACCTGTAAATCAGGAAAAGGAAACAGCCTCGTGACATCGTGGATACGCACAACATAAGTAGAAGGTGTTGTAATCTTTTTTCTTTTAATCTTTTTTTTTTTAATTGCAGTATAGTTGACACACAATGTTACATTAGTTTCAGGTATACGATGACATAGCGATTCGATACCCTCACTGTGTTTTCAAGTCAATGGCGCAGGTACTCTCTCCACTTGGATGGCGCCCGGTCATCCGGAGCTATTTTCCCACGGGAAGGGACTAGACTTGGCACACCAGCCTGAAATATCACTGTTAGGTCACCAACAGTGTCCCCGCTCCTTGATGGGAAAAGGCACTGGCAGGTCGTGGATGGAGAGCCCACTTCTTGTAACCTTCCCCGCCTCCACCTTGTCAACCAGTCCCGAGAAGGAGGGAGACCCTTCCTCTTGTTCCCCAGCCTCTCTGCTGCCCCGAGCCGGGGAAGAGGTTCGGAGGTCCCCAAGAACCCTGAGAGTGCCATGCAGAGCTGAGGGCCACTGCAAGTTCCCCGAGGCTCTTTGGCAGTCACGGCCATCCTTCCGTAATCACCCCATCCTCACCACTCGCTCCCCCACGGAGCACGGATGGCTGCTTCAGAATTACCATCCACAGATCAATCTCAGGGCAATTACTAGGCCTTGCATCAGCCAGCAGGGCCTCGCTCTGGAGGCGCGTGGGGATGCATGCGGAAACATAGGTTCCCTTTATTAGGGTGACCGGGCTCCAAGTGAGACCGGAGCAAGGCTGGGGATTCCTGGGACTGGGGGCTGGCAGGTGTTCACAGAGGCATGGCTTTGAACTGAGGAAGAGTGCGGAAGAGAAGAGATGAAGAGGGCCTCTCTGAGGCTGACCCCGGGCCACCCATGCAACCAGCTCCCAGGATCCTCTCCCCCTACGCACAGCCCATTTGAGAAAAGTGAATGAAAAGCAAACAAACTGAGTTTTTCCCATCAACTGCCTTTGGATAGAAGGGCCCGGGGGCTGAGGGGTCAGTCTGCAGTCAAGCAGGCTTGGGAGACCAGAACATGCAAAGGACTCAAGCGTCGGCTGACTCTTATAAAGCCCTGGTCTGTAAGGAAGCCCCTTTCCCCTGAGACCAAACCCTCCGTTTATTCATCAAGCGTGGTCCCTAAGATACGGATGCTGAGGAGTAAAGATGAGTTGGACTTACCCTGCTGGCAGTTTAAGGTCTTGTGGGAGAGGCACAGAGCTGCTCCACTTGGAGAACATCAGATGTCTCCACATTCAACAGCCTCAAACCATAGCGGAGAGGACTCGGAGGCTGAGAGTGAACTGCCTTGACTGAGGTTTCACAACTTGCTGGTGGTGGGGTCACGGCTGGAACCTGGTGTCCTGACTCCTGGTCCTGACTCCTCCTCCTCCAAGGCAGAATTAAGTGGGAGCCGACTGTGTGCCTTAGCTCTGCCAGAGTGGCTCACCTTCCTCACTTTCGCCCAGCACCTGCCACCTCCCCTGGCCACCCTCCTCACCTGCTTCGTTCTCCCAGCTTAAGATGCATGACTGAGCAACGACTCGTCTGTCCTTCCTGCCCAACCAAAGGCTGGGTGTTTCACTGCTACCCAGCCAAGAAGTTGATCGTGTTTAAGTGACTCCATTTAAAAAGAAATTTCCTCAACACCATCTGTTCTCAGGCAGGAGAGCCTCGGCCAGGACAGGACACAGAGGGACTAGGGACAGGAGGAATGGGGGACACAGGTTGGGAAGAAGGGTGGTGGACCACAGCTGGAATTGTCTCCTGGTCAACTAAGGAGATGCATTTTGTATTCTGCTCTCTTTTTCTTTTTAAAAATTTTTTTTTAATCTTTATTTATTGTTGAGAGAGAGAGTGTGAGCAGGGAGGAGCAGAGAGAGAGGGAGACACAGAATCTGAAGCAGGCTCCAGGCCCAGAGCTGTCAGCACAGAACCCGACACGGGGCTCGAACCCACAAACTGCGAGATCATGACCTGAGCCGAAGTCGGACGCTTAACTGACTAAGCCACCCAGGTGCCCCTGTTCTCTTTTGCAGTGAGGATGGGGCTGTTCTTCTGCCATGCCAGACAGTCTCCTGCCCCAGGGCCTTTGCTTTGGCCTGGACTTTCCCAGATATGAACACAACTCACTCCTTCACTTGCTTTAAGTCTTTGCCCCAAAGGGGTCATGTCAACGGAGACCTCCCCTGACCGCCCCCCCCCCCCGCTTGGCACTGTAATACCCCCTCCAGCATTTTCGCCATCCCCTCACCCCCCTCCTCAGTTCTCCTTAGCACTTAATGACGTCTAGCTTATTGTATAACCTGGTTATTCATCACATTCTGTGTGGGCTTCACCTCTGCTGGCAATAGACAGCAAGTGTCAAAAGGGCAAGGATTTCCCGTGTTTTGTTCACAGTAACTAGGACGCTACTTAGCACATGGGAGACGGCTTGATAAATAATGGGCAAAGGAGGGACTTAAGGAAAACATCAAGAGTCTTCAAACAGGCAAGCTGAGAGAGGCCTTGAAGTCCAATTCATCCCAGACCATCCATTTGTGGGTGAGGAAGACGGAACCTGCAGCAGGTGAAGGGTTTCAAGCAGGTGATTTAGGCTACGCCTTTTTTCCTTTTTTCTCGTGTTCCTCTATTTCAGCGGTTCTGTTTTGTGCCTGTGCTTATTCATTCTTCACTTATCCATTCCAAAAAGATTTATTGGACACTCACTACTTGCTAAACACTGTGCGAAAAATAATAATATTTGACACATATCGATCCCTCTGGGCCACTTATCTCAACTGAACAACCCTCAAAGCTTCTTACTGTCATTATCCCCATTGGACAGATGACAAAATTAAGGATGAGACAGGTTAAGTGACCTGCCCGGTCATACACTAGAAAATGGAGGAGGTGAGACACATACCCGTTTGACTCCAAATTTTTGTGTTGTGCCACTCTCTTTCCCACCCGTGCCCCCCCCCACCCCTTTTTCTTTTTTCTTCCTCTCTTGGGCTAGACTGAATGGCCCAACCAAGGTGGCAGGAGACTCCTCCAAGGTCACGCAGAGCTGGAGCCCATTTGAGGCAGCACATTCCTGCTGCTCCAAATACCCCCCCGAAGCCACTTGTCCCCGCACCATCTGCACACCCTCCTCTTGCCGGCCCCACACTCTGAGCCCCACGTGCAGGCTCCGGTGTGATTCACAGCACCGAGATCGGTCCCTGGGAAGGAAAGAGGGCTCATAAAACCTTACGGCAGTTTTATAACGTATTCTTAGCTTTTACAGGCGAGCTGGGCGGCCAAGGCTGGCGAACAGCAAAGTGTCTTTGGGCAGATGGGCGGGCCCCATGGACCCAAAACTGGTGAGAACAGCTGCAAGTTTTCTGTGAAGACAGCATCATCTTTTAGCTGCCTGGATGGGGAAGGGCGGTGCAGGAAATGGCCATTTAAGCAGCCATTTCTTCAGATCTGTCTAGTTTTAAAGCGCACTTGGACATTTAATGCCCACCCAGTAAAGCAGGTATCACTTGAGACTCACAGATGAGGAGCCCTGGACGCAGAGGTTGCATAGACCATTTGGTGGCAGGGCTAGGACTCTTACTCCAGCTTCCCTTCCTGAATCCGTATCTGATTCTCTGCTCCTGGGATCACCTGGCATGGCAGTAAGCCTCTGTGCTACTTCTGCCCGCAGAGACAGGTCCCAGACAGTCACCTGTCATGAGGTCTGAGCCCAGCTCCATCAGCAGGATATCCGTGAGCAAACCTCCAGTAAATTTCTGCTGCCGACAGCCACGCGTTGGGGATTTCTCAGCCATGTCTGTGCCCCCGGAGCATTCCTTCGTGTCTCTCCCTCTTCTGCTCTGCAAGCCACCCCCTGCCCATCATTTCTAGCACGGTGTCAGCACCAGACCAGGGGGCTCAACGTGTGGGAGTGCCCCCTCACACATGGAATCACCTGCACCCTCATTTATTTGGGATCATTCCTGTATTTTTACTGCAAAATAAGCCAAGTGGATGCTGTGTCTCTTTTACAGATGGGCAAACAGGTTCCGAAAAATCAAGCCATTTTTTCCAGGCCACACAGCTGGTGATTAGAAAAACCAGGATCTGAAATCAGGTCTCCTTCCCTTCCCTTAGATGAGTTTCAGATAGTCCCAGCTTGCTCCTAATCGTTGAGTTTGGTGATGTTTGAGACTCAGTGGGGTCCCTGCTTCCCCCTAGGTAAGTGCTAGAGTTCACTTCCTTAGCTACTTTGGCCTCAAGTGTCTGGACATTTTTTTTTAAATTTTTTTTTTAATGTTTTCATTTATTTTTTTGAGACAGAGACAGAGCATGAGCAGGGGAGGGGCAGAGAGAGAGGGAGACACAGAATCTGAAAGGGGCTCCAGGCTCTGAGCTGTCAGCACAGAGCCCGATGCAGGGCTCGAACTCACGGACTGTGAGATCATGACCTGAGCCGCAGTCGGCTGTTCAACCGACTGAGCCACCCAGGCGCCCCTTTTGAGCTTGTGGTTTTTGGAGCATGTGGATACTCCAGCGGTTGAGAGCCGATACCAGCCCCCACCGAATATCACTAGGACCTCTGACATCTCCTCACGTGGACCCAAGCTGAGGACCCAGTTAATTCTCCCTGGGCCACGGATCCTGCATCTTTGAATCACCAAGTTCAAGCGGTATAATAACCTTGGCAATCATCTTGCCCGACACCCTACCTCCTGAAACAGCATGCCGTCCCATGTAGAACACCGAACACGGACTAAACTCCTCCTTTCCCGAGAGCTTCCTGGTGAGGCTTTTCCAGGCTCGCCTCTTTTATAACACCCTAAAACCCCTTGTATGGTGAACAAGACCCCATACTGCCCCCTCCTGCCCCCGAAGCCCTGTCTATCTCTGCGCCTTCTTCCCCTGCCCAGCTCCCACCATCCAGTCACTGGCACCTCCTGCAACCGGAGGCCCCACGCTCTCCCACCCATTCACCCCATGCTGCTCCCTCGCCCGTGGGCTGCCCCCCACCTGCAGTGTCCTCCCAGCCTCTCCGCCTGCCTATCACCTACTCATCCTTCAAGACACAGCTAGAAGGTTGCCTCCTCTGTGAAGCCTTTCCTGATACACAATCCTGCCTCTCCCACCAGGGAAACCAACCCCTCCTCATCCAGGCAGCCCTCCCTGTGCCCTTCTTAAAGAGCTAGCTGCTTGCTAAATCCGTGAGCATTTGGAGAGCAGGCACACTGTTCGACTTCTCTCAAAATCTACAGGGCTTGTAGGGGCACCTGGGTGGCTCAGTCGGTTAAGCGGCCAACTTCAGCTCAGGTCATGATCTTGCGGTCCGTGAGCTCGAGCCCCGCGTCGGGCTCTGTGCTGACAGCTCAGAGCCTGGAGCCTGTCTCAGATTCTGTGTCTCCCTCTCTCTGACCCTCCCCCGTTCATGCTCTGTCTCTCTCTGTCTCAAAAATAAATAAACGTTAAAAAAAATTATAAAAAAAAATAAAATCTACAGGGCTTGTCAACGATCCTGGTGCACTGTAGATGTTCCACAAGTGCCTCTGCTGAATGCATAAACACGTGAGTGGATGGGCGATGCCTGCACGCGTGCATGTGAAGGAGAAGAAAACTACACTATCGTGGTGCTTAAAACCTCACCTGTCTGTCCATCAACAGATTCATGGAAAACAGAGAGAGACAGAGTGTGAGTGGGGGAGGGGCGGAAAGAGGGGAAGGCACAGAATCTGAAGCAGGGTTCAGGGTCTGACCTGCCAGCACAGAACCCGACGCGGGGCTCCAACTCAGGAACCACGAGATCATGACCTGACCCAGAGTCGGGATGCTTAACCCCTGAGCCACCCAGGTGCCCCAGCAGCCTTTGTTCTTTGGTATAGAAGAGGCTATGGCCATGGGCTGATACCTCTCCCCAGGCAGGGAGCTGGGGCTACCCCAAACCTTGGAATGTTAAGGAAAGAAGATATTAACTCCCCAGTCACTCTAGAAAACAAGATATAGGCTGGGAAGAAACAGAGTCAGACTTCAGGATCAGATAGGTCTGGGTCCCATCTTGGCTCTTCCACTTACTGTGTGGCCTTGGGAAAGTTACTTAACCTCTCTGAACGTTAGATTTTTCATCTGTAATATGAGGGTGACAATCAGACCTGGGGCAGAGTAAGCACTCAGTCAATGATAGTTGGTATAATTATGAGTGTCCCTAGCTAAGATTTGCTTGGTTGTTCCTTTGGGCCACTGATTGATGTATTTGGTTTCCAGGTGGGCATATAGCCCCCGAAGTTTCCCACGCTATTGGGAGATGCCTTATTTCTGAGCTTGGAACTTTGGTAAAGATGCCCTATGGTCCCACGTTGCTACTGATAATTGGCACAAGGTTGTCGTGAGCATTAAATGAGCTTCCATAAGTAAAGAGCATCTAGCGGCGCCTGGTACAGAGTAAGTGACAGCGTGGTGTAGACGTGAACAACACAGACTCTGGGAGCAAACTTTGGGGTCTGAACCCCCGCACCACTAGCTCCTGGAGGTGTGATCCTGGCCAAGTTACCTAAGCTCTCTGCGACTTGGTTTCCTCATCTGGGAACTGAGGCTAGTAATCACAGCGCGCATCTCGTAGCGTGGTGGGGATTCAACAAGATGAGACATACGGTGCGTGTGCGGAAGTCTCTGGCACCCGCTAAGGGCTATGTGAGTGTTGGCTATCGTTGTTTTGAAGTCCCGTATGCGTCTTCGCCACCGCTGCTACTGTGGCCAGGTTCGATTCTACCCTCGACAATAAACAGCCACCTAACAGCAGGCAGGTGACTTAATCTCTGAATCTGTTGTCTTGTCTCAAAACTGGGGACGATGACGCCTATCCCACTCACTTTGATGGATTAATGTGACAATAAAGGTGCTTTGAACACTGTAAAGCAATAAAACAGAATAGACAAATGGAAAAATAAAGTTGTGCTACGCTGTTAAAGTATTCTTTTTAATTTGTGGAAAAGAGGGAAATATGTAGATAAACATGCTTGTTTATCTTGCAGGGGAAATTTCTCAAAAAATAACTAGTGGGACCTAGGAGATAAAAGAGTGGGCTTGGGGACTTTTACTTTTTACTTTAAACCCTTCTGTACTATTTGAATAATTTTTTTTTTTTTTAAACCAGGCATGATTTCCTTGCATAACTTAAAGCGAAAGCAACATTTTCCTGAACGTTCTGGATTATTAGTGGATTGCCTGCAACTTCAGAACACTTTGGGTTCTTGCCTCGGCTCTGAAGTAGAAAGGAACAGGTACCCAGCCGCTTCACTCATGGCCTCAGTTTTTCCTTCTGTAAAATGGGCTTGGCCATTAGCCTTTCACCTCCCAGCTTTACAAAGCTACGGGGAAGATCAACAAGTGATCCCTATTAAAAATAAAAATGAAGACAAACACAAAACCTGTTTGGAAACTAACTTATTACCACAGACTTAAAATCCTGAGCTTCTGGGCCTGCTTCAGGCACAGACAAGGCTCCCCACCACAGCCTGAGGGAAGGGAAAAGTAACTACTGTTTTTGCCCCGAGGCTCTCCATTAGTGATCACAGTGCCTGTTTGACCCCTCACAGAGCCTGAGCAGGTGTAGGCCCCCACCCTCCCTTCCAGACCGCAGAAGAACCGACCTGGTAAACACAGACCCAGGAGTTGAAGGATCCAGAGCTCCTAAGGAGCAAGACTCTTAAAGAAGACCAATCGCATCACTTTCCGCCTACACAAGACGCTGCCACTCCGCAGGGGAGGAGAGAGGAAGCCAGGCTGGGAGAGTGAGTTGAGCCCCCAGACCTCAGCCCCCACCCCAGCCCCATTTCTTCCCTCTCCTCTCTCAGGGGCCCCCAGAAGCTGGCTGCACTCTCGGAAGGCCCGCTTCTCCCCCCCCCCCCCCCCACTGGGGCGGTGGCTGCTTGGTATTCAAGCTGTGTCATCCTTTGCCCGTCTCCATTTGGAAAAGTCTCTTTCTGACCTCTCTGTATCTCTCCCTTGCCTTTGTGGGGGGAGGGAGTGGAGGGGAAGGGAGAGAGAGAGATCATCTCAGCATTTACTCAATTAGTGGTAATTAGAAGGCAAGGCCCGGGCGCTCTCCTCACAGCTGCTCTGAAGGACAGGGATGGCTCCAGAGTAGCGGCTAAATGGGCATTGGACACACTGTGTCTGAGACAGGTCTCACCAGCCGACTCCTGTCCCCCGGCTCCTCACTGCAGGCCCCGTGCAGCATACACGCTGCCCTCTCTCCCCACAGCCGCTTCTCCTATGCGCCATGTCTGGGGTTTGCCCTTGTTCTCAGCCCCCAAAACAGCAGCCTTGGGCTGTATCGGCCAAGACGCGCCCCGGTGCCTTTGCGCGGCTGTGGGCCTGCTTCCCAGGCTACCCCAAGCCCCACCCCAGAAGAGCACGGCTCTCCCAAGTGGCGTGGTGCTCTTCTGGGGGAACCCACTGCTTCGGTCCCCAGTCACCCTTGACGCCCCACGGTCTGGCACAGAGACCCCTCCCTGAAAGGCTGGGCAGGTGAGTCCTGACCCCAGGCTCTCAGATGGGTCACAATTCCTCTTCTACCCCCTTGAGCCCAGACAGCAGGTTTAGAACTGTAATGGACCCTCCAACCTGAAGACATCTCAAGAGGTCAGCACATCTATCCCTCCTCAGCAGCTGATCTCAGTAGGGGGAGTGGGCAGAACTGAGAAGCCATTTTTACCAGGAGCGTGGCCTGCCCTGACCCCGACATTAGCCACCAGCTGTTTGGTACCGTCCATCCTGTCAATGCTTATTAATGATTCTGATTAACCTCTATGGAGATCCATTATCCCTATGCCAGGGAACATACTATTAATTCCCATCTGTACCGGATTACTTACAGTTAGTGGTTGGTACTTTTCCATGGTCTCACAACACATCTTAATCAGATGGTGAGTGGGTTTAATTAGCCGAAGTATAGGTTTTATTTTTTTTTATTCATATAACTACTTAATCTAATGGAAGCCTATTATCTGTGGCTTTTTTCCCATGCATAATTATTGCTGTTTTTAATTGATGGTGCATCAGGGGTTGCGGCTACAATATGGCAGCTGGAGCGCAAAGTTGCCTTTCCCCAGAATGAAGGTTGAGAAAATGAGTTGTCAGTGAGGCATCAGATTTCTTGTTTTCGACCGAGATGTGAGCTCCCTTGTGGAAGCTGCTGGCTCCTGCCAAAAGAAAGGAAATGTGGTTCTCAGCTGGACGACCCCTGGGCTTTCCTGCTGCACAAAGCCCTTCAGGAGCCCCGGGGCTGGAGCCAAATCAGGAACAGCTGGGAAAGATAGCTATTTGTCAATCCAACCAGATCATAAGCAACCCCAGGGCAGGGACCGGGTCTTTTTCTTGTTCTGCTTCCTCCTCCACCCCACGGGCCCTGGAAATGGCTCACGCGCCCTGTGTATGCCCTCCATACATACGCATGCGGTGAGTTAAACGCAGCGCTCAGACGGTGTGGGGAAACCTGGACTCTCGCGGAGAGTCATTTGTCCTGGATAGAAGGTGCGCCTCCGGTCCTCTCTTCCGACGGAGAGGGATCCGCATTCAAATTTGTTATCCAAGCCGTAGAAGATCCTAGCTGTTCCCACTTAGAAAGAAGACCCTCATCTTCCACGGGATGAATTGTCAAAGTTCCAGTGACCGTTCGGGACAGAGCGGCAGGGATCCCTAGGAACAAAACCGTGTTCCATTTACCCAGATTACAGGAGAGAGAAGGGTGCCATGGCCTGGTCAAAAGTAGGAATCCGTTTATTTTCTAATAACACGTGGGTTTTCTAGAAATAAACTATCTCAAGGGATTGGTGGGGGCCCTGACAGCCAGATTGCGAAGCTCCCAGATGACCCCAAATGAAAGGATTCCAGGGTCTTTGATCAGTTTTTAAAGTACCTTGGGCTGAGAGGGACAGGGAGCCCTATGCACCACCAGAGAGGCTGAGCGAGTCACGAGGCAGAGACTAGCGTCCCTCTTGCCCTTCCTCGCATGCGCCCCCCTTCCAACCTACCCCTTGCCTTCAGCTCTCCCCAGACTGTTAGCTCCAGTCAGAGGAGATCTGCATAGCTAGGTTCAAAGACTTATTTCCCCTCTTGGTTGTCTCTTCCTGTTAACTAATGTGACGCCCAAAGGAGGCCACGGGAAGGAACGGTGCCGGAGCTTTCTGGTTGAGCTGTCTTTTCCAGGAGAGTCTGAGTTACTGGGGCAGGAGGCATGGACGTTCTCTCCCAGCCCACAGCCACGGTGGCTATTGTTGGTGGTGGCATTGGGTTTATTCCTTCCTTCCCATTTTGCAAAAATATTTGTACAGAGACTTCTGTGCCTGACCCACAGTCAGCAGCAGACAGGAGCCACGGATTTCTCTTGCAGCGTTTTACAGGGTGACGGATCAGATAATGTACACTTAGCGAGTGCACAAATAATGTGAATCAGGGTTGGCATAGTGCAGTGAGGTGTAAAAAAAGCAATTTGAATTGTTCTAGGGAAACGCCAGAGCTGCTCTGACATGCTTGCTTGCCAGAATGCTGCCCTGTGCCCCTCCAGAGGTCTGAGCTCTAGGCTCTGGCCAGAATGGCAACAAGGCTGCCCGGAGGGAAGCTCCCCCGGAGACGGGAGCGGCTCTGCGTCCACACAGAGAAGGGAGAGGGCACGAGTGGCCGAACGAAACAGAGCTCCAGTTCATACTGGAGGGGATGGTTTGACCCACTGATCTGTGGAGGCTGTCTTCGGAAGGAGGGGGGCGGAGGGAGAAACGCTAAGTGTATCTGTTGGCATAAGGCCACCCGTGGGCAGGCAGGATGACGCCGTGCGCTTGGGTCGATCTATCCGGAGTCTCCTTGGACTCTGAAAAGTCACCCGGTCCATCCCCCTGCCTCCAGACAGAGCTGTGCCTCCTCTCCCACACAACAAATGGGTGCGGAGTTTGTTTCGAAGGTTCTCCGAAGGAAGTGTTTTCCCATCTATCCCCGTCTTTCGTCATCTGTGCCGGTGTCTCATAACGCCCACCCTCTGGAAACTTTCACATTCAGCCTAAATCAAATCCCCCAGGCGGTCTTCAGCTGACACGTCTTCATGAGGGTCTGGCCATGCTCGGGAAGTTGATGGCACGTGGGCTGGCGTGTGCCTAAGCCAAGACCTGGCCATCATGCGCCGTCTTCGCGGTCTCGGTGAGAGCTAGGGACGTGAGCAGGGAGCCGCCCGCTTGCTCATCCCTCAGGCCGCCCCTTTCCCTCCCGCCGTCCTTTCCAGTGCTGGCTGCCCAGAGTCTGCTTCCTCAGGCTCCCATTGCTCCCCGGCTGCAGAGCCAGACTACCCGCTGACGTTCTGCCCGGTTGACGAGGCTGATCCTCCTCTCGTGCTGTCCTGGCCAGCCTCTGTCCTCACAGCCCCTCCTCCCAGCACACTGCGTCCGTGAGGCTTCCTGTCCCAGGCAGGAGACAGGCTGTTTATCACTGTGACACCTGCTGGACAGCCTCACCTTGCACAGCCACTGAGTCTCCCGCAGCCCGCCCGACCCTCACCTCTCCTAGCCTCCGCATCGGTTCCCAGCTCTCCGGGGGAACCGAAGCTGTGAGCTAGAGAAGATGGTCCATAAAACGGTTTGGATTTATTTTTCAATAATAACAAGCAGACATTGCCAACCTCTTCCATTAAAGTCCCTTAGCCAAACCAGGCTCCAAACCTGAAACTCAGCATCGGGGTGTTTTATGAGACCTGGTCATAGGGGAAAGTGGTAGGAAATCTCTTGATTGTTTCAAATGAAAGCCGATTACAGGGAGTGAGGGAGTTTTCTGGTGGCTTGGGAAGCTGAGAGGTTTCGGGATAATGGCTGGCCAGGCCGCCGCCTGCCCACCTGTATTACTGACCTCAGAGTGGCCAGGCGGGGAGCCCGGCGCAGATTAAAAACCCAAACAAAAGGGAAGATAGGACAGGCCTGGGGACAGGCAGACTGCTGAGGGACTGGCTGAGGCCTCCAGATTTTTTTCCCAGGAAATCTGGGGACGCATTTCCATGTTGTCTTTGCATAAATTTGTGTGCTGATTTGCATACATTTGCATTTTTGCCTTCAAAACACCCAAACTCCCAGAATATAAAATAAAATGCAATTAATTAATTAATTAATTGGTATGATGGATGGCAAATGCAGCCAGCCATACTAAAAATACAGGGGAGGTGAGGCACCCTCACCAAGGGACAGACTTTCTAGCTCACCACCCTAAGCCAGGATGGATCTGGGAATATGCTACAACCGGTTCCGGAGTTTTCTGTCTCCCCCACTACCAGAAGGCCTTTGGGAACCGGAGCATACAGAACTCTTTGATCCTTATATCCCTGGGCCCCAGCACAGGGCTTGTCACATGTGAGATTATTAATAACTGTTTGTAGAAAATGTGAACCAATGGCTAAGTGAATGCATGACTCCCTGTAAACTTATGACCAGCCGATGGGGTTAGAAAGAACCGATAGTCAACCATCCTAGGAACGAACTGGACAGGGTTCAGAGGAGCCCTTGGAAGGAGCTTTGGGGAAGAAGTTGATCAGGGACAGGGCGCTGGGCAGACCCCTTGGGGAGGAGCTCCAGGAGTAAGCTTGGAGTGAGTACAGAGCTTGTGGGGCGGTCCCAGCACAGGGGCGGTGCTCTTGGACCTGAGGAGATGTGGACAAAGGTCCAGACCACACGTCAGGGCAAACGAGATGACAACGCAAAAACGGTGGCCTCCATCCTGGTTGTGCAAACAGTGAGTCTTTATGATCTCCTGAACCTGGAAAGGAGGTGACCTTCCAGAGAGCCCTCAACAAATACCGATCAACCCATTGATTGATTGATTCTCTGGCCACCTTTCAGCAGTCCTTCATCCTGTCTCTAGCCCAAATTCTCACTCACTAGACACCTCCATGCTGGGAGGCACATGGTTTTCGCAGACCCCGAGAGAGCCACCATTTGCTGTGAGGTGGTCCCATGCATACAATTGTGTTGGCCCTGCTGTGGATTCTTTGAAACAGGTAGTCCTGCCTGATGCCTCAGCTAACTCTGCTTAGTACAACAAAGGCCTGCTCTTTCTGATCCCAAATTTGGAAAGGATCAAGAACAATTGCTTTCCATCGTACACACATATTCCCTATGTTGAGCGGCTATGAAAAATAGCCAAGAGAATGGGCTTTGGACCTGGCTGCCCGGTTAGAATCTTGGCTCCACCCTCCATAGCCTGAGGCCTCAGACAGGTTGTTTAACTTCTTCCCCGTCATCTGTACGATAGGGATGATAATAGTAGCTAGTCCATGG
Organism: Felis catus; assembly: GCF_018350175.1. Lineage (NCBI taxonomy): Eukaryota > Metazoa > Chordata > Mammalia > Carnivora > Felidae > Felis > Felis catus. Next base: position 13,577,512 of record NC_058377.1, on the reverse strand, counting down.
GGTTGCCGTGAGGGTTGAAAGAGATCATACACGTAGAGTCCTTGGAACATTGCTTCGCACACAGTAAGTGCCACTCGAGGGTTGGCCATTCTTATCATTTTTCAGTGTGGCCTCTCACGCTGGCTTTAGGGAAAAAGAGAAAGCAAAAATGGCTGACAAGGTGATGAGGAGGTGGGAGCAGCGTTTCACAGAAATGACTGCTCAGGATGCGGAGTGGAGATTTAACAGTTTTCTCCTCTCTGTACCTCTCTCAAAATATAAACCCTGAAGCCAGTGCCCGGAGAGAAGCCAGGATGCTGTTTGGGCGAAGAGGCAAGGGGTTCTCAGAAGCTGACCCAGACATCTTCGGAAGGCCGGGACAGGTGGCCCAATCAGGGACACTGGTAGAGCCAGGGATTTGAGGATATGCCCCCAGGCTTTGGGGATCAGGCTGATGTGAGGCCTGGGAAAGAAGCTGCCGAGGAAGCAAGCCTGCCCGGGGATTAGTATCCAGGCCATCACCAGGCTTTGGGTGCTGGGGAAGATGAATGAGAAAAACCCAAAATCAGAAGACACTGGAAAATGCCAGAAAGGAATACTGGTACCCATGCTGTTTCTCCTCCCCTTGTCCCAGATCTAAATGCAGCTTGGACACATGACCAAGAGAGAGGTGAATTTGAAGAAACAACTGACTTACCCATCAGTTCCAAGGAAAACAGCAAGTAGGGCCTCCAGGGGTGCCAAGTTTTCCCGAGTTGACCTGGGAGCCATCAACACAGAGCTGGACCGGCAGTCCAGTCCGCATTGAGTTCCTCCTCTCAGGCCACATGCTCTTTTGCGGACTTAGTCTATTCTCTGCACCAACTCGGTGATGTTGGTGGTACTGTTCCCATTTTACAGACGAGAGCAAGAGAGATTACAGATTTGCTGACGCTCAAACAACAGATGAATAGAGAAGAGGCTGGATTAGAGTACAGATCTACCCAACCCCAAAGCCCCTGTTCTTTTTACTACTTTGAAGGAAGAAGAGCACAAATTGGGAAGCAAAACTTGGGGGACAGAGGTATTGAGAAAACAATGAGATGAAGGAGCTTGGTTGGGGGTTGGAGAGGAGAAGAGGAAGGAGCTGGGAAGTGTGTGCATATGACATTAAATGAATAGTATGCAAATGAGATGCAAACCACATGCAAATGAGTCATTGGAAGTTTTTTTTTTTTTAGCCAACCACTCAACTCCATTTGGCACAATTGCAGCACAAAGCGTACCTGCCCAAAGCTAGCAGTACCCACACTTCCAGCAGAAATAGCGTCTGGGTTAGGAAGGCCCCTTTCTCATTCTTACTGGGGTCTCCTTCCTCCAACCTGCGGCTCTTGTCCTTTGTCCCTCACCCCACCTCCCCATCCCGAGACTGAGGTCAATCACACATGCATCCATCCCTCCAGACACTCCAGAAGGCAGCTGGCCTCTAAGCCTCCTAATAAGGTGACCCCTCACCCCTTGATCTATCTCCGCTTCTGTTTACTTTCACTGCGAGGTTTTCTGGCCACCTGAGATCAACAACTGCCATTTTCCTGACCCTTCTTGTCAAATGAATCTCCCAGCCCAGTGCCTTCCTTTACCAAATGGCAGCAGAAGAGAAAAGTAGTCTTTTCAGGGACCGCTTCTGACCCTGACCACATTCAGTAGCTCCTTAAGCATGACAGCTGCTTCCCAGCCTAGTCTCTAGTGGAACCTGGAAGAAATCTTACAAGGTGATCTTATGATGCACCTGTATTCAGTAGACGGTAGTTGGTAGCCTCTTCCATTCTTGGAGATGCCTGGAAAAGAATCTAGGGCTGGCCCTGGCTAGCCATTCCGATTTTAATGCCTTCTCTTCTGTTTGGAAGTTCTTGCCAACATCTACCTTAGATCCTTGCTTTCAGCCTGTTCTCTACTATTTTGTCCTTAGTGGGGATGGCATATCTCTGCCCTCTCACCTTTTGATGTAAGAAAGGAATGGGGAATTGGAAAGAATAAGCTTAGCAATACAGAGTTGAGACACTTATTGACAAAATACTGGACTTTTATTTTCTGCCGCCTGCTTAGGAACCATAGCTCATGTCCAGGGCTCAGTACCAATGGCCCATGAGACCTCCTGGCTCTTGCTATGGGCAAATCATGGAATCTGAGGAAGGCAGGATCTCTTCACTGTGTTTTTTTATGTTTCCAAAAGGGGCTCAAGATAATCATTTCATTTTTAAAGTCAACATCAAAAGATCTATTTTCAAGATGGACTGTCCATGAGGGGAATCATTGAAAGGCAGCATCCTCTTGGCCAAAATATTCTGAAGAGTTTATATAGTCCAGCTTAGAGGCCACCTTCTTGGAGAAGACTTTGTTTCCTCTCTAGGGTTCAGGTTCAGATTCAAGCAACAGATACTAAGGATGTATTAGGAACCATCCACTGTGTTAGGTGACTTCATATACATTATCTCTTTCCATCCCATCATCACAAATGTCTTCAAGCTAGGTACTCTTATCCCAGGTTAACAGAAGAAACCAAGGGTCATGGCTAATTTAATAAGTCCTCAGTCTCTTTTGGGACCTTCATAATAGGAAGTCCTATCACATGTCAACCTAAATGCCTTCGTAATGCTAGTTTTCTCTCACTGTCTTCTATTCCGGTGACAGAAATCAAATGATTAGTAAGCTGGAACTACCTTCTGTGGTCCGAGGTTGGAGATGGCTGCCAATCCCATTCCTCAACCCCACCACCATCACACCATCCAACCCACACATCCATCGATCCCTGATGGAAAGAAGGCAGCTCCCCAGAAAGTGAGTAGTGGTGAAAAGACCCTCTGGCAGGGTCACAGGCAAAGTGGCAATCCCTTCCAGCCGTCTGGCTTCACTCTAGAATGACTCACGATTCCAACTTCAGGCACTCTCTCTTTTGATGTTGCTGTTCCTGGCATCTTTAGCAAGGAGGCTGGGGAAGCAGGCTAGAATATTAAGGGGACACACGTAGGTTGGTGACTACATTAAATGCTATAACTTGGCATCTCAGCGGGCTGCTGTTTTGATAAATGGCATTTTCATCATCCAAACCTTTTGGTCACTGTGATTCTGCTGATTTAGTGTTGGGCTGAACTGCATATGAAACAGACATGATCCTGCCCACTGGAGCTGAGGTCTGACCCCCCTCCTCAAGGTAGGTAACTTCCAACAATTGAGCGAACCTCCCCCAAACGCCATGCAGTTTGAAAGGTTCCAAGAAATCAAAGATGTTAAACTTGGGCAAGGCAAAAATTAAAAGGCTTCCTCCAAGCCATTAGAAAATTTCCCCATTTTCCCTGAAAATTGTCCCACACTAACTCTTCTCTGTATGCAGGGGTTTCAGGAGCTACAACAGTGTGGGGCACAGAGTAGGCAATGAATATATTAGATGGCTATAAGATGAATGGATAAATAAAATTCAAACAAGAGATAGAGTGGGGAAAGACTTCTCTGATTCCCTAAAACTCACCATCCACCCTTGGACCAAGTGACCTTGTCTTATTGTCTCTCCCCCCATCCACACTCTGCCCATACCAGCCCCTAGGGAGCTTGGATGTGCCTTGTTCATATCTCTGCAGGAAGGCACTTTAGACACCTCATTCTGCCTGGGGAAGCTTCTCGCTAAGCCCAGGGACAGCTGGGATTACGCCTGGCCCCGAGTTCTTTATAAGGAAGCTTTAGACAATGGAGGCTGGCTCTTCGGAAGCCAAGAAGCTTTGTTAAAAAGACAGCTAGTTAGAGAGTGGACAGTATTTTTAAACGCATGAGTGTGCTGAATAATTAAGCAAAAACTTTTGTTTTCATGGAAAAATTTCCTCCAAATGCTGCATCAAGCAGGGTACTGAATTTGCCACAGGCAGTTGTTGGCAAGATAGTGAGACTGTGTTTCTTCCAGTCCAGGGAAAGGGAATTCGGATCAGACCTCCAGGCTACAGCCCTCAGTTCAAACAGCGGCTGTTCTTTCTGACGCAGAACAGTCACTCTGGGCAAATCAGACAAGGTCTTCCGAAGGTCATTAAGCTTTTCCCCTGCCTTTGTACGGAAATCACCCGCGCTCTTCCCCCTGTCCAGAATTTCACGGGATCATAACACTTTGGAGCAACCAGTCCAACACTCCATTTTACAGAGGAAAACATGGGAGACCAGAGAGGTTAAGAGATTTGCCAGAAGTCCCACGGCAAGCGGGTGGCAGAGCTGGCTACCTAAAATTACCCTTTACGCCTCTTCTCTGCCGACCCCAGTGCAGCTCATCCTTAAATACCCTGCCCAAGTCTCCCCTGCTTCTCGAACACTTCTCTGGATCCACCCCCCTACAAAGATCTCTCTCTCTCTCCTTCTCTGAATTCTTAAAAACCCTTACTTCTTGGAATTTTTTTTCCTCTGCATCACCCACGATATCTTTAGCTCCTGGGAGGTTGTATTGTTAGTTAACTATCATCTGTCAATTTCTTTTTGAGAAATAGATTCCAGGGGCTCCAAGGGTGGGAGCTCTCTCTTATGCCTCTTTTATGTCTCCCTCAGGGTATAGCATGTAAATGACGTTTGCTGGATAGTCGTTGAAAATGTAGATCAATGGGTAGATGGATAGATAGACTGAGTGATGAATGATTGTGTTTAATAGGGACTTAATGAATGGGAATAAATACACTGATAAATTAATAGAATTATTCCAAGCAATTTGGTGTCAGTGTTTGCTTAAAGATGCAGCAGCAGTTTACAGCCTATATATATATTTATAGATACACAGTGCTTGAGCGTAACAGTCCTCGGGCCATTGCGTTTCATATTCATTTTACAGATGATAAAACTGAGGCACAGAGAGCAAAGAGAGGCCCGGAAAAGACACGGAAGGAAATCACGAGCCCGTTTGGAGATACACAGTGTGCCGTCCACCTTGATGACTTTTTGTTCCTTTCAATGAGGGATAAATTAGAATAACCTAAGACACCTTCCAGTGGGTTCTCTCAGGAAGCTGCGAGCGAATAATTCTGCCCTTCAGAAAAAGAAAAAAAAAACACAGTTAATGTTTCTTCTTCATACCCCAAATTACAGGTGTGACTTGTGGGTTATTAATTACAAAACTGTCTTATTAAGCTCTAATGGAGACATTGCGTGTTGTGTTGTGTTTTTTTTTGTTTTGTTTTGTTTTTAATTCTCTAAGTACTCGTAGCAAATTTTGGCATTAAAAATTACTTGAGTCAAAATTATTTACCAGTATGGTAATTCTTTCCTAGACAACTCTGGGGCTTGAAGTCATTTTCCTTACCAATACCACCGGGTAGAGTAATTGGCCGCAATTAGCGATGACTTTGTCATCCGTCTCAGAATCTGGCTTCAGCATCCGTGAAACGCGCCGATCTTTTCTCTCTCCCAATGGGGACTCGGAGCTTCTGCGAACGTTGTTCTCCATTCATGGAGGGAAAAAAAGGAAGGTGTTCCCCTGAGGAATGCATCACAGGCTTCCGCGGAGATGGAAGGAGCCTGCCATCGCTGGGCCCAGAGCCCCTCAGAGCGAAGTGCAAAAGGCGATACGAGGTGATCCGCAGATGAGCCTCGAAGAGAATTCATAGTGAAGTCCATTGTGATGTACAGTAGGAAATAAATATGAGTTGCACGCCAAACCCACATCTTGAGCATGGTCTGTCTAGAGTGAGGGCACCTTTTTCAAGCAAGCCGATTGAAAGAAAAATACCTGAAGAGCTGACAAAACTCATGAAAATAGTACTTGAATAAAGTGGAGCGTGGGAAGCACCGATAGCCACACGCCCTCATTTTATGGGAACAGAAACAGAAGCTCAGAGAGGCAGCTCTGGGACCAGAACCCAGCTCGGGCAACCCCCCAGCCTGTGGGTCCTTTCCTCCAGACCGTGCCACATCTCCCTCCCCACAGAGCACTGTCAGGAACGGTGTGAGATTAGTCAAGCTCCTTTTGAAGCCGCTTTCAAGATTGCCCCTCCCTGCCCCCAAGCCTTCTTCCATTCTTCCCCTCCTGACCCCACAGTAACACAACTTATGTTCAGAAGATGTCCACATCCACCATTTTGCCCCTCACTAGCAACTCAGAGAGAGAGAGAGAGAGAGAGAGAGAGAGAGCGAGCTCCGTTCCCTCATGGCCCCATTGCAAACCAGTCGTACAAGTGGTTTATTATGCTTGTCCTGGCTCCTTGCACATGTACATCTTTAGAAGTACTTCCTGGGGCAAGAGAATGGTTCTAATGGCAGTATCGCAGGGCGAGGAGAGAGGAGGGCCTCATCACCTTTCACACGTCAACTGGAAGATGTTATCTCAGCTAACTAGGTTTTGGGTTCAGGTACCCAATCCTAGGCAACAGTTGTCTGATTAACACTGTTCTGTAACCAGTCTCCAGCCAGGAGACCATCATCCTTCCTGCCCTCTGGCCCTATCTGCACAAAGACTATGCTGACAGTGTTTTGTAAGGTTCCTATGCATGTCACTGAGCGCAGTAACATGGGCGACCAGGTCACTGGTCCCCCAGGCCAGGACCTTCCAAGGAACCGCAAGACAGACAGCACTGGCTGGTCAGCCACTTATGGACACCCCTCTGAGGAGTCGAGGCCTCAGGGGCACTTGCCCCTGTCGGAGTTTGGGTTTCTAGGCGGGTTAATCTTATGACTGCTCCTTCTTTATCCAGAACCCTCTGGCCATTGCCGGCCTCCCTAAGCTCCTTCTTTACCCCCAGTTTGAGTCTTACACAAGGTTCCCCCTTCCCTGGCCTCCCTCCACTGATCCCCACATGGCTTGCGTGTGTCCCTCCAGAAGGTGAAGCAGAGCGCCCTGGAGCTGTCGCTAGATCAGCACGCCTTCAGCTGCTGAGCCAAGTGAAGGCAGAGGCCAGATCTGCCCCCCTCCCAGGCCTCAGTTTTCCTTGACTACACAAAGAAGGGACCAGATTTAGAGAAAGTCTGAGCTGCCCGTCCAACGGCCCTTGATCTCTTCAGACATTTTCCTCCTGCAGTTTTCTCTCTGAGCCTCATCACCTGCATTCCTCACGAACGATAAAAGAGCCCAGGGCTTGTCCGTTGGATGCCTACAAAAGAGCTCTTCAGAGTGCCTTCTTGGCCTTGACAAAGGCTTTAAAGCTGGAAGAGTAACAGAAGTTCTTCCTGGTGAAGGCCTGGGTGTTAGCGATCGCAGGGCCTGAAGGAAGACGCACGTGCTGGGAGCACAGGCCGTGGAGTCAGGCGGATCTGGGTGCGGAACCCAGTTCTGCCATTGCTGCCCAAGAGACGTGAGCAAGTTCCTCAGTGTTTCTGAGCCTCAGCTGCCTCACGGGTAAAATCGAGAAGCAATGGCAGCTAGGTTCCAGGGTTGTCCTGAGCAATAAATGAGATCATGTATGTGGCTGGCACAGGGGAGGCGCTCAGTAAGTGCCAACGGTTGGGTCTGAATAATCCTTTTCCGAGAACAGAACGGATCCCCTGAAAATCAGTCGGCTTCCATTAATGACTTTCTCCCAAACCCCAAATGCAATCTATGTGTTGAGTTTTACCATGCCAAAGTAAAAGAGAGGAGAGAAGGACTGACTCGGGTACAGAACAGCCCAAAATAACAGTCACTGTTGCCCCAACCCGCATGGCAAGGGACGGAGCGGGTCCCTGAAGTCTGGGTCCCTCATTTCAGAGTTGCCACTTAAACCTGGATCCTTATGCCTACCACTGTCTCCCCATCCCCTTCCATCCCTTCTCTTTACAATCAAACACTTCAAAGAGAAGCCAGGGGAGGAGAACCGTGAATTCTCTGCTCACTGGTTTCTATGAGAGGAAACCAAAGAGTGTTTCTTTTTGAGACCGCGTCTGCTCATCCAAACCAGTTTTACTGGTGGAGGCGGGGTGGGGGGTGGGGGGCGGACTCGAGCTCCAAGGCAGGCTCGGGGGCTGATGAAATTCAGACGGGAGGCAACCCCATCAGGAAAATGACAGGAGCCAGGCTGGGCAAGGGCCTGGCAGCGGGAGGGAGGAGACACACAGAGGGACGAGGAGGGGAAGGGCGCCAAGGAAGGCTGAAGAGAGGAGACAAAGCCCGAGAACACATTTTATTTTTCTTCCTTAAAGAACAAAAATAACAAACAAACTGTTTGAACTGACGGGAAACGTGCGTCCGCCGAAGGCATTATTAGGACGGGAGATAAGGAAGCGAGGAGATAGGAAATAATTATTTTGTATCTGTCTTTATAAATGAAAATGAAGGGTATTAACTTAAATAGGATTTAGATTTTCGGGGGACAGAAGGGAATGAATTAGGGAATATTGTGATAACATAGGAAATGTTTATTAAAAGGTCAGGGGGCTCTTGAAACTGACAAGGCCTAGTGGGCCAGGTAAAACCCCACCAAGCTGCCGAGGGGACCCGCCGGGGCCAGAGCTGCGGGGTCAGCGGCCACCGCCTGTGCAAGATTACTCAAATCAGGCCAGAGGGTGCATGGAAAAGGTGACTGACCCCTTGGCCCGCCTTGGGAGCCAGCGACCTAACTCAACAGGTGCGAGTCAGGCTGCTTTGGTACCCTGGGTGCAGAGGTACCCTGGGCCAGACTCCGTCCCTGGCAAGGCTTTCTCATCCTCACTTCCCTCCCCCAGCTCAAGGGAGGGGCTGGGGCAGGAGAAACAGTGTCCAGGAGGGAGGGAGGGGGCCACATCAACGAGAGTCGCCACACTCTTTGGAGATTGGCAAACCCACAACGTCCCCACCCCCACCCCTTTGCCTCCTGGGTGCGTGGCCAGCCCCACCAGTGAGAGCCGTCTCCAGCATTTGTTAATAGGAATCAGGGGGGCGGCTGGAAAGCCCCAGAGTGCAGACTTCGGCATCAAGACACCTGGCTCTAAATCCTGGCTTTATCCCTTTCTAGCTGTGGACCTCGGATACCTGATTTAACTTACCTGAACCTCAGCTTTCTCCGCCATAAAATGGGAAACTCATGATCATACCTCTGTCATCGGGTAGTTGGCGGGATTAAATGGGATAATACAAGGAAGTTCTTAAAGTGGTAAGTAAAGTAAATAATAAATGTGGTTATTTTCTCACAAGTATAGAAGGCATGTGAGGATTACCTTCAGGACCAAGCAAGTTCTTTATGGCTAAGGTTACTCCCTCCTTCTGCCACTTGAGCCTCTCCCGAGCAGAAAGAATAGGCCTTTCTGGCCATCTTCTGCCCCAGACCCTGAGCTCTGTCACAGAAATGGCTCTTCCTCATCTCCGTCCTGGTCAACCATTCAGTCACCCCTTCAACAGCCCCCAGCCAAGCTACAGGTGGAAACTTTTTGACAGCTGAAACCAGTATCAGACCGAAGGCGTTAATGGTTCTCATAGAAGAAAGAATCTCCCTCTCATGCCCAGGAGGGACGGAAGCCACAGACTCCCGTCACCTCATCTCTAGGAACACGGGAAGCTCAGAAGACATTTTGGCACTTCTGCCCCCACATCCACATGGATACGGTAAGTACCGAGAAGGCTTTCCAGGGGCAGAACTCCACGCGAGGACCCCACTGCAGGTGTCTAAGCTTAGTGTTTCCCTGAGGAAATCTGGGGGCTGGTTTTTTGGACTCGCTGAAAGCTCTCTGCTGACAGAATCAGATAATCAGCTAATACCCGACCCTGCAGCGTCCTGAGCCTTGGGACGGATACATAACAATGTCATCAGGCCTGCCTTCTAAGAGCCTTAGCCAGCTTACTGCCTCTTTGAGCGAGTCTGCCCTGGGTAATTATTCCTAACTCGTGCCCGTGAAGAGGGCTAAGTGTCGTGTCACTATAATCCTCTGGAAAGATCTCTCATTGGCTCCATCAAAGGGGTTGCACATACAGCCTCTTCTCTACACTTAGCTTTCCTGAAGTTCTGTGCTGGCTCTTAGAGACAGTGGCTTACTCCTGCCAAGAGAATAGTTCCATAGATGCGTTCCAGAGGAAAAGGGTAAAATATTGGCCCTAGCGTCCACAGGGGGCGAGGGCAGGGGAGGCACCAATAGCACCTCTGTTCCAGGAACCCCACGCTGGAGTCAACCCTTCCCGGCCCTCCTTGCAAACAGAAACTGGCCCACTCCTTCAGGTGCGTGGAAGAATGGTACAAATGGACTAGCCAAGATCCCCAGGGCATCTAACTGTCTCCCATCCAGGGGCTTTCTGGGGAAGGGAGACTATTTGAGACGTGGCAAATCAACATTTAGCTTTGTGTTCAAAGCGAGGAGAGTAGCCTGCTCCTCAGTCTGGAATGGGTACCTGCAGAGAGGTCAGGAAGAGCAAGAGAGTTATGAGGATGATAATAGGAATACTAGCAGCACCTTATGATCGTAATGGCGGGGCCTCTGGAGACGGATCTGGGTTGGAATCCCGGCTCTGCCACGCGTGAGCCGTGGACTTCCCTTAACCTCCCTGAGCCCCCGTCTTGGTAAGCAAGGGGATAAAAGAGCGTTATCAGCCTCCCCGGGATGTCTGTGAAGATTAAATGAGCAAGCACACACAACATAATGGCCAGCACATCATACATACCCAGTACAATTAAAAGCCCTCCTTAACTGCTTTGATGTTGATTCAGCGTTTTACAGTTTACAAAGCACTTTTACATGTAGGAGCTAGTTCAGTTCTGCCTCGTCCCCTTAAGGAAGCCACTGTGAGCTCCATGTCTTAAATGTGAGACCCTGAAGCTCAGAGCAGTCTAATGACTTGCCCAAGGTCAACGATTCCCATTTTAAAACGATCGAATAGAAGCCAGTAGCTCGAGTAGGATTTTGAGCATTTGGTTCCGGTATCGAGCACTCGACACAGAGCGGGAATCATGACCCACTGCTTGTCGTGTCTTGTCAAAGGAATATGATTGGTGTTTCAGGCTCATCTGGCCCACAGCTGTACCTGAGCCAGACCAGAGCGCAGCCCTGCCTGGGCCATCTGCAGGCTCGGGGATAGGTCAATGTCAGAGTGCACAGCAGTTCAAAGACACTAGGATTCGGGGCTCCGTTGTAGCTCAGCGGAGAGTGTAGAGAACAGGGTGACAATGTAGCACAATGAATATTGCACAGAGGGTGCTAAGCTTCCGCTTCAGCAAGATCCAAATGCTCATTTCATCTTGGATTTTCCCTTCCGGCAGTGCCATTCCCTACGGCCGCTGATCCTGGGGACTTTGCTGGAGCCGTATGGCCGCCCGCTAAATTGGCTGTTCTTGATGGTGAGTAGAAAGAGGAAGGGGGGGTGCTGGGGGCAGAGGGAAAAAGAAAGATAAGTCGAGGGGAGGGGATTAGGGAAGATGAAAGAGGGAGATGAGAGAAGGAAGATCTTTCGCTGGACTGCTCTTACACAGACTGCCACGGACCCTGAGAACTTGGTGAGGTTTTGTTCCAGGAGAACTTTCCTGGTCTTCTCACTGTGTGGTTGCCACCGACTGAACTGTCTTCTCCCCAAGAAGTGGGAGTAGTGAGGGCCAGCCCTGGGCCGAGGGGGAGACCAGAAGAAGGGGCCTGCCACGGATTGCAGGAGCGTAAGAGGAGGGCACAATCCTCCCCCCGTTCCTCCCCCTCCCCGTCCCCGGGATGGCAGGAGTCGCTCAGCAGGACCCCAAGTCGGGGTGGGGGGTGGGAGCTGAGCACAAATATAGGGACACCAGCAGCGTGGAGCTGGGGTGTTCTGCAGGCACCTTCCGTCCCAGCTGTGAATCTGGAAACAAACAGAGGCTATATAGAACCGACCCCGTTACAGGCACCAAAACGGCACGTGTCACCCTCACCACCGCCTGGGCGGTTAAAACTCCCCCTGGGTCTGGGAAAGCAGTGAGGCCTCTGTGAGGTCAGAGGGCCAGAAGGTCAGAGCCTGCAGCAGCATCGAGGGAAGGGCAGGAGGAGGGGAGGACACGGAAAGGCTTACGAGGGGGCAGGTCACAACTTTGCAGGGGAGGAAGGGGCTCTGCTTCACAGAGCTGCTCTAATTTCAAACCCGACAGAGACAGGCTGTGACAATCACAACTACAGATCCTTCCAGTTGTGCTCTCCTTAAAAACCAGCAGGTTAGACTACTCCGGGATAAATTGCCAGTGGCTTTGTTTTCTTTGGGGCAGCCAGCCGGAGCGGCTGCGGCTGATTTTAATGAGACGTAATAATATTCTCTCAGTTCCGCGAGCGGTAGACTGAGCCCACCGAGGACACCTGCTCAGCCCCCAAAATGATCAGGCTTGTCAAAATATGATCATTTTGTTCCTTATTATAAATGAAAAGAAGATATGATTTAAGTGTCATCCTCTGGGCGTGTGAGCTGGATTCCTATAAATCAATCATCCAAAATAAACTCTTTGGAGTGATTTCGCTACAAATATGCTGGAAACAATTTCTTTAAACAAAGCATAAAAGTATTCTTGTATCTCTCCAACATCAAGATGGCTTTAGACGTGCATTATCGGGTTGCTGGGGTGTTCTTTGCTTAAATACGTTATTTATGGTGGTGTGCCTGACAGGCGAAGTCAAGGCTCTATGCCTGCCGGAAAGTCGCTTGCTGTCGTGTCAGGCACCCACAGTGACACGGTGGGAAGAGGAGGGTGCCGGGGCTAGAGAGAGGTCCAAGGGCCCGGGTGGGGTCCTCAGCTTTTACGGATGTGACCCGCTCCAGAGTGCGTGCCACTGCACCCAAGAGTGGTAAGCACAGAGGTGCCCGGGCACAGCCCGCTTGGATGGGATTCCTGGACGTGTTACTTACTAGCCATGAGATTTGGGCAAATCTGTCCTTCAGTTGTGTCGCTTAAAAATGGAGGTAATGAGGGGCGCCTGGGTGGCTCAGTCGGTTAAGCGGCCGACTTCGGCTCAGGTCATGATCTCCGCGGTCCGTGAGTTTGAGCCCCGCGTCGGGCTCTGTGCTGACAGCTCAGAGCCTGGAGCCTGTTTCAGATTCTGTGACTCCCTCTCTCTGACCCTCCCCTGTTCATGCTCTGTCTCTCCCTCTCTCAAAAATAAATAAAAAAACGTTAAAAAAAATAAAAAAAAAAATGGAGGTAATGATGGGGCACCTGGGTGGTTCTTGATTTTGTCTCAGATCATGATCTCACGGTTCACGGGATCAAGCCCCGCCATCAGGTTCCGCACTGAGTGTGCAGCCTACTTAAGATTCTTTCTTTCTCCCTCTGCTAAAAAAAAAAAGGAGTAATGCTGATAACAATTTCATCTAACTCAGACAGCTGTTGTGGAAAGCCAAGACAGGTTAATGTGGTAGAGCGCTTAGACCAGTGTCTGCCATGGGGTGGCCCATGAGTGTCAGCCATTATTTCTCTCCCCTGTTATGAGTAGGAAGCCAGCAGTCTCCTGTCCAAGCAAAGCTGGGCTTGTACTTCTCCACGGACAGTTCTGTGTCTTAACATGGATGTTTTCACTTTATTCTATCCAGAGAATCAGACTCACAGAGGATAAGTGGCCCAATGCCATATAGCTCTGAGACCCCATCTTGCCCTGAGGTGCCTACATCAGTCAGTGTTAGAAAGAAGACAGTGGGGAAGGGGGGTGAGGTTCTAAGAGGTTTTCCACTAAGTACGACTTGCCCGCTGAGCCCCACGTCTCGCTCCTTCCCTCCTCTCTCCGCTCACCTGGAGAGGCGTTTCTCCCATGCCACATTTTGTAGGGCTCCAATCTGTCGGCATTTTAACAACCTTGTACCTCAGTCGAGATAGAGTCTGAAAAGTTTAATATCATGTCAAATGAGAGAGCCAATAAAACTTGACATTATTAATATGATGTCAAGGGTTTTTTCCAACTGCTTAGGGAAAAAAACATTGTGTCCCATTAAGTATAGCTCCTTGCGCTGAAAAATATTAAGTGACTTTTCAATGACTACCAGCTGGAACTATTAGTTTTTCTTCATAAGCGTTGATGTCGTCAATGCTGAGAGGCCAGTTGAGGACCTTTTATGAAGATGCTGGATGAGGCCGTGCAAGCAGAAAAGCTTTTAGGTTTCCCTGGGATCTCTCTTTAAGTGGGGCTGTGTATGGAAATGGGGATATGAATTATTAAAGGACTTAACTACATTTGGCCAAGTGAGCCTGAGCTTCTGGACTCCCTCTGTCCATTTATCCCCAAAGGACAGCAGGAGCCTCTCAGGACAATTTGGTGTGAACTTAAAAACAAGGCTGCAGCACCAGGAAGAGGGAAAAACAGGGCCTCGTGTGCCTGCCCTTTCCCCCAGCCCTCAGCGGCCTCTCAACGGGCACAAGAGCTGTGGCCCTGCACGTCCCAGTGTTCCTGCCCCTGCGAGGGCGTGGGCGTCAGTGTGGACAGCTGTTCCTGGCCTGTGCTCACACTGGGCTTCTGGGAAGGAGCTTGTCGGGAGCTGTAGGGGGGCTCTGTTTCCCTTGGCCTGGGTCCATGGTCGCCTTCCAGCACGTGGCTTTCCATGCCGGATTCCCTTCTCGGGAAGGGGTCAGGCCTTAAAATAAGCTGGCGTGACTCATGTCTGAGTCGGGAGATGCTTCTCCCAAGTGCTGGCTTTTCAGGAATGTGCAGCTGGAGCAGCTGAAAAGAAAGCTTCAGGGGCTCAGACCTGTGCTTCCAGAGAGTCTTGTGGCTGCTCGTGCCCAAATAAGACTGCCTCCTCTGCTCCCACCTAGACTGCCTAGAAGCCGCCATTTTCCCTAAGCTTTCCTATCCCCAGAGAAGCAGATTCGGGAATATTTGCCTCCATTGTCTACCCCACCCCAACCCCACTTAGCTGCTCACACCATTGCTTCCCTGGGGGATGTCCTGTAGAGTTCCCAGCTGTGGCCCCTTTTCAGGGAATGTACCTGTGTTTTCAGTCTCAGGGATCCAGGGGGCTGGCAGAAGAGGCCTTAGAAGGCTGGAGCTTATCTACGTCAGGCTGGAGTGTTTACTGTAGGGTTGCGTTCCTTTCAGGAGATCAAAAGAAAGGCATGGACAGCCAACAGAACAGTTCATATTTATACTCTTCTGATGTTCCAGTCGACATACTTCCCCTTGCCCTTTGCCCCCACCCGCCCTGCACCATCTGGGGACACCAGACCACTGAGCAGGCAGATGGAAGACAGCTTATGCTTCTTAAATTTCAGCCAACACTTGTGAGACCCCTGGGGAGAAAGCCCTTGGGATGATGCTCACAGCACCTTGAGCACTCACACCCCAGCAGTGGCCACCATTAGAGGTGAGGAGAAAAATCCCTCTCTGTGGATTCCTCCGCTCCCTGTGGAAGCTCTCAGGATTGGGAGCTTTGGCCAAGGGCAAAGGAGGCTGAGTGAGAAGTCTGTCTGTCTCTTACAGCACAAATGACAATAGCAGCTCCTCTCTGTTGCCACTGATCTCGGGACAAAAGGGGAGAAAATGATGATTGTGGAAGAGACTTAGACCAGATGCTGGAGAGCATCTCCTGACTTACAAAATGGCGGCCTTGATGAGGCTGTGGAATCTTTTCAAGTGCAATGGGCCCCTTTGCTCTGAGCTCTTCTCTTCATCTCAGCTCATACCTGCCAGTTCCTAACCAGCCCCTTTCCTTTCCTAAGACGTGATCTAAGAGGTTCAAAATAGCTGATAACACCAAGAAGAAAGGAAAGAGCTAAGGGAATCTTGGATAAGGAATTAAATATAAACAGGTCTGCAAACCTGGATTACCATGGAGGCAGTGGGGCATAGAAAGGATGGGAGACTGGAAACAAGAGCCTTGACACAACGGGTCAGGAGCAAATTTATTCTGCCCCCTAGGCTCTGGTGTCACTGTCAGTGAAATGGAGAAAATAAGACCTACATGGACTTGCATTAGAGCTGTTGTTATGATTGAGTAAGATAATGGGGGGCAGGGGGGGGAGGTAAATTACTTCTAAAAATATGGAGGATTACTCTTCTGCTCAGCCTACCTTTCCACCGCGAGATGGAACTAAGATTGCCCTCCAATGCTGGGAGGTAGAGCCAGATGATATTTAAGATCCCTTCTGGCTCTGAGAGTCTGTGAAGATATTCTCATCTTCCCCCAGTGGCCTCCCTTAACCCACTCTTCCTCTGAGGCAGGACAAGGAAGCAGTGTATGAGCTGACGACGCTCAGCGTACTTACTTAGAAGACAAGTTTCCATTAGGGACATGTGCTACAGCATGGGTGAACCTTGAAGGCACTATGCGAAGTGAATTAAGCTGGTCACAAAGGAGAAATGGTCACAATGATGCCCCTGGTCTAGGTACCTAGAATAGTCAAATTCTAGAGGCAGAAAACAGAATGGTAGTTGCCAGGGGCTGGGTGGGGAGAGGCGAATGGGGAGTTAGTGTTTAACAGAGAGTTTCAGTTTGGAAACAGGAAAGAGTTCTGAAAACGGATGGTGGGGATGGTCGCACAACATTGTACAAAGAGTTGAGGCCACTGAGCCATACACTTGAAATGGTAAATTTTATGTTATGTATATTTCACCACAATAAAAACAAAAACAAAAACCGTCATATAGCTATCAAGTAATAAATTCCAGTTCAAAGCTAGGACCAGGGCTTAGCCACTAAAACGTACTGCAACAACATGACCCGCCATGGTCCCTGTGTTGGTTGAGGAACCCGTCCTATTTGCCATCCCGTCAGTGAGGGCAGGAAGGCAGGGTTCAGTACTGGCGTGCACGTGTGTAAGTACCCCTGCGTACTCAGTGCTGTGCATTCCACAGAATCTGAGGTTCTGGGAAAGCACTAAGGCTGCATCCTTGCAGCTGGGCTGGCCCAGCACCTTTTGGGGGCCGGCAGTTGGAGACTTTGTCCCAGGCGAATGGAGAATGGAAGGAATTGTTTCTCACTCCCCTTTGCTGCAGCTCAACCTTCCTTCACCTTCCTGCTTTAATGTCTTAATCAAGTGGCAGATGAGAGGAACTGATCCATGCAAAGGACAGAAGGTTCGACAAGATGTGCAGAACCCACTGCCGCTCTCATCCCCCACCCTGGAGTCACCGCCCCACCAAAGAGAAAGACAGGGGAGACAGAAAAAGAGAGAGAAAAAGGCGAGAGAGATTTTGTACCCTTAAGCCTCCACTGCCGCAGTTCAAAAGACCAATCTTTACTGAAAATAAATTTAAAGGAGAATTTTTGATGTATATTATGGTCTCTGGTGGTAGACAAGAGGGCTGCCGGCGGTATATGGAGTTATGCAAAGCCAAAGTGGGATTACTTAAAAGTGTCTGTAGTGCTTTGATTAACTGGTGTGTATTTTATTTTTTATATGACACAATCACAGGCCTACATTGATAATATCTTGCTATTATTGTTTGACACTTGAATCTCTCTTTTTTTCCAATGCCTTGGAAGTGGGCTTTGTTTGGTCTGGGGTAAGGGGCAAAGGATCAAGATAATCCCAAAAGAGATAAGATGAAGACATGCCCACCCCAGGTTTGTTGGGTTTTTTTGTTTTTGTTTTTTCTAATACAATGTATAAAGTCCCTAGGACCTATCAGTGAAATCTAAGAACTGGGAGATCAGACGTGGTGACTCATGGCCCATGTGCCATGGCCGTGCACATGGGCAATAGGAGAGTCCAAACTACCTTCTGCAGTTCCTTGTGTCTGTCTGGAAAATCTTCCTCCGTTAATATATCCCCTGGGAATAAGGCTCCATGCCAGTTATTAAGCTCCAAAGTCACCTCTTTATGTTTTGCTTAGTGATGCCGAGTTGGGACTCTGCGACTTGGCATTTCTCCTAGGCCAGCCGGCTCCTGTCTGGTCCTTCCAGTAGGGGGAGCTAGACGGAGACTGGAGAGCTGGGGGAGGGGAGGGGAAGTTTGCTCCTACCCATTCACTTGCTATTTCTGTCACTGTGGCCTGATAACTCGTTTGTTTCTAGTCTCCAGCTTCTTTCGGCCCTCCCAGTACCAGGCTCACCACAACCCCTCCAAGACCCCAGGCCTGCTAGGCAGTGCCCCGGAGTCCCAGTTCTGTAGGGCCCCTTCTCTCAACTCCAGATACCAACAGCAGAGGGTCACAACCTTAACTCAGGGCTCTGGGCCTTGGGGCCCCTCCATCAAGCTCCATGTGTATCAGCAGCACCCCCTCCTTTAAGGTCTAGATCCCAGCTCTGCAGGGCCCCTCCTGGGAGCTTCTAGGTTCTGTTGGCCCTAAGCTCTTCCCTTTGTTCACCCAGACCTGGATAACCTGCTTCCATTGAACCTGTCTCCTGAGTACAACCATTTCTGTTGAAGTGCCTAGCATGGTTTCTGTCTCCCTAACTGGATCCCAACAACGGAAGCTCCTTGAAGCAAAGTCGTCCTGAGCACAGAGTGCCGTTCTCCTTAGTCCCTGAGGCCAAGATGACACAGGCCAGGGCTGGGGCGTGCCGGGGCTGCATTTCCCAGGCTCACAACACCCAAGAGGAGAGGCCCATGGAGCCACAGCAGAGAATAATGCTGAGGGGGGTAGGGGCCTTGGCTCTCCCCACCCCACCTGGGAAGAAGTGAAGGAACAACAGCACCTTTAAGAGGAGGCGAGGAAGAAGTCCATTGGGTATGCTGCTTTTGGAGCCCTTTCCGACAATGAGACGGGCCTCTGGAATGGATCTTCTCCACACATAAAATGCGCAGAGCAGCTGTTTTCCTGGCTGGCTTCCCCCTGGCTGGCTGATGTCTCCTGCCTTTCCTGCATGGAGCTCACAGGGCCAAACTCAGAGACATTTTTCTTCCTGATTTCTAGCGATCTCTCAAGTGCCAGTCTGACTCTCTCTCTCCCCTCATTGCTGACATCCCTGTTTTATAGCCTTGGAGCTCACATACTCACCATGGGGACTGGTCTGAAGCCTGGGCAGAGCATTTCATTGTTGGTCCCATCACCTTCATCCGCTGGTGTCTAAAAGTAGGAGCAGAGTCACCATCATCCCTGTGCTACCAGAATAAATGTTCGAAGGTATGAGTACCACACTCCATGTTCACGGCCATGGCCTTTCCGCCTTCCCAGCTATCCTGGCATGAACTTGGAGCTCTCGGGGGTCATTTCATTTTCCCCAGCCAGATTCTTTCTAAATTTCATTCAAACTTCTTAAGGAGGCCTCTGTTCCTAAACCCGTGGTGTTCCTTTAGTGCCGAGCTGCCCAGTGTTCTCGTTCGCTCAGGTAGATCTCCTTCTGCGCAGTGAACTTGGAAGACAGGCTTCCTAACTGGCTGTGCAACTTTTGGCAAATGAATTCCTCTGAGTTCCACCCTCCTCCCTTGCAAATCCAGGTGAAGGCTGCCTATTTTGCAGGATTGTTGTGAGGGTCAAATATGATAATATATGGCAAAGCATTTTGTGCACAGTAAAGTCCTGCGCAAATGGGAGGTAATATTATTGCAACAGTTGCTGCCCAAGCCACTCACTACATTATTATTATCCGAGTCCTCCTTCTGGTACTTTAAACTCATTTCTTTTTGCTCTGTCTGGTTGGGTAATGGCTGTAGATTTCTCCCTGGGGCTCCAGCTGCACAGACAGAAGAAGGCCGAGGCAGCCATGTGTCTCCATTTCCCGATTCTCAGAACCCCCTCCAGGCCTCTGGCCCGCCCAGCTCCCTAGAGCGTGGCCCGGGCAGTCCCTGGGGGGCCATATTTTCAGGCCTATCCAGTTCCAACTGTGGAGCCTCCTCAGGCCAGGCTGGCAGGAGCCCAGCCAGCGTCTGCATGAATCATAACTGCCTATGGCCCATTATGCAGGTCAGGGTGGCCTGCCAGAGGAGGCCAGGGCCCTGACCTCACAGGTCCCTGGATTATTTATTGCCTTTGGCTTCATGGGCTCATTTGGGCCTCTGCCCAGCCCTGGGGAAATGGCTTCATCCCCCTTCGTCCCCAAGGCCTGGGTGAATTCCACCCTTCATTGTCCACCTCATAGGATTAACCGATAGAAAGAAAATAATTAAGCGCCCCAATGTGCTGTGTCCTGTAGTAGAATCTGCAAAACAACAGCCACCTATTCAAGAGGGGACTCCAGCCTTCAAGGAGCTCATAAGGGGCATGAAAATCATCGCCCAAGAGAACATGCTGGATCTTTACTGTCAACCCAGGGCAGCATACATACAGGGACACTACCAGGCAGAAGGGCCACCAGATCTGGGGCTAACTGGGGAGGTAAGAGTAATTAGCACTATTTCTCAGAGAATGCCCATTTTTCTTTCTTTTCAAACATGTGCTTTAGAGAAAATTGGAAAATGGAGAAGTCAAAAGATGAAAAAAAAAAATCACCCATAACCCCCACGTGAAGATAACCACTGTCTAACAGGTTGATATATGTCCTTCTAGACATTTTTTGATGCATATATTTATACTCATACAATTTTAATAAAAATCAAATTATTCTGGGTGTACTATTTCATAACCTACTTTTTTCACTTAATTTCCTATGTCAATAGATATATATATCTTCATTACTTTTAATGACTACTAAGTATTCTCTTGTATGAATATAAAAGAGAATGTGTAATTTTTTTTTAACAGTCCTCCACTATTGGCTATTCCAGGAATTTTCAGTTTTGTGCCCCCTTAAACAATGCTGCAGTGAACATCCTGGTACTTACCTCTTCATGGACATGTGTGGCTGTTTCTTTAGGATAAATTTCTAAAAGTAAAATTCTAAAGTCAAAAGAATTAACAGATTTCATGGCATTTACAATACTCTGTCAAATCCCCCCTTAAGTTTTGCACTAAGGTTAACTCATAACCAGCAGAAGAATGTCTAGTTTTTACATTTGGCTTTGAAGGTAGGGAGACACGTGGATTGAATAGCTATGGAGACAGATTTAGTGTGGAGGAAACAGGTAAAAAGACAGAGCGACGGGGTCCAACCAAGTCACTCCCTTTATGTGACAAATATTTATTTAACCCAGACTGGGCCAGGCAATACATGCAGCTGAGGAACAAAGACAAAAAGACCTTTGAGAAAGTCACAAGAATGGGAATTAGAAGGAATATGGGTTTGGTTAAGCACAACCTCTGCGTTGGGAAAATGGAAAGTGATGGAGAAGTGCTTGGCGGTGAGGGGCTTTGAAAACCCGGCTGAGCGGGAGGGTGAGGGCCTGGCTTTGAAGGTCCATGGAGGGATGTTCAGGGGCTAAGAGTGAGGCCTCAAGTCACAGATACCTGGAGTGCAATGGTGGTTCAGCCACCATCTGGCCATAAGACCCAAACAGGCAATTTAACCTTGAAGGTCTCATTTCCTCAACTATAATATGGGGACTATAATCGCTACCTCATTTGGCTGTTGTGAAGGTCAGATAAACTAAGCCTGTTAAGGGCTTCACATGAAGGAAGTGCTCGGTAACCATCAGCCATCATTCCTGTGTTGAAAGCAGTGGGGAGTAGATAGGTGCAGGTCTGAGAAGTTATAATGGGTCCCGGCCAACCCACATTCTCTGTGCAGCCTATGGGTTCCCTTCATGGGGACCTCATAAGGGTTGATGTGGGGTGGTCCAGCCAGTCTCTGAGAAGGCAAAAGAGCAAAAAGAAATGAAGCTGAAGAAAAAAAAATAAGGACGTCCCCACCCTAAACAACCCATGAGGTCCCGAGGTAAGGTCACTGTGTTGTGAAACGCTGCCCGTTCCCCCCTGCCACCACGGGCCTGCTGGCCAAGCCCTACAGAGGCATCTCCAGGGTCTTGCCTCAAGTTTTTCATGCAACAGGGGCTGCCAGGCATTCCTGTGAGCCTGTGATCTGCCTATTTGTCCAGTGACTACCTGTCAATCTCCCTCAGTGTCACTTTCGATAAACAACTTGGAGAGAGTGACACCTTGATGCATCAATTCCATCCAAGGTTCCACTGACAGGCCTCCTGGCTCCTGAATCAGTGGGGGTGATTCATGGCCAAATGTAAGCACTGATGGGCCCTTCCTACCTGGCTGGGCTCCCTGTCAGCCTCACACTGTCAAAGCCAACTCCAGGCTTCTCCTCAGACCAGGCTAGTTTTAACATCTCTTGGTACTTCCCCAGCAGTGGGTGAGTGTATTTGTTCATCCATCCATCCATCCATCCATCCATACACTCAGCAAATGCATGTAGGTCAAATCCAGTGTCAGTGGGAGGCACAGAGAGGAGGGAAAGTGTCTGAAGTCAGTGTCACAAGACTTAGCTTCCAGAACTGGCTCTCCATGGGTTTTCCTGTGGCTCTTAGAAAGTCACTTAAACTCTTCTATATATATATATATATATATATATATATATATATATATATATATATATATTTTAAAGCTACTCTTTTTTTTTTTAATGTTTATTTACTTTTGAGAGAGAGACAGACAGAGCGTGAGTGGAAGAGGGGCAGAGAGAGAGGGTGACGCAGAATCTGAAGCAGGCTCCAAGCTCCGAGCTGTCAGCACAGAGCCCGATGCGGGGCTCAAACCCATGAACCGTGGGATCATGACCTGAGCTGAAGTTGGATGCTTAACTGACTGAGCCACTCAGGTGCCCCCACTTAACCTCTTCTAGATGGTATTATTTCAAACCTCTCTGCTCCACGGGTAAGGCAGTACATTAAACACTCCGAGAACATTAACCTAAAGGGGGAGATCTAGAGTGTCAAGTTTACCTGTATTTATATTCATCCATTGAACAAATATTTATTGAGTATTCATTATGCACCAAGTGCTATTCTAGTGTTGGGAACCTGTCAGTGAACCAGCAGAAAGAATGCCCTGCACTCATGGGGCTTACAGTCTAATGGAAAGAGACAGAGAGTAAACGAAATAAATAGACACAACAGCATATATTCGGTAGTGGTAAGTGTGAGGGAGAAAAATAGAACACAGAAAAAGGAATGGGGGGTATTTGGGTTTAATTCTAAATGGAGTAGTCAGGCTGACCCCAAGGAGGAGGTGTCTGAACACTGAGGAGGTAGCATTTGTGTTTGGTTGGGTTTTTTAATGTTTATTTACTATTTTGAGAGAGAGAGAGAGACAGAGACAGAGAGAGACAGAGCACAAGCTGGGTAACAGCAGAGACAAGGAGACACAGAATCTGAGGAGGCTCCGGGCTCTGAGCTGTCAGCACAGAGCCCGATGCGGGGCTCCCACACAGGGACCGCGAGATCGTGATCTGAGCCGAAGTCAGATGAGGAATGACCTCACGTGTGCTGGGAATCGCAGGTTCCATGTGGCGGGCGTGGAACACCAACAGGAGAGGAGAAGGAGGTCAGCTCACACGGGGCCTCATATGAAGGGACTTTGGATTTTCTCCTGAAGGAGACAACTGGCAAGGTTTGACCAGAGGACTGAAGCCGCCTGATGTACACCGTGATCCTTCTGTTGCTGTGTTAAGAACAACGGAAACAGTAATAGCCAATACTTACGTAGCACTTTTCTTCTTAGTAGTCCCGTGTCAAGTTCTTTGTGCCTCTTAACTCAGCCAGGCTTCACAGCAACCCTAGGAGGTAGAGCCTAGTGCTGTTCCCATTTGGCAGACAGGGAGCAAAAGGTAGAGAGGGTTCTAGGTAACTTGCTGGGCCCCCGGAGCCCGGCTTTGGCTCCAGAGTCTGCGTTTCTGCCCCCGTTCTGCCACTGACCCCGGCAAGGGTGAAAGCAGAGTATTGCCTGCAGTGGTGGAGAGAACAGATCCCGGTCCGGCTGTAGGTGAAGCCAACAGGTGTCCGCTCAGACGCGGGGTGGAAGCGAAAGCGAGGAGTCACATTTGTGTTTTCTTCAACCTGAGCAACTGGACGGATAGCACTGCTTTTCACTGAGGTGGAGGAAAGGGAGGAAGGGGAGGAGCGGGAGCTGGGATGTCTAAGCGGTAGGAGATGTGAGCCTGGAGAAAACCTGGGACCAGAGGGTCTCAAGTTTGTGCTCAGTGCCATAGAGCTGGTTCAAGCCTTCAAGTCTGAGCCTCCCCCGTTCTTTGTGCTTCTAAACAGCTTTCCATTCGCAAGGGGGAAGCAAATCTACCATGACACATCATTAGTCGATCAAAGTGGAGATCAGGTGCTGGAGGAACCGTGTCCACAGCTCCTCTCCCCGCGCTTGGGTGCGGTCTGGAGCGGGATGGGGCGCAGAGGGGACAGGTGACCCAGGTAACTCTCTCCCCAACAGGTGAGGGAGAGATGGCTCTGGATGTTTACGGAATTCTGCGCGTTCTCCCTCCTCAGAGGGAGGGAGCCCCAAGACCTACTGCAGTGGAGGGGGGAGGGGGATCTGGGCTCCACAGCAACACACCCCCAGGGGCCCGGGAGAGGGGTGAGCCCGCCGTCGCGTGGCAGCCGCGGGAGCTGGAGAGAGCTGCGGTGTTTATTTGGGTGGTGAGCTGCTATTTAAAATCAGGCTTTGTTTCTGAAAATGAGACAGCTGGGGCTACATTTGGTGGATAAAGACATTTTGTTGAACTTTCAAAATGGGGTATTATTTTCCATTTACACTTATTTCACGGAGAATTGTAAGAAAATGAGATTGTAGACGTGTCTGTGATATGCAGTAATGAGTGATGGATCTTTGAAGGTAAAAATATCTCTAGGATATTCTTTTTCTTTTTCTTTTTTCTTTTTTTTTTTTTTTTCCTCTCTCCTCTCTCTTTCCTCCGGGCCTCAGGTTGGATGGGTTTAGGTTTTGTTTTGTTTTGTTTTTTTTTAATATCGAAATGGTGAGTGTCTCTTGTGGGAGTATAGAGTGTTCTCTGCCCAATGTTTGTCTTAATAAAGGTTAAAAGAAATGAAATAATATTAAAAAGGCTCTCAGGAGACAGGAGCACCAGCTGCCTCTAACTCCCTGGATTGTTGGGGAAGGAGACAGGATGGCAGGTCTGAGGGACCCACAGGGCACACTCATCCCACCAGGCCACCCACCCCAAGGCCGAAAACCTTGGGGAACAAAGGATCGAGGGAAGAGCAAGAGGGCTAGAAAAGACGAAGACAAAGGGAAGGAGAGGAAGCCAGCTCCCGAGAAGACTCTGCAGTCTCTCTCCATGGTCAAGGCCCCCTCTGTCCCTAGGGACCGGCGTTGTAAAGGGTGTGTGTCCTAGAGGAGTCCAATTCGACATCTTTCCCCCTCAATGCTCTCAACCTCCTCTTAATTGCTCTGGAAGGAAACCAAGAAAAGAGAAACTAGGAAGAAGAAAAACATTCGGCTTGATTTTCTTGGATAAGAACTTAGATAAGGAAATCCATTGGTGTTTATTGAATAAATAAATGAATTAATCATTAGCCTATCAGCCACTATATCAAAGAACCAATACTTGAATCAGGAAATGAATTAGGAAATCAGTGAATTTAGCATGAACTCAGATTTCTTAACCTCCTGCTCCTGAACACAAACCTCTTTATCTTTGTCTATTGACAAGGTATCCTAAAAAAAAGGTGGGGGGAGGGGGTTTTGTTGTTTTTTTGTTTTGTTTTGTTTTTTTTACTATCAAGGGCCTGACTCACGAAAGGTCTGCATTGAGCTAGGCCCTCATAAAAATACTGGAAAGACCCCTACCCTTTGTGCATGAATACTAGGTAGCAGAAACAAAAATTTTAAACAAGGGAAAGAAATATTTTCCAATATATTGAGTTCAAAGCCGACACTGCATAACCCAGCCACAGGGCAGGGTTAAATTTTAGAGCATTGCAACTTTTGAAGGTTCTTTCAACTGTGCTTTCCTCCTCAGTGTGTTTCAGATAAAACTACCTTCCAGCACATCACTTCTGACAGATGTCATGGGGTGTGCCCTTCTACCAGGTTGAGCTCCCCTGGGGACTTGTCTATGTCTTCTTCCTCTTGGTATTTCCCACCATCTCCAGTATCCAGGACCTTGGTGGCAACATGGCGGCCATCAGTATACATTTCTTGAATTGAATTCAACCTAGTTATGTCCAGAGCTCTCGCTTTTCTCCCAAAGACCGTGCTTCATTAAGCTACAGCAAATGTCAATCGATGGTCATTTGTAAATAGCAACTTTGTTGTTTAAGGCCAAATACCCTGGAGTCATCCTAGACTTCTCCCTGGGATATGATTCATAAATTCCACTGGCACTGGTAAACCAGCCTAAAAGACACAGCTACTTGCCAATTAACTGTTCCTAATAACTTGAGGGAGCTGAGAACTCGATACCTAAGATCCCATTAAGAGAGAGTGTCCTGCATTTTGATACGAGGGCAGTAAGAATATAAAGAACAAGAAAGGAAGAAATATTTGTCTCTGAGAGCATAATTTATATTCAACAAATTGAGAAGGGCCACCTGGGGGTCAAATAGGAGTAGGAAGCCAAAAGAAAATCCCTGGCCTGGGAAGAAAGGACGCATGAAAGCAGAAAATGAGCCAGAGGTCCTGAATGGCCCAGAGCGAGTTTTATTGGGCAGAGGATAGGGTAACATCCTTCAAGACTCCTTTTGTGTCTAACAGGGAGACAGGGAGACAGGGAGGGGGAAGAGCGGGAGACCAAGGTGGGAGAGAGAGCAACAGGCTATGTGTGAGTGACACCTAGGGTGCCCGCACTCTTTTCCCTGCCTGGAAGCAGACGACTTCCTTCCCTGACATCACACCATGTGGGGGCAGGGGGAAGAAGTTTGGCCTGAAGACTAGAGAAAATCGAGTGTCAGAGAGGGAAAGGGTCTGAGCGACCATCTTGCCCCGCCCCCCCCACCTTACAGATGAGGAGACTCATCCAGGGGAAGGGAGAGGAGCGGCCCTGCCTGACGTCACCTCGTCTTCTGCCCACCCCCACCCCCACCCAGAGGAGCAGACGGATGTTCCAACAAAGCACACTGCATCTCCGTTCGTGTTTTCATTCTCTTTCCTACTGCCTTTCAAACAAGTCCTGGATTTTGAAAATACAGTCTCCGACTCTGACAAGTCTGAACTGGAAGAATGAGGGGAGGGGCCAGGGATGAAGAGCCCTCCCCGACGTAAGGGGTCTGCCCCACCCTACGTAGAAAGGAAGCCGGAAGGCAAGCCCCGTGCAGGGTTCCCAGATACCAGCCACCTAAGGAGCACCTGGAGAGCGTGTTCATAAGACCCATAGCCTTGCCTCACTCCGGAAGACTCCAACTCCAAACATCCAGTGTGCAAATCCGTGTTTTTTAACCCGCACCTGATGTGGTCCCTATCCACTGTGTTTGGGAGCCCTGCCTTAGAAGAGAGCACCCAGGTAAACCCGGGGAACCTTGGCCTCTCACCTGGTATCCGGATGCGAGTGGCTGGCTTCTTTTGCCCATCCGTGGGTCCCCACTCACCGCTCCTGACCTCCCCAGTTGAGTCAGTGAAGACAAGAGACGAAACCAATGGATCAGGAGAGATACTGGGACTCCTCTGAAGATGCTCTGTCTATCCGAGGTATGCTTGGTTCCAATTTTAATTATTATCGGTTCTGCCCTTCAGTCCCTGAGGGAAGGCCGACCTGAAACAGCGCCATGCATGCCCCAGAGTGACTCGTCAGCCCCCGGTTCCACCTTTTGCCAGCCCGTGCAGGACATGTACCTCAGCAACTGACCCCCATTCTGGACCAGCCCTTGATTTAAGGCCACAGGGGAAGTAATTAAAGATAATTGAGGCTGCAGCTTCTAAATGAAGACATACTGCCACCCCGGTGGTAATTAATCACCTCCTCCCCCCTTCCCATCATCCCCTCTGCCTCAACCAGCATTTGGTTCAGACCAAACTGGGCCTTATATCCACACGCACAGGCAGCCTTCCGATCGCCCCGCAAACCTCGTCACGGCTGCCATGCTTTAATTACCACCGCAGCTCGTCCACAACGTTTCCCACTGAACTTTTTTTTTTTGTATGTGCACTGAATGCAACAGAAGGCACCCATGGTTTCTGACCATCTCACTTCCCCAAGTCTACTGTGGAACATTCCAAAAAAAAGATAAAAAGCAACGCTCCCCAGTTGGTAAATGTCAACCATCTAGGTTTTCGGCACCAGCCTTGGGTTTTACGTGCCCCACGCTATTCTAAGCTGATAACATAGATAACCCATCTGGTCATGGCCTGCCTTCCCTCCCAGGGTGGGCAAGGGATTACAGCTGTTTTAACGCCGGGAGGCTCAGAGTCTGTAAAGAGCCTTGTGCTCTGAACAGGGGGACAGTTATGTAAGTCCACTGAGCTCTGGCACTGCGGGGCATTGGGCTCCAAGTGGCATCTAATTACAGGGAGGCTGATGGCCACAGTTGAAGATACTGTCACAGGACCCAAGCCTCGGCCTGCTGATGTCCCGCCAGCAGTTGCACTAAAACGGAAATTAAGCGCAGTGTCATGGCCATTTAGGGCATTAGGAACGGAAGGCGCCCGGGAGCTACTTCCTGGCCCCTTGCCCACCTTATTAACAAGGTGCAAACAAGGACCAGTGCTGGGAGAGGGAAACAGCTGGAGAAAAGAGACCTTCTCTGCAGGCAGAGATATGAGGAGAGGAAGGGGGTGCACGGAGGCTGTGTCCCAAATCACCTTGGCTGAGAAGGCAATTGGCTTGATAAATGAGGAAAAATGCTCAACCTCTGGATGAAGCTGTTTAAGGAATATTTGCTAGGTTGCAAGCACTCTCCGGGTCTTGGACTTCCACTTGAACCACCCGTCCCCCAACACATGCACAGACACACCCCAGGGGGCGGGGGGGGGGGGGCTGGGGAAAGGCATGGGAACACATGAGCATTCTTCGACACCCCCTTCTCGTCAGTTGTCACTTGCTTGACACCTTCAGGCTAGTGGGTCCCTGCAAGGCTTCGCCAGCCTGCCAAGTTCTCTCCCTCTGAATCTGGGAAATCCTGGCCTTGGCCACCAGCCAGCCCTGGATAGAGGGCTGTTTGCTAAATAAAGACCACAGGTCCCAGCGCTGGAGGATCCACTGAGAGCTTACCTGCCACCCCCCACCCCCCCCACACACACACCCTGCTTTCCTCTCCTCGGTCATCCTGACCTTTGTTTCTGGGCATTATCCCTGCCAAATGACCGAAAGTCTCCTCCTAGAAAATGTAAAGCCAAGACCAGGTCTGAGCAAGGCAGCAAAGAGAATGAATACCATGGCCTCTTCTTCATGTCAACACCACTGAAACACCCCCATGTACTTCAGGGGGGCTTTTACTCACCTCCAGCCAAACCAAGCTGGGGGTGGCAGGATCCCAGGAATCCCGAAACAGCCAGCCCACACCTTCCATTCACTGCCCTGCTTTCTTTTTTCTTTGCCAACAGCTGTAGCAGAGGTGAACTGGGACATGGGAAACACCAGCTCCCTTCGGATAGGGGGGAAAAAATTAAAAAGCCCGTTTTTCTGTCCTGTCAGGTCTGTTTAAGTATTTAATGAGGTGAGATAGTACCAATAAATTTAACATGGCACAATAACTCTGATGATGTGGGCCACAGACTAATAAGCTTCTATCCCAGGGACAGAAGAGTGATCTTGCCTTCGCTAGATCTTATCGGGTTTGATTGCTTTGTTCAGATATTAAAAAGGTTGAGCAAGGACTTTCGGGCACTGCCACAAATCTATGCGCAGCCTACCGGCCAAGATAGATTGAAGCTAGGCCTCGGAATACAAGGCTGTTTATTTTAATTGACAATTGAGAGGGTGGAATAGGTGGAGGGTGGGTGGGAGCCACTGGGCGGGGGGCAGGGGGGGCGGGGACCAGGTGGCTGGATTGTGTGTGGGTTTTCTCTTTCTCTTCAAAGCCTGTGGCAAAGCTTCAAACCTGAGGGTCTATCCAATTGAGTGTCTGCTGCTGGGGCTTCAAAGGGTCTCTTCCCCACTTGTCTTGAGCAAGGAGACAGGCCACTGACCCGTGTGTCACCAGTGATTTTTGTCCTTGCCTTCCATGGGGTGAGGGTCGCCGCAGACTATTTGTGTCCAGCCCAGGATGTTGCTCCCATCTGCACTGAGTCTGTCCTCTCCTCCTGTAGATTTATGGGGCTCGTCGCTCAAGCTCTCTGAGGTCAGAGACCACATGCTCCACTTCTAATTCCCCCAAAGCATGCAACCAGGATCAGAACTCCTAAAGTGTGGTATGCACACTTGGGGGGTAAGCGCGATAATTTTACACTTGGCATGTGAGCAAACATTTCTAGGTTAACATTTACACGTTAATATGAATGTGCATTGTGTGTCTTACGAAAGATAGAATGGATACGTCACACGTCTTTCACAGATATTATTACTTGGGATGAGGCGAACGTAGACTATACGTTTTAAAAGTGGGTCATGTTCAGGTAAATTATTAAATAAATTATAGTGCAGGGAGTATCCAAATGAGTAAAGTTGGGGACGCACTGCATCATGAGCTGACATCAGTTAATTGAGTAGTTGGTTGGGGGTGGGGGGGCTTTGCGATTGATAGATTTTTCTTCCCTCTAAGATTTTATTATGAAAATTTTCAAACCTAGCAGAAGAGCTGACAGAATTACATCGTGAACACCCATATACCCACCACTTAGACACTACAATTAACATTTTGCTGTTTTTTCGTCATATACCTGTCTGTCTAGCCGCCTCTTGTATCTTCCATCAATCTAGCGGATGTTTCTGGATGCATTTCAAAGTAAATTGCAGTCATCAGTGCACTTCACCCTTAAACACCTCAGCATGTATATCGTTAGAGTTCAATATTTGTTTATGGTTCTTTTCTGACGAAGTAAAATTTACCTACCACTAAATGCACAAATCTTAAGTGCATAATTCCATGAGTTTTGGTAAATGCATACACCTGTCTAGCCCAAAACCCTATCTGAACAGAACATAACCATCACCCCAGAAAGTTTCCTCATGCCCCTCCCAATGAAGCCCCCACCCATCCTACCACTGTTATGCTCTTTTCATTGTCTTTTTAAATTAATTAATAAATTTATTTATTTTTTTTAAATTTAAATCCCAGTTAGTTAGCATACAGTGCAACAATGATTTCAGGAGTAGATTCCTTAATGCCCCTTACCCTTTTAGCCCAACCCCCTCCCACAATCCCTCCAGTAGCCATCTGTTTGTTCTCCAAAGTTAAGAGTCTCTTATGTTTTGTCCCCCTTCCTGTTTTTATATTATTTTTGCTTCCCTTCCCATGTGTTCATCTGTTCTGTGTCTTAAAGTCCTCATATGAGTGAAGTCATATGATATTTGTCTTTCTCTGACTGACTAATTTAGCTTAGCATAATACCCTCTCGTTCTATCCATGTAGTTGCAAATGGCAAGATTTCATTCTTCTTGATTGCTGAGTAATACCCCATTGTGTATATATACCACATCTTGTTTATCCATTCATCCATAGAAGGACATTTGGGCCTTTTCCATACTTTGGCTATTGTTGATAGTGTTGCTATAAAACATGTGGGTGCATGTGTCCCTTCGAAACAGCATACCTGTGTCCCTTAGGATAAATACCTAGTAGTGCAATTGCTGGGTCGTAGGGTACTTCTATTTTTGATTTTTTTGAGGAACCTCCATACTGTTTTCCAGAGTGGCTGCACCAGTTTGCATTCCCACCAGCAGTGCAAAAGAGATCCTCTTTCTCTGCATCCTTGCCAACATCTGCTGTTGCCTGAGTTGTTAATGTTAGCCATTCTGAAAGGTATGAGGTTGTATCTCATTATGGTTTTGATTTGTATAACCCTGATGATGAGTGATGTTGAGCATGTTTTCATGTGTCAGTTGGCCATCTGGATGTCTTCTTTGGAAAAGCATCTATTCATGTCTTTTGCCCATTTCTTCACTGGATTATTTGTTTTTTTGGGTGTTGGGTTTGATAAGTTCTTTATAGATTCTGGATACTAACCCTTTATCTGATATGTCATTTGCAAATATCATCTCCCATTCTGTCAGTTTTCTTTTAGTTTTGCTGATTGTTTCCTTCGCCGTGCAGAAGCTTTTTATTTTGATGAGTTCATTAGTTCAATTTTGCTTTTGTTTCCCTTGCCTCCAGAGACATGTTGAGTAAGAAGTTGCTGTGGCCAAGGTCAAAGAGGTTGTAGCCTGCTTTCTCCTCTAGGATTTTGATGGCTTCCTGTCTTACATTTAGGTCTTTCATCCATTTCGAGTTTCTTTTTGTGTATGGTGTAAGAAAGTGGTCTGGGTTCATTCTTCTGTATGTCGCTGTCCAGTTTTCCCAGCACCACTTGTTGAAGAGACTGTCTTTATTCCATTGGATATTCTTTTCTGCTTTGTTAAAGATTAATTGGCCATACGTTTGTGGGTCCATTTCTGGGTTCTCTGTTCCATTGATCTGAGTGTCTGTTTTTGTGCCAGTACCATACTCTCTTGATGATTACAGCTTTGTAGTATAGCTTGAAGTCTGGGATTGTGATGCCTCCTGCTTTTGTTTTCTTTTTCAAGATTGCTTTGGCTATTTTGGGTCTTTTCTGGTTCCATACAAATTTTAGGATTGTTTGTTCTAGCTCTGTGAAGAATGCTGGTGTTATCCCTATCAAAATAACATAGGGATTGCATTGAATATGTAGATTGCTTTGCGTTGAATATATAGTATTGACATTTTAACACTATTTGTTCTTCCTATCCATGAACATGGAATATTTTTCCATGTTTTTGTGTCTTCTTCATTTTCTTTCATAAGCTTTCTATAATTTTCAGTATATAGATTTATCACCTCTTTGGTTAGACTTATTCCTAGGTATTTTATGTTTTTTGATGCAATTGTCAATGATATCAATTCCTTGATTGCTCTTTCTGTTACTTCATTGTTGGTGTATAGGAATGCAACGGATTTCTGTGTGTTGATTTAATATCCTGCCACTTTGCTGAACTCATGGAACAGTTCTAGCAGTTTTTTGGTAGAATATTTTGGGTTTTCCACATAGAGTATCATGTCATCTGCGAAGAGTGAAAGTTTGACCTCCTCCTGGCTGATTTGGATGCCTTTTATTTCTTTGTTTTGTCTGATTGCTGAGGCTAAGATTTCCAATTCTGTGTTGAATAACAGTGGCGAGAGTGGACATCCCTGTCTTGTTCCTGACCTTAGGGGGAAAGCTCTCAGTTTTTCCCCATTGAGGATGATATTAGTGTTGGGTCGTTCATATATGGCTTTTATGATCTCGAGGTATGATCCTTCTATCCCTACTTTCTTGAGGGTTTTTATCAAGAAAGGATGCTATATTGTGTCCAATGCTTTCTCTGCATCTATCGAGAGGTTCATGTGGTTATTGTCCTTTCTTTATTGATGTGATGAATCACATTGATTGTTTTGCGGATATTGAACCAGCCCTGCATCCCAGGTATAGATCTGACTGACTTGGTCGTGGTGAATAATTTTTTTAATGTATTGTTGGATCCAGTTGGCTAGTATCTTGTTGAGGTTTTTGCATCTGTGTTCATCAGGGAAATTGGTCTATGGTTCTCCTTTTTAGTGGGGTCTCTGTCTGGTTTTGGAATGAAGGTAATGCTGGCTTCATAGAAAGAGTTTGGGAGTTTTCCTTCCATTTCTATTTTTTGGAACAGCCTCAAGAGAATTGGTGTTAACTCTTCCTTAAATATTTGGTAGAATTCCCCTGGAAAGCCATCTGGCCCTGGACTCGGTTTTTGGGAGATTTTGGATTACTAATTCGATTTCCTTACAGTTTATGGGTCTGTTCAAGTTTTCTATTTCTTCCTGTTTCAGTTATGGTAGTATATATGTTTCTAGGAATTTTTCCATTTCTTCCAGATTGCCCATTTATTGGTGTATAATTGCTCACAATATTCTCTTATTACTGTTTTTATTTCTTCAGTGTTGGTTGTGATCTGTCCTCTTTAATTCTTGATTTTATTTCTTTGGGTCCTTTCCCTTTTCTTTTTGATCCAACTGGCTAGGGGTTTATCAATTTTGTTAATTCTTTCAAAGAACTGGCTTCTGGTTTCATTGATCTGTTCTACTTTTGTTTGTTTGTTTTGATAGCATTGATTTCTGATCAAATCTTTATTATTTCCTGTATTCTGCTGGTTTGGGTTTTATTTTTTATTCTTTTCCAGCTCTTTAAGGTGTAAGGTTAGGTTGTGTATCTGAGACCTTTCTTCCTTCTTTAGGAAAGCCTGGAATGCTATATACTTTCATGACTGCCTTTCTGTGTCCCAGAAGTTTTGGGTTGTGGTGTTATCGTTTTGGGTTGTGGTGTTATCATTTTCATTGGCTTCCATGTACTCTTTAATTTCTTCTTTTTTTTAAAAATTTTTTTTTAATGTTTATTTATTTTTGAGACAGAGACAGAGCATGAACGGGGGAGGGTCAGAGAGAGGGAGACACAGAATCTGAAACAGGCTCCAGGCTCTGAGCTGTCAGCACAGAGCAGGACATGGGGCTCGAACTCACGGACTGCGAGATCATGACCTGAGCCGAAGTCGGCCGCCTAACCAACTGAGCCACCCAGGCGCCCCTTTAATTTCTTCTTTAACTTCTTGGTTAGCCCATTCATTCTTTAGTGGGATGTTCTTAGTCTTCAAGTATTTGTTACCTTTCCAAAATTTTTCTTGTGGTTGCTTTCAAGTTTCATAGCATTGTGGTCTGAAAATATGCACGGTACGGTCTTGATCTTTTTGTATTTGTTGAGGGCTGATTTGTGTCCCAGTATGTGATCTGTTCTGGAGAACATTCCATGTGCACTGGAAAAGAATGTATATTCCACTGCTTTAGGATGAAGTGTTATGACTCTATCTGTTAAGTCCATCTGGTCCAGTGTGTCACTTAAAGCCAGTTTCCTTATTGATTTTCCATTTAGTTGATGTGCCCATTGCTGTGAGTGGGATGTTGAAGTCCCCTACTCTTATGGTATTATTATCAATGAGTTTCTTTATGTTTGTGATTAATTGATTTATATATTTGGGTATGATCACATTTGGAGCATAAATGTTTACAATTGTTAGGTCTTCTTGGTGGATAGACCCTTTAATTATGATATAATGCCCTTCTTCATCTCTTGATATAGTCTTTCTTTTAAAGTCTAGATTGTCTGATATAAGTATGGCTACTCCAGCTTTCTTTTATCGACCATTAGCACGATAGATGGTTCTCCATTGCCTTACTGTCAATCTGAAGGTGTCTTTAGGTCTAAAGTGGGTCTCTTGTAAACAGCATATAGATGGATCTTGTTTTCTTATCCATTCTGTTACCCTATGTCTTTTGATTGGAGCATTGAGTCCATTGACGTTTAGAGTAAGTACTGAAAGATATGAATTTATTGCCATTATGTTGCTTGTAGAGTTGGAGTTTCTGGTGATGTTGCCTGGTCTTTTCTAGTCTTTGTTGCTTTTGGTCTTTACTTATTTATTTATTTCGTCTTTTCTCTCCCTCAGAGAGTCCCCCTTAAAATGTCTTGCAGGGCTGGTTTAGTGATCACAAACTCCTTTAATTTTTGTTTGTCTGGGAAACTTTTAATCTCTCCTTCTATTTTGAATGACAGCCTTGCTGTATAAAGAATTCTTGGCCCATATTTTTGTGATTCAGCACATTGAATATATCCTGCCACTCCTTTCTGGCCTGCTAAGTTTCTGTGGATAGGTCTGCTGCAAACCTGATTTGTCTTCCCTTATAGGTAAAGGACTTTTTTTTTCCCCTTGCTGCTTTCATGATTCTCTCCTTGCCTGAGTATTTTGTGAATTTGACCATGATATGCCTTGTTGATGGCCGATCTTTGTTGAATGTTATGGGAGTCCTCTGTGCTTCCTGGATTTTGATGTCTGTGCCTTTCCCCAGGTTAAGAAAGTTTTCTGCTATGATTTGCTGACATAACCCTTCTACCCCTATTTCTCTCTCTTCCTCTTCTGGGACCCCTATGATTCTGATGTTCCTTTTTAATGAGTCACTGATTTCTCTAATTCTTAAATCGTGCTCTTTTGCCTTAACCTCCCTCTTTTTTTCCTGCTTCATTATTCTCCATAAGTTTGTCCTCTATACTGCTGATTCTGTGTTCTGCCTCATCCATCCTTGCAGCCATGGAATCCATTTGAGATTGCAGCTCAGTTATATCACTTTTTATTTCATCTTGACTAGCTTTTGCTTCTTTTGTCTCCGCAGAAAAGGATTCCAATCTATTTTCAGCTCCAGCTAGTATTCTTATTATCCTGATTCTAAATTGTGGTTCAGACATCTTGCTTATATCTGTGTTGGTTAAATCCTTGGCTGTCATTTCTTCCTGCTCTTTCTTTCGGGGTGAATTACTTTTTTTCATCATTTTGAAGGGAGAAAAGGAATTAATGATGTAAAAAGTTAAAATTAAAAAAATTAAAATTAAAAAATTAAAAGCAAACACACACGCACAAATCCACACAAATCGAATAAATGATGCTAGATCCTAGGTGTGTTTTAGTCTGGGTGTTGAAAGGGGCTTCATAGGTTAGAGAAAAAAGGGGAAAAAGGAAAAAAAAGGGAAACTTTTGAAAATTTGAAAAAATGAATACAATGAAATAGAATAAAATGAAATGATGGAGGTCAAATAGAATTTGAAAATTTTACAAAACAGTAAAAAATGTAGTAGAAAAAAATTAAAGAAAAATGTTTTTTTTTTTTTAATTTTTTTTTTCAACGTTTATTTATTTTTGGGACAGAGAGAGACAGAGCTTGAACGGGGGAGGGGCAGAGAGAGAGGGAGACACAGAATCGGAAACAGGCTCCAGGCTCCGAGCCATCAGCCCAGAGCCTGATGCGGGGCTCGAACTCCCGGATGGCGAGATTGTGACCTGGCTGAAGTCGGACGCTTAACCGACTGCGCCACCCAGGCGCCCCAAGAAAAATGTTTTAATAAAAATCTAAAATAATAATGAATTTTTCTCTTTCTGTAATCAAGAAAAA
The DNA here is from genome assembly GCF_018350175.1 of Felis catus. NCBI lineage: Eukaryota > Metazoa > Chordata > Mammalia > Carnivora > Felidae > Felis > Felis catus. The sequence goes on along the minus strand of NC_058377.1, from coordinate 13,540,907 downwards.
GAAAAGAAAAAGAAAAAAAAAGAAAATTGAATAAATGGACCAGCAAGCAGACTGAAATATGATTGAAATTATATTGTTTTCCCCTAGAAGTCAACCTATGAAGCAGTTTATAGTCTGTCAACTAACCAGGCAGAGAGACTTGTGCTCCTGAAGATCGAGGTTGGCCCGTTTGGGCGGGGCTTATTGTCATGGTTCCGTCCTCCACTAGATGGCGCTACTCAGCTTACAGGGGTACATTGTTGTGGTGCTGGTAGGTGCGTATGCGCATGCGCAGGAATGTTGAAAATGGTGTCACCCAGCTACCCGGTCTCTGGTATCTGAATTCTGTTCTCTCCGATCAGCAGTTGCACACCCGTCCTTTGTCTCCAGCTTCCATCCACTCCCCGCTTTTATACTGTCCGCGACCAAGCCGTCAGGTTGCCAGGCGGCTCCTGCCTCCTGAGTTTTATCTCAGATGCGGCTGTGTTTCCAACCCCTCGCTTCTGAGGGACTGCGGCTTTGACCCGTTGTGCCCCTCTGCTGGAGGGTCTCATCGAGCTCTGGCCGGGTGCTGGCCGCACCCGGGATCGTTTACAGGCCTGCACTGCTGCTGCTGCCGCCCAGAGACTGCGGCCGGTGCCAGCCCCCCCCAGAAAAAGTTGACGCGATCGTATAGCAGCATCACTTCAGGGTTTCTGGAAAATCACAACACCCATCTGGCACAAGCCTTCACCCACAACGACCTTGTTCCAGCACCAACGAATGTGGTTGTTCTCCAGGATCCAGTGGACCTTTGCCTGTGGGGAGTCCTCCCAGCAGGGGAACTACCTGTCTCCATGTGGCCCGAACACGCCCGGACTTCACTCTTCTCCTGGGGATTCGCCCGTCTCACCAGAGCACCACCAGGTATGGAGCCGCGGCGTTTCAGACTCTGCACTCCCCCTGTTTATAGAGTCTTGACGGAATTTAAACCCTCTCCTTTCTCCCTTTTTAGTTCAGTCCCTGCAGCTCTTTCTACTTTTCCACTTTCTCTCCAGTTGCTTTTGCGGGGGTGCTTTTCCCATGTTCTCCCCGCCATCCCGTCCTCTCTCAGCAAACAGAAACAGCTCCCTGCCCTCTGTGGCTTCTGTTCTCCCCCAATTCACCTCTCCGTGCCATGTGTCTGCTGGCGTCTGTGGTTCAGGTTGTGCAGATTGTTGTGTTAATCCTCGGATCAGTTTTCTAGGTGTGCAGGGTGGTTTAGTGTTGATCTGGCTGTATTTCATGGATGCAAGACACAAAAAAACCTTCCATGCTGCTTAACCCTCTTGGCTCCTTGCTTTTCATTGTGTATTAGTTTTGCCTATTAAAGCAGTTTATATGGGGGCACCTGGGTGGCTCAGGCAGTGAAGTGTCCAACTTTGGCTCACGTCATGATCTCACTGTTCATGGGTTTGAGCCCCACGTCAGGTTCTGCACTGACAGCACAGAGCCCGGAGCCTGCTTCAGATTCTGTGTCTCCCTTTCTCTCAGCCCCTAACCTGCTCGCACTCTGTCTGTCTGTCTGTCTGTCTGTCTCTCTCTCTCTCTCTCAAAACTAAATAAACACTAAAAATATATATTTTTTAATTCATATGGATGGAATAACACACAGTGTATTCTTGTGGAAGGTTTCTTTCACAATGTAAGGCAAGGTATTTTTGAGATTCATCCGTGTTGATGGATGTATCAGTAATTGGTTCCTTTTCATTGCTGGGTCGTCTCCTCCCGATGTATCCACCCTCCTGTTGATGGACATCTGGGCTTGCTCTGTCTCCAGCTTGGGGGCTATAATCAATAACGGTGCTATGAATGTTCTTCTACAAGTCTCTGTAGATATACATTTTTATTTCTTGTGGATAGATAACTAGGAGTTGCATTGCTGGTCATAAGGTTAGCGTAGGTTTAATTTTAGAGAAAAAAAAAAAAAACCCTGCAAACTCTTTTTTTCCACGTGGTTGTATGCTGCCACCATCAATGTGTGGGAATTAGAGTTGCTTCTCATCTTTGATGACCTGTGATGTTGGTCTTTCTAATTTTAGACATTCCAGTGGGTGTAGTGGCATCTCATTGCTGACCTTTTTTTATCCATGTGCTTATTGGCCTTTTGTAAATTGTTTTTAGTCAAGTATCTGTTCAAGTCTTTTGCCCATTTTTTTGATTATGTTGTTTGTCTTTTCATTGTTGACTTGTAGCAGTTCTTTATATATCTGGAATACTCGTTTTTTTGTCAGATATATTTTGCAAATATTTCCTCTCAGTCTGTGGTTTGCATATTTGTTTTCTAAATAGTGTCTTTTGGTGAGCAACAGTTTTCTATTTTGATAAAATCTAATTTAAATTTTTTTTGTTTTATGGCTGTTCCTGTCTGTATCCTGAGATAACTTTACCTACTCCCAAGTCATGAAGATTTTTTTTTTTTAACGTTTATTTATTATTGAAAGACAGAGAGAGACAGAGCGTGAGCAGGGGAGGGGCAGAGAGAGAGGGAGACACAGAATCGGAAGCAGGCTCTAGGCTCTGAGCTGTCAGCAGCCCGACACGCGGCTCGAACTCACAAACCGTGACACAATGACCTGAGCCGAAGTTGGACGCTTAACCGACTGAGCTACTGAGGCGCCCCAAGTCATGAAGATTTCTGAAGTTTTTTTCTAGAAGCTTTACAGTGTTAACTTTTACATTCAGGTCTATGATCTAGCTTGAATTAATTTCGGTATGTGGTATGAGGCAATGGTCAGGGTAAACTTTTTTCATATCAATAACCAGTTGTTTCAGTAAATATTATTGAAAGACTTTCTTTTCTGTTAGATGGCTTTTGTACTTCTGTCAAAAATCAAATGACTACATAAGTGTAGTTCTGTTTCTGGGCTCTCTGTTCTGCTCCATGGATTGATGGCTTTTTTAAGAACAAATTCTTAGAATGTCAGAGCCAGAAGGAAACCCTGTAATTCTTTGATCTATTGGTTTGTAAATTTTCTTGGATCCCAGACCCCATTAATAATCTGATGAATATTTTGGATTATCTCTAAAGAAATTGCACATAGATAGGAAAGTTTGTATATAATTTTAGGGGGCTCTTTGTCTTTTGACAAAAGAGGAAGTTGAGGCCCAGAGATGTAATTTCAAAAGGCTGCAGAGTTGAGCCAGTGACAGAGCTCAGGCTAGAACACAGAGCCTTTAACTGCTATATTGCCCCCCTCAAAAATGAGTAAGTCATCGTCTCTATTATCCAAGAGCTGACGTTATAGTGGGGAAGCCATACAGTTCACAACTATAATAGAAAGCATTGTCAGACAAGAACCAAACTAGAAGTATGTGCCTCTGGAATATGGAGAGCCTGGGTAGTCAGGGAAGGCTCTGTGGAAAAGGAGGCATTTGAGCTGGACCAGTGAGATATGGAGGGAGGATTCTCTGGTCCGGAGTATTCCAGGATGAGCAAAGCTCTGGAGTGGAAAGGATGAAGTTCCTCAAAACTAAAATCGTGTCTGTGTAGGTATGAAGCAATAGACATCAACATATTAATAAAGGTATTTTGATGGTCATAATAATACTGCTCACATTCCTGCTGATGAAAGAAGAGTCAGCGGCTGGGGAGGACTTCCTCTAGGCTGGTACTGTTTTTACATTCCGTCCCTGAAGCTATCACTATTATGGATTGAAAACTCTGTATTTCTGAGTGTCGTTAGCAAAGCAGGCTGAACCTTCCTTGTAGTAAAAAAGGGGGAAGTAGGGAAAGGAAGAAGTTGAGCAGAAAGCAGTCCTAGGTTGGCATCAGCAGCCCCCAAACTGGAACCTGTTTCTAAAATTTACTAATTGTGTGACCTTACATAAATCAAGGAGCCCTTCTGACCTCCCGTTTCCTCATTTGGAAAATGGGCCTGATCATAACAGCGGCCACACTGTGTTCTTGCAGTGTGCCAGGGATATAAAATATGTGGGAGCACGTCACCCTGGGCAGAGAACTGTGCAAAAGGGGAGAGTCTTCATTGTTGTAAAGAATTGCCTTGGGCCTCAGCTCTAGGAGCCCAGATTACTGGTACTGAGCAGTGACTCAGGGAGTGGTGGGTGCCAGGGGAATCACGGGTACCACACTCAGAGCCATTCCGTGAACAATGCCTTCCCTCCCCAGAGGCTAAGAGTTAGGTGGAAACTCCAACTTTATAACATTGGTAGGCTTCATGTGTGATGTTTCCGTTCAAGGCCATCCTTGAAGTTTATTTAACTGTATCTCTACTGTGTCTTAGATTGTTCCTCTTTCTCTAAGCACACTGCTGACAACGAAAACAGGGGAGTCCCTCTGTCTGTAGTCCCCTAATCACATGTGTGCCAAGATGAGAGAGCTAGAACATGCCAGAAGCTCCACCCCATCATAGTTCCATTTGGTCGGGTGCCCAAAGCAAATCCCAGTATGGAACCTGGCCTGCTCTGACCATGACAAAGAGAAGACTGGTCTGAATAGTTCATTGACTCGGGATGTTTTGCCCTGAACACAAAACAAAACGAAAACGAAAACAAAAACCTAAGAGTGGCTTAATAGATGTTGGTTGATGACCAGATGTTCACTAAATCCACTGAGAATAAAAAAGACAGCACTTAAGATTCAGCTTGGGGGAATCTCAATTAGGAAGTAAGAGGAATTTCTTAACAGTAAGGAGTATTAAATATCTCTGACTAATGAGGGGTGATGGAGTCTTTCTTTGAGTGTAGGGTCCCTATTCAGTTGTTTACCCATCTCTATATTTAGCCCCTCACCTCACTCATTCTTTCGGCAATCATGTATTAGCCAAGCACTGCGCCCAATACTAGAAATACAAATAAGAGTGGAAATAATTTCTGTCCTTGAGACTCTCTCCCTGGAATCTTTTTGCAAGATGTAAAATTTCTCTGAAAGGTATACAACAGCTCATAACACCTTAATGGAAATGCATTTTTACGTTTCTCAGGTTATCAGACTTGGTGTCTACTGCAGGGGATGGTGGAGGCTGAAGAGAACGGGAGGGACCTTTTTATGGTTTGGGATTCCGTTGGTTTCCTCTTGCAGCTCTAACAAATTGCCACAAACTTAGTGGCTTAAAACAACACATATTTATTCTCTTGCTGTCCTGAAGGCCAGAAGTCTGAAATCAGTTTCATTGGGCTGAAGTCAAGATGTGAGCAGGACTGGCTCCTTTCGTCAGGTCTGAGGGGAGAATCCTTTTCCCTGACATTTTCAGATTCCAGTGGCTGCCCGTGTGGCCTGTGGCTTCTTCCTCTGTGTTGAAAGCTCATCATTTCAATTCTTCTGTCCTGCCTCTGATTTGGACTCCTCTTGCTTCCCTCCTATGAGGAGTATTGTGATTACATTGAGCCCATGAATCTAATCCAAGATAATCTCTCCATCTCAAAATCCTTAATTTAATCACATCTGCAGAGTCCCTTTTGCCATATAAGCTAACATTCACATGTCCCAGGGATTAGAACATGGTCATATTGTTGGGGGTGGGGGAGTGCAGGGGGTGCTATTATTGAGGCTTCTACAAGGACAAAAATACTAATGTAGCAACTTGGCCTTTGTATCCAGGATTACCCCTGCCATCATACATTGCTGAGGTCAGTATGGGCCATGGGATAGCATCTTGGCCAATGTCACAACCAGCTGATGCTGACAGAGCCACTGGTACCTTGTGATATGGCCAGCCCTGTCAGGGAATGTAAGAAGATAATGTACTGGCTAAAGGCAAGATAATGGACAAAATAACTCTTTCATATCCATTCCACTGCTATAATAATGGCTAACCCTTCTTAAGAATTTATTATGTACCAAGTACAATGATAATTATCCTTTAAAGTCATTTATCCAAGTAATCTATGTACATAATTACAAATATATATATATATCATTATATGTAGTGATATCATGATATATATAATATATATATTATATATATATCACTATATATATATATGTCACTATATATATATCACTGGAAGACTCAATGATACAATAACAGTCTTCTGATCTATTCCTTCTCACCCCCTCTGTCCCATAGAGGCAACCTCTCTCACTCTTAGTAGTTTCTACTGGCATTTATCTCCAGCTTTTAAACAACATATTTATATTGCTATTTCTTGACTTATCCATTTTAGACAGTTCCTAGCTACTAAATTCCTTTTATTGCAGGTGAGGCGTTTGCTCTCTAATATTCCATCACCTTCTTGCTACTATCTCCCCCCTATCCTTCTTTTATAATTATATCACAATTTGGGGTTAAATTAATACTCTGTGTTTATACTTTTATGACTACATAAGTATTATTCACTGCTGAGACAGGCAGTTTGCCATAATTATGTGTCATTTCTCATACATTGTTTTTCCTGGAGTTTGTAATTGCCTGATTTTTTTTTAATTTGGTGTTTTGTGTGAACCACTTTCTCTTTTCTCTACCCAAATGCTCCAACTGATTGATCACCTAGCAATAATTTTCAAAACATTTATATCCAACCGTGTACATCGTTGTAAAAAATAAATAGCACTTTAAGACTCAATCAGACAGTTGATTCCTTTTTTCCCCACAGTCCTCCATTCTCCCATTTCAGTCTGGACCTTTCCTCTTGAGCTAAGGACAGGACTCTTTCTCTAGGACTTTGCTTTTGCCATTTTCCTGCCCTAGATACCCAAAGGCCCTTCCTCAGATGAGTGAGTTTGAGCTCAACTTTGTCTGCATCAAAAAACTCATTCCCTTATCTACCATTTTATATAGCTTTTAAGAAGTCAAGTATTCTAAAGAGTGGCTGCAGTGTTTAAGCAGGAGGTAGATGCCACATGGGTGTAGTTACCATTGGCGGTTGCATCGTTTTTGAACTGTACACTTGCAAACACTTTCAAAACAGACAATGGTTCTCCAAGTGTTGGTATTTGCTCTTCACACCTGGAATAAACAGCATGCAAACAGAGATTTTTTTTTTCCTTAACCTCGCAGACATTTCCATGTGAGTTTGTTGCCACTTTGGGAATCCTTCTTTCCTACTGTAAGGCTTTGTTCAGAAGCAACATCTGGTGTCTGTGGGTTTTTTTTTTTTTTCTCCCTGATTTATTTATTTTCTCTACCTTTCCCTCGAGGTCTGGAAAGATTTCCATTGGGCATATAGACTGCCCAACCGCAGGGTTAATGTAGCTTCTATCTGAACCACACACCCTTCTGCCCACCCACCCCCACACCCTGTTCTCTCCCTCTCTCTCTCTCTGTCTCTCAAATACACACACACACACACACACACACACACACACACACACACACAGACTCCCCGAGCACTTGGACGCAACCCTATTGAAGACAAGAGAAGGGTCTGATCAGTGTCAAAAGTTGTGAGTCCTACTCACCTGTCTGGACTGGAATCATGAGGGTGAGGGGCACAGGAGGGGAGAAATGGGGAGAAATGAGGGGATTAGAAGCTACCCCACATTTTCCTCAATGCCATTTTGTACCTTCTCTTCTCCATGCTCCCAATTTCTGCTCAAGCAGAGACATATACCACGGAGAAGCCAAAAATTACCATCAGATTCTATCAACTACCTAGGTGAAACCAGAGAATCCACAAAGGGCATAAATCCTTTCAGAAGCAAAGCCCTACAGATGCAATGCCACTGAAGTGGTCCTGCAGCATAGCTCTCTCTTCTACTTTCTCCCTTGCTCTGTTTTCCCTTTTCTTCTCCCTCCATTTTTCTCTCACTCCCTCCCCTTGTTTTTCTCTAGTGCTCCTTCTTTAAAAAAAAAAAAAAAGAAAGAAAGAAAAAGAAAAAAAAATGAAACAAACCAGCCACCCTCTTGTTTATCTGTTTGTGCTCTGTGCACGGAGCTCGGGGACCTCCCCAGAATAGTTTATTATGGCTTTTCTGTTTAGCTCGACTGCAGTATAGCAGAGGTAATACAATCATGTCTCAGCTCCATATGGTCTCGGAGGCTGACAAGCAGAACAACCCCTGCTTTGTTTGTGTTTTACTTACGGTATTATGTGAGCCACGTGGGGCTGCTGTGCTAGGTTCCTCCCGCAGGACAGATCAGAGAAGGAGCCAGGCTCCATGTCGTCTCTCCCCAACCCCTTCCACTAACACACACACACACACACACACACACACACACACACACACACATACGCACATTCTGCAACAGCCCAGGGCATGGTGCAGGTGAGGGGGTGATGATCAAGCCCAGAGCTTATCAGGGAGGCGCACTGGGATGGCCAGGTTGTTGGGGCAAGAAGAGGAAGGTGAAGCAAAATTCATTGAAAGTATGCACATATTTTCCTATGTGTGTAATGCTCATACAACTCTTTGGAATATGTATCTTTGCCCCATGCTCTCTCAGAGAAAATGGAGGGCAGTAATCCCACTTGGCCCTTTTTCTATTGAGTGGTAGTCCTGGAACCAAACCTTTGTCTGAACTCCAAAGGCATTCAGTCTACTACAATGTCTCTGTCTACAACAGGTGGGTGGCTGGGGTTCTTAAGAACTCTTCTCTTCTCTTCTCAGCAAAGAGCCTATTTCTACTGGCAGTGATGCAGGGTCAGTCATCACCCTCCTCAACTTGAAACAGAACATGGTAATGTAAGGTCACAAGGGCTTAACATCATCTTCAGACACACTCCAAGCAGCCATGGGCCTCTAGCCTTTGGAGCCAGTGGGGTACCATATCTCAAAAGCATTTTGAAGATGGTGAGATTTCAGGACAGCATACTTACAAGGTGGTGTTGTCATTGCTGCCGTGACAATCAGATTTTACCTAAAAATGGAGAGAGAATGACTCAGTGGGAAGGAGTTAAGAAAATATTAGAGATAGAACAATGGAAGAGCCAAGCCACAAATAATTACTGGGTATCTTCAAGGTGCTAGGTTGTGGACAGGTCCACTAGGTATACAGTTTAGAATTTTTTTTTTTTTAACAAAAAAGAACCAATGACAGGTACTGGAGTTCCACAATTTTGGCATCTAAACCATATGAAATAATAATGCTAGCTAATATTTTTCCATGTCCTCTATAAGCAGACTCTGTTCTGAGTGTTATTCATTCACTATCTCATCGAAGCCTTACAATTACCCATGAAGTAGATGCTATTATTAATAGTACCTGGCACACAGAGGTGACCAATAAATATTTGTTGAATGAATCATCATCCCTGTTTTCAAGGCGAGGAACCTAACCCACAGTGATATTTCACATTGCCCAGCTGGTGAGGGGTTGAGTGGGAGATGTAGACCCAGACAACATAACTCTGCCACCTGCCTGCTAAGCCACAGTTCAGCACAGTCTGCATTTTTTTTAATGTTTATTTATTTTGAGAGTGAGAGTGAGCAGGGGAGGGGCAGAGAGAAGGAGAGTCACTAGCAGGCTCCAAGCTGTCAGCATGGTGCCCAGCGTGGGTCTCGATCTCACTAACCATGAGATCACGACCTGAGCTGAAATCAAGAGTCGAGCAGTTAACTGACTGAGCCACCCAGGCACCCCCACCGTCTGCATTTTTAAGCATCTCATTCTACTGCCTCTCCTTGAGGCATTTACATTGAGTTTTCCACCTGATAGTAACCCCAGATCTTTCATCATATTATGTGACCCAATATCTAGTTTGAAATAAATGACCACCCTATGTGCAAAAAGTGGCAAAGGGACCCTATGTGGCCGAAGTTGCAAGGGGACCCTACCGTAGAGGAAACAGGAGAGTGGTGAGCATTGTATCTAAGGAGAAGCCAACAATTTTACTGGAGAAGAGTGAGAGAAGCCCAGGCTGCGGGCACCCCCAGCAAGGGACACCAAGACTGGCTCCTGTCTAGTCTGGACCTGAAGAAGGGCTTGATAGGGAATCTGTTATTGGGAGGTGGTCCCAGCCATGAGCAGTAACCATCTCCTCCTTCCATCTTCGTCTTCAGACCTCAGGCCTCAATCACAGAGGCTGATCCCACACGTATTTGTATCTAGAAGCAGTAATCAGTTTTAGCCATAGTAGCTGTGGCCATGGTGGTCTTGGTTAGCATTCATGTGAGCACACTGTATATGCTAGTGACTTTACATACATTTGCTCATTTACTCTTCTCATCCCCTTCGTGGGATCAATATTATGAACCCCAATTTGCAAAAGAGGAAATTTATATCCTAAAGGTTAATACCAAGGTTACACAAGATAGCGTCCAAGTAGGAATAAATAATTGTTACGGGTAGCCTTGAAGAACAAAAGGCATCTTTAAAAATCATGCTTGGGGGCTTAATTGTGGGAGAAAGTAAAGGAGAGTTCCGTTCTTTCCCTTGGAAACAGTAGAGGGTTACGGGGTGGGTGCTATGTATTTGAGCATCTGTATTTTTTAGTACAAGCTAATTGAACCACCTGATTCTCCTCCACCATCTGTCTCCGAGACTGACTATCATACTCCCCACCCACCCCCCATCAGCCAGTCACTATAGCAGCCTGGAGCCCAGAATAGTCCCTAATTTCAGCAGAGCTGAGAAGAGATGGCTTTGCATTATATGCACCCACGACCCGGCGCCTCTGAAAAAGAGGGTGCCTCGCATCGTTTCCTTCTGCAAATATTTACTACCTACTGTGTACCAGGCACATTTCTAGAAATTGGAACAGACCAGTGAACAGAGCAGACTGAAAATACAAACCAAAACCAAAACAAGAAAAAGAAAAGAAAAACCTGCCTTCATGGAGATTACGTTTTGCCAAAGAGGCTCGCAGTGTTCAGAACCATCAGTCCACTCACCTTCCTCAAAGGCAAGTCAGTTCACAGGATCCCAGACATAATGACGGAGCTTCACAGTGCTAAGCTCCTCAAACGGGACCTGTTGTGACATCCTCCCAGCATCTGCCCTTCCTTGATGAGCCTTTTGTGCCAACAGGGTAAGACAAACGGGGGCGAGTGCCCAAGTCTCCCTAAGTCAAATCCCGCCCTGTCAGCAACTGTGACTCGTCCCCTCTCCAGACCCTGCACTCTAAGCCCTTGCCTCTTCATTGGTTTGCATCATAAATGTGTAATGCCAGTCTAAGAAAAGCACCCAGCCCAACCCGCTCTGCCTTGCATCCATAACAACCTTATCAAAGGGTTTTTTTCTGAGCACGGAGAACAGAGAGCCCTCCAGGTTTTGATTCATAGCAGGTGAAGGCTGGATGTGCTGAAAGCTGATTGAAATCAGCGAGGTCAACAAAATACAGCAGAGAGTGCACAATAATTGGGAGAGAAGCATCGCTTCCTTGTTTTTTTGTGTGATCCCCTGCACTTTCTAGCTCCTGCTTTTAGAGGGAAGTCTTTGTCTTACACACTTTATTGCATTGGTGTGTGCTTTATTTGTATAAACTTTGGGTTTTGCTGACCCACAATTTCCTCCCCCTTTGTCCTGTAGCCGACTAGACATTTTGGTGGCGGGGGGGGGGGGTCAAGGGGGCTTGAAGGGAGGGGACTTGAGACTCTCTGGATTTTCATGTCTGGAGGAAACACACACACACACACACACACACACACACACTCACACACACAAAAACATGCCGTTCCATTTTGTTTTAGAGCAAAGTTGACTCTCGACCCATAACCATCTGATGCTAATAGGAGTTACTGCTTATCAAGAGTGTCATTCTGACCAACTCAAAGGCAAGTAATTGTACTGTATTCAAAGTCTGCGTCTGCACATCCTCACGCACGCACGCACGCACACACACGGTCCCTTTGTAGAGGTTCTGTCTAGACTGAAAGTTCTCTGAAGGCAAGAACTTTGTCTTGTTCAGTATACCTGAATACTCAGGGCAGAGCTCAGCACATGGCCCAGGATAGATAAATGTCAGTGGAATGAATGAATTCTCAGCTGAGATTTCATGATGCTGCGAAGGGTCTCCAGGGCCTCTGCCACACAATGAGACATGAATCTGTAGGTGAGCTTTACCTGTCCCAGGAAAAGAGAAAAGTGTTACATGGCCACTGCACAGAGGAGAGGCTGAGACTAACTCAGAGCCTTGGAGAACATTGGTAGTGGATACTTAAATGGAAAGTGACATTCATCAGGCTCTCGGGTCCGGAAGTGCCTTTGTTAGCCAAGCGTCGTGTGTTCAAAGGTTGTGTTGGTTTGGAGTCTCTTCTAGACTGGCCCAGGGAGTTTTACCCATTGGATTCCATCCCATCAGAAGGAACTCAATGTCCTGCTCTCCAAACGGTTGATCATTATTACTTCATCTCACTACCTGTTCCAAAAAGTTTGCTGTCTATCTTGACACCCTCCCTGTGAAGACAAAGCATGGTGCCTCGATCCCTGGTCCCATAGCTGAACTAGGAATGTTCTGGAGACCACCTTTTAACCTGTGAGGCTCACCAGTAAACACCAGAAATATTATTCTTCTCAGATGGACAGCCTTTGCTGCTGGTTTACAAGAGACCCTAAGGCATATGCTGCCACCCATGTAAGGGACGTGAAGGTGTCTTCAACACAGTAGAATGCTCATCTTCCCATCTGTCATTCAGAAGACACTGAGTCAGGAAGTTCAAGGCAGTAACAGCCAGATAAGCAGCCAATTCTGCCATCATCTCTCATGGGGGGCACTGTGAAACCCTTCTAATGGATCTCTCCCTGTGACCTTTTTCAAACCGCTGTTTTGGAAAAGGTTCAAAACAGTAAATATAGAGTTGTCCTATGCCCCAGAAATTCCGCTCTTAGGGATATGGCCAAGAAGAATGAAGACATACGTCCGCACTCAAACTTGTATGTGAATGTGCCTAGCAGCGTGGTTCACAATAGTCAAAGGTTGGAAACAACTCAAAAGTCTATCGGCTGACGAACGAATAACTAAAATGCAGTCTATCCATCCATAAGAACGTTCTTCAGCAGCATGGAAAAGATTCTTGAAAACATTACAGTAACGAAAGAAGCCAGTCACAAAAGGCTACGTATTATAGGACCAGGCAGAGCTCTAAAGACAAAAAGTAGATTGGTGGTTGCCTAGGGCTGGGAGGAGATTGAGGGTATGTCGAGGGTAGGGTGGATGTTTGTGCCAAAGGGTATGAGGTTTCCACTGGGGGTGATGAAAATGTTCTAAAATGGATTGTGGTGATGGTTGTACACTATAAATAGGTAAATTGCATGGTATGTGAATTATATCTCAATAGAAGTGTTACCAAAAAAAAAGAAAAATAGAGGAAAAAAAGACTAAATCTGCTCATTTCCCTACCAGAGACTTCCCTGGCACGCCATCAACCAAAAATAAAACCCAAGTCCCTTGGCCTCAAAAACAGTCCCTTGACAATCCTACCCTATTTTTCAGCCTCGTCTTCCACTCCCTTTGACAAGTACCTAAACCCTGAGTCTCCGGGTCTCTCCTCTTCTGGAACACACCATGCTAATGCTGCCACGGGAACCCCAGCCTTTGCCAGGTGTTATCGCAGTGCCTTCCCCCTGCTGTCCACCTGACAAATACCGGTTTGTTCTTCAGGACGCGAGATGAACATCACCTCTTCTGTGAAGCCTTTCCCAGCTTTTCCGGGGATGGCTTCTCTCACTTCTGGGCCAGCACAGCATTCTGTTTATAGTCTGTTCTGGTGCTTATCACATTTTATTTTAATTACCTGTCTACATAGTGCCTTCCCCACTAGCCTGGACCTTGGGCACTTCAAGGACAGAATTGTTGCCTTATTTATCTTCGAACGCTTCTCTCCACCCTGCCTCCACCACACGTCACTAAACAAATGCTCACACACACGCAGAGACATGCACAGTTAGGATTATGCACAGCGACCCATTAGAAGTAGTTACCAGGGACGCCTGGTGGTTCAGTCGGTTAAGCGTCCGACTTTACCTCAGGTCATGATCTCATGGCTCATGAGTTCGAGCCCCACATCAGGTTCTGTGCAGACAGCTCAGAGCTTGGAGCCTGCTTCGGATTCTGTGTCTCCCTCTCTCTCTGCCTCTCCCCTGCTCATGCTCTGTCTCTGTCTCTCTCAAAAATAAATAAACATTAAAAGAATTTTTTTTTAAAGTAGTTAACAAATGTGAGAGGGAACATTCGATGTCCCCAAATGTTAAAGGGAAAGGAGGAAGGAAAACAAAGAAGACTGACTCTGTCGCAGGGAAGAATGAGCTTTGAATCTCATCTCCCCTCCATTGGAACTGAGCAACCTTGCTTAGCGACTTAACTCAGGTTTTGTCCCTCACAAAAGACACCGCATAGCCAGGTGGTCTGATAATCATTTTAATAACGATAGCCGAGTGGTTACCCTGCGGTGGTCACTGGTGTTCCCTGTATATGTCATTAATCCCTGCAGCAGCCCTTTGAGAGAGGCACGGCCAAGCACATTTCACAGGTGCAGGAGCTCAAGGCATTGGGAGATGGGTCTCTCTGACCCCGTAGCCAGGTTCTCACCATCTCAAAAATCTGCATGTGGAAACTGGTGGTTGTTCCTGATTACTTCACTTTCTTCTAACTTTCAGAGGACCCTGGAGTAAATGGCACTCGGGGCCGCTCGAAACACACCTTCCTGGCTTGAACCGTGTTTGGTTCAGTTGCCTTTCAAAATCAGTTTCCAAAAAACGGATTTCACCGTGGGGCGGATGGACACCTGCTTCACTGGGCTCTGCCCTGCCTGGCCTCGCTTGTTTTAGGGCTCAGTTCCAACCCGGCCTCCTTTAAGACATCATCGTAGACGGCCTTTTTCTGTATCTTTGAGGCCTTACAGGCTGGGCCGCTTATTTTAACCACATACCTCTAAATGTCACCTTCCATTCACAGGCAGAATCGTCACTCGGTACCCCTCCTTCCCTCTCCTTTTCGCCCACAGATCTGTGCCGTCTTGCAATACAGGTTCTGTCCTCCCCACTCAGAACTGCATCTGCTGCTGCTACCTACAGCCCTACCTGAGTGCCAGGTCACATTCTTCAGAGCGCTGCTCCCTGGCCCACAGCACTAACTCTGCCCCCTGGACACTGCCTCCTTCCTCCTGGGACCTCCTCAGCAGTGCACTGCTCCTTCCCTGGTCACCTTCCCCCCTTCCCCACTCACCTCCCTACCTGGGCCTACCTGCGGCCAGGTATAGCCCTGGACTCTCCTTGGAGTGTGGTGTTTCCTGTATTTCAAGCTCCAGCCCTGACCTCTTTCCTTAGCGCCACTTGAGTGTCTCCACCTGCCTTCTGGACATTTCTATTTGGACAACCTCAGTGTCCCTTAGCATTCAATCTGTCTAGACCCTGTGAGTGCTGCTTTTGTGTAATACGAGCTGTGAGTATCTTGAGAAACCGCAAATACCTCTTGCGTTTGTCCACGCCCCCACATTAACCTGGTGTCAGTGTCGCATAAGCTTGTTTATGCTACCGAAGGAGTCAGCAGAGATGGGGTGTATACTTTTTTGATGAGCTCTCCGTACTCTACCTAGCTCGAGATCTAGGTATCCAGACTGCATTTTGTACCAGGACTCTTCCTACTAACGGTCAAGAAATCATCCTCGGGTGCCTCCTCTGTGCCTGGCAGTGTGCCAGATATCTCTTGAGATGCAATGATGGTTGCTACGTAAAACCTGTCATCAAGCAGATGACAGCATGTCCCATCTCAAAAATAGCATAGCATAAAACCAGACTCATTATCTTCCCCCGTGGCTGGCAGTCATTTTAGTCATTCACGTTCGTAGCTTCAGAATTTCTACCTTCTATCTTCATGTTGCCCCAAACCTGATCAGTCCCCAACCCTGTCAGTCCCCCCTTCCTCAGCCTCCCTAGTCTCCATCTCGGCACATACATTTAGGCCCTCGTTACTTTGTGACAAGTTATCGACCCTGAGATCTCACCTCTGCAGGCCCTCCCAAAACCTCTTCCTCCTCTAGAGGACCTCTCAGGCCCTTCCAGATGGATCCTCCTCAAACACCGGGGCTCACTCCCTGTTCAAAATGGTCATCACCTACAGCAGCTTTCACAAAACGACGGAATCCTAAAGTCCGGAAAAACCATGAAAAACCATGCGGGTCTTGGAGTCAGTACTCCTACCTTGGTCTTCCTCCCTCTCTCAAGTTCATCCAGAAATGAGGAACTCACTCCATCCCTATCAGTCCACTCATTGTTCCCCTGATTGGTACAAGATCCTTGTCACGTTGACCTGACTATCTCCTGATCTCCACCCATTAGTTCAAGCCATCCAGTTTCACTCACTACTGTTTCCTCCATCACTTGTCTGTGGTTCCCTAACAGTCCAGACACTTTCTCTGTTCTCAAACTCAACTCCACCTGGTACCCACCCCCACCTCCATCAACCTGAGCCTTCCCAGTCTCCTTCTTCTGGAAAAAGAGAGGAAAAGGGAAGGAGACTGATTGTAAAAGGAGCATTAGTCTCTGTAATGCCCGGAAGGAATGCCTCTCTCCTCTCCTCTCTCTGTCTCACACTCCTGTCCGATGTTTGATGTGCACACACATGTCTTCTGTATTCCTGTGTGTCTCAGACCAGCTGGGTTTGGCTTTCTGTGTTCACCCTGTGCTTCCAAGGACAAAATCACACAGAAGCAAGGCAATTTTTGCATTATGTTTAAATTGTTCACTCATACACCAACCGCATTGTAACAGATCCACTTTATTTTTTTTTAATGTTTATTTATTTTTGAGAGAGAGAGTACACACGCACAAGTGAGGGAGGGGCAGAGATAGAGGGGGACAGATGATCCAAATCAGGCTCTGTGCTGACAACAGAGAGCCTGATGCAGGGTTCAAACGCACGAACCATGAGATCATGATCTGAACCAAAGTTGGCTGCTTAACCCATTGAGCCATCCAGGTGCTCCCAGATCCACTTTACATCAGGAAAAACTCTCCTAGTCATGTACTGCTACACATATTCACAGAGAGAATGCTTAAGAGCAAATTTTAAAAATAAACACACAGGTTAACACTAAAATAATGGAAGAGTTGAGCTGGTGTTTACGTCACAGATTATTATAGGTGAATCTGCGATACTCTGGACCAGTGGGTGTTCACTGGGGGCAATTACGTCCACCCCAGGGGACATCTGGCAATATCTAGAGACATTTTTGGTCATCACGACTGTGGGGGGTGCTCTGGGCATCTAATGGTCAGGGAGATGGCTCAACATCCTACGGCACTCAGGACAGTCTCATCTCCAGAACGAACAATAATCTGGCCCAAATTAGAGGAGGTTGAGAAACCCTGATGTATAGCCCCTGGGCTACTGTTTTCCCCTCTGGCCTTCCTAGACTTACAGTGCCTTGTTGGTGGGGACCAGTGACGGGGCTGGGAGGCTGCCAAGGGAACGCCCACTCCCAGTGGACCTGGAGGTCTGGGGTTTGACCTCTCATATGTGCCCTGACCTCCTGTGCCCCAGGCAAGCCCATTGAGATAATTAGGTCAGAAAAGCAGGCATTGGCAGAATACCAGCTGCTGTGTCCTGCTGAGTCTCCCCCTCCCCCCACCCCCCTCCGGGTAGTGGAGGGGTGGGGTGGGGTGGGGGGAGGAGAGAAAACAGAGGCTCAGAGGCCCCGGAAGGGGAAGCTACAGGGTAGGGAGATGGAGGGCGGGTGAGGAGGGGGAGACATCTGGCAAGGCAGTGAGGGTTGCATTGTTATGGCCAGCCAGGAGATTCCTTACCTTCCATCAGCTAATGATAAAACATGTGCCCTCTGGTTTAGCAAAGCCTTAGAGTGTGCATTTGTCACCCCATTCATTCTCACAACCAACCGGTGATGGGGGTGCGGCGGGCCATCACAACTGGCCTGTTTGTAGACGGGGACATCGAGTATCAGGGAGGCTCCAGACCCCAGAGGGAGCTCGACACTTGGAAGGCTCTCGAGAAATATTTGCAAGAGGGAGAAAGGGAGGGATAGAGGGTGACACAGAGAGAGAAAAGAAACGAGGCACTGAACGTGGAGTCGGGACACAGAAAGTCTTTGAACGTGATAGATGCTCCAGGAATGCTTCTGCAGCCTCTCATTTGCCTTTAAGAAGATGCAATCTGTGTGAGGAAAATGAGGGCATTACTTTCACATGGTGCAGCGGAAAGAACTCTAAATCAGGACCCCAGGACCCCAGGGTGTACCCCTAGCTGACGGGGCTGCCTCGCCGTGCTGGACCAGGCTCCCATGGAAAGGGGGAGGTTGGGGCTTTTCCTCTCTGGGGCTCCTTTCGATTCTGGTGTCCCTTCACCTGGCTGCAGCCTGTAGCAGCTGGGCAAAGACTGAAGGTTTGTGGCTGCTGTTCTAGCTCATTCCTGCACACCGCACCTGCAACATTCCCAAGGGCTGCCTGCGGGCGCTGCCCTTTGATCTTCCCTGAGATTGAGGAATTTGGGACAGGGAACTTCCCTCCCTGGGAAGACAGGGCACGTAATCTCAGAAAGAGCGTTGGATGAGGAATCAAGAGATGCGTGCTCTCCTCCAGGATGGCCCATTCCCTGGCTCTGGGTTCTTGCCCATGTGGAGCATTCCAGGGGCTACTGTTGGCGATTGGAATAACAATCCAACCGTCACCTGGACCCCAGGGGGTTCGTGTGACCCAGACCCCACCCATCATTCTGACTCTTATCACTCCCTGCTTTGTGCCTCACTCCAGAGACATTGGCTTGCTTTCTGTTTCTTGAACACACGAGCCGTACTCTGCATCTTGAGTGCTCTTTCCCCAAATACTCACGTGGTAGCTCTTTCCCATGCTTGGATCCCTGGTCAAATGTCACCTTCTCAGAGAACCTTTCCTAACCACACTGGCGGAAGTAATCCCAGTGTGCCCACCTCCCCATCCCTTACTTTCCAGCCTCTGATTTTGTACTTTTTCTTTATAGATTTAGGAGGGAACACTGCTAGTGTGTCCTTCCACGTGGATGATCCTTCCATTGGGCAGGATGACAGGGCCAGCTCTCTCCCCAGCCTCTACTCACTTCTCTGCAAGGCGGGTGTGCCTTATCTGATTGTTTGGAGAAGTTGCCGAGACTACACGGCTCAGCTACTACCTTTTCGGGGGGGATCTGCATCATGCGGGGGGGGGGGTGCTGAACGCCAGTCTTCCCTGGACTCAGTGGTAAAGGCTTTGCCCCAGTGTGGGGAGGCCTGTGATTGACCATCGCTGCTGGGGCTGGGCGTGTGAGTCTGTCTAATCCCGGCGTCTAGCACCATGAAGCCCATTGTTGCTATGGTCCTGAGCCACATCCTCCAACCTCCCTTTGATGAGCCATAAAGCTGGTGTTTGGGCCTCCACGTCTGACTCATACATCTGCTCTCAGTGGTGCAGAACTCAGGCTAGGACGACTATGTCATTAATGGGCTCCACTAAAACACAACATTTACCTCTTCCTAAAATCATCATACTCATTGGTTGATTCATTTGTTTACATGGCTGCTGTCTGTCCCCCTACACACACACACACACACACACACACACACACACACACACCCCTCCCTCTACCTGCCTTCCCCTACAGAATGTAAACTCCTTGAAAGCAAGAATCCTACTCCCTTTGCCCATATATTCTGTGCCTGGAACAGTACTTGGTTCGAGTGAAAGTCAAAAGGTATGTGTCAAATGACAGAATTTCCAACTTGCCCGGTAGAATGGGAAGTCAGAATTGGATTCAAGTTGATTTCAAGAAATATTTAGAGCATTTCTCACAAACCTAAGATGTAGATGAGCTTCGTATCTATGAAATACGATTTCTCTCAGGTGAGGAAACTGAGGCATAGCAAGGGCAGTGATTTTCTGAGGATTTCTCGGTCACCCCCAGCCAGTAGCCAAGCCCTGGATTGCTGCTGCTTTACATCGTACCCTTCTTCTCCCCCTGCAGAGGCACACTGGGTCCCTGCCATTTCTTCATTCGGAGAACCACTGAGTGCTGATTATCCCTGTCTTGGTCTTTCTCCGGGTCTGCCAGGTCCTGCCAGGTTTCAGTTCCATACAGTTATAGGCCCTGAGGACCTTTAATGTGCAGGCTGACTCTGCTGGGCTCTGAGTGGAAGCTGGCTCCTGTGTGGGGCACGTGAGAGCTCCATTCATACCAGCAGGCACAAGTCTAACTTTTGCTGTCCTAACCCAGTATCTGGTGGGCCTGGGTGCTCCCCAAGCTTTAGCTGGCCCTACTGGTGATGGCCCAGGCAGCGCAATGGGCTCCTGGCCTGGATTCCTGGTTACTCTGCACCCTTGTCCACTTGGTCAAGTTCCCATCATCTTACCCAGCCCTAGCTGGCTCTCTCTGGCCCTCTCAGGGACTGTTCCCCTCCCTATACCTGAGCCACTGCAGAAGGTTCTGTGGCAAACTACAGAAACCTTCCTGAAGCAGAGCTCGGCCTCCTGACAGATTTCTAGAATCTCTACCGCCTGCAAAGTCCTGTTTGGACATCAGGGCCGGCCTGGTGCCAGTCTGAGTTCACCCCTTGGGGTGTGGGCCCAGGATTCCCGCCTCCACCATTTCTCAGAGGTCATCCTTTAGACCTACCTGCAGCCCACCTGCGAGGCTCCTCCTGACCTTCCCCTCCTGCCTGTCAGCCCCTGCACCAGACCTTCCACGGAGCCACTCCCAGTCAGGTCCTGTGCTGCCAGAGGAGCGGCCCCTCCCTCCGGGGTGGCCTTCTCCCTCTGTGCCGGCTGGCCATTCTCCAAGAAGTCCCTTTTCCTGAGCCTTCCAGCTATCTGCCTCAACTTCTTTGTCCTCCCTCAGGCCCTTCCTGTAAATTTCACATTTGAAGCAAATATTGATTTCCATACTAATGCCCCTCGCCAGGGTTGTAAGACACACACACACACATACACACACACACACACAGAAAACAAAAAGCATGGTCCTGCTACCACTTCTGGAAATGAATGAGGTGAAACAGAGAAAGCACAAAAGGAAAAAAAAAAAAAAAGATGTGGCTTCTGGGCAAAACACGGCAGCTGCTATTATTTTCAGAGTCTCTCCCTGACCCTGGCACTGAGTTAAGAGCTCAGGTGGTGTGGTGAGTGTTAACTGGGAATGAGAGACCCAAGACGGCTGTTTTCCCATTAATAATAATAATAATAATAATAATAATAATAATAATAATAAAGGTGTTCTAACTTTTCCATCCTGTTATCAGAAATGGGAGTGAAAGACCAGGATCTGCCCGGATTCTGTGGTTGCAGGACTCCCAGCCTCACCCCCGCTCCCACCCCCTCCCCCAACTCCCTTTTCCCTCGGCTAATAAG
This sequence comes from Felis catus, assembly GCF_018350175.1. Lineage (NCBI taxonomy): Eukaryota > Metazoa > Chordata > Mammalia > Carnivora > Felidae > Felis > Felis catus. The sequence goes on along the minus strand of NC_058377.1, from coordinate 13,519,767 downwards.
TAATCCCCGGGAAGGCTTGTGCACTTTGCTTATTGTGTTTGGCTCAGAAATACATTTTCTTTATCACCCCAAACCTCAGGCACATGCGTTCTGATATCCATTTGTATGCCTGAGCTTGGAGCCAGCTGGGTTTAATGTCATTTTCTGGGGAGATGAAGGAAGCAGAAGGTCACTGGGCACAGTGAGAACCTGCCTCCTCCGGGGGAGTAGACACCCAAGGTCCGGTCAGTCCCTGTCTGAGTCTCAGCCTCCTTCTCCCGGCTACCGTGGCTGGTCTCTGGGACGCCTAACGAGTTGCACGTCTTCATCCTGCTCCCCTCCCTCAATCCACCAAAGACCGTGTTCAATCCCGTGGAATTTGCATACAGCAGGGCAGTTTATTGAGGCTTTAATGGAGCAGAATAACCGACTCAGAAATTACCTACGTCTTGTTCTCTGCAGTAGGCTCAACACAAAGGCACGAAAGGTATTTCCTTCCCTCCTCTCCACCCCTCTTTCTATCCCTTCCACAGGCCTTTGTGTACGTGTGGTCTAAATTTCTTCCCTCGGTTAATATGGTTTACCTCTCTTTCATAGCACAAAGGCAGGTGCCATCTTTTCTGTTAAAACTCGGGGACAATCAAGTGATTAAATAGGATTTGTCTTATAGGGGAGGATCTTGGTGGCTTTACGGTTCAGGGTTTGTAAAGGAGAGGGCTGGCCAAGCAGGAGGGCCTGCCTCTGACCCTGGAGTGGATGACTGGATCCTCAGGAAGGGAAAGGAAGAGAAGGAGGGGGTTTATGGTTTCTAGAGTGGCAGACACCTGAGCCCCAGGGAACACGGCACCTCTGAGGAGGGAGATGTTGGGCGGGGAGAGCTGCCTGGGTGCCTGTGAGGACTGAGCACCCTGGTCATGGCTTTGGGAGCCTCCATGAAGGCCTCCCGTGACTAAGCCAGCACAGACAGCGTCAGCTCGCCTGTGTCGCCTGGGCTAGGATCACAGAGGGCATGTGAGGACCAGACTGAGGGTACCTCACCTCCACCTCTTGAGACCAGAAAAGCCCAGGTGATTTTTTTTAACCAAATATGAGGGTGCCCTAAAAACATGGCAGACACTGGCAACCTCGGGGGTCTGTTCTGAGCATGTGTTTATATCACGCGCTCACCAGCCCACTGGTAGATGGCAGGTTGCTTGCCTCCAGAGAACTCAGCAGCAGTGATTACCCTCTGTGGGCAGGGGTAAGATGGGCTTTCACCAGCTCATACGGGTTCCCAGGAGCTGCTTAAGACTGTCTGCAGCAGGAGCCAGCAGGCATGTAACTGGATCCCTTATTAGTCTGATGGGCCTCATCCGATCATTGGACCTCTCCGTACGGATTCCCTGACTCTCTGTATATTCTGTTCCTTTCTCTGCTTTGCTGTTCTCTCATTTTTGGCTCACGTCTGTGTCTGTGATCCTATTACCTCCCAATCAAATCTTAGTGTTTTCCCTATTAATCTCTGGGTTCAACCTACTTGCCTGTAGGATTGAATATATGCTTTTGGTCCTTCCTGTATTATATTTTAGCTGCTCTTGTTTTCGGCCTTTTGGAGCCTAGCCTCACGTTGGAACAGATAGCTGTGTTCAACTGTCCTCCTCTCTTGAGGCTTCTGAGCACATGCAACCGCACTACCTTCTTCCCAATGCAACCATTTCCTGACCTCAATCACTCTCACGGATTCCTGTAGATCTTTGACCCCTGGCTCATAAATCTTCTCCCCACCTGAATCTGTGTCGTCATCCCAAATGGCTTTAGTGTTCGAGTGGATGACTCATCCAGTAACTTAACCTCAAAGTTTTGTGATTTCCTTTTCCTTCAACAGATTTAGCCTCCATTCCATTTAAGGGACCCACCACTGGGCAACACTCCAGAACTTGTCATCACGGAAAACTGTTCCATTGCCAAATTCAAAAAGACCACTTTCCAAACCCAACTTCTTCTCTTTCCATCTCCTTTAGCATAGATCCTACCCTCCTCAAGACCTCCACTCTTACATTCTTCCCGTCTTTTCCTGACCAGGGTTTCCTTTCTTTACCCCTCCAGATTCAGCCCTGGAGCTATTTCTCTACTAAGACTAGCAAGTACATGGGGTTACCTATGCTAGGCCCTACTGAAAGCTCTGTATGTGTACTGACTTTCTTAATTTTTTTAAATCACTTTATAGATAAAGAAAATGAAGTTGAATGACTTGCCCAAGACCTCCCAGCCACAGCCACCTACATAATTTACAGGGCCCAGTGCAAAACAAAAATGCACGGCCCCTTGTTCAAACATTGGGTGTGGGGGTGGGGGAGATATCCGTAAAGGTACAAACAGATGAAGCTTTTGTCTTTAAAAGTATGTGATTACTGGGGTACCTGGATGGCTCAGTCGGTTAAGCATCTGACTCTTGATATCTGCTCAGGTCATGATCTTACCGTTGGTGAGATCAAGCCCCCTGTCAGGCTCTGTGCTTACAGTGTGGAGACTGCTTGGGATTCTCTCTCTCCCTCTTTCTCTCTGCGCCCCCCTCCTCTCTCTTTTATAAATAAATAAACTTTACAAAAAGATTAAAAATATTTTGCTACTTACGACACATAATAGGAGAAATCATCCTTCTAAGTAAGGTTAAAATTTTAAATTAATTAACATAAGTTTTACAGCTAATCTTTATATTGTGCAATGCCAGTCTTTATTTTTTTAAAAATTTTTTAATGTCTTTATTTTTGAGAGAGAGACAGAGACAGAGTGCAAGCAGGGGAGGGGCAGAGAGACAGAGAGACACAGCATCTGAAGCAGGCTCCAGGCACTGAGCTGTCAGCACAGAGCCTGACGCGGGGTTCAGACTTACAAACTGTGAGATCATGATGTGAGCCAAAGTCAGACGCTTAACTGACTGAGCCACCCAGGCACCCCGAAATGCCAGTCTTAAATGCAAATATAAGAGCATTTAACTCATATACAGAACTATGGTACTTCATGGCTTGGATATGCATTTGTACTTTTACTAGAGCAGTGGAAATGCGATACGCACACATCGTGTTATGCACGCTTTCTATCAGTGCTCATCCTCAGCTTACTAGTGAGTGAGGAAAGACAGAGGAAAGGGAACTCTGTGTTGCCCTATCTTTCCCCTTCCTCGGATGGCAGGATTTGCAGCAGAAGTGGTTGACTAATGCAGGAAAGTAAGGGTGTGAGAAAGGATATGATAGCGCTCCTTGGTTGGCTTTCTTAGAACGCCATTGCCCCTGTGTCCAGAGCAAGTTCTTGGTAAAGGGCAAAGGTGGCCTGGTTGGTGCCGTCAGTGCCCTACTTGCCCAGTTATATACAAGTTGCTATGAAACATGAGCATGGAAGTCGGCGGGTCCCTGATGCACGAGAGTCCAACAAGACTCAGAGTGAGTACAAATTAATCATGCTATAAAAGCCACACAGCTTCCGGAATGCTACCTGCAAATGAGGCAAGGACTGAGGGCCAGGCACAGGTACAGATTTCCTCTGCTCACATGCAGAGTCCGTTGTCCCATCAGATTTAACAAAACATAATTTGCAGATAAAATTATTAAGAATTTCAAGACAGTGTCAGCAGAGCTTTTAACCAGGTATAGGACCTCTTGAGTGCAGGACCCTACCAACAGCACCTGTCATCCACCCAAGACGCCAGCCCTGCCCTGAATTCTTAAGTGGTCACATCAGGATTTGAACCCATGACTTCGATTCCAGAGTCTAGGCTGTGAATCACCTCAACTACACAATCTCTCTTGAACAGGACTGCTTTTCTTACCATATTAATTTAGCTTTGTCGTCTTCACCACTGCTTCCATGTCAACATTATTGGGAAGAATCACATAACTAGCTGATTGGAACCATCAGGCTATTTGCATTCCTTTTATCATGCTCCAGTAAGCTCCCTTTCCTGTTTCCATGGTGGCTCTTGTGAACCATTTTGCAAACCTCTTCCCGGGATTTGAGTCTCCTTATTCCAACTAAGCCACAATTTTTCTATGTCGATACGCTGCATTCTTAATAATCATGTATTTTGTCCAAATGTATCAGAATTTACTCAGCCATTCACTTAATTGCTGCATACTTGTTATTTTTAATTTTCCCTTTAACACTACAACATTGCAATGAATAACATTCATTCCTTACTCTTAAGAAATGACCTTGCCTCCAATTTTAAAGAAGAAAATTGAACATGACAGGTATGAAATTTTTCTTTCCCAAATTGATATACACCCCCATTTAAGCTTACACTCTCTGTCACTGGCTGGGCTCCCTGGGAAGTACGCTCTGAGAAGGAGCTCAACATTCAGATTGTTCATTAGGGGGTGCTCTCTGGAATGATACCTGCGTGGGGAGGGGTGTGATCAAGATTGAGCACAGGGAGAAACGGGGCTGTGGTGCAGTCACGACAAGGTCTCAGCTGACCCCGGAGAGAGCTCTGGAGCAGAAATGGCCCTCAGCACTGTTTGGGTTGGAAGGATGGAGCTGGACCTTCCCGGTATGTGGGAGGCCCCCCAAAACAGGCTGTAGCCTTGGATGAGGCAAGTGTTTTCAATTGAGGCCATTCTCAGAGCAGGAGGGATGCTCAGCACTGGGAAGGATAAAGCCTACAGACCTGAAGAGCAGATGTGGGCAGCTCAGCCCAGTATCAGGTCACCTTCCCTCCCACCCCAAGGAGAGAGATGATCTTCCTGTCTTCAGGACAGACCCCCCATCAGCCCAAGGCCAGTCCAACCACACGTGCTCTTTACTCCTTCCTCTTGTATTTCCCTCACATTAGTTCTCCCCACTTTTCTTCATCTCTTCAATTTCTTCTCCAGTAACAGCTTCTTTAACTCAGCCTGAAAACATGCCCAAGTCTCCTCTAATTATTTGGCTCGGCTTCCCTCAGATCTACTGTCTTCCTACCCACTAAAGTCCCCCGGAGAGCCATCCCCACACGTCTTCTCTATTCCCTGCTGTGCATTCACCACCCAGCCTGGCACCATTGGCCTCTGCCTCCTCGCCTCTCCTGAACGTCACCCGTCGAGATCTCTCGGACCAGCTCATTTTTATGCCCAGGAACCACTCCTCAGCCCATCAGCTGCCTGAATTCTGTGCTGCACGTAACCAAATTGCTACTTCTTTCTTTAAAGCACCTCTCTCACTTGGCTCTTTGTCACAGGACACTACTGACTGGTGCTGCCATAGTTTCTCCATCACCCCGTATCAGGCTCCTTCACGGACTCCAAAAAGGTCGTCATTTTCCAGAGCTCTTTGTGTATCTACCTGCTCTTCCTGGTTGATTTCATCCACCCTCACTAGCGAGCCGGTGACTCCTGATTTCTTTTCCTCACTACTCACCTCTGCCTAACCTTCAGATCCATTCATTTTGTAAATATAATCTCCATCATCCAATACTTCAGATCTTCAGTTACTTTTTGAAATTGCACAAAGAACACGCGGTTTCTGCAGAAGATTAGGAAATGCAGGTATGGGAAAAGAAGACAACATGCAAAACCCTGAAATTCAAACTCCAGAGGTAATCACTACTGATATTCTGACATATACCTATCTCCATTGACTTTTTCTGTGCAAAATACTCCACTTTGGGTGTAAAGTGTATTTTTTCCAAAAATTTTGATTACACTTTACATAATGACTTGCTAATTCTCTTTGTTTAATTTTTGTTTGTAATGGGGCACCTGAGTGACTCAGTCAGTTAAGCCTCCGACTTAGGCTCAGGTCATGATCTCTCAGTTCATGAGTTCAAGTCCCGTTTCGGGCTCTGTGCTGATAGCTCAGAGCCTGGAGCCTGCTTCAGATTCTGTGTCTGCCTCTCTCTCTGTCCCTCTCCTGTTCACACTCTGTATCTCTCAAAAATAAATAAGCATTAAAAATAAAAATAAAGTCATTATAATTCTACATTATTGAATGGCTGTACAGCCTTCCACAGTACAACTGTATTACATTTTTTCAAACTTTTCTTCCAGTCTCTTCCATTAGCCTTGTTTCAACATTTTTCACTACCATAAAGAACACAGCAATGTAGCATCCTTGTGGCTAAAGTTCTGGGAAAAACATACAAATATCTTTAAGGCTGTTCAAAGATATTATCAAGGTACCCTCAAATAAGATTGTACCAGCGTATATTCCCACCAGCAGAGGGTGAGAGTATGTTTCCCCAAACCCTTGCCAAGAATAGATAAACACCATTGTTTTTAATCTCGCCTATTTTTTTTTCTCATCATTTCGAGAGTGTTTCTTTATTTTTCTATTTGTTTATTGTCTCCTTGCATATCTTATTTTTTGGAAAATTACATTTTTGTTGTCTTTGTACATTTTACTCTATAAAGATGTCCTCTTTGTTATTGATTTATAAGAAACACTATTTCTAAGTACCTATAGGGTGGTTACAACTAGATTTCCCCAGAGCACTTCAAGAGCAAAATTTCCAGAACCAAACTGATTATCTCCCTCATAAAAACCGGTTACCCCTGTAATCCCTCTCTCAGTTAATAGTGTCACCATCTCCCAAGTTAGCCAAGACAGAAACTTCAGGAATGAGCACATCCTCTCTTTCTCTCTGTCTCTTCAAACCCAGTTACAAAGTCTTGCCCACTTGTCCTCAAATAGCCCTCCGGTCTGTCCCATCTTCTCTGTTCTCCTTGCCACTGTCTTAGCTTGGCAATGGCCACAACCTCATGTCTTCGTCTTTTATTTGAACCATTGCAAAAGCTTCCTGAGAGCAGCCAGCTCTCTCTCCTACTTCATCCCTCATACCGACACATGAATAATTGCAGATTCTGGTGCAGACCAGGAGCGAACCGCCACAATGGTGCCCGTCCCCTTCTTTCAACCCTACGGCAGACCCACACTCCTTGCCGTGCTCCGTGGTCGTTCCTTCACGTTGAGTGGGGGGCCCTGCACACACTGGGGTTCCGAGTCACTTTCATACTCATCTACATTATTCTAGCCTTTGCACCTGCAGCCATTCCTACAGAGCACTGTTGCCCCCAAATGCCATGCTCTGACACAACTTTATGTCTCAGCTTTTTTGCCTAAAGCCTCCTGATCACCACTGAAGACTTAAAACACAGCTTGCCCCTGAAAACCCCTAAGAAATAAGTCAAACATACAGGCTTTGGACAAACTTCAGCTAGCTGGGAACTGGGATGGAAAGCTGTCCCTTTATAGCTGGAAGCCTCGCTCAAGAAATTGCTGAAGGAGTTCTCCTTAGTACAGCATAATACCTAAAAGACACACTACCTGAGTTCAAGTCCCCGCTCTGCGTATACTGGTTCTGTGATTCATGGCAAGGTACTTAACGCTCTGTGTCTTAGTTTTCTCATCTTTGAATTGGTCATCACAGTTGTGACTCCTTATAGGTTCTCATAAATTAATATATGTAAGCACTCGGGAAAGTGCCTGTCATGAATTAGAGTTAGCCATTATTCAATGTTACTTGAATAGATACTATATTTAGGGTAACTAATGTTGGTGCCATCTGGCTGTGTATGTAAGTGGTTAATTGGAAGAAATGCTATAATGTAGATGCAAGGCAAGGTCTTTGAAAAATTTAAAGCACTATGGAATTGTCTGGTGTTGCTATCTTGATTTCAAGCAAGGTTAAGTCTGTCTACTTCCCAAGAAGTGAATATTATGATCTAACTCTTAAGATTATTAAAAGAATCAAGGAAGATTTTTTAAAAAAAATTATTTATACCCGTCTTATTCCAAAACGGTTTTTGAGCAGTTGAATTCAAGCCTAAAATGGATACAAAAGTAAGAGCACCGAAGAGTGAGACATCCTGGGGCCACCTGGGTAGCTCAGTTGGTTGAACGTCTGCCTCTTGGTTTCGGCTCAGGTTGTGATCTCAGTTTGTGAGTTCGAGCCCCGTGTTGGGCTATGCGCTGACAGCACTCAGAGCCTGCTTGGGATTTTGTCTCCCTCTCTCTTCCCCTCCCCGACTCGTGTTCTCTCCCCTACCCTCAAAAATCAATAAAAAAAACATTGAAAAAAAAGAAAGAGTCATCCTGGGGTGTAAATCCAGATCCTCCACTTATTAATACAGTGACTCTTACAAGACCTAAAGATACTTGTCAGGCACTGAGCATTCAGAAATGATCATTACCGTCATTTGGTTGAAAGACGACCACATCAAGTTATTCTTGGCAGGAGGAACAAAGCAGATATTCAGAGGAAGGAATTGAATGTTGAGTGATACTGAGTTCATTCAGAACAAACAGAGGCCAATGGCCACACTTCCCAGGTAGCCAGACCTCAGCTGAGACTCAACCTGAATTTCCAGGCCCAAGTCATTTCAGATGCTGCTCTTTCGGCCTTATTTCATTCAACCTTCTATCATAGTTAATTGTTTTTATGTCTGTGTCCCGCATTAAACCGTATCTTCCTTGAAGTCAGGGATCTCATCTTTGTAAATGTGGTACCTGCACAGTAGTTGGACAGCCTGAACCACCCATACGTGCTTGCTGATGAATGCAAGGAAAAAAAAAAAAACAAACATCTGCCCGGTGAACTTTTAGACACACGTTAAGACCCGGTTCTCACTAAATAAACTGAATTGAGACAAGAATAGAGTATTCTTTCAGAGAGAAGGTACAGAATCCTGATCGCGGAGAAACATTTTCCAGAATCATGGAGATTCAGAAAAGCTGTCAAACCGGACTCCTGAGACCTCAGACAACAGCGGAGACCAGCCACGCTGTGGTTACACACGGGGCTGACTCTGCCGTCCAGGGGAGCTTGGCAGGGCTGACCAAGGTCCCTGCCGCTGTCCCCCAGCCCAGCCCCAGCATTGCGCATTAGTTCAGCAGTTCACTCTTCCTGATAATAGTCACAATCTCAAACCCACTGGCTGAGTCTCAGCTTCCTAGAGTTTCCAAGAGGTTTCTGTTGCTGTGTTCTGACTTCAGCATATTCCCCTTCCTTTGTTTTTATACCAAACCTGTTAGCCTAACAGTTGACCTTACGGGAGCTGGTCAGTGCTCAGAGGCACAGTTGCCTATGAAAAATACAAAACACCGCGTCTGAAGGTTTCAAAAGGCTTGCACCTCCAGGAATGATAAGGGCCCCTTTGCTCATTCCACAACAGCATTCCTCACTGCCTGTGGGACTCTTGACCCACTGTTAGTCTGGACTTGGGAGGGGTTAACCCTCCTCTCTAGGATTAGGTCTAGATCTAGAATGTAAGGGTCTTCTCAGCGGTTCCCAGTGGTTTCTACAAGTTGCATCTGACCAGGAGTCTTGGTGAAGTTGAGACTGGGTGTTGGCATGTGTGTGCAGAAAACAGCCAGCGAACGGCTGCTGGCCTGGGCAGGGCAGAACGGCGTCCAAACCCACGCATCTGTGTGTGTCTTCCTTCCCCTTTTCTTCTTTGTTCCCTTTCTCCAAGTGACTGTTTTCTTTCCGGGACCTGAGGAGTCAGAGAAACCCGGCAAATTGTTGTTTCCTTCTGTATTGTAGCAACCTGTGCTCAGATTAGCCCTGCTGGTTCTAATTGAACACATTTGCAATTCCTGAAGCGGTCCGGTCCTTGCAATGCCAGCCCCGGATCACATCTCTGTGGGCCGCTGGTCTTGTCCCTTTGGAGCATGTCAGGGCTGGGCGGGGGCAGGGAGCGGCCACAGAGGGTGAGCAGGAGGAGGGAGTCACACACAGGAGGGGCCTTTGTCTCCAGGGCTCTGCGCTAAAGCAAGCACAACCCGAAATCCAAGAAGAGATGGAAGAGGGTGGGGGGCTGTACTGGGTCCCAGTGTGAAGAAAACAGCCTGCTCGAAGTTATCAGAGTCTCGGAATACAATGTAATTTCTTCTCGGGCAGTGTTCTGATAGCCTGACCAGCAGGAAGGCTGGAAGCCCAGCAAACCCCGTGGACGGAGAAGGCACAATGAGCTTGATATTGCGGGTCCAGGCCTGAGGCTCAGGTTTCTTCTGGCTCCCGTTTGGGGCACAGACAGCGCCCGGCGCCTTCGCTCTGGACTTGGACCCAACCTCCAGCCAGCCTTTTCCAACAACAGTCCTACCTGTCACCCCTGCCTTGCTCTTAAGTCCCAGCGACACTTGGTCTCTTTCGTCAAGACCATAGAGGGCCCACAAGTCACAGAGGTGACTCGAGCACCATAAGTGAAATGAAAATTTCTGCCAAGAATTCCGAAATACACAGGGGCCGGAGAGCACAGGAAGTATCCAGGCAATTCCCTGGTCGGCGAGTGAGCCTCCACTCAAACCCCCCAGGATGTGTGCCACCCCCCTTTAAAGTCTTCACAGAAAGTTCCATCCACATCCCTCCACACCCCCTTCTGATACCTCTCAACCCTCACATAACCTTCCCACTTCAACCTGAGCCCCTTTCTTGCCTTTCTGGCCCCAGAGGGCAAGAGCTGCCACTCTTGAGTGAGATCTTCCCCGCCCATACACCTGCCTCTTTCAGCAGGGCCCAGAAATCTGGAGAATTCAGAAGAAATGAGACTCACGTGGGTGGGGCAGCAATGTCTTACGTTCTGAGAAACAGATGAGGGTGACTCAGGTAATCCAGGCACACACAAGGTGTCATTTCAGTTATGTGGGTCATTGTGGCCAGGAGGCCCTGGCCACAGAAAGTGCCCTTTCCTTCCCTGCCAAGTCATGAGGGAGAAAACGTTGCTGGTGGAGTCTCTAGGTTTCTCAGGGTGGACAGCAGGGAAGGACTGGATGGAGCCCCCTGGAGGCCTGAGGCTTTGCAGAGGGGCCAGCATAGGCCTATGACTCCTCCTGGACCTCAGCAGGAAGACAGGTACGGAACTCTTTCTAGGGGTAGTGGCAGGGAGTGATGTCATTATTCCTTGTCTTTGTCCCCTGCAAGCTCTTGGTGGGGAAATGGCCCCAATGTGGGGTGAAGGACTGTGGGGCTGAGCTGACAAGGAACTACGGGTTGGCTGTGGGCAGCCCACAATTTTTCTTAATTAGCTGTGGCATCTTGCCCATCATCGAAATAAATAACAGGTGTCCCCTAAGGACACCACATGAGAGGCGCCATTTATCGCCGTTCTGAAAGGAAACTGACAACATGACGGGTGACATAGCAGAAATAATGAAGAAAAATGGCAGCAGGCAAGGAGAGGCCCCATCGGAGGAACCTCGCCATCCGTCCCCAGAGGGAAGCCCCTGCCCGGCACTCCCTTTGGGAGAGCAGTGCCTCCCAGGGTAGGCCTCTCGTCCTGGAAAGATTTACATCTTCCATTAGCACGAGGCAGGTGCCATGCGGTAGCATTTCAGGGTCACCTGCCCTCCCTCCTGCCCCATTTCAGGGTCACTGCCAATGTGGGTCAGAGCCCGCGAAATGCCACTTGGAGAGTTTCATTATTTTAGAGATTTCAAGTTCAGGCAACTCTAATTTGTCTGTGTGGATTATCTCTGCCAAATGTTCGATTGTAGGCCACCGGTGCACCACCTGACGTCCTCCTGGCCATGCTCCTTGTCTAATAGTTGGTTGCTAGATCCAATCCAAAGGCACAGAGGGTCCCTCTCCTGTCGAAGGATTATCTCCCCACCTGTGCTCAGCAGTCTGTGTCCTGCTGCCTCATCAGGAATTTCTCTCCATCCCTTTCCCCCTCTCTAACCATTACCTTTAGCATTATATTTGACTGCCTCGGTCCACTCCCCTCAGGAGTCAAAACTACTCAAGCCTCTTCCGTTAAAAAGAAAATCAAGCCGGCCCGCCCTGCAAGTCTGCGTTCCTCTTTGGCTACCATGGTCGCACCTCCTGCCTTCTGGGTCAGCTTTTCCAAAGCATCCTCACTTCTTACCCCTCATTCACTCCACAGCCCACTTCAGTTGGCTTTTGCCCCACGATCCCTGAAACCGCTCTTTCAAGAATCGCCAGGGCCGTCCCATGACTAAACCCCATAGTCACCTTTCAGCCATACCTTACTGACCATTCCTCTTTCTTAGAATTCTCTTCCCTCTTGGCTTTGGGGAAGGCCCTCTTCTCAAATTCTATTTCTGTGTTCCCAGCTACTTCTCAAATCCCACGGCACCTCCTTTCCTGCTGCCTAGCCCATGAACACCAGGCACCTTCAGACCTCGGGCCTCAGCTCCCATCCACTCTCATCCTTCGTGATCTTCCCCGCAGACACGTGGATGCAGTGATCTCACGTGTCTTGCTGATTCCAGGTCTGAGTCTGCAGTCCAGACTTCTCCCTTGAATTCTCCCTTCTTACTTCAGGTGTCTACTAGAAACCTGTCTGTGAATATTCTCTAAGCACCTCACTTCCAATGCGTCAAGAACTGAATCACCCTCTCTTTCTTTCCTGCTCGTGTGTGTGCGCACACATGCATACTCGGCCAGACCTCCTGCCCAGGAAAGGCACCATAACCTATCCTATAAGGGAATGGTGGAGCTCGTAGCCACTCAGCTTTTATACTGCTTCAGGGAGTTGCCGGTGCTCTGAGAACAGCTGGCTGGTCCTTGCTGGCTGGGACCTTGGGGTGGACCCAAAGAGTCTAGTGTGCATATATATGTCTGTTCACACAAAACCAGGCCAAAGCAGATGAATGTCTGAGGGATTCTAGAGACCAGAGATCGAGTGAGGCCAAAGGGAAGGGATATAGCATGCACATCTATAGGGAGCAAGGTTCTTGCATTGAGCAGAGGAATGTGGAGGGGTGGAACCAGACGCAGGAAAGAAGGCAAATAAGATTCCATCCTAGAGATTCCATCCTTGTTGAATTTTTAAGGCAGTAGTCCCAACTGCAAGGGATTTAAAGGTCGTGCCAGACAGGCAGCCCAGAAAATGACAGATTGAGAAAAAATTCCAGAGCAGCGCCTCGGAGCAGAAGTGTTGGCCTGTGGACAAGTAGTAGAAGCACAGGAAATGCTCTGATTCGCCAGCTTCTGGGTACCCTGGGGGTCATCCAAGCACAATCTTGGACCTAGGAGAGCATGATTTAGTTCCCGTCTCTTGGATGCAGGGTCCTGCCTCCGTGAAGACCACCTTAGAAACTGAGAAGGCTCGTGTTTCCCTGAAGATCCCTTTGAAAGATGGAGGGATGGGAGAAAACTAAGGCCGGATAACAAGTTAGGGAGACTGCCAGCCTGCATTCTATACAATGCCTCATTTGTATGCATTTCGCACTGTGGCATCTGGGGGTCACTTGTCTGTGACTGGGTGCAATTTGGTTTGGTGTTGCATGTTTGAGGGATGAGTAGACCAGGGTGGCTGAGGGGGCTTTCTATGGAGCGGCAACAGTAGGGTGTTGTCCTACCAGGGTTTCGGCCTCGAGCTCCCTGATGGGCCAGAAGGGGCTTTCTAGCGTTTCAATTGAGCCCTGTTGAAGACAACAGCCGGAAAAAATAGCCTTGGTGATGTAATACATGTGCGAGCAGAATGCCTGCTAAGTATAGACACAGCATGGACCTTTGTGTGTTGATTGAGAATGTCTTTTGTTTGGGGATGAGGCTACACTCTAGCCCCCAAGCCTGCCTTCTGATGGTAACACGAGTGGGAGTCCAGAGAAGCCTGGATGGGACACATAAGGAATAAGGAAGGAAGGAGAGAAGTAATAGTTTTCTTTACATTTACTAGGTTGTTACTGGGTATCAGGTTACTGGTAGGTGCCAGAGGATGAGTCCCTGCCCTCACAGAGTTCAAAGGTTTGAGGAAACGCGTATGGAAATAAAACATTCTAGTATTACAATACCGCATAGCAAATACAATAGTAGGAGTAATGATGATACCTGATGTGGACCGAGTGCTTGTTCCGTACCGTTATATTGGTGCGAAACGCTCTAAATGCATTATATTGTTTAATCCTCCTATCAGGCCTATGAGGAAGATACTACTATTATTTCCAGGTTACAGATAAGGAAGCTGGGGCTTCCAAAGGTCAAGGTCAGGTAACTCATCTGAGATCACTTAGCTACAAGTTGAAGAGCTGAAATTCACATCTGTGGTATGTGAGCCTAGAGCCCATTCGGTAACCCCTCCACCTGCTGCTGCTTCCCCAGGTAAAGGCAGAAGCAAGCCAGGACAGAATGACCAAGTCTTCCCAGAAAGCTCAGGGATGGCTACAAGGAGGTGATGATCAGAGTGGCATCTCGATAAATTAGTAGGCCTTCAGGAGGTGTGGGAGGAGACAAGGACATTCCAGGAGGAGAGAGGAGCATGTACAAAGGCAAAGTCCACTTGGAGAACTGCTAAGTATGTAACCCCAACACACACATCCGCATCCACACGCGCACACACAGCCACATATGTGTGCACATTCACCTGTGCGTGTGCACGTACACACATGTGCACATATCCTCCCACATTCTTACACACACCTGTACACTTGCTCTCACACATACATATGCACAGAGCCAGACGTGTGCACACACACACACGTGTGCACACACGCTTTCCCTGGTCTGGGAGACATCAGCCTGAAGGATAGATTCATTCCCGTTCTTCTCTCCTTCCCAGGCTTCGGCTTCAATGGTCCAATCATAGGAATAATTACCATTCATTGAGTGCCTCTGTGCTCCAGGAACTATGCTCCGTGCTCTCTATACACTATGTTAAAGCTCACAAAGAATGAACAAGGCGGGTATTGTGATCCAGATGTGGTAACAGGGCCTCAGATCGGCTAAAGATCTCCCCTGGGGGCCACATGGGAGAGGAAGCTTTTAAAAGCAAGTCTCTCTGTTTCCAGAGCCTGAGCTATTCAAGCTACCAAACTGCCTCTCCAAATATAAAAGCCCCCGAGGCAGACTTTTCCCCAGAAGGGATGGTCAAGCACATGCCTGGAGAGCATTGGGCTAGAGCTGACATCCAAAGGGATGGACCCCACCTTTTTCCTCCAAGCCATGGTGCCCGCCAACCATTGCCAGGATGTGGAAGAGTCACGAGAAAAATGTGGGTGTTACATATCACAGTGGTGATACATAGCTTCGTCACGCAAGTTTGGAGTTCAAACTGATCTTGAAGAGAGAACAGAGCTGTTGGCCAAGGGTTAGTGGATTGGTATCCAGAGACTCAGACAATCAGAAACAGGCTGGCTTCCAGGCCCATGCTCTTCCCACTGGCCCTCCTGCCTCCCTGTACTTACAGCGCTGTTTAGAAATCTTCACCATGGGTACTTTTTATTAATTAACTTGCATGAGCAAATACGTAAGGTTTGAATAATTTGCACGTACGAATTTGTTTTGTTTCTCCGCACATGCTCTAGTTCCCAGGAATGCACAATGCTGAGTGAGGGCATGGTGAGATCCCACCTTAACAGATGGCCTCGTTGTAGCCCAGAGAGATTAGCTGAAGCGAGAAGCTTAGAATAACATCTTGAAGACCAGATTCTAGATCTCCTTTGTCCCAGATCTGGCCCTGCCACGTTGGTGCACTTTTTTCTCTTCGTGTTATTTCCTCAAAAGATCAGCCCCGCTTCCTGCCCTGACTTTGCAGGCCTCGCATCAGGTCTATCTCCTTTCTAAGTAGCTTTTTTCCTCCTTACCCTATCCCTTCCTTGATTCTCCCACTGAGTCCTGAGCTGATTTATAGGCCAGAGTCGTCCCCTGGGCTGGGCAGAAAAGCAGCAAGGAGACAGATTGATGATCCCTTCAGCATCGCCCAGGAAAATGCCAGCACAGGAGCGAGGCTGTGGCCCAGCAGGAGCTGGGAGCCCTGCATCCGTGTCCTGTGTGTGACCACACAGAGCAGGAGCACACTCGGCTCATGCCAAGACCTGGTGTTGGGGGACAGGCAGAAAAGCCCTGGGACGGCTCTTCCCACTTACTGCAAGTGCCCCATTCCTTTCATTATGAAGGTAGAACAGAGGACCTGGGGAGGGGCAAGGTGAGGACGGGAAACGGGAGAGTACAAAGAGAGTCGCTAGAGACTGTGGACTCCCCAAGTTGACGCGGATTGTGGTTTCCAACAACACAAACCCCCTTGCTGCATGGCTCCCCCATCTGAAGGAGAGGCACAACACGCCGTAAATCCACACCACAGTCGTACACATCTTTCTGCACACACTCACACACGCTTTTCCACATGCGTATCTCCACGCGGAGCCATGGATTTCTGGCACTGCACCCTCCTTGACCTTCCGCAGGGCCCTCCTGTGTTGACAGGTACCGTGGGTAGAAAAGAAGAAAGACAATGAAACCTCTACAGCCCCAGGTCCCCAGCACGCAGTCCCAGCTCCCTCAAAAGCCCTGATGGGCTCCGATGGCTCCCCTCCTTCCTCCTTTTCTAATTATGACAGGCCCCAGGGGGCCAGAGCAAAGAGAGGGAAAGCCGAGCAGGACTGCAAGTGGGAAAGGAGGACACAGGAGGGAGGGAGGAGAGAGGGAAGCAGCGGAAACAGACATTTTGTTCTGGGGAGAAACAAGTACGTGGCCAGACGCAGAGAGTGGTCATACTTCACCTTTCCTGCACCCCCCGGGGAGGTGAGCCCACGGCGAGCCCATGGCCGTGCTCACCGCAGGACTGGTGAAATGCGAAAGGGGGGAACCCTCAGGTCTGGGTTTTGACAGTGGACTGATTTGCCTTGGAAACACGGTCAGGTTTAATGTCATCTGTTCCGTGAAGATGGGAGACACGAAGGTTCTTCGTTGTTACTTACAGGACAGGAGCCTAGGATGCTCCGAGCCCAAAGCGCACTTCACAGCTATGCCTTCTGGGAGCGGGGCTGGCCTTCTCTTCTCTTCTGGGGGTTGGCATATATGAATGACAGCCTGTTACAAGTGAACAAACAGAGATATGCAAAATAATCCCCCACCATTTATTAAATGAATTCGCAGTCGTTTGATCTAATTGAACAAATTTTTACTAAGAGTTATACTCTCTGCCACGTGCCTTGCCGAGCGCTGGGAGTGAAGGTCTGGATGGGCCCAATCTGACCTGACGGGGTTCACAGTCTAGTAGAGGAGGCTACGTGGAGGGAGGGCTATTTCATGCACCGTCCCGTGAGGCCAAGGACCAGGGGGAGGAGAAAGCCTGCTCACTCGTCAGCTGAAAAGAGAAAGTCAGTCCTGGGGGGGAGGAATTCTCCATCACATCTCCTTCTGTCTTTCTCCACAGCTTTCGGTCGGTCAGGTTCCCAGGGCCCCTTCTCCTCCCCGAGACTCAGAATTAAGTGGAAATGTCAGGTCCTCTCCAGACCGTAGAATTTCTTCTCTTCTCAGGTCTGTTTTGTTGTGGTCGTGAAGACTGCCCAGCCAAAGATTCTGAAATAGCAACTATTCCAATTATGTAAAATGTGATTAAAGGAAGTGTCACGGCCCTTCACGGGCGCCTTTCACTTAGTTCTTGCCTTGCAACCCTTGCTTGGGCTGACAAGCATAACAGATCTACTTGATACATCTCGCGCTAAAGTAAAATGTCTAGTCAAAAGTGCTTAGAATCCCTCAAGGCTGGAGTTGGCTAATGATGTCATTACTCCACAGGGCCTGGCGTTATTTTTAGGATGGCCATTTCCTCCCACATTAAGGCTCATTAGGACTTTTTTTTTCCCCCCACTGTAGTACTCTACCCACACAATAGAGGTCACACACAGAGACGAGGCCTGGTCTGAGCCTGAGGCAGGTCGCTTACCCTTTCGGGACAGCTGAGTTCCAAGTAAAGCCTCCCCAAGCTGAAGGAAGCTTTTCCTCAAGTGTAGGAAACCCGACCAAGGTCAATGGCTGTCTGGGCTGGGCGAGCATTCACGTAGCCTGCTTGCCAATTCTAAAATGGCCGCATCTGTGCCATCCACACTCCCTTCACCCCTCCTCCCTTCTCAGCCTCTAGCTGACTTAAGACACTTCCAGCCTGGCTCAAATACCCTTGCAAATACTCCATCATCTGTAAGACAAATTCTCCGGACTCCAGGGTAAGGCCACCTCTACCATGCAAGGAAAACATTCATTCACGTGGGCTCTGCAATCTGCTGGTCTTAGGTTCAGATTCTAGAGTTGTCATTTCCGGGCTGTGTGACCTGGGGCAAGCTTCTTAGTATCTCTGAGCCTTACTCTCCTCATCGCTAAAAGGAAGATAATGAAACCAACTGCGCAGGACTGTCATTAGAGAACAAAATAAGAAAATATGCATAAGGCACTTGGAGTCCCTGGCACAAGAAAAACACTTATTAAATGCAACTGTTGTTATTACTTATCGTCTCCTCTAGTATTATTATAAATCAGCAATCTGCAGTTTTGAAATCCAAAAAGCTCTGACTACTGAAAGATTTTTCATAACTCGCTTGGCAGTAAAACCTGACCCGGACTGCCCTGGGTTTCTTTGTAGACCTCATTTATCCCACTTAGGATGAGTATTTGCTGCACAAATCTGAATGGTTTTTCCTTACCAGTGACTGCCCCGGACTCTGCTGGGGGTGTTACATAACATATTGTCACTGTACCCTATTGCTTTTCTAAAAACCTAAAAAATTCTGAATTTGGAAATGTATCTGGCCCCAAGGGGTTTTGATAAGGGATGGTGGCCAGTGGTCTTTTTTCAAGCCAGATAAATCTCACACGGCAGGACCCAAGCCACCACTATCCCCCTCTACCTAGAAAAATATAGAAAGGCTGATTTCTTTACCTACAGCAAGGCAGTCAGGCATCCCCCTGACAAATCACAGGGAGCCCCAGGGAGGAGAATCTGCCCTCCTTGCCACTCCCAGATCAAATGTGTCACTCACCTCGGTTGTCGATCCTTGGCACATCTGGACAGAGAGGGTTAGCTACATTGCTCTGAAACTATTTATCCCATATAAGTAGCCCTCGTGTTTACTGAACACCTACTGTGTGCCGCACTCTTTACACCCTGGAAACCTCACAACAAGAACACAGAAGGTATTATCACCCCCACTTTACCACTTGTAAATGGGGCACATGGGGATATAGAGATGGTGGGAATGCAGACAAATTCCAATCCAATTTCAAAACCACTATTTTTTCTCTATAGCATTGCTCACTGACTCTCACAGAACATAGGAAAGGAGAGAAATTGTATTTTAAATTTAGTTCCATTACTAGTATATTTTAAGTGTGTAGCATTATTTTAAGCCCCAGGCTCTAGGGGCACCTGTGTGGCTCAGTCAGTTAAGCATCCGACTTCAGCTCAGGTCATGATCTTTGTGAGTTCGAGCTCCGTGTCGGGCTCTGTGCTGACAGCTCAGAGCCTGGAGCCTTCTTCAGATTCCGTGTCTCCCTCTCTCTCTGCCCCGCCCCCACTCTCTCTCTCTCTCTCAACAATAAATAAACATTCAAAAAAAAAAGATTTTTTTTTAAGACCCAAGCTCTAAATAGGGGGGTTAATTTGCAAGTTTGAGAAATAGTGAGTTTTTCTAATGCTAAGTGATGTCTAAAGACCAGTGTTCTCAGAAAATGACATTGACCTCTATTACTCAACCTTTTCCTTTAATCCGTCTCCAGTCTCCTGCAACTCTACTTGGGCAAGGGGAGGTTAGGAATGTGGTGGTAGTGGAGGAGGTTATGTTTTGGGGAGGGGGGGAGTGTTTTGCAGTTCTGTTCCTTGTTTGATCGGATGAGATCATTTGAGCATGAAGGCCAAGAAGGGAGATGTGATAACCTTGGCCGTGAACCCACTGGTAAGCGTTCAGAGTTACACTCCTCCATCACACAGCATGCTAAACAAGGCACAAGGCTCTATCCATGACAACCCGTCCTCCCTGGAGCCAAAAGTAAAAATCAAAGGCAGCAAAAAAGATTAAAAAGCAAGTGTCCAAAACCAGCGAGAACAACTCACCCTCCCTCGTGACACCAGAGGAGACAAAGACCACGAAGTGAAGGTGTCATGCAGCCCGCAGATTAATCTACACTATGCAGAAGTGGTCAGAGCCCTCCTTTCCCCCATAATAGGATGCCCAGGAAGCCTCGCAGTGAATGCTTCTGTCAACAAGATAGCGAGAACTCAGGCGGGCCGAGTGCATTGTTTCTCGGCTACCTAGGGCTTTGGAGTATGAAAAGGTGTCTGAAAGAGACTTTGTTATCTCATTGTGCTTCTGCAAGTGACCACTCAGTTCTGTGAGCCACACCGCTCCTCCTAGAATTCCTGACTTTTGATTTAAGGATGCGATTGTTCCTTAGGCTGACAATAGTAGGCTGGAAGCCCAAGGGTAGCCGCCAGGCCTGTGGGCACCTGCAAAATGGAGGTGCGGCTGGGGCTTCCGACAGGCCCCGGTGACTTCCAGGCAGCCTGCCAGGTGGCCTGGCTGTCAGTGATCCATGAGGTCACCAAGGTATGAATCAACGTTGGCGGCATCCGTGGTTGCATCCGTAATATAGATGGTTCATGTAGCATGTCACAGGCCAATGAGAAAGTGACTTGTCTTGAAGGTTTTTTTTTTTTTTTTTTTTTAAATCCCAGTAGCAGAGAAAGCAATCATCCAAGAAATGGAGAGTGTGAAACAGAGAGCCCTATCCAGGTGGGATACTCCTGTGGCTCTGACATGTGGCCTTGGAAGTGGCATAAATTCGGGCCACTGTGCCCCAAATTGTTAAAAACAAAACAAACCCCAACAAAAAAACGCCGATCCCCTTTCTTCTCCACCACAGAGAGCTAAGGCCATTCCCCTGCTCGACTTTCTCACAAGCTTCTCAAAGGCTCATGAAAGATCTTGTCTAAGAACCACGGTTTACAGATGGGGTTGCAGAGGGAAGTGACTTTTCCAAGGGCACAGAGCACACTATGACGAAGCAAGAGGGAAGGCATCTCTCCTGATTCCCGGGCTAGCACTCAGACACACTCAGGAACAAAGACCTTCAGGCTTTCTAACCACAAAAAAAGAAGTACATGCTCAAGAGGATGGTGTCGCTTAAGAAAAAAGCCTGCTGTAGAATGTACATGACGACAAATGATGACGAGCGACGAGTATACGGATAGCTTGACATTAACAAAACCAAGTGTTGCCGTGTGAGTAAGTGTGATGTTAACAGACAATTCTCCGTAATATATTTTTCATGAGCAAATGAGAGGACATGAAATATATATTACGGAAGATGGTGTTAACATCATGTTTATTTACTCTGCAGCAATCTGATATTCTTTGATATTTATACGTTTTCTAGGCCTGAAGTTGGTAAAATTCTGTGAGCCCTGATGTGGGCTCCAAACTTTTCACAAATGCTGTTGGGTGTCTGTCCCCACACCCTTTGCTCCCCCACCTCACCCCATCACACACATACCCATTGAAGGTTGTTGAAGATATACACACATGTGTATTTTTAACAAACTAGTGACTGTTAAAGAACTCCTTGCCCTCCATCATGTGCCAACATCTAAGTCGCCATTTTGATCTGGCATCCTTCCCAAAGGACTGCCTTTCCCTGCCCGCCGTGACATCATTCATACATGCTAGTCACTCAGTGGCTTTCAAAGCCTGCACCCGGCACTGCCCCGTGCGGAACACCAGCGCAGAAACTATCAGGGGTCCCACGTACCTCTCAACTCGGGTGGAGCGAGAGGTCAGCTTCCATTCCTGAGGTGAAGCCCTATGGGCCCCCTCTGAGGCCTTCGGCAGGCATGGTGGCCACTCCCTCCTAAGGCATGCCCTCCGCGTCTGCACCAAGGAAGGCGAAGTTAGACTGACAACAACACTAACAAAGATTAATTCCTGTGTCTGATGAGAGTTAATTTCTCTGATTAGAGGACTCTCAAAGATGTGCAGTGACTAAATCCTGACTGGAAATATTCAAATGGCAGAACGACAGGGCAAAGAGCCCCAGTCACACGCCAGCGGCTCACAGAAGACCTTCCTAAGACCCGGCGCGGGAGGAGTCAAACAAACACCCGGGATAAACATACAAGGGCAGGCGGCTCTGGCCAATGAGATATTTGTCTATTTACCTCTGTCATTCCACCTATGTATGTATTATTTATTTCCCTTTCCAGGGCCATGTTGGAAGGTCTCGCCTGAAACCACGTGCATTCAGAAAGAGATGAGAGGTGTGGTGGGCAGACCCATCCAGAGAAACACTGTCTGGTCGGGTAGAAGCTGGTGGCTAACAGGGAAGCTGCCTGGGGCCACCCACCGATTCCCCAGGAACTGACTTTGGACTGTGGAGGAGGAAGATGTTGACGGACAACGAGCTTAGCAGGCAGCCTGATTTTGGATTTGAATTCTGGCTCCGTCGTTCACGTCTGTGTGAATCTGGACAAGGCACGGAACTTCTGAGAGGCTCAGCGACCTCACCCAGAAGCAAGATCACCCTGTCAATGTTAGTGCCTTGGCACACACAACCTGCAAAAGAGCCTGGCAACGAGGGCCACCTCCTGTCCCCGTGCCACTTCCCACCTTTGAGGCTTAACGAGAGAACGGTCCTCTGGCTTCCCTCCAGGGTGACACGGAGGCTGTGGGATCTGCTACTTACAGAGAAGTTCGGTGACTCCTGGCTGAGAGAGAAATAGAGTTTCCGAACTGGCAGGTGGAGGACATGGGAAAGAGCCACTTTTCCTTATCTTTCACACTGTCTCTTCTCTTCCCCCTTCCCCCACCTGTCATTCATCCAGCTCATAAACATACTGAGAGTTCACCGAGGGCCAATGCCATGCCTGAAGCTGTCCACAATGTGACGCTCCAAGTCCCTTTAGCAGAAGACCCCCCCCCCCCCAACACACACACAAAAGACGTTTAGCAATTCCTAAGGGTTTATTGAGAGTCTGTTTTGTGCCGGGCACCATACTGGGCCCCCGAGATAGTGAGAAACTTCTCTACTCTAAGTAGCTCACAGCCTATTGATGGAAAAGGAGCTTGCCTTTGGTCTGAAGGCAGTTCATTCATTAGGGTTTGGGATATGAGTGTCCAAAGCTCCCCTCCTGAACTGGGCTAGTACAGATGTAAAGCTGCAGTCAGCACACTGCTAATGGGGCTTTGAAAGTCTCTGCTTTATTAGGGCATCCAGGAAAGCCGATTTCAGCTGCAAATGCCTTCATTGCCTCCCCAGCAGAAATGGCTAATACCTGCTTTCTGGGACGCGCTCATCAAAAGGAGACTCTCAAAGCCCCATTAGCAGTGTGCTGACGCTGGCTGTACATCCTGAAAGGGCAAAGTCCAGCGGAGTTAAAGGAATCCAGCCTATTTGTCAACACTAGCATGAGTCAGATCTTCCCCCTCCGCCCCCCCCCCCTTTACTTCCTCCCTCTTACCTGGGAGCCTAAGGGACTTCAGTTTCTCAGCAGGGGGCTCTGCAGTCCTACAACCCACACACTTCCCCCCTCCTTCCTTGGGCTCACCATCCTCCGCCTTGCCAGTGTCAATCCTATAACCCGGTGGAAGCCTAAACATCCAGCATAGTCCCGTCTACCAAGGACTCCCTGCTCTGCCATCATCTGCCTCCACCCGGAGAAGTTCTTGGGCTCTGTTCTCCCGATCACCTTCTATGGTCGCCTGGGCTCCCAGAGTCTTGAAGATGGAAGGTGCCTAGAAAGTCAACTAGCCCAACCTGCCACCCGATAGAGGAATTTCTCCCTCAGCAGCATCAACGTGTGGTCTCCCAGGAGCAAAGATGGCTATCACCAGAGAGTGTTGGAGGCAGACAGACCACAAGACAGCACACAAGCTGTAGGACCTTGCTAGGGCATATCGGGCTAAGAGCAAGAGCTGTCCTCACAGCCTGGCGATGCTATGCACACCGAGAAGATGATCTTGCCTGAGGTTTTCACCGGCCAGCTCTCCCAGACCGCAGACCTACTATGACCTCATCTTAACTTCTACAGCGACCCAAGTTCCTGTGAAAAGGATGCCCAGAACTCAGAAAGACTGGCCTCACCCTTCCCTTAGGGCCTTCCAAGAGGAAAGGGCAGGAGAGGGGTGGAGATCCTCTTGCCTTTGTTTTTGTTGTTGGTGGTGTTTTTAATGTTTATTTATTTAAGTAATCTCTACACCCAACGTGGGGCTCAAACTCACACCCCCGAGATCAAGAGCCATCTGGTCCTCTGACTGAGCCAGCCAGGCACCCCTCTGGCCTTTGTTTATTGTCCCATTATTCAGTAGACAAGCAGGGTGATGTGGCCCACCAAGGAACAGGAGTCATTAGACAGTCGAGCAAGAAAAACAATATTTCAACAGCATTGAGCAAGCCCTCCTATGCTGGAGGCATGTGCTAGCCCCTGGGTATACAAGGCTGCATAATAAACTCAGTCCCTTACGTTAAGGACTCTCGGCTTAGTGGGTGAAGGCAGATGTGAGTAAGAATTATATGTAGCCTGAAACATGCTTGATTGGCCATCTGAACAAATGGCTTGGATTTATCCCTTATCTTATTCGGTACTGCTATGGCATTGGTCATTGTTGACCACCACACCTTTCTTGAAATTCTCTGCTGTGGGCTTCTGATCTGACTTTCTCCTGGGTCGTCTTTACTTCTGAGGCCACTCCCCAGTCTCTTTCACCACACCCTCTTCCTCTGTTCACCCCTAAGTAACGATACTCCCTAAAGATCCAATGTTTCCCTCTTCGCCTCTCGTGCTGCAGTTTACCCTCTCCCTGGAAAGTATCTTTTGCTCCTAGGCCCTGAAAACCCCTACATACTGACAGCTCCCAAATGTACGTCTTCTACCCAGACTTTTCTTGAGTGACACCTCCAGAACATGTATTCGTTGACCACAATTTCTTTAAAATGTCATGTACCAATAATATTTTAAGTGCTTTACAAATATGAATTCATTTTAATTCTCTTAGAGACACAGTAACCCTCTGAAGTGGATACTGTTATTATGCCCATCTTAAGGATTAGGAAACCAAAGCACAGAGAAGTTAAGTGACTTGTTCAAGATCACACAGCTGGTGAACGCTGGGGCTGAGTTCCCAATACACATGGTCTAGTTCAAGAGGATGCCGTGTAGTGCTGTGCTTTCACCTCTGCATATGACCGGCACATGGCACATATTATATATAAATTTGGTTATCAAGAAAGTTTCTGGAACAAAATAAAATGAACTTGTTTTTTGTGGGGGGGACTTGGTTATCTCTTCTCCAAGTTTACCCTTCCATTTCCTTAACCAAACCTACTTTTGTTAATGGTGTCCTCACGTGTTGACTCTTAAAAAAGGAAACTCGCTGCTTAACACATCAAAAATGTTCCATGAAGGCTTCTGAATTATACTGAATTGAACTGTTCTAAACTGAATTGCATTGAAGCATGCAGGGAACTCAGACTGTGAACTTCCACCAGAGAATTGAGGAGGATATGAGAGAAGAGGTGACATTTGAGCTGAGCGGGATATAGCACATTACACAGAGCTCTACATATTTGCACCATGAGGGGCTAGCGATCAGGCAGCTCCGTATTCTCATTTTACAAATGGTGGTTCTCAGGTAGCTAAGAGGAATCACAGGAACAAGTTGAGAACCCTGCGGGAGAGGAATTTCAGACCCGTACTACTCAAAGCATGGTCCACAGCCTGGTAGGATCTGTGGGATTGGCATCACATAGAGGCTTGTTTCCACCAACCTGCTCGATCAGAATCTGCGTGTTAACAAGATCTCCAGGGGGTGTGTAAACCTTAAAGTTGGGGAGCATTGATCCAGGACTGTTTTACACTGGCTAAGGGAACCAGATTATTTAGCCAGACCTCAGAATCCTCATGATTTCATTCTGTCTGGAACCCCTCTAAGTTTTGGTAATTACATCTCTCCTCTGGCTCGCACCCTGGGACCCGCCAGCCTCATGGAGATTGAGATGAACATGACTGCATACATAGCTCCACTGTGTAGAGAAGCCTTCACTCTCAGCAGCTCAAAGGAGTCAAAGCTGGGAACGATGTTGGTAAATGCTGGGCAGTTGGTTTTCGCAAAAGGAGGGACAGAAGGAGAGAGGATGGTTTGGTTCATGGTGTTAACCCAGCCCCAAGCACTTGTGGTTCATGGAGAGAGACTGGCTGTGCTACCAATGGGACATAAATGCCAAGAAGGGAGTGAAGGGATACAGTTAGAGCCAACTCTCTGGGTTGGGTGGTCCTGGGGGTGTTACTTATAATCCTGGAACTTGGAAGTATTGGGATGATCTTGGCCTCAGAGTATTGATGAGAGCTGGATGGAGAGGCCACAGTGATCCAGGCTATAGCATGTAGCTGAGGCTTTCTGCAGAAAAGAAACCAAAGTCCAAAGCCCTGGGTCAAATCGTCACGATGGAAGACACACGATGGAAGACATTGTACCGGTGATAGAATGAACAATGGAGGGCAGTGAATAAGATCAGGGATCAGGGGAAGGTATAAAAGCATAGGCTACACATAATGAGAAGGAAATAGTAGCCAATTAAAAGAAAACAACCCTTAAAATAAAAATAAAACAACCTTCAGCCCCAGCTTCTGTGGCTGAAGGTCATGTGATGGCTGGACACAGGATGTGACCACAGAGGGAAGAGCTGCTAATGAACGGGGTTAGCCTTCCAAGCAGCTTTTCACCCAACACTTGCTCTTTTCCTGCCTAAACTCATGGAAGATGTAAAACCCCTTCTTCAACAGCTGGGAGAGACTTCCACAGACATTTTGCAGACGTGTTTTGGTGCAGAAGGCATTCGTGGAACAGGCTTACGTTGGAAGAGAATTGCACCTCCTGAAATTCCTGCATTTGCATGAATATGCGTGGTAGGAAATAGAAGCAGAAATAGCTTAAGGAGGAGAATGCAGGGAGACATCTGTATACTCTGGAGCGAACAGTTGGAGGCCAACCACAATTCCATGGTTGGCTTATCAGCTTTGCTACAAGGAAGGGACGGGTCCAGATTCCACTGACAGGAGAGGCCGAAGGAGAAGAACCTGTGGCCAGTGCTGATCCAGCAGGACCAGAGAAGAGGGCTCTGAGAGGACCAGGACAAAATGTCTAAGGGCACGTGGCACAGGAATGAAACACAGTTCCACTGGTATACCAGGTAGAGCAGTTTATAAATAGACCATATTGCTCGTTCTACACAGTAAGTCCTGACCTGACTGTCCTTGGTGCTACTCTTAAAACGTTTAAGAGTAAAGAACCCCCTTCGGGTATTAACAGCAGTGGATTTGATCTCAGATCTCAGAGAGACGGTCAGGGAGGCAGCCCCCCTCAGAGATAGTGGATATTTGGCCAGCCCCTTTTCTTCTCCCCCCGATCCTGCACAAGTCTCCAGGCTTTCTCCCCCCACCCCATCTTTTCTCCTCTTGGCCTTCTTCTAACCCTCCTGGCTATAAAATAAAACCAGAATTTATATTTTCTTATTTATTACAGGGTATTTTATGTTTCTTGGTCTTGGTTTAGAAAATGCACAAGTGAAATTGCTTTATTTATCTGCACATTTAAATAGACTAAATTCACTTGATTTTTATGTTAGCTGTATCGACCCTTCCCACCCTTTGCCCTAAAAGATGGCACCTGCTATGCCAAAATGGCATCTACCCCGGTCTGCAACTAACACAGCATTTGCAAAGTGTTTACAGAGACCAGTGTTGTGGATGCCTCTGAGTTTGCTCAGTAATCCCAGCCCTTCAAAGGGTAATGTGAAACCTCTTATCTAACACAATGAGCTGAGGATAGGGCCAGGACATAAAGACAGACAAGTCAGGTAGCGATTAGACTGTGTCCACTGATTCTGGGGATATCTCTGCTTGAAGGTCACAAAATTCCTACTTGCTCATCTCTTAAATCATCTGCTTCTGTCTGCAGGTGGTGACAGAGACTCCAAAAAAAAGCTAAAATAGTCATCTTTCAAGGTTAACAAGGAGCTTCTTAGAAGCCCCAGCATGACTGTCAATAGCCAATCAAAGAGAGATGTCAGTCGGCTCCCCCGAGGAAGGGTTTCAGTTAATGCGGTGTTAGGCTGGGGAGGCCACATATGGAGAAGAACCAGCTGCTTGCCTTCCTATGTGGGGGCCCAAAGCTGAAGGCAAAGGGGACGGGCTTTGCCGTTCCCCCAAGCGGAACAGACCAGAATGATCCCGGTGGGACGTCTGCAACCAGGGAAAACTTGCTACAATCTGGGGCTCATTCAGTGAAATCCATTGTCCTCTCCCCATGAGGAAGGTTCTCAATTAAATTTCTCCTGAGGTCCTTTTCCTCCCCTAGTGATCTGTTTCTTGCAAGACTTCTTTTTTTCTTTTTTCTCAGATACCACAAGGTTGACTCACATGAATGGTACAATTCCAGTTTGGGATCAGATTTATGCAATGCCCTTTGCCGAACATAAACCTCAGTTTCCTTATTTGTAAAATGAAGGAGCAGGCAAATACAGAAGGGCAACACAGTATCTCATTCCTGCAAGAATACTGTCAGGAGTTTTTCTTTAAAGGGAGTTATTGAGACTAATGAAAATTAAAAGAGCTTTTCTCCAGACTCCTCCATTATCCTCCCCCTGCATGCTCAGTGCAAGAGAAAAGGGAAGGGTGAGCGACAACTCTGGGCAGATGACGCCAGAGTAAGAGACAACAGAGAGAGAGCACTTATCAACTCTTTTTAACTTCCACCTTCTCCATTGAGGAGACTAACTCCTGTTTGGGAAGGGCAGCGTGAACTCAAGTAGAGTTCAGATGGATAGACGGATAGTAAACAGGTGCCCGTGGACGAGTTCAAGTCTGAACAAATTGCCTCCAGGACAGGTGGGACTGGGGCAGTACAGTCTGTAATCTTGGATAAAGAGCGAGGAAGAAGAGGTGCCAAGTGACCGCAGATAAGCATGTTCATCCCAAATTTCAGAGAGAGGTCAGAGCTGCATTCTGGAAACCATAACTGCTGAACTTCATATCACCACCCACCCCTTGCCCCACCCTCCCCACATTCTAGATCCCACTATTAAAGAGAACACTGGGGAGTGCCTGGGTGGCTCAGTCGGTTGAGCGTCTGACTTTGGCTTAGGTCATGATCTCTCGGTCCATGGGTTCGAGCCCCACTTCGGGCTCTGGGCTGATGGCTCGGAGCTTGGAGCCTGCTTCAGATTCTGTGTCTCCTTCTCTCTCTGCCCCTCCCCCACTTGTGCTCTGTCTCTCTCTGTCTCTCAAATAGATAAATGTAAAAAAAAATTTAATAATAAAAAAAGAACATTGGTAACATTTATAAGGAAAACAAAAATCATCAGAAACTCGCTTGGGTCCATTAACACAAAGTAATTCCAGCTATAGCTGCTGTTCCAATACAATGTCAACTTGGGAGAAAAAAAAAAAAGGATATTTTTGAAAGCATCTTTTAACAGAGATCGTGTTTAAATATCATTTATTTAGTCATTCATTTGTTGATAAACCTCTACTAGAATGTAAGCTTCACGTAGACAAGGATTCTTGCAGGGAGGGGATTTGCTCCTTTGTCTACTGCTATCCTTAGAACAATGTTTGGCACATGGAAGGTGCCCGATAAATATTCTTGAATAGATCCATCTATGTGCATAATAAAAGGCTGGAAGGATACATAGCAGAAGTTAACCAAGATTATCGCTGGGTGGTTAGATGTTGGAGGCCTCTAATTTTATTTATTCACTTATTTATTTTTGAGAGATAGAGTGCAAGCAGGGGAAGGGTAGAGAGAGAGGGAGAAAGAGATTCCTAAGCAGTCTCCACACCCAGCATAGAACGCAATGCAGGGCCCTGAGCCGAAGTCGAGAGTCCTCACGATTAACCAACTGAGCTACCCAGGCTTTCCAATTTTATTTTTAATACTAGGGTTTTTTTCTCTATTTTCTAACATGATCCTAGGTTACTTTTATAATCACAAAAATTAAAAATGCTATCCTCTTTGAAAGAGTTGCTTGTGATAAATTAGCCTTATTCTTTTTGGAAGTATTACCAGACTGGTAGGCCAGGGGAATTTGGATTTCCGTAGAGTGTTTCCCAAAGCCCCTCATGTTATCCTTTGACTCAGATGGAGGGTCGTGGGCTCAGTGGTGGCTGAAGTAGGTGGATTTAAACCCAAATAGTGTTGACTCAAAGATCAGAGCCAATTCCGAGGCAAGTCTCCAGTGGTGTGATACAGGGATCTGTCTCATTCAGCATGTTCTTCAGAAGCTTGGAGGGAGGCCTTCCTACTTAAGTTGTAGACACCAGATAGCTGGGAAAACTAACTGATACGTTGGAGGACAGCCTTCAGATTTAAAAAGATCTCAACAGTCTTTAACCATGAGCCAAAACCCGCAAAGCTAAACTTGATAGGTCCTATGCTCAGCTTCCAAAAATAGCGATAGCCCAGATTCTGAAGGGGAAAAACCTGCTTAAGGATGGTTGTGTGAGAAACAACCCAAAGCAATTTAGCCAGCCTCCAGCTTGTGATGAGTCAACAGAGTGATGTGGTTGCTCAGAGAGTGAATGCAACCTTGGGTCACATGAGTAGAGTTCTTATGTCTAGATCGAATGTTGATTCCAGATTTAGCACTCTGAGATCTGTGACAGCATTTTCCAAAGCGTCTTCTGGAAGATTCTGCATGTTAAACGGGAGCTTGGTGGTCATATGTATTTGGGAATCACTTTATACTGGGTTCGCCCTCTCGAGACGCACAGTCCGTGTCAACATATGATAGGTGCAGAGAAGTGTTGTAGTAATAGGCCTTCCTAAAGTATTTTACCAGGAAATGTCTTGTGTTTTGTTTTTGTGTGATGCCCGTTAACAGTGAGAGTATGCTTCAGGAAAGGCTGATCAACCATCAACTACTCTTGGCACGAAATGTATCTGTATATCTTTGTCCCCAGAAAATAACTCAGGGCGGGGCACACAATAGGTATGCAGTGCATTCCTGTCGAATGAATGAAAAGGAGCATACCAGATACTACAGTAGCCAAACTCTTCAAATCACATCTTGTAAAAGGTGCACAGGCACCTGGCACATGTCCAAAGGAGAGCTCACAGGCTGGTGGATTTGAAACCTCGGTTCTCTACAGGAGGCTTTGCCTGGAAACAACAAGAGTTGGCCAGAACAAAGCTCAGGTAGGAGGAAGATGGGCTAGACTGAGCCTGGCTGGGATCTGAAAGTGAAAGAGACCTGTCAGGAGACAGTCGGTTCATCACAAGTAAGTAGCCAAGTCCCAGCATCAAGCCCTGGTAGGGAAGTACCGCTAAGAGTCTCAGGGTCCCGGGGTACAATTCTGGGTAAGAGACGCTAGCAAGATCATTTGGTGCAGTGATTCTCAACTCTGGTTGCACTTATTAAACCCCTGCCTCGCTATGGTTGTTTTCTTAAATACCAATATTTATCCTGGTTCTCTTCCTGGACCAAATAGATCAGAATTTCTGGGGGTTGGCCTTGGTACAGGACAGGAACTAGGATGAGGTAATCCAGAGTCCTGGGACACAAAATGTGAGCAGAGATGACTCTCAGGGTCATGCAAGTGGTGGCGGACCCCCGTGTGTGATCCTTTCTTACACTTTACATCCTAGGAGCCTGGCTTGCTTCATCCAGGTGTTTATCCTGGGTAGTGGTGCTCTGTAAATTTCCCCCATGTGTTTCCAAGAGGTGGCCAGTTTGTATAACCACCAATATACTCCAATTCATTCAATTCACAGGCTTGGAAACAAGGAAACAGAGGTCATGAAACAAGTTAATGTCAATGGCAGGGCCAGAAAGGACCAGCAGAGTCTGGCAGCAGGCAAGGGGCCAAGGACAAGCACTTGGCATCAAATACTGGAGACTCATCCGTAGGGACTGGGGTTTGGCTCCAGTCCTAGGAAGGCTTTGTGAGGGAAGACAAGGTCCCAGTCCATGGTATTGGGTCCCGGGAAGGAAGCTGACGCAGAAATCTAGGCGTTAGAGAAGAAACACGACCCCAGTCACAGGAGCTGGACCAGAGGGCTGAGCCTGTCCCTGTAAGCAGTCAGGACCTAGTGATGGGGCTGTGAGGGCAGCATAGGAGCCACAGTGTGTAGTTCAGGGGCCCTCTGAGTGTTTTCCTGCAGTCCCAGTGCCTGAGAAGAGCTGAGCCAGCAGGGTATAGTTCCACAAGGCAGTGGGAAATATGATCATTTGAGTGGAAGTCGTTGGGAAAAGGAATCAGATGTATTCCAAGAGATCTCAGAAGGCATGACCCAAAGCAATAGGAGAAATTACAGTTTTGCCCCGATACTAGGCATTTCTATCAGTTGAATATTTCTGATAACCAAAAAAGCAGTGCATGTAATCTGACTGGAAGTATTGAGAAATGTATAAAGAGAGTGGTCTCCACAGGGGAGGGCCCACTTTGTGTTAAATGAGTGCTGTTGCCTTTCTTTTTCTTTTTTTTTTAATGTTTATTTTTGAGAGAGAGAGAGAGAGAGAGAGAGAGAGAGAGAGAGAGAGAAAGTAAGTAGGGGAGGGGCAGAGAGATAGAGGGAGAGAGAGAATCCCAAGCAGGCTGCTCTCTGTCTGCACAGAGCCCAATGTGGGGCTCGAACCTATGGAATGTGAGATGGTGACCTGAGCCAAAATCGAGAGTCTGATGCTCAACCGACTGAGCCACCCAGGTGTCCCATTGCTGCTGCCTTTCACCTCAAAACTATCAAATCTCTTGCCTTTATTATTGTCTTACCTCAAAGAGCTCTGCTTGGCTTCTCCAGGATGCTCTATGCATCCAGGCACACAAGATGGCAAGGAAGACCACAGCGGCATCCACGTAGGATTAAATTATGTAAGACTGAGATTTGAATACATTGTCCAGTCTATTCATAGATAATTTTCAAGTTTAAATTAGATAACTTCTCCCCTCACAGTCATCTTCCTTGGCTTCCTCTCTCCTGTTTCTCTTCCTCTCCCTGTTTACGCTGACCCAGATCGTATCTAATCCAATAAGCCAACACTTGTGCTATGCTTTCCGGGAGTCGGGCACGGCACTAGGCGCAGGGCCTCACCTCAGGAGCATGTGGCAGAGAGAAGGTTGGGCCCACGGAGTCAGGGATGAGGGGGCTTGAAGAAAGCCTTGGAGAGACTCCTTGAGGCCACAAACCCTCACTCACATCCAGTTCAGCCCAGTGTGCAGAATGAAGATGTGGAATCCTCTAAATGCATTTCCGACAGCTCACTCTAACCCCCCCAGAGCCAAAGTCAAGACGGGGAGGAATCCCAGGAGTTCCAGAATGTACCCACAGGGCTCCCTCGACACAGGGCAAACGAGATGGTTCTCAAGCCAAGGAAGCCAGGCGGCTGGTGCCAGGGCAGACAGTATGGGAAATGCTAAGCCAAGAGGAAAGATGCCCTCTGTCTGTGCTCTTGCACTGAGCCTAAAATGCTCTTGATGCCCTCCCTGTCTCCCCACGCCTGACTCCCCCCCCCCCAGAGCCTCTTCCCTTGCTTGCAAAGTCTCTTCTTACAGAAAGCATTCTCAACCCACCAGACGAGGTTGGTCATGTCTCCATCAAGTTTTCAAGTTTCCCTGGGAAACATTTACCACAACTGTATCCAGTAACCGTGTGTGTCACTGTCTTCTTTCTAGACTGTAAGGTCCTTGGGAATAAGGATTTAGAATGAATGCTGTAAGACAGGAAAAAGAGAAAGGAAAAGAAAACAAACAAACAAACAAACAAACAAAACAGCAACAGCTAGCTGGAAGCAGGCAAAATGAGGCACCTAAGCTGGAGGTATGCCTGGAACAAATAGGAAACCAGGAGGGCAAAACCTGGGGCCAGGCATATCAAGGGAAGAAGGAGGAAGAGTTACCATGTCAGGACTATGAAGACAAGGCTGGCAAATGCTGGATTTCAACAGTGTCCCTTGGAGGGAAGGTTTGGGACTCCCCTCCTGGGCACGGGGAGGGATTTAGAGAGGAGAATCCCACCGGGCACCCTTGCTTCCAGCATAAGCAAGATAACCTTCCCATGGCAGAACCAACCATCCAATATAAATTAGGCTGCACATGGGTTTATGGGACATCTGTCCTCAGACCACAGGGATTTGAGATCCCTACTTAGCAAGGCTGCCGTGTCTCGCCTACAGCTGCCCTGGCCTTCTGTTGAATTTTTTTTCAACTATAGCTAAAAGGACTCCATCAACCCCTCTCTCTGCACCCTGGCTATCTGATGCCCTGATTACCCCTTGATTACCCAACTGAGACCTCTTGGAGGAAACTAAAAGATGGAAGAAGGATGGTGTGTCCCAAGGGGAAGGCAGAGTCATATCTTAGAACACAGCTGGACACGGACTGATTAACTGCATTTGGACGGGAAAGACAGCAGGGGTTCTGAGATCTAGGATTAGGCTCATCTGCGCAGGTGGGGCAACACTATGGGGGGTACTGAACAGCCAATCCAGTAGGGGGAACACAGAATTTGATAGATACAGTAAAAGACCACATGAAAGTAAAACAAAAAGTTAGCTTTGGGGAATCCATGGGAAATATTGTGTGTCACCTGCTGGGTGGATGGGCACAGACATGCACATAGGAAAGAAGTCAAATACAGGCAGCACTCAGAAGTCCCAGGAGGCAGGAAGCCACCTCCGGGGAGGTCTGTTGGCAGGCACCAAGGTCAAAGGGCAAGGCACAGTTCTCAGGGGGACAGGAAGACTTAAGCAAGGCCAGGACACTTAAGCAAGGACTATCCTCAACCTCTGAGCGGCTGAGTGCCAGCAAAATAACCAAGGCCAGGGACCTAGGGGCAGAGGTGTATGTCAGACCATCCACTTGTCAGAAGGAGTCACAAGATTAGGGACAACAAGCAAGCAGCCAGGGTGACAAGAGCGAATCAACATTCAGATGACAGCAGCTTGAATTCTTCCAGCCCGAAGTCAGAATTGATCTCGGGGCCTGGGTAGAGCCGAGCCCGCCCATCTGGCAGCCAAGTGCATTGGGCTCAGGGGGGGACGGGTGTGAAGTGTGGGCACAGGTGATGCCCGCCAGACAGAACACAAGTGATGCCCGGTTCTGCCCCACTGTTTCTGGGCTGCCTTCTTGCTCGCAGGTTCAGGAAGGGTGAGGAATGACCTGACACGGGCCTGCGAGAGCAGCTACAGATTCTTGCCAGGAGTCGGAGAGGGAGAAGCATGGGAATGTGGAGCTGTCAGAGTATCCGGATGCCCTTAGAGGGTGAGGGGGCCTCATCAACAGCGAGAAGAGGTATCACTGGACCCAGAACAGGACCGCGTGTTCTTCCTCTGCAGCCAGAATATGGCTTCCCCATGAAGACCGAGAAGGCATTTCTCACTATCTGCAATAGTTCCAGATATCGTTTTCTTATTTTTCTTTTCTGTGTTATTTCTTTAGCTTCTCTCTTCCTCGTTGGAAGACAGCAAGGGTTTTTCCTGTCTTGTTCTCCTCTGTAACTTCGGGGTCTGGAACACGTAGGCCCAACCAGTACTGAACGAATGAACGAATGAATGGGTGTGTGTGGGAAGGAATCAGTGCAGTGACCCACGGATCTGCAGTCATAGTGCAGTTTCTTTCTTTCGTGAAAGAAATCCCTGTTCCGTGTCTCCCGGAGATCCTGGGCCCCAGCAAGCCTGATGGATCAGGAATGCTCATCCCTGCGAAGGACCCCCTCCCTACCCCTATTAAGCGAGGGCTGCCTCCTTCCTGGCAGGTTGCAGTTTGGACCGGCCAGGTATGTTTGTGAGGACCTACAGAAGCTGGGGACAGAAGCCCTGACTCACCGGGAAGAGCTGCCTTGTCGCGCATCCCCGTGGCCAGTCAACGTGTGGCTTGTACCAGCACGTGGAGTCCTGAGCGAGAGGCCCAGGAACAGCTCATCATGCCAGGCCACTCTGGGCTGAGGGGGGCGGTGGCCACTTGACGTGTGATGTTTCAGGAAAAGCAAAAATAAAAACAAAAAGCAGCAACGATGACAGGACGGAAAATCTGGGTTAGTGATGGAAATTCACTGATTTCCCCGTGGGTATAAATTACAGGTGCAGCAGGCACAATGACGGGCACTTAGAGATGCGACTGTGGACGCTCGGCCCTAGCCGCGCTTCACCTTCTGCCTGAGCCTCTCCCGTGGGCCAGGCGCTGCAGCAGGTGCTGAGGAGCAAGGTGGGAACTGTGCTTGGAGACACAGATAGGAAAAAGGCAAACGCTAAGAACTGTCACCGGGAAAATACGGGTTCCTAGAAGGAGCACCTCGCTCAGACTTGTGGAGGGGGGCAAGGTCATGGCAGGCTTCCCAGAAGAAATGACCTCCAGGTTCAGACCTAAATCAGAAAAGGATCCAGCCGGCACTGGGAGAAAGCCCAGGGGAAGGAACAGAGGGGTGTGCTCGATGCCCTGAATGAAGAGGAAGCAGTTGCCTCCTGGGAGCGATGGGGATGCAGGCTGGGTGGAGCATTCAGGAGAGAGGAGGGAGGGATGTAAGTGAGCAGAGGCCAGATTGGGAAGGCTCCCATCCGTTAGCTTTGGAAATTTAGATTTTTCATTTTGTCAGTAGTAGAGTGGGAAGGTGGGCAGGTGGATGGAAAATGCCAATTGAAGGGTTGTAAGAAGGGGAGTGTATTCTGGAAAAATCTCTCTTTCACCACTGGCTTTTCTCTTTTTTCTTAATGTTTTATTTATTTTTGAGAGAGAGAGAGAGAGCATGAGCAAGGGAGGGGTGGAGAGCAAGGGAGACAGGACCCAAAGCCGGGTCGACGCTGACAGCAGCGAGATTCACGAACCATGAGATCATGACCCGAGCCGAAGTTGGACGCTCAACTGACTGAGCCACCCAGGTGCCCCTCGCTACTGGCTCTTCTTAGGAAACCTCCCTGGTAATGTTTCAGGAGGAGGTGTTTTCCATTTTCACCAAGTTGTTTCTAAAGCCTCCCATTCAGGGACACGGTTTCTCACCTCTACACCTCTTGGCACAGCGCCTAGCACATAACAGATACTCTTGAGGAGCATGGTAAGGTTTAAGCGGCAGAGGGGACGTGTTCACTGCTATCCTGTCCTTACTGCAGAGAAATTGGAAGCAGGGGCATGCATATGGGCAAACGGGGGGAAGCAGTGAAAGCCAAGGGGCTGTCCCAGCCTGTGACAGAGACTGCTGTATCTACTCATCAAGTCGCAATTCCTTTCACCCCTAGGCACATTTCCCAGACTCCCTGAGAGGGAGGTATCACCAGAGGAATGACTTCGAAACACAGACGTGTAGGCTGAAGAGAGGTTCTGTACTTACAGGTCTGGCCCATCGGTCTTCTCCCCCATAATCCCCGACCTCCGTTCCCTTCTTCCAGTTGAGTGAGGACAAGTGTGAAAATCTAAAGATGGGTAGACCACAAGATGGAAGGAAGCTTAGTCCCCCATGGTCACGTAGAACGCCACTGGGCTCGGAACACCTTCACTGAAGTATAGTGTGAGTCATAAGCCTCTGTTTGGTGACCCTCTGACATCTGGGGGGTTTTCTATTATAGTGGCAAGTCTTACTTATCCAAGTTAATACATAGCCTACTTAGCGCTACCATCACCAAAGCCATTCCACAGGATCCCGAGAAGAGGCTCAGTATACACCAGACTGAGTCTCATTTCGGATGACAAAAAGGCAGCACGAGGCAGAAAATGTCCATTTCTCTCTGTGAACAAAGTTTTCCAACTGGCGGAATGCAGCCCTACCACTTAAGAGCGTCTAAATGCCTCTTCTGGAACATTTGGACTGCTTGTTCTGATGCCCACTTTATGGAATTAAAAATAAAATCTCCAATTGGAATGAGCAACTGACTCATTTAATGCTGTGTTCTTCCTGCACATAAATGTTGACATGTTCACATGGCTGTGAAGATGACATTGTTCAGTAAAAAGCACCTGGACATGAAGTAACACAAAATATAATACATGGTCAACGAGTTCTATATGGTGGGGAAAACTTGCCTGGTTATTACTAACACGAGGAGTTACTCCTTTACTACTCCATCCCCACCTCCCAAAAATGTCAGGAAGCATAAAACTCCCGCCAGTGCCTCACATTAACTCAGCACAAAAAGCAGAGACAGACTAAAGCTATGGTCTATAAAAAGATAATGTTCTTGGGGTTATAGGTAGTTTCACAGAAAATTCAGAGGATGAATACACAAATCGTTCAGTATTGCATAGACCTATGTAGTAGCTATTATAAACAGCAGTCGCTAGGGCTACAGAAATACAGTTAATGGGGATTCTGTACTCCGAGGAAAAAACTTTAAGAAATCCCTGCCAGAGAAACGGAGAATTTTTTTATTTTATTTTATTTTATTTTTTTTACAATTAGTATAAAAGAAAGAAACCATTCAAAATTTCCATAGACTGGTGAACTGTCTGTAGTAGTAGCAGGGGACATAATCAAAGATGCAGAACCAAGAAGATGAAAACAGAATTCAAGCAGGAAGAGAAACTGTTTGGCCAAAGAGAGCCACATTAAGTATGATGTGTTGTTTGGGGTGCGTCTGTAGTTAAATCCACCAGATACTCTTCAAGCTAGATACCTGAACCAAGAGGCCCTGACTAAAACTTGAGACAAATGTGGTTTCGGCCATAAGATCACTGGGTGTTTCCCAGGCAAAGCTGTCTCTCGGTTCTCCGTCCCCCCACCTCGTTCTCCTTTCTTTCCCCAACTGCAACTCTCATCCCTCTTTCCTCCCCATCCTCCTCTCTAGCACAAGTCCTTGGCTCTCCTGATCTAGAGCATCGCGAGGCTTCCAGTCTGTTCCCACATGGAGTATGTCTCTGCCTACCTGCCCAGACTGAACAGGAACACCTTTGTGCTATGAAGGACCCTGACCTTCTGCTGCAAATGATACCTATCTATGATGTCCCCTCCTCACTGTTGAGCCCTCAGCAACTACCAGCACACGTCTGCCTCAAAGGGTCCCTTGTGAATACCAGCGGTTCAGCCCAGCCCCCAGTGGCACTAAGGGAATTTGGCTTCTATCCTAAGAGAAAAAGCTGAGGGGGTGGGGGGGGGGCAAGAGAAAACAGCAGGGAGAAGACCCAGAGACAGAGAGTTGAGGGAAGGGGCCCTTGCAGCAGAACCTTCTAGAAGAAGCCACCTGAAATGAGCTGCCTATCTGAGCAGAGAGAAACCCTCCCTCTGGGTTGATAATGCACTGGCCATCCCTCAGAAGGAGAATGACTTCAACACTCTTTCCCAGGTTTCAAAGCATCCCTTCCACTAATTATTATGGAAATGTGTCTTTAATTGGTAAGCGGCAACAGCTTCTTAATATTTGCTCTATTGCTAGCTAGAAAAACAGCTCTGAGGAGAAAATCCAGTTGTGTCCGAGGTGACTGGGGTGGTGGGTAGGCAAGGTTGAAAGGGGCTGGTGGTAACTCTCAGAGCCTTAGCAAAGCAGACAAAACAAGATGTTAGGAACAGAACTGGCAGGAAGGTCATTACCACCACCAGTATGAAAAAAGTACTTTTCAAATTTCACCCCTTTTCCCTGTGGTACCTCCACCCTTCCCACTCCTAAAAACTAAGTCTCCTAAGTGAGATAAGCCAAATACTATGTGATTCCATTTACATAAAATATGTAGAATAAGCAAATTCATACAGAGAGTAGATTCGAGGTTATATCGGGGGCTGGCGGTGATTACTTAATGGTTATAGAGTTTCTGTTTGGGGTGATGAAATATTTTGAAAATGGATGGGGGTGATGGATTGTACATTGTGAATGTAATTAATGCCCCTGACGCGTGCACATAAATGGTTAAAATGACACATTTTATGTTATCTATATTTTACCACAATTTTAAAAATTAATGATGTAATATACCTAAACCCATCGAATTGTACACTTCAAATGGATGAAGTCTATGGGGTGGTGAATTATATATCAACAAAGTCGTTTCAAGAAAAAAAATCAACAACTAGGTCTACTAATAACGCTAACCTGCTTGCAGAATCAAGCCTGTTCTAGCTTCTTCCATTCTCATTCACTGAAAACCTCTTATTTGCCAGGTAATCTGCTAGGCATCCATGGACAGAATCGACATGGTAGGAATTGTTTAAGTAGCTTACATCTTCTCCTTCCAGCCATCTGATGGCTTTGGCGCTGGGTGTCCCTTTATGTTATGACTCAGGTTCCCATTCCCTAACGCCAACCACAGAGCCATATGCTTCCAGCTGTCTCTGTGAGTTTCAGCTCCCTAGAAGCACCTTATTCTGTTACGGACGTCTCTGTTTTCATCTCCACCCTGAGTTCCTAGCCCACCAGCCTCACCAATCTCCTGTTGTTCTAGAAGGCTCTGCTTTCTGATTTGTACAACTTGGTTCCTCTCTAACCACACAAGGTCAGTGATTCTGACTTAAACTCCATCCCATTTTCTGGGGCCCTGATACTCTGTAGAGAGACCTTACTGATGCTCACTGGCAATCTGTCTGAACTTCTAAACACACCCACCCCAATTTACTTTTGCCGCATTCTTTTCCCTCCTGGTGGGTAGCTTCATAACTTTTCCACAGATGTCTGGTGTTGACCTCATGTCCGCACTGCAATTGAAAAGACATTATTCAGGAATTCTCGCAAGTGGGTCAGCTCCCCCATCGCACGTTCTAAAGGAGTAGGTCCTGGTACCATCTCATCTCCTTCATCCCATTCTGAGTAATGAGCCATGGCCACAGAATCTCGGGGTATGACAGTTCTATCCAATGCCATATGTGAAACACAAACATAGTCCCAGCAAAGCCAGATCAGCTACAAACAAACGCGGATAGAGTGGTAGTTCTCTATCCTTGCTCGCATTGGAGTCACCTGGAGCTTTAAAAAAAAAAAAAATACAGATTCTGAGGAATTCTCTGGAAGAGTGCCTTCAGACTTCATCTGCACCATCAGCTCTCCTGGCCCACACTGCTGATTTTGAATTTGCCATTCTCCACAATCACACGAGCCTTATGTACTGACTCTTAGACCGTATCTCCACAGATCCTGACTTAAATGGTCTGGGATGGGATCCAGATATGGAAGATTTTTAAAATGACTAGGATAATTCTAATGCATATCCAGGGTTAGGAGCTACAGATCTAAGGAGACCAGACACTATAGAAATATATTCATTCCTTCCTTCAACAAGTATTTGCTGAGCACCTATTATGTGCCAGCCATAGAGTCCAAGGTGCAGTGAACTAATCAGCAAAGTGTCTTGTTCTCAAGGGAGTTTCCAATGGTTGGCGGGGAATAAGAAAGAAAACAAAGAAGTGTAATTGTATGACTAGAGATACAGAGCAGCTGTAAAATTTGTGAAGTGGATTTTTAGCATACGTACACAAGTCTCAGGAACCCTGGTTGTAGGTTTTCAGAGCATATGAACAGATTACTAGCATCAGGGGAGTGGAGATCAATCAGGATCTCGCTAGTCTTCAGAGTTAGGCATGAAGTAGGGAAGTACCCGTTCCGAGAGAGTCAGAAACTCTTCCCCTGTCTCTTGCTGAGCTTTAAACCATTCATAAAACCAGGGTGGTAGTTGAAAGACACAGTAACTCTGTTTTCATGGCGGAAAGAGCCAGGGACGGGGATCTCCTTGGTACAGGGCTTTTAAAAGCAAAACAGGATAAACAGGTTTGATGGCAGCCCGTGGGAGGCAGGGGGATTGAGCCTTCTACCTCCTTCTTTCTACAATTGACATTTTCTTTTTCTCTCACTTCCAGCTGTTAAGAAGGAAACAGTGTGGAGGGGACAGGTTTTCTCAGCTCATTCTCTCTGCCCTGAACTCAGCAGGGCTCTGATTGGAGATCCCTGGAGAATCAAAGCTCACCAGATCCTATGAGTCCTTACTGGGATCCATACACTTCACATGTCTGGTGGAAGCAACGCAAAAACAAAGCGGCAGTTAGTTGGTCTGCTGTCAAACATGGGACCCGTGTCCGGCACCGCCATCGCTGCTTAGAGGAAGTCCCTGTTCTCTGGGATTTCTGACACTCTGGTGGGGGACTCGGACAATATGGTGCTAAACGAATGGAACACAGTATATTCAGGAAAGTGGGCAGAAAGCTAAGTAGGGTAGTACCTTACATGGTGTTTTCGAAGAAGGTGTTTCTAGGAAATGACATCTGAGAAGAAGCCTGAATGGAATCAAAGAATAGACTCTAAATTTCTAATGAATAGGAAGCCTCCCACCAATATAGGGGCAGTTCCTTTTATCCATCCCATTGAAAAAAAAAAATCTGCCCTCTGGGGCGCCTGGGTGGCTCGGTCGGTTAAGCATCCGACTTCAGCTCAGGTCATGATCTCACGGTCCGTGGGTTCGAGCCCCGCATCGGGCTCTGTGCTGACAGCTCAGAGCCTGGAGCCTGTTTCAGATTCTGTGTCTCCCTCTCTCTGTGACCCTCCCCCATTCATGCTCTGTCTCTCTCTGTCTCAAAAATAAATAAATGTTAAAGAAAAATTAAAAAAAAAAAATCTGCCCTCTCCTGAGCAGCCCTGATGGAACTCTCTTCCCTAGAAATGGCCCTCCAGTGGTTCTGGGATGAGTCACCTCGAGCTACAGTCTTGCTCCATGCCTCCATCAGTAAATGTCTTCATTTAAACCATGTCTGTGGTCCACAACTCCTGCTGCTGAGTTCAGCGTTCCTTATAAACTTGTATTTCCCCAAACTGAGGCCCTCCAAAACCTCCAGCCAGCTCTTACTCATGTTCAGATATGAAGCTGGAGACCCCTTCCTGCATGCTTAGTCTCATCATAGGTCCTATATTATCTAGGGGTGGGGGGTGGCTGCCTAAAGGTGATCACAGACACCAAGCCATCAACCTTGAAACTTACCACAAGCCCTATTGGCTAGAAATAGGAGGACAGTGGGGCCTCCTGAGACCACCTCCTTTTCCCAGAGCCCAGGCAGATGAGGCCACGGTCTCTTCTGCTCCCCAAGGAGTGGTCATTGGGAAGTTCTTCCATGGACCTAACTTCATCCAATCTCTTTTATTCTTACATCACCTCTTCTATTGCCTTTATGAGCCAGACAGGGAAGGGGCAGGTCTCACCCAGCCCAAATTTCCGCCCCCCCACCCCCAAACCTCTGCTTCTTCTGTTGGTGAGGAATAGACCTGAGCCTGTGCTGGGGGGAGAAGAGGAGGGTGGATGCAAGCCCTTCCAGCCACTCTTCCTGCAGTGATGGAGTTCAGGGCCGGTGGGCATGTCACAGCCAGAAGGATGATGTAGACAAATTGGATAAAACTCAGGAAAGAGCAACACACCAAAAAAAAAAAAAAAAAAAAAAAGAAAGAAAAGAAAAAAAAAGATGATGAAGGGGCTGGAGGGATTGAATGATGAGGAGAGATTAAAAGAACTAAATACGGACAGACCAGCTAAACGCCGATTAAAAGCAGCGATCAGAACTGTCTGCGGGTATCTGAACGCCAGCAGGGAAGAGGGGCCGCACTAGCAGGTGTGGGGTCAGGCAGGGGGGAAGTGAGGTGGACTGAGAATAAATGAAGGGAAAGTGTGAATGCAAACTGCTGGGTGGTGAAAGAGTCTCTATTAAGGGAAGAGGCGGGGGGTGGGAAAGATAGAAGGGTAGTGGGCATTCAACGTACAAGTCTCCCTTTAAAACTTCTAGATATATCCAGTGGTGTCCAGCAAA
The DNA here is from genome assembly GCF_018350175.1 of Felis catus. Classification (NCBI taxonomy): domain Eukaryota; kingdom Metazoa; phylum Chordata; class Mammalia; order Carnivora; family Felidae; genus Felis; species Felis catus. Next base: position 13,476,432 of record NC_058377.1, on the reverse strand, counting down.
CCCTGGGGGGACAGAGGGCACACCCCAGGAGACCCTAGGTGTGTCCCAAGGCTGTGTCCTCATCTAACATCTAAAGCGATAATGATGAGCCCCCTCAGGCTTGGATCCAGGTTGGTCAGAGGCCATGAAGAGCAATACCATCAGTCAGAGCCCTGGGACAACACAAAGATCAGACCATGTGACTGTCCAGCTGACACTGACCTTTTAAGCCCCTTTTTGTTTTAAAAGTAAAATCCTGAACCAGAAATATTCCCCCTTCTGCAGAGAAAGAGGCAGCTGGTCAGCTTGACAGGCGGAAACTGCAGCTTTCTCGTTAATGTGCAATCCTGAAACGGTGATGTATGGCTGGTGATAGATCATGTTGGGTTTCCGGAGAGCAGGGAAGGCTAAAGCCGGAGCCTAATTCATGATGCATGAATGCATTGATCTTCCTGGCTCTGAAAATACAGTGTAATGAACCCCCGCTAACACATCATTTTTATTCCACTGCACCTCGCTAATATCTAATGATTTCACCTTCTACTGTGATCAAACATAATTGTATGGGAGTTTCAACTTTGTTCTTTGATACGGGAACACCGCTGCCCTGCACTGTTTTGCTCTTTACTATTGGGAGAACAAGTCTGAAACTTACATGTATTAAGATCCTATAGATGAGCTATCCTGTGGCCAGTTGAGGAGCCCTGTGTGTTCACATGTGCATACGTGTGCGTGTGTGTGTGTGTGCGGGGGGGGGGGGGGTTTAGGTAAGCGCGAGAATGTGTTTTATGCATATGTTGAACCCAAAGCTAATTGAAGGTAGGGAAGATATTCAGAAGCAGGTGCATCTGCCCTGGGATGGCTAAACCCTTTCCTACCAACTGGCTCTTGGGAAATGGCAATTGCGTACTTAGAATGGAGATTACCTTGTAAATGTTATTGTTTGCGGAATCCCATCTGCTGATTGAAATCACTATAATAATTTGTTTTGAAGTCCATGAGGCTTCCTGAGGGCCTCCTGCCAGCCTGTCCTTGACAGCATCGTATCCCATGTGCATCTCATGTTTCTTGGACAGACCTTTCATTGTGCTATTCCGGTTTCCATTTTAAAAAGAGGTTTTGGGGGAAAAAATAGTATTAATTTTATAACTCTAGCCATCTGTCTGAAGGTGCATCCTTTTCGATGAAGGAACAGATATTTACAGCCATTCTGTGGATGAGGTGAGCTCTCTGTTGCCAGCACTGTACTTATAGGCAGGGTACTGGGGATGGGGCTGCTTCTGACACTCACTAGATGCATGACCTTGGGTAAGTCATTTGACCAGTTACCTAACCTGGATCCCAGTTTCCTCCCAATAGAAGAAAATTCCCATGTTTTTCCTTATCTAAATGCAGATGGCTGAACCAGATGATTTTCTAATGTCTCTTACAGCTCAAGGGTTTCTGGTCTATGACACCTTAACACCCTCTCTTGCTTCCCTCCCTCCTGAAACCTCCTTTCTTCCTTACACGGGAGAGTCTGCACCCCTTAGAAGCCATCCCGCAACGTGAGCTGGATGTGAGCAAATCCTAACCTCACAAGTTGGATCAAGACAGGAATCTGCACTTCTGCTGGCTCCTCCTCCCCTCCCCAGTCTTTTTTTAAAAAAGAGGAATGACAAAACAAGAGTGAATTAAGCAAAATGGTTACCCAATTCTTTAAATTCTTTAAAGAATCTGTAGCAATATTAAGTTAATGCAAAACTCAGTATTCAAGGTCAAGCTCCCACACAGCTTAATAGGTAAAACTTTGACCCCTGTCGAGGCCTTTGATTTTGGCCTGTGCTCTGTTCCATGGGGAGCTGGTGGAAGGTTAATACATAAAAAGCTAGTATTCCAGAGAAATACAGTCCAGAGCTTGTGATGCGGGTCAGGGTACAGTATCTGACTGCAGTCAATATGCACTTAAATGTTTGGATCATCTAAACCTCCACTTGGCACAAGGGATCTCCAGAGAGACCTTTCTTAGGAGCAGAAAAATTACTATTCCACAGCCGACTGTGGGTCTTCTTGGCCCATTAGTGTTTCAAGGGAGATGCTAGTGAAAGGGGCCAGGGAGGTCCCTCTGGGCTGAATTGGCTGAAAAGTAAATAGTCTGGGGGGTGCACACAAGCCTTGACTCTAATTCCAGCCACCACAGCTGAGAACAGCTTGGCCCGATGCCTAATTATTGTCTCTCACTCACTGCCTCTGCAATGGGGGTAATTATTCAGATGTGTTAACAAGGTGTGTTGAGACCATTGGATAGAAGGCAAATATCATTGTTTATATTCCCAGACTTGACAGGGCTAGAAGAGGAAAAGCTTTGAACTTCCAGCCACCCATTGTTCTAGCACCAAAACTGCGGGAGAATGGAAAGTGTCATCTATTTATTTTCATCTGTGTTCTCCCAAACCCTATTAATTCCCTGACCAGAATTGGGTTCAAATTCTTTATTTTAGTTTTCAATGAATCACAGACCGCAGCTGGATTAGAGCTAGAATCTTTTTATTACTTTGCCAATTTCTTGAGAGACGTAGGGAATGGAAAGTGGAAAAAGAAGTAGATAGATCCCAAGAAGCTTGGAATTGTGGCAAGACTCAGGGTTGGAGGAGGCGAGCCACGCTGGCTTCCGCTTTGGTGGGGAATTGACAGAACGGCAAGATGGAGACATATTGCACATACTACGTGCAGGGGCCGATATACACATTTCCAAAATGATATCATGGGAAAGATCTTTGGTTGGCAGTGAAACTTAATTATGGGCAATGTCCTAGATCAGAACAATGTGGGTGGTGGGCGTTTTTGAAGGACTGGGGGTAAACACAAAGGACAGGTTAGAGACAAGATCTTAAATGGTAAGGCAAGCGCTCGGAAAGACATGAGAAGGTATTGGTCTTGCTCAGAGACAGAATACTAGAAAAAGCAATTGAAAGAGCTAGATGGGGCACCTGGGTGGTTCCGTCAGCTGAGCATCTGATGCTTGGTTTCCGCTCAGGTCACGATCTCACAGTCGACAGATTGACTCTCAGCTCCGCATCGGTCTCTGCACTGAGCGTGGAGCCTGCTTCAGATTCTCTCTCTCCCGCTCCCTCTGCCCCTCCTCTGCTCATGTTCTCTCTCTCTCTCTCTCTCAAAATAAATAAATAAATAAAAATAAATAAATAAATAATAAAAGAAAAAAAAAAGAAAAAAAGGGGTGCCTGGTGGCTCAGTCAGTTAAGCATCTGACTTTGGCTCAGGTCAGGATCTCCAGTTTGTGAGTCCGAGCCTTGCATCGGGCTCTATGCTGACCGCTCAGAGCCTGGATCCTACTTCAGATTCTGTGTCTCCCTCTCTTTCTGCCCCTCTCCCACTCATGCTCTGTCTTGCTTTCTCTCAAAAATAAACATGAAGAAAAAAGAATAAACTCGAAAATCTCCTTACATGAAAAATTTGTAACTGTGACACCCTTTCCTGAATGGCGTGTGTGTGCTTCTACTTAGAGACTTGGTGAGGTTCCTTACAGGTCTGGAAGTGAATGACAGCGAGCTCTGGTGTATAAATCAGTGAATTCTTTTGGTAGATTCCTCTTCTCCCGTCCATTCATTATTTGACTTTTTAAGGTACTTTCACTGCATATGAGTATTAAATATGTTTTTAAAACACACTTCAATGTTGACGCAAAACCTGGGCGGAGGTGGGGAGGGGTATCAAATACATGTGCAGTGCTCTGAAGGCATGATGTTTCCGCTAAAGAATTTGACCCCAGTAATCTAATTTGCTTTAAGTTTGAAATGATCCCTCATTCCCTTATTATAAGGCTCCGTGTCGTTGGCTCATAAAGATTACAATTTCTCTTCTTCCAATTGTAATAAATCCAATTCAAGAACGCTCTTGATTTGAAATTCGTCACAACAACACACACAGAGGGCACTGCTCCCCCGACGTGCCTCCTGGGGAGGGCCTACTTGTCTCTTCTGCCCAAGAGGGATGATGATGCATGGCCATAAAGTGAGTCTCTCTCCTTTCCCCTTCCTCTCCCCCACCCTCTAAACCTCAATATAATCTGTGAAAAGAATACTGTGTCTAAATTATAGCTGATTCCTCATTATCCGGCAGTAAAAAGGTTAGGCGAGCCAGAAAGCCAGACTGACTGCAGCTTTACATTTTATCTTTCCGCCTGGGAACAGTTCAGTTTCTCAAATCCATTTGAAAACACTTCAGCTCATTCCGTCCAATCTTGGGATTTTAACCTTTTTCTTCCTCTCTTTTCCTTTTCTTTTTTTCCCCCTAAACTGGCAGCTTAGAATTATAACTGACCAGCCTATAGCCTGCGTATCTGTCTATCTGCCTATCGATCAGTCATGGGTCTAGTGTCTTACAACAGAACTTGACTTTTGGATAACATTTGGTATTGATTCTGAGCTAAATTGGATGGCTCTTTGAAGGACTTGGTTGTACTATTGAGGGTTTTTTGAGTGATAAATCATCATAATAATTACAGCACTTGGTATGAACTTAGTAATCATAAGGCCTCTGGCGTCTGAAGATATCATTTTGCCAACCAGTAACTATCCTGATGTAGATGGGAAATTTGAACTCTCAACTACCACAATTTGTTACATTAATTAATATGAACGGAAGGAAGCCAGTCATTGTGGTGGGGCCTGAAGACAGGCAGCAAGTCGCAAAGAAGGCTCTAGAAAAACAGTAGCCGTCACCCAGACCACATGGTTAGGTCTACAGGCATAACCATTATTAACAAAAAAGACCCATCTCAATGACAGACTTCTCTGCCATAAACATTATGACCAGATATAGAAATATGGAGGGAGTAGAAGGATGTGTGCCAGGATGCAGGACAACAAAGATCCAAAACAATAGTAAATACTAACTAAAACACAGAATCGTAACTAAAATAACAAAGGATGCGTCAGAAAACCTACAGTGTGCTGACTGAGGCAAAGGGAAGGAAGAGGAAGAGCCAGCTTTAACGTTGTGGGGAGGATTGGGGGAAGGGAGAGGAGAGACGGACCCACCTGAGCGGTTCTCAACATTGGCTCTGCCTCCCCAACATCAGAGGAGCTTTTAATACATTTTCCTTCCCAGAGATGCCAAGTGAGAAGATCCGGGGTGGGGTCCGGGGAAAGCTTCTTCCCCCAGTGATGCAAATCAGGATCGAGAACCACCTAACTAGATCAGCTATCTCATGAAGAGAACACTGCCTTGCCCGTCACTGTGTTTCCAGGGGCCGGCTTAGTTCCTGGCTCATAGTAGATGCCCATATGTGTATTTTAATGGCCAAGCAAATGACAGATTGGCAAACGAAATGAATAGGCATTTATTAAGTGTCCACCAGCTGGAGGCTCTGTCCTAGGAGCCTTATCTACAGTATCCCCCGTCGCTCAGACTGTTCCCAATGAAGGAGTCCTTATTTCTACTTCAAAAGTGAGGCACCTAAGACTCAGGAAAGCTAAGTAATTTGTTCCAAGCTGGAGGCAGGAGCCTAATCCGTGGTTAGGTGTGAAAAAGAGGGGAGGGGCACCTGGGTGCGTTAAGCGTCCTACTTTGGCTCCAGTCGTGATCTCACAGTTGGTGAGTTCAAGCCCCGCATCAGGCTCTGTGCTGAAGGCACAGATTGAGATTCTCTGTCTCCCTCTCTCTGCTCTTCCCTCACTCATGCTCTCTCTCTCTTTCTCAGAATTAAAAAAAAAAAAAAATTAAAAAAAAACAAGGGAGGGATGTGGCAGAGAGAGAGTCTGGGACAGTGACCGTTTCAGAATTTCTGTGAAGAAATATAGGGATGGCAGTATTTCAAGAGAGAGAGCGTGTATGCACACATGCACACATAAATGGGGGAGGGACAGAGAGAGTGAGAGAGAATCCCAAGAAGGCTCAGCACCGTCAGCACGGAGCCCAACACAGGGTTCCATCATGACCTCAGCTGAAATCAAGAGGTTGGACCGACTAAGCACCCAGGTGCCGCACCCCCCCCCAACTGCTTTACCGATGTGTTTACTTGGGGAACTTGGTGGGGCGTGGGTGATGGGCACGGGAGATTCGGGAGGCTCCCACTGCACCCCTCCTATCCCACTCCCAGCAAGCTGCCGGGGGAGAGAGTTTGACTGTTCCCAGCACACACTTCTCTTTAGGGTCCCAGGGAAACAGAAGATATCCCAGGGCTCTCTTCCCTCATTTCTCTCCGTCTGCCAGCTAACGCCTGAAATTTAGGTTCGTGACGAAAAGTTTTGATTCCCATAGTTAAATATGAAAGACTCGAACTATAAATGTGATTGTGTATTACAACTTACTCACGCTGAAGTCCATCTGCCAATAAGACTAAGTGACTGATAGCAGGCCCTTGCCTATTTTGAGAAGGAAAAGGAGGACAGAGAATGCCTGACATTTGCCACGGAGGTGGAATAAAGGAATCTTCGCCTTTACAGATTTGCCCAGGATGAGCCCTATTTACATTCACCCGGGAAGGGACAAACAGAAGCTGTGCTCAGAGGTATTTTTGTCGTGGGCAGCTGTGAATACACGCAGCCTTTCTTCAAATGATTTATGAAGCGTTTTTTGTTTGCTTTTAAAATGCGGAATAAAAGGACTCCATTCCCCGAGGCTTCATTAACCGAGGTACTACCGTCCCCAAAGCTGCCTGCAGAATCTGCAACGTGCTGAGATCACCTAAACGGGAATCTGCACCTGGCAATCCAGAGGCTCAGCTCTGCCCCCAGCAGGTTGGGGTCCCTCGGCAAGTCCCTTATGCTTCTAGTACCTGAGCTGTGGGACCGGAGCGATGGCACCTGTGTTCGCGGACCATTTGTCAAGTGTCAGTGCGTGAAGCGCCTCTCCTGTGTTATCTCAGTCCTCACGACGACACCACGAAGTACACGCTCATCTTTTTCAATTTTAGAGATGAGTCTTAGCTCACTGTGGGTTGCCCAAAGTAGCACAGCTAGTAATTGGAAGATTGGGTATTTGAACTAAGGCCTGTCCAGACTTAGAGTCCACTGTCTTAGACACACGGGGTTATGTTACTTCTTGGGAAAGTCATGTGGCTGAAAAGAAGTGATCTGAACGAACATGCTTTGGGCAGTTGTATATACATGTATCTGTTTACACACACATGCACACACGCACACACACACACATATATACTGTGAGATTATTTATGTATATATCCGTTTAGCACTGTCCCATGCAATCCGAATTGATTATAATGTTATTTCGTTCTAAAATGGGTGTATTAGGGGCACCTGGGTGGCTCAGCTGGTTAAGCATCTGACTTCAGGTCATGATCTCACAGTTCCTGAGTTTGAGTCCTGCCTCAGGCTCCGTGCTCACAGCTCAGAGCCTGGAGCCTGCTTCAGATTCTGTGTCTTCCTCTCTCTCTGCCCCTCCCCCGCTCATGGTCTGTCTCTCTCTGTCTCAGAAATAAATAAACATTTAAAAAAAATTGTTACTAGGTTTATTAATCCATTTCTTGACCCCGGTGGTCTTCTTTTTCTTTTAAAATGTTTTATTTATTTTTAGGAGAGAGAGACAGAGACAGAGCGTGAGCAGGGGAGGGGCAGAGAGCAAGGGAGACACAGACTCCGAAGCAGGCTCCAGGCTCTGAGCTGTCAGCACAGAGCCCGACCTGGGGCTTGAACTCATGAACCGTGAGATCATGATCTGAGACAAAATCAGATGCTTAACCGACTGAACCACCCAGGTGCCTGGACCCCACTGGTTTTCAAAATGTGGCACCCAGTTCAGCATCAGCAGCATCTGGGAACTTGTTAGATATGTAGATTCTAGAGCCCCACCCGAGGCTACCGAATCAGCTACTCTGAGTGGCTCAGTCGGTCAAGCGTTCTACTCTTGATCTCAGCTCAGGTCTTGATCTCAGGATCTTGATCTCAGGGTCCTAAGTTCAAGCCTGGCATTGGGCCCCACGCTGGGAATGAAGCCTACTTAAAAAAAAAGATAAAGAAAAAAGAACCTCTGGGTGGGGTCCAGTAATCTGTGTTTTAACAAGCCCTCCAGGTGATTCTGATGCCTGTTTAAAACTGAGAGCCACTAAGTACTATTGAGCTAACTCAGGGAGGGCATACTCTCAACCAATGAGTCTAAAGGCACCAAACTACAGTACATTCATTCACTGGGCTCTTCACTGCCCTATGGAGAAAGATACAGCTTGGCCCCTTGCATTTATTTTGTATTCTCATGTTGACCCTTACTGACTGAGAAAAAATTGTGAATTTGCCTTGAGGAAAGAGAGAATGAGTATTATACTGAGCGTTAAAATAAAGTCTCATGGAGGATAAAGGTGTGTTAAGAAGAACAGTCCAGGAAACAAAGAATTACAGGTGAGTAGCTATTTTTTATATTATGGAGGGCATGATAAGCGCCACCGTCTCCAGGGACAATTGACCAACGTTTCGAGAAAGAGTAGCAGAAAGAAATTGAAGGCGTGACATCAGGGATCTGAAGACAACCAAAGAGCTATAAGAATGGTGCTAACGAGGGTACGTGTCTGTGTGTGCACCTGTGTGTGTGTACATCCATATTATTTACCATATATTTGACAATGTAATATGGACTTCAGGATTAGACATATTTAGGTCCAAGTTCCCAACTGATTTCTAACTGCTCCGACACTTACTAACGGTTACCTTGGGTTAACTACTTAATATCTCCAACCCGCAGTTTTCTTATCTGTAGGTAAAGAAATGCAGATAAGAAGCGTAGCTCCCTCTTCCAGAGAACACTCCATTCCATACAGCACTTAGCATCAACCCTTGTGTGTATCTGGTTAAGTGTTCCACAGATTTGAATTATTATCACTTTCAATAGACATAATGGCAATATTTATCTTGTTTCCTTACACTTGGAAGATTCTTAGAAACGACCAGATTTTCGTTGAGTCCCCAAGGAGAGAAGAGTGGTACCTAATAAGATCCAGTAACAGACCCCAGAAGTTTCTACCCGAGCTTGTTCATGGTTGGTTACAGTTTTCTGTGTGAGAGGACATGCTTTTTACTCATTTATTTTTCTCCTATTCTGTGGATTGCTGAGCGCGGCTCCTCCTTCCCAACCCTTCACGCAGTCTTGACTTGACCTCCGGTGTCTCCACCTTCCTCCCTTTCGAAAGCTTCCTCATTGCATTTGATTTTGTTTTGCCTCGACTCTTCCACCTTCAGGGTTGGATTGCATATGATTTTGTTTTGCCTCGACTCTTCCACCTTCAGGGTTGGTAGTTCCCAGTCACTTGGTCAGTAGGGTTGAACTGTCTCCTGGTTGTTTGGCTTTGTTCTGTCACAGTTTGGAGGACGCGCTCCTTGGCATCCAGATGCGTCGGCTTCGGCAGGAAGCTATCCTCTGAAAGGCGTGCTGTGCTTCTCCTGCAGGAAAAACGAGGTGCATTCTCCTCACAGCCCTTTGCTGCTCGCTTGTTGCCCTCTCTGTGCAGTTTGTCTGGCTCACTAGTACATCACATTGTCTACTGTACGTGCTTAATGAATGTTTCCAGTGCGAATAGGCCATCTAGAAGTTTACATTCTAATAGAAAGGAAAGAAGAAAACAGAAGGCGGCCCCTTAAACTCCAAAGCGAGTTTGCAAAGAAGGTGGGACACAGAGGAGGGGAAGGGAGGCAAGAGGAAAGAGACAGAGGGCCTTTCTTGCTATTTTTTCTGACATCACAGATGATGAGCTGAAGAGGGGACAACGCGGGAGTCAGAATCCCACGTCCAGGACGGATCTCACTTAAGGCCTCACAACCGGTGTACGGGCTGGGACTTGTTATTTGACAGCTCCCCACGTGCAGTCCCCCTGGGGAAGAAGTGTTGCAATAGGGCACACCTCCCAGGCTGGGGAGGGAAGGCGACAGCTCTTCAGTCTTCTGCCAGTGGTGTCTGGGCAGCTGGCATCCCCTCCCACCATGCTGTGTATTTACCCAACTTCAAAGGCCAGGGCAGCCATCAAAGGAAGGAAGAGGAAACAGAGACAAAATTAACTCCCTCCCTCCCCGCGTCGGCCCCTCTTCTCTATTACAAAGCCCCCTTTGCTGAAACGTTAGCTAGCAGCACACTGTCACCATCAGATACGTGTGTTTGCAACAGTAGTGGGGGCAGGGGGAGGGGGATTCTTTTCAGTCTGGGGCCGAGATGCACCTCTCCCAGCCAGGTAGGGGCTGAGCCGTAAAGGCCTGTTCCATAGGGTGACTCCCAGACCCAAATCACTGGCAGGCTCCACAGCAAAAAGGCAACGCGTGTTGTGTTGTGTTGTGTTTTGTTTTGTTCGAAACTAATGTCAGGATGTGAGTGTGCGCGTTGGATTAAAACAGAAACTGCAAAGCAGACAAAAGCAAAAGAAATCTACATGTGTGCACGTTGAAGCTTGTTACATTTCATACCAGGCTGGGTTATCGTAGCCTGACGCAGGAATGACTGCCAATCAAAGGAAAAGAAAGGCACTGAGAAAATATGGCCTCGCAGAGAGTGTGTGGGCTTCAATCAGCTAGATCTGTGAGCATTACTTCACCTTTCTGAGCTGCAATTTTCTCAGCCATATAATCATAATGATACTCAGTCTTCGCAAGAATTAGATGAGATGTCTTATGTGGAGTAACTGGCCCATGGTAACACTCAAATAAACATTAGTGTCTGTATTAGTTTCTCCAGGCCGCTGTATCAAATCACCACCCAACTTAGAACAAGAGAAATGTATTCTCCCACAGTTGTGGAAGCCAGGAGTCCAAAATCGGTATCACTGGGCCCAATTAAGGTGTTGGTAGAGCTGCAGTGCCTCCAGAAGCTCCCGGGAGAATGCGCTCCTTGCCTCTTCCCACTTCTGGTTGATGCTGCTGGTCCGTGGCTCACAGTAGCATTGCTCTGATCTTCAAGGCTGGCATCTTTAAACCTCCCTCCGTTCCGTCTTCACATCGCCTCTTCTGTGTGTATGTCAGATCCTCCTCTAGCTCGATCTTATGAAGGTAATTGTGACTGCAGTTAAGGCCCACCTGGATAATCTCCCATCTCAAGACCCTTGCCTTCATTCGTCTGCAGCAAAGACCACTTTTCCATATAAGGAACTTTCACAACTTCTGGAGACTGGATGGACTTGGCTATTTGGGGGGCCATTAATCGGCCTACTACCGTGTCCTTCAGGCTCTTGAGTGGCAACAAAGAAGTGAGAACAGAGCAGGAAGGGAGAAGGAGCCTTGTTATAGGAACTGAAATTATATGCAAATTTTGCATCCAGTTTCTGATTATGTTCCCCCCTCAGTTTGGCAAGTCAGGGGAACAGCACCAATATTAGCAGGCGTATCATTTGGATGTGTAAATGTACTAACGCTTTTTGAAATTTGGTTGTATTTATAGTCAATTATGTTATATAAACTCTTTTAGTTTTACTTGCATAAGGGACACAAACTGATTCTCGAAGTACCTATATCTGTACAATAAGGAATGATTTAACAGATTTTAATATATTTGCCTAGCTTTCCCCCTACGTATTAGATGCTTCCCACATACTGCCTTGAGCTACTAGTTAACTTTTCACAGATCTTGCCTTTTTAACTCAATTATAAATTCTTTGAGACAAGAGATCATGTCTTGTATGGCTTTGTATCTTTCTTAGTGCCGAACATAGTATATTGGTCAATAAATATTTGCTTGACTGATTAATTTTAAAATACCCAGGAAAGCAATTGTAAAGGAAGATGAAGGCAGGTCCATTCAACATTTGAGCTTCCTGGAGAGAGATATTAGGAAAAACTATCTTAAACCTTGAGGGAAATATTGATGCTTCTCTCTTATTCCATACTTCTCAGCTCTGATTAAAATTTGTATACCTTTGTCAAAATGCATTTTTTTTTACTAAAATAACTGGCATACAATATCCTATTAGTTTCAGGTGTACATCCTAGTGATTCGATATGTTTATACATTATAAAATGATCCTCATGATAAGTCTAGTTACCATCTGCAACCACACAAAGTTATTACCATCTTATCGACCACGTTCCCTATGCTTACATTGCCTACCCATGATTTATTTATTTTATAATTGGAGCTTGTACCTCTTAATCCCCTTCACGTATTTCACCCACCCACTCCCATCCTTCCTCCTTCTTGTAATCCACAGTTTATTTCCCGTATCTATGTGTCAGTTTCTATTTCATTTTGTGTGTTCATTTTGTTTTTTAGATTCCACACGCAAGTGAAATCACACAGTATTTGTCTTTCTCTGTCTGACTTATTTCACTCAGCATAATACCCTCTGGGTTCATCCATGTTGTCACCAATGGCAAGATTTCATTCTTTTTTTATAACTGAGTAATATTCCATTGTATACACATGCCACTTCTTCTTTATCCATTCATCTGTTGATGGACACTTAGGTTGCTCCCATATCTTGACTATTGCAAATAATGCTACGATGAATGTAAGGGTGCTTTTATCTCTTTGAATTGGCGCTTTTATTTTCTTTGGATAAATAGCCAGATGTGCAATCGCTGGGTCATATGGTAGTTCTAGTTTTAATTTTTTGAGTAGTCTCCATACTGGTTTGCCACGGTGGCCGCACCAATTTATGTTCCCACCAACAGTATATGAGGGTTCCCTTTTCTCCACATCCTTGCTAACGCTTGTTATTTTTTTGTCTTTTTGATACTAGCCAATCTGATAGGTGTGAGGTGCTATCTCGTTGTGATTTTGATTTGCATTTCCCTGATGATGAGTGAGCTTGAGCATCTTTTCATGTGTCGGCCATCCGTATGGCTTCTTTGGAGAAATGTCTATCCAAGTCCTCTGCCCATTTTTTTAATTGTTTTGTTGTTGTTGTTGTTCAGTCATATAAATGCTTTATATATTTTGCATATTCACCCTTTACTGGAGTATGATTTGCAAATATCTTCTCCCGTCCGGTAGGTTGCCTTTTCATTTTATTGATGGTTTCCAAAATGCATTTCAAATGTACCAAAGAAAAATAGTAATAAAGCATTTGAATACAGATTTTCTCTGTAGTATTCCTGTTACCAGTGAAGTAATTTGACGATCTGATCACCTCAGCAAAAATTTAAATAATGTCCCCTTAGCCCTTTTTAGGATCAAAATAAGTCTATTTCAGTTTTTTTCTGCCAGAAGGGCCTTTGTGTGATATGCTTATCCGTGGAGGGGGAAAAAAAAAGGAGAGCTTCTAAAAAAGAAGACATTTGCATGGAAAGCAAACTGGCCCAATCCTGGCACATAGTGCCTCCTGTTCTCCCTTTTGCCTTTGGACCTTAATAAACAAACGTCAACAGGATGGGCAACTCACCTTCAGGAAAATGACAATTCCTTCAAGAGTAGAGGGTTTAACTGAAATACAAAGTGTCTGAAAATGATACATGTTATGGGGGGTAAGAGCCCTAAAAATTCCTGTAAATACCTTACATAAAAAGACTATTTAGCAGTGAGTAGAGTTTCCCTAATGTGGCTTCTAGGTTGTTGTCCCCATGTCCTTTCAGTGATTCTGAGTTTGTGCCTTTGTGGAAACACCAGGGAGCAAGAGCGCTACCGTATCCCTAAGGTTGAGCTTTTTCCAGGGAGAAGGTGAGTTTTCTCTTCTCTTTTTCGTGTTTATTTGCGATGCCTTTCGGAGCAGAGGAGCAATCTTTTGAAAATAATGAGAATATGGAATTGGCCATTGTAACCTGATTCAGCAAACCAGTTCCATTTGGGTGATTTTTTAGCCTGCTTCTGAGAAACAGAAATGGGTAGGTTGAAGTCTCCCCAGACCCCAGATAATTGAGTTGAGCTACTTTTGTATACTCGATGTTTGTGCATTAGCTACAGCCCTCTTGCCCTCTGCAAAACAGATCTCTTTTCTCAATTATTCAAAATAAATAAATCAATGACATAGTTAAAAAAACAAGAAGGAGGAAACACTAGAAAAAACCTCCCCTCTGCTTCCACCTGGAAAGTGCAGCCTAAACCTCAGTGATTTTAAAGACAGGTTTAGTGAGAGGAGAGAGCCCATCTGTATGGTTCGGCAAATTAATTTTGAACATTTGAAGATAAAAAGGCTGAGTTCCTAGGAACTGGCTTTAAAAGTCACAACCCATAGCAATCTGAGATATTCATGGACTAGGAGCTCTTCTGTTTATTCCAAATACCCCCATATCATTGGTTTTGAGAGAATATGGCTCTCTGTCAGGGATGCCAATTGGGAGAAGAATCAGATAATGAAGAAGTGATGGTACCGTGATGACATGTCCTTAGGTCCTCAATAGGATTTGTTCTAAATCAAAAGACTGTTTTATTAGCGCAAGACTTTTTATTTTTTTCTCTGTCATCTTCCTAACAGAACACATATTGAGTAAAAGCCCCTGGATGAGCCACAGTGCAAACCCAGAGGGTGGAAGAGATCATTTTGTAAATTGTAAATCAGAAATTCTCTTTGCAGTAGATGCTGAGCATATGTCATGTACCCGCATAACATGGCTTCCCCGAATACAAGGGTGATGGTTGCTTTGTAAATTTGAGAAGAGGGGCCAGAGTACTTTAAGTATCAGGTATGAGGTTTCTAGGGTCTCTGGAGTGTTAGCTGTCTTGAGAGATCCTTTGGGAGCAGAACACGGACCCACCGGCATTGCCTGGAGATGGAGGGCTGGGCAAAGGACTGGGGACCCTCCCTTCTCTGGGCTTGTTTCACGTCCACCCAAGAATGGAATCAGATGAAGTGAGTTGGTGGCATCTGAGGTGAAGATGCTCTTGATTTCCACAGTGCCTCTGCAGGAGACTAATATGCCAGAGACCTTCCGAACTTGGACCTGGTATCCTTTCCTAAGTTTGGAATGACTTCACGAGATTTTCTCCTCCTCTGTGTTAGCCAGCAAAATGTTCTCCTCAGGTTGGCTCTATGAACTGAGAAGCCGGGTAATTGACTTCGGTGGGAGGGCGCGAGTGGATAGCACAGCAGAACAAGATCAATCCATAGTCCCATGGAGTAGCTCTTCAAGAGAAGTAGTAGGCTCAAGGGTCCTGATCTCCTGTTTCTCCTCCTCATCCTATCGGGGCGAGCTGTGGCTGTATGCTTTCCCCACCGGCAATGCTATTTCTGGGCCAAAGCTGACACCGACAAGAGGAACACTTTAGATGAAAGATAAATAACAATTATTAGAAATCATAAGGGCTTTTTTTTTTTGTAATTGAAGTCATGAACTGTACTAATTGCCTCTGAAACTATATGCTATTTACTGCATTTTATTAACTGCAGCGCAGGAAGAGTTTGCCGCTCTGTGTATTGGCATCTTGTGGATATATTGAGATTTTTGCATAAATGTGTTATTCATCACAGACCAAGCCACATAAATAAAATATATAGAGAGATATTAGTACTGTAACGAAAGTCTTAGAGAAATAGCTTAGCGAGTGACAATGCTGTCAACGAACATGAAAGACTGAAATTAAGCCTCGCTTTTCTTCAAAACACGGTCTTTAAACAAACTGAACTTGAGTTCTTCACAGTCTAGGGACAGGTAAAAGAAGATATTCAAAGCCCCACGTGGGGTTCCTGCTAGCTGACAGAAGGGTATTCTTGGAGAGCTGAAACAACTTTTAAAAAAGAAAAATAAATAAACCCATATAAATCTGCAAAAGAGTAGAATAAATATTCCTCTTCTGGAACCCTTTGACAAACCCCTGCATTTTCAAAGAGCTAAATGGGATTTAGGCAGGCGTTGACTTTAATGTGAGGTACATTGCTAAACTACATGTGTTTCTTTGGAAATTTAGGGTTTGGTGTTTGCTATCAGTCACACAATGGGTTGACTTAAGTTGAGAGTTTGAAGAATGAATAAACGTGGGCCTGTTGGCTAACTAGATCTCTAGCTAGCCCTCTAACTTCTAAGTTTCCCTCTTTTCCCAAAAAGAGAAGAAAACAAATGTAGAATATCCAATTCAAAACATGGGTGAGGAATTGGAGTATCGTTTGAAACCCTAAGGACAAACATGAACACTCAGTCAGGGCCCTCATTAGACCCTGAGGATGGGCTTTTGGGACCATCCTCCCCAAATTTACACCTGTTTGGGACTGCAAGATGGATTTTCAAGACAATTTCTATTCAGGACTTGTCCTGTTTACAACCCATATTACAAAAAGTTATATTACCATTGTCATCTTTTAGCAACGCAAGTGATATAATCTCATATTCATAATATGGCTATTTTATATTTGCAGCCTTATGAAAATCTATAGATATCAATATCTGTTTTTTAATGGATCTTGCTCAAATCCTGCTGCCTGGGAAGTTGTGCTGTACGGCTATGGAATTATCACAAAGCTAGATCTGACAATTACGATATCATATCAGGAAAATATGACTTTTAAAGTGTGGGAAAAACTTTTACAGCTTCATGACCAATCATATTTTAGTTCAAAAATAAAAACTAAGGTCTGTATGTGATAATTAGTTGAGTTGCCTCTGTCGCAACAATCCCTCTATCCAACCTAAGGCTGTCTGTCAGTGTCAATGAAATTGAATGTCAAATGGAAAAACTCTAAAGCTGTTTCTTCCATATTAGAAAATCACTAGCAAATCACATCTTCCTGCCCTACTGGCAAGATAAGCAAAATTAGCACATGTCTTTTTCCTTGTTTTGTCAAACTTGAATCAGACCATTTATACTCAGTTAGAGGCCAGGCACATTCTGGTCCTCAGCATTTTATCTCGAATGGCAAGTCGTCATAGTTTTTATTTATTTTTATTTTTAAAAATTTTTTAATGTTTGTTTATTTTTGAGAAAGAGTGTGAGAGAGAGAGAGAGAGAGAGAGAGAGAGCAGGAGAGGGTCAGAGAGAGAAGGAGACAGAATCCAAAGCAGGTTCCAGGCTCTGAGCTGTCAGCACAGAACCCAACATGGGGCTCGACCTCATGGACCGCGAGATCGTGACCTGAGCTGAAATTGGATGCTTAACCAACTGAACCACCCAGGCGCCCCTTCGTAGTTTTTATGAAATGTATTTATTTGACCTCTTTGTAGCAATTGACATGGTGAATCGCTGTCTCTTCCCTGTTGAGCTCTCTTTCTTCTGTCCCTATCCCCATGTCCCTCCTTTTCAAGCTCTACCAACTTCTTAAATAATTCGTGTTCATCATAGTTGTACTCCTGGCTTATTTTCATTTTATTTTATTTTTTTATCTCTACCTTCACACCATTGTCAGAAATTCTATTAATTCTTAAATGTTTGGGGTCTCTCCAAAACAACGAGGTTGCTTCCTAGTTTTTCTTATTGTGTGTTCAGGGAGCTACTTTCTCAGATCTAGGGCTGAGGTTTGGTTAGGCTTAGGGTTAGGGGTTAGGGTACATGTGTGGTATTTTTCCTGGCTTATTTTTAAAATGGCCTTCAATATATTCTCTCTAGGTGCCCACCTCCCCTCCCTCTGCTACCAAGTCCATGACTTCAACTTCCACCTATGTGCTCTCTTAACTCCCAGCTCTGATCAGCGTTTTTGATGGTTTTTTATTGCCTGGCTGAATATTTCACAGACACCTCCAAAGTGAGATCATCATCTTCTTCCCATTGCCCATCCCAGAAATAACAGTAAACACTCAGGCCCATTCCATTCCCCGATATCTGTCTTGCAGGAACGGTACCAACATCTTCTCACATGCTGAAAGTATGAACCTAGGAGTCATTTTAAGCTTTCTCTACCATGATACCACTAGAATAATCTTTCTAGTGTGTATCCTGACCATGAATTCTTACTAGTTGAATTGGTTCCCGTTACCTAGAATCAGCAACTGAAACTTTTTTAGCATGTCAGTCAAGGCATTCCCTGGTTGTACATTGTTTCCAGCGTTTTCTCTTGGCACTTATTGGTCAGTAGCCTGGGAACCAGCCATTCTGTTTGTCATTTCCCAAATATACGCCATGCTCTCCTAAGCTTCTGGGCCTTGCAAATGACCTTTCCCCTACTCATACCTTCCCTGGCCCTCAATAGTTTCCCTGTCCATCCTGTAGAGTCTCGTTCAACTTCCAAGACTCAGTTCCTGAGCATTCCTCTGCATGAATTTTCCCCTGCTCTATAGATATTCACAACTGCCCCTTGGGGATAGTTAGGTGCGTCCCTTATCTGTTCACACAGGACCGCGTGTGCCTAATTATAAAAACACTTATCACGTATAACATATATGACAAATCCGTCTTCCATCTTCCCTAATATACTCTGAGTTCCTTGCCAGTAGGTAGTTTGTCATTAACCTTTATATTCCCAGACCTTGGCAATGACTGTCCCAGGGCACCTGAGTGGCTCACTTAGTTAGGTATCCAACTTCGGCTCTGATCAAGATCTCACAGTTTGTGAGTTCCAGCCCTGCAACCAGCTCTGTGCTGACAGTGCAGGGCCTGCTTCGGACCCTCTGTCTCCATCTCTCTTCCCTTCCTCAGCCTCAGCCTGTGTGTTCTGTCTCAAAAATAAATAAACATTAAAAAATAAAAAAAATATATGACTGTTCCATCGGGGTGCTCTATACATTTTTTTCTTTTATTGAATATATATTTGGATCCACCACAAATACCCAGATATATTCTTAGATATCTGATTGCAG
The DNA here is from genome assembly GCF_018350175.1 of Felis catus. Lineage (NCBI taxonomy): Eukaryota > Metazoa > Chordata > Mammalia > Carnivora > Felidae > Felis > Felis catus. The sequence goes on along the minus strand of NC_058377.1, from coordinate 13,457,872 downwards.
CTGTGACTTGGGTCTCCAAGGCAAATTTCCCTTCTGCTTGCATTGGGGTTGCTCCTTGACCCAGTTTATGTGGAGTTTATAAGTCCACATATCTTTCCTTCAAACTGATACTCTACTCTCGATATGCAAGTTTACTGTCAACTCTATGATTCTAGAGAATAAACCTGTGGGTAAAGTGGTTAATTACTCATTTAGGAGTATGGATTTAGGGGGCTTTATATTTCATAAAGATTCATAGACTGATGCCCCCAAAGATGAGCTGCTTAGTCTTAATCTAAGTACAGATGAGCTGCTTACTAGATAGACCAAGACTCTATCCAGTCCAATATTCTAACATTAATTTATGGAAGACTTTCTATTAAAAGCTGACATTTATTGTAATTTTAATATACCTTTTGACAATGGAAGCTGAGGCTTAGGGATTATTTGAGTCTGCTCTGGCTGCTATAACAAAATACCAGAGACCGGCTGGCTTAAATAACAGACATTTATTTTCTCACAGTTCTGGAGGCTGGAAGTTCAAGATCAGTGCCAGTCTTGTTAGGTTCCAGTGAGAGCCCTCTTCCTGGTTTGCAGGTAGCTAGTTGCCTTCTTGATGTGTGCTCACATGGTCTTTCCTTCTTGCCTGTATGTGGAGAGAGAGCTCTGGTATCGACTCCTAAAACATGAGGATGGCATCCATCTAACCCAAACCTCATCTAGACCTAATTACCTCCCAAAGACTCTGCCTACAAATATTATCATAGTAAGGGTTAGGGTTTCAACATATGAATTTGACCTGGTGTGGAGGGAATGAGGAAACAGGCACAAAAACATTCATTCCATAAACTGATTAAGCGACTTTCCTGTGGATACTCAAATAATCCAGTCGCAGGGCAAATGCTGACTCTAAACATTGTTTTATTTTTCCTAATAATTTGCCTTTATTGCTTTTTCTACGTGGATACTCAAACAATTAGCATTTTAAAGAGCAAAACGTCACTAGTCCTTATTGATTATTCCACAGCACATGAATCTCCCACTAATGTTTATTTTTCATATATGCTTTTCCATATTTCTCAACTGTTTTAGGGAAGGCAAATGATATCGGGTCTCTTTCCCTCTCGCTCTTTAAAGTTTTTTCAGAAAAAAAAAAAGGACTAGGCTCTCGGTGCTTCTGGCAATTTTATTCTAACACAAGAAGTCCCCAGATTGTAATTCTGATAAGTATTTCAGTTCTTTCTTGAAAAATTAAATTCACAAAACAATTGATTATCAGTTATAAATGGCAAAAACACCATCTGGCTTTCAAAATTGGTTAAATCCATGTAGCAAGGGGAAAAAACGTTGGAACTTGTAGTTGGCGAGGAGTTCTGGTCCACGAAGCAGAAAATGACGAGTTTTACTATGAGAAAGCCAGAGTAGTCATAACTTCTACTTAGCGGCTGCGGGAATTTGATACGTTCTTCACATGTTCCATATGTTAAATCGCTTGGCGAGATCTTCAGTGTGAAAGAGCTGAGGGGGGGGAGAGGAGTGTGGCTAGTGTTTAGGGTAGCAACAGCCTCATCCCAAATTTTCAGCTCTGGTTCTTTCCAGGCAGACCAGTGCTTAAAGACGTCCGATGACCTGGGAAGTTGGACGTCCAAGTTCCTTAAACTTGTGACACAGGTGGCGTTTTTTGGGTGGAATTTCTAAAGCTATTTGCATTTCTCTGGTGAGGTAAGTCACACAGCATTAGCATTTCCTACAGAAATGTCCCATATTGTTCTTTGCCAATTGGAAATTTGAGTAGGTGTTCATTTGATGTGCCAAGAGAATGAAGGGAGATGAAAACACTGCACATCTTCCAATGTCCCCATACTGTGTTCCTAGTGTGGGAGGCTTGGGGCCTAACTAGATTCTCTTGGAGATTCAGCCTCATAAGGAATGCTTTTCCTTAGGAGTGTAATGCAATCTTGTTATTTAAAAAAAATGCTTCTCAGTTGCTGGCATATTTTTGCCTTATGTTAAAAATGTAGCTATCCTATGCTTATTATTCATGCATTGTGATGTGATGTTTATTCATTCACTTAACAAATATTTATTGAGCACAGTATAGCATAGTGGTTAATTGCATAAGCTCTGTCTGCACCTTAGAGATTTTGACCTTGGGGCAATTGCTCCATCTTTCTCACTATGTTTTAAAAAATATAAAATGGGAGATAATACTATGTGCCGTGGGGATCATTCTAAGTATTAAATGAGATTTTGTATGCAAACTACTTAATAAAAACTCACTAATTTCAAGAGTAGTTGTAGTAGTAGTAATAATAATAATAATAATAATAATGATAATAATAATAGTGGCAAATATAAATATTACTCTGAGCTAGGGGGCTAGAGTTCCTGGCATAAAGGACCTTACTTTACAATTTACACATCACTTTCAACATACACATAGCCTCAAATTTTTTATCCTGATTTTGGTGGGACTCTGCCTTTGGTCTGTTCAGGTAGCTGTACTTCTGGAAGTGATAAGAATAGGTAGGACTTTGCAGACTGGGCATTATCCTGGTGACCATGTGGTGATGGTTTCCTGCCTCAGGTAGCACTATTTGTCTGCTGGAGCTTTGCTGACTTCCTGAGAACTGCCTGTAATTACTGAGCAGAATATCCCGGGCTGTGAAGACAGGGTAGTCTTGAAATTAGTTTATGCATAATGGATAATGGGAGGCTGTTTTTAAGTGTAACTTATTTGGTGGGTTGGCAGATCTTGACTTCCTTTTTGATATGTAATATTTATTTATTTATTTATTTATTTATTTATTTATTATTATTATTTTTTAGCAAGATGAGGACAGAGGGCCAGGCAAGTCATTTCGCGCAGCTCCTCTGGACTACAGCTCAGATTTAGCAATTTACATTCAGTAATCTCTTGGTCATTTAGCCACAGATAATTTGTCATGGTTTGTTTTAGCTGTTGTGATATTGATATTTATTATGCAAATTGTATTTCCTACATCTTATTGTTCTGCATTCTATGAATACTTAAATTATTATAAACCTTTACACTTAATATGGCTCGTCCTTCAATTTGATGCTTGAGCAACAGAGGGTCAGAGCGCATACGATCTTCTAGAGGGGAAGAAAATAAGTAATTAAAAAGCAGACAAACAAGAGAGCCGGCTGCCTGGTTGAAAAGAAAGCAGAGGCAATTTCGGGGAGAGAGAGCGAGTACGGAGAAGCAAATCCTTTCAGCCGGGAGAGCCTCTCCCAGAGACACGGGAAGCTCGGAGCACCTGTTGGTCCCCAGCCGCCTTAGCAGGGACTGGGGGCATAGAGGAGGGAGTGGGTTTGAGCCTCGAAGGAGGAAGATGGCAGACCCTATCCTCACACCCCCCGCCTCCGCCCTCCACCCCGAAGCCTTGACAGAAAAGATTTTTTTGTTGAATGTGTACAGTCGTAAATATATATTATTGCATATGTGTCAAATGTATTAAATACGCTAAGTATAAAAGCCAGGAAGGAGACCTTCAGCAAGCTGCGGAGCCTGAGCCGGCCCTCCTCGACCCACCTTTCCTGAAAATCTACCGCAAAGATACCGAGTCGAAAATCCCAGAGCCCGACTAGGGCTCCTTTCTCCCAACTATGCCCTAGTCTACCGCTAGGTTGTTGAGCGGGCTCTCCCGCTCCGCCGGACGTGCAAAGCACGCATGCACTTCTCCCAGATTGTTTTGTCAATCCGGGGACCTGCATTCTCACTCTCCACTCCCGAACAGCCCCCGTTTCCCAAAGATCTATTCCTTCGGTGCAAGGTGAGTGACGGAAATTTGCAACGTGTGGTTTCCAGGCCAGATGCACTCGGTGTACCGCGCAGGGGAGTCTCCTAGGGAGATTCTCCAGTCGTCGGTCGGCTATAGCCATTGCTGTATACGTTCCTAATGTAGGTGTACGGGAAGCGAGACCCGCCCCCTGGAGCCCGAGCCCCCACACGCCAGGCGCCCAGGAGAACACTTTTTCCTTGATCCCGGGGAAGCGAAAACGAATTTTAACATAAACATATTTGCATACGCCCCTCCCCTTGGCCCCGCCCCTAGGTGGCGCGGGCGCGCCGCCGAACGCCAGCGCCAGGGGGCGGGGTGGGGGAGGGGGCGAGTCCTCCGAGAGCCGGGTTGGGCTAGCGGCGCTGTGATTGGTCGGTCCGGACTCCGCCCCCGGTGCATGTCATTAGCATCTCATTAGTTGTCCGCTCGGGCTCCGGAGGAAGCCACCGCCGCCAGTCTGAGGCAGGTGCCCGACATGGCGAGTGCTGTGCTGCCGAGCGGATCCCAGTGTGCGGCGGCGGTGGCGGCGGTGGCGGCGGCGGCGGCGCCTCCCGGGCTCCGACTCCGGCTTCTGCTGTTGCTCCTCTCCGCCGCGGCACTGATCCCCACAGGTAGGTGTGGGCACCGGCCGGTTGGCCCTCTAAATCTCCTAAGGCACCCCAGTAGCCATAGCCGTGGAAGGGGGAAACGTTTCCATGACAACCTTCCCCCACTTCCTAAATCCGAATCCGAGGGAGTGTGGAGAGGAAACTCAGGGCTGAGATGGAAGGGGCAGAGGGGATCGGTGATCCCCTTCTCCCTTGCCCAGCTGGGTGGGAATTGGAGCCCTCAGGGATGGCTGCACCCACACCTTTTCTCCCCGGCTTGGCGCGGGGTGCGGAGTGGAGTGAGGATGGGGGGCCCGGGGGCTAGAGAATGTGGGAGAAGGGGAGGGATGGAAGGTACCCCCCAACCTTCCGGACCCTCCCAAACTCGTTGTTGTCCCCGTAACTTGCAGGTCCTCCCGTCCCAGAGCTGCCCATTCGCCCCCACCTTTCCAGCGGGCCCCCTAATTCTCTATCCCCTAGACCTCCCCATGGCTGACTAGCAGCCGCCTCCGGCGTGATTTCTCACCGATCTACAGGACATCTCCAGACTTGTCTGGTCGCTCCTGCTGTCCCCGCGCTCTTGCCTTTCTCCACCGTCCTCCGAACCGCGCGCCCCTCGTGTCTCCCTCCAGCCAGATCGCTGCCCTCCGCCCCCCCTCCCCCCGCTCCAGCCGCCCGGCTGCGGGGCTCCCGGGCCCAGCTCCAGGCAGGGAAAGTTCCTCAGGCCCGGCCCCGCGGAGTGGGGGGGGGGGGGGGAGAGGTTGCTGTCGCCGCCTCTGCGGGAAGGAGCCGGGAGCCCGCAGCCCGCCTGGGCCACGGCGTCCTCCGCCGCGAGTGGGGACGCTGGGTTCCCATGCTGCCGGTCCTTTTCGGCAGCCCTGGGGTGGTGGAGGGAGGTTCGCGGCCTCTGCGGCCAGGCGGGCACCCTGCGGGCCTCCGGGCGCCCCCTGCGTGCGGAGCTGTCTTGGGAATTTGCCCAGGGGCGGCTCTGCACGCCCGGCGCCTTCCCCGAAGACGCCGAGCACTCGACAGGAGCACGATGTGTGACTGCCCGTGTGCCGGGCGCGTTGGCGCGGTCGGGAAAGAAGAGGGCAGTGTTTGCTTTTGCTAACAAAAGGGAGCCGGAGCTCTTCCCCAGCGGAAAGGCTGGCCGCGCTGCACCCTGCCTCCCCTTCCCGCCACCGCCGCGCTCGGCTGCCGCGCGGCGTCCCCGCGCCCCCGGTCGCGGGCTGCGGGCTCCGGGCTGTGAGCGGGACCGAGAGGCACGGGGCCAAGGCGGGGGGCTGGGGTGCGGGAGGGGATGCAGCAGGGCTCCGCGCCTGCAAAGCCCCTCCTTGCAGCTTGGGAGCTGCAGGACCCGCGAGCAACAAGTGGCGGAGGACACCGAGAGCTCAGCCCCCACCTGCGGAGCCCCCGGCCGCGGCGGGCGCAGCGCTGGGGCCACCGTGCCTTTCCCGGGCGCCTCTCCGCTTGGGCTGTGCCTTTTGTTTACACGCTAGAGGACACACAGTTACGTAAACACCGCAGGAGACACGCTGTAGGAAATGGGGATGTCTGGGGTGCTGGCTTTGCATTTGGGGGATGCCGGGTTGGTTGCTTTCCCCCGAAACAGGCTCGCAAGGGCGCTGGGCTTGGGGAACCTATCGGGGATGTATAGGGGTGGGAATCTGGCAGCTGCTCGGTTCCAGAGCTGAGGATTTTTGCTTCCATGCCTCTGCTTGTCTCCGGATGTTGTTTATGTGTTTTTCCTCTGTGAATTCTTAATTTATGAGTTACGAGATAATTGGGTTCAGCCTATGCCGGTGTGGTTACAACTTCATTTCGGGCGATGTCTCTGACTGGATGGGTTCAATAAAATGTTCCTGAAAGAGATCCCTCGTGCTGCTGCATTGTAAAAAGCGCCAGTGTCAGTTAAACGTGAGCGTGAGTAAAGGCTCGGTAACTGGCGCATAATAGAGGCAACAATAGACTTGTATTGGCTGCAAAAAAAGGGGGGGGGGAGTGCTGGTCGGGGATATTGCCATTTAACTAAAAATGGGAGCCGTGCAATGCCGCTCGGCAGCGGAGTAGGATTAGATTATACCTCCTGTCCCCAGCCTGCTCATTGACCGTACCGGGTAGTAGCGACAGTACTATATTTGTAACTATCTCGCGGTAAGAAGTTGCCTTCCCAGCGAGGGATGTCTGCAGACTCAGAAAGGAGCGGTCTGGAACTCAACCGTGCATGTCAAAGCTACAAGAAAATTCTGTTGCCAGTTACCATGGAAGCAGCTTCTTGCTCTTGTGTGCATCCCTGTTTGTACGCTGGTTATCAGATTGTGTTCAAATTAGAAAGTAATTGGGTTTGATTTGTAGTGAGGGGATGAGATGACTTTCTTTCAATCTGCTTTTCCTCTTACGCCTTTTTCGGTGATGGGTTTGGGAAGGGGTCTTGGCCCAGCCCCCAGGTCCTGGGCATCCAGAGTAGACTTTAGGTGGGCACTGGGGACTTTGCTTCCTTAGTCCTCTCCCGTTAAGCTTTCTCAGAGGCCTGCAGGTACCACTGTCAGGTTAGAGAAACCTGTTGGTGTTGCCTTGTAACTTCATTAGGCGTGTTTTCATTTACATCCTCCCTGGGAGAGCTATCCGGGGCCATTGGGCAGTAGTAGATCCTGGTTCTGTCTTCCCCTGCAACTGGATCCATCTATCCCCTGGAAAAGATCTCCCATCTCTCCTGTGATGTTTGGAGTCAATGGATGTTAATGAAATGCAGCTAAAATGGGGTTGTGGAAACTCACTCCTCAGTGTAAATCACACCTGTTAGGTTTTAGGTGCATGCATGCTGCTGCTTCTCATCCCGAGTAAACCAGTGGCTGACTACCCTCCTCTTACCTTTTTTTAGCATTAGAGAGGACGGCTGATGGGTGGAGGTTTGTGATGGTGCCGGAAGCCCAGGGGCTGAGTTTTGCTCGTCCTGGCCTGTTGGGGCTTGTATACCGGGGATGGGGACTTTACAGAAGTGCCGCCCTGCTATTGTTGCCTTTCCCTGCATCAAATTGAATAGCCACAGGAGGGACTTGCACTTGTCTGTGATAGCTTTGATAAAATATCCCTCATTAATGCCACTTTATATTTACAGTGTGTCACTGGAGACGCACAAGGCTTCATTTAGTGACTTGTGTGACGAGACAAGCTTGCATTATTTGCCCGGGACATTTTGGAGGAACAAGAGGCCCATTGAGCAATCTTTTGAAATGAACAAATACGGAAAAAGGGGGGAATAAAAGAGCAGGCAGTTCCCTGGAACAAAGAGCTTTATTCATATGGATGTTGTACATGCTTTATGCAGTTTTCCCCAATGGCCCTCCTGGTGAAGGGGAGTGGGACAGGGAAGAAGCCTTACAAGCAGGACACTTTCGCTTCCTCCCTCACTTCCTGACTTCATATTCTTACCGAGTTGGGCCTGGACTCCCTGACTGCTCGTCTTGCTCCACTCCCTCTAAAAGCCCAGAAGGTAACAGGTTCCCGGGTCTAAAAGAGAGATTTTGAAATGCTTTTTCCCAGCTCTGAATTTCAGCAGAAGATTGTGCTAGCTACCTGTTGAGACTCCTGGTCATTGGAGGACTTACTGGTTGAAGGGAAAGAGGTGTCACTTTTTTTTTGACATGTGTCAAGAAGTGGTTTGAGAGAGAATGTCAGATCGGTAAGATGTCTTGCAAACTCTAATGTTAGTCTTGACTATTTATTTTTAAAGAAATGCCGTAAACATTGAAATCCCCAGTCTTCCATATCATTAATGGTGCTCTTGGAGTTTTTGGTGGCTTTTGCCCGCACCCGGTACATTTTCGCCTCGTGCCTACGTGAATTTTTATAATTCCTTGGCCTGCATTGCTAAATGATTTTCAGGCTTTAAAAACTGGATAATATTGCTGTGAATATAAACTGTCTCATTCTCTGGGTTTTTGTAAGTGACATTTTAATACCTAATTGGCCACTTAGCTTTTACATTTTAAAAATGGGTGTGTGTGTGCGCGTGTATGCGTGTGTGTGTGTGTGTGTGTGTTTGACAAAAGGCCTGTTTTTGTGTGGGGAGATCTCTTAAATTGGGCCAAACTAATCTATGGTATCATTGGAATGGAAATTTACCAGCATGTGAAGAAAATTTATAAGAAATAAATCCTAAGGATTCAAATGCTGTATCTCTTTCTTGTGAAGAATAGTACTGACCATTACGCTGGGCATTTTTCACTGAAAATCCAGCACAGAAAGGAGAAATCACACAGCGACATCTGTTGCAGAATTGAAAATTTGCTGCTTTGAGTTGGGAGCAATTAGTCCCATATAAGCGCCTAATGGTATCAGCCAGTGTGTATGCGCATTCATACAGATATGTATATCTATACACGCATGTGTACGTATATATGCATGTATACAGACACTCACCCGATACAATATTCATGTTCACCTTGCCATGTATTTAATAGAAAATGGAACATAACACCAAAGCTGCTTTTTCTTATTACCTGTTGAGGAACTAGAGATTCTTATAATCATGGAATTTTTGCAAAGGGAAGGATGTTAAAAATCGTCTGGTGAAATCTCATAATTTTACAGCGAGGCAGCCAAAGCCCACAGAGAAGGACCCTGCTGACCGTGGAACTGAGGATAAGTCAGTTACCCAGCCCGGCCCCCTGGGAGCAGGCCCCTTGGTGTCAAGTCAGCAAACCTTCTGTTCCACCTCCCAGCAGGGATACCCCAGTGAGGGATGTGGATCATGGGTAGAATTGTATCTTGGCTAAGGCTAGTTTATATTGAGAAGACAGCAAGATTAATTGTTGTTCTAGGTAATAAACCCCTGGATCAGAGGAGTGACCTCTGAGATAAAAGGACCAGTTCTTGGTAAGGTTGTCTTTGGTATTGACAAATGATTCTGAAATCTGTGGACTTTATTTGGCAGTTACGACATGAATGTCGTCCAAAGCACCTTCATAGGGGAGAGCTCCTGGATTTGTGTCACTGCAGTAAGTCAGATGTGTGAGAACAGGGCTTCAGAAGCCGCAGCTTTTGATTTTTAAACTCTTGATTTGTCTTTTCAAGGATTAATAGTAACAGTAGAACTGGTTCCATGTAACGAAGGAAAAAAGGAAGGATGCTTAAGTCAAGAACAAGAACACCGCTTGATTTTCTTACCGGGTATTTGTCCCTTTTCTTTTAAGCAGAGAGAGAGCTGAGGACGACTTTTTTTTAACATTTTTTTTTTAATTAAAAAAAAATTTTTTTGTTAGTTTTCTTTATTTTTGAGAGGCAGAGAGAGACAGGGCTTGAGTGGGGGATGGGCAGAGAGAGAGGGAGACACAGAATCGGAAACAGGCTCCAGGCTCCGAGCCATCAGCCCAGAGCCTGATGCGGGGCTCGAACTCCCGGACGGCGAGATCGTGACCTGGCTGAAGTCGGACGCTTAACCGACTGAGCCACCCAGGCGCCCCAGAACAACTTTTTTTAAAGCAAAGCAAAAAACAAAAAAAAACCAAAAAAAACTGTGTTTGCAAGATGACTTTTTTTTTTTTACGTTGCTCATGTTTTGTTTATTTTTCCATTATGGAGATTTCCAAATACATGCAAGAGTAGAGAGAATGCCATAATTAACCCCGTGTGGAAGTCACCCAGTTCAGTAAATTATCCACCAGTGGTCAGTCTGTCCTCTGTACGCTTCTTCCTCCACTCCCCAGAGTCGTTTAAACAAATCTTGGACATCCTATCATTTCTTCCATCATTTACTTTAGAAAGATTCTCCTAAGATACAGTCACCGTTTCCCCGCCTCTCATAATCACAGTCTCATGAACTGAATGTACAGCTTCTCAACTGGTATACAGAATTTTGGCCCTGCCTGTGCTTTGCCAAGGTAGAGGGAAGGCTTATACTAGTGGGAAAAGCTGAGGCAGAAACAAGAGAAGCCAGAGCGCAGCTTACTGTCTGCAAGGAGACCTTCTCGTGTGGTTTGGTTTATTTTGAGCAAGGTTTTGTTTGGATCGGATAAGATGAGTTTTATTGTTGTGTAAATACGGTTGTGTAAATATGCCGTAATTGTAGCTAATCTCTCGACTGTGGCAGGCTATGGAAAGCACCCATGGAGAGATTGGCCATTTCCAGTTGTTCTCATAATGAATACTCTCCATCCGAGGACTTCTGTAGGCAGGGCTATTTTAGTTTGATGGCTGTGAGATACCTCATTCATGTATTTATCTTTAAATGCCTCCGTGGTAGAAATGCCTTTGCATTTTGTGAATATATGACTTAAAAGAAAAAAAAAATGTCTTTTCTCATCTTGAACTGGCTAAATGCTAATTTCAGCCTGTGTTCTGTAACTAAAGTGATCACGAAATGCCTTCTTTGGTGTGGGAAACGCAGACAGCAAGCTGTAAGTACCTTGTTTTTGCAGGATGGGGGTAGGAGAGAAAAGGTTACTATTTGTTCTTCTCAATATTTGCCCCCGTTGATTTAAAATAGGAATTTCGTAATTTCAGCTACAACTGTTGGAACGCTTTAGTGTTAATTTATGAACTTCTTTGGTTTAGGGGAAAATAGGTTGGTTCCATTTTCCAAGGTTCGTGAAATGTGAGGGCGTGTGTGCGTGTTAAGAGGTTCTTGCTCAAATGTATTTAATGTGGACTATAAATCTGAAGCATTTGGTTTTTTGGTTTCCAGCCAAACAAGTAATTACACATGAGATGGTTTTGAGGGGTCTGAGCATTCCTGGCCAGGTGAAACCCGCCTCCCGCGCCCCTCTTCTGAGTTGGCCACCGCACAAGAAAAGCTCAAAGGAATGCCTACATTCGCGGATTGGGGAGCGCCACCAAAATTGAATAAAAAGCCTTTGTTTGGAAACCATCAATGAAGGAAGGGACCCACTGGAATGTTTGTAATTACAAGTGGCACCTCCTTGTTTAAATTTCAGAAGCCACAGTTTCTTTTTCAGAGATTTAAATTGCAGGCTCTAGCCAGCAGCTGCTGTTGTGGTTAATGGGCAGTTTCTCTTTGAAGCTCTTCCAGTGCTGGTTCTCAAAAGCTTTGGTGCAGTTGGCCTTGAACTAGGGTTAGAAGAAAGGGAGCTGGAGGTATTTATATACATGCCCGGCAAAAGTGACGTGTGGCCTTTATTATTACTCAAAAGAGCACCTTGGCGGCAAGGTTGAGAGGAAGCAGCACTAAGAAAAGTCTGCTATGACTGACAGGTGTCTTGAATGGGGTGATTATCTTAAGAGAGATGTGGGGTGGGTGGGGAAAATTTGTTCTCTTAGTAGATATCTTGCTGGAATATAGTCATTTGACCCAACATTTTGATCTCGATATTTCAGAAATGTTAAATAGTCTTGAAATGAAAGCACCGTGATATATATTTAAATGCTACTTGGTGTTTGAAGATGGTATACCAGTGACGTGGGCTTTTAAAAATGCCTAGAATAAGTATCTTGCCCTTGGCAGTCTTCCTTGGTAAGGTAGGCACTCGCTCTCCAGCCATCCAGCCCTGGACTGCAGTGTCAAATTGGAATTAAGTTGTGAGGTCCCTGGAGAGGGGCAGGGAGGAATCTGCCTAAAAAGGGTTCACCCGCCCCATCTCTCCCATTGTCTGTATCGTACCGCTCGCCACTTGGCTAGGACGAACGTAGAAGTTACCATGTCAGAAGAGGAACCTTTCATCTTTCCTGTCGTAGGTATCAACTTTTCTCAAAGTGTCCATTATTGCAAATGACACCACAGCCGTCCTGGTCTCCAGGGCCCTGAAATTTGGAGTCTTTTTTTTTTTCTCTCCCCCCCTCCTTGGTTTTCACTCTTGGACTGAAATAAAATGGGGCTGATTGTTTCTCCATGACATTCTTTCTCCGGAAGCCTCCACGTCCTCTCTAAACCATGTTTTATTAGCAGAAGCTTCCCAGCCAATTCCCCTGACTCCAGCCTCCGCCAGTCAGGACATCAGTCCACCTACCCGCGTTGTGATTCTTTTCTGGACATGGTCATGACACTGCCCTTGCAGAAAACCCAATCTCAAATTCTTGCTTCTCACGTCGGATTCACAATCCACCTTGTTCTGTCTTTCTCTTTCTTGTTCCTTCCTTAACTGCTTTCTCAGTCCTCCTCTAATTGCCCTCATTTCTTGTTACTTTTCTAGCCCTTTCCTGATGGGACTGGAAGACAGGTGCTTCTCTGTTGAACCAAGGAAGAAAGTGTGGTTTTGCTGCCAGCCGTCAGCTAGTTGTCTTTGCATGAAACTGCGCTCTTACCTGCTTTTCACTCAACTGTTTGGTTCACAGGTATGGGCTCTGCTGATTCTCCTCGCCTCCCTTGCTTATAAACGTCTTCCCTTCGCAGCTCCTGGTTTAACTAACATGTGCTCATCTGTACCCCGACACAGTCCTTTCTTTTTCTGCTTTGTAGGTATGTATGTGAGTACGTTTCTCTACCGTAAGCTGAAGTGCGCAGATACTTTGGCCGTTATCTGAGCGACAATTTTAAACAACGGTGTGCTGACGGTGCATTGAGCCGGTTTGGTGATTCACGTTCGAATATGGGCACTTACTAACAGCACGAAAATGGTGTAATTGACCTAACAAATTACACGCTGGCAAAGTAAGACTTTCAGACAAAAAGTCCAGTCTTTAGGAGTGGGAAGACTTCAGAAGGGTCAGAGTGCCAGGGAGCAGTGCACTTGGCATCAATGAAATGTACCCCTCTGAAGATGATCCAAGAGATATACCACCTTAGAAGAGTGTTTGGTGCTCATGTTCACAATGTCTGGTTACTAAGAAGTACCTACCTGGGGAGCCAGAAGGACAGTGTGCTAAAACCCGGGCCTTTTAAATAGCTTTGACTTTGGGGGCAGTCCTGCCTATCTAAGCTGTGTCATCTCTAGCATCAGAACGGTCGCATTTTAGTTGATCACATAGACCTGTACGCTGTCACTCGCTTAAGAAAAAAAAATGAAACCTTTGTTTTTCAGTCTAACTGCTAATCTCATTATATATTATATTTAAAAACATTTCTATTATATCTTATTTTTGAGAGAGAGAGAGAGAGAGGGAGAGAGACAGAGGGAGCATGCATAAACCAGGGAGGGGGCAGAAGGAGAGAGAAAGAGAATCCCAGGCAGGCTCCACTCTCAGCATGGAACCTAATGTGGGGCTCGATCCCCCAACCCTGGGGTCGTGACCTGAGCTGAAATCAAGAGTCGCATGCTCAACTGAATGAGCCAGTCAGGTGCCCCTAATCTCATTATCTTAAGGATTTTTTTCAAAGCCTTTATCTGGTAATATTATCTGCCACTGTTTTTCCCTTATTTTTTTTCCTTGTCTGGCACCCTTCCTTTGCAGCGTTCAGAGCTTGCTGGTAGAAGGTTCTATACCATGATAATTCCGTGATATGAAAACACTTGTTTATTATGGAGTGTTTGCGGATAGTGTTGGGAATAGGTTGTATGTCCAAATGTGCTCTGTGTTTGGCTCTTTGCTGAATATGCCTGTGATAAGCCAAGCTACCCAGCCTAGAAGTCACCAGCTTGATTCACTCTTCTGAATAGCAAAGGAGCATGGCTTCATTCCTCTTACAGAAACCTTTCCTTAAACAATGAAAACTTCATAGATAGGAAGAAAAAAAAAACCCAAGTTAATTTAGTACTAAATTACCGCTCAAATGGTTTTATCTCTTAAAAGGTTCAAGTACAGATTAGCTTAAATGACACTGAACTTCACTTTTCCTTGTGCGTATCTTGTGAGCACACATCATTGTGAAGAGACCTCTGTCTGCTTTCTTTTAGTTTTGTTAGTAATCACATGAATGTTAGTTGCTGCTTTTTTTCCTTTTCTGAAGCAAATCTCTCCCATCTCTGGGCCAGATTGGCAAACGGTGTACCCAGTTTAGGTTACAGAATACTAAAACCTAGTGCTTTAGTCATGAGTGAAAAACAGCAAAAGCAGCCTAGTTTATAGGGTGTTAAAAAATAAAATAACCTGTATATGAATGCACCTGAGGAAGACGTATTTTATACATATGACTTTTTAAAGAAATATTTACTTATTTTGAGAGAATGAGCGAGCAGGAGAGGTGCGGAGGGAGGGAAAGAGAGAGAATCCCAAGCAGGCTCCACGCTGACAGCACAGAGTCGGACTCAGGGCTGGAACCTGTGAATGGTGAGATCGTGACCTGAGCCGAAACCAAGAGTTGGACGTTTAACCAACTGAGCCACCCAGGCGCCCCCATGTCTGGCTTTTATTAAAACAGTCACTACTCACAGATAGGGGCTAGGGGTTATGTCTGGCTACGGCTACTACTGTAAATCCCTTACGTGTTTGGCAATACTGAAAAATACCAGGCTGAAAGAATTGATTCAGGATGTACTCAACTCTCTTTAAGGTGAAACTGAAGAACGAAGTGGCAGCAAGGTCCCATCTGGAGCTGAGCGTTCTTTGGAAGTAAATGGAATCATCCAGTCTCCTTGGAGAAACTGGCAGTGATTAGAATCTCAAAAAAAATTTTTTTTTAATTTGCGTGCATGTGCAGGCGCGCGCACAAGAGAGAGCACCCAGGGGAAGGGGGGCAGAGGGAGGGAGGGAGGGAGGGAGAGACAGAGAGAGAGAGAGAGAGAGAGAGAGAGAGAGAGAGAGAATCTTAAGCAGGCGGTACACTCAGCCTGATGCAGGGCTCAATCCCACAACTCTGGGATCATGATCTGAGCAGGAATTAAGAGTCGGACGCTTAACTGACTGAACCATACTGGAGCCCCTCAAATTTTGGGGCTTTTAAACACAGACAGGAATTTTTAATTTTACTCAGCCTCTTATATTTTATATTCTACATTTAAATCAATAACTTGGTATTTTCTGTAACTAACCCATAAGGCATTTGGTAGAAAAATGGGAATTTAAACATTATTTTTAAAATAAGTATCTGCTTTTATTTGTTTATTAAAATTTGTTTTTAAATGTTTATTTATTTGTGTGAGAGAGAGAACACAAGCAGGGGAGAGACAGGGAGAGAGGGAGACGCAGAATCTGAAGCAGGCTCCGGACTCCCAGCTGTCAGCACAGAGCCCGTCGTGGGGCTTGAACTCACAAACCCCAAGATCATGACCTGAGCCGAAGTCGGATGCTTAACTGACTGAACCACCCAGGTGGCCTGAGTTACCTGCTTTTATACCAAGCATTGTGTTAGGCACATTTATAGTTGAGTATGCTGGTCCCTGTCTTCCAGAGGGTTGTAGTTTATTTTTTCTTAACTTTCATTTTGGAAAAATGTTAAAACCACAGGAAAGTTAAAAGGAAAGTATCATGAATGCTTGTAAACCCCTTACCTAGATTCATCAAGTGTTAACATTTTGTCTGTTTGCTTTACCTAGCTCTCTGAATTGTGCATACTCACCTATCTCTTTTCCTGTTTTTTTCTGAACTGATACTTCAGTACGGAGCTCCATCTCCCGAGAATAAAGGCATTTTTCCTATGTAGCTTCAGTGCCTTATTACGCTCAAGGAATTTAACACTGATTCCGTAATACTATGTAATACCTAGTCTATATTCAAATTTCCCCATTTGTTCCATTGATAGTCTACATATGTGTTTCTTTGTCTTTAGAATCTAAGGCATCTTTTGCCTTCCACCTTTTTAGGGTTTTTTTTTTTTTAAGGAGTTGGGGGTGGGTGTGTGTGTCTCTGATGGCATTGATATTTTGTTCATTCCAGAGCTGATGTTTTGTAGAATGTCTCACAGTTCCACAGATGGATCATTTCCTCATTGTCTGATTCAGATAATAGTCATAGTCAAGAACACTGCATAGCTGATGGTGACTCGTTCTTATAGCCCTGCCTCAGTTTGTCCCATATGTGGTGATGGTAAGTTTGATCCCTTGGTTGATGATAGCAATTTAGTTACTTAGTTTAGGTGGACTTAGAGATTTCTCCATTTTTATCCCTTGGTAGTAAGTAATTTGGGGGATATTTTGAGACTGAAAATCCTGAAAATCTCAAACAATACTTTACTTAGTGGTTTTGGCAGAAGTGATAAACCTTGTCTGAATCAAATATCATGTTGGTGGTTACAAAATGGTAATTTTTCTAATTCTGTCATTTCTCTGTATCAAGTAGAAGCATTCTTGTTTAAAGAAGAACTTACCGTTCCCCCTCCTCTCCTCTTTTTTGAAAATCACAGTGGACTCAGATTTAAAAAAGAAAATTCAGTGTAGTATATTTCATTACCCTCACATTTGGCGGGTGGGAACCCCCTCAGTCTGGCTGTTTCCTTTTGATATATCTCCTTTAATTTTTAAGTGCTTTTTTTATTTTATGTTGTAAGAAAATGTCTAAGCTCATGTTGTATTTTCCCTGCCCTAGACCTGGAATCAGCTATTTCTCCAAGAAGTCTTGGCTCCTTTTAGCAGAGGAGTGGTATTTCAGTTCCAAGGCGGTGGGCTAGTTTCTCTTGACTTCACGCTTCAATGGATAGAACTAGGATATATATGTGTATATTTTTATAGTATATAAAATAGTATGTAAAATAGCATATATAGTATGTAAAAATAAATACATTTATTATCTATTATAATATACATTTAATAATTTAAATAATATTAAAAACATTTATTTATATTAAGTATATTTTGTTTATATTAATTTATATTGAATAAATATAAGTATATTCCACAATAAGTATATACTTATTTATAACTTTATACTATATATATATATATATATACACACACACACATTATCTATTTGTCTATATCAATTCGAGTATAGTAACCCAATGTTCTTTTTCTCCTTGTCCTGTTCCTTATTTGTATCTTTCTTTTCCCGTGGTGAGAACCTTGGTTCCCAGCCATGCCAATGTCTTAGAATTAATACAAAAAAGTTTTGAAATGACTCTGTCAAGACCACTGTAGACAACGAACCTACCAAATAAAGTTCAATAATATTTGCCATTCTTTTTGCCTTTAATATAAATCCCACAGAGGACAGACAAAGTACTGTATCTACAAGGTCACAAATTAGGTCCTTCTGTGTGTGTGTGCGTGTGTGTCTGTGCGCGCGCGCGCGTGCGTGTGTGATCAATTAGATCTATAAATATATACTTAGGGTCATTTGTTTCTGTTTATATTCAATTTCAGGTTGTTTTTTTTTTCTAAACCTGTTGATTGAATGATATATTTTGAACATGTGAATCATTAACATGGCTCAAAAATCAAAACTGTGTAAGCCTTACTCCCTTGCGTGTGTTTTCTGGCCCACTCCCACTTACCTTCCCATAAGAGCCAATTGCATTCTTTTTTCATAGATCCTTCCAGGTTTTCCTTTTGCAAAAATAACAGGTAGAGTTGTCTTTTAAAAATACTTTTCCACAGTCTTTGTTAACATCTGCCTATACCCTTTTTCCTTATTAGGAAAATCCTCGGCTCTCATGTTTATTTTGATGATTTCCCGCCATTTGGCTTTCTGTTA
Organism: Felis catus; assembly: GCF_018350175.1. Taxonomy (NCBI): domain Eukaryota; kingdom Metazoa; phylum Chordata; class Mammalia; order Carnivora; family Felidae; genus Felis; species Felis catus. The sequence goes on along the minus strand of NC_058377.1, from coordinate 13,440,042 downwards.
CTTAGAAGCCTTTTTTTGTTTTTTTTTAACCTTATTTTCATGTCTCTTCCATTTCATCCTTCCAGGGTAATAGTTCTTCTTGGGTCGTTGGGAGAATTCTGTACCTGTTTTTTCATTTAATTCACCAGATTACTTGCAGGAAAATAGGGACTGCCCCTTTCCCTATAATGCAGTGCGTGTCTGTGATGTTTAATAGCCTGGCTTCTCATCAGTCTTTCTTGACTCTTCTTTTCATCCAGTAAATTGGCAAATCTGTATCTCAAGCCTCGATGCCCTCTCCTTCTTCCCACCGTGTTTTGTCTTGTTTTGTTTTTCCAGTTGTGGCATACGTACTGTAAAATTCATAGCCTTTTGCGCCGCAACCTCAGCCCATGTTCTAAAACTGCCTACTGGACGTCTCAGTCCACAGATACTTAGCTCAAAAAATATTAATGACAAACAGAAGCTGTCATTCATTTAGTGTTTCCGCCCTAGGAGTAGTTCTGTCTCTTGCCGCATTTTACAGATGAGGAGCAGAGAGGATGATAGGTCCCTTGTCCAAGAGGCTTAAGTAATAAAGTGGCAGAACCAGTTGTGTCTTCAAAACCTGTACTTTTGAACACTTAACAATTTTTTTTTTTAAATTCAAGATGTCTAACACTGAGCTCAGCTTCTTTCCTCCACGAACCTCCCTCTGTCCTGTATTCCCTGTCTTGATGCAGGGTACCGCCATCTACCCAATGGGTTAAATAAATCTGGAAGACCTCTTAGAGTAGTCCCTCCTTTGCTGTCCCCTGCCTGTCTGTAAGTTACCAAGTCTTGCTTCTCTCTTGCATGCCCTCTGTTTCACCACCAGTGTCTGACTTTACCCTCATCCTTGTTTTACAGATGAGGAAGTAGTTATACGCTGATGGAAGAGCCCCTTAATTGGCCCATTTACCCCTAGTCTCGTCCCTTGTAGTGCATCCCTAACACTGGTGTCTAGGCAGATCTTGGTAAAACACACCTTAGATGATCACTTTCATGCTTAAAATCATGCTTTAAGTGTCTTCTTGGCACCTTGACGATAAAGCTGATGCTCTTACAGCCTGGCCTACAGTGCCTTTCTTCACTTTCTGTCTTTCTCTCCAGCTCATTTTGTGTCAGCCTCACTCACCGCGTTCGTCTCGCTAGGTCTTGCTCAAGGTGCTACCCCCCATGTTGTTTACTTTAGCGAAGTAAACGTGTCCCGGATGTGCCATGCTGTCAGGCCTTTCCCTTTTTTATATCTTCCGCCGTCTACCGAAACACTCTTGTCTATACGGCTGATTCTGACCTGGCTGTTGAGAGCCACTTCGAGCACCGATTCCTCAAGGAAACTTAACTGCGACCTTTCAGGTGGATTATGTGCCTTTTCTGTGTGTCCTTCTTCAGCCCTTCCCTAAAGGGCTTTATCTGACTTAGCTTCTTCCTTCCTGTTAAACGTCTTTCTAGAATTGCCCCGAATTCTCTCTCTACGTACACCTGTGCATTTTGTATTTGTCCAGTGGTTTCCACCAACAGAAGTGTTCCGCTCTCTGGGCTTCCGTGTCAGCGCGAAGATCCAATCCAGTGTTTCTTTTCAAATCTTATGCGATTTCCAGCCTGAATGTAATTTTTTTTTTCAGCTTCCTTTACAACTTCTCTAGCCATGCCGTGACATTGAACACCTCCTACCTTATTATAAGTTGACATGTGCCCGGGGGTATGTGTTTTTCTGTACTTCCGTAGGAGGGACTACTTCTTATTCATCTTCATATCCTCAACAGCATGGAGCACAATGCCTTACCTGTATGTACTATGTGCTCAATAAACATTTGTTGAGGCTGTGAATGGGTTGGAAATTAGGTATGCATGGTCTGTTAAACCATTTCTAGCTCTTTCAGCATAAATGTGAACAGAGAATATGATATTAATTCAGTCTTGGAGACCAGTATAAAGATGATCACTCCATAGGTTTTTTGTTCATGTACTTTTTTTCTTCCTCTACTATGTGATTTCCAATATATATACAGCTTATCTTTCCTCCTTTGTTATGGATACTGGTAGCTGGAGTATATAATTTGCACTAGGCCTTTGGGTTAACGAATGTAGTTTAGTGGTTACCTTACTATCAGCTTTGAGAAGGAGAATTCTTACAAGTTGTTTGTTCTCTCATAATGATTGAAGAGCTATCAACATGCCTGACTTTTTCATAGCCTGAAGGACTGACTTCTAGTGTGTTTGTTCATACCTGGTTGTTGGGCAATTGTTGGAGAGGTTTAGATAGACTACCAGTCCAGATAAGAGAACCTCTTTCCATTTATTGAATCACTTCACAGTCCGGGGATGGCTGGACTTTGAGTCATTGTGCTGCCATACTGGCACTTTATAGTTGGGGCCACAAACCAAGGAACTTACCTCTGAGGCCTTCTGCTTCTCCTCATCTCAGTTTTCATGAGAGTCTTGTCTTAAAAGTGAGATATATTCTCAGGAGAGGCATGGTGAACTTAGGGAAATTTAAACCTCAGGGCAACAGTTTTTCTTGTACAGTAATAAAGATATATGTGGAGTCAGTGGCTCCAGGATCAAAAAATAGATCTCAGTAGTCAGATCAAGCGTGAGAAATGGCTTGTTGCTGGGTTTCACAAAAAATGGGTTGGGTGAGGCCGTCTGTCTTTTGAAGATGCTTCCGCTGTTGGCGTGGCTGTCGTTGGTGCTCACGTGTGGCAAAATTAAGCGTATTTGCCTATGATAGATCTAGTTTTAAACAGAAAGGTTTCCTGTGGGCCTCACATGGAAGATGGGAGAGATTTCATATGCAGGCCGAGGAGGAGAGAGTGTGCTAACATCACCTTTTAATTTAAGAGAAGTTTGGAGTTTGTTCTTTCCTGTGAACATAGAGGTGGAACCCACTCTAACCAGAGTTTATTGCTGTAATATTTTTTAAATGCATTTATGACACTGATCTATCTGTGACCTTGTAAAGGCGTTTTTCGTGGGAGGGGGTAGCCAGCCTTTTTTCTCAGTGTCATAAGTGATGTCTGTTCAATAACTCTAACTTCCTGACAGTCCTGGGAGGGGGCGGAGGACCCATCATAACTTGTTTTTTATGGCCTATTTCTAAAGTGTTCCTTCATATTCACATCCATTCATTTAGACTTCTTTTCTCCCCGCCTGAGGCAGGCATCCAGCCTAGTCTGTGTTTGGTGCTTTAAATGCTTTGAGTTATGGAGAATCATAGCATTTTATCGATGCTCCCCTTGTAGCTGTATAGCTCTGTGTTGTCTCAGGTTACACGGCTGGCATTTCTGAGGCATTGTGGGTGGACCATTGCAATTAGTTGAGGTTTCGACCGGGATCACCTATCTGCCTTGATTTCTAGCATGTGACATTCTTCTCCCCCCCCCACCCCCCCTTTTTGGGTAGACATCTTTTCAGGGATTGCCTTCTTAAGGAATCCTTCAAGTTGTGGTCATTAAACCCTTCCTTTCCACCATTAATCTTGGTAAATATATCTTTATCAGCATGACCTAGTGTCAAAGTGAATGATTTGATAACAATATTCAAGAAAAATTATATCTTTGAAATACGAATTTTGTCGGTGCGTTAACGTATAGTATATGATTGGTATTAACTCACGAAAAAGAAGAGATTAGTTAATCAATTTCTTCTAGAATTAGGTGGTTAATGCTTCAAGCATCCTCTATTTAAAAGCAATTGCTTCTAGGTCCTGTTGGCAGGATTGCTTATTTCATTATTCTGGTCATTTGCATGAAAACAAGTTGATGATTCTTTAAATAACTATCCCGTTCAGTTTTCTTTTCCTCTTGAAATGTTATTCCTCAAGCGTTCCATTCCATTCACGCTGCTGTATGAATCAGGCCTAGAAAGTTAGAATTTCAGGCTAAAGTAGTAGTAGAATTTCCCTTCACCTCTTTTTTAACCAAAATTGATCTCCCATTTTCATATTAATTTACCCATGATTATATCTTTTTATCCCTGTTTCATAAGGTGAACACATACAGAGTTCTGCTTTAATAGAATATTTTTCAAGGTTTTAGGATTTTTTTTTTTAAATGAGGTCATCACCTTGAAGATTGTGACCTGAACTTTTCGTGAACTAAAGGAGAAAGAAAAGGATAGACTTAAAAAAAAAATGAATATATAATCTCCTTATAATGGAATAAGTGATCAGAGCTGATTCATTTCATAATACTTACCTGGTGCTAGCTCCCAAAGCACTCTACCATTTATTTCAGTGAGAGAAGTTCCACATTTATACTTTGGATCACCAAAGGATTCTCTTTGAAATGGTGCTTTTCGAAAAAGATTTGGAGACCACTAGCCTAAACAGAATGAGTCCTTTTGGTTCAAAACCAGGCTGGAGAGAATGACACCCAGTTGACTGGAGAGCCCATCAGGGGTGGGGCCAAAGCCATGGGCATTAACAAGGAATGCTCGGTTGTCTCCTCTTTCCTCTCTTCCTAGTCTTTGTGGGGCCCCAGAAGATGTGAGGGTGGCCACAGCAGAGAACTGGATAAGGACCTGAGATTTCAGACCCCCGTCCTCTCGTCCTCTCTGTCTTTCCATTGGGGTACATAATGGAGGGAGCTGGCAGGGGGTTGGAGTGCAATTCTGAAACCAAGTGCTGAAAACTTGGGGACAAAAGAGGTGAGAGGAAAGGAGATTCCGGCTTGAGGGAGAATCACGTGAATCAAGGTTGACAGGTAGGAAAGCTAAAACGGAGTGTGAGGTGGGATTAAGGAAAGAGAGCTGGTGGTAGATTGTGGAAGAACTTTGAATGGCAAATTTAGATTTAATTCAGGGGGTCATTTGGAACTGTTAAAGAGTTTTTGGGGAGTGAAGTAACATCAAATTGATGCTCTAGGAATGTGAATCTGGCAATGGTCTGTGCTTAGATTGGAAATGAGAGGTGGGGAGGAGGTGTGCCTGGGTGGCTCATTCGGCTAAGCATCCAACTTCAGCTCAGGTCACAATCTCATGGCTTGAGAGCCACACATGTGCTTTGGGTCCTCTGTCTCCCTTTCTTTCTGCCCCTCCCTTGCTCATTCTCTCTCTCTCTCTCTCTCTCTCTCTCTCTCTCTCTCTCTCTCCCTCTCAGATATAAATAAACAAACATTAAAAAAAAAAGAAATGAGAGATCACTTAGTGGTATAATAGTTCAAGTAAGACTTAATGAAAACTTGAACTAGGGCAGTCAAGGAGGAATGGAGGTGGGATTCACTGGATTCGATGGCTGACTAGAAATGGGGGTGAGAGAAAATAAAAACTAGAAGTGAAGATGTGCTTTGATTTCGAACTTGAGTAGCTTAAGGGAACAGCTATTCCAATACACAGAAATAAAAATGTCATATGATGGGTTTAATGAGGGAAGACAGTGAGCTTGGTCTGGGGATATATTAAACTTGAGCTACTAAAAGAACATGGAAATACTTGGTAGTTTGAAATGTGATCCTCGAGTTTAGAAGAGAAATTGAGAGCAGAGCTAGAGATACAGATTTGAAAGTCATCTGTAGAGAGTTGGTAACTGAGGTTCTACATTGTGCGTTGATGCACTTACTTAGGTGACACACCCATATTGCAGTACTGATGTTTGCCTGACGGTGAGTGAGGTTCCGGAGACAAGCGAATGGCAGATCCTAGAGGTAGAACCTTAATAAGAAGGTGTGTTTTTTGGGGACAGGATAAGGAAGTGTGATGAACCCCGGGAAAGACTAGTCAGAGGACAGGAAAATATTGTAGGTGTGAGATAGGCAGGGTTGATGTGAGATGGAAGTCTGTTACCTAAATAGCTGAAGATCATGAACGGGGGAGAGGGAAGGTTCAGTGGAAGGGAATGAGCTCTGGGGAGGAGGTTACATAAGAATGAAATTAGGTAATAACTTAGCCAGTCACACAGCTAGGATGTGGCCACACTGGAACCAGGTTCCATGTTTTGGACTAGAATGTACTACAGTGAGTTCAGTTCTCAGTGTACAATTTGTAGTACGGCAAATTGTGCCTTTAATCACGGTATAGGGAACTGTGGAGAGCCTGTTCAGCCTGTCCATATTACTTAAAATGTTTAATTAAGATTCTTGAGGTTGTGGTGTTGAATAAAGAGCAAATTAATGAACTTCACAACTGTCCTTGCATTTCACATAGTGAGTGACAGCTTTGGCAGGCGGGAGCAGGGAGGGCTAGAGGGATGCTGTTTTTCTGGAAGTGTGCTTCTTTAACAATCAGACCCAGACAACAAAAACAAATCCTAGTGCAGCACAGGGAGCACTTCCAGGATGGCAGGAAGAATCTAGGTCAGCTTAACGGCAGCTCCTTTTCTTTAGGTAGATTAATGTTTGCCACCCTCGTTTTCAACACGCTGTGTAAAGTCCAGAAAGACCGTGCGTGGTTCCTTAGCACATATTAGCCAGCAGGGGGTCACAAATTAAATTGATGTGTGGGAGCATTTTGATTTGCAGTTGAGTAGAGAGAGTGTAGCTCCGGCCTAATATGGCAGCCTGCTGAGTTGTGGTCTGTAGTGCCTGAACTCTTCTGTGTGAAAGATCCATCCTTGTGGACGTTTTTTGCATATTACCTCGAGGAGATGACTCCTCTTGTCCTATCTGTAGTTTAGCCGGGGAGCTCTGAGACTGGAGCTGGCTAGTTTAGCATCTGAAGATCTTTTCTCTAGCCATGCTCTCCAGTGCTGCTCGATAGAACTTTCTGGGACGATGAAAATATCGTCTGTTGCGCTGTCCAGTGTAGCTGGATGCCATGTGTGACTCTTGAGCACTGAAATGTGGCTACTGCACCTGAAGAGCTGGGTTTTTAACCATATTTCATTTGAATTAATTCAAATCGAAATAGCCTCCTGTGAGTAGTAGCTACCATTTTGGACAGCAGGGCTCTAGACTCAGAATTAGAAAGCTGAATTCTTATGCTCACCCATAGTGGTAAGAGAGGGCATTAGAAGGGGCATTGTAAGACATTGACATTCACCCCAAAGTCAACAGATTCGTATTGAGTCTTGGACTCAGCTATTGTGGGCATCCAAAGTGCACATTTTTTCTCGACTTTTCTCTTGCTGTTCATGTCTGAAAGCTTCTGGAATATCCTAATTGTCCTTTCTTTATTTGAGGAATTATCCCTTTTGTCCTCAGAGGCGTAGAGCTCATCTGGTCCACAGATTAATAGCTCTATCTTTGTCCTTAGGACTTTAAATCTTGAAGGTTACTCTTACATGACTGTATTGCTGTATGCCAATTCACACTGTTATCTTTTTTTTCTTTTTTTTTTTTTTTTGGATGCTGAAAATGAGTGAAATGTGAAAAAAACATTATTCATTTTAAATAGTTTTGACTGCCAGGTTAATGCGACTCTTAAGCGGAGCTTCATGAGGTCTGGCCATAGTAACTGCTTTTAACTTGATTTAAAGTTCTTAAACATTCTGAATTGCTTCACCTAATCTTTTTATACTGAACGTACAATTTTCAGGCTCTTTTTTATTTTCAAATCCATAACTGACAGCTGCTCAACACCTCATTCAAACAGTTCTAAGAGTTTGAGAGAAAAGTTGGGACAGACTGGATTTACTGACATCAGTTGGATGGAGATATTGTGGATTTAAAGATGATAGAGAAGGGGAAAGAAAAATGTGAAATAATTATTGCGTGTTCACCGCTTGCCCAATGACAGTGATTTGAAGCTTAATAACTAACAAAACTGAGAAGAAGCAGAAGGACATTTGAGTTAACTTTCAAAACTTAACATGAGGAATGACCATTCCATTTGAAAACAAAATTTTCATGTGTGGTCCTACTTGTTTTACTACATTTTAAAAGGGTATTGATGCCCAGGAATGCCCTTAAACCAGCACCTCACTGCAGACTTCTTGAAATATATTCTGTAGATTCTATAGGACTGTAAACTCCTCGAAGGAGCCCTTTGGAAGAGTCTGTGATGTCTGGTGCCTAGCAAATGTTTCTTATAAAATGATCATTTTATAAGAGAAACCAAGGTCGTAAGGTCTTCCTCCCTCTACTTCTAGTGGCAAATGAAATTGCCCTGGTACTCAACTCAGGAAGACTCTCTGTGCCACAGTGAATATAGAGAACCTTGTCAGGGCATATTTATCCAAGATTAAAATTAATATGACTATAAATTTTGTCCTTGGTTTTTTAATATCTTTTGAGTAAACATTGCATGCGTATCTGTGTGTGTGTGTGTGTGTGTGTGTGTGTGTGCATGTGTGTATGTTGTGTGTGTGTGACCTACTCTGTGCTAGACTCTGTGATAAGTGCTCGATTTACAAAGATGAATTGTGTAGTGTCTCTTCCCTGCAGGGACTTCTATTTTAGATTCAGATGCAGGATACATAAAAATAACAATGCTGTATGCTAAGACCAACAACAGACATAGTTTGGGAATGCTACAGAAAGCATAGAAGAGTGCCTAATGCAGTATGGAGACTTGGAGTCAGAAAAGACTTTCAGGGGCCCTTGAGATGGGTCTGAAAGATAGGTACGAGAGAGCCATGGAGATGGTATTAGGAGTTTGTCCAGGTAGAGAGATAATATACGGACAGGTACAGAAGCATAAAAAGCATGGGGAATTCTGGGGATAGCTTGGCATGGCTCGGGGGAAAAAACCCTTGAGGGAGCAGCTGGAGAAGGTACGTGGGAGTCGGAAGGAGGAGGACCAACTTGGTAGTGAGGAGTTTGGGCTTTATCCCAGGGTGAGTTGCCTGGAGTAGGTGGAGGGAGAGGTGGGGTGGTGAGGATGAGATAGGCTGGGTGTGGAATGCAGTGGCAGGGGGTTACAGAGAGGAGACGGTTAGGAAGGAGCCGTGGAAGAAGCTGAAAGCTGAGGTTTCTAAGGGCCTCGAATCAGGGACTTGCTAAGCAGTTTGGGAGGAAGCACGCTTCAGGATATATTGATGCGGATAGAATTTCATGACTGAATGTGGGACTGAGAAGGAGGAATCTAGGTTAGTGATCAAGTTCTGGCTGGGTCATCTAAGTGGTGATAAGCCCACTAACCAAGCCAGGGAGTTGAGACTCCCAGGCAGTGCTGGGGTGAAGGTCAACTGCTCAGCTTTGGAGCGGTCTGTGGCATACCCGTGTGCAGATGTCTGGCTGAGCTCTCCGGCATTCATTTGGAGCCATGGTCACGGACAAGCTCTCCTAAGAAGAACGTATATACACTGGGAACAGGAGGAGAGGGGCTAAGGACAGAACTTCAGGGAACGTCGACAGTTATAGGAAGGCAGAAGATGAATCAGTGAAAGGAACGAAGAAGGAACTGTCAGCTTTTGAGGAAAACCAGGAAGGCTTTGTCTTGGCATCCAAGAGAGAAGAGCCTTCTAAGAAAGGGAGGAGAAGCACTGTCAAAAGCTAGAGGGACGTAAGATTAGATAAAGGAGGCCATTCACGGACCTAGCACTTAGGCATTTGCAGGGGAGCCCAGTGCAGTGGTGAGTGGAAACCAGATGGCAGTGGGTGGAGTGAGCCGTGGGGAGTGCAGGCTCGGAGGCAGGAGTCCTGACAAGTGTTTTAAGAGACTTAGCTGGTGAAGGTAGGGCAAGGCAGAAGGAAGTGGAAATAAGGAGATGTAGGATTGAGGGGGATTAAAAAGATATATATATTTAAAATAGAGAGACTTGAAAATATTTATATATATCAAGAAGAAGAGTTAATGCCGAGGGAGACAGAGGATAAAGAAGCAAGAGTTGATGGTTGAGGAAGCAGGCGCCATGATGAAGGCCAGGAGTAGGCATTTGCTTGTTGCGGGGAGGGAGAAGAGACCACGTTTTCTTCTGAGATCGAGGAATGGGAGCAAGGGTGGGTGTAAGTTAGATGGTGTGTGGGAGCATCTCCCTGGGAAAGCTGCGGCCCAGGCTGTGCCTGCCAAGGGTGGACGGAGATGGCGGGGGGGTGGTTGAAATGCCTCGGCCAAGGTGACCGCAGTCCTCTTGGTTGCCCACTGGCCTTGCTCGGGGCTGAGTGCTCCTCTTTCCAAGGTAGATGCTTTGCCACTGAGGTGTCCTTGATATCTTTTTCCCTTTTAGAGGGAAGGCAGGTGAGTATGTCATGGACATTTAGAGCTAAAGGGACTTGAGAGGTCACACAGACTAACCTTCTTATCTTGTAAACGAGGAAACTGAGGCTCAGAAAATTGAAGTGATGTACTCAGTAAATCCACGGCCAGGACCGAGCTCCAGGCCTCTGACTTGCAGCCCAGGGCTCTCTTTTCTGTACCCTGCTGCCTCCTTGATAAAGGATTATGAATAAATCCAGTTCATTATAAATGCTCTTAATATCCTATTTTGGACACTAGGAATTCTATACTATTTTCTTTTTCTGCCAGCTCTCTTTCCCTTCTTTCTGTCAGGTTCAGGCAGGTATGACCGCATGCTAGGATGCTAAAAAAATAGGTGTTTTTTTTTTTTTTTTTTTTTTTTTTTTCCTTTTCTAAATGGAGATGCTATTTGGTTGATGAGAATATTTGGGGCTTCTAAAAAGGCAGATCCTAACTGGTGAAATGCTTGGATTTCTAGTCTTTTAAACTAATTTGAAAGATAGGTGATGTATTCAGTCCTGCATGTATTCACTCTAAATTTCATTTAGTCCATATTTTGAGAGTAAGTACCTACTAAGTGCCAGGCGTTGTGATATAGCACAGAATTCCCTTAAGTGTCCACATGTCTGCTGAGAACTGACTCTCCTGTTCTTTCCATGTAGAATATCAAGTTTAATATCAGTACCTTGTGAATGCCTTTTTGGGACCTGCCGTCTCCATCCTTAGGCTAGACAAGAACTCGAAAGTGATAACAGCACGTCTGTTGGGTAAACACAGATTTGGCAGGAGTGATTTATTGTGGAGCCGGGGACCCTTAATTAATTATCATTGTTTATAATGCATTTTTCCCCTTTGTTTTCAAGAATGGGAATAATTCAGCAATACTATTGATAAATAAAACATAAAAGGTCAGTGATGGTTGCCTTGGCAACTGTATTTCTCAGCAAGTATTTTGTTTGCCATGAAATGTGTCCTGGGTGATTTACTGGAAATCAGACTCTGAATGTCATGACTTCTTGTATTTGAGCTTCTTATGCACTCATTTAGGAGTGACAGTTTTGTAGGTTTTGGGGGTTGGATTTCAAAGCTGCATGTGTGATGGGGATCCTTGCATTTTTTTTTCCTTCTTTTGGAAGACTAACAGGAAACAGAAACCTGTGATTACAGTGAATCTATTTGAGTCCAAGAACTTCCAGGTTCTAATGTGGGATTTAAGAGTTTCTGAATGATTTTTGGGATACATGAAATTTCTTAAAACTGGAATATTTTTAGGCAGAGTATGGACAATGCGTATATTCTTTGTTTTTAATTTTTATTTTAGAGAGAGAGAGAGTGCAAGTGTGAAGAGGGGCAGAGGGAGAGAGAGAATCTTAGTAAGTAGGCTCCACACTGAACATGGGCCCCGGGAGCTCGGTCTCAGGGCTCTGGGATCATCACCTGAGCCTAAATCAAGAGTCGGACACTCAACCAACTGAGCCACTCAGGCACCCAGACAATGCATATTTTCCAATAAGTGATCAGGCATGTGTTAAAGCATACCTTTTGATTTAATACCTATGCAATTAATTTTGAGTAGAATAAATTATTTTCAAAAAAAGTATTAAAGATGAAAATCAAAATAATTAAGCAATTACAGCAACTGCTACCTTGAAGATTGTTGGTAGTATGAATTAAAGTTAAGTGGATAATTGAAAAAAAAAAAAGGCTTAGTTTATTCTATGACCCCACACAAAAGCCTGTTTTATAGAATTCAGCTTACAGAAATACTTTAAACATATACACAGAAGGGATGTAACTGCTGCATTGTTTTTAATAGCAAAAAAATTGGAAACAACCCAAAAGTCTATCTCTGAGAGACTGGTGACATAAATTATGGTCTGTGCATATAATAAATACTTTGTAGCCATTAAAAAGAGTGATGTAGATCTAGGTCTGCTGACAGGAGAAGATTTTCAAGATATATATCAGGAAGTTGAAGAAAGGCAACTTGCAGAATCCTGTATATGTAAAACAATCCTCTTTCTGTTAAAAAACTTACATTCTATTAGCAGGGCCCCTGGGTGGCTCAGTCAGTTAAGCGTCCGACTTCGGCTCAGGTCGTGATCTCACGGTGTGTGGGTTCGAGCTCTGCATCAGGCTCTGTGCTGACGGCTGGGAGCCTGGAGCCTGCTTTGGATTCTGTGTCTCCCTCTCTCTCTGCCCCTCCCCCACTCATGCTGTCTCTCTCATAAATAAATAAACTTAAGAAAAATTTTTTTAAAAACCTTACATTTTATGTATAATATATCTGTAATGCATATCATCCAGTTAGTATATTCATTCCAAATTTGAAGAATACACAAAGCAATTAACAATGGTTATCTCTGGAGAGCGGGATTGTGAAGGACTTTTACTTTCTAAGTTATATTTGTATATGGTTTGAAACTTACATAATGAATATGGGTTACCTTTGTAATTACAGAAAAAGAAAAGATACAAAGCCTGCCATTTGAAAGGTCTAAAAAAAATCAGTTGCAGTGGGTAGTGCATTAAAAAAAGAGCAAGAAATAGACGTCGCATGTAAATCTATTAGCCTTTGGAGAAGCTCTGCATTTACTGTTTATTTTTGTGTAGGTACCCTGGACTTTGAAGAAGTGTTTATGTCTCTCAAACCCTTTATACTGACAGGTTTTTAACTCTTTCCTGGATACCTACCAGCCGTTTTATTTTCCCACAGTTCAGTTGTTTTCCAGAATACCTTTTTGTTTCGATTATCGCTTTGCAAGGTAACCTGTTTGTTTCAGCTACTCATTTGCTACCAATTGTGCTTTGATGGATATTTTGCTCTTTGTTAAAAGAATTTCTGGTGGCCCCAATACTGGATTTCTCTTATTTTAAAAATTATATAAACACTTCATACGAGGAAATTTAGGAATGGAATTTGTGGTCCTAAGGATTTCATCTGGTTGTGATTTGCTAGATCCTTACTCTTGTATCGAATGTGTACGGTGTGTGTGTGTGTGTGTGTGTGTGTGTGTGTGTGTGTGTGTGTGTATGGAGAGGCGGTGTCCCAGTCCCCCCGAAACCAACCGCAACAGCTAGCAATCTGGAGAAGAGGCTCAGGGGCCTGGAGAAGTACAGTCAGTTTGTCTTTTTAGAGAGGAGTCATCAATGCAAATAGGATTACGAAGACCATACACATGGGCCCGCTGTTTATGGCCATTTTCAGTGTATAAGCTTAGTTTGTTAGCACACAGAGCGGAGCAGCAAAGAGTCACGATTTCAGACCCTTGCCTCGAGGTTGACTGTTTCAATACAGAGGGGATATCTGTCAAAGCTATATAGTGAGGTTGATCTTAGGTCACAGTCCTGACACTGTGGATGTACTTTATGCATCTGGTGACTTAGTACAAATTCAGAAAACAGGCTTACATTTTTTTGTTTTCTCTCCTGCCTTGGTTACAAAAGCTAGACAGGGAATTCCTTTTTTTGGAAGTAACCATTGGATTCTTATCCTTGGGAACAGTATGAAAACATGCTTTTGAAGAGGTTTTATTAAAAAGATTTTTTTTTTAATGTTTATTTATTTTTGAGAGAGAGAGACAGGGCGTGAGCAGGGGAGGGGCAGAGAGCGACATACAGAATCCAAAGCAGGATCCAGGCTCTGAGCTGTCAGCACAGAGCCCGATGTGGGGCTCGAACTCACGAACCGCAAGATCATGACCTGAGCTGAAGTCGGACACTTAACCGACTGAGCCACCCAGGCACCCCAGAAGAGGTTTTAGATAAGAGGGTTGCATGGGTTAAGATTCAAGGCAGTCTTTTTCAAAATATTATTTGCCCATGACTTATGCACAATAAATTAGTATGTTTAGTATGCCTTTATTTATTTGCTTGGTTTTCTGCAGTATGCTTTCGTATTTTCCTTCCTTTCCCTTTTCTATCAACCCAAACCCACCCTCTGTATCCTGTGCATCTTAATGTATCCATTCATTTTTGTCTCTAATCCTACTCTATTGTATCCTATACCATTCAGTCCTTTCATTTCCAGTCTTTCATTTAAAGAAATGCTGGGCTGGGCCCCTTAAATTTACTTTAAAACCCGCCATTTGAAAATCATTGATAGAAATGATGGCAGATTAAGACTGCCAAAAGGCTTGGATGTTATATTTATTTTTAGAGTGTCGCCTGCCGTTTTCTGTAGAAGTGAGTGTGTTAACTTTTAGTTGTGGTGTATGTGCCATGGTTCACCAGCATAGTAGGATGCCCAAGTGAAGCTACCGCAATATGAGGTATATACAATTGTTGATTTTTAAAAAATGTTTGTTTATTTGTTTTTGAGAGAGACAGCGTGCAAGCGAGCGAGTGGGGGAGGGGCAGAGAGAGAGGGAGGTCGAGAATCCCAAGCAGGCTCCACGCTGTCAGCACAGAGCCCGATGTGGGGCACGAACTCCTGACTTGTGAGATCACGACCTGAGCCGAAACCAAGAGTCGGATACTCAACCCACTGAGCCACTCAGGTGCCCCTAGTTGTTGATTTCTAAGCCCTCTTACTTCCAGGGGAATTTTAAACCAGGAAGTCTTTATCGTCCTGACTCTTTTATCGTGTAAATGTTGAGTAGTCTGAGTATTCAGTGGTGCTAATAAAGTCTGCATTTACTCTGTGTGGATCATGCCCACAGAGTGTTTAATTCTAGGGTTAGGGTGCCTTCTATCACCCAGCCTGCCCCTGGCCACCACCTCCCCCCCCCACCCCCCCATGACTGCCATCTACTGATGCATGCCTAGAGATTAGGAATCCATTGTAATGTTGGCCTCAGGCTCTCTGGCTAAGCCTCAAAGGTGAGGTAATTCCGCCTCTGTGAAAAGGAAAGGCAAACAAATCACTGGTCAGCCAGTACACTTAAAAACTACATGGAAATGATCTTGGATTATCTGGCCTTGGTCATCTTTTATTGTTGATAGTTTAGTGTTGACTTTGTCCCTAAGTAATTTTAACTGAATTTTAAACTTGCTTTTTAGATTGTGTGACCAGTACATAAGTTACCTTCTTGAGGCTCTTGAGAGTGTGGACATAAATATACGTCTTTATTTACTACAGAAGCCAGCTCTGTGTCGGGACAGAATTGATCCTTGATAAATGAATTGATGTGATTTGAATGTGAATTGCATACTGAATACTGTGACCATGGCAATACCATAATAATTTTAAGATGTACCGAGTGTTTACTCTGAGCACATTAAATCCATCATATTGGTAAGTTCTCACAACTATTCCATGAATAGGTAGTGTTTCTAGGGATACTTTGTTTAATTGATGCTTTTAGGAATTTGTTGTCAAATTTACATAAGCTAAAATTTTCTCTTTTTTTATTATTATTATTTTTAATGTTTATTTTTGAGACAGAGAGAGACAGAGCGTGAATGGGGGAGGGTCAGAGAGAGGGAGACACAGAATCTGAAGCAGGCTCCAGGCTCTGAGCTGTCAGCACAGAGGCTGATGCAGGGCTTGAACTACGGAGTGTGAGATCTGACCTGAGCTGAAGTCGGATGGTTAACTGATGAGCCACCCAGGCGCCCCCTAAAATTTGCTCTTTTGAGGGTACAGTTCTATAACTTCTGATGAATGCATAGTCGTGTCACTACTCCATGGTGTATGACTGCCACTCAGGATACCGTTCCCTCACTTGCCTACACCCACTCATGCTGACCTTTTGTAGCCAAACCTTTCCTCTGCTCTTAAAAATATTTTCATGGTTGGGGCACCTGGGTGGCTCAGTTGGTTAAGGGTCTGACTTCGGCTCAGGTCGTGATCTCAGGGTTCTTGAGTCAGGCCCAGCATCGGGCTGTGTGCTGTTAACGCACATCCTCTGTCCTCCTCTCTCTCTACTCCTCCCCTGCTTGTGCATGTGCTCTCTCTTTCTCTCTCTCTCTCAAAAATACATTTAAAAATATTGATGGTTTAATTTGACTTTAAGGGAGGTGTATGGAATTCAATTAAATAATTTGTAAAATAAACCTTTCATTTTGAAGGTAAATATAAAATTTTGCAGGGACACAAAGGGAGAATGTAAAGGATTTGTTATTAAAAATTCACATGTTTACAGGGCGTCTGGCTGGCTCAGGTGGAAGAGCCTGTGACTCTTGATCTGGGGGTCTTGGGTGTAAAGTTTATTTAATTTGATTTTTAAAAAATATTTATTTTTGAGAGACAGACAGAGCATGAGTGGGGGAGAGGCTGAGAGAGAGGGAGACACAGAATCCAAAGCAGGCTTTAGTCTGCGAGCTGTCAGCACAGAGCCCAACGCGGGGCTCGAACTCACGGACCGCGAGATCGTGACCTGAGCCGAAGTCAGCTGCTTAACCGAGTGAGCCACCCAGGCACCCCAGGATTATTTAAAAAAGAGAGGGAGACAAATTCAACATTTTATATCCAGAAGACTTGGCTGCTTAAAAAAGTCATATGGCTTGCTTTTATTTTGTTCTTTATGCACAGGGTTTAGTGCATTTGCCAAGATTACGGTGAAAAAAAATTTTTAAAGTATTCTTTGACATCTTTTGAGTTGATTCTTGGAGTTCTGTGATTTATTATGCTGTATGTCTGCATTTCTTCTTAGGAGGATAGGACGTCTACTCCCTTTAGCGTTATATTCATTTATTTGTTTCTTTTTAAAGCTTATTATTTATTTTGAGAGAGACAGAAACAGCGTGAGAGAGGGAGGGGCAGAGAGAGGGAGAGAGAGAATCCCAAGTAGGTTCCGTGCTGTCAGAGCCTGATGCGAGGCTGGAACTCATGAACCCTGAGGTCATGACCTGAGCTGAACCTGAGTTTGACGCTCAACCGACTGGGCCACACAGGCACCCCTAGCGTTACATTTGTTCATCTAAGCCCTTTAGTGTAAGCTTAGGGAATGGACTTTAGTCTACCTAACTTTTAATTCACAAAAGTCCAAAACAAGTAGCTACTGGTCTGTCCTCCATTCCTGTGGTTTTGTATCTTTTTTACCATGTCGTAGATGGAACCGTACTGGATGCAATCTTTTGAATCTGGCTTCTTTCATTTAACACATTGTATCTGGAATTCATCGATGTCATCACGTGTGTTAGTAGGTCATCTCTTTGTATTGTGTGGATATACCAGTTTATCCATTCATCTGTCAAAGGACCTTAAGGCTCTTTCTAGTTTGGAGCAATCTGAGAAACGTGGCTATAAATATTTGCGTGCAAGTGTTTTTTGTGGACATCTGTTTTCATTTCTCTTGAATATGATGCCTAGAGGTAGGATTGCCAGTCATACGGGATGTACCTGTTTAACTCTTAGACTGCCAAACTCATTTCTGGAGTGGGGGTACCATTTTTCATTCCTGCCGCAGTGCATAAGAATACCGTTTGCTCTGTAGCCTTGTCAGCACTTAATATTGTCCGTGCGTGTGTACTTGATTTTAGTCCTAAATGTGTATAGTATACAGCTACATATCTTATAGATGTATGGTGGTATTTCATGATGGCTGTAGGAGGGCTGACACTACTGACCCGACCTTTGGCCCTCCGTCTTGTTCTTGCCCCACAATGACCTCCCTCGGGGCTGTGTGTTCCAGGTCCCACAGAGGTTAACGTATGCTCTGACTGGAATGCGGGAAGGCTTGTTCTGATCTTCCCTAAGGTGGTGCCCAGAAGGCCCCCACTTTCGATAACTACCCTGTGACCTCACCACCATGCCCCTTGCTCCATAAAAGCTGGGGACTAAGGTTCAGACTGGGCCGAGAATACCTGCAGAGAATGGCTGCCCGTCTGCCTGGATCCATCCTCCGGCGCTAAGTTACCCTGAAAGAGACTCTGTGTAAAGGGAATGGAGAGGCATGCTTTGCTTTTCGGTCTTAGAGTGCCTTCCCAGGCTGGAGGATGCCTTACTGACCGTCCTGCACCTTCTAACGGTGGCTTTATTTTGTATGTCCCTAATGACTAGTGTTGTGCACCTTTTCGTGTGCTTATATGCTGTCTGGGTATCTTCTTCAGTAAAGTGTTTTCTGTTCATATATTTTGTCCCTTTAAAAAAATGGTGTTCTTCCCCACTCTTGAGTGCTACGAGTCCTGGGGCTGAGGATAAGCCTTTGTCTGATGTGTGCTTTGCATTGTCTCTCCTGTTCCTAGCTTGTGTTTGCTCTCTTAATAGCAGCCTTCCCTGAGTTTTTAATTCTTGTAAAGTCTATTAATTTAGCCTCTGATGGAATATGCTTTTCAATGAAGTAAGTGAGAAATTACTGCCCGACTCAAGGTAATGAAGATTCTGGCTGGTTTTCTTCTACAAGTTTTATAGTTTGGGGGACATGGGTGTCTCAGCTGGTTAAGCGTTGGACTTCGGCTCAGGTTATGTTCTCACGGTTCATGGGTTCGAGCCCCGCGTCGGGCTCTGTGCGGACTCTGTGCTGTTAGCGAGGAGGCTGCTTCAGTTTCTCTGTCTCCCTCCCTCTCTACTCCTCCCATGTGTGTGTGCTCTCTTTCTCAAAAATAAATAAACATTAAAAAAAAGTTTGACAGCTTTGCATCTTGCATGTAGGTCTGTGATTCATTCTGAGTGAACTCTGTAGAAGGTAGCTGGCATACAGTTTATCCCTTTTGCATATGAATGTTTTAGAGCCATTTATTGAAGGGACTATTCTCTCTCTCTGGAATTACCTCAGTACCTTTGTCGAACATCAATTGGCCATGTTTGCGTGGCTCTATTTTTGGACTTCTTTCTGTTTCATTGGTCTTTTTGGTCAGCTGAGGTAGATTCGTTTTAAACCTCAGATGACTGATGAGGAAACTGAGTCGTAGTCAAATTAAGCACCTTGCCTGAGGTAATTCAGCCAGCACCCGATTGATGGAGCACTCAGACCAGTGCTCTCTCTGATGCTCAAACCCACGTGACACTTAGCGCTAACCTGTCCTCATGTTAGTTATTTCTCTTGAAAATGTTCGTGCAAATGTCTTTGGAAGGTGTGACAAGTGGATCTCGTAGAGTCATCTGAAATGTGAAATCAGAGTCCCCCCCCCCCCCCCAACTGCCGGGCCCCCTGCCCCATCCCCACCCCTGCACTCAGGCTATTAATTATCAGACAATGTTATCAGTATCTTTAACAAGGTACAACAATCTTTTCTCGCTCCAGGATAGCTGTAGGTCATTTTCCTTTATTTTAAAGAGAGCAATAGCACTAGAAATGTGTTCCTTATATGGTAAGAAAAGAATGTTTAGGATTTGTGAATGTGAGAACACAGACTTGCATCCAGATGGCTTCTGCGGGGAACTTAGTGAGAGGTGAGAGAGTGACACTAATGTGGCAGCGAATAATCAATGAACATTCCAATATTGGCAAACTGGGGGATTTTGAAGAATGCCATATTTAACTTCTGATTTTTAAACACTAAGCTTGTACTTCGATAGGTTCATAACTAGGCATACACATGTACCTAGATGTATTTAGTGATGGAAGCATTTACTTTGAGAGTCCTCTCTAATGACTGTAGTGTAGGCACTCAGTTCCCTTTTTTTAACTGAGGTAAAATTGATCTCTCACCTTATTAGTTCCAAGTGTACGACATAATGATTTGATATTGGTATGCATTGTGACATCTTGGTAAATCTGTCACCGTGCATGGCTACGACACTTTTTTTTTTTTCTTGTGATGACTTTTGTTTTTTATGTTTATTTATTTTTGAGGGAGCGATAAGAGACAGAGCGTGAGCAGGGGAGGGGCAGAGAGCGAGGGAGACAGAATCTGAAGCAGGCTCCAGGCTCTGAGCTGTCAGCACAGAGCCGGATGCAGGGCTCAAAACCACAAATTGTGATATCACGAACTGTGAGATCATAACCGACCGAGCCACCCAGGCGTCCGTCCCTCTTGTGATGACTTTTAAGGTGGCACTCTATTCTTATATATGCTTTTCCTTCTGAGAACCCATGTATTTATTCTAAAGACCAAGGACTCTAAAACCCAGATCTACTGGAAAGTTCTGTTATACTTCCTTTCCCTCTGTGGGCTCTGCTGTCTACGTAACCCTAGGATACAGCTTCCAGGATGGCCTTTTGATACCAGAAACTTAGACACAAACTGTTTCTCCTCACCCTTACAAATCAGCAGCCGTTCTCAATTTCCCCTCCATCTTCTGTAAGATAGACTTACTCTTTGGAACTCAGAGTCATTTTTGACCTCTTTCTCCCTGGCCAGTCCATAGCCAATTTCTGCTGATTGTTTTCTATGTAGTTGGTTTGGACCCAGCTCCTCTCCTCACTGTGCCTTCCATGGCCCCTTGTTCTCTCTTCCTCTTTCCTTGATTTACAGCCATCTGCTTAGCTCAGTGCCTTACCAGCTCCTGTACGTGCACCCCCTGCACGCCAGACCAAATCTTGTTTCATTACCCGGTTCGCTACTCATTCCATGCAGAATGCTCCCCATCTCAGCCAGGACCTCTGCAGATCCTAAGCCAGGGCACGCATGACTCAGTGGCCGTTGCTCTTTGCAGCCCTCCAGCACACTGCAAGCGGGCACGCTCTCTCCTCCCTCTGATCCCCCGGAAACACAGCCAGCCTGGTGCCCAGGCCAGCAGCAGCAGCATCGCTGGAGAATGGTCAGAAATGGAAATCCTCAGGCCCCACTCCAGACCTGGGGAATTGGGAACTTTTGGTGGGGTCGGGGAAGGGCAGTGATGTGCGTTTAACAAGTCCTTCAGGTGCTTTCTTGCTTGGCAGTCGCTGCCGTACGGACACCCAGGTCTACATACCCATTCCCAAATGCTGGGTAGCCTTACCGGGTTTCTTCGCTCCCTCAATTTCTTTGCATCTGTCATTTTTTTCCCCTTCAATTTCAATGCCTGTTTCTCTTTTATAGCCATTTCTAATTCTTCGCTTGAAGTATCAGGTTTAAAATTCTCTTCCTTGAGAAAGGCTCAGTTTACTCTCTGAGTAACAGGTGTTCATCTTATACTGTGCTCCTGTCTCTTTGTTGATCAGGCCCCTCTGTAAGGGGTTTGGTTGATTTGCCATATGTGCGTTCCATCTTTTCAACGGGTAGGATGGTGTAGTGCATTCCCTGACATTAGCATAGGATCTACTTGGTCCCAATTTTGGTTATGTCAATTTCACTAGAAGATTTGAGGAAAAAACTTAAAAATAAAGCCCATAAATTACCCCATAGAACAGAATGTAAAACGGGCGTAAAATTCTTCGGGCTAGCCACGCTCTGTACTCTGGCTGGGTCTCAAGATACCTGGTGCATGAATTCCCTCTCCACTGG
Source organism: Felis catus (assembly GCF_018350175.1). NCBI lineage: Eukaryota > Metazoa > Chordata > Mammalia > Carnivora > Felidae > Felis > Felis catus. The sequence goes on along the minus strand of NC_058377.1, from coordinate 13,418,733 downwards.
GTGTTAGAGGTGTTCTGGTTAAAGTCTGAGACACTTTGGATGATGTGAGGAAAGGGAGCTTGCACTGCAGACAGTGAGGCCGCTTTGGACGTCTGGGTCCTTTACTTCCTTACAGTAATCCATGCACATGTTTGGCCTTACATTTGAAAAATTAGGAGCCTATTGCCTATTGTTGGATCCCAGGGATTAAGGTTTGGTAGGTAATATCCTCGCACAATCCCTGTCCTACATTAGGGGCTCTCTAAATGGTACCTTTTGTTATTAACTCTACTAGCACAGGGCTTTTGTTTTTAAACACTGCATCGGAGCAGTTCCAGTGTCTGCATATTAGGCACCTAGTAAATGTATTGAGTGATATATAGTATTTCATGGTTCTTTTCTGTGCGGGCACCCTAATTTGTACAGGCTTTGAAGTTTTAGTGCTTTATAATTGTTAATGAATGGCAAGAAATATTACTTGACTTTTTGACAAATGTATTGCATTTCTTAAAATTTTCCCATTCAACTGTACTTTTAATGGACGAGAGCTTACTTTCTAATAGTATCTGTAAGGTTTTTATGGTTTTTTTTTTCCAGTGGAATAAATTAGGCCAGCTAAATGGGCTTTTTGACACAATGCCCTACCAAGAATGTTGTTTCATTGTCAATGGCTAGTTTAATCAGTACTACTTGAAGACAATTTCAAACTACTCTGGCACTTGGTTCTTTATTTAGTTTTTATTCTTAACACATCTAATTAATGGACCTGTCCAGTGGTCTAGTGTGGAGGCGAGAAGATGACATTATGAAAAGTTTAATCGTTATAATGGCAACTAACATTTCAGACAAATGTTGTAGTTTACAAAGTGCCTTAACTTGCATTGTATCGTATCTCCCAGTATCCTATGAAGCGGCATTATGAAATTTTGCTGATTGGGAAATAGATGGGCAGATTGGTAACTTATCCAAAGTTACAGAATCGGAAGGTAAAACAGAAGCTCTGGAAATCGAGGAAAATACGGTCGTGATTAACAGCTCCACTTACAGGGTTAAGAGACGACTTGGTTTCAAGCCATGTCTACCACACCTGACTTCAGCCCACTTGGGGTTCCAGTCCTGGCCCTGCTACGTCCTTTGTGACCTCAGGCAAGTCATTGACCTTGTCTGGGCCTCAGTACCCAGTTTATAAAACAGGATAGTAGCGTCCACCTTATAGAATTGTTGAATTAAAATTGGTTAATATATATAAAATCACTAGGATGGTCCCCAGGACATAGGAAGAAGCACTGTGTAAGTGTTAGCTATTATTATTATAATGGAGTGGTCGAGGTGCCTTGTAGGAAAGGTAGGTGATTGTAGTTAGACATAACTCTGATTATGGAAATGGAAATCTGAGCTTACGTAAGCGTTTGTTCTGGCAGAACCGTTTAACTCTTAAGCCAGCCTCTAATAGGGTAGAATCTGTATTTTGCATTGCAGGTAGATGTCATGCCCTTGTCTGGATTTTCCTGTAGACTTAGGTTTATTTACTAACCCTGGGATAAATGAAAATTTGGAGCATCTGACTTCTTTTTAAAAATTCAAAATCCAAAACCCACAAGAGAACTATAATGAGGAGTCTACCACCCCACCCCCTGCCACCGGCAGATTCTTTTTTGCCTTTCTGAAAGAGCCACACACTGCTAAGACATAAGGTACGTTGGCCATTTCCAGGACAACTAAGTTATTACTTGCTTTCTTTAGAAATTTTAGTCTTTTCACGAGTGAAACAAATATCCTTTCATGAAGTTTTATCTCTTCTTCTGGATTTGGCAAATCACCTGCTCTGGGCGAGCCCTCGTTATTGTAGCGGAAGCCCTCCATCTGGCTGTCCCGGAGCCTTTCTTTCTCAGTCCTGTCCCATCTCACATAATGTGGTGCTTTACAGTCTTATTTGGAATTTTGTTTTCTTGTGTTTTAGCTTATTTTTTTTTTCAGTGAGCATGCACCCGTTTTGCCGTACTTGGAAAAATGGTGAATTCTGGTAAATATTGGAAGTAGCGAATTTTGCAGGTTGCAAATTCTTAGTTTCTACTTTCTTTTGGATACCATATGCAGAATGCTCTTAATGAGTCTCTTTGTATATGAAACCCACAGGCTGAGTGTAGCACCTGGTTATGAAATGAAATACTTATAGAAATATATTCACTTTTAATTTATTAATGGCTATAATCAAGATGAAAAGCTTTTCTTAATAATTAATGTCAAGAAGAGAAGTGTAAACTTAAGTTTACGATTTCTCTCCAGAGGATGCATAGATGTGACTTGGTTTGTGATTTAAAGAAAAAATTTTTTCCCCTTTTAAGGGTCCTGATGTTTTAGCCTCGGCTTGCTGCAGAGTTAGAAGCAAACCCTACCATGCCTGTAAACACATTCACTCTTGAACAAATGAGAATATCTTAGCTTTCTTTCATCATTTTGAAAAAAGCTTTAAGATTACAATGGTATTGATCCAACTGGCCCTATTAATGGCTCCTTTTTTTCCATGCCTCACAGCCTTTGAGGAGGAGCTTGGGGACAAGTGCCCCATTTTAGAGTGTTTTCCTTTATGCCTTGATATTCTTAGTAAAACTCATCATGGCAAGGTCCCAGCAAGTTGAGTGTCCTGGGGAACATTTCGGAAACACTTTGTGGACCTGGGCATCTTTGGTACTGGTTCCGGTGCTTCCATCCATCATTTTGGGATCATGGCTCTCCGAAGGAAAGCGCAGGCCTGTGTGTCCTCCAGCCTGTCTACCTTCAATCAGTTGGGTTTGCGCCTTCCAGCACATTCCATTCCGTGATCGGCAGCCTTTGTGTTAGGTACCCACTCTGAAGTGTTCCATATCGTTTAGAAGGTCGAAGTAGTCATCAGTGACTGAGGCCTAATTTAGATTCTGAAATCGAAATCATTGTTGAAGAAGACTGCTCTTTCACTACAGACGTCTTCCGCGTATCACGAGTGTGTTCATCAGAGAGCAAGCTCTCACCCGGTCTCTCATAATATAAAAGCGTTTTTAATCCCTCTTAACAGGTGCTGCCGCAGTTTATTTATAACCAATGCATTAAAATGAAAAATACTGAAAGAGTCCTAAGTGGAAGGTGGCTATTGAAATATTGCCATATTTAAATTATAGAATTTTGTCAGGCTGATTTGTGGAAAGGACGAGTCAATGTTGGCTGCTAAGTGATGTACTTACTCCCCGGCTTCCTGTAAGTTTGGAAGGTGCATTCTTTCTGCGGTGTTGTAGAAGTGAGTCGTGCAAAATCGGGGTCTTGCGATTGAATTGATTGCTCCTTTGCATATTCATAATCACATTCCTCTTTGGTCAGCTTTCACGCTCTTTGACATTTTTGATCTTTATGAAGCATGACATATGTTAGAACTCTTCTGGCTTTCTAGACTTACTGCAGCACAAAGCCTTGAGCTCCTGAGTAAAAGAACTGTCAAGAATGTTTCATTTAACCCCTTTCTTCCCAGTCCCAGTTCGATCTCACGCGTAGGGGAGGCAAATGCACACTTGAATATTGGTGCAGCGTGCTGGCACGCAGGCGTGCTAAGCATTGGAAATTCTTGTTGATTTACATCTTTACCGCGTTTTGTCTTTCCTTAAAAAATCTCGCCGGAGACTGAAGTAGTCAGGCTGTATTAATGGATGTTTATGTTGTCCTGTGACAGCTGGTTTTGCTAATTTGTTTTTACAGGGCAGTTTATAGTAAATGAATGGCATGCTGAATATTTTACCGAGATTTCAGATTATCTAAAGAATATTTTCCGGTTTACTAATTGGTAGATAATGCTGAGTACATTGATGTTGACATGAGCAAATGGATTTAAAATGATTTGAAGTGAGCTTCATTAAAAGATGTTCTAATCACAGTCAGCAGGAAATGTCAAACTAGCTCTGCCTTCGTTCACTCTGGTGGACCAAGAACCTTTGTAGACCTAGGGTGCTTGGAGGCCTTGCGGGTGCTAGGGTGGCCCAAGGTGGGGGAAGTGCTGGAGGCTTTTCCATAGCATTTGTAGCTCTAAGTGTTTTGACCAGAAAGTAAATAACCTATCAATTATTAATTACCTGTATGGTTAAGTGAACATCTCTGAAAATCCTGGTTGTATTGCTGGAGTCCCATAATGCATTATGGATTGGGTACATGGAAATCAGGTTTGCTGCCCACTCTGAACTGGGAGGCAGTAAATTACTTGGTACCCATTCCAGCAGAAATCTATTCTGGAATTAATGCTAATGTGCTCATCAAAACACCAAGGACAACCCAGGCAAATGCACTTTAAATTCACCCCTTGAAACGTAAACAACATCAGTTCTACTTTTCTTTCCTATAAAATGTTATAGAGACTGTTTGATCAAAATTGACCACTTGGGTGGGGCGGCGGGGGGGGGGGGGGAATCTAAGGACTTCAAATTCAGAGAGTAGATTCTAGAATAAGACCCTTCAGGATTAAGAGTTAGCTTTTTCCATACCAGCTGTGTGACTTTGTGCAGGTAACTTAACCTGTCTGAGCCCTAGTTTTCTTATCTGTTACACATCATTCTAATCTGCAGAGATTCTGTTCTAATCTCTCCCTTGTGAGGGTGTGAGAATATATATCTCTGTCTGTTTATATCTGTAAAATGCTTATTGCAGTATAAGACACTTGGTAAGGGCTCTGTCAATGTTAGCTGTTGTAACCAAAGTAAATTTATTTCCTCCTTGAGATCCCTATGGGAAGTCTGTGGGCTTCATATGCCAAGGCATTAACCAGACCTCTTCTTTCCGCTGATTTTAAGTTTTATAAATACCTCTCCTGTCATTCAGAATATAGCTGTCTAGAACCACTAAAAGGTACTCGCTTAAGGGTAGGATGAGACTACCGCCAGATTCAAACAGTAGATTATTGTGGAAGCTTGCCATAGGAATCTTATTTTTCTCTTTGAACCCCATCAAAATGCCTTTTTCCTTCAGGCCTTGACACCGTGGGCTGGGGTGGTCGTGCTCCCAGACAGACAGAGATCAAGGGCTGTAATCATTTCACAGTAAAAAAAAAAAAAAAAAAATAGTATGACGCAGGGTTTGTATAATGCTAATGAAATCTGGCTACATGGCAAAAATCACCGGTTCTTTTCCATTTCCTCATTAGCATTGGATTTGCCCTGCTAAGCAGTTGCACAGTTTGTGGAGCTCTTGAAGAGCATTTCCATGGGGCAGCCCGATGTTGTAACATTGTAAACTCTGCGCTAGATAGACAGGAGGCCGCCCGGTAATCACTTTAAAGCATCATACTAGATTAGGAGATTGATAAAGTATGCTGATACTCGCACAGAATGTGCCTGACCACACCAACGACATCCCCAAGTGACCTGGTGTTGCTTCTAAGCTTCTAGCTGTATCACGCTCGGATTTGGCCTGTGTGCTTGAGTAGAAATTGTCTAACTCATCTATTCAGGGTTCTGTGGGACAGCTCAGAGTTTTTGTGTTTTGTTTTTTCCCTCTGCCACTTAATGCCACAGTGTTTTAGAGGAGGGGGGTGGGGGCGGGGGGGAGAGAACAAAATCATTTCTCCCTAGAATGACCCTATTAGCTTTTCAGTGTTTCCTGTAAACTGTTCTGGAAATGTAATAATCTGGGATGATTTTGAGTGCAGGTCGGCAGCCTCTGTTGACAACACCGAATGTGGAAAAAGGCACACCAGAGTGCAGATGTGGTTTGTGGGTTCGTGTGGACTTCCCTCATCAATGGGGAAATGGGGTTTAAGTCAGGCTTAGAAAACGAGAAAAATGCTTCAGGGACGTGACTAATGTCTCCAATGTGCACTACGCTACGTAAACCCATTATGCGCTTTAATTTAATGTTCTCTATAAAGATTCAGGACCTGTCAGGAAAAGGAAAGAAACAAGCAATCCATCTTCAGTGAATTGTGAATAGATTTTTATATATTTTAAAATACACATTCACCGAAAACATGCTTTTCCCTTCATTCGATTTTCTCCACGTCCGGTCCATTCCCTATCTTGTGCTGCCACTACCCAGGCTGCTTGTGCCTTGTTTTGTTCAGTGAAATAAGACTAATGTGTTAAATATTTAACATTGCTAATTGATTCAACGTAAAGGAAAAGGGGGTGGATGCAGAGTGCCCCCCCAGTCCCCATCAGCAGACCCCGGCAAGCAAGGCTGCAGAAAGTCTGAATGGAAGAGGATTCATCTCCGAAGATAAGGCAGCATTTCTTACAAGTGGTAATGGGCCCGAGGGGAAAGAATTAACGCGCACCTGGGAGCTGGAAAATTGAGTATTTCTGTAGAAAATGTGGCTTCCCCCCCGAAAGCTTTTTGTTTTCAAGCTTCAGGTGTAGATTGGTAAATGACCAGGTGGACGTGGCCTTTCAATGATGTCCTCTCCTGTTGTAGGCTGGGAGCATTAAAACACTTACCTGTACTTCACTAAAGCAAGCTGAAATTTGCTGATGATTTTAATTGATGAGTGAGGAAGTAGAAACCCCAGTGGGTCAGTGAGAATTTTTCCATTATAAAAACATAACCTTTCAGAGAACACCCAATGGCAGCGAAATGTCAGGTGCCTGAAATTTTACAAAGGAAGGGAAGCAGATCTGTATTAACTTTCCTATAATAGGATTCTGAAACATGAATGTACACATATACCCCATTCTCTTTTAAAGTTTGGCCGCTGTGTGTAGGTGAAAAGTAATTCTGACACGGGCATCAGTTTTGGCTTGGAATTTTTTTTGTTTTTTTTATTTGGAGATGGCTAATGACATGTGAAGTGATTACCTGAGACCAGAAAATACAAATATTGTAGCTAATGTGGATATTGGGAGTTAGCCTCTGCTATTTTTTCCTGTAGGAGAGGTGATAGTGAATGGAGGTAGGAATACACTTATTCCAGTGGTTGTGGTCAGAGGTTGTAGGAACTAGAAAAACAAGCTGGTGAGATAAAGCAGAGGGGCTAACCACACAGAGTCTGTGATCTCCCCTGGGGAGACCCATGGATCGCCTTCAGTCAGGTTTGTGAGTCTCCCAAATTGCATGCCGTGTTCTGTGTGCATTTTTCTGGAAGGATCCATGTTTTAATAAGTCTTACAGGGTTTGCGCTCTGAAATCTACTCCTGCCAGCTGTCTTAAGTGCCTATTTTATTTATTTTATTTTTTTTAATTTTTTTTTCAACGTTTATTTATTTTTGGGACAGAGAGAGACAGAGCATGAACGGGGGAGGGGCAGAGAGAGAGGGAGACACAGAATCGGAAACAGGCTCCAGGCTCTGTGCCATCAGCCCAGAGCCCGACGCGGGGCTCGAACTCACGGACCGGGAGATCGTGACCTGGCTGAAGTCGGACGCTTAACCGACTGCGCCACCCAGGCGCCCCTTAAGTGCCTATTTTACAGGTTACCTTGGGCTTTTGTAGGTCAGGTCATATCTCACTACCCCCCACCCCGCCCCGCTGCAGAGCAGAGTGATGTCCCTGCCTCTTTCCTCTTCCTCATTTCCGCCCTTTTTATCCTTTACCCCACTGCCTCTTATGTGTGAACCCTTGAAAAAAGGTCGATATAGGTGCTAGTTCTGTTGACCGATATACAACCTTGAAGGGCCTTCCTTAAGCCTTTCCTGCCTTCAAGTCCAGCAAATAGACTCCCAGGCTGTGCTGGGACAGAACAATTAAGTCTTGTTAGATTACACCCCTTACCTTGTTGATACTCAGCTATTTCCCACCATAATGATGGTTTTCTGACTTCCTTTCTTTCCTCCCTCCTCCTCCTCCACACCAAAAAGAAATTGTAGAATATTTAATAGGCTCCCGGGTCTCTGCTCTGGTGTTCTGCGTTTTCATTCAGTAGTAGATGAGACGCAGCGGATCAGCAGAGGCCGCGGATGGCGCCAGCCCACCTTGCTGAGCGCTGGTCGCTGGGGCGCGCAGACCTAAATCCCGGGAGCGCAGCGGCACGGGTGACGGGGCGCGGAGCAGGATGGCTGGCGGATAACCCGAGGGGCCCACGTTTGGCTGCTGGATGTCACGCAAGGTCACGTGCGAGGCCGTTGCTCTCCAGTGAGTGTAACTTCTGCCTGCCTTGCTACTCTCCTGCCGCGGATTTGCCCCGCTGAAGCGATCTACCGTTGGGGATCAGACCCTCAATTTCGCCCCCTGTCCCCGTGCTGCGCGGAGGTACTCCTCAAGGTCACCGAGCAACACCACCGGGGCCTTTGGTTAAGCGTGCTCTTTACCGTCTGTGGCACCATTAACTTGTTTCCTTTTAAAAACTCCATTGCTTCTGCAGCACTGCTCCTGCCTTTTAGTGGGGTGGCTTTTTTTGGGTGGCACTCGTGCAGGCTCTTTTTCGGTTAAATGTTTCCCCCGTGTCTTGTCCTCAGATGTTTTGTTCTCTCATTTCCATGGGCGCCCGCTTTGGCATTCTTGACCTCATTCACTCCCACGGCTTCAAGGGCTGCTCTTTCCTGCTGCCCCCCCCCCCCCTTTTTTTAAGCCTGAACTACATTGCCAACTGCCTGCTGTTATTGCCACCCCTTAGAGTCCCACTGTTCCCCAAACCTTCTCTTGTCTGAGACAGGACTTTCTCTCCCGATTCCCCATCTCTGTTCTCAAACAGATAATACATATACACCAAAAAAGACAGAACCCCTAATTAGAAAGGCTGTGCCTGCAACCAGCACCCACGCCAGGTCCTAAGCCGGGTTTGTCCTTGTCCACGCCCTCTTTCCTTTCCTAGCAGTCCGTCCTTATAGGCAGCCCCATGCCTGAGTGTCCGCAGACCTCTTCATCTTCCTTCCGTGCCTCAGGCGTCACTTGTCCCCAGGTTCTCTTGACCTTTCTGATAAAACCTTTCTTACATCGGACTTCCCATTGCCACGGTTCAGGGTCAGCTATTTATTCCCTTGTGGCTTTTGTCCATACAGACCCCGTCTGTCCCATGTACTGCAGACCGATTTATCTTCCTTAATACTGGTCTTGTCCCTACCTGGCTCCAGATCTTCAGTGCTCTAAAAGCACATTTCTTTGGCCTGCTGGGCTCACCAACTGCTCCCCCTGCCAGTCTTTGTCTCAGTTTGCCATCCGTGGTTGGCAGCTGCTTGCCCCTAAGAATATTTATCATTTATCTCTCCTTATATTGAGATACTATTCACCCTTTACATTTCTATGTGAAGATGACGCTTTCCTCGATCCCCTTGGCTTCATCTGAACTCCTTATTCTTTAGATGTATAATATCCCATTTTGATTAGTTATTTGTTTCCATTTCATCTTACCAAACTATAAATATGGCCAGAATAGGAGCTTTATTATATATATGTAGCTACATTAATTTTATATGACACCTAGCACAGTGCCGTTTACATGTTAGGGGTCCGATAAATATTTATTGAATGAATTAATGAACTCCCACACTGAAATCCTCTTTTAGGTTAGCAGTCTCTAACCCAGAGTTACTAAAGATCTTGTTCCTACTAAAGATCTCTTGTCTAATTGTGTTCGGAGCGTTTCTACTTAGCCATGCAAATTAGCCTAAATTCATAGGCTCGGAACCTGAAATAAATTAATCCATATACTTGAAAGCAACCAGACTGTGGCTGTATAAGGGTTTCGGAGAAAGAAAAATGGGGAGTAGCCAGTGACCAAAGTGATGTGCTCTTTTTCTTTCTGGTGTGTGGGCAGTATCCGGTGGCTTTCCCTTTCAGTCATCCTGGCCAGAAACACAGCAGCAGTGTTGAAAGAGCAGAGACGGGAGAGGATAGGACGATGCCTGGCCATGTTAATTACTCAGACAGTTTCATTACCGCTGTTACCATTCTGTGCTCACCGTTTATTGTCCCTTTAAAAAAGACTGCGTGTAGTGCATCTGAAGATCTTTAGGGGGAATTCTGAAAACCCAGTGCAAAGTTAATGCGTGGCTTGCAGACCCTGAGACGTGTTTCCTACAGCACTTGGTTCCTTGTGGGAGAGGATTTTGTCAAACTTCCCAGTCAAGCTGCGTGCGGCGGAGTCGTGTTGTTTCGGGCTATTTGTAAATATCGTATTGTGTGACACACTTGCTGCACCTGCAAAGCCTGGCCTTTGGGACTGATCTTAAGAGCTGTTTACAGTTGTGACAAACCAATGCCCGTGGCCAACGGGAAGAGGTTTGCGCTGGGGAGTGCCCCTCGATGAAAAGAACAGGAGCGGGTGTGTGGCCTTCTTAACCCTGTGCAGACGGGCTGGGCCCTAGCGTTTGGTGCCAGGAGATAAGATTGAGATGCTTAAAAAGCCCGAGCTTTGCTGGGAGCTTTCTCTAGAAACAGAATCTTCTTTGTGAGCCTACCTGCCGACGGGAGGGGAGGAAGAAAGGTGCCAGTGGTTCGGGTGCTGCTTTGCAGGTACCAAAGCATCTAAGTACATGTACGGTTCCAAAATTTAAATCCTATTTGTGGGAAATCAGCAGAGGGTTTAATAGAAGGTTAAACAAATTATACACATACACACAGAAAGTCTGGCCTGAGTGTGGAAAGGCCAGGAAGTCTGACTGTTACGGTGAAGTACTGGGAGGTAATTTATTTCTAAAATTTATTGAACCCACTGAAGCATAAGCGTGAGGATAAGAGAAACCGTATGCACATATGGTCCAGAATGAAATTCGTCAGATTTCCGAGATGGTTGCAACCAGTGACTAAGCCATTCTGAATTAACTTTGTGTGTGAAAGTCTTTCCAATTTAGTCTCTTCAGGTTCACAGCTGGTCCACGCCCCCCATTCCCCTGGACTTTCCAGGAGGGAAGACCCTGCCTGCTCAGCCTGCCTCTTGCCTTAGGGGATGGTGGGGGTGGGTGGGGAGGAGAGCTCTGTGTCTCTTTTGGGGAGAGAAAGGCGGGTCTGAAAATCTTATTCCTAGCTTTTGCTTTTACTAGGGAAAATGTTAATTGCGACCTGGTAGTTACAAATGTTTTAGAAAATACAAAGCTGTGACCAGACAACATACTTATTTTGGGGGAGGGAGGTGCTTAAATTTCTCTGTTAAAGCTAAACCTTATGTTGGGTGGGGAGTGGGGGGAGTCAACTTAATAGATACATTTGTAGTAGAGAGTAATCTGCAGGAAGATCTAATCAGAGGAAGAATCTAAAGGGATCAGACCAGGGACAAATTGCCGACTGGGATACAGACGTGCATTGTGCAGCAATAACACTCCTTTCCATTCATTATTGCAGTTATAATTATGGAACCCAACATATTTAATTGGCGCGGTGTGCTCTTCTCTACTGAATAGATTGCATTGTTCCTGTTGAAAAAAAACCCTCTGCATCCTGAATCCGTGCACATGTTGCTCTTTGGCTCTCGAGAGGTTTCTTTGTTTACATGATGAGTGATTAACTGAATTGTGGAGTCTTGCTATGCGTCATCCGCGAAGATGAAGTTGAAAGGGGGGGCTGGTATCTGCTCTGCCTTAACTTTGAAGGGCTTTGATTAATTAAAAAAAATCTATTAGATCTTTGAGTACGTAGGCCTTAACTTAGAAATCTGTAAATGTGGAAATAGCAATTGAGTTTGATATCTGGGCTGGCCTTTCATCTTCTTCCGGAGGATCTGGTAAAGGGAGAGATGGCTGGTGGGATGTTACTGAGGTTGTGAGTTTCAGAAGCAGTGTTCCTGAAGACGTGTGGGCTTACCAAACCCCTATAAATGAGAGCAGTGCTAAGTGCGGATGGGGACAAAAGGGACCTTATGCATGATTGGAGGCGAAGGCTAGGGACTGGTTTTCTAACTTGCAAGAAATGCGTGCGCGGACAGGGCAGGGTGTATCATCATGTGGTTGTTAGAGCTGACATTTGTGAACACACCCTGTCTGCCAGGTGTTTTACATATTCACGGTCTCGCTGAATTCCACAACCTGACTCGTGTCTGTGATTATCCCCATTTGACTGATGAGGAAAGCGAGTCTTGGATGGATTACTTTTTTTTCGGGTCTGGAGATCACACAGGTAACAAAGCTGGGCCTTGATCCCGGTTGCGTCTCACTGTGAAGGCCTTGCCCCTTTTTGCTCTTTGCTGTAGAACATACTGGAAACGCATCCCACACTGTTCTAATGCCCTTAATTTTAGTCCTGTTGTTACTCACTGCACATAAGCGTTTATGCTTTTGAAGATTGGAGCTTGACGTGGTTTGGAGACTCTCCGGAGACTCGGAAGGGGTGCCGTTAGTGCCCCCCGAACACCGGATTGTGGCTTTCTCGGCTAAGACTTCGAGGGGAATTGGAATGTGTGCCCAGAACTATTCTCTGCGAGTGCCACAGGTAGTCCTGCTGTTCTTGGATGCAGAAGGTCTCTAGTTCAATTTCTTGCTGGAATGGATTCTTCACAAATAAGGATAATCCTTCATTTGATGTTTCTTCACATGGATTCCTTCTGTATTCTGCACTGTCCACACTGGGCTTTGCAGTTTTTATATATTCTTGCCAGAATGCGCTTATTCATTAGCTGTTTTTATTAGTGTTACGGTTGAGATGACATTTTCCATTCTAAACTCCAATATTCTGTGGCTTTTAATTTTACAAAACAATTACCTATCAGGCTGAAACTCCTTAGGCTGGTTTTCGTCTCAGAGAGGAGATTTGGGGGGGAGGTTTTTAAAGTCTGTTCCACTTTCCTGGCAGCCTAGACATTTAGATTCATGTAAGTGCTCTTTAAATAAAGTTGCAATTGCTTAATTATTTAAACAAACGGGAGCTGAATTATTTAAGGATTTTTCTGGCAAGACCAAAGGTTCCAGATTTCTTCTCCTACCTCTTTACTCAGAAATTTTGGAATTTCTCCATTGTGTTTTGGTCTGTCTGCAAATCCTAGACACATTTTTGGGGGAGCTCCTGTGTAGGTGAAGCCTGTGGATTTTAGAAGTCTAGTTTGAAATTTTAGTTTACACGCAAATGCTTATTTCAAGTTACGTCTTTTTAATGTAACATTATGGTTAAAATGAAGGCTTCTATCAAATTCAATTTGTTGAGCACCTACAATGTGAAGAGGAGAGCAGCAGAGAGGAAAGAACAGTTGGGGACTGAAAGACCAGGGCTTAGATGCTGATCCTGGCATGTATGTGCCTCTGCCTTGAACTTTGTAGAGTTACTTGACCTCTCCGAGCAGATTTCCTCTTCTGCAGCCCACCTCGTAGGATCGAGGAGGGGGTTAGGGAAATGTATGCAAAAGCCCTTTTAGTAGCTTGCATTAGTAGACACTGAGTATGTGTGAGTAGACAATGAAGTCTGTGCGAGGCACTGTGCCAACTTTGAGGAAATTCCGAGGTGGGTAAGACCGAGGTTCCTGTCCTTACGGGGCGGCAAAGCGTTTTAAGCAGAGGGAACAGTAGGAGAAAAGCGGTAGATTTGGAACCGTGCAAGTCCTTTGGTTGTTTGGCTAACTGATGTTCCAGTGTGCCTAATTTTAACATGACTGTAATTGGAAATAGTAAATCGATGGGGTGTTTTTGAGGTTTAAAACACACGTGACGCGTGTTATTTCATTTGATCCTTGCAAAAAACCCTGTGAGGCAGACTGGGATTACCATCCCTACTTTATAAGGGATTTGAGTGATTTACCCAAAATCATAGATAGTGGAAGGACCAGGATCAAAGCTCAGGTTTTTGCGTTTCCTGTGCATTGCTCTTCCCACTGTAACATGCAGCGGATCGTATGTCTTATCTATATACACAAGGGCTAAGCCTTTAATGGTAGTTTAATGAGACCTTAAGAATTTTCTTTTTGCTTAAACATTTTCGCTCAAACTCCTCTGATTTAAGATAAACTTACACGAAGTCATATTGAGGTTATGCCTTGGCCTCTGTATGTATAATATGGCTTGTGACCTTGTAATTAAAAAAAAAAAAAAGTGTAGTTGTGTCCCTCCTGCTATAACATTGAAGAGTCAAATTTTCACCTCCTGATTTTAAGTGAAGGTTCCATTTTGCATCGATATGTTTTGTACTATCTTACAGAATGGGCAGATCCCCCTTGCACAGATTTGCCACCCATTTCCAACTATTCTTCTCCATTAGTGACAACAGTGCATCTTTGGGGGGAAGTGTTCTCTCTAAGGGCCCACATCTGCTTCACTAGACTTGACTCAAACGTGTTAGGTTTTTGCCGAAACTGTTAGGACTGTAGCTTTTCTGCCAGCATTGATTTTTAATTTTTTTTAACGTTTTATTTTTGAGACAGAGAGAGACAGAGCATGAACGGGGGAGGGGCAGAGAGAGAGGGAGACACAGAATCGGAAGCAGGCTCCAGGCTCTGGGCCATCAGCCCAGAGCCCAACGCGGGGCTCGAACTCGCGGGCTGCGAGATGGTGACCTGAGCTGAAGTCGGGCGCTTAACCGACTGAGCCACCCAGGCGCCCCTGCCAGCATTGATTTTTAAAAGCGAATGCATGACCAAGAAACCACCTCTCCCCTCCCCAACCACCTTCGTTCTGTTTGCTGTCCAGGAAGTGTGCCACTGTTCCATCTACGGGACGTTCGACACGAAAGGCAGAAGCGTGGCTCCGCTTCTTACCGAATACTTAGCCTGAACCCTGAGGTTGCTTTTGGACCCTGCCAGTTATTGGCATTTCCAAATAAGCATGCAGAGTGTGAATGCTGTGTCAACTTGATCTTTGGATACTGAGTTGCTGTGAATGGAGAGAAATGCTAATGCGTTAGCGATCTGTAAAATATTTCACCATGTTGGGCACACAACAAATTAACAGGTTCTTTCCTCTCAGGAGGAAGAGCATTTGAAAAGACGGTTTTCTTTTGGTTTTGCAGGGAAGATAATTTAAAGTTGTTCTCTTCAGTTAGGGAAGAGGCTGCTTTGGTAGGAACGTTGGCCGTGCTGGTCACAGAACAGTGTGGCTTTCCTTGAATACTGAAAGGTTTTCTTAAGGTTCTGGACTCTGTTGGAACCTTTTCCACAGTTGAGTCATTGAACATTCCAGGGCTTTTGCTCATATTTTCAGATCTTAGAGTACATGTGGGAGTTTCCCCCCAGTCCCCGTCTTGATATTTTGTTTTTTTCCCCCCAGTTTTTTCTTTGAAGTGCTTCTGTTAGAAATACTCCTCCCTTCCTGCATACACCTTCCTCCCCCCACCCCCCCGTATTTTCAAAATGCATTAAAGATTAGGAAAGAAATGATTGAATTTTTCATGGGCGGTTGCTCATGAGTTTTGGAGCTTTGTGTATGAATGAGACTTTCTGAATTTGTGTTTTGATTTTGCAATTGTGAAAAAAATGAAAGAACCTAGAGTTGGTAGCTGATGAGGTGCAGGAGGGATATTAATAAAGAGTCTGAAAAAGGAAGCGTGGAAAGAGCTGACTTCTCCTCCCTTCTGGAGCCCTTTCCATTCTTGGCCGGTTGGAGAAGTTACGCCAGCTCCATGGGATGGAAGGAAGGTCTGAAACTCTCTCCACTTCAACTCTAAGGAGTTGAAAGTTTTTGTTTTGCGTGCCTTCTTAGAGGATGAACCAGCAAGAAAGCTGGGAGGGGCAGGGAAATGGTTTCTTCCTGAAATACCAGAAGATGGGGTGCAAGACTTGTCCCTCTGAAGGCGGCTTGGTGGGCGGACATACAATTTAAGTACCATAAGAGGCGCATCTTTAGGAGATTTGCTTAAAGGAATGGTCTCTGACCGTCTCCTGCGGTGCCCGACCTGAAATAAACTTGAGGAAGGATCCAGCCTTCTCAGCCTCACAGGGAGGAGGTGTGGCCTCGACGGTGGGCAACTAGATCCCCACCGACCTCGGATCCGGAATGGCAGGCATGCACCGTGCGTCCCATCTCCTCCTGGACTGTAATGTGCTTTTTGGTTTGTCAATTTGCCAGGAGCTTTCAAGGAATTTGAAAGGGGCTATGATGTAGTGTCTTTCCATTTTATGAGGTTACACTGCAACTCTTTCCCTTGACCCTGTGGCAAAACTAGCTTCTTAGGGTTTGAAAATATTTTTTAAAATATAGCCCAGAAGTGAACATGAAACACTGAAGAGAAATGTCAGCCTGGCAGATTGGTCTGCTGCTGCAGGAGGGGCAGTCTGCTTCCACCTTGATTTACCTGGCAGGAAAGTATCTCTTGCACACACGGCTGAAGTTTTTCTTAAATTCCTCTGCTTTGAATTGTGTCTCTGGGAGCCATTCATCTTTGTCACCTGCTTTACTTCTGCTATTTTTAGCCAGGTGCCAAAGACCTTACAGCTTCCTCAAGTGAAGGATAAAGAATTAAGATCTGTTGTAAACAAAGGCTCATTGCGCAGGTTTGTTTTGTTTTGTTTGCTTTCCTGGTGGTTTTTTTGTTTTGTTTTTGTTTGTTTTCTGTGAGAGCTGCCTTCAGGTTTTCCTTTGAGTTAACTTAAATTGCTTAGAACTGGAAGACTTGGACTCTAGGAGAGACACCTGGGTCAGTTTTGTTTCCGAGTCCTTGGAGACACAAGGTCTTTTTTCTTAAAGAGCATTCTAGAAGTGACCAATAAAGGACACCTACTTCTGTTCCATCTTCATTTTCCTATCAAAATGCTAAGCTTACGTAGTCATTTAAAGAAATAAAAGTTGGGTGGAGTGCCTTTTAGATCTAGGAGGCTATCTAAGGTGATCCATTTTGGAATATGCCTGTATTTGTTTAGCTCAATTGGTTAATCTTGGGGCTAAGGAATTCTAGTGTTTAAACTTCATCTTTTAGGCTGCAGCTTGGGAGAAGTGGATACTTATTTGAATGGTCATGAGAGCTTGCCTCTTTGACTTGGATCCTTGAGAAGAAAGTAAGTTTTTGGTGTAACTCCTCATCACCTCTGGGAAGAAACCGTTCAAAGCCTGTACCCCACGATGAGTGCCTCTTCCTCTAATTACCAAGTAATTAGATAAAATTAATCCAACTAATTAATGTGATTTTATCATTCAAATGTTAGATGCTTATAGGTTTGGGTTTGTTTTTTTTTTTTTTTTTTACCTTTAAGAAGGTGAGGCTACCTCCTGAATCCTTTCTTCTATCTCCATGTTCATCCCTCCCATCTTCCTCCCCCTTAAAAATTATTTTGGAGGGGCACCTGGGTGTCTCAGTTGGTTTAGCGTCTGACTTCAGCTCAGGTCATGATCTCACAGTTCGTGAGTTCGAGCCCACATTGGGCTTTGTGCTGACAGCTCGGAGCTTGGAGCCTGCTTCGGATTCTATTTCTCCCTCTCTCTCTGCCCCTCCCCTGCTTATGGTCTCTCTCTCTCTCTCCCTCTCTCTCTCTCTCTCTCTCTCAAAAATAAATAAACATTAAACTTTTTTAAAAATTAATTTGGAGACTGAAGTATAATATTTCCCAGTAGGGCTATTTCTTTACCATATAAACTTACACTTTGCATTTTTCTTGATCTTTTGCAAGATCCAGTGAAAGATTACATATGCACCGAGCCCAGAAATTGTTTTTCATTCTATTGTTTGTCCAAGTTGAGTTTTGCACCGATCTTCTTTTTATCTCTCCATCTATGTTTGCAGGGCTCTCTGTTTCCCCCAAGTGTTAATGTAAACACATTTTATTTTGAGACAGATCAGTTCACTTCCCTCTGGAAATCCATTCCTATAATGTGGTAAACCTCAATATAACTCTCTGGTCCGAATGACATTTCATAACTGTGTACAAATCAAACATACTGTTGATATTAAATGACAACATGTAATGCTTATGTCAACAATTCACTTAAGTCTCCTTTCATTAAAATGCTCCTGATCTGGAGGGAAGCTGCTCATCTGAGCAGATAAAGCACTTGACTTTCACCTCTAGTTTCCAGGTTAGAGTACAGTTCGTGAGAGCTAGAATTCAGCTGGATTTCCTAGCTTCTGGCCAAGGGGATTAGAAGGGAAATCTGGCTCACGTAATTGGAGGAAACCTTGGGTCACCTAGACAAGACAGCATCAAAAGCCGAGCTTTTCGCTCTATTCCCTGTGTAAGTCAGCTTGTCTTTGGGGAGGATTTTCCCCAGAAAACCTTTGAACCTCGAAAGTTACATAAGAAATTAACAGGGTTAAGAAAGTTGACACCTTTCACTATTGGAAGTATTCCCCCCCCCCCCTTCCCCTTCACAACCGGCTTCCTGCCTTGAGGCTATTTTGGGAAACTTTTTGTTCTCTTCTAGCACTGGATGCACTCCTGTCCTCTCTTCCCAGGACTCTCTTGAGGGGACTGGCTTTTAATGTTTTCCAGACTGTAACCCGACGTACTGGTCCTTTGTACACATGTACTCCTCTGACTGTTTCCCTGTAGTTAGGAAAGAAGTGCCCCCTGCCTCCAGTTAGGAACCCCTGTCTTCTGCCTAAATCATCCAGGACCTGGGTGCTTCCTGCACTTTCAGGCTCAAGGTGTGGCCCCTTCAAGAAGAGCCTCTTTGTTGGGATTGCTGGTGTCTTAAGCTGAATCCAGTGGATATTTCATAACGGTCAGTGGTCTGTAGGGGACATTTGAATAAATAATAGTTATTGCTGCTCTATGAATAATCCGATAATGTTTTCGTTTTCATATAACTCACTGCAGTTGAGGGTTTGGCTGCAAATCAGCATTTAAATCCCAACACAGACTGCACCTCCGGTGGACCCTCAGCAAATTCAGGGCGGTAGGGAGGGGACCTGGAGCCGTGTGGCTGTGAGTAACTGACCTCTCTCTCTAACTGGCTGCAAGTGGTGAAAGCCTGGGATTGTGCTGAATTTTTACATACCTGTGTGAATGCACAAAGGCGCAGAGATAAATTACCACCCTTTCTGTAGTGGAACGGCCATAATGTGAAGTAAGCGGCTGTTAGTGTTCTCTTAGGTCTTGATAACTTAGGGAAGGCAGATAATTAATACAAGTGAGATGACAGGGGGACATAATTGGCTGTGTATTACGAAGTTTAGACATTGTCCTCCCTTCTATCTCTGGGAGAAAGAAATTGCTCCGGCATATGTGTGCAGAAGACATAAAACTTGCTACAGCAGTATTTTTATTTCCAAATTATTCTTAAAGCTATTTAAAAGTCACCACAGAACGTGCTTTACAGAAGCAATTTCATGGCTCCTTTCGGTTTTTGTGTAAATCCAGATAACTGAAATGTTAGCCCTGATTCATTATTGAAAAGGAAGGAAGCACACCAGAGCTGCTGGTGAAGGCTGGGTGCGGCACAAAGGAGCTGGTGTGGGGAGGAGAGGCAGCGGCCAGGGGGGTGGGGGTGGGGGGGAGGACAGGGGGTGGGAAGCACCTCGTCAGCCTGTTTAGGTCCATCAAAGAATTTCTGTTGTGATTGGTAATGTCAGGGGCATTTGAAAGATGATCATTACTTGAGAAATTTTTCTGAACTGGAAACTTGCTAGCTTTGAGTCCCGTTAATACGCCCTGGCAATGATGGCCATTTTCCATTCCATGAGATCAATTTGGAACTTGAGCATAATTTTATTTCTGCTTCACAGTTCTTAAAATCCTGTTTGGAAATGTCATTAGGAGGATAAGGGATGTAATGAAAAATACGTTTTCTCATGTACCAAATCAAAGTGTATAGTTATGGGGCTGGCTATCTATACTGAACAACAGTTAGCAAAATGAATCGTCTGCTTTCTGCATTTGGAGTTGTATAGTGTAAAATTCAATGAGACATTCAGTAACTGGAAAGATCACATCAACATCAAAGATGCATTTAGCCGGTTACCTCCTCCCGTATTACTAGAGTGGAAGCACAGTCTAGAACCAGGAATATAAAACTCTGGATGGTTAAGAATTGTGGGCGGCATATTAGCGGGATGGAGTGTGCCTGGGAACCCAAACTTGTATACGGGTAGAAAGAAACAGACAGAAAGATGGGCCTTTGGGGACCGGTATTTTATTGGAACGGTACTCTTGGCAGCATCTTCCATTAAGGCCTGAAAGTTATCTTTTGAAACTGGCACCTGTCAGACCCCTCCTTAGGGCAGAGGACCATAATTTTTGGTGGTTGAATTTGCTAGGTCCAAAAAGAGTGACAGTGCCGGATTCCCACGTAGTGTGGAAACACACAGGGTGGGGTAAAAAGGGCTTCCTTTCTACCCAGAGTTTTTAACAGCTTTTCAGAGTGGGAGGTTATTCCATAAACAAATGGGTTAAATGAATGAATGAATGGACGGGTGAAAAAAAGGGCCAAGGTTTGTTCGTTTTCTGAACAGGTTTTGTTTTGCTCTAGAGAGATCTGGCAGAATCATGTTCTCCCTGGTATAAGATGAAAAAAATCCAACACAATGCACACTTAAGGGGTTGTGTGTATGTGTTCGTTTCACTGTAATATACAAGATTGTTGAACTCACTAGAATGTTCAGAACTATAAAGTTAAGCCGTTTTGAAATATTGCTCTGTTACACCATGGCTTAGGGAAATACATGTTTTCGTCTAAAACAGCGAGAACGTTAAGTGATGACATTGCCAGGAAATGCACTTGGCCATCTCAGGCAGTGGTTGCAACTTTTAAGAATGCAAATACGAGGGGCACCTGGGTGGCGCAGTCGGTTAAGCGTCCGACTTCAGCCAGGTCACGATCTCGCGGTCTGTGAGTTCGAGCCCCGCATCGGGCTCTGGGCTGATGGCTCAGAGCCTGGAGCCTGTTTCCGATTCTGTGTCTCCCTCTCTCTCTGCCCCTCCCCCGTTCATGCTCTGTCTCTCTCTGTCCCAAAAATAAATAAATGTTGAAAAAAAAATTAAAAAAAAAAAAGAATGCAAATACGAGAGACTGACAGTGGAAAATTACACGAAGCACACCTAATCTTGAATTTTCTTCCATCTGAGTTTTAAGTAGGGGCTGTTTCTGATTAGGGCTTTTCCAGGGGGATGAAACAGCTTTACAAGACTGACCTTAAGTGCAAAATGGATAGTAATTCAATGCCCTGAGGGGGCTTAAGAAATGAAGGTAACTTATTGGTTTTGGCAGGGAAGGGGTTGGCTGGTAAGACCATCAAGCCCCCTGAACTGAAAACGCTGACCAGCTGAGCAGAAAGCATGTGTGCTGTACTCAAGCATAATCATTATTTTCATTGGCAGGCTGCGTTGCTCACAGTTTTGGGTAGTCTGTCCGTTTTGTCAGTAATTTAATCTAGGTCAGAAGAGGCATGGGGTATGTATGCTTTTGTTGAGCATCCCTGCAGGCATCCCTGGCAGGGTCCGTTCCAACTTTTAATGAGGAGCCTTGCTTTATGTTGGGGTCCTGTGGTGGCTCACAGTATCTATTTTGGGGTGTTTTAAGATGGGGGTTGGCTCTTGAAATTGGACAAGGTGCCTGCCTAACAGATGAGATTTTTTTTTTTTTTTCCTTCCTTGGTCTCTGCTCCTTGTTAAATTGATAATTAGGTGAGACTTTGAGACAGCAGTAAAAATACAGATGACATGGGATTGTGTCAGCTTTCCTTTTAGAGGAAGAATAATTGTGAGGATTGGAAATAAAGAATTTGAAGACAGGAACTTAATACGTCTGAGATCTTCTGTATTTTTGTTATAATTTTATTTCACGATATGTGCCAACAATACATGACATCTTGAATAATGCGTTTTTATATTCCTTACCCAAGGATTAAGCAGGTACATTTACAAAGTGAGGAAATACATGTTGGCTTTGTAATGTTGCTACTCAACTCACTGTGTTTCATTCTTTCCCTGGGAGTGGTGATCTCACCCTTGTCCCCAAAATATTCCTCAGTTAGTCTAGGATAGGTAACCTTCCCCGTGTTCTAGGATTTTTCCCCCTTGAAAATATTATGGTTTATTTACTTGAGAAATGAGGAAATAAAATGGCTACTAACATTTTTTTAAAGTTTCATATGCTAATGAATTTGATTCTTTCAATCATTTGGGGAATATCCTTGGCAAGTAAAAAGAAGGCATTTTCACACTTTGTCACATTGTTTTTAGGTCAATCAAGGAAGTTGCAGAAAGAATTTTGTAAGCTGCACGCTGAACAAGAGGATGCTTAATTGTGCGGCAGCCTTCATTGTCTCTAATCAGAAATTTGGTGGAAACTGTTGGGGCGTTCTTTTCTTATTCATTACTCCACTTACATTATATAGGGATTTTTGCAGTGCAGTAAGTTCATGTTCTGGTCAAAGCAGAATGAGAAAGGGAAAGGATTGTCTTTTAAGAATGGGGCTGAGAAGAACCCAGCGTTTACAGTTAGGATATGCAGTGCTGTATATCCAACACTAGTCGAGGAAACTCTATTAATCTGGGTCCAGTCAAGAGAGAAGCCACACGGTAGTTTGAACAGGAAAGCTCATTTATTCACCTTAACAGGGGTTTGGGGCAACAAGGGATTTGCTAGTGAGAAGCAAAGTGAGACGTAAAGAATATAGGAAGAGCAGTTAAAGAATATAAGCAGCAGCCAGGGCACTGGGGTGGCTCAGCTAGGGCATCCAAAGGACAGCCCCCCTCCTCCTACCCCAGGCTGAGATCCGGACTGAGATCCAGATCCCTCTAGGATGCTGGGGAAAACCATTCAGGGGAAGGTGTCTCCTTGGGGCGTTCTGACACAACATTGCCTGGGGAGGGTGTTGGCGAAGCTTCAAGCCTGTGCAGGACCAAGTCGCCTTGGTCTGTAGGACCTGGGAACTGGGGAATCCCCGCACTTCAGGGGACGGTTGTTGGAGCAGCTCTGTTCCTTCTGCAGTGTCCTTCTAGCGCCCTCTACTGACAAAGCCAGACATTATGCCCTTGGGTTAAGGGGAAAATATTTAAAGGGTCCAGATCCATTTTCACAGAGCAGACATCAAGGGTGAATTTGAAATTGAGAGGCAATAAACCACTAACCAGCAAGAGAATTTAGTTCTCTTATTCAGTCCTGGAGAGACCAGAACTGGGGATTGTTT
The DNA here is from genome assembly GCF_018350175.1 of Felis catus. Classification (NCBI taxonomy): domain Eukaryota; kingdom Metazoa; phylum Chordata; class Mammalia; order Carnivora; family Felidae; genus Felis; species Felis catus. The sequence goes on along the minus strand of NC_058377.1, from coordinate 13,395,906 downwards.
CTCTTTTTACAGGTGAAGAAAGTGACTTAAGCTCAGAGATTAAATGACTTGTTTTGGGCCAGATAGCTAATAAATGACAGATCCACATTTCAAAATCAGACTTGTGGGTTTTAAGGCCCCCATGCTTTCCACTGGCCTCTTTGAAATATAGACACCAACAGGGGCGCCTGGGTGGCGTAGTCGGTTAAGCGTCCGACTTCAGCCAGGTCACGATCTCGCGGTCCGTGAGTTCGAGCCCCGCGTCAGGCTCTGGGCTGATGGCTCGGAGCCTGGAGCCTGTTTCCGATTCTGTGTCTCCCTCTCTCTCTCTGCCCCTCCCCCGTTCATGCTCTGTCTCTCTCTGTCCCAAAAATAAATAAAAAACGTTGAAAAAAAAAAAAAAGAAATATAGACACCAACAGTCCAGCTAGAAACTAACACTGGCACCGAATACCCTTGTCCAGACCTTGTAACCTAGATCACAGTGTAGTCGTCCTATAGTATACTTTCCACTGGTCCTAAGAATAAGAGGAGCTATGTGGATAACGACCTGTTTGGCTTTACCATACTTACCTGATTTTGAGACTTAACGGAATAGATCGTACCTATTTTGGTGAAATCCCCAAAGCCTCTTTGTACCTATATCTGAGTTGACCTGTTTATCGGTGTTCTAGCTCTGTACCCCCTTTGGCTAGTTGACACATCCCAGGGGTCTCCGCCTGGGCTTTCTGGAGGGTAGGGGCAGAGGTTGATGATGGCTCTTTGATTCTGATTTGAGTGTTTCCTTTTCTCCCCCCCCCCCCCCCCCCCCCCCGCAAGACTTCCTTTCCAGGACACCCTGCTCTTGGCTGCTTCTTGGTTGAGTCTGGATTTCCAGCCCGACTCTTTTGGAGCCTCTGGGGTCCTGTTAGGCTTCTCCCGTTTACCTCATTTTGGATAGTAGTTTGACAAGTTACAGCGTAAACCAGTACGAAAATGACACCTCTTTTACAAAAATCTGAGTCATGAAACTCTGTTTTGACTTCGGGTGAGTTATTTAGCCTCTCTGGGGCTTAGTTCTTTCATCCATCCCTTAATCTACAAAGGGGGATGGCCTTTCCAAAGCTCCTCTCATCTCAGAAACACTCGGTGGCTGTTTCTAGTTTAACATCTTTTGGCACCAGTTCCAAACATGTGAGCTTTCACTTGCCTGACCCCGTCCCCAGCAAGTAGTTGATGAATTACAAGTAAACGGAAGACCGTGTGATGTGCTAGCGGGAATCGGGCTTTGAAGTCAGACCCATAAGGGTTAACATTCTTGGCGTCAAATCTCAGCTGCTTCATAACAGTGTAGCCGGTAACTCATTTTCCTGTGTCCTAGCTTTTGACTTTGTGGGATGGGAAGGACAAGGCCTGGCTCCTTGCATCAAGAGCAGTAAAGCACGTGGTGCATTTTGCACAGCCACCGGCACATAGTAGGTGCTCTGTAAACGGTATAAAGTTGTAAGTTCCTTGAGGGCAGGGGTGCTCTCTTGGTCAGTCTTGAACCGCTTGTGGTTCTTGATCTCTGACAGGCATTCGGTAGTCCCACCATTTTGAACTGAAATACTTACCACCACGAGGAGTGCTTTCCAAAGCTGAGTCTTTATAAAGTGAATACTTTCATATGAATAATCACCCTGGAGTTTTCTAAGCTTGATTGCACATGTTCTTCTGTCTGGAAGCAGTACCTTTACAATTTTATTAAATTTCTGGTTAGTATTTCTATGTCCCGACTACATGGTTCTTTTTTTTTTTTTTTTTTTTTTTTTTTTTAACTGCAGTTACACGGCCTCATAGTAATAGTAGTAACATTACTAGGGATTCGCTATGCGCGAGTCATTATTCCAGGCGATTTACGCATTCCTTGAATATTCCTAATCCTGTTATAATCTCCAATGTTTGCACGAGAAACTGAGACACTGGCAGGCTGAATTACTTGCTGGGACGTCACGCAGCCATCGAGAGGAGCAGTCGCCGAGGTCCGGCTCTAAAGCTAGTGCTCTTTTACTCCTATTTGGTCTTACTTGGTTCCACTCTCGTTTTGAATCGTGTCCTCAGAGGTCACTGTCGAAAATCCAATCAAACTCAAACCAGCCCCTTTGAGAATGAAAGGGAAGGTGTAGAGTTCAAGGCAGTGGGACATAAATCTATTTTTAAGCTTTTAAATACATTTGTGAGAGACTGCCTTCCTCTTTCCAAATAAGCTCTGAGATCAGAATGAGCAAAGGCCAAACTCATGTAACTTCGTGTTTTAAGATTAGAAGTGTCTTTGTCACACTGATCTCTTGTAGTCCCCCGTGGTCCTCTACCATGCCTCATACTTAGACCCCCCCTCCCCCTCCACATCCCTGTCCCCCAAAACATAACCCCAGTGACAACACTTGGCTCCATGGACTCCCTCCTTCCTTAATAGGATCCAGGGTGAGTGTCTCCCTCCGGGGCCCTAATCTGCTTACTGGCCCTATCTTTGCCATTTAAGCAGCCTTTTACGTAGGAGGAAGATGAAGAGGAGTTGATTTTCTACTGACAATGTGAAATAGTAGTAATTGCATAGTATTGATAAGTTAAAACAATGGAACCCATCAGTGGCTTATTCTCAGATCATGTTAATGGGACCCCAGAAGTTGTCATCTGGCTTCCCCCTTGAGACTCTTTGGAGGTAGAGACCCAAAAAGTAGGGAACCTGAATGAAATGTGTGTTCAGATGCCAACAGCTTATTCCATTTCTCCCTTTATTTTAGTAACAGCATTATTTTCACTGTTAGGGAAAAGATTGGCTTGGTAGACTTTAGGAACCACTTTAGGCAGCGTGGATAAATGAAAAAACACAAGTGATCAGCTTTCATCATGACAAATGGAAACTGTCATTTAATTTTTATCCCCAATTATACAGCTCCGGGACCAATTTTTCAGGTGGAATGTTGGAGCCATTAAAAAGAAATAAGTAAACTATACCATATTCCATCACTTTTCTGGCAGCTAACCAATGATCTGTAGCCATATTACATGTATGTTTTTATAGAGATATTTTTCTCTTAAGTTTGTAGAAGGCTGTATTAACTCTTTACTGATTTCTTCTTGAATGCATTTTTGCAAATGAATTTTGTTTTTGTCATGAAGTGTTGGTTGGGATTTATGTTTGATTTTGGCTGGCAGCTATACTCATTTTCATCTTTTATGTTTTTCATTACTGGAATTGCATGGAGCGATGTTTCTTTAATTCCACCTGGAGTTATGTTAATGGACCCAGTGTTGGCTACCAACTGTGTTCATTTGGATATTAGAATGTGACTTGTAAGAAAGAGAATACGTATGTAAAACCCAGCCAACTACCGCGTCTCATACCTAGATATGATACAGAAAAATTGGTGCTCCCTTCTTTGCTCCTATAACATTCTGTCTATTCTTTTACTGTAGCGTGGAATAGGGCGGAATAGGTTATAACTTAATGGATCTCATGACCATGTTCCCCAGTAATCTGAAATGTAGGGACTCTGGGAATATTATGATTTGGCTCTTTTACCGTGGCTTCCACAAACTTAGCAGAATGCTTGGTACATACTAGACATGCAAAAATATATTTTTTAAAAGCCTGATTAAATGCTTCCCCCCCCTTTTGGGGATATTTATAATTCTTCAGTATTGAGATATATTATCTTCTGAGGACACTAAAACCCTTTATAACCACGTGTTTAATCATTTTTATTCCATCTAGAAAAATTTTGCATGTGGCACGTGTAATCGTTGAATTTTACAGGTGAGAGAAATTGAGATCGAAGGTTACTGATGATTTGCCAGATATTAAGAACTCCAGAGAGAGAGGCATAGCTGGGACCAGAACCATTGCCTTGTAGCTTCCAAACCCAAAGGGCTTTGGAGAAGATTCCAAGTTACGCTGCTTTGGGGCTTTGTGCTCAGGTTGCACAATTATCAAAACCTCAATTATTTTTGATGCATAATTAATATAATAAGTGGCGGTGGGGGCGATGGTCAGAAGGCCACGGTGTTGGGCTTTTGGAGAAGCTGGTTAGTGGATGAGGCCTATTAAATGCATCTCTACATGCAGATTTGTTCTTTCTCTTGGTCTTCAAATCTCTTCCCTTCATTCACCTAATTGTAAATCCTGGGAGCCTTTGGCTCTGAGCCAGAGAATGTTTTATCTGCTTGACTTTGGCATCAGAATAGTTAAACTTGGTTCTCAGTGAAAGAGGTCCTGGAGTGTACGAGGAACAATAAGGCAACATTTTCTTCGGATGTATGCCTTGGCATATGCTTGGAGGAGAAATGATCCCCTCTTGTATCTGCTTCTGAAACTGTCATCTGGTACTGTTAGCATTAGAATATGCAAGTAAGCGTATAAACATGCTGATGAAAGTACTCTTTTGGCTTGGAACCTTGTTAAGTAAAAGGTGTTAGATCATGTATCCTGTCCTCAGGGGTGCTGGACTAAACAGCTGCACTTATCCTTGTTAATGCCAGTAGCCTCCTGCTTCAGAAGAAGCAAATGGCCTTTTGTAAGAGCTGCTGTGATATGAAGTTACTTTTAGACAAGCCTGTTTATTGGGAATATTAGCATCTTAGTGTAGATTGGCAAACGGCAAAGCAGGTAGCAGTTTGAAAGTGTTCTCCTACTTTCTTTTTTTCCCTGCTAGTTCTAGGAGGAGTAAATCCAATGAAACAAATATGCGTGATTGCTGATCTGTCATAAATCATTGCCTGTGGTAGGTGCCTGTTGTTAAGGCTACATTAGCTCTTCCAGTGGGAAGGGGAGCTCTTGGATTTGACTAATGTACCTGCACTGATGGAGACGTGGTCATATTCTATCTAGTCTCTTGTATGTAACTGAACTTATCTTGTGGCTTTTTTTTGGGGGGGGATGGTGTGCAGGGTGCTGGGATTTGGAATTAGTGACTCACGGAATTTCAGGGTTGGAAGACCACAGACTGTGTTCAACACATAGCTGAGAAGTAGGCCTTTTTGCTTTTAAGTAGCTGTAACGGAATGATTTGTCATATATCATCCTCTGTGATGTCCACTCATGGGTCCCTTGACTTACACCCCAGAGTCTAATCCTTGCTCGTCACTGTCTATTTAGTGCGGCATCCACAACTGCAGTCTTGTTTTGGCTTCCCTTGTATATCAAATGCTTTAACATCTCTATGCCTTTGTCCTCTGCTCTGCCCTGACTCTCCTTTGACATCCTAATCACCGAATCATTCAGTTCAGAAGTCAGTTGCTCTGTCGGACCATTCCTGACCTTGCTCCTCCACCTGGTCCCAGGTAGGCTTCTGTGATCTCTCCATGTTATGCGCCACTCCCCACCCACCTTGCACCTCCTCTCCTCTCCCTCCCCACTTAGCACATGCGTCTCACCTGCCTGTACTTCCCATACCCTTTGTTATAGTTTCCTGCCTATTCACCTGGCTCCATGTGGATTGAATTCTGTGAAGGCAGGGTTCGGATCCTAATGTATCACAGAATTTGGGGTTCCTAGTGCCATGCCCAACTCTTAGGAACAATACACATTCAGGAACCTATTACCATCAGCTTAGGGTAGAGGGAACGATCACGTTTCTTGTTTGTTCCTATAGGTGTGGCTTTTTAGGCGCTCGATTATAAGTTGTTCATTGAACTTAAGATCAGTTGAAACGCTCAGGACTTCCAGAGTTGCCACATGTGGTTTTACATAATTTGGGGATTATAAAATAACGAGAGGGATGCTGAAGGTGACCTAGCATGGCTTTTCATTGATTTCAGAGCCCGTATTTCTTTCTGAAAATATTAGCCTGTGGCATCCAGGTGGTTGGTGTGAATGAGGGTCCGTATCTTGCTCACTTCATGTAAAATTTGATCATGTTAAGAAATTTCATACCAAAACGAGCAATTTCTCTCACTCAAAAAAAAAAAAAAAAAAAAAAATCGCCCGCCTGCTCTTGAATGTCCTGATGCAAATCCACCCACTGTTCCCAAGCAGTGAGCTTAACTGTCTCTCTAGTGTTCTTGCAGTTCCATGTAGGAGTCAAAATTATTAAATGTTGTGGTAGAAATCAGACAGCTTTCTCGCTTTTTTAATGTTGTTTTTGCCTAAGGGCATATTCCACATCTCTAAACTTTATCCATTTTTATAATTGAGTGGTCAAACCTTCAAGGCACCGAGGCACATGCCCTTACTTTGATTGGTGTGTTCTATCCTTCTGGAAGGTATGACACATCCTACCCTCCTCCTGCAATGGGAGATACCCTCAGCCAGCATGTATGCACGTGAGTTCTAAGCCTACAGGGACGGAACCGAGAAAGCGGCAACTAAATTCCCTGGAGGCCTAGCCGTTGGTTTGATTCTTCTCTTTCCAGAAGAGAAGACAGGTCTGCTCCTATTCCACATTTTTAAGAACAGTGACTGCCAAAATCCTGAATCCCAAAATCCTGTAAACCTGACTTGGTTATTATACTAGAAGAGTGAAAGCCAAAGGGACACTGAGTGTCCACAGTTTTCTCAGAAGCTCTGGAGGAAGACTTCGAGAACCCGAGTCAATAGGGTCATCATTCAAATTGTGACCTCCCGGTCCCTCTGAACTTAGTGCTGTCTCTGGAGTGGGTGGCGTTTCCTCCAGATTCCCCTTTGCCATCTGTATAGCGTCAGATACATGGATCCTCGGGTGTGAGGAGGCACAGTTCATGTTTCTCCAGTAGTAAAGGTTCCCATTGCACTTCTTATCTTGAGATTTTCCTGGGTGGAGGGTATAATTTCTTTGTATTTGATTTATTTTTCATTCACGATTTTAGCAAGTATTTGTTGAGCACCTGTCATGTGCTAGGCACCACTGGGAATTGATGGTTAACAAGACAGATAGAATCCCTGCCCTCCAAGAGCTGAGGGTCTATGAGAATATAGGTAGTTAAACAATGAGCGTGTATTATGTGTGGTAGGATAGGGAGAAGCTCTGTCAGGAGGTGAAGTGTTTGCTGCTTAGCATATTGGTACAGTGACTACATATTCTGAACCAAAATTAGAGCACAAGAGATTATGGGGAAGAGAAAAAAGTTCATGCTGACATTATTTTGCCGAGACCACGTGTCGATGGGAATCTTGAAAATATAGCTTGGACATTAAAGTGGGTGGAGTTCTGAGACATTTCCATGATTTATGGGTTCCAAAGGGATAGAGTATTTGAAATCAGACCTGCCTTGGCAAAACCAGGATACATAGTCGCTGTATTTCCTAGCTTTTGCCACTTGTGCAGCTGAATTTGTGGAGCTGTTAACAGAGGGAACAGATTTTTTGTTTTTAAATTACTAGCCTGTAATAAAGGCATAACAGAATTTATTAAAAGTGTGATTTGCTTTAGAAATTCAGAACCCTACTCCCGTGGTTTGATGGGAAGAAATAAACCGGGAAAAAATGAGCAATTGTTCATGTTCTCAGTGCAGATATTATTAAAAGACCTTCTGTGCTACTGGAGTGTTATGGATTCCCCCTCTCAAAACACCACTTGGCTGTGCTTTGTCACTAAAGTTGATCTGACAATTTCCCCTAGATAACTCTGAAATGAGTGTACATTCGTGACTTTGCATAATAATCGTATGCCTTTAATATTGCTGAGGTCAGCACGTGGACATCTCTGCAAAACTTAAAAGAATTGGGCCTTTCAAGCTGCAGTCTGTCAGCCTACCACATCCTCGGAGACCACGAATAGAGATGTGTAGTGCCTCTCAGTGTATTCATCTACGCGGATCCGTGATCCACGGGCCAGTAAGGGTAGGACGGAGGAGGCAAAGACGTTTGAAGTAATGAGCAGTTTCTAGAAGAGAGCAGCTATCCGGTCCACCTCTTGACTACCTAAACCATCCTAGATGAGCCGCTGTAAAATGGCCATGGCACCAAACCTTTGGGAACGTGGTCTTCCTTGAGCCCCCAGTATATATATATATCTTCCACCTCGTTCCTTTACCTCTTGGCCAGTTTCCTCTTTAGTGGTAATGAACACCTGGTTAACCTTTCATTATGAAATCCTTTTACTGGGTCCCCTGCTGGAAGGGCTGGGGGCTCATAGAGGATGGGTTTGAGAAGTCTTTTTCGTCGCTGCTGTGCAGGGCAGGTAGAAGGTCCACGGATAACTCCCTGGATGCCTCTCGGAGTAGGTGCTCTGATGATAATGCTTCACCTTTAATACTGCTTGACAGGATTTAACCACACATGCAACAAATCAATGCAGTCCAGAGCACAGGTGCACTTGATCTATATTATTTGTCTTCTTTTGACTGATGCAGGTAAAAGAAACCATCAGATAGCTTCTTGGTTAATACAGCTCTGTTCTAAAAAGAAGGCAGTGATGTATTTTGGGGGTGCATATGGCCCAGGCTTGAAACGAGGAGGGGGTTTACCAGTCTGGACAACAAATAGTCAGCATCCAGCTAAACCAGGCTGTAAAAGGAGTGTGGTGCCTTGGAACAAACTCTAATGGTGTAGTAGCATCATTGAAAAATATAGCCCACTGAAAATCCTCAATGATCATTTTAATGAAACTAGTGTCACTTGTGAGTGGCACTGATCTATAATTTTTTTTTTTAGAGCCGTGAAAATATATTAGACATAAGGCAGATGGTTTGTTTTTCTTCTGTTTTTTTTTTTTTTTTTTTTTTTTTTTTTTTTTTTTACCCCTCCCAAACCTCCACAAACAGTTCTGTCTGATTTGTTTCATCGTTGTTTTTTTTTTTTTTTCCCCCTACTGCCTGTAGAACAGATGTTGGAAAATAATGCTTGTCCTGTCAGTTTCTAGAATCCACAACAAACTGAAGTGTGTGCTCCAGGTAGATGTCAGCATTATGCTGTTGCTGCCACCGGGCTACTGAAAGACAGGATTAATCCTGTACTGGTAGAATTCCTGTACTGGTAAATCCTGTACTGGGGTTAAAAAAAAAAAAAAAAAAGTCTGGACCCCTCTATTTAGGAATAGGAAGCTCATCCTAAAATGGACCAAGCAGAACACCAGCAAAGAGGTGATTTTGGACCAAAGGCACAAATAAAGGATGATTATTGCCTGTTATTTAGTGTATGATGCTTTGTTCTGAGACTAGGTTATACTGTTTTGCTGGGAGCTCACAACAGATCAATAGTAATTTTGTTATGGGCCAGATGTCAAAACAGAAATGTGCTCTGCCAATCCCTCTGACTTTCTAGGACAACTAATATGCTAAATGCATTTGCTCAGGGTCCAGGCACACTCCCCGCCCCCACCCCGCCATCACCCAGCCCCCGATGTTCTGTAGTCCTGTTTTTCTTTCACATGGAGCCTGGGGGCTGTGCATTTAGTCGAGATTCTCCTGGTTTTTCCTTTCTGTGATATATTTCCTCTGATGGAGAGTAGGGAAATTGCCCCAAACGCCCTCCTTTTCTTCGCCCTGATGATGAGTTGGGTGTACTGTCTACAAGTAACTTCTGGTTACGGGTATTGTCTTTATGGTAAGAGATAAAATCCGTGGCAGGAAAATGGTTTTGAGGAAAAGCAAGCTGGCAAAAAGCGTGTTCTTTTTTTTTTTTTTTTAAGCTCCTCTGTGTTCCAACTCTGAAGTTTTTATTTGGGTCTGATTAGGATTTGGGACGTAAATATTTTCTGGTGAAGAGGGATTTCAGGGATGTGGAATTGCAGTATTGCTATATTCCTGTTTCCTCCACTTGTCTCTTCCACGAAACTGCTGGTTATCCACCAGTTTTTGGACGCAGTTAGGACAGCGTTCCGTAGTCAAGATTTGTTTTTGCAGAAATATTCAGAATAAGCCAGAGGACGAAAAACTGGCAGATTTTGGCAGACGTGGCATGACCGTGGAATTTAACATGGTGTTAGCATCTTAAGTCCGGAGAGCATTGGGCCTCCCCCTCAGGCTTGCCTGTCTGAACCTAGCTTTCTTCCTCCGGTTCCCCCCAAACAGGAAAGGGACAAAGGAAAAGGCTTTCCTTCTCAAGTCGTGAACAGACTGAACAAGGTCAGAATGGTGGTTTGACAGCGTGCCGGAGTTTTCCATCTTACCTCTGGGGCAGGTCTTGGGTGTCTTAAGCATTACCCTGTCTTGTGGGGTAGAACTCTCCACCTGGGAAGAAACATTCCATCTGAGGTTGTCAGTTCTTCTAGAACTTACCACTGTGCCAGGTTTTGTGGTATATTAGGACATAGAATTCTCGGTGCTGCCCAGCAGCTTTCTCCAACGGACCTTTTTCTCCCTTGCCAGAAGAATAACTTGGATTCCATTGTTCTTTCATATCTTTGATGCCCGTGCTATTCAGAGCATTGAAGCTGATAGTAAAGTGAAGAGAACAAAGGTCAAATCGGACTCGGGTACCTTTTATAACAGCTCTTTAATTTATTGAGTGACCACTGAAAGAGGGCCTTTCTTCCCTCCTCAGAAATCAAGTGTGCTGCCATCGCATTCCACGCTCTACCATAGCGGCAGAAGGGATCGCGTGACGAGTCAGCTGGTCCCTCTGTTCCGGAACCTTAATAATCAATCCTCCTACAGAGAGGCACTGGCTCTCCTACCACTGGGGTGCACAGGAAGATGGCTATGTGTGCATGGTTATCAGAAGAGCCAGCTAAGAAAATGAGGATCCAAGAGCATAAAGTGCCAACTCATGGGACAGAGAAGCTAAAGGGTCCACTGAGAATCAAGTCCAAGCTTTGGGCTCCCCGGGCAGAGCTAACCAATTACATTCATTGTCATGGTTATTACCTCAGCTGTAGTTAAGCCCCCTACGAGTCCCTGAGTACTTGACAAAGGAACTTGAGACTTGGAGCCAGAGAGTTAAGACAAGAAAGCCAGTTGGGTCGCCGCCCCGCCCCGAAACAAAATTCAACAAATGGGTGGGGAGTGAGTATGAAAAGCGCAATTATTACCTGAGAGCAAAGCAGCAATGAAGCTCAAGAAGGTGAGTTATGATGCAAGGAGCATTTTTGGAAGAAGCTGTAGCGAAATCTACCCAAATTAAAAGCTAGGCAGGATTTCAGAATCAGGAGAAACAAATGTAGGACTGTCTTGCCCGCTTTGTATCGTCTCACGCGCACAAAGTGAGCATTTCTATAGGAGTGTGTATATACGTATAAACTCTTTTCTAACTTAATGGGTGGAGAGGGTCAATGAGTCAGATGAACAGTAGAACATTCCTTTGTCAAGTTCAGAGCCCCCATGACCATGGTAGAGGTTAGTCTAAGCCCTGTCTTGGAGCATCTTTGTGGAGATACTCAAGCAGTACCAGGTAGGGTTTTCAGAAGGTTCTGCAGATTTCTTAAATGTTCACCACTTCTGTACAGAATCAGATGGTATGTCCCACAGGCCTAACGCATGTATTATTTCTGCCACAACTCTACTCTGCTGTTGTAATGTGAAAACAGGTATGGGAAATACACGAGGTAGAGAGTATGGCTGTCTTCCAATAAACCTTTATTATGGAAACTGAAAATCTGTATTTCAGACACTTTTCATATGTCATGAAATATTACTCTTTTGTCAACCATTGAAAAATGTAAAACCGTTCTTAGCTCTCTGGCTCGATTTGGCCCACAGGCCACAGTTTGCCAACCCCTGCTCCAGACCCTTGGCTGTGTGTGCCTCCCAGCCCAGGTTATTCGTTAACCGGAAGCTTTACCATATTACGATGGAGTTTGGTAGCAACCATGAAAAAGTGAAACATCCATGACCATCCTCTAATCAGAGCTCACCTTTTTAGTAGAAAATCTCTTACAGAGTGTGGTTCAGTCCATTAAAGTTGGGACTGGGGTAGGGATTTGGTGGCTTCAAGTGGGAATGTGGGTGAAAACCAGTAACAGTAAGGGATAATAGCAAGCGAATCCTTGCTGTACATCAACACTATTCAGTGTTGTTGACAGATATCTCACTTAATCCTCCTAAGATTTGTGTGACCGGAGAACTATTCTCTCCATTTGGCAGATGAGAAAACCAGGCTTGGATGGTTCAGAAACTTGTGGGAGGTAGCAGGAAATAGTGGAGCTTGGATCCCAACCCAGGCTGGGCAGAGTAGAGAAATGCAAATCACTTGGCTGATTTTAGAGCGCTTAATCCAGGATCTTGCATGTGGTAGGTCCTCTATGCAGTTCATGATTTATCTGCAGCAGAGGAGGGACGGGTGGGGTGAAAGGGGAAGTCTTAATAAGGCATTAGGGACTAAAGAATAGGGTACTTTTGTCACAGGTTCACTTGAACCTTGCAGTCAACCAATATCTTGTCAAGCCAGAGTATGATTTTTGGAAATCAAAGAGGAGTCATAAAAAATAAAAGTTCAGAGAAACTCATGTATTTAAAAATGTGGCAAATCATAGACGTGGAGAACCCAGTGTGAAGGTCCTTACTACTGAGTTCATGAACTTCCATTTGATAGCTGGAGTGTTGTGTTTTAGAAAGCTGGAGGAAATTTTTTTGACTCACTGCCAGTCATTTACTTAAACTTAAAAGATCCTAGCATTAAAATTACTTATTTGAAGTGCTGGCAGGCTAATAAATTCAGGGGGCTATTTTAAACATTGTCAATCTAAAATGTAATCCTATTAAAATAATTGAGTATTTTCTGAGTGGAGAATTCCCTTGTCCTCCTGTCCACGGCTCGTGAGACAACAACATAAAAGGCATCCTAGAATGTCCTCTGAACATCATTGAACCAGGCAGCGTGTTTGCGTAGCGTAACTCTGGTCGGCTAAGGATTTCAGCCAGACCCCTCTCAAAGGCAAAACCCCCACCGTAATGACAGTTTTTTTCTATAACGGGGAATGGGGATTGTGTTTGGAATGATACATTACAGGGCCTGGGAAACCTTCTTGGTTTGTTAATTTGTGCTCATTTCTCGGCATGACTGAAGGTTCTGTAATTTGAAACGTTTGCGTTTTCTTCCTTCTGTTCATTTCTTGGGCTCCTTTTCATCCAGCAGCTTGGGTTACCTTGAATTAAATTGGTTTATGGCATGCCGTTTTCGGTAAAACTCTGCAAAAGAAATGGTCACATAACTCAGAAAGGTTTGCCCTTGGAGTGATTTAGTCCTGCTGGATGATAGCTGAGGAGGCTTATTGACTTTGAGCTCCCTTTGGAACCAGATTCAGAAAGCTGTGCACTTCTGTGGCACCTGTGAGACACTCACTTGAATAGAGCTACTGAGAAAAGCATTTCAGTTATTGGCATTTTTCCTAATGCATTTTGTATGTGTCTATACCACAGGGAGAAATGTGTGGTTATTGTTGAAATATTATCTACATGGCTTTGCAAAAGAAGAAAAGCCCCCGTACGGCAGTCAACAGATGAGTCTCCTGGTGTTGCAGTGGTTTGGGGTCTGTGCTTCTGTCTCCCCCAAACACCCGGACAGATAGATGGCTGCATTATCTGAATACACCTATTGGACTTAGAGAACCCTTTAAAGGGACCTTGAACTTGGCAGGCTGGAGGTTGGTAACCGTGACTGGGAATGCTGTTTGTCCTTTCTGTTCCCCTGTTTTGGACCAGGAAGCTGTGCCTTGACCATTTGAGGAACTGCGCTGTGGGGCTCCCAGGTAGGGAATCCGACTCTCACGAGTGCACAGGCGTTGATTGCTTTCTCCTCCTGAACAGATAGACTCCTGCTTAAATAAAAATTTGCATGGACAGATTTTCACTTGTGACGGGTGAGCTGAGCATGTTGCATTTGTCTAAAGGGAGCACTTTTAAGTAGGTGGATGTGTAATACCCTCAGGCTGTCAGGGCCACCTTACTCGTGTCAGCAGAATCCCTTCTCCCGGAACAACATCACAGGAAGTTTGGGTAATTGATTCTCTTGAGCAATACAGATATTGGAATTCTTGATCATTGGACAGAGCTACTCCTTTATATTTTAAAAACATCTGTTTGCTATTCTCAGGCATTCATTAAACACTTATTGATCGACAGTCTACCATGTGCCAGGCTCTAGGCTAGTTGCTGAGGATGCCAAGAGGGAAAAAGGCAGTATCTCTCTGACCTCACAGTCCACTAAGGAAGGCAGATCCCAAATGGATAATTATAATGCATGCATCCATTAATTCAAGATTCTCTAAAAATTTAATTACCATGTGCCAGGTCCTGGTGTGGGACGGGAAGGGGACAGCGGTGAGCGCAAGCAGACTTGGCCTCTGCTCTCATGCCCCTTCCAGGCAAGGAGCAATTACTAAATATATTTAAAATAATTATGTATTAACCAAGCGATCGCATAAATGTGCATTTATAACATGGTCCAAGTGTCATGGAGGAGAAAACTGTAGGGTGCAGCGAAATCCTATACTAAGAGATACCAGGAGAATCAGATCTCCTCTGGATGGCCAGGGAAAGCTTCACCGAGGAAGTGATCATTGAACTGTGATCTGAAGGGTTGGTGTCAAGTTAACCAGGCTATAAAGGGCGGGAAGAGCTTTCCAGAGGGAAGCAGGTGCACTGAAGAAATTGAAGGAACGCCATTGTGGCTGGACACAGAAAGGAGCTGGGTAGCCGCCGGCCTGTCTGGGGCCCTGCAGGCTCTGGGGGGGATTGGGCTTTACTTAAAGAGGTATGGGAAGCCTTTGAGGGGTTCCAAACAGGTAGTGAGGGATAACATCCTAACTTTCTGGAAAAGACCAAGGTAGCTACAATGCAGAGGAGTATGAGTGGTTGCAAGTGGGTACAGATAGTTTAGGAGGCTACTGTCTGGACAAGAGGTGGTGGCGGCTTGTATTCGGGTGGTGTAGGGGCAAGAAAGGAAGTGGACAGGCTTGAGTAGTATTTTGGGAGGTCACATCTATAGGCTTGATGATGGATTGGATGTGGGCCATGAGGAAGAAGGATGGTCCAAGGATGACAGAATCAGAGGCCATGTAGTGATACATTAAACAATACGAAATGAATCCTTATTTTACTTCCAGATAAAACTTGTCGTTTTCAATTGACAACAGTAGTTGTCAATCTGTTTTCCCAGTTTTCGGGTACTTGTTTGTGTCTTTGAGAAGGGAAATTGCAGTTCTTACCCCTCCTTTCCCTTTTCATATAATTAAGGCGGCGGAAATCCTCAGTTGTGATTCCAAAAGGAAGTGCAAAAAGAGGCAGACCCAAGCCAGAAGATAATATCAAAGGAAAATATTTCCAGCAACGTCAACAAATCTTTATGACACCGTCAGCTTCAAACATTTACTGCCTCCTGCCTTCCCTACCAATTCTAATTCAGAAAATTTAAATGATTTTTCTTCGATCAGAAATGAGTTAAAATACTAGGGAGTCTTTTCTTCATAAACTGAAGTCGGGAGTAATTTATTTTATCTAGAGGAGAGTATTAAATTAGCTGTCATCTGTGCTACACAGGTGGATGGTAACTTTTGAATGAAATGACCACATCTCCGCTCCTGAGGCATTCATTTTCATCTCTGCTTTCCATTGAAATAGGCAAAACATGAAATGTTGAGATAATAGTGCTAAAATTCCAAGTAATTGCTTTTGTTAGCTCAACTCCTGTTTACTCATATTAATTACTGAAATTTGATAACCCCTTTGTTTTCTGCTTCGCATGACTCTGAAAGCAAGGGACAGAGCTATAAATCAGGTAGGCGGTTCTCCACCAAAGGCTCCAGTCCTTTGCTTTGATGTTGGTTGGCAGTTTAAGGCTAATTCCCTTGGCTTGATAGGTTTATAATTCAAGAAGATGTGATTTAATGTTGATGGAATTTATTTTTGAAACACATTATAGGAAGAAAGCCTTTCAAAGTAAATGAAGTTTTGAGGTAAGTCTTCAGTAAACAAAGACTGTCAGGGTCTCTAAATGCCCAACTTTGGAGATCTCTATAGGATAGGTGTGCCTGTGTAGTCAGTTCATCGTCAGCCATCAGCAGGAGAGGAATGATGGCGTGAAAAGCAGTGTGGGAGCTCTGGAGGCTTATGAATAAGTCGTGCAATTAAAGACGTCAACTTGGTGCACCTGGCTGACTCAGTGGGTGGAGCTTGCAACTCTTGATCGAACCTCACGTGAGTTCGAGCCTCACGTTGGGGGTAGATGTTACTTAAAAATTAAACCTTTCTGTTTGTTTGTGTGTTTGTTTTTGAAAAGACATCAACTTATTTCTTCTTTCTAAATTTGTTTTGTATTACCTTCTTCTTCATGGCATTTCATTAATCACGCTCTTTAGAAGTTATAAAGGTGACCCTGATAAGTATGCGTGGGTGTTTCTGGTTTTGATTTTAATTTATTTTGTACTAAAGGCTTGTGACTTCAGAGAAATCGTGAGTCCGTTTTTCCCCCCAACCTGCTGATTTCATAAACTTCTCTAAGCTCTCAGCTCATTCATACATTCATCCCCTCAGGAAATACAGAGTGCCAGGCATTGCTAGGCATTGGGGATTGAGCAGGGAAGAAGCCATATCAAGTCCTTGCCCTCATGGATATCCTTGTTTCAGACACTGTTTAGAATAATCAAAAATCACTTTTTTTTTGGTAATCTCATGGCACGATTAACTGAGTAGAGCTCAACAAACTTAGTGCATTCCATTTGATGAAAATTGTTTCAAAATATAATACCTGATTCTCTGCTTTTTAAAAAAACTAGCATATTGAGGGGTACCTAGGTGGCTCAGGCAGTTAAGTGTCTGACTCTTGATTTTGGCTCGGGTCATGATTTCACAGTGCATGGGATCAGCCCCTGCGTCGGGCTCTGTGCTGTCAGCACAGAGCCTGCTTGGGATTCTCTGTCTCCTCTCTCTGCTCTTCCTGTGCTCATGTGCAAGCCCTTGCTCTCTCTATCTCTCTCAAATTAAATAAACAGTTAAAAAAAAAACCCTAATATATTGAATTCCATTTTGCATAAATAAGTGACTTGGGATCTTTTAGAATACAAATATATTTTGCTTCAAGACCATTAATATGGATTGATGGTTTTACCTATTCCACACTTGAAGAAATTGCTCTGCTTTTTGAGTTCTAAATTTTTAAAAACTTTTTCAAATTTAAATTTCAAATAAAAAATTTAAATATTTCTTGTCCCCTTTGGCTCTCACCACTTTTTTCCTTTTCGATACATGTTTTGATCCTGTTTTAGGCTGGAAAACAAGGTAAGATTAGACATGTATGAAAAGTATATTAGAGTAAATGGTGATGGCCCTTTGTCCTCCATTTAATAGTTAAATGTCATCCATAAGTGGGACTTAAGTGGGTCTGTGACATTTCAGTGACTTAGATGCTCCCCTGTGGGTTCTCTGACACTCTGGAGAGTTGGGTTTGCTGAATACCTGGGCTCAGAGATGAGATATTACTCAAACTGCCTTGTCCAAGACCTGTTCCTGTGAAATCCTTTGAGGCAGTAACCTCTTAATTGCAATGTTTTATGATCTTCTCCTTCCTGGCTTTCCACTCGTGCCCTCACACACTCTTCTGTCTGTGTTTGTTTTTCTTCCACAGCTCAGCTTTGGTGAGAGGAGTGTCTAAAATGACATCTCTACATTCTGTCTGTTGTATATTAAGAATCATAATGAAGAAAGAAATAGTGAAAATAAGAATTTAGGAGCTTAGAAACAATTGCAAAGCTTCTAGACTGGATACTAGATTACATGAACACACAACATATTGATTTGGGGAATAAGAGCTATATATAGTTCAGATTCAAGCTATGACAGATGGGGGTTCACTAGCAACAAATCTGATGACTTCTAGGCACAATTCCAAACTATTAAAAAAAATTCACCAGATGCAAGGACTCTTGCCATTCTTAATGGATTCACTGTTACATAAATGAGTCCCATTTATATATTTTCTCCCATGGCCAATTATCCTGAAGGCGTTACAAGAATTATTTTATTTTTTTCCATTTAATGGATGTATTGCCATGTGGCAGTAGGCTAGTTATATTGGTAAGTTGGCTCTTTTCTAAAGGAATCCATAAATACCTAGATATTTAGCTGAAATAAAAGACTAAATACCTAGATATTTAAAATTTACGTAAAGTCACAATCCACTGAGAACTGTTTTTTTTTTTTTCCCCTGTAAGTATTTGCACACTTGTCTTGGAATGCTTTCCAAAACTGACTCCTTCAGAGGGCGTAGGACAAGTACATCTGCTAGTCCTTTGATAATATTTGGACAGCTCTGACGTATTTCCTTCAGTCCTTGACATTATCGCCTTTAATTGAGCTTCCAGTTTGCTATATATAAATGTACTTTTTTTGTTCAATGTGTAATTAGACAAGTAATACTTAATATGAATGTATATCAAATATATATTTAGGAATATATTTCCTATTAAGGAATGTTTTAGAAAGGGCTGAAATCATCACTGATGGCCCTCATCCGTCCTAGCTAACTTCTGTCCTTTTTCAGCTACCCATCTATCTACTTATCCAGTTGAAGATGTAAACAGAAAATCCTTAGAAACTCAATGGGATAGCACATGTGGTGTTATACTCTATTCGTCTTTGACCGGCAGTGTCCTAGAAGCCTGGCCATTTTAGCCATTCCCCTAGATAGTGTGGGCCCTTTACAGATTTTTTTTTTTAACTGTAAATCATACTTCAATGAAGATGACTCTACATGCCTCCATGTGCGCATTTCCTAGAGTTTCTTTAGGATATGTGCCAAAGAATGGCATTGCTGGACCATTGAGTATGCATGCTTTGAATTTTAATTGATACCTCTTCCATCTGGCTACTGGTCATTTTAAACTTGGAGTCACTAAGTGATTTTTTTTTTTTTTTTTTATGTGAACCGGGCAGACCAAGTAACGTTCTTATGTGGAACAGAACTCAAGATGGTCTCATTATGCCCTCAGGTGTTCCCATGCCCTCTGCCCGCAGCCTTCATGGACTTCCAGAACAGATGAAGTGAAGTTTGTTAAGATACATGTCTTGGGAGACACAGCAGTGTTTCCCTGGCTCTTGGCTTATGCGTTGGATTTCTCTTCTGGTTTCATCTTAATCTGTCTCTGTGAATGTAAGTGACCTAGTCCTGCCATTCCGACTCAAAGAACTAAAATTGGCCAAACCACGCACGTAAGCTGTGGAGAGACCCAGAGGGAGCCGAAGGAAAAAGGTGGGGGGGAGGTGAGAGGAGGGGTGTCCTGGGGTGAAACTAAACCCGGTGCAGCAGAGCCTGCCAGGACCTCGTCCTCACCGACGTAGAGTAAAGGGGTGATACTTCTGCCAGATGCTTCCTCACCAGGTGCACCTGGGGAGGACCTGGAGGCAAAACTCCTTGAACACCTGCTTCTCAGAGTACAGGGGTGAAAACAAGAAGGGAAAATGGATTGCTTAGCAAGCCAAGCCTCATGGTGGAGCTGCCCTGAGTCCCACCTCCCCACTGCCTCTGAAGAGAGCAGGCAGCCGTACTTTGGGGGCGTTGAAACTGTAGCCAACAAGGGTCTGGTTCAGGAAGAGGCTGGAGGTCAGAATCTGGCTCTGTGTCTTGGGGTACTGCTCCTAATTGACAAGCACACCTCAGAGGTCCTGTGGGGGTGGTTCCAGACCACCGCAGTAAGGCGAGTCATAGGAAGTTTTGAGTTTCCTGGTGCATGTAAAAGTTAAGTCTACACTATAGTAAGCACAGCAGCATGGTTTAGAACGTACATACTTAATACCAGTGACTGTCACCTGTGCCTTTAGCAAGTCCTAGTCACTGATCACACATCACCCTAACAAATAACACTAGTGGTGAAAAAGTTCGGAATGTTATGAGACTCACCAAAATGTGACACACACGAAGTGAGCAAATGCCATTGGGAAAATGGTGCCCATAGACTTGCTCAACGCAGGGTTCAATTTGTAAACAAAACACAACAATACACGCACATGCGCACGCACACACACACACATACACGCACACATACAATATTTGCGAACATGATAAAGCGAAGAAGAGAGGAATGCCAATAGCTTCCTTCAATTTTATATCCTGGGTGAGAGGGACCATTTGGGCCCCTTGGTAAGTTGAGGTGATCTAACCTTTTTCTGGCCTCCACTAATCGTGTAGGATCAAATATTCCTGAAGCTCCAAGGAAAACTCCTGGTTGGAAGATGCCGTGTGCTGCTCGCTAAGATTTATTTTCTTTTTAAAATGTCAGTGTCTGTTGCCTTTCCTGCAGGTGGCCTTCCTGCCTCCTTGTTGCCGGAGTCCTTCAGTGTCTTAGGTCGGGCCGCATCTGTTCCCGCAGAGCCTCCCCTTTCTCCGGCAGAAAGCTGGTTTGTTTGGCTGACAGATGGGGTTCCCGCTTTGGCCTAGATGCGCCTAGTTAAAGGTTTCTGTTTGAAGCCCGCAGGTGAAGCCTGGGTCCACACAGACCCCTGCTTACAAAGTTCCCTTCATGGTCGCGTAAAGCAGTAAGGAAGTTTTTAATTGACATTGTCTACTGTTAAGAGGGCATCGTATGGACATCTTTTGAGAGGGTTTACTTGATCTATGAAGTGTCAGGCTTTCCATTCATTGGGCAATGCAGCGCATTTGCTCTGGGGAAGAGAGGAACGTATTATTGTAGTATATCTTTTAGGATCTCTGCACGTCCAAACCCCCTTAGGAGCACCAACCCCCCAAGCCTATGTTGCCATCCAAGCCAGAGCTTAAACTGTTTGAGTGATAGGTGTGGTTAAAATAAGAGTATTTAATGCCCAGAGCACATCAGATTTGGGCAAAGAGGATGCATTCTGCATAATGCCGAGAGATGTCTCGTTATGGTGTGGTTACCTAGCAACAAGTGGAAACTGTATGAAAATGAGGTGCTTATCTGTTGTTGAAGTGGGTGCAATGAAACTTATTACGCTAGCCTGTTTTGCTTGGCATGTTATTAAAATCACAGCTAATGTGGAAAGAACGGGCGCCTGTTCCCATTTGATACAGAAGCACTGTTAAATTCAGCTACTGTAAAATGCCAATACTTTGGTCAGGAAAATAGAAACTTGCAGTGTCCTTAAGCACCCAACATTGAGATGTTAGAATTTGATTTATATTAGCGAAGATCTATTAATAATAAAAGAGCAAACAGTGTGTAGGGTGAATTAAGCAGCTGGTTGTTTAGATTTCTGGGAAAAAAAAATCCAGAGAGCCATTTATAGTTTGGTCTATAATAGCTTGGTGCAGCTAGGTTTCTCGTAGCCAAATTGTATTTAACTGTCTGCTAAGCTTATCCATGAGTCCTAGCCGCAGCCTTCTTAAGTTTAATTTACAGAGCTGTGATGCACTGTCACGATTCCGAAAGGTTCTATTTTTATTTAATCACTTTAAAACAAGCTGCGGGTCTTTTGTACTACATACTGTGAAATAATGTGGTGGAAATAGAAGATCCTCTTTAGCGTATCACTGGGCTTTTGCCGTTGTTGGTCTGCGGTTTAGAAAAGCTGGTTTTACCATTGGCCCGTCCTACCAGCTCTTGGCGTACCTTTCAGGTTAGCTTCCTGCTGAAGTTTTATTTCACACGCGTTTTTAAAAAAACCAAACAAACAAACAAAACAAAAAACAGACTGAGAAGACCTGCTAGAACATAACTCCTCTGGGTGGCCCACGATCCTAACACGATACGGCGCCAGTTATCCCAGAGATGAAGAGAAGTTCAAGTACTTTTGGTGTTCGTCAAACAGCTGCGGGGACGTACAGAAACCTGGCGTACAGGGCCCAACTCCGTGAGTTGTATTCTGACATTACTTCGGGGGCTCTGGAACGTGTTTATGTGTAGCAGATGGAGCTATTAGTTAGCTGTGCTATCTTGAAGAATTGCTTTCCCAGGTAATCAGATCTGCTCATTTAGGATGTCGTTTCCCCACCTCGATATGTCAGCTCAAGAAGCAGGAATGATTAATCGCCGCGACCGGACAGTGCGCTAGAATAACTCTGTAAGGGGAGCCGTCCCCTGGTGCTCCCCTGCAGCAGAGTTGAGAGCGTTCAGATGCAAAGCAAACAAGATGGGAACGATGACCGGGATGCTTCCTGAAGCTTACCTGTCGGTATATAGAGTTGCTGTGGCAACCTGAAGATTTTGCAATTCATATGAAGAGTAGAGCGAGACAAAACCTTAAGTCATGGCTGTCATTACAGTGGAATGGGTGCCACCAACACCTGGCAACCTCTATTACTTCAACTTGTTTCTTTTCACGCTTGGAGGAATAAAATGCATAAAAGATTAATATGCATAGTAAACCTTTTGGTAAAATATGTATGTGTTCTGCATTTCAGATGAGTAAAAATTTCAAGAGGTCCCCTTCACTTAAATCAATATTAGTTAATAATGTTCAAAGTGAGCTTGCTGTCATACTCTGGGTAGAATAAGAACTGATACAAAGATAAAGATTCTCTTTCTAATTAAAAAAAAAAAAAGGATAGATGGCTGTGTGTTTTTAAAAATCATTTCCCCTCTTGGAAATGCTCATAATGTATTAATCGAAATGATGTGCCCTCTCGCCCCTTACCCCTCTTTGTTGCATAGCAACAAGAAAATAAAGTTCTGATTTTTGTTAGTGTGCTTTTTTCTATTCCTTCTGAAGTGATGGGTATTTAAATTTTTATCCAGGTGCAAGTGGAGTCCCTAAAGAGGAGCGTTATAGCACACAACGGAGGGTTTTCTTTCAGGGTGGGGTGTGGGGACTGGAGTTTCCTCATATGGTCGTATCATTTATGCACATTCTATAATTTCACCATTTAATGGAAATGTAGGCTTCCCAGCATCAAGCTGATGTTCCAGTTGCCCTCCTTTGGGGTTCCCTTAAATGTTGGAGACGGATGGCTACATAAATCCAAACATAGTTAACTCTGCCCCATTGTCACTGAGGCTTGGCTTTCATCTTTGCCATTGTGGAAATGCGCAGATATGAAAACAAAAGTGCTTGTAGCATTTCCTAGGTTTATGTTTGAGTGTGTTTAGAAACGTGTTTTCAGTCCTTGGCTCCGGAAGAAAATGTTTTTCCAAGCGTGCGTCTCAAAAATGGTTAAACTGAACTTTGCCTGGAATTTTCCGGGGTACAGAATCTTTAGAAAATCTGTTTCTGAATGTCAGAAAAATGTATCGTTGCAATAAAACCGTAGCAGTCAGTTTCCTGACAGGTGCATTAAGTCTGGAATCAAATCTAAAGGCTGTGTTAAAAACACATTAAATATTTAATATTAAAGATCAGCCTATGGTTTTGCTCTCATCTCCTGGAAGGGCAAAGCGAACTCTCAGTGCTGTTCTGAGGAGTTGCACTTGTAAAAGGGTCTATTCAGTTTCCACCAGGATCCAGAAATCTAGGTTATGGCTAAGAGGGTGAGAAGGCGAATAGATGTGTTCAGCTTCTACACCTGACGGCCTAGCTTAGCTGCCATGTTGTCCCCGTTGGGAGGGGAGAGGCTTTTGATTGGTATATTGCAACTCGCGGCCGCACCGGACAGGTCTTCAAACCAGTATAGTTTCATAATTGGAGACCATCTTCAAGAAGATGGAGCCTTTTATTTTTGTGGCTTTCTGGGGAGTTGTAATGCCTGCCTGCTTTTCCTTTTAATCAGGTGTTTGAGAGCCGCAGCTTTGGGTCAAACGAGCATATTCGCTCCTGATTTTTACGGGGTTTTCAGTAACTTGAATATTACGTTTGAATGGAAAAGTCTCCTGAATGGTTCCCTTTGAGGAAATAAGCCTGCCCAAGAGCGGCGTTTTCTGGCATTTGGTGGAATTGAGAGGTGGCACTGAACGCCTGTAATTTGTAACCCAGTTAAAATAGTTTATCTTTTGCCTGGACACACTTTGTGGACAGGGGGGAAACGCTGTTTAAGTTGAGCTGTGTGATCTTACTTGCATGCCCAGATGTCCTTTAATTCATCTTCTAGGGAACTAACGACAGTAGCAAGATTTTAAAGTTAATTGCCAGATTCCAGGAAGGATTCCCGTGAACGGGTGGCAGAATACCCTTAGGGCACAAGCCCGTGTGTGGGTGTGTGACAAAGCGCTAATTTTGAGTTCACCTAATCACTGCACAGAAATATTTAAGATGGGGATCTATCAAGTCTTATCTGTTGAGACACGATCCCTTTTGTATCTGGCAGGCCTCATGCAACAAATTTTCTTTCTTTTAAGTGATCTCTGAAGCTGTCAAGTTCATTTGAGTGAACCGTGCTTGAGGGAAACATGTACAATTTTCTCTGGCAATGGCATTGCTGCTGATGACATATTTTTAGAATTAGCTTTTTCTCTCCCCCACCCTTCTAGAAACTGAACTTTTATTTAAGCTCCCTGCTGTTAACATTGGAAAGAAAGTTTCCTGTGCCAATGTTTGCCCAAATGAAAGAAAATGTTTGCATTTTGCATGCAGTGTTCATAAACTTGATGAGTCTAACAGTTTGGCACCGCTGGTGAGCACGTCTGCTTCTCGTGAAGGGCAGGCAGAAACAGCGTGGAAGTTCTGTCTGCAGTCACTGTGGAAAAGGTGTGGCCGAGACGCTCCTCTTGGAGGTGTAGAGGTTGGAGGGCAGGAATTCCCACTTCCCTTTCCGTGCTGCTTTGAAGGTCATCGCTCAGGACAGAGATCTCCGGTTTTGTCATCAGGTGTGAGCAAAGGAATCCTTTCTTCCCTTGTTCATGTGGCTGAGGCTAGCTGAGACAGTGGATTGATGTGATTTGCACAGGCAGGATTGTTCTAGTAAAGCCGTTTGACTCTCTTTCTAGGTTTCCGGTTTCAGTTGCAAAGATCTTGCCAAACTTCGCCAGGGAGGATGCATTAAGGTCTTTGGACCCTTTGCTCTGGAAGTTGGCGTCACCATATGAAGTATCTGTAACACGTTATAGGCACACTGTGAAAAAATCCCTGCAGTGTGATTTAACAAAACCAGTTTTTTGTGTGTGCGTGCAGTGCAAAATTCAGCGAACAAGGGATTTTTAAACATTTCTGCACAAGTTGAGTCATTTGCATAGAAAATGTGCCGTGGTTGATAAAGACTGTGAAGAGCAGAGACGGATTAACTGGTAAGTGTATGGCAAATGACCTAGACAAGGATCCAAGGCAAGAATGACTTGTTCCAAGAACCCGTGTAAGACAATTTAGGAAGATGCGCTTTTCTTTGGCCCCCATCCTACAGCAACATTGAATCAGGTAAATGAGACTGCTTTGGCTTTGCTCATCATCGGTAAGCCAAGAAGAACACGGCATGGGTCATTAAGATTTACAGCTCAAATGTAAATAATTCAGGACCCACAAACAATAATTAAAAAACCAACTGTGGCACCGTTTGGAGTCCGGTCCTCTGGGCCTCCTGTGAGGGGGAACCTCTCCCGTTTTGGCTTGGAGACCTGTCCATCTGGGTACAGATGGTTGTAAGAGCTTTTTAATGACCTTTCCTAATGCTGGTGAATGTGTCTTTGGACACCATCGTAACCAATGGATGAGGAGGGTGGAAACAGCAGGACGGTGGCAGCTGAGGAATTAAATGTCCTGAATTTGTCAGACATCTGCAGAAACATGCAATTCGTTGGGCAGGAAATTGTAAACAAAACAGACTGAGTCAATTATCAATACACCTGTGACACCCCAGGATGCCAGCTCTAGTGGTATAATGGCAACTTTCGAAGTCCATACCCCCTGGAGCCACCTGTTGACTATTCCAGAGGACTGCCAGGTCTGTTGGATGTTTCCTTTGCCCAGGGGGCCAGAGCCTGGCTGACAGCCTTCAACCAGCAGAGGAGCAGGGGATGGTCCCGACCATCCGAGTTCTCTGCCCTGGCTTGTCTCCTTGTTTACGTGGTGATCTTGTGTGGCCGTGCCTTTCCCTGTTCTCTTATACCCATTGTCTAAATTCCAAGTCAGTGGTGCCTAACCAATGGTAGGTACCAATGGTAGGTAGATCTTTCAGAGGAGCTTAAAGAGCTAAGGAGCTTATACAGTGTACTTGCTTAGGGGCTTCTCCCTGGAGAATCTTAAGTCAGTAGTTGTATGGGACCTTAGGCATTTTTTTTTTAAGTTCCGGTGATTTTGATACACACACACACACACACACACACACACACACACACACACACACATCTGTTGAAAATACTCTCAACAGCATCCCAAAGTAACACTGGAGAGGGGGAGAATTTCTGGACAAGGTCACGGGAAGTCTCAAACTGAATTCATTGATCAAGAAGACAACTCATTAGGCAGATAAACATCATTTGGGGCTTGGGCACATTTGAGATGAAAGTGGCTAAGGACAAAAATGTGTTCCTTTGACTAATCTCTACAGAAGAGCCAAGTGACTGGATTTGGATAGAAGCCACTGCCTGATTCTAGCATCTGTTCCCAGATCTGGATCTTCCCACTCAAGGTCCATTCTGTCCATGTATTCACCCAGTTTAACTAATCAGATTATTGAATCTCAGGGGCTCATTTTCAGGTTGATGGTCAAAGAGTTCTTAATTCTCTTGAGGCTTCAGTGAATTTCCTACTTTAAAAGACCAGATGGGGTATTGGCTTTATGAACCTGAAAACATAGCTTTCATTAACTGGGAGATTTTTGGAAACTGGGAAACTCTGATGATTATAACTTGTAATAATTATTACAGATAGTCCTGAGTTTTGAAAATTCAAAAGGACTAGGTCTGTTTATGGTGGTGTTTCTTAAAGGCAAGGTGGTAAGGATCAGAGCGAGTCCCCGGCACACATTGTACCTTACACTGGGATTGGGGAAAGGATAGAAATGCTGTTTAAAATTGCTTGAGTGCCTCTGTATTTTCGAGGGATTGGACACTTGTGAGCAAAGAGAGCGGGAGATCAAAACGGGGATGGTCTGTGAGGGAAGAGGAGAATGGTTGGAAATTATTTAGGAACGGGAGAAGAGCGAAAGGTGAGTGAGTGTGACCTTCTAAGGAAGGAATAAAAGGGGGAGGGAATTCTAAGTATAAAAACTTCAAAGAGGTCTGTCTGGGAAGCGGAATTCGCTGTCAGGAACAGACCATAGCAAAATTAGAGACCCATTTTGCTTTTTGTTAATACATTTACATTTTCACCCCTTATTGATCTTGTCTCTTGACTTCAAAAGAATCTTCCTTGTGCATTCATTTAGAAGACCAGTTAACAGTGCAGTCTCCTTTTCTTCCTTTCTGTAATATTTATATTCTAGATTGTGATTTAATAGGCTTCTGAATCTTTTATCTTTAGTAGATTATGATGTTGTATAGTTTATGTAAATATTTGTCTTGAGGTGCTTTAAGTACTTGCTCCTGTGAAGTCTCACATTGGAATTGTTTTATTGTAGTCACTCTGTTTAAATTAAGCCCTAATCTCTTCAGTCCTATTGTCAAGGCCTCACTCTTGGCTTGGGTTTAATGGAGATAGAATTTGGTTGGTTGCTTAATGTGGTATGTTTAATTTAATTTTGCAGGTAGTGATAAACATGGGGGTTTGGGCTGTAAGGCTCTTGGACATTAATATGTATCAACTCTGATCTCGAATATGGAACAATTTAAAGTGTTGCACCGAATGCAATTTGCTGCAGGATTTTTTTAAGTATATAATATGGAATAATAATTCTGGTTCAGATTCCGCTGTGGATTTTAGCTAAAGCAAACTCCCAATGGCTCGTGCTTTCCTGAGGCTAATAGAATTTTTGGGGGGCCCGGAAGGGGAGTAGTTTGATATTCATCTCTCAGTTCTCATGGACTGTAGAGTTTTTCTAAATATAGCCATCTTGACTGTAAATAGATCACATGAAGCAGCGGACTGCCCCTTCTTGTTAAGGCTAATAATATAAACCACTGGAGTCTTCCAGTCCTCTTATGCCCTTGAGCTATATTACTAAGGAAGTTGCGTTTTCTTCTGTGTGTTACCAGGATACACAGAGCACAACCATTGGGCCACAAGTGACCTTTGCATTCCAGGATGGGTAAGGGCGAATGTTTTTCTTAGTTTCCTCATTCAGTCTTACTTTGTTGAAGACAGACTTTTTTTTTTTTCCTTTTGACATGTGAAGGCTAGGAGAGGATGGGGAGCACATTTTTCTTCACATCAAGTTGAATTCTTCCACCTCTCTTCAATATTGCTTCTTACCCACTTCTTTTTTTTAAATTTTTTAATGTTTATTTTTGAGGGGGGCGGGAAGCGAATGGGGGAGGGACAGAGAGAGAGGGAGACTGAAATTGACGCAGGCTCCAGGCTCTGTCAGCACCGAGCCCAGCACGGGGCTGGAACCCATGGACCTGACCTGAGCCGAAGTCGGATGCTTAACCGACGGAGCTACCCAGGTGCCCTACTTCTTACCCACTTCTGAACTAGGTGTGAAAGCGTCAGATCCCTGCCATAATTTGAGGTCGGTAAGTATGAATGCAGCAACTTTTCATGACAGGCGCCCTCTGCTTTAAGACTTGCTGCGTGAAACATCAGAGTTCAGTCTGTGGGGGGTGAGGCGGTTACTCCAGCCCAGTAATGAATTACTTCTCAAGTTTCTCATAAACAGTGGGCTGGCGTAGTCATGTATTGCATGATTCAATTAAAAATGTTTTGATTTGCATTTAACTTTGTAGGAATTGACTGTCAAGGTGATGTAACAGTTTAATGAGTTAACTGGGGGGAAATTGTGTAGTTTCCAGCCAGACGGTTTTCAAGTGAGTTGAAATCTATTTTCCCCTGGATGGCTAAAGAAAGACATGTATTGGACCACATTTCCCCTTAAACGTTTCCTTCTCTCCTGTGTTTCTATAAATGTACCTACACTTACATATCGAATTAACATAAAATCTGTTTATATTGAATAAATGTCCATCTCAAAAGCCTCTCAATTCACGGAAAATGCTTTTGCTCTATTTTAGAAACTTTCTCCCTTCTCCTCTCTGCTGTCATGCTCAGCCGAAGGCCCAGTGTTTGATAACACTCAGTCTAGGCAGTAATTATTTGAATAGTTTGGTAAAAGCCAGAATATTATATAGAACGGTTCAAAATTTCTTTGGCTTTAGCTGGTCCCACCCATCACGATGTTTGCCTGAGTTGTTAAGACGGCAAATACAAAATCTACTAGTGTTTTTTTTTTTTTTTTTCCTGTGGGTGTCTGTGATCCTTATAATTAACCAGCATAAAGGGGGGGGGGGGGGGGGTCAGTGGCTGCGGTCTCTGACAGGAGACCCAACAAGTTGGTACTGTGGCCGTATGTTGAATCTGAAAATACGCATCTAGGTTTGTATAGGACAGAATATCAGGATACCAGAGCACCAGCTGAATTTAAACAGTGTGGTGTGCTTTATCTGTGGTGGTTGGTTCTGTCTCTGCTGCTTAAATACTGATAAGGAGAGTCTACAAGAATGTTAGATGTGATTTGTGCTACTTGAGTTTACTGTTACCCAGCAGATTTATTCCTTCCATGTTTACAATCTGAGCAGTTCTCTTCATATCAGGGTTTAGCGATTCTGATGGGCAAAAATAGAAATACATTGTTTCGTATTTTTTCACTCGGGAGATTTAATACAGGAAAGCCGAGGACAATTGGCCAAAGATGTGCAGCTTTGAATATGATTCCTGCTTTTCACGAAAATGTGTCTTTGATTATCTCTTCATAAACGCATGACCTGGAGCTAAAATTTTCTCTCCGTGTCTTCAGTGGAGTTGTGTATTAATGGTGTGACTTGGCATTATCAGCTGAAGAGCGATGCTCCTGCACTGTTTTGAGCTGCACGAGAGGCCTGGCGGGTGGTGCAGGAGATAATAATGAATTGAAGGTCTTCATGAGCCCCATACTGCTCTGTCGCCAGCATGTGTGTTTTGGGGGGGGGTCCCTTCACAGGGACACAAAAGGAGTGGGAGGAAGCAAATGTAAGGAGGTGGATGTAAGGTCTCTTAAACCCAAGATCACCCAGCCTTATCTATCTTTCTCGCTGCTTCTTCCAGCAAGCTTCCCCTAATTATGCTAGTTGGGCGCAAATTCTTAGGACGTTTCCATTGCTTCTTGTTTTTACAACTCTAATGTCATGTTGCTTCTTTGCCTTGTGTGCTGATTCCCCCCCCCCCCCCACGCGTCTTCTCTTGAAACCTCTGAAAATTCATAACTCCAGCCGACTTGAGCTACTTTCCACAGCATCCAACAGGTATGATCAAGACTCAATCGATACGTAACATATGAATGATGAATGCTTGGTGCAGTCAACTGTCAAAGCATGGAAGAGGGGGGAATGAATGGAAGAGTAACTAACATTTGCTTAGTTGTTTACAGATTAAAAATTGCTCTCACCGTGCGGTCTCGGTTTTTCTTCCGCGCCCCGTAAGGCAGGGAATATTCCACTCTCCAGTGGGAAAACTGTCTGAGACAGGTTAAGAGGGTTTCCCCAGACTCGCTGCAGCCACTGTGCAATTGAACCCGGATTTGAAACCGGTTTTTCAGACTCAAAACTTCACCCTCATTTAGACCACTTTGCTAGAAGATAGGCGAGTTCTACTTCTTCCAAGTCTGAAACGGAGTTCCTTTTAAAATGCAGCCGTCGTTCGGGAAATCCTCCTTATTAGAGGGTAATTGATGCCTGGAAAAGGTCACTGAAATGAATTCACTTAAAGCAGGTATCAGAATTTTATAGTAAATAGAGATAAAGAGCTTTGATTGAAATTTATCCTAGTAAGTGCAACCAGAAATTAGGAATAGTTTATTTTATATTTAACAACGTTTAAGCTATAATTGCAGCTCTGAAATTCTGAGAATGAACAGAGAATCAAGTGCTGATTGTTTTGTTGTTGTTGTTTTCACCGTGTGGTTTTTCCGAGAAAGTTGCAGAATGCCACAATGTCCTTCCCTCCACTTAAATTCCTATTTCATCCTTGCCTTTTCCCTCCTGGCTGTGATTGGGTCTAACTTTGCCAGATGCTCATTGGCTCATGATTTTGCTTGTGATTCAAGCAGTCTTTATTGTCCCTTTCATTGCCTTCCTGAACTTCTGCATCTTTGGCAAGAGTTACCATTTTATGTTGCAGCATCTTTGTATGTGCAGTGTAGAATCTTCCAGAGACCTAGAATTATATGGCTAGAGAGAGACTCGTGTTTATTGGGTAGAGACTGATTTTATAAGTGGTTGATTTGATTTTTTTTCTTTTATGATGACTTTTCCCTTCTTCCTAATTATGGGGGCTCAAATGATGAATATTAAGATAACCAGATCTCCCTGAACTAATAAAAACATTATACTATTAAATATCATAAAGATGCCCTTTGCACAGAAGTGTTGAGTGTTTTCATTTTCTGTTCCCTATAGTCACATACTATCATGAAGAAAAAAGTCCCATCAGGTTAAGTATAATCAAGGTCCCCCCCCCCCCAAATAAGCAAATGGTTCTAGATGAGGACTTCATTTCTTTTTTCATTTTTATTTATTTCTTTTTTAATTTTTTTTTAATGTTTATTTGTTTTTGAGAGAGACAGAGACAGAATGTGAGTGGGTTAGGGGCAGAGAGAGAGGAGACACAGAATCCAAAGCAGGCTCCAGGCTCTGAGCTGTCAGCACAGAGCCCGACGTGGGGCTCGAACTCACGAACCATGAGATCGTGACCTGAGCCGAAGTCGGGCACTCAACAGACTGAGCCACCCAGATGCCCTCTTCATTTCTTTTTTTAAAAGTTTATTTATTTTGAGAGAGAGAGAGAAAGCATGCATGGGAGGGCCAGAGAGAGAGGGAATCCCAAGCCGGCTCCACACTGTCTATGCAGAGCCCGACGCGGGGCTTGAACCCACAAAACGTTGTGATCATGACTTGAGCCGAAATCAAGAGTCAGACGCTTAACCGACTGAGCCATCCAGGCGCCCTGAAGATTTCATTTCAATGCCGCATTATGTAACGGATTAACAGTTCTATACTGTGTGCGCATGTGTGTGTAGTATTTCCATACAGGATCACTCCTGAGTGTGATAGGATAATGATGGTGGATGTCAGCTTGAGATGAATTTTGGCTTAGTGGGTAATAGCTGAGTTCTGGAGCCAGACTGCCTGGGATCCTGTGGCGGCTCTGTCATTTGCTGGCCATGTGATCATGTTCGGGTTATGTGATCTCACTGTGCCACACATTCCTTGTCTGGATAGTGGAGATACATAATTATAGCATCTTCCTCTTTGAGCTGTTTTGAGAATCGAATGGTTGATAACGGCAAAGTGTCTAGAACAGGACCTGGCCCGTAGTAAGCGCTCAGTAAATGTGACCAGTTGTGATTTGCTCATTTAGATGATTAAGATTAGAGGGTCTTGGCAGAGGAGGAAACCTGACAAAAATTGGTTTAAGTTGGGCTGAGAATGGAAGGTCTCATGTTTTGTTATCTGCAAAGTAGTAATTCCATAAATATTTTGCTGAAAGAAAAATTTACTGTCGAATGATAATGCTTTCGGCAAACATTCAGTGTTGCCTGCGCACATGCGGTCTTTCCACTGCTGTCCTCTCAACCCCGACCCTGTCCCACCATGGGCCACTCAACCCAGGCATTTCTTCAGTTTTTTACCGAGAAACCTTAAAGTGACAAGAAGTGAATAGCTGAATGAGATGGTAGTTTTTAATTTCTTTCTTTCTTTTTTTTATTTAGAGGGGGTGATTACTGCTTTTAAAAAAATTTTTATTTATTTATTTTGAGGGAGAGAGAGCACACGCGCGCACATGGGAGAGAGAGGGAGAGAGTGAAAGAGAGAGAGGGAGGGAAGGAGGGGCAGAGAGAGAGAGGGAGAGAGAATCCCAAACAGGCTCCACTCCGCCATGGCAGAGCCTGATGCAGGACTCAAACTCCCAAACCTGTGAGATCATGACCTGAGCCGAAATCAAGGGCTGGATGCTTAACCTACGGAGCCACCCAGGCATCTCGGTAGTTTTTAATTTCTTGTGTGTTAACACAGTGGAAGTTCAGGGAGAATTTATCGTTTGTTGATTACTTGCTTCGGGTTTTAGGAGCGATGGTGACAGATGAGCAGTAATTGAGGTGTGAATAAAATTTTGGAAAAGATAAATGATATCATTTCTGGTGGAAAACATTGCCTTCTTCCATTATGGTGCATGGCTGTTTATTAGCCATTTCTAATGGGTAAGGACTCTTGCTGCTTGTAAAATACCTACAGTTTCGAATCGGCTCTGAATTCATTCATGGTAAACGCTGTTGTGCAGGTGGGGACCTCACCTACTGGCAGTCAGTTTGTGCTAAAGGCCAGCCCTGATGCAAGATGAATTTCAGCGACGAGATTTTGCTTCTCTTTTCGTGACAGCTAATGACTCACAGGAGGTCTGTGTCCCTGGCATGCTGACTGCCTCACTGTAGAATCCGTTGGAAGACCGCATTATTCTCCTTGTGCAGACCTGAGATTGTGAGTCACTTTTCGAAAAGCAGCTTCACTATGATTTTCTAAAACAGTGAAGTTTGCTTCATAAAGCTGTTTATGAAAGCAGAAGAGCATTATGTTTTTAAAAAAGGGAAGCTAGAATATTTCCACGCTTTACATTTAAAAAAAAAAATGTTGAAGTCTGTCATGTAGCTCACAAAAACTTTTTCAGTCTGGTAAGGAAGTGCCTCATAAAAATCAGACAATGTTGAGAATGAAGAGATTTAATTACAGTCTTAAGTTGTTATTTTAGTTCAGAGCATTTGCTATGTTTTAATTGACTTTGTGATTTTTGTTTTGTTTTGTTTTTAATCAGACTCTGGTTCTATTTAGAGAACTAAAACTTCAACCGAAGAAGGGCTGGTTTGCCAGTGAGGGTCTATATAAAATTCCAGGCGACAAGTGACTGATGGTTAACTTTCCTTCTGTGAAGCACTTTTTTCTAAACTAGAATTTCTACCGTCTTTACTTCCTTTGACCGGAAGGCGTTGCGCTTTTTCCTAATTGTTTATCTTAAGGGTGAAATTAAATCAGACTGTAAGGGGCCACCATGGGTAGGATTGGTTTGCTGTTTAAATATCACATGGGAGATGGGAGTGAGACTCTCCTCATTCTTAGCCTACTCAGTTTTTATTGGGTTTCAAATGTAAGCATTTCCTATCATTCCATAACTAAATATAGTAATGAAATTTTATCTGAAGTCAGGAACATTATCCAAATCTGATTTGATGTCTGTAGGACACTGCACATTCATTGAGTGGTACAGATTGTGTTAAATGGGCCTGAAATAATGTTCAGGAAGGAGAATCACTTTCTATTCTTCTTGACACAGTTTGTCACAGATACGCATTCCTATCCCCGTCTCGTTAGGGTAGCCCTTCTATTTTTCATTTCCAGTCGTATGCAAATATTCTGGTTTTCCTTTATTAGGTTTACATGACTGCATTGTAATTATAGACCAGGTGATATTAATATGTACGATTAAACGTGTAATTAATGTGTAATTACACAGTGAGAGGTATGCCAGGGCTGGGCTCTATGCTGATTTATCGTATATGTGCCGCATGCACAGAGCCACAGTTAGGATTTTATGCTTAGCATTTACTCCCATTGTAAATCTGCAGTGGTTTGTCGTCAGGGTATATGCTTTTTCATTTGAGTACGGGAGAAGCATGTATATGGTCATGGGAACACCTGGATTGTCTTTTACTGTGGCTCAGCTCTTCTACTCGGAGAACTCGCAGAAGAAAGGTTTGCTGTGGCGTCACCGTCCTGAGCGTGCGAACACTGTGCTATGCCAGCCACACTTGGGAATGCACAGATTTTATATATACTTGTAATTTTAATTGATCAAACATTTTAGGCTTCCTGTTAAGCTCCTCTTTTCTTTATTTAAAGACTTTAAGTAATCTCTATACCCAGCGTGAGGCTCCAACTCACAATCCCGAGATCAAGAGTCACGAGCCAGGCGCCCC
Organism: Felis catus; assembly: GCF_018350175.1. NCBI lineage: Eukaryota > Metazoa > Chordata > Mammalia > Carnivora > Felidae > Felis > Felis catus. The sequence continues at coordinate 13,361,189 of NC_058377.1, read as the reverse complement.
AACCTCTTTTAAATACCCTTTTCCTCTCCCATCTTTTATATGTCTTGGTTACTTTCCCTCTTAGCCAAATTTTAGCCTTAACCCATTTTAAGCATCAAAGAACACCTTTCTGCTTTATTGGCTCCCATCTGTGCCCATCATATTCTCACCCGTGTCCTCGTCATTACAGGTTTTTGTGATACTCCGAAAACAGGCAGCATGTGGTCTGTGCTTCCTGGTCAGCATTTCTTCTGTTGCTCTTGCCCGTGCTCCTCCCTACCTCCGTTACTACTTGGCTGTGTTTTTCTTTCTTAGAGAGGAATTTTGAATTAAACTGCCAGAAAAAATGGCGAGGACAGAGCATCATAAAGGACTAAAGGGGGCTGGCAGAAACAAGCGAGGGGATTGAAATCTGGATGCGAGGAAAGCAGCTAGGCTAACGGAGGTTGATTCTGGGACGTACCCTGTCCTCAGATAATTCTGCTGGACACAGACCTCATCAGAGACAAGCGAAGGAGCACAGTTTCTAAGAGGCTTAAAATGGCAACAGAAGGCATGCTTCTGCATGGTGTCCTTAATGAGCAAAGTAGTCCAGGTCGCAGTTGATTGGAGTCAGCTCAAAACCTTGTGTGGCATGTTATTCTCAGTGTTTCGGTTAGAATGTTGGGGGATGGCCCAGGGGCTCGGTAACTACTAGCATATCATTTTGATTCGAGTGCTTTACGTAGATATGCTCTCCTGAAAACAACAAAACACATGAAACAAAACACATGAGCATTAAAAGTTGACTTGGATCCCGCATTCGGCAGGTTTCCAAGGGGGACCTGGGAACAGATGTGTTGTCTGCTCTGAATGCACTGGGATCCATCCATGTTTTGCTTACAGACCCCCTTCTGTCTGGTGCACTCTGCCCTCTAAAAGCTTCCTGAATTGCTTTGTAAACAAGGCGGCTACTACAGCTGCAACTGTTGGAGTTGGACTTTTGCCAGCTTGAAATTTATCCCTGCCCTAACGCTATAGATCTGGGAGCCGGCAAAGTGGATCTTTTTTTTTTTTTTTTTTTTTTTTAAAGCATATGGAAGCATCGCCCCGAGGAAGACTGTGCCTGAGGGGTGAAGGAGGTGGGTTCCCTAAGACCATGCGCATTTTCCGTGGGTTTATGTTGCCACCGGGTCCGTTTCCGGCACCTCTTGCTTACTCTTCCCCAGTTACTTAGTCGGGCTGCTGCTTCATTAAAAACCCATAATTCCACGGCCCTTTATCTTGGTGGGCCCCTTGGGTTCAAGAGGACTTGATGCAGTGAGTGAATGAAGATGGTTTTTCAAGATTCGTTTCTTTGGTATGCTAATATTTAACCATGAAAGAAGAGAAAGACCAAACGAGGAAAACCCCCCAAAAAACAAAAAAAAGGGATAAAGCGGAGAATACGATTTCTTAGGAAATCTCGTTTTGGGGATTAGCCCTACCTGGTAGTTGGCTCCAGTGACTACCTGCTGTGCGGATTTCAGGATTTCACATTTCCTTTGTGTACAAAGAGGGGTTACGGCACCGGCTTTGAGTGCCGAGATGCCAGTATTCCTGCAGAAATTGAAGTTTAGTTTTGCTTTATTATATTCTTGGCTTGTTGATGAGTTTTCCACGTAAGCCTCTTGCTTTGTCCTTCCTTATCTAGCCTTTGAAGCCTCCTGCTCAGGTGAACTCCTTTATGCCTGTTCACTAGATCAGGATTTTTTTTTTTTTAAATGTTTGTTGTTCATCTCTTCATACACTTTACAACTTCCTGGGCCGCCTTTTGCCCCCTTTGAACTGACAGTGTGTGATGCTGTGCATCTAGAGTTCATATTTGCCGGTCTGTCTGCTTTTGGTTTGTTTCATGTTACTGGATTAGAACTAAAATCTATTTCTTTTTTTTTTAATTCTTTTTTTATAATGTTTATTTATTTTTGACACAGAGAGAGACAGCGAGAGCGGGGGAGGGGCAGAGAGAGAGAGAGAGAGAGAGAGAGAGAAATAGAGAGAGAGAGAGGGAGACACAGAATCCGAAGCAGACTCCAGGCTCTGAGCTGTCAGCACAGAGCCCGATGCGGGGCTCGAACCCACAGACCGCAAGATGATGACCGGAGCCAAAGTCAGACGCTCAACCGACTGAGCCATCCAGGCGCCCCTAAAATCTATTTCATTTTAGGAGCAGCAGACAGCACAAAATCTTGAGGTTCCTGCCAGTGTTGTCTTTCTGGAACGGCATCAAGATGGAACTTTTCTGTTGGAATAAGTATTTTGTGGCCAGCATCGCCCCCTGCCCCCCAGCCTCTGGGTGATGAAGTAACATAGACTTCTTGTATGTCAGGGTTGTGACTCTTTAGAAACCCTTCCAGGCAAGAGCGATGTCTTAACTAATTTCCTTGGAGTCGAGTTGGTTCTGAATGCTGTGTGCTGGAAGGAGGAGCTGTATGGCACCTTTGTGATGCAATATGGCATAGTAAAAGGATTAAAGGAGGTTTCCTAGGATTAGATGGGGGCAGAGACTTGCTCTGTACTGTAATTTTAGATCACGGACCAATGCAGTTGTGAACTTCCCCACAGCTTTTGGCTGCTCCTCATCTTAAAAGAGTGCTGGCCTGCCTCGTAGGATCGGAATCCAGGCCTTCATTGATTTATTCCTTTTGGTTTCAGTCCCAGAGCTTGAGCTGTGTGGGGATTTCAGCTGATCAGGGACAGCCAGCTAGCTGTAGTAGAAAGAAATGAGCTGTTGTGCTGGGGAAAAATATCTCTTGTTTAAGGAGCTAAAATTGACACAGTTTCTCCAGGCAGAGGAAAGTTAGTACCAGATCGGACTGTTGTTATAATTTTTTTAAGGAGATGTCATTGCTTCATTCTTATTCCCATTGAATAGTGTGGCTTTTGTTTATAAGGTGTCAATACCGACGTTTACCACCTTCTTCCAAGTTTTTTTCAAGGGCTCTGTTTGAAAATGGACTTCAGGCTGAAACTTCTCATTCAGTTTCTGAACCCACAGGCAAGTTATCCCCATCCCCCCCCCCACAAACCCTCAGAGCCGGGAGAACACTACATTTCTAGAAATTTGATAGTTAAGAGGCCTGTTTACCATTTAAAGTTGCTGATGGTTATTTAATATGCAAAAACTAACACTCTGGCTTTAGACTACAGCCGGTCACTTGAAATAAACGTTACGGCCTTGGAATGGGTTTTTGAAACTGACATTGGGATAATATTGACCATCAGATTTTTTGGGTGGGGCACACGTAGCCATTTAGGCAGCCTTGAGTGAAATCGAATGCTCCAGCCTTTCTACGCTGAGGTGTGGCTGGCCTGTGCCTGATACCTGTCCTTTCTCCTTACAGTGGCCACAGATGGTCATTGAGCCACTGCGTGCTGTGACTTGAAAGTCAGTAAGCCAAGGTTGGGGAGCCATCGAACTGAAGTTTTTCCCTTCGTGAAATTAGTATGTGGGAGAAATGAAGTTAGGTTCCTGTCCTCGGTGTTAACATTATTAGCCAATGGAGCTCATCTTCTTGGAAAAGTGAAGCAAATAGGTGAACCCGGGCTTTTTAGCCTGCATCCAAACCTCTGCAGCATTTCTAAGGCTAGCGTGTGTTGACCTTGGAGGTGGGGACTCATTAAGGTTGCTTGTGGGGGGACTCGGGAGCCATAGCACTTAATACTGAGTGTGATGTGGGAAAATGCCTTTCTTGTATATAAACCCGACACTAGATTATTAAATTTTTATCATGCTTCCTCAACTGTGCGGTATTTCACCATTATATATCACTTTCAACATACAAATAGCATAGTAATGTATAACCTGACATTTATTATGGAAAATGCAATTTTATTTGGTTATTTAATCTTCATTAAAGCATCATAAATGATCTGTTGTTTTTTTTTTTTAAATCAGACCTCTTTAAATATCTTAACATCTTAAATATATTCTAGGGGTTAGCCTACTCCAGAGGGACTTGGTTAAAATTTTTCCGACTAGAAATTCTTAAGGAAACAACTGAATACATGAATAATGAGGGGAGGTAGTATTTGGGTATTTATAAGGAAATAGAAGGCAGCCTTATTCTTAGAATGTGGAATCTAAAGATACCCTGTGTGTTTTTATACCACTATAACAATCCAGAAAAAAGAAATACCTTAGTGAAAAAAACTGCAAAAACTCTTCAAAGTTCAGCAAAATCCACCTGAAGAATCACTTGATAGTCAAGATCTGTATTTTATTACACATATTCTTTTTGAAGTTAATGCATTTTGCATTCATGGAAAAGCTTGTAGAAAATACCACAGGAAACAACCACACCTGGTTTTGCCAGTTGTCTGATCACATCATAGAGCTTTATTATATGCACAAACTGTTACTTGCTTCTCCCTCCCATCATTTGCTGTGCTCCTTCCAAGGGTTAAACCGGAATCCTGAATTCAGTGTTTATCACCTCCATAATCTGCTGTAGTCCTTTTCCTACAAACACGTGTCCCTAAGTAACGTGCGGTAGTTTTGCATGGTTTTAATAAATTATTAAGCGTAATGATACAGGTATCATCATGTTGCCACATTCTGAAATTTGCTCTTTACCTTCACCCTGTATTTGTAGGATTCAGTCATTTCGACGCTGGTGGCTGTAGTTACTACTGTGTATTACTCTATTGGGTTGGTGGCTATACCACTGTCGATTCATTTATTCGCCTTCTGACGAGCTTGTAGGTCATTTTCAGCATTTGACTCTGATCCTCAGTGCTCCCACCACTATTCCTGTCCATATCTACGTCTTCTGCTTTTGAACTTGTGGAGGAATTTCTCTAGGGTCATAACCAGAAGTGGAGGTGCTTTGGACGTCTCCCCCGCCGACGATCGTGACTGCACCCGCGGACGCTCTCATAGGCGCTGTGCGCATGCTCCAGTAGCTTCCTGTCTCCCACACTGGTGGTGCCAGACAACGAAATTTTTGCCAATTTGATGGCAGCGAAAAGATATCTTGGTTTCATTTGTATTTCCCTCACTCGTGAGGTTGAGAATCATTTTATATTTATTGGCCATTTGGGTTTTCTTCTGTCAGTCGCCTGATCAGATCTTTTGTCTGTTTTTCTATTGGATTGTTTTGTCTTTCTTTTTGATATGCAGAAATTCTTTATATTCTGAATACTAATCTTTTGCCTTGTCGGGTATGTGCATTTCAAGTATATGCCTTGCCTTTTTTGCTTTATGCTATCTTTTGTACAAAAGTTGTTAATTTTAATGTAGGTGGGCTCAAGGTCATGCAAATTTTTTTTCAAAGTTTCAGAGTTTCATTTTTTACTTTTAGTTAACTTACCAAATTTTTGTGTATGGCATGAAGTGAGGGTCTCATTTTTGTTTTTTTCCATGTGGATATCTCATTGTCTCAATGCCGTTTTAAAAACAGAACATTTCTTTTTAAGAAATGTTTATTATTGAATTTTTTTTTTTTTTTACAGTAAGCTCTATGCCCAACATGGGGCTTCAGCTCATGATCCCGAGATCCAGAGTCACACACTCCATCGATTGAGCCAGCCAGGCACCCCTGCTTTTTATTTAGTTTTTGAAAGCAATGTAAACTTTAAAAATTTCAGAATTCCGGAACACTTGCCAAGATAAATTCCCATAGACCTTTCATCCAGTTTCCCCAGATGTTAACATCTACCACAGGAGGCTAAGGTGGTATGTACCACATTTGTCCACGTTGAAATTACTGTTTCCCTTTGTAATGTTAGCGTCCTTTCTTGCTTTTGGTGTTTGCCACGTGATTTCCGGTTTCCATCGCTCTTCCTACGTTTATTTTCTGGAATTCCATCGGTACCATTTATTGAAGAGTCCATTTTTTTTCCCCCTTCACTGATTTTCTTCTTCTGCCTCTATACTGATTCACAAATCTGCATCTCTGCTAGAATCTACCAAATCCCCTTCGTAAGGGGTTTGTACCATGTGCCTTCCCACAGCAGCACACAAAGGTGCTGTTTCCCCTTGGCCTCACAAATGGAGTATGTTGTCAAACGTCTGGATTTTTGCCAGTCTGATCAGTGAGAAATGAATGCATGTCTCTTATTAGGAGTAATGTTGAACATCTGTTCACATGTTTGGAGCCATTTTCACTTATTCTGTGTATATTCTCTGCTCTTTTACCTGTTTTTCTTTGGGGATGTTGCTCTTTTGGTAGAATTTTTTTTTTTTTTTTAAAGGAGCCCTTTGTATCTAAAGCATATTATTTCTTTGTAATCCATTGCAAATACCTTTTTCAAGCAGGTCATTTGTCTTTTGCTGATGGCACTTTTTCCTATGCAAAATATTTTTACTTTTAAATAAGTTTTTACGTAGACAAATTTAGTTTTTCTTTCTGGAAAACTGCCTTTCCTCACTCTCCTTTTACAATGGGATTCATTCACTCAAATTCTTATATTCTGTTTCCAATAATTGTGATTTTATTTTTCAATTTAGAAATAGGATCCCCTTGGAGTGCATATAATGTGGGATATGGATGCAGTTTAATTTTTTCCATGGGCATCCAGTTCCAAACAACCATTTATTAAAAAAATTCATCTTTTTTTCCATGGATTTGAGATGTTAACTTATCATGTAGTAATTTTCCAAGTGTACTTGGGTGAGTTTCTCAGCTTTTTGTTTTGTTCCATTTGCTTGTTTATGTATGCAACAAAACCACACTATTTTTATTGAAGGTTTCTAACATGTTATCTGTTAGAGCTCCCCACCGCAACATACAACATACACACATACACACACACACACGGACAGATATCCTCACCTTTTATAGGTTTTCCTGGTAATTCTTTGGTTTGTTTGCTTTTTAATTTATTTAAAGTTTGAATTTTATAACACATCTAGTTAGCATCCAAGTAGTTGTCATTTCTTTGCTACAGACTTCTTTTTGCCACCTGATCTTGCCAATTTTTTTTTTTTAAAGTTTACTTATTTTTGAGAGACAGAGAGAGAGACAGAGCATGATTGGGGGAGGGGCAGAGAGAGGGAGACACAGAATCTGAAGCAGGCTCCAGGCTCTGAGCTGTCAGCACAGAGCCTGACTCAGGGCTTGAACTCACAAACCACAAGATCATGACCTGAGCCAAAGTCGGACACTCAATCGACTGAGCCACCCAGGTGCCCCTGCCCAATTTTTTTTATGTGTCATGTATGTTAAAGAATATACCTTTTGTACTTGCCTTTTGTATTTGTGTTTGTTTTGTACATATATCACGTACAGTTTTAGGAATTTACTTATTTTATTATTTACTTATTTTTGAGAGAGAGAGAGAGAGAGAACAGGAGAGGGGGGAGAGAGAGAGAATCCCAAGCAGGCTCTGCACCAACGTGGGGCTCGAACTCATGAGCCACGAGATCATGACCAGAGCCAAAACCAAGAGTCGGAAGCTTAACCGACTGAGCCACCCAGGCACCCCACGTTTTCAGGAGTTTAGAATTTATGGGGGATTCTGAAGCCATTTGATGCATGTTTAAGATCAAGGGCTCTTCCACAGTCCAGTCTTCTATCAGATGTTTGTCACACAGGGTCAGTGGGGTAAACTGCAAGAGGACTTTGAACCCACTGAAGCTATTATATGAAAGAGGTGTCTCTACTTCACTTCCTGGAGAAGAGGACTCACCAGCCTTTCAAAGATGTTAGAGCATCTCAAAAAACCAAGTCTTCTAGGGTAAAGTGGGAAAAAGACCGAACTTTAAATCATCGGTAACAAAAAACGCAAGATAGCCTTGAAAAATTAAGAGATATGAAGAGATCGCTCTTCTTATACTTCTGTGCTCAAAATAACGTTGATTACCAAATGAAAGTCTATTTTAATATTTCTGTAGATAAAGTGTCTAAGAGGTGTCTATTTACAGTGTTTTCTCTTGCTTTTAGGTAAGTGATCATCTTATGCTTGGATACATCACCTTCAGAATGGATGGATGTTTAAGGCTCCATCCCTCGTCTCTGATGCTGTGGTAGTAAGTTATGCTTGACTTGTGCTCTCTGGTTTGGGGTGAGCAAGAGGGTTACCTTTTGACAAAAGACACTAGATGGTTTCCTGTAGATGCTCTTCTACATGTTTTGTCAAGAGCTCTTTGTGTGTGTCACCTCTGAGGTCACACAGAAGACCAAAAGACATGGTTCCTGTTTTGGGGAAGACTGGATTTCCGTGTAGTCAAAAATAACTTGGGTTTTGGGGTTGTATTGGGTTTGGATTCCACTCTCCCATTCCTAATTGTTGGAGATCTCTGTTTCTTTATTTCTTAAGTGGGTATAATAATACCCCCTTCCTCAGATTGCTGGGAAGATTCAGTCAGGGAGTTCTGTGCTTTATCAGACCATTCCAACATCTAGACCTTCCCCTCATTTCATCTTTTCAACTGAAACTCTTTAACCAGAAAGAAACAGCAAGGTCTAGAAAGCAACACCATGGACACCTGCTCTCCGCCTCTTATCTGGTGTCTTTGGCTGAGATTCAGGAAATCTTGGAGATCAGGCTCCAAAGGATTTTGTGAAGAAACCTGTAGTGGGGTCTAAGAAGGCACTTTTCCACAGCAGCAGATCCCCCCTTGAACTTCATAGTCATAGTAGCAAATCCTAGTTAAGTGCAACTTGGGTGTTGGTTCACAAGTGGCTTTAGTAGAATCTCCATGAATATGTTGGTACGTTATGTTGGGAAAATACTCCTTGGTTTAATCTAAAGTGGAATTCAAACAGATGACTAAAAAATGTAAGCTGAGGTCCTTTGATCTCATGTGATTTTTAAATAATTGTCACGTTGTTGTGTGCAAAATTATCTGGCTATCTAGCCTCGTAAACAGATGAGCAGTGCTCACCAAGAAGGGGAAGTATACACACAGTCTGGTTTGGCAAGTGGAAGGGAATGGGGCCCGAGCTGGAAAAACATAAATCAGAAAGGCAGAGGGAAATGCAGGCATGGGCAGTGTAGTTCGCACGGCTTAGGTGCCTCTTACCCAGTGGCAAAGTCCTAACTAGAAATGTCCGTCTCTAAGGAGAGGCTGGGGCCAAGGGAGACTACAGTTCATTGCACATTCAGAGATTAAAATATCTCTAAATTAGTTCCAGTGAATCATTTTAAATTATTTTAAAAGCTCTTTATATTTTAATCAGAGCCTATTCACGACCAGTTGATTTGGATGGCACGTTCTAAAATTACTTTCCCCCAATGATGTGTCGTGCCATTGCCTTAGAATGCAGAAGCCTCATGGAAGAGGGGAGCTGAGAAGTCTCAAAGTTCCAAGGAGCCATCAAATGTCCACTGGTTGAAGAATAGATGAAGATTTTGGACTTGCCACCTGATTTAGATGGGGTAATGTGAAAATTGCCACTCTTCCTAGAGTGAGCTGGATTCCACAGGATGCCAGGGGTCTGGCAGTATTGAGCGGAGACTAAATGCCAGGGCACTGTTCTCGTACATGCTTTTATATCTGAGTGCAGTCTTTGGTTCAGAGGAGACCTGCTTTAGCAGTCTTTTGATATCTCAAAATATATATTCACCATCTTGCTTACCTTTCCTAGTTAGTAAAGTTGCGGGCTTTGCTAAGAAGAGTTCTAACTGCATGAAATGCTTAGTCATTGTGGTAAAAGTAATAAGAGTACAGAGTCCCTTACTGTCACTTTAGAAGAAAGACTTCAAGCCTTGTGCTCAACAGGACCATTCTACGGCAACCATCTGGACACGGAGACGTTCCATGGTGGGAGAGGGTAACACTGTCTTCCTGGAAACAGTTCCTTTTGCAGTTCACTAAGGCAGAGGAGCCGGTGATGTTCAGTATCGTCGTGCTTTTCCCCCAGAAATGCTGGCTCGAGGTACCAGAATCCATCTTGGGATGTTGTGTATTACCCACCGGTTCCCAGTCTTCTGCAGGGCAAGAATTAAAACAGAAGTAAGGGACGGACAGGATGAGTTTTTAAAATCACAACACTGAGTAGCAACTGCTAGTCAAGGATTTTTTGGCAGTTTGTTAGAATCTCATTTTAAAGCAATAACACACTCGGAGTTGTATTCAAACACTGAGATAAATGCACCAACCTAAATTCATGGTTTTGTTTTTTTCCATGTAGCTGCTAATTATTGAACGTAACGAGGCTTATTCATAATTTCTTTTCTCCTGCTTGATAGCCGTAATCCTGCATTTGTGCTGCTGTCATTCCCATGGTAACAGACTAATGTCTGAGGCCCGAGATTATTAAATACAGAACAGTACATTAAAATAATGCTAAGGTTCTGACTTACAGAGGGACTTTCACACCGGGGCAAACTTCAAAAAAGAGAACACTTCTACAAAAAGCAATTTGCTTGGCCAGTAATGTTTAGTGTTCCCATAGCGATTATGGAAGAGATTTGTTTGAATTATAGCTTCTTCCTTCCCAGCCCATCATCTCCTTTGGCTTTTGCAGCCAAGTCTTAATATGGTGTTTATGATGTCAGTGTGTTACCATGGGAGTTTTTCTGTCACAGATGTATCATGACTTCACGGCAGGATAGAGACAGAGGAAAACTTAGGATGAAAGAGAGCAACTCAGGTTCATCTCCAGCATATCTGTTCTGCAAAGAAGTATTCCCTTCACCTTTATGTGCTATTAAAAAGGAAGGAAGGAAGGAAGGAAGGAAGGAAGGAAGGAAGGAAGGAAGGAAGGAAGGAAGAAAGAAAAAGAAAAAAGAAAAGAAAAAAGAAAAAAAAAGACAAGAAAGAAGTTAAGAGGAATACTTTGTCGAAGGCTGGCCCTTTGTAAATGTCGCAGAAATCACCAAAATGCCAAGAGCCGGCACTCGGGAAAAAAATGTTACGCAGCTGGACCTTTAGGTCTTTGAAGAGTGGTCAAGATTTGTGTTTTTAATCCTATGCTACGGTGGCGGAGCACAACCCTGTTTGTAGCATGTCAGTCGAGACGCTCATTTTCCTGGTCTTCTCCTAAGAGAATTTCTCGTCTCTTAAGTCCGATGCTGTCACATGTGCAAGGACATGCTTCTTGCCTTCCGCCCTTCTCTTCCACCACTCTGGTAGCGACTACGTCTTTACTATTCACGGAGCTAGCTGGAAGCATTGCCAAACGGAGAGGCGGCTTGGAAGCCAAATTTTGTAGTGCTCGTAAGCGTGTTAGCGTTATGGTCCCTCTGGGGCCCCTTCATCATCTGCTATCTGGGACATTCTCCCATTTGGATGGCATAAAAATAATCTATACTCTTTCCTGGGGATGAAAGATTTCCACAGATTTAAGCTAAGTACACAGGTGGTGCTCTGTACACGATGAACTCTTTGGATCGCGTGAACCAATAGTGCAAACAGAACACATGTAACTTCAACTTTTTTTTTTTTTTTTTTTAAAGATACAGGGGATAGAAGGAGCTTGGGGAAAGCAAATGTTATGCAATGAGTAAAACCTTCTAGACTGTGTTGAACCTGTGCAAGGAGTCTTTTTTTTTTTTTTTTTTTTTTTTTTTTAATTTTTACTGGAATTGCAGGGTTTAGGATTTTCTTCTTTCCCTCCTTCTCCCTCTTTGAATTTAACAGAGGCTTTTAATCTCTCTGATTAGGAGAAAAACTAAGGTAGGCCAGGCCCAGCAAGTTCACATTCTTCAGACATCTCTTTCTAATTGTTGCCAATTTGTCACTAGGAAGCTGGGGTAGTCACCTTGGAATCTGTGTAGCCTCGCTTTGAGTTTGTGATAAGCCTCTCTCCCTTCTGCTGTCACCCAGATCTGCATCCTTACAGGAATGAGGCTGTGCAGTATAAACCCGTGTCAGCATAACATGCCATGTACCTTGGTAATGATTTTCTCAGTGCTGTGTTGAGCCAGCTTCAGGGGCAACAGTGAGTATGTGTGCAAATGATTTTCTTAAAAAAAAAAAAAAAAAGAGATTAATGCATTGGTGTTGTGTTCCTTCCTTTTTCCCTCCCTCCCTTCCTTCCTCCCTCCCTTCCTTCCTTCCTTCCTTCCTTCCTTCCTTCCTTCCTTCCTTCCTTCTTTCCTTCCTTCCTTCCCTTCTTTTTTTTTTTTTTTTTTTTTTTTTTAATGAATTTCCTGGAATCACATCTATGGTAAATCTCAAAGGGGAGGTAGAATGATTTATCTTATTTCTATACTTGGAGTCCGTGGGTCCCAAACCTAAGGAGCTTCAAAACCTCTGGTTCCTGGTTTCGTTTTCTGATTGTTTGGGGTGTGGCCTGGGCTTTGGGATTTTTGAAAGTTCTCCAGATGATTCTAATACCTATTTGGGGGAGTTTGGCAACCTACTGCTTTATCTGTAGCGATGGCTGATAAATGGAAGAGCAAGGGCAGGTCCAAATAGCACAGATGTGTTTGGTTTTTATAGACCTGCTTTGCCGCTCCCGATTTTATGCCGAATCTCCCTGGTACTCTCTCGCTTCCTCTTGCACAAGCACGCACTGTTAAAAGAATCCCAAACTTCTGACCCACTGTTTTTCCCTTTCTTCCAGAATAAGAACAGCGGATGAGCACTAATTGCCTCTGATGTTTTCTTTGCCCTGCTACTTTTGTGTTTTCTTTTCTGAGGTTTACTTATTTTTGAGAGAGGGAGGGAGGGAGAGAGAGAGAGAGAGAGAGAGAGATTGAGATTGAGATTGAGAGAACGAACCGGGAGGGGCAGAGAAAGAGGGGAACAGAGGATCCAAAGCAGGCTCCTTGTTGACAGCAGCAAGCCCGATGTGGGGCTCGAACTCACGAACCGTGAGATCATGACCTGAGCTGACGTTGGATGCTCAACTGACTGAGCCACCCAGGTGCCCTGATACTTCTGTCTTTTAAAAAACAAAAAGGATTCACATTTTACAAGTGCTGAATCAAGACTATGAAACTAAAAAAAAAAAACAAACAAAAAAACCAAATTCACGTAGCTAGTAGGGAAAAGAACAGAGTTCCCATTTTAAATCCTTGATTAGCACTGGAAATTGAACTTTAGTTTTTGACATTGGGTTCCACACGATGCACTCTCGTGCTCAGCCTGCATGCAAATTGTTTTCCTTTAGCTCTTTCTAAACGATGAGATGACATTAAAAGAATAGTTTAATCATGTTTTCGCTTTTTCAATATGTAACGCTAGAGAGGAGGAAAAGTAGATTTCTTCATCTCATAAAACAAAGTACCTTTGCAATAAAGTTCTGACTAACACCTAACCCGGCATTTTTTTCATTTATCTTGGTTATTGCTTTTCACGTGTCTCGTGGTTCTTGTAAACACGATTTTCCCTCTGGATCTAGATACAAAGCAAAGGTTATAAAGTAAAGTGTTGGTATCCAAGCATCTTGCTTGTGATGTTTAGCCTTGAGAAATATATTTGAGCTTAAAAGAAAAGTAATAGGTTTGCTTGAATTTTCTTACCTTTCCTTCACATTCTTTTTTACTACATCTATGGATAGCCCCGAAACTTGGTTTGGACAGAGATCTGATGTAATTTCATGAAGCAGTGCTGTCAGATGACTGCAAAGGATGTTCTTATTTCTTTTGACACAGTCTTGTAGATTTCCAAAGAGCACGTGCAGATGTTAGGTCTGTAGATCTGTATCTGTGAGCACATAAGCACAATTGTCATCTCTGTTTTAAATGTTTGAATTTGCTTTAAAATAGTCTAAATGCTTACTCCACCTGTATAGATTAAGAAAAAAGGGCTTCTATAACAGCCTGGGTAGTAATTCTCTCCTTCTGACCATCCATAAAGATAGAGGTGGTGGTTTTTTGTTTTTGTTTTTTTTTCCTTTGGTAAATTTCACCTTTGCCTAGCAGGTGATTTATCACTGTGATCAGAGAGTCTATATTTGGCTGGTTTACTGAAAATTCCATTTATTATCAATAATTTTAGTTTATATTCATGGCAGAGGATGGTGCAAATGCCATAGATACCTTGTGTTTTCTCTTTTCGGGCTTGTTCCTCTTTCGTAGCTGTTTGAGTTAGGAAATAAAACTTACAAGGTTCCCTGTCAAATTTCATTTGAATTTTAGAAGAAAAATCTTTAGAATATAATTTTGGGAGGCGCCTTGGTGGCTCAATCGGTAAGAGTCCGACTTTGGCTCAGGCCATAATCTCACAGTTCGTGGGTTCTAGCCCTGTGTCTGTTGGGCTCTATGTTGACAGCTCAGAGCCTGGACACTGCTTCAGAGTCTGTGTCTCCCTCTCTCCCTGCCCCTTCCCCAGTTGCTCACGCACTCTCTCTCTTTCTCTCACAAAAATAAATGAACATTAAAAGAAAAAGAATATAATTTTGGGATGAAAGGACCTTATAGAGGTTATTCAGAGCTGTGGTTTGCTCTTTGCTGTTTTTTATTTAAAAGGGATTAGGGGTGTTCGATTTCTTTTTTTTTTTTTTTTAATTTTTTTTTTCAACGTTTATTTATTTTTGGGACAGAGAGAGACAGAGCATGAACGGGGGAGGGGCAGAGAGAGAGGGAGACACAGAATCGGAAACAGGCTCCAGGCTCTGAGCCATCAGCCCAGAGCCTGACGCGGGGCTCGAACTCACGGACCGCGAGATCGTGACCTGGCTGAAGTCGGGCGCTCAACCGACTGCGCCACCCAGGCGCCCCAAGGGGTGTTCGATTTCTTAAAAATGCTAGTTCTGTGTCTTTTCAAATACCGCTAACGTCTGCCCCCTTTTTTTCTAAGACTTTATTCTTCTTCCTGCTAATAATGACAACTCTTGAAAGCATATTTTATCCCAACTCTTCCATGAACCTTTCTTCCATTAAATTTTTTTCTGCCATAAAGTTAGAACATGTTTATTTTAATAAATAAGAAAATCCATAAAAGTATAGTTCGGAGAACAAAATTCACCTATAATCCTACCACACAGAGATAAATACTTTTGATACTATCTTCTGCCTGCCTTTTATATTGCCCTGCATGGTTCAGAAAAGATTTAGCTTGCTTTTATTTATTTGACATTGTATTTATTCACTCTTGAGTCTTTATAAAAATTCTTCAAGCATACATTTTAAAGACTGTATGGTAGTTGGTTTAGTGGATGTACCATAATTGACTGATTGGTTTCTCCATTGTGAATCCTCTAGACTGTTTCCAGAATTTTGCTATTATAAATAATGTTTTGATGAATATCTTTGATCTTTGTCTATACTTAAGTATTTCTTTGGAATGAGGTTTCGCAGTTAAAATGCCTGGGTCAGAGATATGGACATTTTTTAGTTTTAAAGTCCTATTTCCAAATTGCTGTCTGGAATGGTGGTTTTCATCTCACTGCTGCCGTCTGGGAATGACCACTTTACTGCACTGCCATTGTGTTGGGGAATCGTAGTTTTAAGAATCTTTGCTGGTTACTCAGAAGAAAACATACTGTTTTGTGTTAGTGTTTGATGTTGGTGAATTTTTCTCCAAATGTTTATTAACCCTTTACTGTTCTTTTTAGTGGTTACTGTTTAGATTCCTTACTGGTTTCTGAGTCAGCACTTAAGAATGTGTGTGTGCTCTTTAATCAGTGTAAATAGGCTTTTTATAGTACACATAATAACCCTTTATCTGTCTGATTATAACCCTTTAAAGATTCCCTGCCTAATTTTTGCCTTTTCTGCTTGAATAAGAAGAGCTTTAAGAAATCATTTAGCTTAGGGGCGCCTGGGTGGCGCAGTCGGTTGAGCGTCCGACTTCAGCCAGGTCACGATCTCGCGGTCCGTGAGTTCGAGCCCCGCGTCGGGCTCTGGGCTGATGGCTCAGAGCCTGGAGCCTGTTTCCGATTCTGTGTCTCCCTCTCTCTCTGCCCCTCCCCCGTTCATGCTCTGTCTCTCTCTGTCCCAAAAATAAATAAACGTTGAAAGAAATCATTTAGCTTAATGAAGGATTCATCCATGTAATGGGCATTTATTGAATGTCTTTTATGTGTCATGTGCCAGGCACTGGGTGTATTAGTGAACTAAACTAAACAGACAAATACGCCACCCTCCATAGAACTTTTCAAGCAAAAACTTTCATAGTGTTTTGAGGGTGAGAACAACTATGGAGAAAACCTAGCAGGGCAAGAGACGTGGGGGCTGCTAGAGAGAGCCATCCGTTTCAAATGGAGGATGGTCAGGATTGGGCATTGGAGCAAGACTTAGATTAATGCTTTTTTGCAGAAATATTCTTAGCAGTGACATTGTCACTGGGTCTGTTTGGTCTTTTTAAATAAATCAGGTTGAATTCTGTGATGTGCAGATTCTGTCTGTTTTGGGGATAGCCAACAGAAATCACCAGGGTCAGGAACTCTCCATTTACATGGCTGGAGGATTTTGGAAGTAAGTCTTCCTGCCTGCATGCATCAGGAGGAGTTCAGCCTGAAGTCAGGCCCCTCCAGCCCCCGCACCAGGGCGCTGACTTCATGACCTGAGTCAGATGTGCACATCTGACCAGAAGTTCTGTTAATGTGAGTTGAGGGTAGAAGAGGCAAGAGGTAAAACTGGAATGATATTTGTTCACCGCTAGGTAGAAGTAATGTAATCGATTCTATACTAAGCCCTGCTGTTCAGTGTTGTGGGGGAAGACCTGGAGGAAAGTCCTAGGAGTGAGTGAGTTTCCACTTCTCATCGTTTATATGTTGAAACTATGTATGTATATATGTATGCATTTATTTATATGTTGAAATTGTCCCTCTCCCCATAATTGTCTCTCTCTCTCTCTCTTCCTCTCTCTTTCTCTCTCTCTCTCTCTGTCTCTCTCTCTCTCTGTCTCTCTCTCTCTCTCTCTCTCTCTCTCTCTCTCTCTCTCTCGGCTTCCTCTCTACTTATTTCTCCCACCTTCTTGTTCTTTATTTTAGAATTTGATAATGTTGCTGGGTGTTATTTATGCCCTGGCATAACCACTGCAGTTGCTTTTTGGAGCTATGCTCCAAGGCCACTCATATTTTTGAATGTTTTGTTATTCATCACTCATGTCTGAAAAGGCCGTTGTAACTTTTGCGGATAAAGAAGATGCCTGCAGAGACGATGAAACAGTGGTAAACCAGTCAGCCCTCTTCGGGAGTGGCTCTGTCTTGCAAAGGAACCTGGAGACCATAGAGAAGTTCTATGTTTTGGTTCATTCCAACTGATGGAGTCTTTAAATTGTAGGTCTACTTGTACTCATTTTTTATGGTTTAGTGCAGATAGGTTTGCGATTCTAGAAACTAATGAACATTGATTTCTTTCACAAGTTTGGAGACAATTCATAAAACATGACCGGAACTTGGGGTAATCGTCCATTGTAGAACTGATTTTCTTCTTTTGCATTTCTATTGCTTTGCAATGGGCAGTCCTTACATTGATTCGATTTGAAATCTGAAGGAGCAATGAGTGTTTTCTTTGGAATGTGCCTCACATAGATTTTAAATGAAGTGTTTTGACTTTTTCATCCAAATCAAGTTGGAAAAAAATTTTTTAATTATTTCATTGGCTGAACTATGAGATCTGGTTGAAGTTTAAGGTGACTCAAACCTGGTTATACTGAGAAGTAAATACAGTTAAATGCTTGCACATGTGTAAATCTTAAACAGGAAGTGAGCTGTAATTGTTTAATCAAGGGACTTCCTCTTTGTTGCCATATGCAGTGCTCTTAATAACCCCTTTAAAAAAATAGCCTGACGTTTTGGCAGTGGCTGTGGGAGCCGCACATGCTGTTAGAAAATGAATTGGGGTGCTGCTTCAGTTTTCCTTCCAACCTTTCTTTGAGTTACCCAAACATTTAGATCTCATCATTGTCACCTACTTCTAAAAACTCTGTCACCTGCCCCACTTCCTTCCTTCTCCCTCTGCCCCGCCCTCCCCTCTCTCTTTATGATTACTACAGTGAACCGTATATGCAGAGACCAGTTCTCTAGACAGGGTTCTCGGGCTGGTCCAGTCCCACCTGTAGAATACTAGTCACTGACTGGGGCTGAACTGCAGGATTTCAGCCTGAATATCTGCTCCCCGGCACCCGAGTGGGAGTGGGAAGCAGCGTGACTTCTGAGCCCAGCAGAGCCCAGTGCTGAGAGATGAAACCCCCATCACGCTCCGTCCTTGTGTCTTGCTCTTCTTTCCCCTCCTTCGAGGTGGGGTGAGGCAAGGTGCGGAGGGATGGTTATTAAGTGATCTCCCCATCCTCAGATGGCTCAGAATAATGAGGAAGGGGGCACCAATGGCTCATGAATGTGTGGATTTACAACTTTAAATAAGTTCTACCAAAGACAGTCTTATAGCATGACTTCCCCTCTCTCTTTTTCATTTCCCATCTTTGGGACCAGAAGTAGTTCAAATTAGATTTGGATAGCTGAGCATCCGCAGTAAGTATCATTTTCTTTATACAGCAGGTGTCCCTGAAGATCTTATGTCAGTTAAATTTATTTCTATGCACTTCTATTAAGTTGTTATTCTAAGAATAAAGCTTACTTTTATCATGACACTGTTGCATAAGCATTATATATTTGAAGTCTACAGAAAGCGGAAGGGAAAGAAATTATCTATTGAGCCATCTCTAGGGGACAGATGACCAGTGTTGGCATTTTCTTGGATTTGTTTCTAGTCTTTTTTTCTGTATTTGTTTTTCCTTTTTATCTGCCTCTTTGACCAACATGTGATCATCCTGTGTATATCTTTAATTCTGTTTTCACTTAATATGTGTTTTCAATTGTTATTATAAACTTGTATGTACACGTTTAAAGGTTGCATAGTGTTCTTGTGAATTTATATACCCTAATTTAATCAGTATCCTTTTTTTTTTTTTTTTTTTTTTTTTGGCAGAAGTACATGCGCTTTAAAATTAAAATTGTTTGGTTTTGGGGGGCACCTGGGTGGCTTAGTCCGTTAAGCATCTGACTTTAGCTCAGGTCATGATCTCGTGGTTCGTGAGTTCGAGCCCCATATTGGGCTCTATGCCGACAGCTCAGAGGCTGGAGCCTGCTTCAGATTCTGTGTCTCCCTCCCTCTCTATCCCCCTCCCTCCCACCCCCTCTCTCTCTCTGTCTCAAAAATGAATACATGTTAAAAAATTGTTTTTAAATTGTTTGTTTTTATAAATAGTGCTGTGACACGTCTTTATATAACACTTTCTCCACATGCAGGTGATATTAACAGAAATAGGGTTTTGAGATTAGAAACTATCATTTTCAATTTACTGGGTTGTGTGGGAGAGAGCAACTCTCTTATTTCTTTCACTTTTTGAGAAAGTTTCTGATTTTCTGAAAAGTTGCAGGAATACTACAAAGAAACCCATATGCCTTTTATAGAGATTCACCTCTTAGTGACCTTTTGCTCCACTTATTTAAATGACATTTTATCATGTGTGTTTATGAACACTTTTTTGCCCCTTGTTCTCCATCTTTCTGTCTGCATTTTTTCCTTGAACCATTTGAGAGTAAATTACATACATCCTGTTGGTGTGTTCTTTGTGTCCAGATACTTAAGAGTATTATTTCCAAAGAATAAGAACATTTTCTTAAATAACTATGATACATTTGCTAACTTCAGAAAATTTAACATTGCTGTAAGGCTTTAATCTTTGATTCATACTTTTGTTTTGTGAGTCGATTCAAGAATATCCTTTTGAACCTCCCCTGCAAGACAAACATCCATTCTAGGACCACATACTGCATTTAGGTTTTATGTCATCTTTAATGGGGGAACAGTTTTTCAGACTGTCTTTCTTAGAGGACATTGACATAAAATATATATATATTATATATATATATATATGTATACGTATATGTATACATATACATATACGTATACATATATGTGTGTGTATATATTTATATGTATACATATATATATATGTATATCCCTCCTCCCTTTTTTTTTTTTTTTTTTTTAAATAAAAGGTCCTCATTTGGGTTTGATGTTTCTTCCTGATGAGATTAAGATTTTATATTCTTAGCTGGAATAGTACTTAAGTGACATGGCTCTTTTCAAGGAATTATGTCCAGAGGCCCTCAGTGCCCTGCCCTTCATTGGTGATGGATGGTTTACTTATCTGTTCAAGGTGTTGTCTGATTTTTTTTTTTTCCTAATGTATAGTTTCTATTTTTCTTGTGAAACCAATAAGCAGTCTGTGGAGACAGACACACTTTAAGATCATGCATGCAAATCTCTTTTCAAAAATTTCTCCTTGGGTCACCTGAGTGTCTTAGTCAGGTAAGCATATGACTCTTGATTTTGGCTCAGGTCATGATCTCATGGTTCATGGGATCGAGCCCCACATCGGGCTCTGCACTGACAGCACAGGGCCTGCGTGGGATTCTCTCTCTCTCTCTCTCCCTCTCTCTCTCTCTCTCTTTCTGCCCCTCTCCTCTTACATGCTCTCTCTCTCTCAAAATGAATAAACTTAAAAAAAATTCTCCTTGGATTTCACTTCTATTGCCCCTTCTTTCACGAACCCAGTTTTTTCTATGATTTTGCAACCATAGCATCAACATTTACCCATCAGTAGTTTATATTTCCCTGTAAAGGGGAACGCTTCCTTCCATCCATCTGTCCATCCATCGTCTATCTTTCTATCAATGGTATTGACTCAGCCTGGTTTTTAATGTTTTATTACTTACTACTTTTTAAAATATTTTTATGCTCCAATTCCCCTAGATTTAACCAGTGGGAGCCCCTTTGAAATTGTCTTCCATGTTCTTTTGACATGCTCTCATTTTTCTGAGCACCAGCTTTTTTTCTGCTAATACTTTCTGGGCTTGTTTCGTACCTTCTCTGCTTTATCCCTATAATCAACCATTTCTGTAGCAATTTCTGGCTTCTTTCAGAGCATGGTTTTAGAAACCCGTATTGGGGTGCTCCGTGTGCTACTTACCTATGGAGCAGATTCACTTGCGTGCCATTGTAGGAATTGGGAAAAACCCTATACACAGGCGTGCACACATGCTGTAGTTTAGAAATCATGGATTCCCACTGGTACTTCCAAGGCCACACCATTCCCACTGGGTGCTTATCTCCATTCTATATTTAATTTTCCTTCTACAGTGAAAATCTTGGCTTCTAACACATTTACTCATTTACTCAGTCTTAGAACACATCTAAAAATAGCTTCAGAATTGTCTCACCCACATGACTACAGAAAACCTAAAAAAGGTTCCGGACGTGTTTGCTGTTTTCCCTCTATGCCTTTTTAGCATAGAGAGTATATACTAAAATCCCGAGGTCATACTTGTATTATCCTTTTTCTCCTTTCCCTCCACCGTGGTTGTGTGATTAATTTGAAGTGCATTTGTCTTAATTTGCTTCAGTGTGCTTTTGATTTTTAGGCCTTTATTTTTTTCTCCACTCTTGTTTGTTTAATATTAATTTTTAAATACATAAGGCACGAACATGCTTCTCCAATTCCAAACTCTACATAAAGGTGTAGTGCGGTGTGTATCCATACAGGAAGTTGGTCCTTGAATTAAAGGAAGTGTGGTTAATTCTCTTAAAGTTTAAGAGCGTTTATTCTTACTTTTTTTTTTTTTTTTTTAAATTACATCTACTTTTCAGGAATTCAAAGAGAACAAAAGCCCCTCTTGATTCTTGCAGGCAGCCTGAGTGGTTTGTATAGTAGAAAATAAGAAACACTTGGTTCACAGAAGGGGCAAGTGCCAGATATTTTGTGACATTTTCTTAGCCCCTTTGTCTGTGTATCTTGGGGATGAAGTTCTCTGATTCCATACACTATTGCTACCTGCTTGGCTTTTTTCTTCTTCTGACTCCTTTGTAAGCCTACTCATGCTACTTTTCACTAGTTTTTAATTTCCCTTGAACTCCGAAAACATCTTCAGGTGGTAAGCATATTAAGCCATGCACGTTTTTCAAGAGTTAGGCTCCTGACTGAATGTGTCTTCATTAAAACAAGAAGGCCTAAATATATATTTAATATGTATGGTGGACATATACTCCAGCTCCACATTGGGTGATGAAATTTATGGGCTTTCTTCAAATCTTTGGAATTTGCAGACCTTGCCTGTGAGATACTCTTTTATCTTCTTGTGCAAACTTATAGTTAGGTTTTGTGGAATGACGGATGCCCAACAGTTAATCCTGCATGGCTTAGTGAACTGCCACACGGCTTCAGGGGATATGGTGTTCCAGGACAGACCTTGATTTGTAGAATTAGGGGCACGACAGACTTGTCAATTGCTCTTCCCATTCCAGCAGGTAATTCTGTTGGAGGTAACCATGCAATCTTAATATCTGCATGTGTCTGCTTCTATATCCTGTTCTTAAGTAGGAAAAATCCCAGTGCACAGAAATAAAGCAGCTTAGGGGCGCCTGGGTGGCTCATTTGGTTAACCGTTCAACTTTAGTTCAGGTCATGATCTCGTGGTTCGTGGATTTGAGCCCCGTGTTGGGCTCTGTGCTGACAGATCGGAGCCTAGAGCCTGCTTCATATTCTGTGTCTCCCTCTCACTCTCTGCCTCTCCCCCACTTGTGCTCTGTCTCTCTGTCTCTGTCTCTGTCTCTCTCTCTCTCAAAAATAAATGAACATTAAAAAAAAAAGCAGCTTGGATACCAAAGGTGCTTTAGAATTAGTGTCTGGGGCAGGGGGTGGTGCTCTCAGCAAACTTCATTTGTAGTTTTGACACTGACCTGTTACTGCACTTGTAAGTCAGAGTGTAGAAGTGGGTCTGAAAGGAGAGGGTCTTTGTTTAGCTTCTTAACTGCTCTGAGAAGCCAGTTTGAATGTTGACGTTAAGGCTTTTATCTATGTGTGTTTGGGAAGGATTTTCTGAGGAACAGATGTGAAATCTTTTTTTTTTTTTAACATTTATTTTTGAGAGAGAGAGAGAGAGAGAGAACGTGCATGTGAGAGTGAATCCCAGGCAGGCTCCACGCAGTCAGTGCAGGGTCCAACGCAGGGCTCGAGCCCATGAAGCATGAGATCATGGCCTGACCCAAAATCAAGAGTGGGACACCTAACTGACTGAGTCCCCCGGGCCACCCAGATGTGAAATCTTCCTGATTAAGACTGCTCCTAATCTGATGTGTACCAAGCTGAGGTTGTGTGGGTTTTGTTTTCCTTAAGTTCTTCAAATTTTCCTAGATATAAGTGGTAAAAACAATTTGGCTTCATGTTAGATAGACCTCCCTATGCATTCCAAGACAAACTTAGAAACCATTATTCTGAGTTGAGGTGACCGTTGGAGGGGTGTTTCCCTAGTAGAGTCCCATTAAGGGTACTGCATAGTGAGATGGAAGTATTTCTTTAAGCCTGTTTCCACTCTAAGAGAAATTAATAGATGGGGACAGGTGTTAAAGGGACTCACATGTAGGGAAAGCTTTGCAGGATCTTTATCATTGTGCTCAGGAGCAACAAATCTTATTTCCACATTTAATATTTTTTAAATTGTCTGGTGGAGCTTCCCCCCCCCCCCCAGCTTCATTTACTTGTGTCTGTTGTTTTTATTTTATTTTTTTCTTTTTCAAATTATTTAATTGAAAACCTATCTGTTCCTTTAAAAACACATTTTTGAAAATAAACATATGCTGTTCAGCTGGGTGGTAAAAACGAAAATGAGTATGAATGTATGTTTTCTGTAAGTGTTCTGAAAGCAATAATGAGATCTCTTTAAGCTCTACTGTATAGGGAGGCGAGTGATCCATCAAAAGCACAGTCTTGGATTTGGGTCTTCTATTTAGATTAGGAATGTTAAGAAAGATGGATGGTAAATGTCTTTTAGTTGCATTGTCCCCCAAACCTGAAATGAAATCTAAAGACTCTCAAAGAAGGTTTCAATTACACTAGCAAATGACTTGAACAAGGATTGGGTAAGGAGAGGTCATGGGCCAATGGAATATGCCAGTTGTGGATTTATATTGTTTAAAATGAAAACATTATTTCCATTAACCCCTTTCCACTACCACCTCTACCAGAGTTATTTCCCGATTGTACGTTTGTAGGTGTTAGTCATATTTGATAGAAGTCCCTTATCAGTAGTGTGAATTGCACAGCCTGTCCATGGGTGTATTTTTTCCCCCTGCCCAATACACAATCCGAGGTTTCATTTGGCTAATCCTCTGGAGAGATACTGGCATGCCTGTGTTCTCCAGACTTGATTTAAAAATGTAAGAGTAAGCTACCCAGTTGCAAAGAAGCGTTTGTAAATGTTTTAATTAAAAAGTGAAGATACGGATTCTGTGTTGTGGTTTCCCACAATAACAGCTAGCCGACTGCCAAATCACACCGTGTGCTTGAGTTTAGGGAGCGAAGAATCTGGGTTTCAGGGTGACTCTCAAAAGATTTGCCCTTAACTGTTGAGGTGGGTTTCAGTGTGGTTTTTGCCCTCTCACTGCAAAGGGGGAAAAGAGTCGGCGAGCAGAAGCTGAAGCATCCTTTTTAATGAGTTGGCTATAGTGTGCTATAGCACACGCTCAGGGCAGACACTTTAAAAGAGCACCATTAATTTGAATAAAACAGGAGAAGGTAGGTACTTTGTACATCCATAAAGCACTGAAGGGGATAAATCCAATTATCTGTTCAATATTTAATGGCCATAAAGTTAAAAATTTTAAAGGCAGTACCTCGGAGACTGCTTAGTCAATTCTGTCCATATTATTTTTGACATTCAAAAGTCAAGGTAGAATAGCCATATTGACGGCAGCACTCATCACGCTGGTCTGCCGATTTAGTGGCAATGACCCTGGGATTTGTGTTTCTCTACACAGATGAAGATCAGTTGCATTTTTTTTTCCAAGAACTCTCTAGAATCCTTGGAGTCCGTTGAGCTCCTGATTTCTTTTCAGTTCCTTGCTGTTTGTTCTTAGTATTGAAAGGTGATCAAGGATGGTTAACTGAAATAGCAGAAAACAGAAGAGCCAGAATAAAGATTAGCTGCTTGAACTGAAATACTGCTTTCAAAAGAAACAATTCCTTTCTTTAAAAAAAAATTTTATTTAACGTTTATTTATTTTTGAGAGACAGAGACAGAGCATGAGTAGGGGAGGGACAGAGGGAGAGGGAGACACAGAATCCAAAGCAGAGTCCAGGCTCTGAGCTGTCGGCATAGAGCCCGACGTGGAGCTCGAACTCGAGAACCTCGAGATCATGACCTGAGCTAAAGTCGGACGCTTAATCGACTGAGCCAACCAGGTGCCCCTAAAGGAAGCAGTTCTTACAAATATATTTCAGAACTTCTTATCTAAGAAATTCTATCCAATCCCAAACCTAGTTTTATAGCCTTTTTTTTTTTTTTACAGTATGTATAGTTACAAGCAAGTTGTGAAGAAACATAATTTGTTAATTTCACCACCTCTGTCTGTTCTTCTGTGCGGCTGTACTTAGCCAGAGATGCAGGTGGGCACTGCTGTAGCCATGGTTCTAAGACCGCTGGATCATAAAGCTTCTAAGAAAATCCATGCATTAGCGACAGGTAGAATGAATGTCAATATGACAGAGCGATTTTGTGATATGCGGTAGCTTTATTCTTCTTGCCTGTTAGCTAATATAGGGTCCTAATTAGTCATTAACATGCTCTCACCTTGTATGGTCCAAACTATAGAAGCAAATCTTGTATTTCAGAGAATGTCACTGCTAGCTGTCTTTTTTTTTTACTTATTCTGTTTTATGTGTTTCCTCTTGCATGGAATATTCCCCTTTTGTACATTTCCACCATAGAACTATATCCTCCCTGGGTATTAGATCCCTTTCAGCATGGCTTCAGTTGCCTGTAGCTTTTTATTTTTTTATTAACCACTGCCCACCTCCCCCACCCCCGCCTTTTTTTTTTTTTTTCACGCTAATACTGTGTGTAGATAAGTTTTGACATGGAGGTTTACTGTTAAAATGTTGTAGAGGAATCTTGCAGGAAGACCACTTCAGTAGAGATTAAGAAGCAAAAGTTATTATATCACATGCAGTATGAGATGATGATAAGACAGTTTGTTCTGTTTGGTTTGAAGATTGGTGAGAATTTCAAGGTCCTGCCTGTTGTGTGAGCTTTTCAGGAACCTGTGGTTCTCCTTGGGAATACTCATAAAGTCCCTTTCTTTTTCTTGTTTTGCTGCCCTTTTTCCTTGAAAAGGACCCTTGGTGTGTTTCACTGTTTTCAAATGCAAATTTAGCTTACTCCTATAGCATGTATGGTCTCTAAGGATGATACTTGCTGAAATCTAAACCTGTTTGGTGTTCTCGGATCTTACAGTTCTAAGTAGATTGTTCCCTGTGTTGTTCCAAGGGTGTTGAGCGATTTGGCTGTTTAAACCAGCAAAAACCTTTGTTTTTCTCAGTGTTCTGTAGAGAAAATAGAGGTGAGAAAATAATGATTTCCCGGATAATTCAAAGAGAAGATTTAACATACAAATCCCCAACATGCTACTGTACAAGGACTTCCAAATCAGCTTATGTTGCAACACAGCATGACAATTGTTCAACTCATTTATTTTTAAAGAGCTTTTATATGTGATACATGTTAAAAGAGCCAAGAAGAGAGGGACTTTCAACACCATTCTTTTTGAATAACTCTGAACTTGAAATATGTGGGGTACTTAATTGGTTACCTCATGTGTGATCCCGCCCAGTCCTCACATCGTACACTTGTTGAAGACAGAAATCCTTTCTAATGTATATATATATTTCAAAAACAGTGTTTGTTTCTTGTATGACTTTTTGTCATATCTTTATGTTGCCGTTATTATTATTGACATTATATTTCCAAGTTGACTTTTTTTTTTTTAAGCCCAACCTCATCCAGATCGGTATTTGCCGTGAAATTAAGGTTTGTTGGGCTGTATTTTCTTTTAATATGCTTAGGTTAAAATCTCAAACATTAGAACTGAAACTATTTTATTTATGTACCACTTAAAATCATTTCATGGATCACACTTGAGAGACAGTGTCTTAGCGTGGCTTTGCACGTTCTCAGATTCAGTGAATATTGAATTGTGTAGGGGAGGAAATGGGCCAAGTACTGTTTTCAATAGTTTATGTAGGATTTCCCATTGAATCTTTTTAACAACCCAATGAGTAAGATGTCCCCATTTTGCAAATAAGAAGACAGGCTCAGTGACATTCCCAAGATCAAATAGCTTCGTGAAAATTAGAACCGAGATAGGAAGCAGGTCCATCAGATTCCAAAGTCTGTTTTCAGTACATGGTGCAGATTCCATGAACCTTGTGTCTCCTCAGCTTTCCCATTGTTACTCCTCTGTGGGTTAAAAGAGTTAGTTCTGAATGGTATGTATAGTTTGTGATTTTCCCCTGGAATTGTATTTTGCATGGTTTTGAAAGTTATTACCTGTCTTCTAAAAGGGTTTGTGTGAAAGGGAAACATCTCTGCCCTTCTGAGAGGTATGTGCTCATTTGTGGTTCTTTTAAAAGTATCATTAAAGTTTAAGGCAAATAGTAAGCTCCTCGTTGAAGTCCGAGCTAGTGTCTCTGTAGTCGTTTATTTTATGTGGCCTGAATGAATCACTTTGGAGCTAAAGCTTGGACACAGTCCGATCCAGTTCCCCATCCTTATCCAAGGCGGATGCTTGAATCCCTTTGTCGGCACACATGTGTGACTCTCTAACCTTTGCTTAATTACTGCCAATTATGCAATCTCACTCTCTGTTAACTCTGATAAAAACTGAGAGGGTTTGGGCAACCAAAGTCTTCCAAGACTCGTCTAAATGCTTGCTTACTTATATTGGTGGTGGAAAGTAGAAAAAAGCTTTAAAATTACTATTTGCCTTTTGATAAACTCAGAAAATATTTTAGATTTCCCTTTAAATCATTTGGTTCCCATTTCAGATAATCATTAGGGTTTTCTTTTCACTCAGCTGGATGGCATACCCAGAGATTGTTTAATGGGATCACTTACACTGATGGATGGTTTAATATTTTGAAGAGAGCCCTTTTAAGAGAATCATCAGGACTGGCATGTGCGGGTTGCGAGTTGCTGGAGATCAACGTCAGCGCTGGTGTAGTTTTGTGAAACTTCTCTTTGGCTGCCAACCAAGCATTTTGTACTCCCCCCCCCCCCCCCCCCTTTCAGATGGTACTCTTCTTGGCTCCTGTCTGACTTATTTAGCATATCCGGTTTATGGATGGTAAGTTAGGGGAAATGGGGAAATAGAGGAACTGCGTGTTTGCCTTTCTGGGGATAGTCTGGCTGCTCTGGTTTTGAATGGGATGGTGCTGCTGAGACATGGGAATCCGTGTCGTGACGATTGGAACTAGTGCATCTTCCTAGCTGACTTCAAATACGCTGTTTTCAGCCCATTGATTTGGCCTCTATCTGTTTGTCTAGATATATGGAAGGGGGAGGAAGGGGCTGCCGTTTTCTTATTGCCTCGTAAAATTAATTGGTACCTAAAACAAATACCATTAAAGATAACTTGTTTTATGACATACCGAGATGATTGATAGTTTCAGTCTAGAGTTGATTTCTGTGTGTTGATGTCAATAAACTCGTGAAATCAAGAAAATGAAATGAGTCGTAACTTTTATTTTGGTCTCACGAAGGAAAGTTGATCAGAGGTGGTGACCGCATTTTTCCCCCAGGGACTCAAACAAGCAGATCCTGTAACATGCCCGCATACGGGGTTTGCTCATTTTAGGAAGCTGGATCACCACCCGGTCCCTACTCCATGTAGAGAATTTTAGCTTCATTGAAGCCAAAAATCTAGTGCAGCATTTTGTCGGAGAATATTTTAAGCTTCTGTGTTTTGCCTGTTGTTCCCCGCCCCCCCCCCCAAATGTGTGAACTGTTGGTATCACAAGAAAGCGAGGCTATTTTTGATCTTCTAAAATGTAACTCCCCCGTCCCCATGCCGGACTGAATTCTTTATAATGTGCTATTTTCTTCAACCTAACCTTTCTGGAGGGAGGAGTAATAAGTTTATTGTCCGTATTGTGGATATTTTAATTGAGGATAAACGAGTTTTCTTTTTAAATGTCTTCAATATTACATATCTGCAGTTTTATTATCCTAATTTCAGTAGATTGGCAAAGCCAGATAAGCTTAACAACCCTAACCTGATTCAGCGTTCATTACTGCTGCTAAATCAAATAAGACCTGGCTAATAGAAACATGGCTTGTGCAGCCATTCCTCAATTTAATTAGAATATTGTACATTGTATTGCACTCATATGTGTGTACCAGAGACAGAACTTTGTCATCAATTTGGAGACACTCCTGCTGTACCCTCTAGCTGGAGATATTTATCATTCATTGTAAAATCTCCTCTTTGAGGGAAAATCTGTAAATTATTAAACATCAGGATTGCTCGAAGGAATGGGGATCGGGCTAGCTTGCTTGATACACCATCAAAGCTTGGTTAGGACTTTCGGTTCCATTTCATTATAACGGAGGTTGGCAAAGTTTTTCTGTAAAGGGCAAGTTAGTAAATATGTCAGGCGTCGCGGGCCATACGGTATCTTTCACAACCCCTCAACTCTGCCGCCGTAGCGTGAAAGCTGCCACACACGATATGTAAACGAACAAACATGGCTGTGTTCCAATAAAACTTTATTTATGGACACCGAAATGTGAATTTCATAGAACTTTCATGAGTTGTGATATATTATTCTTTAAAAAAAAATTTTTTTTTTACCCCCACCACTTAAAAATGTGAAAATGAGGGGCAATAGAGTGTGCAACTCTTGATCTCAGGGTCATGAGTTCAAGCCCCATGGTGGGCGGAGAGCTTACTTTAAAAAAGAAAAACAGAGAGTAAAACGATTCTTAGCTCAGGGGTCACAGAAGAGCAGGCAGCGGACTGGATTTTATTCGTGAGCCTTAGTTTGCTGACCCCTGTGCCATCCGGCCCCATTTCCTAGTGTATTTGTAGTTTAGTTAAATGTTTCAATGTGTATTTACTTAGGCGATTTGCTCTGTATCTTTGCTCAGTTTCCGTAATGCGGGGAATGTGGGTAGAATGGGTTCTTCCTTTCATGCTTTTGCCAACCTCTGCTTGATGTGGCAGAAAAGAATCAGGTGCACCAGCCTCCAACGAGAATGATTCCTGTTATTGCTTGGTCGTTGCTGTTTAATTCTCAAGGTGCAGACAGTACAGCAGAATTGACTTTCCTCATTTTCACATTCTGGGAGATGATCTTTGAGTCCTGATGTCGCTGTCAGTTTTCTGCTGTTACTCTCCCTGCACGGTCATTAACAACAGCCGAGTCCACAAATTGATCCTGGGCTTGAGTTATAAGTTGTTGGCCCCGTAAACTTGGTGGACAAACTTACTGTCAGTGTTTGTGTTGATGGAAATAGCCTGAGCTTGGCTTCGTGTCTGTGCCCTAACCATCTAAAACCTGTGTCAGATTTTCAGGTTGTGTTGTAGGTGGATTCTTGTTCCAGAAATTTGCCATCAGACCCGTTCACCCCAGATTTTTACGAGACAACGAATCATTCGAACTTGAGGTTGGCATGGTCTTTTTAAAATGGTTTTCAGGAAGGACTGGATTAATTTATAAGATCCCCATTTTGAGAAACTCTTTTCTCTTCCAGTGAAAGTTCAATTTGCTAATAAATCAGTGAGAACTCTGTCGTTTGACATTACGGATGCTTGTCTCTTTATAAATATAGGATTAGTCATTTTATTCTAGATGCCATTGGCATCTTTTGCAGGAATGGACATCACCTTATCTCTAAATCACCTTCTGGATTCTTGTGGAAAAAATAAAGTAGGATGAATAGTTTCTCTCTTGAATGGAGCAACTTGAGGGATAGAGTTAGATATCGGAATTCTTGTCGCCCATTGTGATTGAGGACCGTTGAGCTTTGAAGATTGCAAACAGCTTATTTATAGAGTTACTTATTATATAAGAAACTTAACGAGCTGTCCCATTCATAAGTTCAACTGAATCCTGAGCAGATTGCCCTGTGGTCTTCTGCAAAAACTTGCAGTCACTGTTTGCATCCTCGTGGACAAAAAGTTAAAATGATGAGTGCTTGCTCTTTCCACTGCAAATTTATTATTATTATTATTATTATTATTATTATTATTATTTTGCTCCATGGCCTCTATAAAGTGAACGGAATAGACCACACCTCTCCAAAAATGTTCGGCTGTCTCCGTCCCCTCAATAAGCAAATTATTTGCAAATGACTTGGAAAGTAATTCTGAGTATCAGAGAGCTTTCTTAGCAACCTCTGCTGGCAGTTTTTTAGGTGTACACAAAGTTCTGTAGGTCAGCTTGAAATCATAATGCTTGCAAGGAAAAAAAAAATTAAAATTGACTTCAAAGGACAACTCTGACACGGTCAATTAATAATTAAAACAGTTTTTTAATGAGCTATGCAATTACCTGTATGTCCCTGGAGATGATGGTTTATGGTATTATTGCGGTGCCCTTTCTTTAGTCGTGGCGCATGACATTTGTAATTTAAAGCCGGCTAGACATTAAAGTGACAGAACTTTCATTAACCTTGTCTAAAGTTTGCTGATGACAAATGACTTATAAAACATGCTGTTGTCAAAATATACCACATATTTAAGGACCTTAAAAGTCCTGTGGGCTATGAGAGACTCTGGAGCCTTGGAGGGAGACCAGGGCCACCAGTGTCATCGGGGATGACCCGACGGGACTCCTAGCGACTAGGACGATTTCCTGACACCCAGGTAAGTGGTACCTGCTTCAGACAAGAGCCAATGTACTTTTCATGGCTATCTGGTTCAGGTGGGTTTCCCATGGGGTTTTGTACCGCCTGACCTGATTCTCTCAACCAGTGGTTTAGGGTTGTTGAATAATTTCTTCTAAGTCTGCCTTGGCTTGTAAACTTTCAAGTCTGAAAGCGGTTGTATTTTTTTTTTTTTTCCCAGCTTGAAACCATTACAACAATTAGGTTTTGATTTTTAACTTACCCAGCATCTTGCTTTTGAATTCTTAGCCATCCGGTTGTTCTGTGTCATAGACCCCTTTCATTTTTTTGTCTTAGTTGAAATAAAATGGTTTTTTTCCTCCCAGAAACCTTATCAGCAGCATTCTCTATTTTATCGTTTCTTCATCCTGTTTCTTTTTTAATTTTTTTTTAACATTTATTTATTTTTGAGACAGAGAGAGACAGAGCATGAACAGGGGAGGGTCAGAGAGAGAGGGAGACACAGAATCTGAAACAGGCTTCAGGCTCTGAGCCGTCAGCACAGAGCCTGACGCAGGGCTCGAACTCACGGAACGCGAGATCATGACCTGAGCCGAAGTCGGACGCTCAACCGACTGAGCCACCTAGGCACCCCGATCCTGTTTCTTTTAAGGGAGCATTTTGAAAGTACCAAAGGAGAGGTAGATTCTTTTATCGTTTTACAAGACGGATCCTTTTAAAATTATAATAGTCATAACTACATGGTAATATTTAATGAGCAGGCACCGTATGCCGGACACTGAGCTAAGAGTTCTATCTCATTTAGTCCTCAGAGTAGCCAGAAGTGATAATACTGCTACTGTGTTTACAAATGAGGAAACTGAGGCACCAAAAGAGAGTGTATTTGCTATCATAGAACTGGTCAGGTGAGCAAGGATTTCTGACTGACCGATACCAAAGATCTTGCTGTGCAACCATTCAGAAACATGGCCTCTCAACTCACTTTGGCTTTTTCAAAGTAAATTACATGTTTATTTACTTTGCTTTCATCTCTATGTACAAGACAATAATTTCATCTTTATACCATACAGTATACCAATAAACGTATACTGGCTAGTCGATCAGTAAAAATGAATTTAACATGATGAGTGAAAATTGAAAGAGTGTCTTATTTGAAAGAATAGTTAAGAGAATTTACAAACACCTTTTAACTCAACTAATACAGTAGATGCTTCGTAAGTATTTGCTATTAGCATATTCTCTGCATTTAATATGTATGTCCTGATTCTGTTATGGGTCTGAGTCTTATGATGAGTTCCCATAAGATTAAAGGCTACAACACAACATTCACAACACATTGTCATTTTCTTTTTGATCAATGTCCATAAATTTCTCAAACACTATGTATTATGCATTACAAGGTATTAAATACTTCCGTCCTGTTGAGTACATTTCCTGTGTTTGTATAGTCTAGGTTTCTTCAGACTAATCTTAACTTTTTGTTTTGTTTTGTTTTAAGTAGAACACCAGAAAGTAGCACAAGGCATAAATGCACAATTCAGTAATTATCACAAAATAAACACCTGAGTAACCATTACTTAGGTCGAGAGATAGAATTTTGCCAATACCCAGAATCTCCCTCATGCCCTGTCAACATTCTCTCTTCCTCAGAGATGACCCAGATGTGAACTTTAATGCCATAATCTTGTATTTTTTGTTTTTGCTTGTGACATTTTGTAACTTATATGGAAAATGTCGAACACACAGAAGCAGAGGGAAGAGTGTATTGGACCTCATGTTCCCATCACTCAATTTCAGTAACTAACTCATGGCCAATGTTATTTCATCTGTAACCTCACCCATTCCTCTCCCCTTCACCCCCACCAGTGGATCATTTTAAAGCAAATTGTCAACATTGTATCATCTCGTTCTAGTTCTCTAAAAGGCTGGACTTTTTTTTTTAAAGATGCTATTTTCATAGTCTATTTATTTAATATACATACATTTATTTATTTATATAATACTTTTTTATTTCCATAAATAAATTAACTGTAATTCTTTACCCAGCCAGTATTCAAATTCTATAATTTTCTTATTTTTACCAAACTTTTTGTTTGCTTGACTCAAGAGCCAAGCTTTTTTGTCTGTTTGACTCAAGAGCTGAATAAAGTCACCTTGATTCTGGATGATAAATAAGTCAAGTCTCTGTTAACCTAGAGCTTCTCCTTCCCCCCTTCTTGTTTCTCCCTTCAAGTTTGTTGAAGAAGCTGGACCATATGTTCTGTAGAGTTTCCTGCAGTCTGATCTGGCTTAGTATAGCCTTATGGTGGTGGTTAACGTGTTTCTTTATCTCTTGCTCTCCTGTAAATCAAACTAGAAGTCTGTCTGATACAGGTGTGACTTTGTTTTTTTGGGGTGGGGGGGGGATGGTTGCCTGAAAGGCAAGAATGCCTCATAGGTTGGCACATGATGTCTGTACCTTCCTGTGTGTGTGAGGTTAGTGACTATTTGAAGATCATTGCTTCTATTGAGTCTTTTTTAATTTTATTGATTTATTTTGAAAGACAGAGGGAGAGAGAGTGCATGTGAGAGTGGGGGAGGGTCAGAGAGAGAGGGAGAGAATCCTAAGCAGGCTCCACACTCATCTTGGAGCCTGAGGACACAGGGCTTGATCTCAGGACCGGGAGATGGTGACCTCAGCCGAGATCAAGAGTCATACATTCAATGGGCTGATTCACCCAGGCGCCCCTATTCTTTTAAATAAGGGCTGCAAAGTGGTGATGATCCTAGTCTCCCATTCCTTCATAAAGAGAAACTTCCCCTCGTTGTTTACCCCAAGATGCAGTAGATACAGGAAGGGCAAAATGATAGGATTGATTCTTTACCTCTATTTACCAACTTTCAGAGTAGTTGCTTCTCTGGCACCCTTAAAAAGCCATCATGGAGGCTTTATTTTCTTTTAGTATTGTGAGATCATAGCTTTGAACATAGTTACCCTTCAATCCTTTACAATTATTTATTATTCTGTTGATGCTCATGTGATCCTGTTTTTGCCACAAGAGCCTCTTCATGTTGGTTCTTGGCACCTTTTAACATGATGCTGGAATCTTTGTTAACATCCTTCTTTCCTGGTGTCAGATTTTCCAGGTTTGTTTTATAACATTTGTTTTTCTTTCTCAGACCTAGAATAAACTGTTTCTCCTAGGAGCTTGTTCCTTTTAATGGGAAATGTTATTTAGAAACCATAATCTGGTCACTAGGGGATGCTTACTGCTTTTGGATAGATCATTGTTTTTAGATCTTTTTAACGTACAGAGCTCGGAGATACAATTTTGTTGTCTTAAAAGATAAAATGCATAATGACTTCATCTTGTCTCTTCCAATTCAAACTCAGTGTATGTAATCTTTACGTTAAATCCAGCCTTTACTTAAGTCATGCAGTTGTATTTTCGTTCATTTTTATGCCCAAAATTCTGGTTCCTAATGACACTAATATTGGGAGTTCTCAAAGTGGGATTATGTCAGAGACGCACTGGTATAGTCGCTGGTAGATATCTGCATTTTTAAGTTCCACAGGTGATTCGGATGCTCACCAAAAGTGTGAAACCACTCATCTATTTTCTGAACTATTTTCTTGCAGACACTCAGCTCTACCCCCTTGTCTTTTCGGGTTGACCATATTCTTGACGAGCTACCTATGTACCATCTAAATTCTTTTGTTGTTGTTGTTGTGTAGCTCACTGCTCTCTACTCAGGAAAAGACTAGTTCTTTCGCCCCTGTGAGAGCTAGGCTGCGGGTTCCTTTGACCACTTGGAATGCTAAAATTCAGGTGAACCTCACAACTAAGGCTCTGCCCGAGGCCAGAGGGAGAATCCTCACAGCTTCGAGCAGAATGCCTGGTACCGGAGTAGATTTGCTTAAGGGCAATTCTGCATTTGATAAAATATCAGAGCAATTTATGTCCTTGTACCCATGTTCCTTTTCTTTCCTCTTATGCAGAAATGTTAATTGACAATCAAAGGAGTAACACACACATACCTGAATTCACAAGCCTTTGGGGGCCCATCTTTAATACTTCTGCAGATCCAGGCCTGGTTTGGGTGATGCCTTTTATCATCCATGCTCACTTGAGAGTGAGTGCCAGTGTTTCCCTTGTTCTTGTTTCTGCATTCACAGTTCTGGAATCTAACTCTGGCAGTTCACTTTATTGCTCTCCTACAACAGACTTTAGTTCTACATAGGTCCATCTAACTTTTTTTTTTTTTTTTTTTTTACTTTTAGCAAATGGATGACAAAGAGAGACGGAGCATGAGCAGAGGAGGGGCAGAGAGAGTAGGAGGCACAGAATCTGAAGCAGGCTCCAGTCAGCACAGAGCCTGATGTGGGGCTCGAAGTCATGAGCCATGAGATCATGACCTGAGCCAAAGTCGGACGCTTAACTGACTGAGCTACACAGGTGCCCCGCCCCATAGGTGCATCTAAGTTTTCATGGATTTTTGTTAACTTGAAAATAATCAAGTTTTCATTAAAAAAATTAATTCACATCAATTTTTATAATCCTTTAATATTAACTTAACCTTATTTTATGTTTTTAAGTTTGTATACTACACATTTTTTTAAATATTGAGAGGGAAGCAAAGTAACCACTGTTATTCTCACTTTATAGTATAAAATGGAACTTAGGAGCAGTTACTCAACCTCTCTGATTTAAATTCACACATCTTATATGCGGTAGGGCAAACACTCATGTTTGATTCCTGATATTCTTTATGTTATAAAAGACAACTCTTAAAAATATTCAAAGTAGCTTCTAATATTACAGTGCAAGGGAAATAATTTTAGGAGAGATCAAAAACCAATGAGAAGAAGGGAGTGTGGACCCTGTTGAGTGACCGGGATGGATTTATTTTTAGAGTTTGGCAATAGGTTGAGCATTGAGCTCTGACTGTTAGCCAAGACCTAAAGGAAAACTTTGGCTCATATAATACTTATCTGATTAAAGAAAGCACATGAATTCACATTGAATGCAGACGTTTTCCTGGCACTGATTTCTGTGAAAAATGTATGATCCTACTAAGACATTTGTAACAATGAATTATATGTTCACTGATGATTTTGTAAAACATATAAAACTAAACTTGAAGCGAACAGTTTTCATACTTTTCTTGTCTAATATCATCTGGATTCATTGGCAGAGTTTTACACTTGATGTATATCAGACTTTAGAAGAACAATGCTAATGGGAAGTATATACTAGGTTTAATGTTGGCATGGTATCTATTTTTCTGTCTTTTTACTTTTAATTTATTTGTGTCTTTATATTCAAAGTGCTTCTCTTGTGGAAGTGTATAATTAGGGCTTGGCTTTTCAAATTTATCCTATCTGGCAATCTCTGCCTTTTAATTGGGTTGTTTAGACCAATTACTTTTAATATGGTTATTGACATGCTTAGGTCGATTCATCTTCCTGTTTGTTTTGTCATATCTGGTTTTCTTTTTCTGCCCTTTGTGTGAGTTAAGTACTTTGTATATTTCCAGTTTGTCTCCTCTGTTGGTTTATTAGTTACAATTCTTTTTAAAAACATTTTTATGATTGTTTTAGGGTTTATAGCATACGTCTTTAACTTGTCAAAGTTACTCTGCAAGTGATATTATACCACTTCATGTGGAGTATAAAGTCCTCCCATCCTATGCTTCTCTTTTTCTTTCCTAGCCTGTGTGCTACTTTTGTCATACATCTGATTTTTACATATGTTATAAACTCCACAACATTTATTTTTCTTTGGCTGACTCATTAGCTTTCATTTTTTATTATTTTTTAAAATTTATTTTGAGGAAGGGAGGCGGGAGAGAGAGAAAGAAAGAGAGAGAATCCCAAGCAAGCTCTGTGCTTTGAGAGCACAGAGCCTGACGTGAGGCTTGATCTCACAAACCATGAGATCACGATCTCAGCCGAAATCAAGAGTCAGTTGCTCAATGACTGACTCACCCAGATGCCTCAGCTTTTAGAAACAATTTAAATAAATATTTAAAGATATCTTTTAAATAATAGAATATTCTTACACATTTGCCTGTGTAGTTACCACTTTTGGTGTACTTTCTTTAGACCTATATTTCCATCTAATATCCTTTTCCTTTTCTCTGGCAACTTTTTAAACATTTCTTATAATGCAGATTTATTAGATGAATTCTTTCAGCTTTTGTAGGCCAAAAATTTTTTTTCACATATTTATCTTAGTTTGCTTTTATTTTTGAAAGTGAGTTTCACTGGATGTTTAATTCTAGGTTGACATATATTTTATTTATAAGCTTTAAAGATGTTTTTCCAATGCCTTTTTGCTTGCAGTATTGCTAACAAGAAATCCTATGCTATCCTTACCTTTTTTGTCTCATTAGAACATATTTTTCTCTGGCCTCTTTTAAGTTTTTCTCTTTATCTAGTTTTGAACAATTTTATAATGCTATGATTGGATGTAGTTTTCTTTATGTTTTTATGGTTAGAATTCACTGACCTTGCATCTCTGGTTGCCCCACAGCTTAACGATTTTGTTTTTATTTCCATTTTTGTCTCTGTTTCATTTTGGGCTGTTTTGTCTTCAAAGGAAATCTTTTCTTCTGGAATGTCCAGTCAGCTGTTAAATCTTATTCAGTGTATTTTTCATTTCACACATTGAAGTCTACCTCTAGACGTTCCATTTGGGCTTTAAAAAATAGATCTTCCATATTTCTATTTTGAATATGTAGAATACAGTTATGTTCTTTTAATCTTTTTGTTAATTCTATCATTTGTGTCAGTCCGCGTGAGTTTTGATTTTTTTTTCTTAATATGGGTCTTATTTTTTTCTGCTTCTTTGCATGCCTACTAATCTTTGATTAGATGCTACACATTGTGAAATTCTTCTTTGGAGTTTGATACTTTCGTACATATTCTTGAGGTTTGTTCTGGTATGAAGTCCTGTTAGTTGGAAATAGTTTGATACTTTTGGTTCTGCTTTTAAGATTTGTTGGGTAGTGTTGGAACAGTGTTTCGTCTAGGGCTGACTATTCCCACTACCAAAGAAATACCTTCCTGACTAATCTCTGGAAATTATGAGGTTTTCATTCTGTCTGGTGGGAATAGACAGTATTCGTAGCATGGTGTGTATTACTCATTGCTTCCTTTAACATTTCAGATGGTGTTTTCTTCCCCCAGTCCCAGGTAGTTGTTGACACTTATGTATGAATTAATGCTCTGTTGAATGCTTGAGATGGGCCCTCTGCAGATATATAGGGTACTCCTATATATACCTCTCTCCTCCTTGGTTCTTGGTCCTGCAAACTCTAGGTGCCTTGGTCTCTCTGGGTTCCACCTGTTTCTCCTCCCCAGGCTGTGTCTTGGAAACTGTCCAAAAAGTAGGTTCGGGGCAGTAGTAGGCCTCACCTCATCTGTTTCACGACTCTTAGGAATTGCTATCCTTTGTTGCCTCACATCCAGTGCTGTGAAATCCCTGGTTTCTCTTACTTTGTTTCCGTTTTTGTTGTTTCACGTGGTAGGGTGAATCTGATCCAGGTTACTCCACATTGGCAAGTAGTGGAAATCTTTATTATTTATTTGTTTATTCATTCATTCACTTATTTATTTATAATATTTATTTATTTATTTATTTATTTATTTATTTATTTATTTATTTATAATTTTTGTTTTTTTAACGTTTACTTATTTTCGAGAGAGAGAGAGAAACAGCATGAGCGGGGAAGGGGCAGAGAGACAGGGAGACACAGAATCCGAAGCAGGCTCCACGCTCTGAGCTTGGCACAGAGCCCAATGCAGGACTCAAACTCACAGACTGTGAGATCATGACCTGAGCTGAAGTCCGATGCTTAATTGACTGAGCCACCCGGGTGCCCCTAGAAATATTTATTTTAAGTGTAGATTAAATAGCCAGTACTTTTGAATTCCTTAATGGCCGCGTTGTGGTGACCCTGGGCATTCGCTCTGGTGTTTCCGGCTCTTGCTTTCATAGGTGGGTATAGAGGGCTCAGGGCTGCCAACTACAAAATCGAACTCGGAGGTGCAGCTCTATTAGTCAGCGTGGGCTGCTGGAACCATATACCACAGACTGTGGGGGCTTAAAAATCAGAAATTTATTTCTCACAATTCTGGAGTCCGGGAAGTCCAAGGTGAAGGTGCCAGCGATGTAGACTTCCTTCTGAGACCTCTTCTCTTGGCTTGTAGGTGGGTGCCCTCCGGCAGTGTTCACATGACCTCTTTGTGCCCAGAGAGAGGACGAGCTCTCTGATGTCTCTTATTAAGGGCACTAATTGCCTCATGAGATTCTCACCCTTATTGACATCGCTAACCCTTGTTACCTCTCCAAAGCCCCATCTTGAAATATTCTTCCAGTGAGGGATTAGGGCTTCGACGCGTGGATTTTGTGGGAGATAACAAACATGTGGTCAGCAGCAGCAGCCCTCAGTGAAGTGTAGTGTTCTGTGAGCCTGAATCGTGCTCTGTATAACGTGTGCAGTTTGTGATTGAGGCCCCTGCACCACACATCTGCTCTGATGTCTTCCTTACTACTCGAGGAGGCTCCATGGCAACCTGAGGAACACTTTCCCCATGAATAAATAGACTAGAATCTTACCTGTACTTTTCTGGTGAGAGAATTTTTGTTCCTATAATTTCTTTTTGAAGCACCGAGAACTTACTCAGTTCCACTGGATTAAAGAGAGCAAAATTATCTGCTCGAATCAGGCGCAACTTGTAGGAAGAGATCAGGGCTACGAAGCCTGCTGGAAGATCTGCATTTTTAGGGAGATGACTTCAGCAAGGATAAGTCATATCTTAACATCTTAGTCTTAAATGACAGATTTGTTGCAAAGAAAATGGAAGTGGATGGAATCAGCACTGTGCCTTTTTTCCTGTGGCAGCATTTCAGAATAATGTATTGTGGCTCGATTTTTGCTTGTGCTTTTGGCTTCAATTAATATTGGAGTCGGAAGCCTGATCAGACACAGTGCTGTTTTTTCCTGGCTAATCAATGCTTGCGGACAGGTGAAATCTGTAAGGATATTAATGAAATCAAAAATCTTCTGTGAGCGAGGCGGTTTGATTTTATTTCAGTTGTTAATGTTGTATAAATGCAAATGTACCTTTTTTGTCAGAGATTCCAGGATGCCAGGATGCCATTAAATTTGTTCAGAATTTTATGTGGCGCCGGGATGTTATGTTTTAATTTACTCTGTGACTTAACTGTCTTTTCTCCGAACATCTGAGAGTGATTTCTTTCTTCCCAGTTTTAAAGATTAATTGAAAAATAAAATTGTGACTCTGTGTTAACTAATGCATCTTCTGCCAGGTTTCCTGTAGCAAGTGGGGTTATAAAATCTTACGTGTCCAGGTTGTATTACTTGCTCCGAACAACTAGTGAACCACTCCCATAGAATACTAGAGCAGTTGAAGAATAAAATAATAGCCTCTCTAACGTTTTGCAGGTTTGCCCAAGGGTTGCAAAGGTGCCATAGGAAATACATGCTTGAACGGTGGAAATTATCTTTTAGTGGCAGCTTTGCAGGGAGACTGGGTTATTGGAGGCCTTTACAAAGGACAGTCTGCTCCTTGTGGGGATCGCCTGATCCCCTTATTAAGGAAGAGAGGCCTTCCTTCTTAGGATTCATTTTAACACATTATGACTGCTTCCCCTGCACAAAGTAAACACCAGGTTTTGCTCGCTCTTCTAGGTGCCCGGGAGCTGGAAGGAAGGCCTGGCACAGCCCTCTGGTGCTGCTGGCAAACCGGGGAGCCCCCAGCCACCTGCGGCTACTGAAACTTAACAGAAGCTAGGGGCGCCTGGGTGGCTCTGTCGGTTAAGTGTCTGACTTCGGTCAGGTCATAATCTCCAGTTTGTGAGTTCAAGCCCCGCATCAGGCTCTGTGCTGACAGCTCAGAGCTTGGAGCCTGCTTCCAGTTCTGTGTCTCCTTCTCTTTCTGCCCTTCCCTCACTCGTGCTCTGCCTCTCTCTGTCCCTCAAAAATGAATAAACGTTAAAAAAAAATGTTTTTTTTTAAAAAGAAAGTTAACGGAAGCTAAAAATGCAGGTCTTCAGTTGCATTTGCCACATCACCAGGGCTCAACAGCCACGTGTGGCCATTGGCCACAATATTGGAGAGAGTAGATAAGAGCATTTCCATCACTGCAGAGAGTTCTGTTGGAAAGCACTGTATTAAAGGTCACTATACAGATTTGTTTACACCTGAATGTGGTTTTTATAGCATTTGCAGTCTTAGTGCCACAGTAACCAAGGGACAGACAGGAAAACAAAAACACCAACAAGCCCGGGGCGCCTGGGTGGCGCAGTCGGTTGAGCGTCCGACTTCAGCCAGGTCACGATCTCGCGGTCCGTGAGTTCGAGCCCCGCGTCAGGCTCTGGGCTGATGGCTCGGAGGCTGGAGCCTGTTTCCGATTCTGTGTCTCCCTCTCTCTCTGCCCCTCCCCCGTTCATGCTCTGTCTCTCTCTGTCCC
Organism: Felis catus; assembly: GCF_018350175.1. Taxonomy (NCBI): domain Eukaryota; kingdom Metazoa; phylum Chordata; class Mammalia; order Carnivora; family Felidae; genus Felis; species Felis catus. The sequence goes on along the minus strand of NC_058377.1, from coordinate 13,319,240 downwards.
AAAAATAAATAAACGTTGAAAAAAAAAAAAATTAAAAAAAAAAAAACAAAACACCAACAAGCCCATGTCACTATATGTGCCCCTAATATTAGGACTTCTTCCTCCCCAAATTATCTTTCAAATGCATCATTCAGTATATTCAAAATCTTACAAAGGCTCTCCTATTTCATACAGATCAACCCCTCGACTGCTTTGAACATCAGAATGGCCTTCATGAATGCTTGCTTACGAGGCTTCAAAAAGTCACTTGGCAGAGTCAGGAAAAAAAAATCTCAGAGATTTAGTAATGTAGGGATGACCTCACGATTGCAAGTGCTGGATCTTATTGTAAATAAGCCTTTTAAAGAGCAGCTAAAACAGTGTCACACGTGTCTTCATTATGGGGGTCCCCAGTACGTGCCTGTAGGATGTGTAAGAGCTGTCCCACTTGCTTCGTGAATCGGTTTTCATGGCAGCTGTGTCCTATATGAATGTTAAGTGCCGGGTCGGAAGAAATCTCCCAGGGAACGTGATTCGCTCAGGTATCCCCACAAAACTGGCTTCGGTTATAATGAAGACACTCAGGTGCCTGGGGAGCGCTTAATGAAATGTGAGAGGAAACAAAGCACTTTTCCAAATTAAACATGCTCTGTAACAGTCCGTGTGCTTTTGAACATGTACATATCACTAATTGAAGGAAATACACCTAGGCGCTTAGCCATCTCTGGGTCAGTCCAGAATAGGGGCAAATTGTGTTTAAAACAACAACAACAACAACAAAAATCCAAACGTGGGCTCCTGGGTGGCTCAGTCGGTTAAGCATCAGACTTCAGCTCAGGTCATGATCTCGTGGTTCACAAGTTCGAGCCCCACATCAAGCTCTGTGCTGACAGCTCAGAGCCCGGAGCCTGCTTCGTGGATTCTGTCTGCCTCTCTCACCGCCTGCTCCCCGCCACCGCTCGTACTCTGTCTCTGTCTGTCTCTGAAAAATAAATAAAACATTAAAAAAAATTAAAAAAACAAACGGCAGAGCCTTGTTGTTTGAAGGGATCATCTCGTGGAAAATGGGAGACTTTCCTTTATTTAGGAGTCACTTAAATTTGGACACAGGAAATCTTTACTTCTAGAGATGATCTTACAGTTAGTTTTTTTTCAAGACACTCTTAGAGTTCCCAGAGGAGGATTCCCTTAAGTTTACTGAAGTGATGAAAATAAAATCCAAAGGCTGCTGAATAACCCCCTTAAAATAATGTTAAAAATATAAAACGCGTGCATATATTGATGTACTAAAACGGCACAGAAAAATAACAATAATGTGGAATGAAGGAAAATGTTAGCAGTGATTGACTCTGGGCAGTGGGATTCCTGTGAAGCCTTTTCTCCTTTATTCTTTCCTCTTTCATTTTCTCTGCTGAATATGCATTAGTTTCATAATTAGAATGAAGAGAAAACTGAAATTGTCACTTAAACAGAACATACTGAAGAGAACTCTTGATTTATAGGTCCGTACTTTGTACCTTAACTTTGCTCCGTGTGGGGACCGGATGCTTTTCTCAAGGAAGATGTAGTGTCTAGCCAGCAACGCTTGTCTGTCAGCTTTCATCTTTAACGGTATTCAGAATGTCATGTGCAAAATACCTCTTAACAGTCCTGAGGCCTGTTGTTGACTTTTGCTTTCTGCAGCATATAGAGGAGCGTGGCATGGCCCACCCAAGGTGTGAGGTTTCCCAAATTTCACCTGCCTGGATGCTAGCTAACTCGGAGGAAGGATTGACTGCATGTAAAATAGTTTGAAAGTGCTCAGCTCTTTTCAGACCATTTCACATTAATTCCTGGTGAAATAATGTAGAAAGATTACTTTGGAGGTGAAGGCAATTTAGGTCTACCTTTTTTGTGTGTCATTGTCTTACTGTGACCTTGGGTAAGTCAAATTATATATTTCTAATTTCCTCTGTGTTACTCATCTGATACCTTAAGGAAGCTTTTTCTTTCTTCATTTTTCGCTTTTTTGTAAATTATTTTGACCTATTTGGAAGACAGCGCGTGTTCTAAGAAATCTGGGCGTAAATCGTTTCTTGGGATGCTAGTTCTCCTTATCGACTCCATTGCCAGTTGTTTACATCACACGGACTTGGTAACAAAAAGGCTGATTTCTTTGCCTGTCGTCATGAGTGGAAGGAAGAAAGCGATTAGAAACTAGCTGCATATAGAAAGGGACTTTTTTCAAGATGTCCCAGGGGATGTGAACTCCTAGGGACCAGAAGACTAACCCTCTTTACTGCCTTACAAAACGTGGTACAGAAGACCTGCATGTAAAATGCACTGCCTGTTGCTTTGGACATCACTTGACAGTAAAAAGTTATGCATTTTGTATTTTTGCATGTCGGAATCCTAGCCAGAGGAATTAAAAATAAATATTTAAGTAGGTTCCTGACTTTTCCTATCAAGGAGGCACTGAGACAGGCAATTTGCTTAGCAAGTCTTTTTGTTCGCCTGTTTTTATGCTGCAGAGAAATGTGATGTTTGCTTCTGATGATTCCAAATGCGCATGCATTACATGATCAGTGCAGGGTGTAGAATATGCTGGTGCTATCTGTGGAGGGCTATGTGATAACATGTGACCCTAGTGACAGAAATAAATGTGCCCTAGCAAAAAGGAGCCATTAATCTGGATGAAAATAGGACCACACAGTGTGTGGATTAATCCTGCTGCTTGGCCCGTAGCAGCCCTCCTGGATAAACCAGTATTCTCACAAATGCCAGATGAGTAGATGGTTGTGCCCATGCTAACTGTGACTGTGGGTGGGGCACTTGGGTGAGATCCGCTATTACTGAGACTGAATTTCTAAATACTCAAGTCCTCGAAATTGCTTCTGGGTTTAAGCAAGATTAGCAACATGAGCATGTTAGCATTTTTGGTTGGATATTTTGAAAATATGCATAAACCGGGGTCCCCAAAACAAAACAAAGAAACTATGTTTTTTTTGTTTTTGTTTTTGTTTTTTTTTTTTTTTTTTGGCTGTATTCAGGGCACCTGAGCTTATAGGAGGTGATGAAAAGTTACAGAAAGCTTCCTGTCCAGTTTGGCACTAGTAGTTGACTAATCAGACTTCTAATTGTAATACATACTTTGAACTCTTAATTTTAACAGTTATATCTGCATCTGTCACCTACATATTTTTTTCTTTGCCCATATCTGATGTTAGGTCAAGGCATTTTCTTTTCTAGTTATACCCACCACATAACCTGTGTGATGCCAATCCATGACTGTTTAAATTGGAGGAAGAATTAAAGACATTGTCCCGCCATCTCCATGTAGAATCTTTCTCAACTTTTACTAAAAACTACCCCATCCCGCTCCCCCTCCCCCTCACCCCCACTCAAACTCTTCAGTTAATCAACCTACCTCTGATTCAGTGATCATTTTCATTGATTGATTGATTTGTGTATATGTTTATTTATCTATTTTGACAGAGAAAGCGAGTGGGGAAGGGGCAGAGAGAGAGGGAGACAGAGAATCCCAAGCAGGCTCTACACTGTCAGCACAGAGCCCGACGTAGGGCTCGATCTCACAAACTATGAGATCATGACTTGAGCCAAGATCAAGAGTTGGACACTTAACCGACTGAGCCACTCAGGCACCCCCCCCACCCCGGTTCAGTGGTAATTTTTAAACGACTCATCTTTATGAAGTCCTTTCAAACATTCTGCTGAATTTCAGTAGAAACGATAAATCGCTTTCTTTTTTGTACTCCCACTTCATTGACTTACGTGGTATCTTCTGTTTACATACTGTTTCATTACATTTTGAAACTGCGCTAATACATAAAACTGGAATGAACAGGTTTGGGAACAAACCCAAGAAACGCATGGTAAGCATGCAACCCGGTTGGTGAGACCAGTGCTGCATGGGCATACTGGGGACGTCCGCATGTATGACTATTCAGAATATCCTGAGCATGCCAGCGTGTCTTACAGAGGGAATGGAGATCAAGCCCACCAAGTTTTTCTGTAACCATCTACAAATTGCTTTAGCTGAAAACTGATAAAGAATTTATGTTTTATCATTGTATGCCTTTCTCTTTTCCAAAGTAGAGGCCGGATATAGTGAAGTAAATACTAATGAAACTGTTATTAAGTGGGGTACATGGCCACATTGACATCATAAAGTCTGAAGTGGTTATTTTACTACTTTGGGCATTGATTATGTATGTAGTATATTAATTGATGGGGTTGCGATGCTCTTGAAAATTTTCAAGAGTAGAAGAGTGACCCACTGCCAAATGTAAAATAGAATCGGAGATGGGAAATTGTCAGGGACTTAAGTGTAGTACTGACTGATCTAGGAGCATCGTAGATGCCCGTGAACTGTGCCAGGGGTGGGATATTACCAGGGTGGATCTGGCTCCTACCAGACAGATTAAGTAAAAGGTTTTTTGTTCATTTGTTTGTTTTTCCCCCTCCTCCGCATTGCTTTATATTCTGCTCTGCCGTGAAAAATGCATGGGGGACTTTTTAAATAGTGACATTTATGGCCATGATAGATGTCTGCTTCTACCAGACCAAGTCCAGGTATTTCCATTGGGAATACAAGGAAGGAGCTGGTTTAAGCAAATGTTTGCTTAGAAAGGAAAAGAACGAGTAAAAAGGAGGATACGAGAACGTATGCTAATTGGGAGGATTTCAAGTATAAACGAGACTTAATGGTGGATATAATGTAAATGTTAGGAACACTTTTGAAAGGAAAACTTGGCCTTAGAAAAAGAGTTTATAAGAAGCAAATATTTCAGGAGCTGTAGATTTTGAGGCTGAGAGACACGCACTGCCAGAATAAGAATGAACGTCTCTGAAATTTCACTGAGAAGGATCATGGGTATATTCAAATTTATAAGAAGCAATCCCAAGATCATTTGGTTCAGGCTCCAGTGAAAGCACTGGGACCGAATAGTCCAGCAATCTTAGCCTTTCCCATTAGGGAACAAAGTACATTCTTCAGCCTTTCCTAGTTGAACTGATGCAATGATCAGTGGACCTTGAATCTAAGGAAACAAATTTCTGTTTATCTTAAACCTCCTCTATTGTGCTTTTGCATGCATTCATCTTATTCTTAACTTAGTCATCCAGATTGCTGCTTAAAAGGGAAAATTGCCCTATAACAGACTTGGCAAATAAACAAATCTATCACTGTCCTGGGTTTCTGAATCCCTCTTACCACATTTCGCACAAGAATTTTTTTTTCTTCTTCTTTTTTTTAAACATGGGAATGTCATTACCTGCAGCACCCCTAATCAACCTTGGCCCACAAGTTGAACAATTCAGTAGAATTTAGTGGGTTCTAGCTGACATTCGGAGAACAGCAGCCAACTGTCAAAAAAACGGTGGGAGATGGTAATAATGACCTCCATTTAAGGTCACTGGTGCTTGAATGCATGCGGTATTTTGGCACAGCTAGGCCATATCCTGCTGATCATGGAACTGCTGCCAGGTTTGCTCTGTGGGGCCAAGGGAACTTAGAGTGTAGTGACAAGAGGCAAAAGGGTCAGCCGGAGGCTTGTACGATTAATCCTTAAGGGAAGATGTATCTGGATGGGACGCGCCTGTCCGATTTTTCTCTTGGTAGGGACTTGAAGAAACCCGTGAATGAGATAAACATGAAGTTCAGATGCCTTAACACATCATGACAGCTTTACCCCTGCGTGCGTCACCTAACACCGAGTAGGTGCTTGACTGCGGAGTGAAAGAACAGCTGGACTCCATTTTCTGGGTAAAAAAAACTGTGTAGACATCTAATAAAAGCAGTATCTGCGTTGGCTTTGCAAAAGTGATGCTACTGGGGGTACACGTTTGAAACAATGAGGAGTACTTCCTTTGGGGTTATAAACATAAAAATACTCCATGACCTCATAGCTTTGTTGACGTCTCTTTGTGAAGGATTAAGTAGTGTCTTGCCTCTTTTCCTTGGCTTTTAATCATTCATTGTTAAATAGAGGCTTAGGCCATCTGTCTCTGCCAAGATCTGCCTAGATATGGAAGACTGTATTAGAGAGATATTTTTTTCAAAAAATCCCAATAATCTGTTTACACGATTATTCTCCAGGCGTTTCCCTGAAACGGTTTTAAGTAAATTTCCTACCCACGAAACCACACATTTATCTGTTAATTAAAACTATTTTTGTTGGCTAGGTCTCCGTGCTCCTGAGTCCTGTGGGAATTGTGCTTAGCTCTTTTTTCTCCTGAAGATAAGATAGAAAACAGCCAACCTTGTCAGGTTGAAAAGGTAAAATACAAAACCTGTCAGTTTTCTGCTATCAAGGTGCATTCTTTGGAGCCTCAACATTCCGAATGGCTCATCTAGTTAATTCTCAGTGGTACAAGACAGGGCAAAGGGGACTGGCCGTGTGTTGGCACTTGACTGTATTCTATTTTATACCGAGTGCTTCTTGGGCAATTCTCCCTCATCAGTATGCCATAGGTGTAGGCATCATTAACCTCAGTGAAGAGTTTGTTACAAGCCATTGTTGGAACTTGTTTTTGAATAATATTACTCCACGATTTAAATGAGACAAACTACCTACACCGACACCGAAACAGCAGAGTTTAAAACTGTTCAGAATATAGAGGGATGAGGTTTGGGTGTCTGACTTGGGGCAGAGTTGCTGTCTTGTGAGTGCGTGTGTGGGTACGGGTGCATGTAAGCCCACACACGTGTGCAATCTGAAGGTACGGTGTGAATTTTCCTTGACGTCAGTTCGGTTCTCTGAATTGTTTCCCTCTCCGTCAGATGCAAAATAGGGCAAAGAATCATAAGCAATCATAAATGATGGCTACATACACCATTTGGGGTCCACTTCAACGAGGCACCACACATGCCACTCAATGTATTCAGAGGCAGTAGTGTTCGGATCTACTCTGGGATTCTTAAAACGTTTCAAGTGAGAGCCGGGGTTGTCATCGGTAGAATCTGGGTTATACGATTTGGTTTCCTTTGTGGGCTGCCGATTCACTGCAACACTACCGGTTCATTTTAATCCTCCTGACTTACCTCTGGCAAGAGAATTACCGAGATACCCAGCATCGAACGTCCAAAAACCTGGCAGTAGAGTAGCTCTAGTGTAAAAAGGATTATTTGTTAATGAGATTGCAGAGGCAGTGAGTAGGTATTAATGGTGGCTCAGTGTTGTGTGCTGTGTGAAGGTTTCACTCGCTCAGGTGCCTTTTTGTTTCCTGTGTCGTGAGCAGATTCTCACCCCAGCCCCACCACACCTTTTTAGCAGAATTCGAGATCCACGAAGCAGGGCGTTCTCAGTTCGGTGTAGACCCTTTAGATGTTCTAGGGATTCGGGAGTCGAAACGTAAGTTACAGGTTACGACATAGTTTGAGTACTTTGAATGCCGAGTACATTTGTACCCAGTAAATACTAGTGATCGCCAGGAGGATCGCAGATGTATCAAGGCAGCTTCATCTTACTGCAGAATCGCGATCTTAAAAAAATAAATTCGTGTTGGATCTTTTGAGGAGGCTGCAGGGGCCCCGTAAGACTTTAAAGTAAGAGCACCTCTAGGAGGGGCTCAAGGTCACAGTCCTCAGCTTTCTTTGAAAACGTGTGAATTGCCTCCCAGACGCTTTCATTTTGCCTGAAGACTGCAACAGTGCCCGTCTGGGGCCTCTGCTGACAACACCGGTCTTTCTGTGCGTCAGCACAATTGGAGACGGCCGCGCGGCTCCGCAGCCTTTAGGATTTAGTCATGGAATGTAAGGAATTTTCAACAGGAAATGTATCTGGCTTTGAAATGTTTTCATTCTGCTGCAGCCGCTTAACCTGCGTGCCTTTTGGGTGTCAGCATTTGCTTCTAGAATGTCGTCTGGAATGTGCGTGTTTATGGTTTTCTCTCAAGTCCCCCTTTTGATGCTATTCAGGTACAGTCCCTGTTGCCATTAATGGTCACGTAAGCAGCGTTAGCAGGTTTTGGCAAATGCTCCATTTCATCTACACCTAAGAACATAAACCTTTTATCGGCGATCTAATTTCGTTTCGCTGTACGTTGTTGGTTAGGGTGCAGCCACACAGTCAGCACGAAGTACGCAGTACGCGTTGTTTTCAAGTGGCTCGCTTGTATTGTGGTTGTGCTTACATGATTTGCCTGCTTTTGAGTCTTCAGTAACAAATAGACTATCAGTGTCAGCTTTTAGATACGTGACTTAAGCAAAAGTCAGAATAACAGGTATATTTTGTTGCCAGAGAAAGGCTTATTTATGCCCTCGTTTATGTGATTAATATTCTTAGACAGTTGCCTGTAGAATTTGACATAGCAGTGCCTGGCACACAGTAGGTGCACAATGAATGCCTGGTAGCCATTACTGTGGTTGTTATTCAAGGCTCTCAAAATTGGTTTGAGTGAAGGACCCCTAGGAATTGATCTATCAAGGCTCTTGTGAGGACAGTTGAGGGATGTTGGGTGAAGCTTGTGTAATGTCACATTTTCCTGTTCACCTTATTTTCAAGGGTCTCAAATGTAACCCTACAAGGAGATGAATTTGGAACAGTACGAAGCCTCTGTGTGTGTGTGTGTGTGTGTGTGTGTGTGTGTGTGTGTGTGTGTGTTTGCATGTACCATTTTTATAGTTAAACTAAAGAAACTTAGAGCCTTCAACAAAGACAGAGTCAGGTCCATCTCATCCTTAAAAGAGTCATGTTCAGTACTTGGCACATAGTAAACAGTTAAGTGTTTGTTAGCCAACGAGCCTGGGCCTCAATACATAGGAGATGGGCAGTTTTGATGAATGACTGAAAATGTTAGATTCACTGTAGTCAAGGACAGACACGTTTCTTTAAGAAGTTGATGATGTGATCACGTCGTATATGTGTCTTGGGCTGGTCCTCTACCGGGGATGCTATTCCAATGGCTGTGCTTTGTTGAGTACCTACTATGTGCCAGCCTTTGTACTTGGTGCTTGATATCTGTTGTCTCCTCTTGAGCTACTGTACTAGTTAGAAATAGAAGAAATTTGATATTGAAATGAGAGCATTTTTAATCCAATTTTCATATCCTGAAGTTACCTAATAGTGTGGTAAAGGGAATCGCTTGCTTGCCATCTGCACTGGGTTCTACCAGAAGCTCATGCCTTTGAGCAGTGTACTTGACCACTCAGCTGGAAAATTGTCAGTCTTCATAGGAACACTATTTTAGATGCTGGAACATCTGTAGAACAGTTTCTCAAAAATTCCCACCATCTTATCACAAGCCACACAGATGCGCCTCTCATTTTGTAGTATTTTAAAAAAATGGTAATGCATATATGTATACAAAGCTATCCCGAGAGTCTGCTTTGATGATAGATTCAAGATTACTCATCTTAGTTTTGTTTGCTTGATGTGAGAAGCACAAAACATTTATCTTTCTGTACTGACAATAATAATAGTGGTCAGTATGAAATATTCAAAGGGTATGTGAAGCATTGACTAACGGGGAAATAGGACTTAGCATGCTGCATTTGGGAAGCAGACTCTTAGAAAAGTGGCTAATTCTAGATTTATTTGTACTTAGAGTTTGTTAGTGGGAGGGATGGTAATTTTGAAGCAAAGGGTACAGGTTCGTGTGTTGGGCTAGATGAGATGATGCTATTGTCCAGTGTGTTTTAAAATTATTGACGTAACAGGAAGGAATCTGAGTGAATTCTGAGTGAAATAAGGCAGATAAAAAGAATACCTACTGTATGCTTCCTTTTGTGTAGAATTCTAGGAAAATGCAAAATAAACTACAGTGAGAAAAGGTGGATCAGTGACTGAGAGTGGTGGGAGGTGGTGAGACAGGAGGGGGAGGGATCACAGATGGGCACAAGGAAATCTGGCGGATGGTGGATACGCTTGTTATCTTGGTTGTGGTGGTGGCATCAGGGCATTATATACCTGTCAGATCTTACTTACTAGGCTGTGCCCTTCATATATAGTTTATTGTGGGTTGATTATATCCCAATAAAGCTGCTAGAGAAAAATAGAAATTTTTGCAACCCTTACCCACATGACGAGCAAGTAATTGTTTAGAATCTGTTATACCAGCCTGCAAGCTCCAAGGAAACCCGGCTCTTTCTGTTTGGTTCTTGAGTTCTTCATGCCTAACCCGTGAGAGATCTCTGCTAAGTACTCACTGAAGTAGGATGAATGAATGCGTAGACCTTTATGTCGTGTTAACCACGGACAGCTATCACTTAGCATATGCTCTGTGATCAGCCCTATCTAAAAATACATTATTTTATTAAGCTTCGCAACATCTTTTTTTGAGAGAGACCATCCTATTACCCCATTTTATGCAACAGGTAATGGAGTGTAGAACAGGTAAGTCACATGCCTTAGACCACTGACTAATGAGAGAGAGCTAAAGTCAAAGCCGTCTGATTTAAAGTCCGTGATCACCTCTGCGCTTGGACCCTTTGGCATTTCTTTATGGTTTATGTGGATTTTTATGAAGCCGTGGTGGGGAAATTGGCAAGAATAGAAGACTCAGTTCCTAGCACCTCACCTTTAACACAGCAGGAACTCGGTAAACATTTATAAATGAGGGAATGAACTCAGTGCTGAAAGGTCTTCTTACAGGAAAATCCTTTTTCTTTTGTTTATTTTCGCAGTATTAATAGAGCAAAGTTGTCGTATTACACGCGGCTATGTTTGTACTGTCTGCAACCCGAATGCAACGTGGGATAGGCAAGCAGAAGAAAACCCCTTCGGGGGAGCTTGGGTTTTCTGCAGGCGAATCTAGCCGGGGTTCCCTGAGGGCCCGAGGAACACTCCTTCATTGTCACCTGTGAGACTCTGTGCCGGGAGGGGAGGAAGAGAGCACACAGTGAAGTTTTCTTCCTAGTTGTGTTATTAGATTCCTCTAAAAGCCAGTTGATTTTTGTGGGCCGGCATGAAAATTCCAAAAAGGGATTATAAAAATGTTTGCGTTGTACTTTGACAACAGAGTTGGAATACCCTTTCCCCCGTTTTGTAAGAATTGTAGAAATACAAAGAATGGTTGCATTTCTGAAAATATATACCTTGAAGATAATTGAGGTATTTTTTTAAAGCTGTTACCACATTTATCTTCAGGTGTGTGTGTGTGTGTGTGTGTGTGTGTGTGTGTGTGTGTGTATGAGTGTGTGTATGAGTGTTTTAATGATAGTGCATTAAACTTAAAAAAACAAAAACAACTCTGCCAGATTTCTATAACTAAGTAGAACTAATTCCCGAATGGTGGTGTTATTTCTCATATACTACCAGGTAGAGGCCACACTGGGATTTATGCAGACTACTCCTTGCCCTGTAAGTGCTACTTAAAACACCATCCCCCGCACACACACCCCCCCCCCCCCAAAAAAAAACCTTGGGATGTTTTATAGCCCCATTAAAAAAAATCTCTTGTAGGCAAATGGAAAATACAGTGAGGTCACCAGACTCCTCATCCACTGACATTCCCTTATTCGTTTGTTTATTCATTTGAAAGCAATTCATCAAGCCCACATTACGTGCCAGGGTCTGTGTTAGGCGTTGAAAGTAAGTGGGTAACATGAATAAATGCTTTCTACGTTGGTGAAGGGGATTTGTCCTCTCTGCTTCTGGTTTTGCATTTGGGGATCTCAGAAGTACCAGAATCATTAATACTTTGATATTTGTCAACTCTGCCAAAATCATAGGTTCTTTGGGTCAAGTTGGTTGACCCTATGCTCCTGTTTCTTATTTCATAAAATGGGCATAGTAAGTACTTCTCCCATGTGAGTTACAGAACTCAGGAAAAGAGTTACAAAAACCCATAAAGTATAAGAGATTAATTTAGCGATCAACCTGTTTTCTGAGTGTGTGGATGCTCGTGTGTGCGAGATTTGATGTTGAACAAAATCTATCTAGTTCTTGATTTCTAGGTAGTTTCTCTATAACTTGATTTCTCTCGAGATGACTTTGAAATTATTTCCTTATCTTTGTGTTTTGGATTGAAAATGTGGAAAGTTTTTGGGTTTTGGAGTTGGATCATTTGCATTAGTGTCATTCTAGCAAATTAAATTTCTGTAAGATGTATAGGAGTGCTTTTGTTCAACTACAGGGGAAATGGGCACAGATAGAATTTCCCTTAACTGGCATTGGTGGATACATTAGAGATGTTTAGGGAAATCTTCCCTACAGTGTATTGGTGGTGCATAAAAGGAATGCATAATATCTTATAATTAAGCTAATGATCACTAATTTGTGGAGAGTCCTTCTTTGTAATGATATCAAGGAACCCTCTGGAGACTCTGAGGTGGTTATCCTTAATTTCAGTATTACTTGAAAACTTCCAGTTATTGTAGTCCTACAGTTTCCAGGGAAATTTCGTATGCACATAAACTTGCTTTATCTCGTGACCTCCCAGTGGTATTTAGGGCTTAAGTTATTTTATGTTGTGATTTTTCTGGCCACTTGCAAATCTCTTAAAGGCAGAGATGATGTCACATTGAAATTTTTGTCTCCAGTACTTTGACACACTTGGCTTTAGAAATTGTTGGGTCACTTAAAAGGGTCCATCCCCAAGGCTCAGAAACCTCCTCGTATTTCTTGTGCTTGCCCTGCTTCATGAGTTGATTTCCCGGTCTTGGCAATCGTTCTTGTGTGGGTAGAAAGAGCTTGCTTGGTCCTTGACCACAGACAGATTCGAGCTTGCCTGTCTCTTACCAGCCATGTGACCTTGGCTAAGTTACACATTCTCTGTGCCTTGTAACTTAATTTGAAAGCAGGAATGATCATGCTTAATTTATGGAGTCGAGAAGCCTAATTCCAATGACTAGCATAATGATGGCACATGGTGGGTCCTCAGTGAATGATAAACTTCTTTTATCTTTTTACCAGCTAACCCTCTTCAATATTTTTTAAAATTTTTCTTAAATTTCCTTAAATACAGCCAACAAACTGAGGGTTGACAGGGGAAGCGGGGGGGGGGGAGGGGGAAGGGGTGATGGGCATTGAGGGGGGCACTTGTTGGGATGAGCCCTGGATGTTGTATGTAAGCGATGAATCATGGGCATCTCCTCCCAAAGACAAGAGCACGCTGTATACACTGTATGTTAGCTAACTTGACAATAAATTATATTTAAAAAACATAAATATGTTTTTCTTCACACTAGATTATGGTAATAGCCTCTTCACTGTTTTCCCTGACATTTTTCATTCTTTGTGTTGCTTCCGGGTCAGCTTGGATATTGCTGCTGGATTAAATACTTAGTAATTATTTACTCTGTTAGACACTAGGCTTTTTCCGTTGTGTCTGTGGTTTAAAACAAGCAAAACCCACCACTGCTTTGGATCTAAAGAGTAAAATTGACTTAGGTTGGTAATCCATGTCACCTGGACCTGGTTTTTCCAGCTGGCTCTCCCATTTCCCTTCACTTACTCTATAGTCCTTACAAATCGAATACTCTGTTCTTCTTAGCTATTAGGACTTGGAATGAGATCTGCAAGGACTTCAGGCTAACCTGCCAATCACCTCTCCCCACTTATGACCCTCTCTTCCCAGCGTAGGCAAGAATAGGCCACCCAAGGCCAGCATTTGAGACTGCAATGTGCAGCACAGACCTCTCATGGAAACTGGATCGGACCTTGGCTTTTAGGCCTGAACCCAAGGGATGCTTTCAATTCTATCTGTCCTAAATCTTGGGACCTTAGTGCCTTTTGGCCAACCATACTAAGGACTGGAACTGAGAAGCAAAAATTTGAGAGTGCTAAGAACAAGTGCTGTACTTCCAGCGCTCAGTGGTCCTGCCCACTTGTAACCCCCCAGTTGCCATCGACTCTGTGCCCTCATGATAGGTCAGAATGATACCTTTCTTGGAGATGAGTTGGGTGGTATCTGGGAAGGCAGTGGGCAAAGGTGATGGCATGGAGAGAATGGGGTAAAAGTTCCATTCTCCCGACTCCTGCTACAGTACCCGAGCTGATAATTGATAATGTTTGTGATATTCTCTTAAAATTTACTGTCACTCACATGCCCCTCAGAATATCTTCCAAATTCACTCTTTCCCTGTCAGCCTGAAAGAGTTGAGTTGTGTGTATTCATTTTTATCATTGATACATAATCCATTTGTATTATATGGTAAACATAACTTGCAAACTTCTGTCTTTAATTCTCTTTTTTTCTTATATTTTAGTTCAGTAAGCATCTATTCAACACCTAATGCCTATGAAGTACTGTCCTCAGTGCTGGAGATATACAGTATAAGGCTTAAAAAAATTCAAGTCTGAAAACATATAAACAGCACACTTAAAGGAATTTATTGTTTCCAAAAAAAAAAAAAAAGTGCAGGTGACTGATGAGGCCATAAAGATTGTTACTGGCCAAGGTGCTGTAACCTTGGTGGTGTACCCTAGTGAGGAATTTGCGTTTTATCTACTAAGAGGAACAGCACACTATAGGATTTTAACCAGAAGGGTGCCCAGTTCAGACTTGCATTTTAGGAAAGTCACCCTGGGAATTTTGTGGAAGGTGGATCATAATGAGGCAACGCTGGAAGAAGAGAGATCAGCACTGAGACTGTTAAGAGGTCCAAAGGCAATGGGCCCCCATTGGAGCAGATCATAAGGACCAAGAGTGTATGGAGAAGGGTCTGAGGAATACAGAGGAGGCAAAAGCGACGTGGTTCAAAGACTTGAAGGTTTCGGTTTGAGTGGATGCTACTGATAGAGGAAACCTGAGGCAGGCTTGTGAGGGGGAAATGATAAAGTTTTACTGGGTCTTTTCTGGATTCTAAATATCTGGAGAATAAGGCCTCGGCATTTGTCTATTGGTCTGTCCATCCATTCATCCATCTATCCCACATTTATTGGGTATATACTACCTATAAAAGTGTCGTATGTAGCGAATATGTTTTTGTAGTACTGTATCTGTGTATTGTCACTATAGTAGATGTCCGGTAATACTCGTTGAGTGAATTATGTGAAAGGTTCCCTGCAGATTATTTGAGAACGATGACTTTGAAGGAGAATATGAGAATACCTCCTATTGCCCCCATCCTCCCTCACCACCTCCCGCATACGTATGCCCACGGGGAACTGTGGACAAGATGAGGCTTACAGGTTGCAAAGCCCTCAGAATACTTTCATCACCCATATGACGCGTTGAGTAGGTACCGACCTTTGACTTGTGAACTGATAGAAAATTATTGGGAGTTGATTTCACAAAGAAGATACATAACAGACTTGGCATTCCCTTAGCTGAACAAATGGTCTATGATAGAATTGAACTTAAGTATAAATAGCAGCATGTGGCTGTTTACATTTAAACCTAATTAGTAAAATTAAAACTTCAGTTTTACAATCGCAGTCACATTCCAAACGCTCAGTAGCTACATGTGGCTAGTGGTTTCGATTTTGGACATGTTTCATATAAAGCGTTCATTCATTCGTTCATTCAACCAGTGTGCGGGGGGTTGCTTCTGAAGTGCAGGGCGCTGTATTTGCAAGAGAGCCTCTTGCACTGACAGGGAGCCTCAGTCAGTGCTGGGGAGCCCAATACTGTAGGGATGGCTACTCTTTGTATAGAGCTGGGACAGCCTTTCCTTCACAGGTTTGCTGTGAGACTGTCCGCTGGGATGTTGCACTGGATTCTCATTAGCAGATTTATATTATTTTGGAAATTTTGTTATGGTAACTTGGGGGGCATGTATTTCTTTTCATTAGATTGTTTCTTAGCCTCTTAAGGCAGTGGCCTTTTCATCACTGCATATGGACAGTTTGTTGTTGATGTTCAGGGGAATTACTGATGTAAAGCATTCTAGGACTTTTGGGAGTATTAATAAAGCCTCTTAAAGTACTTGTTCAATTAGATTCCCTGACCCGCTGTCCAGAGGCTGAGCTATCGTGAACCAAGGACGCTTTGTATGGTTTAAGTGATGGTGGGGAAGCCTTGGTCTTTCTTCCTCTTTGTGTTGCCTGTCACTGCCTGTTTCCCTGAGGTCCCTGGCCCTGAGCTGCACAGGAGTGTTTATGCCCTAGAGAATCAGAGAGAGAGCTGATTAGGTTTTATATTACTCTTGCACCTACTTTTGATCTAAAAAAAAGTTTGCTGTATCTGAAGTTTTGGGAGATTAACGATTTGTTTCTCTTTGGGGGAGAATTGCTTCTCTCTGCCTCAAGCATCAGGATCAGAGTGCCATATTTTGTTTGCAGGAAATCGTGCCATATTTTGTTTGTGGGAAGTTGGAAGTGTTTTCTTTTAGGTCTTATAGGAATGAATTCAAAAACTTTAATTGTTCACTGGTTTCCATCTTACAGATACTGAGCCTTTAGAGTCGCGTGTCCAGGATAGAAAAGCCGTTCTTTTTCTTTTTTTTTTTTTATGTTTATTTATTTTTGAGAGAGAGAGTGGGAGAGGGCCAGAGAGAGGGAGACAGAGAATCGGAAGCAGACTCCAGGCTCTGAGCTGTCAGAACAGAGCCTCACGCGGGGCTCATACTCATGGACCGCGAGATCATGACCTGAGCTGAAGTCGGACGCCCAACCGAGTCACCCAGGTGCCCCAAGAAAAGCCGTTCTGTAATGACACCTAATACTGTCTGAGTCCCACTGTGGGACTCCCAAATGGCCATGAAAGACTTGGGTTTGATGTTGGCCCTTCATACCATCAACCACCAATCTGTTGTGAAGTACTTCTGTTGTCAGATTTGTAGTTTCCTTTTCAGATAATAGACCTTCTGATTTAGAGCATGAAGGTACATCTTCCTAAGTTTCTGTGACGGAAAGCTATTGAAGAAGAGGGAGAAAAGCCAAATCCCAGAGACCAGACAAGCCGGCAGGAAATTGCAAACATGGTGGGATTTCCAGTGCTTTCCCTTTTTTGTCGAAGTCATGGATAATTTAAACAGTACTCGCTTTTACTTTTGTTTGTTTCTTTGCTTCCAACCACGTCTATCTGCCAACCTTTCTAAAATGTCATGATGTAATTATTTTAACAGGCACTGTATGCTCCTTTATTTGGGGGATATTAACCTTTCTAAACAAAAGGAATGTTAATATCCACTGGAGACACAACTAATGGGATTTCATTTTTCTTGTTAGGCAAGAAGCTTGATTTTTTTTTTTTTTTTAACTTCTCGTAAAAGAATTCGGCAAGTAAAATAATTGCCTTAAGCTAATCCATGATAGCGATTTTAAACGTGACTTTCCAGATCACTTTTATATGGCTTAGAAAGAATAATGTGATTTTCTTGTTTTTGTTTGCCTTAGCTAAACAGTGTTGAAGGATGATATAAATTCAATGAATTCAAAACAAAGAAAATGCTAATTGGTAATATGCTGAGTTCTTTTAAGGCATGAAATATAGTGTTTAATTCATAAAGCATTGTTTAATTTTATATAGATTTAGTTAATTTTTTGAAAGTTAGTGTAGGACAGACGCAGAATAAATTAGCTAGCTAGCCATTTTCTTAATCGCTGTGTATTCCTGTTTGATGCTTAAATATATATGACCCGAATATGTTGTCCTTTTCCATAAAAAGACAGTGGTCATAGGCTCTCTGACATTAAGACAACGCGCTTCTAAGATTTTTACAAGGCTCCTTTCAGCCTGGTTTTCTCCCTCCTTCTCTCCCTCCTTCCCCTCTTCTTTCTCTCCCTTCCTTCCTTGCTGGGTATCCACTGAATCATTTTCAGGCACTTCCTCTATCACCCTCTGACCAATAACATACATTTGTGGTGGGATCCCTAACCTTAGAGCTGGTGAGACAATGAAATGGATTAAAACTAATTGGTCCACGTGGGTGTCAGGCGCATGACCTTGGCCTTATAATGGAGGAATCTCAGTCCCCGAACTGCCCAGCTCCACAGTTCCACAGACAAGTACAGTCTGGATGAAATAAGCATCATTCGTCCCTTTGCTGGTGGGAGGATCTAGAACAGCGAGGGGGGTGGGTGGGGAAGGGGGCAGAGAAGGCCATGGAATTGAACTGTGATCTTCTCTGCCAAGCCCTCAAACAGCTTTCCCTTTAAGCAACAGAGATGACAAGTTTTTGCTATTTTGGATTAGTGAGACAGTATGAAATGGTTTCCCTTTCCTTCCAGGCAAAAAATACCAACAGAATCTGCCTTTGGAATGAAAGTGCTAATTTCATTTGGTGACTTTCAGACTTGAAATATGGGCTCGAAAGGGAGTTGTGCATTAGTCAGCGGAGGCAGCGGGGGTTATTTTTACAGTGCTAATTATTATTTCATGACAGTGATTTACTTTATGTTGTCTGCCGTTTACACCCCCAAACTAGCCATTGTTTTGGGAACAGAATCGGTTGGGTCGTCGTGTTCTTTTTCGAAGACACATCTTGCTATTTTATGGGTATAGGTGCTTTTCTGCAATAAAGTAGAGCTCTATGGAAGAGAGTCTTGCATATGAAATGTAATCTGGATAAATATTCAAAACTAATAGGTTTATATTTTAGTCTTGATTTTTAAAGTATATTTTTCTGACACCCTAATCGTCTTGCTTTATCTGCATTAAGCTTAATCTGTTTTACCAGGATGCAGCTAGATGTCTGTTGCTCACATGGAACTTAGGAAGGAGCGACACATATAGTTAACAAATAAATACAAAATGAAATTTAATATAACCCCTTGATGCGTAAAGGAAGATGAGTGGAAGACAGAGTTGATTGCATGTCTGGAAGCATATCTGCCTGATTTATGCTCTAATTTTAGTACTGAGTTTCCTTTGTAATAGTAAAATGTCACATTAGCATGTCCCTTTTAATAATCTAATATGCTACCAGTGACAATAAATACATGCATTGAGTCTAGCTCAGGGTTTCTCAAACTTCAGAGGCCTGTGACCCTTCCTGGTGTAGTTAAATTGCCCAGATGACCCTCCTGTCATATATTTTTAATTGTAAAGCACTTGAAATTAATCATGTTTTATTTCTTTTTAAATAAGCACCTCAAGAGCAGTGGTGAGCGGTTTTGCTCACGGCACTTATCCACTCTTAAAGAAAATTAAAGATTGGAAGGGGCCCTCAGTCTCAGTGGCAGCAAAGCCATCTACGTGGGGAAAAAACAGAATAGGTGAGAACTGTGTTTAGCGCTTCTCTCCACAGTCTCTTGCCTGCGCACTCAGTGAAAACTGGCATCAGCGAATATAACAAAGCAAAAGCATTTTGAGTTATTACCACAAACCTTCAAGTGGTCATAACCTGAGATTTCAAGCGTCTCCGTGAAGGCTAAGGTTTGCTACAATTTGTATGGTAACTGAGTGCCTTTAATTTAAACTACACTGAGCTAATCTTTAGGAGAATTGGAATCTGCCTCTGAACTAATTATGATTTACAGAAATTGATAATTTGTCTTCTGCATGTGTCTGCAGGAAGAAATTACTATTAAATTTGATTAACAAATGACAAGATTTCAGCCCAGTAATTTACCATCTTTATTAGCAAACTTAGAAAACTTTTAATAGTAATCTTTTCACTCTTACCAACTTTATTCTGGTAGAGTTTACCTACCAGGCATGACAGACACATGTGGCTTTAGAATGACCTACCTTACCCTTAATGAATAAATCTCGGTGTGGTTTGTTTTTTCTATCCTCAAGCACACCCTAAGTGCTGGAACTGATTTCCCATGATAGTTGGAACTTAATAATATGTAATTAACTTCCGAAAATGAATGCTCCGTTCTTCTTGAATACATTCCTGAAGAATCTCCTCAAAAATACATATAATTGCGTAAAAGGAAGCAGAGCATTATATTAACCTTATTTTTTCATGCACCACTTTGTCAAATGTTTTCCTGTCTCTTCAAACAGGCTAGAGTTGTGTGTAATGGACGATACTGGGGGCGAGAGCTGAGCTGTGATATATGGTTGGCAGCAGCATGAATTATTCTAAAATCCACTTTGGATGTGCAGAACAGAGATGTGAAACTGCTATAGCAAGGCAGTGAAGTGAGGGCATTATATTTTCTTTACATGAGGAACATGGTGTGGTTTTAAATATTTTATTGTACGTGTTTTTATATAGTTGAAAAAAAATAATCTGCTGTACTCAGCAGCCTAGGAGAATTGCCCTTTCGTATTTTCACGTCAGGAGAATCTTATCATCTTGCATGTCAAAAAGGGAAGTTGAACTATTAGCCTTTTAAAGACCCAGAGGTAAAGTTTAATTTTATAATGACATGAAATAAATGTTCTAGTATCTAAGTAATAGTTCGCCAAAAAGTCTGAAATGGTCTCCTTTCTCAAGGATGCAGTGTGTGTGTGTGTGTGTGTGTGTGTGTGTGATGCTGATGTTAAAATGGACCTGCCAGACTGAGTGACGGGAGGTGCTAATAACTCCAGGTCGGGAGATGACAACAACGTTGTGCACACCTGCTCTCCTCTTTGGGTCGGTCTCTTGAAGTTATTGAATGGGTGAGCGTAATGGGGAGGAAGTGCACTGAGATGGACAGCAAGAAGGACAGTGCGGGGCTAGGGACCTGCCACACGATGAGTAAGCTGGACATCCTTTGCATAGGAAGTCTGTCAGTGAGGTTAATCCTGACCTTTGGCTTGACAATGCAAGAGAAGTTTCCGTCGTTAATAGCAGTCTGTCCTGGGCAGTTGTACTGGCATTGAGGATCGTTTTATTCCGCTGTATCCTTGTCCTAGTTCATTGGTGTTCCACGGAAGAGGTATGTTTGTATGCTCATTTTGTCCATTTCATTCTGTCTTTGACTTAAAAAAAGTTTTTTTAATGTTTATTTGTTTTGAGAGAGAGACACACACACAGTGGGAGCTGGGGAGGGGCAGAGAGAGAAGGAGACACAGAATCCGAAGCAGGCTCCAGGCTCTGAGCTGTCAGCACAGAGCCTGACATGGCTCGAACTCACGAGCCGTGAGATCATGACCTGAGCCGAAGTCAGACGCCTAGCGCACTGAGCCACCCAGTCGCCCCATCTTTGACTTTTTAAATAAATCAATAGATGTTTCTTTCTTGACAATGTATGGTATTATTCTTTAGTGGGGCTATACTTAATCTGATTGGGTAGAAATTAAATCAGGCAGTTTGTTAGCAGTTGGGGGCTAGTAATGGTCCCTGTTCGAAACTGGCACCATTTAACAACAAACACAACAAAAAGCGAATGACTCAAGTATGGGGCAAGCTCTCACACATCCCGTGTATTCTGGGGCCGCCCATCTCTGTTGGGTCCAGTCTAGTCTCTCCCTGACATATACTTATCCCAAAGAACCCAGGGAAAAGTTGAGTTCCAAAAAGAATGCTGGTCAGTTCTCTATTATTCACCTTAACAGAAAAACAGCTTTATGAAACGTCTCCCAACAATAGCTTCCTAAAATTATCTAGAGTTGGTTTTGTAATGTATTATAAAATTTTACCCCTGTAGGTTAATCTAATTTTGTTTTGCTTATTCTCATGTCGACATTCATTCACACCCCCTAAGCCCATAACTTTTAAACACAAGTCAAGCCATGTAGCAGGTGGCAAAGTATGTCAATGTGGGATGAAAAGGCTGTCAGGATACTGCTAAACCACACGTGGATATTTGATGAGGACTACGTCTGACGTGCCCCGTACAGCTTGCAAACTGAGGATCTCTGGCAAGTGCAACTTAAAAAAAAAAAAAAAATAGGATTCACATGAACAGAAGGGTCCGTCAGAGGTTGTCTGGTTTCAATGGCAACGATCAGCAGATGATCTAACTGAATGGTTAGGCATACGTGATACAAGAAGAGACATCCGGAAAACCTAGTGAAGATGATTTCAGCTTGTGTTTTCAGAGAAACCGTTAGCTGCGTGCACATTTTCCTTTTGAACTTAGAATTAAAAAAAAGCAAACATCAAATTGAAATGTAAACAGAAATACTCGAGTAAAGAAATGCTCACACATCTGGGGAGGAACAAGAGGGTTGGTGGTTGGGTAAGGGGCTCCATGGTTAGGCTCTGACAAAATGGCACCGGGCCCCTGGCCTCCATCAGCAAAAGTGCTTCCTGGAAACGAACAATAAAACATGCAGGATGTAAACATCAGCAATTTAAGTACTTGCCCGCTCAGTTGGTAGGAAGGGAGGTAGAGCTAAAAGATTAAAGACAGCCTGACAAAATCCTACACACCGTCCAGCTGGGCCTTCCACGCTATGAAACGTGGTAGGACAGAATGAGGGTGTTTAAAAAAAATTATTGCTATTATGCAGTTGGAGGGCAATGGGCTGAGTTGGGAATATGCCAGGCGAACTCGTGTTGCTTGTGTAGATAAACTCGCAGGCCTTCAGCTTTCAACTCCATCCAGTCCTTTCTGTCAGATTCTGTTAACCTTGTCCTGTCCCTTGCTGAGCACTGACATTTTCAGAGCAGAGGAAAATCATGTTAAATTTATGTATGAGGAGGGGGGATGTCTGTGTGTATCGCGGGACCCTGGATTTAAGTGTTTGGGCTCTTTTGATTAGTTCTTTCCCTGGTTGGTTTTGTAGTCTCCAAAAAGCTTATAACCCATTGCTGGTCAGGGATCGGATTTCGATTCCTACGTTCTGTGGTATGCATGGTGGCCGTGGGTCCTTCCCTGCGATTCTACAGAAGCGCCTCAGCCCCTACTGAGGAGCCAGGGGCCCCAGAGTAGAAGATACTGCAGCTGACCCTCCTGAGCCTGTTTCCACCCACATGGTGCTGTTTGTGTCAGCTTAATTTATTGGGATTTTGTCTAAGATTTTGTGACAATTTTGTCTAAGATTTTGGTGAAAGAATGCTAAACTGAAAAATACCTGAAAAGCTGTGTTGAAGGATTGTGAGAGGACTGGACAGGAAGATGCGGGCCAAATTGTAGAGGCTCTTATACCCCTGACAAAGGGGCATACATTTTTTTTTAACCTGCAGACGCGTAATGGGAAACCATTGAGGGTGCCTGAGCTGGAGAGAGGCCGTGCACAGGGTGGAATAGAGAGATTTGTACCAGAGTCCAGTTACAGGGCTTTTCCACTTGTCCGGTTGTCATATGAGAAATGGTTTGTGTCAGAGTGGCTGGAGAAGTAGTGGTTAACAAAATGTGACAACAGTGGTGGGGTTTGGTTTCCTTTTACACCCCAACTCTGGACATTGGGGGGGGGGCGAGGTGGAGCTGGAAGACTGGGATGAGCAGGATTGTCAAGTCGTGTCTGGGTTCAGCGGGAGGCATCCTGTGGTCACTTAGTGGTGTCTCTCACGCATGAAAGGATGGAGGACAGTGGCACCTGTTCTGTGCATATGTGGCCCCTGTAGTCGTAATCTACAATGCGATTGGAAACGTACTAGGAATTAGTGAGTGACAGACTAAAGTCAGACAGTCAGGGTGTTGGATGAGTATGTGATACATAAGCCTGGCTGAACTGACTCAGAAAAGTTACCTAGTGAAGGAGAAATGCCCAGCAAACAGAGCCATGGTATTGAAGTTTGGGATTGAGATCAGTGCTAGAGATTGGACCGGAGAGGATTTACGTACATGTGATAGTTGGTTTTGCTCTTGGAGTTTGGTTGGGGTTGGAAGCAGGAGAAGACCTGGGGGCAGGACTGGGGGTCCCTTAGTAGAGATCAGCTTGAGTGGATCCATGAGTGTGGATGTGTTTACATCTTGAGCCACCTTGCCAGAAGGAGACCAAGAAGTGAATTTGGCAAGGTAAACATTCGGAAGCAGGTGAGTATTTAGGGTGCTTTGATCTGGACAACATTTAAATTTTATCAAAACTCCACTGAAGCTTTTTGTTTATTTTATTTTATTTTATTTTATTTTATTTTATTTTATTTTATTTTATTTTATCTTATTTTTATTTATTTATTTTTAAATTTTTAATCTTTCTTTATTTTTGAGAGAGACACAGTGTATGAGCATGGGAGAAGCAGAGAGAGAAAGATGGAGACACAGAATCCGAAGCAGGCTCTAGGCTCCGAGCTGTCAGCACAGAGCCGGGCGCAGGGCGCAAACTCACGAACCGCGAGATCATGACCTGAGCCAAAGTTGGACGTTTAACCGACCGAGCCACCCAGGCAGCCCTTGTGACTTTTCTTCTAAGTGGTTTCTTTGTTATTCTACGCTAGCTTCTTTAGAATATATAGGATACAGATGTGAACTTTATGTATAAAAATAAAGGATAATTGATGTGCATAATCTGATGGAATAATTTGGAGAAATGGAGACACTGACAGTTCCCAGCTTTTTGCCCTTTTCATTTTGCTGCCTCGACCACATATTCATAAATATATTTAAACCAGTCTTGAATATTTAGGTCATTTCTAGTCGTTTGCTCTTCAAGAAGGAAAAAAAAAAACAGTCAAAGGTAGCCTGACTGCCTCGGTTTAAATCCAAGGTTTACCATTTCTTACTTAGGGGATTTTGGGTCCGTTTCTTAACCTCTGTGTCCCAGTTTCCTTCTCTGTAAAATGGGGATAACCGTGGTGCTTACCTCAGAGGGTTCCTGTGCAGGTTACCTGGGGATGGGAAGGTGAAGTGTTTAGGGCAAGCTTTGATACATGGCAAGTTCCATCTAAGAGCATAGACTTTGGAGCCAGACCTTTTGGGTTCACATTCTAGCCCCATCTTCTACTAGTTGTTTGACCTTGGAATGATCTTCCTTTCTGTGAGCTGAGATAATAGTATCTACCTTCTAGGGCAGCTCTGAGAAGTAAGTAAGGTAAGACAAAGTGCTTTCATAGTGCTTGACTTAAAGTAGGGACACAACATATGATAATTGTTTTTATCATTACCATCATAATCATTATAGTTATGCATAATGCCATAAAGAACATCCATACACACAAGCCTTTGTGTGTCTTTGGGAATGTTTCCTTAGGGTAAATTCTTAGACGTGGAATTACTGTGCCTCCTCTTAACTTGCTGAAATGTCTTTAATGAAAGTCTTTAATAAAGTTTTCCTTACTTAAAAAAATGACGCTTTCATGGAGCTCACTGTAGGTACAATTTACCAGCCTAGGCATAGCAGGTTATATTCAAGGATGGATATTCTCTATCTGTAATGACCTTATAATCTAGTGTGAGAATTAAGAGGAGAATTAATATTGAGGATGCCTACTATTTTGAGAGGCAGGGATAGGGAAGGTTATTCTTAGCATAGGAAGGCCTGCCATGTGGTCATTTCTGTCTTCGGGCCTGTAGGGGTTGAGCACGTGTACTAGCCATTGGCTAGAAGACTTAGACACTAGTAAGGAGCTTATCTCCTCTCTACTCACTTTTCTTCACCTAGATTCTCTTTATCTTCCCTTAGTCTCCTTCAGGAGACAGAGAATTTTTTGGATTTCCTAGATTCTCTTAGAAACATGATACTACATCATGTATTACTTAAGACTGATTCAGGCCAGAATACACACGCAACCGTCTCGTGCATCAAATTGGAACTCTGTTTCTAGGTTCTGTATGATTACTGTAATCTGACTTCTCTGAAGAAATGTTAATCTCTTATTATAGTTTGATATTAAGGCTTTGCCAGTATAGACATTTGAACGTAGTCACAATTCTTAAGGTGAGTTAAAGCCTTTCGGTTGTTACTTAGTTTTCAGTGACAGTTATGACAAATGGCTGGCATAATTTATTTTTGCTTTGTAGATGGGTATAACTGGGGATCTTATATATTGGCTATGCCTTTTTTTATGAATTCATAAAATTTCAGTCTAGAACATTGGATTAGATATTAAGGCATTTATGTTGACAAGCAAGAAGCAAATCGTATTCTGATCCAGTTTGTATCATACGTGCAACCCAATTTACTAAGTTTGTGTTGGTAATTTTGCGTTGCTGTGAGACCTAAGTTACAGATATAAGAGTTGACAGTCATTTCGGCAGGTGTCAGACTTGAACTTCAGAAGGTAAAGGAGTTCTGCTACTTAATTTCTATTCAAAATAAGTCAAAAATAGTGGGAAAAAAGGCTCCTCCTAGAATTCTTTGCCTCACACTTGTAAATGCAGTCGTACCGAATCCACCACTAACTATTGCTGTGAGCTACTTAGGTTGCTTGTTCCCTTAAAGCGTTCATGTGACAAATTTATAATTTCATGTTATTTCTAGGTCAACAGTTAGATTAATGTTTTATCTCCTGAGCAAAAAGCACAGTGTTTCTTTGTAAACTTTGTTATCTTACTCAAACTGAAAATTGCAAAACAAAGAATTTTCTAGTTCTCACATTCCTCGGTGGAGAGCTTTGTTTATATAGAGGTTATCTTGCCAGTTTATTTTATATTCTCCTTAACTCTAAATCTTCCGCAGGTGGAATAAATACCCCATTTCAGGCTTTCAGAGCTTATTAATTAAAGCTAGTTGGTTGTCATTACTGATCATTTACTAGCTTTTATTTATTTTTGCTTTGTGATAGCTCAGCAGGAGGCCTCTTAATTGATCAGAATATGAGCCTGTCCTGCTTACTAAAATATACCTGGTGCCTAGCCACAAATACTCAAGAAATATTTGTTGAGTGAGTAAATGATTATGACTTTGACCAAGGAGGGTATACATCTAGAAAGTACTTGGGAATATGTGGATGTCTCCACCAGTTCTAGAGCTGATAACTTTGGGCTTTTCTTTTTCTATTTGAGCTAGTATTATTATTTTTTTTCTTGAAAGTACTGATATGTTATCAGTTCTTAAGTAGGCATGGCGACTCACATTAATGTCAATTTTGAAATAAATTACATTTTACAGACTTTATACCACTGTTTTCTTCTGTTTGCATGGACTACAATTTTATTTTGTTCTGTGACTTTCAGACTATGGGAAATTTGATTTTCAATAGATCCCAAGATACTATATGTATTATAATTTTTTTCCATTCCACAACTCCATCCTAAAATCCTATTACATTTGAACAACTATATTAGCCTCATCATTAAAAACTCTTTTTAGTACAGCCAATTGTAGGTGTTCAAGAGTTCCTAGAAAGACATATCATAAAAGGGATTGTCAGAACAGTGGGGCTTACATTTGTGACCAAAGATACAATAAGATAATCATAGACATGACCCAGATGCCATTAAAGCAGAATTGCAACCCTAGGCCTATATGTTCTTTTGTCTTTGTTTTTATTTAATAAACATTTCAGGTAGGTCAGATATGAATCTTAAGTAGTCACTATGCTCAGAAGAATTGTTCAGTCATGGAGGAGGGAGAAAGATCCCATCTGAGTGGACCCAGGGAAGAATCATGTGTGAAGTCAGCCAGCATTCAGCAGGCACACTGGAACGGGACTTTTTTATGGCAGCTGGGTAACTTGGAATCCGATTTTTATAAGTTGGATGCCCTGGTTTGGGATGGTAGAACAGACCTAGTAGGCTGATCTTTAAATGTGATCTTAGGTAGTTTGGTGATCTTGTTGGGAATACAGATACAACTTAAAATACTGGGATCAGCACTTTTTTCTCTACTTCTTTTTAATTTAATTAAAATATTATGTCTCTTGTTAGATTGGAGAGGTAGCGGACTAAAGAGGACTCAGTGTCTGAGCTCTCCAATAAAAGCTTTGATGCACCTATTCTGTGTGGTAGATTGAAAGGAAATTCGTTCTCTTAGTTGATGGTTAAGAGACTTGTCAAATGAAAGTTGCCCAACTGGTAATTAACTTTGGGTCTAATGTTCTTTCCTTCATGTCCTTGTATTCTGGTATTAGATGGCTGCTTGTATGGCCATACGTCACCGAATAATTGGACAGTGTTAAAAATGAAAACTAGGGGCGCCTGGGTGGCGCAGTCGGTTGAGCGTCCGACTTCAGCCAGGTCACCATCTCGCGGTCCGGGAGTTCGAGCCCCGCGTCAGGCTCTGGGCTGATGGCTCAGAGCCTGGAGCCTGTTTCAGATTCTGTGTCTTCCTCTCTCTCTGCCCCTCCCCTGTTCATGCTCTGTCTCTCTCTGTCCCAAAAATAAATAAACGTTGAAAAAAAAATTAAAAAAAAAAATGAAAACTAAATTCCGAAGGAAAATTAGGGAAGAGGCAAAAAGGTAAGGGCAGCCTTGGTGAAGCAGGTGTGACAAAGGCCATGATTAGGTCTGTTTGCTCTTTTAATCACAGCCTCCTGAGATGGTCAGAAAGATGGAACAAACCACCTGAAAATAGAAGGTCCAGGATTTTATGAAGCGTATATCACTTCCCCCTCTGTCAGTTTTATGCCAGAAAAGATTGGGGAGTCAGGATATTTGGAGAGGAAGCAGAGTGAGATGTAACTGAGTGGTATTTAAGGAGGGTTGAGCCAGGCCATAGACCAGCGTTGGGATGCTGGGACCGATTATGGCAGCAGGCGGAGAGCGTGGTTCCTGCCCAGTATGGTTCCTGCTCGTGAGCAGCTGCCACTGGTCACTGGGAGCCCTCACAGGGCTTAAGTGATTAGGATAGTTGAAAGCATGTTGGGTTCAAGGATTTATAACATTCGTTAAAAGGACAGTACATTCAAAGTTAAATAGAGTACACATGTGTGTGCCTAGATCTTAGCGGTTCTTTAAATCTTTCTCCAAATGGTAATTTCTCTAAAATTTGAGACATAAACATTAGGTAATTGAGTGTTAGGCAAATATTTAACTAGTTTGAATGAATTTATTGCGTCCGAGCTCTACTACTTACTAGCTGTGTAACCTTAGGCAATTGCTTAAATTTTTCTGTGACTTAATTTTCTCATCTATAAAATGCAGTTAACGGTGGCTCCTACCTCTTAGGGTTTTTGTGAGTGTGGAATGAATTAACCTACATCTACATCAAGTGCTTAGAATAGCATCTGGCTAATAGTAACACTGTACGTGTGTTGGCGGCAGTGATGGTGGTGTTCGTGTTCTTCTTCCTCTTTCTCTTCCTCCTCCCCCCTCCAGCATTTGCACAAGTGTGAGCTTTCTCCCAATGTAGTCATATGCTACTTGAGAAGAACCGTTCTTCCAGACCTGTGTTTTATACCCCGAGATACTACAGTCCCCTCGTGGCCAGTGGGTATGCCATCAGCTGTGTGCTTAGGTTATTCCCAGCCAGTCTCTTGAAGCGGGACTCTCAAGTTCAACCTCGGTTCAGTAATGGTAATTATTTTTTCTCTGGTTATCCCTGAGCTGATTTATTACTGGAAGCACCAGTATGACCCTCTTATAACATGTTTATCTGTTACAAGTTCCTTAAGAAATAGATTTTTAATAAATCGTTATCCCAACTCCATAGAGTGTTTTGAACAACATTTGTGGGCATTTAATTTATATGGACTGTTTTGATACAAGTTGTGGGGAATACAAAGAAGGCAAAAAAAAATTACCGCTTAGTTGGGGGGATATACTGAATGCATAGGAAAGGCTAAGCCGCGTTAAGAAAGAACAATAGAAAAGACCCAAGGGAGCTGAGAATAAGGAGACAGAGCACCCGCCTCCAGTCCTGCGGGAAGACTTCTCAGTAGAGGTGTGAAAGGTAGGACCTCAGAAGAGAGTCGGTGTTGAGAAGTAATTGAATAGCAAACTGGTAAGCTAGAAAGATAAACAACTATATGGAAGGAATGAAATTCGTTAGCTGTGAGGTTTAATGTCCACAGCGCACCAAATTAACATGTATTAAGGACTGATGCTACCAACTAAGTCTCAGTAGGAAGGTAACTGACTGCAGGACACCATCAAGGGTATAGGTGCAGGTGCATTTCAAAGCGGCTGGCCCTGGAAACCCCTGAAAAAAGGCAGGAACTAAGAGCTTCCACGTGGAGCCAGCCGAGTTTAGACAGCCTTGGTTTTACACTTAGCTACTGACTAGGTATATTAGTGGACATGTTAATTAATTCTCCGAACCTCAACTGCCTCATTTGTAAAATGGTGATAACGTGAAGGTGGCACGTTGAAATTTTGAGGATGAAGTGAGATGGAAAATATATGTAAACCCCTTAGAGATTCAAACACGTGGGCTGCCTGGAAGGCTCAGTTGGAGGAGCGTGCGACTCTTGATCTCGGGGTCGTGAGTTCAAGCCCCATGTTGGGTCTAGAGATTTCTAAAAAAATAAAATAAAAAATAAAAACCTAAAAAAGAAATTCAAGCATGTAGTGAATACTTAAGGGTAATAATAATAGCAACACAGTGCTCCAACTGGGTAGAAGAACTTCCCATTTTTTTCCCCGTATTGAGATGCCATGTAAAATGTTAACTGGTGGGTGCCCCATTTATTTTTATTTTTATTTTTATTTTTGAGAGAGAGAGAGAGAGAGCAGGGGAGCCGCAGACAGAGGGGGACAGAGGATCCGAAGTGGGCTGTGTGATGACAGCAGTGAGTGCTCCGCTTCTTAAGAGAAAGTTGGAAAAATCCTCCGACCCCGATTTTTAACCTTACTCCTGTGAAATGGTAGTGCTTCTAATTATGGTTTGGAGATCTCTAGTAGTCCTGCTATATAAAAGGACTAAATTGTGAACAGACGCATCAGGAAAGGACTTCCGTTGGGTGTCTGCTGAGTTCATGTTTTGGTTCCTTTTGGTCCCAATGACTGTATTTTAAATTTTTGGAAAGGACAGAAGCCAAAAAACTAGGTATAATTGAAGAGTTAATGAGAAAATTAAATAGGGCCTTACCCCCAAGTGTTTTAGTGATGAAGGTTTTTCTGTACCAGGAATCCCGTCTTCTCCTTTTCCCCCAAATTTGCCACTCAGTTTTATTTTTAAATGCTGACATAAACCCATTTCAATTTTCTGTGCGATGTAATATAGTGGAAAAAATACAGACTGGACAAAAAACCCCAAGGTGAATTTCCTCTGTGCCATTTTCTGGCTTGTGTGATCTTGGGTAAATAATTTCATGTTCTGGGGTGTTGCTTTCTATAAGATGGGGCTAGTCAGGATGCTTAACCGACATATTTCCCAGGTACTTAGGACTGAATAAAATATATTGGGAAGTCTTGTATAAACTCTGAAATGTTATTCTCAAACTGCTGTCCATGGGTCCCTGGGGATCTCCTAAGATCCTTTCAGGAAATCCATGAAACGGAAACTCTTCTCATTAGTTCTAATGTCATTTGCCTTTTTCAGTGTGTTGTTTCCGCTGAAAGCAGTGGGTAAAATTCCTGGCACCTTAGCCTGAATCAAGTTGGTTGGCACCAAGCTGCCCTGGAAATCGTATTCCACGTACTTGGAAAAGGCCCTGATGGAGCAGTAGAAGTTATTACATTTACTCAGTCTTGAGCTGAGTACACGCCATTTGAATAGTCTGTGTGATGAGAGGGGAGGTACATAGAGAGTACTTCCCTGCTAACCAGAGTATGACGGTCTCAAAGAAGAGTCCCTGTGACATTGAGTTACAAGCGGAACTGTTTGAACGTTTCACGGAACGGCATTTTTACGTGACAGAATGATTAACAAACTGGCTATTGAGACTTGGGAGGTAAGCATTTTTTTTTTTTGAAAATCAAAGTGAGCGTGTCATTTTAAGAGAGACAAAGGACAGTGTTTGTTTTTAATTATCAAACTATTTAATTAAAAAAAATTTAATGTTTATTTTTGAGAAAGAGGGAGACAGAGTGTGAACAGGGGAGGGACAGAGAGATAGGGGACGGAGGATCCAAAGCAGGCTCCAGGCTCTGAGCTGTCAGCACAGAGCCCGATGTGGGGCTCGAACTCACCAACCGTGAGATCATGACTGAGCGAAAGTCCGACGCTTCACCAACGGAGCCTCCCGGGCACCTCTAAGATCAAATTATTTTAAGTGAAAAGAAGGATTTTAGAAAACGTGGCCTCCACTGTGAACTTAACGGCTTCCTTGATACTTAAAGGTTTTTCTGATGAGGTTTGTGGTGATACTAATGAATGTAATTTATTTACTTTTGTCATAATGAGATGTGTCCACATGTGGAAGATCTCCACATTGAACTGTTTCCAAACAGTTTTGGACAGATTGAACTGTTTTCCAAATGACCAATGCATGATGTCAAAAAAGCAAAGAAAACTTAGGCATGGGTAAAAATGCATTCCAACCGCAAGATAGATCAGTGGATTTTCACATAGCAGAGTATGAAGGTTTTTTTATATGGCTTCCAATTCCACTTTCTAACTTAGCATAAAGAAGCCACATCTTGTTGAGTTTTGGTATAGTATCAAAGAAGAATATCCATAATTATCTGAAAAGACTCTTAAAAGACTATTTTCCCTTTCCAACTACATGTCTGCATGAGGCTGGATTTTCTTCATGTACTTCAATCAGAACAATGTTGTCATGATAGATTGAATGAAGAAGCAGAAGAATCCAGGGTCTTTTATTAAGCCAGACATGGAAGAGATTTGCAGAAATCTCTCTCTAATCTTTTTGCTTTGGAAAATGTAGTTTTTTCACAAAAATATGCTATTTAGGTTAACATGTAATGGATTTATTATTATTTTAAGTGGATTACCTAAAATATTAAAGATTTTCTATTTTAATTTAGAATATAAAAATTGACAGATGTAACCCATGTAAAGAGAACCTCTTTGGGGTCCTCAATAATCTTAAGAATTTTAAAGGGTCCATGGGGCATCTGGGTGGCTCAATCGGTTAAGCATCAGGGTCTTGATCTCAGCTTAGGTCATGATCTCACCATTGGTGAAATGGAGCCCCACTTAGGACTCTGTGCTGACAGTGGGGAGCCTGCTTGGGATTTTCTCTCTCTCTCTCTCTCTCTCTCTCTCTCTCTTTCTGTCTGTCTATTTCTCTCTCTCAAAAATAAGCATTAAAGAAAAAAGTTTTAAAAGGTCCTGACATCATGAAGTTTGAGCACTTCACTTCCAAAGGGATACATTAAGACTTAATGATTTTATGGTTTACCAGTGCGTGATATTGCCATCTCGTGACAAAATAGGGAAATGCAGGTATTTTTGAAGAGCTCAGCTTTAAGGCCCTTGGACTGATTTAGAATGACTGCTTTTTGGAAATGCGTCAAAAGAAAAGACCTAAGGTCCTGTTTCCAAGGGATGTTTTAAGATATGTGTGCCCCAAACACTAATTTTCACAAGGTAAGCAAAGAACAGCCAACAATGTGGTTATTTTTAAAGGCTACCATTGGTTTTAGGCTTACGTTCTTACAGTAAGAACACATTTCGTTTTTGTGGTCATAATGTATGTTTCCTAGTACACAGGGCCCCCTTGTATGTGATGTTGTAGGCTGTGGAGTAGGTGTTTACTATTCTAAATGCCGGTAAATGTGTATGGTGGTATTTATACTTCAGTGGCACACCCTCATCACCTGTAATTAAGGTCCCATTATTGGTCAGTAAAATGGAGACGATTTTAGTCCCACACTATGGTGACGAATTTGGATTTGCTGCCCTTAGATGCGACATCCTGGCGAGATTCTGTGTGATGTGTTCTTTGCAAATGTGCGGAGTAAGCATCGTTCCCTACATCCCAGCTCCCCGAGAACTAAAATACATACTGTAAATATGCACAAACATGTAGAAAGACATATAGACAAATAGAGCCTAAGCCGGTTGGTGAAAGATGCAGCTGTAGAAAACAGACTCATGAATAATGGACATTTATGCTATGGAAGAGCTTCAGCGGGTCTGTTTTTGCATCGATGAACTATGTGAAAAGGAAGGAACCTTGCTTCATTTTCATTCAGTTAGAGGAATGCCCACTGGCCAGTTTGTTGTTGTTGTTTTAACTCAATTCAGCTGATTGTTTTCAAAATAACCTGTTCTTTTCAAACAGTTGTGTGTGGAGGGACAGCTGCGCTCAGATGAAATGACTGAGCCCTGTACTCTAACTACTGTACTAATTTTCTGCCTATATTCACGAGGTGCCCAGTGACCCTGATGGTGAATATTTTAGACATCTGCATGAATAATCAGACTGCCCACAGGAGAGCCACTTGCTTGTTTGTGAGGCTGGAAATGCTATCTAGATGATGCTGACTCTCGTTCTGTGTACCGACGTGAAAATAATAAATAACCTAAGTAAATTCTTAATCTGGATTGTCATTGAGCATCATGGATGCTCTGAAACTGGTTGCCAAATATTGCATGTAGGGAGATGTGTGTGTGTGTGTGTGTTTGTGTTTTGGAGAAAACTCTAGAGCTTTTATCAGACTCTCGAAAGGGACTGTGACCCCGTAAAGGCTAAGAAGCACGGATGCTGCTTTATAGTCTTCAGAGTGCTTCTATATACGTTTTTATTTGGTTCTCCTAATAGTTTGGAGGGAGGCATGGCAGGTATTATCTTTCTGTCTTGCTCGCTCACTTGCTCTCTTTTTATTTTTATTTTTATTTATTTTTATTTTTATTTTTTAAAGAAGAGCATGACTTGGAGCTGAAGTCCTTCTGAGTTTCATTCTGTAAGCACAGGGAGCCATTGAAGGTTTTAGCTCAGGAAGTGATGTGATCAGATCATTACTTAGACTGCCCTGGTGATAGCAGAGGGGATGTTTCAGGGGAGTGGGAGTCTAGGTAGGAGGACATTTGGAGGATCAGATGAGAAAAGATGGTCTAAGTTTATGGCAGTCAGCTTGGGGAAAAGCCAGTGGAATTTCAAAAGGAGTTGAAATTCTTTGGATTTGGTTACCAGTTGGTGTTGGAGGGAGGAGGGAGGGGGAAGGTAAGGGAGAAAAAAGTAAGTTTTTGAAGATGACTTACTGGCTTGGTTGACTAAGTGTATAGAAAAGCAGGGGGAAGCAGGGACATTATAAGTGTGGTTTTAGCCACGTTAATTTGGAAACACTAGTGGGACATCCAGAGGGAAAGACCAGTAAGCAATCTGAAGTGGGTGCTAGTCCGGGACTGGTGAGGTGAGTGACAGTGCTCAGTGTGCAGGATGACACGTGGAGAGGGTGATGGGTGGGGTTCACCCTGGAGTGTGCCGCTTTGACATGTGGATATTTGACAGTTGGGGATCTAGGGGGGGGACCCACAGGGAGCTTCTTGCCCCACTTTTAATTGCTTCTCAGAATTCCATAGAGTGCCTGGTACAGGAAGAAAGGCATCAGCAAAGACAACTCCAGAGACTGGGGGCCGGGTGTGGTGAGCTGGGGGTGCCGCGTGGCCATTTGTACAGAGTCCTCGCGTGTCCCTGTCTCTGCGGCAGTGAACAGCTTTTGTTTACCAAACATTTGCTCTTCCTACATTCCTGTGAATGGTCTCCCTCCCTGATGGAGCCCCAGACCCCTCTCCCCTTCCCCTCTGTCCTTAGCTCAGAATGGCATATATACCTCAATTGCCTATGAAGAAGTTTCATGTCTTTGGGGCTCCCTTAGGTATGAAATTAAAATTCTCTCCTGTAAACCTGCTTTATGTCAGCTTAATTATTAGGCCAGCCAAAAGAACCCAGCCAGGTACGAAGGAAAAAGGTTTCTTTCTCTACGAGTGCTACGTACAGAACGGTGAGAAGATGTCAGCCAGTGTTTGGCTACCTAGAGTGATGGTCTTTGGGAGCCCAGGGAAATCCCAGAATGGCCAAGGAACATCACTTACTAAAAAATTCTCTCCGTTCCTGAGAAGTAGGGGTTAAATATATTTCTTGACTTTGATTACAGTCAGATTACTCCCATTATTTCAGGATGACCTTCAATTCATGAAATCTATACAAATCAGATGCCACTACAGTCTACCTTCAAATCAGCGGGGGCATCAGGCCAAGGATGGCTTGAAGGTGCTCCCTAACTGGCTGTCTAGTCTCTCCCATCCTTAGATGTGGACACTGACACTTTACCAAGCATGTGTAAAGGCCAACTCAACTTTAAGTCCCTCTCCATTGTCCCAGCCCCACCTCACCTCCACAGTAACCATTCCAGAGCCACAGTTGCCTCAAGAGAAGTCTCATGTTTTCCTCCACGATTCAACACAGGGTCTTACTGAAGTATAAGACTTTGCTTCAGTCTTTTTGATGACTTTGCTAATATCCGGATCTCACAGTTCTCCTCCCTCAAGTAAGATGACCTTCATCTTCATTCCACTTCAGCCACGCACACGCTTGCCACACCTAATAGATCTGCTCCACTTTCAATATTTCAAACTCTATTAGTCTCCTCTTTGAAATCTTAACTTCTCCTGCCCCTCTCTGCCTTTTCTCCGGAGCCTGCTGTTTTCTCTCTCTTTTGGTGCCATCCCTTGTTCTGTTCTTGTTTTCCTTTGTGGGGAGATGGGGAGAGAGGAGGCTGGTCCTCCCTTGTATATCCTGCTTGTGTACCCAGCTCAGGAATAATAAAGTGGCTCAGTAATGCCAATTTCCTATAGATTTCCTCCTGGTGTTCTTTGGTAATTTCCAGCCAGGTTCTTTCCCTATCATCTGTTTCTCCCCTCCTGTTTTCAGGCAGCTGGGCATTGTTAGAAAACTTTACAAAAACTGGGGAAATTGGATCAGGAAATGCATATAGAATAAAGGAATCTATCAAATAACGCCCCCCCCACCCCTCCCACGGGGAACCTTACCACTGTGCTGAAGAAAAATAGATCAGTATTTCTTTTTGGTTTCATCATATCATTTTAGCTAGCTTTGCCTGTGTGAATATTTGTGTACCAACTGTGTAGCTCAGACATTGGGTGGCACTTCCTAACTTTGCGTGCTTTTATTGGAAAACCAGCCTTTGCACCCCAGTTTTTTCCTTACAGGTTACAGACTTGATAAAAATCTTGATGAGAATTTCCCCCAGATATTTACTCTCTGTGAGTTAGGAATTGGACTATGCAAATGCTCTTTCTTTTAAGCTGTGAGTGATATTTATTTATTTTTGTCAGTTGGTTCCATGGTTCATGAATTCTTTATTGTAGTAGGAGTCATCAGTTGGATGCAGAACCGTTGAAATCACAAGTTTAGGACATTAGTTGGAATAACCTAAACAACGTGCGTACCTTTTGGGCCCTTAATTTAATTTCAAATTAAATGAGTCTTATGATGGCAAGCTTCACAGATACGCCTGCAGGGCTTTCGGGATGGAAATGTGTGTCTGTGTGTTGTAGGGGAGGCTCTTTTGTTGAGTTGGATGGGCTTGGAAATCTTGCCTAAAAACACCCATTGTTTAGAGTGCATAAATAACTGAACATAATGCTAGTGAGAACGTTCATTTGAGATTGAACCATGGACTTCCAAGAATGTAGCAAAGTGACTGGAAGTGCTGTGAACAATGTCTTCCTTATTTCCTTTAAAATACCCATGAAATTTTCTGAAAAGGAAACAAATCCCCAGAAGTAACGACAATGAATATCAGGCATTGAGCCCATTGTAGTTTTTGGAAGGAATTTTTATTTTTCCCTGTGGTTGAAACCAGATTAAGAGTTGCCCCTTCTTCAACGACCCCCATCCTGACATGATGCCCCCCACGAAAAAACTTCCCCACTCCCCACCTCCCCCCACCCAGCCATTTTCTGCCTCTAGTGGAGGAATCCTGCTCTCCTTTTACTGGCCTGTTTTCCCTTTTGTTCCTCTCCAGTGCTGCTAATTTCTTTGGTTGACTTGGCAAATACCTGCTCCTCCCTTGATTTACTCAGAGTTTTTGTTGTTGTTGTTTTGTGTGTGTTTGTGGTGCAGGGTGGTGGATGGGGTCTGCTCTTACTGAACAGGTTCCTCGCTCCCACCCAGGTTCTGGCTTGGTCTGTGACGTTGGGTGCTTAGAAGCCAGGCACCAGGATCTGGGCCTGCTACCAATCGTCCTTTGGCCCCCTTTCTTGTCATTAGTGTGGGTTTTGTTTGTCTCCCCCAATAGGAAGTTCCACAGAAGAGTTGGGGTGGAGGTGGATTCCTTTTCATTGAATCACCAGCATCTCATGCAATTGCTAGTACATGGTAAGCAAGGAAGAGATTTGTCAAATCGTTAATGAGACTCAATTACTGGTAAGGGCTTTAAAGCAGACCTCAAGTGTGGTAAGCATGGAAGACCAAGGTCAACAAACCAAGCTCAAGGGTGTGAAAAAGGAACCAAACCACCTATTATAGATGCATAATGAGGACAGAATCAACCGTGCTGAAGCAAAGAAGTTGTAGGAATCTGCAGCAAAATCCTAAACAGATTTGCTTTATGAAACCAACTGTAAGCAAAGCTCTGCTTTGTAAACTCAATGAGATACAGAAAGAGGTTGCATGAAGCAAATGAGAATTTTAGAACGGGTGTAATGAAATGAAAACTATAATAAGTAAAATAAATCGTCATTGTAAATAATAAAAGCAGACTTTACTTAGAAAACCCAGCCAGTGATAGAGAATAAATTTCAGGAAAATGCCCAAAACGCAACATAGAAGCCTAGAAAGATACTGATCCAACCCAGAAATGAGATTATTGAGGCAGACAGAACAAAACAGATGGACCAAGTGTGATAATTATTGGAGGGACATTTTTCGGATCTGAGATTCCTGATCTTAGGTGTTGGTATACCATACAACATTCCAGGCAGAGTTTTTATTTACAAATCAACACCAAACAATTTTCTGATGTTTTTTTTCTTCTTTAATTTGCTAAAAAGAAAACCACAGCCCCCAAGACTTAATATGTAACCTAACTATAGTTCCAACCTCCCAGAAATGTAACCTGTATCAGTCAACATGAGCATTTCTTGGCCAGCTGTAGGAAATTTACTGATAAACCCCTTCAGTTTGACCTTGCCTAAAACAATGGATTCTTTGCTAATAATTTCTCTTGTTTCCCACTGTCTGTCTACCTTTAAAAACCTTTGCTTTTCTGCAGCCCTTTGGAGCTCCTCTCTACTTTCTAGGCAGGATGCTGCCCAATTCATGAACTGATTAATAAAAGCCAGTGAGATCTTTAAAATTTACTCATTTGAAATTTTTTTTTTTAATTTAACAAAGTGGAAAACTGGTAGATAAAACAAGGGAAGCAAAACTGCCAATTTATTAGTGTTTCATTAAAAGGAGACTAATCTTTTGAGATTGCACTGAGGGTAGATACAGAGTGTTTTTAGATTAAAAGTTTAGTAGAAGAAACAGGATGCCTGTGAAAATCAGTACAGAAAAAAGAATTAAAAAAAATCATAATCCCATAATTTCCTCTGAAACTAACCATAATCTATGTAGCTATAGGAAAAATAAAAGCAGTAGTTCCATATTTCTTTCCTTTGTGTGTAGATTCCACTTATCTCATTTTCCGGAGAGATTTATTTTAGAAATGGAAATATAATATATATATTTCTAAATAATACCTAATTAATTTGGCTCTTAAGAATCTTAACTATTCCTTTCAAACAACTTGTGTGACGTTGGTGAACAACAGAACCTGGCACCTAAATTAGTATCCTTTTGTCATTGCAAAGACCTAATATGGTCCAGAGAAATATTTCTTGAAAGGGTGAATGAAAACCTATAAAAATTAACTAAGTATATAGTTGGAAAGTGTAATTTCATGCTGACAACAACTTTAGAAGTAATTGCACTGTTTCTCCCTCATAATAAGAGAGGGAGATAAAAAAAAAGTGTTCTCTGAAATCTGGACAAAACATCTGTCATAAAGTAAGACACGGAAGAAGTGTTGAGATTAGCATGCAGTAATGAACATGTTGATAAGTGCTGGGGAAGGCAGAAATCAGAATTTAAATAAGTCCTAATTTTTAGGCTCTCAAAAGGTTAATTCAGATTGTTCTAGATGTCATCATATCAGAAAGATTCGGCCAATCTGGTAGAAAATCAGAGGTCAACAGAAGTGATTAAGCAGCTAGAAAAATCAGCCCCAAAAGAAGATCTTAGTATATAATTTTGAAAAAGAATTTGAATCTCGCTAAACCCAGGGAAACAGAAGGATAATTTAGAATGATTTGGAGAGCCGTGGAGCTGATGGCATAAAATTGAGTAGAAAAAAATACTCACTGAGTGGAAGACAGTTCTTAATAGATAAATTAAATGGCCATGTAGCATTCAAGGCAAGTGGTGAAGATATTTTGATAAAATCTGACACCCCAAAGAAAGACAACAGCTAACTTTTATTGAGTACTGTATGTCCGACACCCTATATGTGCCATTTCATTTCATCTCCTCTGTGATCTGTGAACTAGGTCCTGACATCTTCCTTTTACAGAATGGGATATTAAGAATATTAAGGCTTCGTCACATGGCTGGGAGTAGGTAGCACTGTGAACCCTGGCTGCACAGTCCAGTTCTAGTCACCATTACATTCCCGCCTTCCAGTCTAGGAACAGGTCAGGTACGTGGTGTAGAGATTTGACAGAGTAAACTAGCTGGTTTTCCATATGCTAAATCAAGCGATCCTAACAATCCGTTTCTCATTAAATTAATAATCTCTTCTGTTTTCCAGTCAAAGGTGCAGTTTTGTTTAGTCTTCTGGAGGAATGAATTCTTGCAGAAACAAGATTTGTATATGAGAAGGCTTTCTTAACACCCATGTAAAATAAGTAGGCATTAAAGCCCTGGTCCCAGTAGAACGAGCAATGTCCAGCAAATGCCAGCCCTTCCGGAGGCTTTATATGCCAGAGAATTGGCTGCAGAGTAGTGTAGAGGGGATTGGCCGTAGACCTGGATTGGGGTTCCTGTTCTAACTTTGACGTGCTGATGCTTCATAGGGGAGGAAAACTTTTCCTTTCTTCCCTTTTCTGTTCTTTGGCCTGATAATTAATTGACCCAAGACAGATTAACAGGAGGAACAACAGCAACGACAACAAAAACCTCAATTTTAATTTTGTTTGTATGGGAACTCATGGAAATAGGGCTCTCAAAGAAGTGACCACAGCAGGCAGCTTTTATACCTTTTAAACAAAGCAACAATGAACTTGTGAAGAATTCACCAAAGAGGTTTGGGCCTGGAGTAGTAAATTAGTAGACTAACAGGGTTTATTTATATAGCTTTTCCAGCCCTGAATTTACTATCTCTGGTGATAAGGATGTCTTTTTACCTTTTGTGTAGAGAGGGTACCTTTAATACACGAGATTCATTTCCTGCTTTCAGGAGGACAGAGGAGGGTCAGAGTATCCTTCGTGAACTGGCTGTTTCTTAAGTAACTTCAATGCAAAGTAATCAGTATGCCAAAGTGGCATATTTGGGGACAGCCTGCCCTGATCCCCATCACTTTGCTCTGAAGCTTCCCTGGAAGTTTCATATATTAAAAGCTGAGCTGATGGCTGTGGAGAATAGAATCAGGCTAGTAGCTGAACAGTAGATTGCTTCATATGTCATTGAACCTATCTCTTTGTCCTGAGAACAGTTGTGACTCGTTTCAGGTGGCAGTAATCTAGGTAGTCTCCCAAAGTTAGGCCTATATTGCATAAACACCTAGGTATTAAATAGGAGGCATTTTTTTTTCAATATATGAAGTTTATTGTCAAATTGGTTTCCATACAACACCCAGTGCTCATCCCAAAAGGTGCCCTCCTCAATACCCATCACCCACCCTTCCCTCCCTCCCACCCCCCATCAACCCTCAGTTTGTTCCCAGTTTTTAAGAGTCTCTTATGCTTTGGCTCTCTTCCACTCTCACCTCTTTTTTTTTTTTTTTTCCCTTCCCCTCCCCCATGGGTTTCTGTTAAGTTTCTCAGGATCCACATAAGAGTGAAACCATATGGTATCTGTCTTTCTCTGTATGGCTTATTTCACTTAGCATCACACTCTCCAGTTCCATCCATGTTGCTACAAAGAGCCATATTTCATTCTTTCTCATTGCCATGTAGTACTCCATTGTGTATATAAACCACAATTTCTTTATCCATTCATCAGTTGATGGACATTTAGGCTCGTTCCATAATTTGGCTATTGTTGAGAGTGCTGCTATAAACGTTGGGGTACAAGTGCCCCTATGCATCAGTACTCCTGTATCCCTTGGGTAAATTCCTAGCAGTGCTATTGCTGGGTCATAGGATAGGTCTATTTTTAATTTTTTGAGGAACCTCCACACTGTTTTCCAGAGTGGCTGCACCAATTTGCATTCCCACCAACAATGCAAGAGGGTTCCCATTTCTCCACGTCCTCTCCAGCATCTGTAGTCTCCTGATTTGTTCACTTTGGCCACTCTGACTGGCGTGAGGTGATGATATCTGAGTGTGGTTTTGATTTGTATTTCCCTGATGAGGAGCAACGTTGAGCATCTTTTCATGTGCCTGTTGGCCATCCGGATGTCTTCTTTAGAGAAGTGTCTATTCATGTTTTCTGCCCATTTCTTCACTGGGTTATTTGTTTTTTGGGTGTGGAGTTTGGTGAGCTCTTTATAGATTTTGGATACTAGCCCTTTGTCCGATATGTCATTTGCAAATATGTTTTCCCATTCCGTTGGTTGCCTTTTAGTTTTGTTGGTTGTTTCCTTTGCTGTGCAGAAGCTTCTTATCTTCATAAGGTCCCAGTAGTTCATTTTTGCTTTTAATTCCCTTGCCTTTGGGGATGTGTCAAGTAAGAAATTGCTGCAGCTGAGGTCAGAGAGGTCTTTTCCTGCTTTCTCCTCTAGGGTTTTGATGGTTAAATAGGAGGCATTTCTAGGGAAACAAAAGAAAAACAATGGTAATGAATGGAGCAAACTGTACACAGCTTGAGTTCTGAGATTTGTGTAGATGTTTAGCTCAAAGCGTCTTCAGGTAGAATGAGGGCAGGTGCTGGCAATCGGATGGATTTTCCTGGTTTGCAGTGTGAATGTCTCTGGTGATCTTTCTGAGTGGCGGGTACAGCCAGTCATGAAGACTGATTGACTATGAGTGGTTGTGGTGATTCTCATGAAGTTTATATTAAGTTTAACTTCAGCTTGCATGGCTTTGAGAAAAAGGTAGTTTTCATTTTCAGTGATTCCAAGTCAGAAAGGTGGGAGAAAAACGGGAAGTGTTAGTTTGGAGAGTTCTCACCAGATGCTGGACGAAACTAGAATTCAGGAATCTAGTTCAGTGTACAAGTAGAAAACACAACCTGCAAGACAATGAACAGGACTAAAATCTGATAGCCACAAAGGCAGGTTGCAGATTTTTTGCTTCATACAGTTACCCCCATTTTTACCAGAGGTAATCAGAGTAAGACAAATTTGTTTGCAAAATCAGTCTAGTCTCAGTAAACAAGACTAGTGAGTGGCCGTATAGAATCTTAATCTACTTTGCTGAAACTTTTTATAAGGGATCTCTGATTGGACTTTTAAAAGCATTTCAAGGCTAGGAAGCCAAGTCTCTTTCCTCACCTTTAATACTTATATGTTTGAGTTAATTCTTTTTTTCTTGGGGTCTCCAATATATCCTGGGGTTCTTGTGCCTGCCAGGTAGTGACCATCTTTACTCACCTGGTAATGCCGCTGGGAACCAGGTACCAGACCTATTTTTCCAAGGCTCTTTTTTGGCTTCATCAAGTCAACCTTCGTTCCTTAAAGCTGTATGGTCATATCTGAGTCTTTGTACATCTCTAATCTATGACATACTAGTCAGAGCCTTGGTATTATAAGCAGTGTTTTCAATTGTATCCTGTTACAAGGAGAACAGATTCTTAGTTATGTAAATACCTCTATTGCCGTGAAAATAAGAATACACATTGAGAGTTTCTGAATTCTAGAGGGATCAGGCAGGGAGAGAAAGATAAAGGTCCCATCTTTGTTTACAAAGGCGTATTTTGCCAAATTTCTCTAAG
The DNA here is from genome assembly GCF_018350175.1 of Felis catus. Taxonomy (NCBI): domain Eukaryota; kingdom Metazoa; phylum Chordata; class Mammalia; order Carnivora; family Felidae; genus Felis; species Felis catus. The sequence continues at coordinate 13,275,834 of NC_058377.1, read as the reverse complement.
TCATAGGTAGTTTAAGAGAACAGAGAAAAAGGCTTCCTTAAATCTGGAAAAACAAAACATTAAAAAAATTAATGTTTTTAAAAAAATCATGAAACAATCGTAATCATCCTCCGTTTATTCAGTTCCGTGTAATTAATACTGGTTTTACTTGAATCTAGCTTTTCCGTTAGTTCAGAAAGTTCTTACCCAGTTCAGTGGGAGGTTTTTGTTTGTTTTTTGTTTTAAAATTACCAGGAACCTGTATTTTATAGTACTTTCCATGAGTCTGGTGGAAGATGAAATGCTTTTGCTGACACACTCACAAAGCATCCGTAGAACAATAATGATTTACAAATGAAGAAAATCTTAAAAATGGCCATGATAAAAGATCTGATGGAAGTTCATTACAGTGCAGTTAACAAGGAAATTTGCTTGTTTCTGGGACACATTTTGAGATAATAACTAGAATTCTGACTGATAACATTATACGAGGATGTATTCGATTTCTAGGGATTTCATACAACTTGTGGAATACTTACAACGTATGCCTCAGTACAACACAAAGAAGGCTTAGTATGACCTTTCATCTGACAATATTTTCCATGTAATTGAACTCCTCAAATAAGCCTAATTAGTTTAACATCTTTTTGTTTTAAGGAGAGAGAACACATCTTTTGAGATGGTCCAGGGACCCTCTGGAAAATCCCAAAGTTCATTTTAAGGTCAAAAAGGCTATTTAGAATTTGGTTTGGGGAACTTTATCAGAAACCTGAAAGAGGTTTTAAAATCCTTGATCAGATAGGATCATAGGTCACTGTGAAACAATACTTGGTTATCTATTTAACCACAGTGATAGAGAGTTTGCAGGCAAATATAGAAGGGTAAATAGTTACTTAAGAAAAACAGAACAAAAAAACTTGGTGCTTTTAATAAAGAAGACTCGGTTTTTTCTTAAGTAATCAAAGACCTGATGAAGACAGAGGGAATCATTTTGACAAGACACAAATTCTTTGTTTTTATAGGCAGGTTACTTTAAAACGTAAAGATAAACCTTTTACAATCTCTTATCAAGAGCAGACCGATGGTTCAAGAAAATTTTGTCCTAAATTTTAACAGAAAACCACATTCTAATTTTACACCAGCTTATTTTTGATATTAAAATTCATTTAACTTAATTAGATTTATTCTAATCTTAGCTAGCTTGACTACACATTAAAATTCCTTTCCAAAGATTCCTTTTCCACAAACCTACAACTTCATTTTTTACATTCAGATTTTTTCCCATGTGGTTCCCCCCCCCCCCTCCACTTTCCCCCTTTTGAAATAATTAGCCTCTCTTCAGGGCAAACTTATTTTTTTCCCCATTAAGCACTTTCTTATCTCATTCCTTTATTTTTCCCCCACTAAAAGCCTACATCCTGTTTTCCTTGCATTTGGAGATGTGTCCCTTATTTCTTGTTGCTTTAATTCCATGCATTTGAATTTTTAGTGAAAAATAAAAATACTAATTTTTAGTGAAAATAATGGCGTAAGCAGTTATGAACGGTCTTTTACGTTAACCTTCTTGTGGCTTGGCCAATTTAGAAATAACTTCTAGAAAAATATGTTTCCTCGTAATAAGTTTTGCAGGATGGCAAGTAAATCTTCCAGCCTCCCTGGGGATAACAATAGCTTACCTCATGGGGTAGAAAATTTGATGTCGTGTGTATGTGAAGAGAGCGTGCGTGCATACAAATAGAATTGTACGTGTAAAAGATGGCATGCAGATCAAATAGCATGTATTTAAAAATAGCACGGACGCACATGTGTCAAATGCTTAGCTCGGTGCCCACACAGAATGCTTGCTCAATTAATACTTGCTGGCATTATTAGTCATTGTTCAGATGCAGTCCTCAAGTAAATATTTTAGAAAGTATAGCCAAGTGGTACTGGAGGGTGGTAAGCTTTAAAAAAAGATTTTAATTTTATGCATTCCTCTCAAGCTGATGCATTTAATAATAAAATTTCACCCTCTGCGTACCCTTTTCACAATTTGGGAATTTACAGAATGCTTTGGTGTTTTAAAGGCAGTAGTTTGTTCACTGAAAACATAGCTTATGACAAATTCAATGGTTGCCAAGTTCTAATATGTTAGCGGGCAGAAGCATGCTTTTAATATTCATCATCTTTAAGTGCTACCAACTGACATTCAGTACTAAATGTGCAGATATGGGTGCTGAGCAAAACAGAGCTAGGAGGAGGACTTGCTAATTTGTATTCTAGATGGAAATCTTAAATTAGTTTCCAAGATTTTTAAATGGATTTTTAAATGCTGAGCACATAGGAGATTGAGTTCATATTAATATTTATAAGGTTTGAGAAGATATTTAGTGAAATATTTGTATAATTTAATTTTGGTCATAATCAAGTAGGAAACCATAACAAGAAGGACATTGTCCTTTAGTTTGGTGACTATTGCATGGCTCATAGTTAGGAATATCCTTCTGGAAAAGCCCCAGACGACATATACATGCTTAAAAAGTTCTTCTTTATTACAACCCAAAAGTGTGAGGTTATTTGTATATGAATTTCCTGGGTTGGATTGTTTTAGGTTAATTTCATTTATGTTAATTAATTTAGAAATAAGTATCGATAATGCTCTTTTAAAAGCATTTATTGACAGTGCTGCGGAACTCTAATCTAGCAGCTTTTATATTCTTTATTATATACAACAGCTCTGTTGGTTCACAGAAAACCTGCTTCCTGTAGTTTTGCTTAGGGCTAATTGAGTTTAATGTAGTTTTGTGTGCAGAAGGTATTGACTTGTGCATAGTATTTAATTTGTGTAAATATGTGTATATGTAATGTTTTGCCCCTCTGAGTTTTATTTTAAATGTAACCCTTAAAACTGGGATAATAGAAATTCTTAGCTCAGGCCTGCTAGCAATTGCAGGTGCCAACGGTTTAAACTGCTGTAGAAATACAATTATGAGCAGCCAAGAGCAAATCTTGTTTTAAGGTCCATGTGTAATGAATGCCTGTTAGTATCATAGAATACAATTAAAAAGAGGTTTACCTCTCCTAAGCTGTGATTGGTTCTTTCTGATGGAAGTGTGGAGTCCCATGAGTAGAATGTGTATTCAGCTCTCGGTGATTTAGACACCAGTGAGCCTGGCATACTGCAGGCTTGGATAAATTCAGGGCAGTTATAGTCAAGCAGAGATGGGAAAAGACTGAAAGATTAATGAGGGAGCTTAAAACAAAGCTCCAAAAATGAGAGCAATGCACTGCTTGGTCTTATGTAATTGTGCCGAATGGAAGTCAGTCTTGGCTGCCGTTGTTTAAAAATTTCAGAAGGTTGGCAGGAAATGTTTGTTAGAAAAATCGGGTCTTGAGAATGATGGTGAAAACCTGGGACAAAATCTCTAATTCTCACTTGCTTGTGTCTTCCTTCAGAGACACACCCTTCCGTTCATCCTCCTTTTATTCCAATTTGACCGACCCGCTGGGCTCCCCACGTCCCCCCTCCCCCACACCCTTCCTCTCCTCCACGACCCTGCTGCTTTTTGGCAGGGACCCTTATGGAGGACTCTGATCTGATCTGATCCAAGACTGCCTCCCAGAGCAGGGCCACCAGGAGATGCACATCTGAGATGTGTTCCTGTAAGAGTCCCTCTTTGGCCCCAAAGCCTGAGAGATCCGGAGCATGTAGGTGTGTGAGAGATTTCTGAGAAGGTAATCCAAGTTATTGTCGGTTACCTGTGGCTGTTGTGGGCACCAGAAACCATGTTCTTTCTGGTTGATGTTGTAAATAACAGTTCTGTAACAGTTCTTCCTGTCGATCTTAACTTAAGGGGTCCTAATGGCCTTAAAATGCTATTTTACCTTTGAAAATCCTTTTAATAGATGCTGTAACGAACCTTCCATTCCAGCAGTGATGGACACAGTTGAGCTGAGCAGTGCAGCTGGTCATACTGTTAATGTGAGGCTGGGCACTTAGAGGGAAAGAAAAGAAGCTCATAAATAGCGTGGTACAGGTGAATCACTTCGGAAATTTAAAGCTTGCCGATACCAGTGCGGAAAAGCTGCCTCGAAAGAGAAATTGCCAGCTCACAAGCGAATTCTTCAGCGCTTCCTTGTAGTCACACACCAGCCTTTTAACTTTGCTTTCTGTTTCCTCTTCAAGGAGTTTGGTGCCACCTACAGGAAGCAGGAAGCGCGGAAACCGGTTCAGCCTCTCCGTAGCACCTGTGTTCTCCCATTGGTCATTCCTCATCTTTAGTTTTTATAAATTTGATCACTTGTTCATCATAGAGTATTTATCAGCCTTTTTCTTGGCCATGAGATGAAGCGAAGCTCTGTGGGGGAAGCAGGTTACATCTGTACTTGCCGTTTGGCAGGAAACTCCTCACCCTTAATTGCTTTTTAAGGTCTCCGTCTATTTCTGCTGTCATGCACCTTCTCCACAGACACACCAACGAGAGAGAACAGAGTTATCGATTGAGGGCCTGGAGTATATCGTATGCGAGAGTGCTAGTGACTCCTTCCCCGTTTTGCCTTCTTCTGTTTCGTGTAGACACCGTGGCATCCGAATCAACATCTTTATTGTTGGTGTTGTTCATTTATTTTGGTTTTAGTCGCCTTATTTGGAGAGAAACGTTAGGAAGTTAAAAAAAAAAAAAAAACCCAGAGCGAAGAAAGTTGAGAGTGCATGATTCAGTTCAGAGAAGCCTGAAGGGAGACACGTGATCACTTGTACAGGTGCAGTAAGGAAGATGAGATATTTTCATTCATCAGCATCTCATAACTATATCACTGAATTAAGTTCTCAATTGTTTCAAACTAGAATGAGTCGGCTCAAGAGCCGTTAAGAACAATGTAGAGCTTTTCTCTTTACCGTATGAACGGACTGCGGCTCTTTCTTCTCCCGCGACATCTCTAATCCCGACCTTCTCCCGAGCTCCGTGTTTGTGCATTCTGCTGGGTTCTCTGCATGGCTCCCTACTCCCTGTCCTGGAACACTAACTCCCAAGTCACTTACTTTCTTCAGAAATTCTTATTAGCTGACTTCCAGTAGATGTGGGAAATGGGCTAGAAAGAACGAACTAGTCAAGGGAGATTTTCTCTCCTCACTCACCACTCGACCCGACTCCCCAGGAAAATTACGCTATAGAATCATCAAGACTGGTCTGTGTTGGGACATTTGTGCTGGTGTTTGGATTTCAACATCAGAGAGACCTTAGAGAAAATATATTAGTGGTTTGGGAAATGTCACACATAGGTGCTGGAAGATTGCAAATAGAGCGCTTCATGTATTTCTACCAAATGGCTGATTCAGAGTTGCTCAGAACATAGAGTGTCTCTTTCCAAATGGCCACTAAAGCACATGAAAAGATGCTCAACTTCATTAGAGGAATTCAACTGAAAACCACAGTAAGATACTACTACTACACATCCGTGAGAATGACTAAAGTAAAAAACAGACAGTAATAAGTGTTGACAAAGATATGGAGAAGTTGGAATCTTCGTACCTTGCTTGTGGTAACGTAATAGCCCAACCGACAGTGCAAAAGCGTCCATCCTGGCAGTTTCTCCAAAAGTTAAACATAGAGCTACATCTGACGCAGCAGGTCCCCTCCTGGCTATATACCCAAGAGAATTAAATCCACACACAGACATGTCCGTGAATGTTTATAGCAGCATTACTCATAATAACCAGAAAATGGAAACGACTCAAATGTCCATTAGCTGAAAAATCATGCAGTGTATCCCCACTCTACAATACTTGATTCAGCAAAAAAGAATGAGGCGCTGATACATGCTGTGACATAAACACTGAAACCATGCTAAGTAGAAGCAGCTCAAAGGCCGCATGTTATTTGATTCCGTTTATATGAAATGTCCAGTGGAGGCAAAACTGGAGAGACAGAAAGTAGATCAGCGGTCTGCCAGCAGCTGGGGGATGAGAACAGGAGTGGCTACTAATGGGTATGAAATTTCTTTTGGAATGAAGACAGTGTTCTGAAATTAGGTAGTGGTGATATTTGTACAACTCAGTGGAGATACTAAAAAGCAATTGAATTGCACACTTTAAAGTGGGTGAATTGCATGATATATGAATTTTATCTCAATAAAACTATCATATACACACCACACACACACACACACACACACACACACACACACACACCCAGTGGGATCATCAGGAGCTATACGTACTTAAAATTTGTGTCTGATTCATCTTTGCATCTTCCAATCTTCCAGAATACTAAGCAAAATGTCTTGCATGCAGAAACCCTTGATAAATTGTTGAAGACATGAATGAGTGATCCATCAGACAAACCCGTGAGTGGTCTTATTGTAACGTATGGAAGAATTTTTTTGGCAAGTGCTATAGGAGAGAGGTAAAGAACAAAGACCAAAATCTGAACCTTGTATTCCCTCAGGCTGACAGTTCAGCTGTACTGTCACTGATCTGCTATCAGAGTGATGGGATCTTGCCATGCTTGGGCGTCAGCTAGATGGTGTATTTCTTTTTTCTTTTGAGTGACAGGTTGGCAAAATATACTTTAGCAACTGTATGTTATGCGGATGATGCATGATGCTAATACTCTGTTGTGACCTTTATTTTTATGAGCTGTGAGAATTAAGAACCTACCAGTTTTCGTTTAATTAAGCAGTAAGCCACAGCAGATGGTGCATTTGTGGGTGATGATTGCATTCCTCTGGCTCCCTCAAGCAGTGCTCTAACCCTATGGAATGCTTTGCCTGGAGTGTCACACCTCTGTTGCGAAATTACTAGGAAGACAAACATGTGGTGCTAACGTAGTCAGGAAATCGTGGAGGACGATTTACTGTAGGACCTGAATACCACAGGAAGTTTTGGTAGTTAGCAGCTATTGGAACTAGGGTATTAGGAAGAAGAATCCACGACGTTATGGTGGTAGTAGTTTACTGCCTGTCTTTACCCTTGAACATTTGCAACCAGAGCGCATGAAGATTTTTATTGCCCTGGCATTCTTTTGTGTAATCTGGGTCAAACATTAAGCATGCATTGGAATATGATTTGCATGTTTTAAAGTGCTCCGAGAAGAATAGGTAAATGGAGGAGCACAGGATTTATGGCAGATTGTTTTATTATGTTTGCTTTTAGTCACCACGGAGAGCCCGGAGAGTGTCCTACACAGTATACATTTTCTCCCGCGTGCTATGTGCTTCTTGCGAGCGTATTTACTCCAGAGGATGTTAAAAACATATATAAGCAGAGAGAGTATGGAATTAATCCAGTGCTTCTCACTGATCACACAGCTCTTCAGGGAGAAAACCAAAATTGCTAAGTTGAATTACTTTCTCTCATTGTTAAGGGAGAGGCTGTCTGTCTAGCTCAGATTCTTTTCCCTTTACTATCTTTGAAAAACTAAATTACTTGAAAGCTGGCATAAAACTTGTAATTACACAATATTTTAGATCCTAAGATAATATGCCTCAATCTTTCTCATTAATGCAATATATGAAATCATCAAAATGAAATACATTCACTTACTGGCTGTACTGTTGTTAAAAGCATGAACTATGTGGATATTTTAAAATATGGCTTGAGATAGAATAATCCATTTGTCTCTTCTCTTTGCCACAAAGACTAGATTTGGAATTCTAGTTAAATCATGAACCTCAAAAGTAATAATTAAACAAGAGAATATAATTTCTCTCTGGGAATGCCTATATTTTATGTTGAAGGTTTTTTCCTAAATTATGTAAAGAAACTATTTCCTTTGACTTGGAAGGGTACTGTCATCACAAATCCCTAACTGCATCATCCTTTCAGATACTCTGTTGGGGAAGGTGCAAACGCTAATTTTGCAATTCTTCACCAATGTGTAATATAGGGAAATATCTATAACCATCTGCCTGTGCAGGAAATGTAACATAATAACTGATCGTAGCCTGTAAATTATTAATGATTTTGAGAGGAGAAATTGCAGATTATTTTTATGTGGAAACCTAACCTTATTGCAAAATCATTGGTGTTTTGTTTCTTTACAGGAGTTGATGTTCATCTAATTAAAATTTAGAAAATAAGGAACTAGATTATTTCTTACTTACTCAGTACCTAGATAACTTGCCAATTATTTATATTTATTTACTTATTTGTTTATTTATTTTTAAGGGAGCTGGCGGGGTAGAGGGATAGCGGGAGAGATAGAGAGAACCTCAAGCAGCCTCCATGCTTGGCACAGAGCCCAACACGGGGCTTGATCCCACAACCCTGGAATCAAGACCTGAGCCGAAATCGCGAGTTGGAGGCTCAACCAACTGAGCCACCCAGGTGCCCCATCAATTCTTCCGTAGCACTGTCTAATAAAAATATTCCACGGGACCCCAAAATGCGACCCCAACGGGAAGATAAAATTGTGCCTGATGATTTGAGGGATGTTAGAATTATTTATTTTAATTCTCTGAAACCGGTAAGGTGTTAATTCCCTATCATCAGATTATTTACCTGATGATAGAACTTTGATTTTACAATGATGCTGAGTATTTTGCCTTTTTTGTCTTAGCCGAAGTAACGGAACTGTCGAGATGTGCGTGCACCCATAATTGACAGTCTGCACTTGTAGCCTCAACCTCTCCTGATCCATCTAGCCCTTTTGTTAGGAGGATAAAAATTGGAATCAGGATGAAGGCTTTCAAATCCTGACTGTTCCTTATTACCTGTGTGACTGTATCGTTTAGGAATTCCATTTGACTCTAAAAGAACCCCCCCCCAAATAGTGGTTTAAACACTAGCTTATTTTCACCTCCAAGAAGTCCCAGAGACAGGCAGTCCATTCAGAGCCTCCATCCAAATCTTCAGGATCTTAGCCTGCATCTTTATTTCTGCTTCACTGTCTCCAGTTGGTGACTTTTGCCCTGGAGGTCATAGTGCAAGATGACTGCTGGAGGTTTAGCTAGTGCAGCTGCCTCTTGGACACCAGGAAAGACAAGAGCTCCTCTCAGCAGAACCAGTTGTTGTTGTTGTTCTTGTTGTTGTTGTTGTTGTTGTTTCCATCCCACACAACACTTCCAGTTATAGCGCATGACCTGGATGTGAAGGAGGTAGGAAATGTTGTCTTTACCATGGACAGCTGGGGCGGGGGGGGGGGGGGGGGGGGGGGAGGGGAGGATTCTGTCACGAAAGGCAAAGGGAAGAGTGAATATTTGCTAAGTAACTAGCATTTTCTGCCATAATGACCCCGGGCGGTTTTTCATACCATTGAGCCTCAGTTTCCTTGTCTTTAAAAATGGTTGTAGGGCCGCCTGGGTGGCGCAGTCGGTTGAGCGTCCGACTTCAGCCAGGTCACGATCTCGCGGTCTGTGAGTTCGAGCCCCACGTCAGGCTCTGGGCTGATGGCTCAGAGCCTGGAACCTGTTTCCGATTCTGTGTCTCCCTCTCTCTCTGCCCCTCCCCCGTTCATGCTCTGTCTCTCTCTGTCCCAAAAATAAATAAACGTTGAAAAAAAAATAAAAAATAAAAATGGTTGTAAAAATAGGATGTAATCCATAGATCTTACTGTTTTGAGTGTCAGTTGAGCTTATATATCTAATGCATTTAGCACCATGCCTAGCCTATAAAAACTAAGCCAGTAAATGTTAACTATTCTTTCTAGCTCCTTCCCTAAATATTTCTAGGTAATATCCTATAGATGATTGAAACTTAAAATGTTCAAATGTATTACAGATCTCCATTGCATTCCCTAGCTCATCATCTACCTATTCTTCCAAGCTGGAAACCTCAGAGTAATCTATGAGTAGTTCTTTTATTATTGTCTGTACCCAACAGTCACCAAGTATAATTCTACCTGCAACACTGTGAGTTTCTCAACCCTGTTGCTCTATATGCATTGCCACTCTTTGAATTCAGTCAGTCTTCATCCTTTGCCTCCCAGAGGTCTTTGCTATCTACCAGATAACACTCAGACTCCTTAGAATAGTATTCAAGTTTTCATGTCGTCTGACTGCAGTATTAACAGTTGTATCTTGATTCAACCGCATCTCCCTCATCACTCCAAATCACACATTTCTTGTTCAGTGACTTCCTGGAAAACTCCAAATAGGACACTGTGACTTCAGTTTCTTCTTCGGGATAAATGCCAAAGAAGTCTCAAGTTGGAACACAGGGAAACCAAGCAGAGATGTATTTCAGTCTGTAATCTTGATGATCAAGGTGTGATTTCTGGAAACCCGCCTGTGCCTTGTTTTCTAAAGCCAACAGATAGGTATACCAGCACTCCTTCTCATAGCAGGGTATCTAAGTGTATAAATATGAAAGAACAAAGGGCTCTTACATGAAAGGAATGGGTGTTGGGTGGGGGGTTGGCGATGATGTCCCTAATGGATGGGTTAGTGTGTTCAGCAATTCTCAAAGTATAGGTGTAGATCTACAAATTCCTTATTTTTAGTTTGCTAGACAATAGCATTAGTTTAGGTACTTCCTGTGAATGTTATAAATGCATTTTGCTTTCAAACTACAAAGCAGAGAAGGGTAGCTTTATTTGTGGGAGTGTGTGTGTGGTGTGCGTAATGGGATGTGTAATACAATTTCAAAGCCCTCTGATGCAATATTTTGAAACTAAGTTTGTAGTACAATTAAAACATATCTTTGGTCATAGATTACTTGGCCTTTTGCCATTTTCATAGGCAGTGTCCTACTTAAATAGCCTGGATTGGCTGAGAAAAATAATTGCTGCTATGAAATAATTTTGCAATTACCACTGTAATTAAGGGCAGTTTGTTAATGAAAGTGCTTGGTGAATAATGACCGCAGGGCACTCCATCTTGCAGCTTCATGCCAGATGATTGGTTCATGTTGTGGAGGCAGTTAGGGAATTAGTGACACAGCTGTCATGGTTACAGGATGGATGTAAATATCCTTTGCGGTTGATGATGAAGAACAGTCATTAGCCTCCTGCCCCTTGGGAACTGGTCAGAGGAACAAAAATAAACTTAACATGTGATGGTGAAAGCCATTCCTTATGTCTCCTTTTCTTCAGTTTGAACAATTAACATTCTAATGGAAACTGCAGAGAGCATGTGGATGAACCCTTTCCACTTTACAGGCATGTTAGTGTGATAAATGTTCCTCCTGGTAGGGCACTGGTTGTTCACAGTTTATATCCACTCTTATTAGCTTATGGGCCAGTTAGAAACTGCTCTTTAGAGACCCACGGGCCCCATTTAAATTTTTCTTGCTCATCTCCAGGTGTTGTGTATTCACTTGGACCCTTTGAAGAGTGCCCACGGATGGATTTCCGCGTGCTGTCTGCATGGCTGCAGGGGCAATTGAAGATCAATTTTCTGTGGTTGGGCTTATTGGCCTGTGTAAAATATATATTGTTATGAAGACAACCCGGACGCTTATTTGATCTTGCTTTTGTAGCTTGAAAAAGTCATTGTTGAAGGTTGAGGATCTTTTTTTTTTTTTCCTCCTTAAAATAAGACATCCTAGGTGTTTAAGGGTGTTTCATGTTTATATTCATTCCACCTCCTTGGTGTTTTGATGTTGTTTTTCATTGTAAATTTGCTTAAGCAATCTTTTGTAGAGTAATTTCATAACATGCACACACTGTGGTTTTACATCGAGGTGCTCGTGATCTGCAACTCATTAACTTTGCTGCCTGCGAAGTCGGTACAGCATGTGGCATTTTCTTGTGCTTTATCTTGCCGTACAGTCAGTTTTGTTCTTGTAAACGATGTTAGTATGATACTTCCACGGAACCTTCGGCATGGCTTTTCTTCATGTCCAGTATGCTAAATCTTCTCTTCCAGGGCCCTAAGCTAGATATTGGAGTTTGTGTCGTTTTATCAAGGCCAACCAGGTATCCTCACTAAAGGGACATGGCAGTTCTCTGGGTGTCAGCTCAAAATGGCCATTCTTGGCAGCATAAAGCACTTTCACGATGAGTCTGTGGTTCCACCTGTCTGGGTAAGATCCTCCTCATTTGCTCAATGCTCTTCTTGATGCCTGTGTCTCCTCTTGGCTTTAGCAAGAGAAGGTGCCAGGCGGAAGGGATGGGCATTCTATCTCAGAATGAGGACACACCGTGGTCCAAACCTCTGCCTCTTCCTTCTTCCCTCCTTGGCTGTCAAGGGAATCTCAGTCCAGTAAGTGATGAGTTCCTTTGGGAGATTAAGGTTATTCTCAGGCATGGCCTCAGTTGGCAAAATTATTCGGGTTCTGGTGGGAGGTGACTTTCCAGGCATTCTCTTTATGAATGCCTACGTGCCGGAGGAGCTGGTAATGGCTTTGCATTAGATCAATATTGGGAAGCAGGTGAAGAGAGACGTGCTAGAAAACATACTCCAAACCTAGTGAAAATCGCATGACGTTGTATTATTACTTATTCTGCTTTTAGCTAGAGTGTTATGGGCTTTTATGGTAGGTCAAGATAACTAAGATAGGAAAGAAAAAAAATAATCGTCTTTAATTGGAGTGGCTCGAGGTAGGGAACTGGGGAACTTTTTCCTCCTTCAGGGGAGAGGTGACACATCGCAACGTTTAGACGCCCGATGTGTGTTCCCATCTTTGTTTGGTGGTGTTTTGATTTAGTATTTATTTTTTTGGCTAAACATGAGCCTTGAGTTTAATTGAGTTTCCAAGCCAACTCTCCAGGCCCTTGTCGTAAAGTATATTCAGAGATGCCCTACAGAGTCTAAGGAGAGGTGGCCACGTGAATTTGACCGTCTGCAAGGAGAGAAGGTGTGAAGACATTTTCTGAGTTTGGGTGAGTAGGTGAAATTCCCAAGTAAAAGAGAATCCATTCTCGTGCGCTTTTCTGGGCGAGTTTGGACACAAGTTGGAGTCTTACTTTGTTACATAACAACTCTTGGGGGTTTCCCTCCTTTCCCCAGGACACATCAAAAACTTGGGAGTTCTCAGCACAAATGGATCGTGTCCTATCCCATCCTATCACCAGCCTTTCTACCAAAGCAACACTAATTATAAAAATCGAACGTAAATTTGGACTGTTTAATAGATTTGGGTTTAATTTTGTCTCAGTGGGAAGACATTCGATTAAGAGAATGCTTTTCTCCCCCCTCCCTCTCCCCCCCTTTTTCTTTGGGTAGAACTGTTAGTAAAGGCAGAAGAAATTGATTTTAGTGTCACAAAGGACAATTCTGACAGGAATGTCCTCTGAAATGATTCAGGGCATCTGTTTCTCTCACATATGCCCAGCACTGCTGAGAGCCGTACCCAAATTAAACTGTTGAACGTGTCAGCTAAGAACCTGGTCACAATTTACATCCCAGTGGCTTGCTTGGAATTTTTGAACGTTTCGTGAACTTCCTCCTCTAATTTACAAAACAAGTTCTCACTCAAAGTGACCATTTGCTCTAGATGCCAATATGTCACGGTCACAATTGATTTGGCTGGAGAGTTATTTGTTTCTGTACGGTCACTTTGTCTATGAGACGAACTCCTCTTGACAATCTGTGTTTTGGCGATGCTGGCAGGATCTGTGGGTGACTGCTTGGTGGGCGTTTACGGTACGGTTCCTCTTCCCCTGGCCCTGTGTCTGCCGTACAAGCTGGCTCCAGGAATTCTGTCAGTGGTTCCCGAGCACAGGAATTATGTGCCCTGAGTTTACTATCATATCTGTGGCATCCAGCAGGGTACCTGAGAGGCGCTTAAAAAAAATCTTTCATTAATGAGTGGGGAACGAACACGTTCCACATGATCATACTATAGTCTTCGACTCTTCATTCTGAGTACTTACTTGTCTACCCAGTTCATGTTTCTTAGAAATTAGTAAGGCTCACTTACATCAATTATAGTGAGGCATGTCCTTTGAAGTTGAAGGGCAGGGGCAATTATTTTGTGTGTGTGAACTTTTTACATTCATAGAAGAAATAATTTACTGGGGATGAGAAGGAGAAGTGACTACGTTGATGCATAATAGGGATCTGGGCTCATTAGCTTAATTACTTAGTGGTTCCTGACCATTCTTTCCTCCCCAGTGTTCAGCCACTTACCTTTACACAGTATTTACCAGTGAGTTTTGATTGGGGAATCCCGAGGAGAATGGCGTCTACTCCTGCCCTTTCCCATGCTTACAAGTCCAAGATCAACTGAGGTAGTGGTGGTATTTGTACAGGGGTATCCTGGGTCCAGTGGACTCACTTGGTTGACCGGCCACATGAACTGGACACTCCGCGATGGGTCCATTGAGAACATTATGCGTAGTATTGTTACCGATACTCTTGCATCTTTATTAGCAATTCTCTGAGACTGTGTAGGTGAGGACAGAAAGCTTAAAATTTGCAATGAGTTGCATATTTAGAAATTCCTCCTACTTAATAGTCTAGGGTGGATGTTCCAGGTCTGTGGATAGCCTGGCTCCACCCAGCCATCCAGGGACATAGGCTAATGGTGGCTCTGCTACTTTCCACGTGGAGCTTCTGGAGTCATGGTGGTCCTGCGATTTCAGCCTCTTGGAAGGCGGAAAGAGAAAGCATGGAGGAGGAGCAGCCTGATCTTCCGGCCCCAGGCTAGAAATGGCACATGTTAACCTCTCACACTGGAAAGAGCTTAGTCATCTGCTCGACTAGGTGTAGGAAGGGGTTGGAGATGCAGAGTGGCAGGCCAGCCTGGTGCCCGGTGCCCGGCTGCATGGAGGAAGTTCGCAGTCTGTGAGATCATAGGCTTTCCCTAACCAATCAGCTGCCTATCAGCTTTGTTTTGCAAAGTCCCACAGTTAACCTTAGACTTTAGACAATAGCCAATACCATCTACAATGACCATTTCCCCCTTTAGTTTCTTAATGCCCAAGCTATTTTTAAAGATGATTGTAATAACTAGCAGAACATCTAGCTCACCTCCTGCTTATGGTGATATCAAGAGCTCAGTAGTTTGTACACATGTGTTTTTATACTTTGAAATCATAATGTAAATCTGACAAATACTTGTCTTCCAACATTTGGAAATGCTTGCTTCATTTCCTCTTTCTTTCTTTCTTTCTTTCTTTCTTTCTTTCTTTCTTTCTTTCTTTCTTTTTTTTGTCTCTGGGAAGCATGGTAGCATAGGGACATTTTGGTAGGTTTGTAATTCCCTTTTGTTCGTTTGGGAAGCTATTGTCCATACTGCTGACATGCTAATCATTATTCAGGAAAACCGAGAAAGCATAATCACTATTGTCTGCAAATATTATTGTATACATGGTCACTGCTTAATGTAAAATTGGGTTTCCATTCAGGATCTTTGTTCAGAGACCGTTCTTGCGTTGACATGAGAAATTGCGGCCAATATTATTTCTTTTGGCTTCTCTAGTCTATTTCCTCCAAGGACCTACATACTTTCCCCTCCTTGATTCAATTTTAGAGGCAATGTCTGATTTTCTGCTCGCGCTGTTTAGAGAAATTATACTCCCAACATTTCCTGACGCTTTAGCAAGAGCGATGTCAAGATCTTTGAGACATCTGAACCCGTGTGGAGGTTGGGTTTATCTCCTTGCTACTTCACCACAAGCAAGAGCATGTCAGAGTTCTTATTGCACAGTTAGTGTTGTTATTAAGATAGGATTTAGGCGACAGTCATCAGACTTTGTGAGTATTAGCACAGCCAAGCAATTTTGGTTTTGTGCAGACACAAATTACCTTTGGTTTGACTTCTGGTGAGGGAGGGGCAAGAAATAAATTAGATGTAGTCTAAGCCAGGGTCAATGTATGCTCTTTGTTTTATGTAGAGGGCAGTTTTGTTTTAAATACACTATTCATTGATAAATCTTGTTACTCTAGTATTGGTATGGAAAAAGGAGGAGTAGATATTTTTTGAAGTGTTTTCTGAATGTGATTGACTGTAATCTCACAGTCCTATGATTTCAACTATTTTGAGGCTACTCTTAATGGATTAGTACATTTCAGCAGTATATTTATGTAGCAGCCTACCCTCCAGTGATCAAAACATGAGATGCTTGAGTGTAGAATTACTTGCTAAAGATGGTGGGGAGCAAACACACCTACCAAGAAGTGCTGTTAATCTGTCGTCAATGTCTTATGAGTGCACTTAATGTCTAGGGCATTTTAAATTGGACTTAGCCAAAAGCCAGAGTCTTAACATTTAAATGAAGCAGCATCGGAGAAAGAAACAAATCCATATATTTTTTCCTGATAGTTAACCAATCACCACCTTGCCTAGCTCACTTGTCACAGCCCCTCACGGGGCTGTCACTGTTTTGTCGCATCGTTGTATAATTCAGTGTTTACATTTCTGTCCTCCATTCTAGACTATGAGGTTCTTGCAGGTAGGGAATGTGTTCGATTGAAGTTTGCACGGCACATCTGCATCAATGGTTGATGAACGAATTAAAGGACGGAAAAGTATCTTAAAGCAGGAAAATATTTTCCCTGTGCCCGCAGGTGGAAACTAATCTGAAGACCTTCCCTCAAGTTTGGGAAAACTGTTATGTTTTCTGGATATAGGGCATCTTTCCGTTGGCCTTTCTCTGCCCATCTGATTACTTAATCTCTTCTCAGCAAGCAAGAGAAGGGGCACCTGGGTGGCTCAGTTGGTTAAACATCTGACTCTTGATTTCAGCTCAGGTCATGGTCTCATAGTTTGTGAGTTTGAGCCCCACGTCCAGCTCTGTGCTGATAGCGAGGAGCCTGCTTGGGATTCTCTGTCTCCCTCTCTCTCTGCCCTACCCTTGCTTTCTCTCTCTTTCTCTACCTCTCTCAAAAATGAATAAATGAACTTTATTTTTTAAAAAAGCAAGAGGGGCTCCTTGGTGGCTCAGTCGGTTAAGCGTCTGACTTCAGCTCAGGTCACGATCTCACGGTCCGTGGGTTCGAGCCCCGTGTCGGGCTCTGGGCTGAGGCCCAGAGCCTGGAGCCTGCTTCCGATTCTGTGTCTTCCTCTCTCTCTGCCCCTCCCCCGTTCATGCTCTGTCTCTCTCTGTCTCAAAAATAAATAAACGTTAAAAAAAAAAAATTTAAAAAGCAAGAGAAAATATACACCAAGGATATGGGTCTAAAATGATGAAGCTGTTTTGTTTACCTCACCGTAAACACAAAAGCTTTTCGTGAGGAAAGGTGGGGTTTTCTCCTGTGAGAGGGTTCTGACCTCACCAGCCGTCTTTGCTCATCTGGGGAAGCCAAGTAGAATGGGACTGTCCTCGCCAGCGCCACCGTGAGGGCAGAACAAGAGGCGTTAGCCCAGTGGCTCATGGACAGTAAGGTCCCCACAAATGTTAGCGTTGGGGGTCATGATGACGATTATGGTTTGTTCTTTTCCTCAGAGGTCCTCCTTGATTAAATATTTAAAATGTCTATTACCTCTTTGCTGTTGTTTTACCTCAACTAGGCTTTTAAATAAAACTGGTGCCACGGAAGTCATTGGGCGGTATCCTCCCATCACCTGAACAGGGCTTGGGGAAAGTTAGGTGTAGTTCTACACAGCCCTGGAAAACGGGATGTAATAAGATCATCTTTCTCCTTGCTTTATAGAGGTGTCATATCATGAATTGGTTCAACTATGTAAAGTGGCACTTGTTTGTTTTCCCAGCGTATAATGCTTGTAACTAATAGAATCCCCTGCTATCAGATGATTCTGAAAGCTTGCTCAAAGCACAGTGAAATGATAAGATGCTGCAGACTTTTGTGTTACCTACAGTATTCCTTTTCTTTCATTTTAAAGAGTGGATTTCTGGGTCAGAAACTGAAATGTGTTCAAGGAATCTCCCTTCCCCTCTTTTATTGAAGGGAGTGTTGTCTCTTTTTTCTAGGATCTGGTGATGTGGCCGCCACAGTGCCACCTCACTTATCTGGGGACCGTGTAGCAGACCTCAGCTATCTAGAACATACCTGAAGGCTACGAGAAAGGGCTCTCGAGCTGCTACAAAATACGTCAAAGTATTTGCTTTAAAATTGAGGCAGATTGCTCAAAAGCCCCCAGGGTTTTACCATAACCAAATTGCTTCTTAATTCTATAGTCCTGTGGAACTTGGACAAAATTTTTTCTTCGTTATTTGTTCTCCAAACCTCCCCCCCCCAACACACACACAATGGAGACAGAAAACTTGAAGTTTGAGAGGTACAGAGTGGGGGTGGGGTAGGGGTGGGGCGGATCAGAGAAATGGAATCAAGTAGCCTCAAGCAGCTTATCATTGATCAAGTACTTCATTGAGAACATTGAGAAGGATGCCAGTGTGACCTGAATCAGCAATAAAGGTAAAATTCTTTTCATTTTACCCTGTTTAAGAGGGAAGGTACTATAACACTTTTAGAACACTGTCATCAGTGTAATTTAAGAAAGAAACTGATCATATGGAAGGCTTCATTATGGGTCCAGATACATTGGGATTTCCCCCTTTTGTCTTGGCATTTTCGGCTCGCCGTGGATTTCCTGCGGCATAAATCTTGGCTTTTTCATTTCGAATCTCTCCTCTTTTGTCTTTCCCCTGTGTGCGCCTATGATTCTCCTCTCTTATTCTTCTCCTTAAAGGAATTTAAAATAAACGGTTCGGGGCGCCTGGGTGGCTCATTCGGTTTAAGCGTCCAACTCTTGATTTCCGTTCTGGTCATGATCTCATGAGCGATCTCTCATGAGATCGAGCCCTGCGTTGGAGTTGCGCTGGCATCTCAGGTGCTGCTTCAGATAAACTTAAAAATTTTTTTTAAATAAACTTTTAGATAGTCAAGAAATTTAAGGTGTCTCAAGGATTGAATTGATCAGTTTGGGGTGTTTTTGTTTTGTTTTAAGCATCCCATCCTCCATTAATGCTGTCACCACAAAAAGCAAGTGTATCGGCCTCTATTTCCCTTCTTTATATGTATAAATTTACAGCCAGGCATGATTCTCCACAGTATCATTAAAATTGAGCGCCACACCGTGGGCCGAGAAAGCCTCGGTAAACCTCAAAGCAATAATTGGAGGCAGATACTGTCTTTATCCCCATTTACAGATGAGAATATGGAAGTACAGAGAGACCGAGGGGCTGGCCTCACGTCACACTTCGGTGGGGAGAGCCAGTTTCCGCCCGTGGTCCATGGTGCCTGCTCTGTTGGCTGCATGGCTCACTGCTGCACTTCAAGGGGAGTTTGGAATTCCTGATCTGCCATTTCACTTCTACATAATTTATAAGCACCGAATTCCTGTTTCTTAATTGACGAAAAGTAAAAAAAAAAAAAAAAAAAAAAAAAGGACTGATTGAAGTTCTTTATTAAACTTCTCTGGTTGATTAAATTGGCATAACTGTCTAGCTCAAAGAAAATGAACTGTTTCAAAAGCACCGTGATTTCATGATGCCCCCGCATTCACCTACTCTTTTATTTTATTTTATTTTATATTTTTTCAGTTGACAGAATTCTTAGGTTGTATACTGAAAAGCTTATGGGTTAAAGCTAATCTATAAGTATGTTTAAAATGATGTATTGACAGTCTTTCTTTCGATTTTCCTTTTTTAACTTTTCAGAGGGTTGACAACTTTAAAAGAAATGGCATGTTTCTTTAACCCCGAGAACATTTTATTTAAATTTAGTCACTGGTTTAGAGAAAGAATAAACAGAACGTTCACTTAAATGTTCTCATGTCTTAGAAGAATGAATGGGTAGTGATATGATTTATAGCTGGTGTAAGAATAAAGAAGATAAAAGAAAATTGAAACCCAAAATTACTGGTTTCAGCAGAGTATTTCTGATTTAATTCTGAATTCTGAATACAGTTTACGCCTTGCTTAAACGTTTCTTGCCAGGTTGTGGAAGCAAATCTCTACCTTTTATATAACATGTAGCTTAATTGAATGCTCATTGTCTATATAGATAAAGTGAAGAGTGAGGGTAAATCATATTTATATCTGGCACAGCGCCTCAGTATCTATTGATTGAATAAATAGAAGAATGAATGAATATATGAAATTCATTCAAAAAGGAAGACTTTGATGTGTTAGCATTTATGTTATGTGTAGCAGTTCTAGTTTATGAGAGTTAGTAAAATAAAAAAAAAAAGCGCAAACTACGAAAAAGCTTTTGGGGCCGTGGACAGCAGCACTTTGCTATAAGAAAATCCAGGCATGAAAAGTGGAATAGATTAGGTTAGTGAATTACCCTAAGAATCTAATGTTTTCCATAGGAGCCCCAAAGGTCAGCTTTGTATTGAATGCAAATTACCTTTCGTGGTCTTCATTTCTTTGTAATATATTTAGTAAGTGAAAACACAGATTTAGAATGAACGGTGGTTACGCTTCCCGTATACAAAGAGTGCATCGACTGTTGTCTATGACTTTAACCCTTCTTATATCTGAATTTCAACCCCAGGTTTCCCAGAAGTTACTTCCAGAACAGAGAGTTGGATTTCTTCAGCTGATAATATAATGTTTTGCTCCAGAGTATTGAAACCTTGTGATACTTAAAACTTTCACCCGTTAAGAATAAAAACCTTATCGTAGGTTTAAAAATACACACACGCACACACACACACACACACACTTTGTGTTTTTTGCAGTGATCACTTTAGAAGGTCACACAGACGTATTTCGTTAAGGTTGCCATTGAGTAAAACCTTTTTTCTATTTCTGTGAATTTTGTTTGGATTATTTGAATCTTCTCAGCAGTAGCAGGTCTTTATCCTTTGGGATGATTTATTTGAAACCAGCCCAAAGTCATTTGGAATCACGTTATTAAGGTGGACCTTGTAGTTACGGCTTTTAAAAAAAGAAAACAGAGGTGTAGCTATAAAACCCTAGAGAGTGTGACCTAATGGCTGTCATGGAAAGGAACAGTCAAAGGAGTGGTTCAGACTGTGTGGAAGTGACAGCAGCATTTCTTGAAGAAGTATGTGATCTTTCAAACAACTGTTTTTGAAGGGTAATCTACATTTAAAATTTTAAATCTATAAATTCCAATGATTTTTCTTGGAAGTTTTCACCTCCGCGATTAAAGGCTCACCTTTCACTTAAAGACTTGGGTGTGGCACTTAGAACAGGAAGAACCTGGGTGCTTAGCACCTCCTGGATCTTAAGTTGTTGACGAACACAAAGGTCAATAGGTCAGTGAAGGTCAACAGGTCAGTGTCAACCTTGGCATTAGGTGATGTGAGTAATTGGGCCTCAGCATTTTTTTTTTTTTTTTTGGCTTGAATAGTTGAAAACCCACTTAAAAATGTTTTTCAGACCTTATTCTTTGTTTATATTTTCTCGTCGTCTTGTCTCATTGGAAACAGAGCAACTGTTTTTTTGGTCTTCCTACTGATAGAAGGTAGGGCCATATGAGGAACTTATTTTCTGATTTGCAGAATCTGGCCACCTGGGACATCTTCCCTTTTTAAGTTGCTTTTTGCAAAGAAAATTACGTTGTCAAAAAATTATTTAGGCTCTAGTTATCATACGTGCTTACTTCTGCTTGATGTTTTTAACAAGCACGCATGACCAGCAAAACACTTTAAATGGGTTGGAGGCGTACCTATAACAAATATGTCTGCAGTGTGGGAAATTAAATTTGTCCTCAAGTATGAAAATCCAGATTAACAGAAATGAGAGCATTTAAAATACATGTTATAAATAATCTTGTAATGAGTGTTTGGCCTGAATACTTTAACTGTCTTAATCCAACAGCATGATGCCAGCTCTCACATTCTGACTCTCTGTCATTCACTCAGGGCATCTTGGGTGCTATTCTACATGATGTACTGATGGACAACTTAAATACTTCTCCTTTTGAAGAGTGAAGCATGAGTAATTAAGTGCTGCCTCCATAAGCTGGATAGCAGGTTTTACTGAGGCCCAGTAATGAATAAAAAGTGCATTACCCAAATTAAAACTCTTGCTTGTCTGTATATTGGCTATTGATTCATCTTTGTGAATTTCATTACAGTACAGTAGAGTTGTACTCATCAAAGAGCTTCCCAGAAATGTCTCCTGTTTTGAAGCTTTGGTTTAGGGGCGCCTGGGTGGCTCAGTCTGTTAAGCATCCGACTTTGGCACAGGTCATGATCTTGTGGTTCGTGAGTTTGAGCCCTGCATCGGGCTCTCCAGAGCCTGGAGCCTGCTTCAGATTCTGTGTCTCCCTCTCTCTCTGCCCCTCTCATGCTCATGCTGCTGTCTCTCTCCATCTCAAAAATAAATAAATATTAAAAATAATAAAGTTTTGGTTTACTTCTAAATTGGTTAGGGAAGATAATCCTGTGGTGGTTCCTCTTGCTCAATAATTTATTTAAGATACTCTTAATTCTCAATGACTTGGAAGTCTAGAAAACATATGACAGTTCAGTTCTTCTGAACTGTGTTCAGTACACAAATGTTTTCCTAGTGTCTGTTCTGTCTCCGTGACTCTGGGAATCTTTTAAAATGGTGTACTGCTAAAGCAAGTGGATAACTATTGATCTTAGTAGGTGATGTATATGTGTATGTATGTGTCTCTATTTTCCCCCCTCCCCAATATATCGTAAAGTTGTGAGGTTAAATATTGCTTGAAGTGGTTTGATACATAGAAAACTGCATCAGAATTGTATATAATTGAAATCAGATATTACACTGCCTGAAAGTTTCCGTTGCATATACTTTAATTTTTTTTTTTGTAACAGAATTTGATCAGAACTGAATATCCTGATATGAATGACCAGTCTGTTTCCAGCTCTAACATGAGTCACTAATAAACTACTAAGGTCACCCTCAATGCTTCACCTCTTTGTAAGCTTTAGAATTGGGTTGTTGCCCATCCTAAAAAAAAAAAAAAATCTGCAGTAAAGATACCAGGTCCCTATTAGCTGCAGAAAATACAAAAGGGAGGGGAGCCAGGAGTGGTGGAAGGAAGGAAAACCTAGGTTTTACTAAAACTTGATAGAATCCCTCTCCCATTGTGGCCAGCCAATGCGCTATTTATCCTTTATCTCATTGTGCTGTGACTCTCCAAGCTAGAGAGGAGAGAAAAGATTGAGAATCAAAGTGTGGATAAGAAGCAGACACCAAAAGGACAAAAAAGCAAAAACTGACTGGAGGAAGCAGAGGGCTGCAAACACAGAATGAGTGGAATTTCAAGGACAGGATTGGAATGACATACGTTGAAACCAGTAAGAGGAAAAGTGCGTTCTGATCATGCAAACCTGGATTGAGGTCTGTATCCATAATCAGAGACTTGTCTGAGCTGGAAGGAACCCGTGAGGGGGAGTCTAGATAATCTTCTGGCCCTTCTGGGGGTTGGATGGCAGGTGAGGCGAGGATCTAATTTTTGTCTATCTCGACATCATCTCCATTAAGCGTTTGTCAAGCAGTGACTTGAGGGCTGCGAGCGATTTGGATCCCAGTGCGTCTCTCAGAAGTTGGCTTCTCAGTTAGTTGAATGAGTTCTCATGTCACCATCTGAGCTTCGGCGGCTCCTCTCTACGTGTCTGTGTCTTGCGTGGTGAGACACAGGGCCCTGCAGCTCCAGATTGCAGCACTGAGTAACAGGACTGGTTATCCCTTTCCTCTCCGTCTCACAGCAGAGACGGCGGGTTGGTGGGTTTTTCCCACCACGTGCGTAATTATTGTGCACAGTCGTAAACAAAAAGGCAGGCATCTCCCATTGCCACGTAACTGGACTACTGCAAAAACAAGGACAAAAGCGGACTGGGGAAGATAGGGACTTAGTAAGGTGAAGCTTGTCACTTGTTTCGTTTTCCTTATTTGAGTTGTGAATTTAAATATATTTGTTTGTTATCCGTTTTATTAATATTTATATGTGCATGTAGCAAGGTTTTATCTTAGGCGGTTTTAATTCTTGGTCTGTCTGAATACCTGTTTGAAGTATGATATCCAATCAGATCTTTTCTTTGATAATTCAGAGATGAAATGCCTCGGTAGTCGATGTGTCATCTTTAGCACAATGTCTCTGTTTAAGTTTTCTTTGAAGCCTAGAAGTTTGGACATAAGCTGTTTATTATGCCATAGTTCTATCTCCTCCTGAAGAAAACCGCCATTGAATTAACTTTTGCATAGTGTATTTCTATCAAAGCATTTGATCCTTGTTTCTGCAAGATAATCCTAAGAACTTTTTATTTTGAGAATAGAAAACCATGATGGATTTAATTCATAAAGGGAAGCTGCTGCAAGAAATGTAAATGTAAGCGCTTGATAAGGTAGGATTTCCTAGTTGCTATGGCAACCTGTGGGTCATGAGCCTGAGAAAATATAAAGTAAGTCCTGAAGCTGTGAAGACGATTATAAAATTTAACTGTCATTCTTCATTTAGAGTTGATGGCAAACATTATTTACTTAAGTTTATCTCAAAGCAAGCGAGGATCCGTTTTCAGAAATCCAAGAGTCCGATCACAAACGAATCCATGTTGCACATGCCTAACGTTATAAAGCACATGCAGCGTTTATTATTCTAACCGGACTATTTGTACATAATATCCCTGTAGATTTGGTCACCTTCCTATGGAAGCCGACGGTTTTCGTCTCTTGAATTCTTAATGAAAACCATAGAATTCAGCCGTATACATTGAGTAATTTTGCAAAAATGTGTGTGCTTCCCATGCCAAAAAGAAGGCCTAGGGGACTGTGTAGGAAGGAGGCCTTTGTGCCTTCTTCTCAGGTTCAAATATAAATAGTAAACTGTTTAGGGTGGATGAGTGCCAGGCAGGGATGTTAATATGGTTGTATATTTTCAAAATATACCACGACCTAGAGATTAAAGAGGTGGGTTAAAATCTCTTGGAAGAATGCTTCCCCCTTTCCCCACCAAGGGGTGGCAGTGGAGAAATCCATTTTTTTTTCTACTATGGAAGAATGAATACAAGGTGTCACATTCCTAAATTGAAATACGATGCTCAACTGTACAGTATGACAAAGTATCCGTTTTTCTTGCTTTATCTTCTGCAGAATGCTGTTAATTTGCACTAATGACC
This sequence comes from Felis catus, assembly GCF_018350175.1. Taxonomy (NCBI): domain Eukaryota; kingdom Metazoa; phylum Chordata; class Mammalia; order Carnivora; family Felidae; genus Felis; species Felis catus. Next base: position 13,251,023 of record NC_058377.1, on the reverse strand, counting down.
TATGAGACCCATTGCAAATTACCGAATCTTGCAAATTAGTGAGTATGTGAACAAACACTATAAAACTATCAGATACCACATCAGACAAATGTAGTTTATTGCAGGAAGAAAAACAGACTTGCATATTGAGAGGGAAACATATTTTTACAGCCAGATAAGTGCTTTCCTTTCCTGTGCTTGCCCATCGGGGAGCGTCAACACATAATATGGTCTGTGGCATCCAATGTCTTACTGGCTCTTGAGCAAAAACATCATTTTTTAAAATGCAAGCATAGAAAATCTCAGTGTTGACATGTATACCGGTATCTGATACTGAGTTTTCCCCGTATCTTTTGCCTCCTTAAAAAAAAGAAATTCTCTTTCCAACTTTGTATGCGGAGCCTTTACACTGAAAAGGAGAATGGAATTTAAGATTATTAAGAATAGAACGTATACTTGGCTGGCTTTTCTGTACCACGTCCATTTGCGTCTGAACCTGCGGGATTATTCATCCCCTCCCTTTTGGAGGATGAGGTAGAAACCAGCCCACACACCCAGCAGATATATTCCACTCATCAAAGCACTTTTCTCAGTTGGTTTGTTTTCATGTCTAGCAGCAGAAATAGCTGCTCTTTTTTTTTTTTTTTTTTTTTTCTTTTCTCTTCTTTTTTCTTCTGGCATCTTGTAATTGCAACTGGTAATGTGTCTTCTTGCTAACCTGGGAGCAGCATTCCCCCACTCACCCAGCTGGCTCCCAGCTGGAACCCAGTGACGGATTGGCAGGGTGCCATTTCCTCCCTGTTGGACCTTCCATCCATCTGCCTTCCCAGGAGAACCCTACTTGGGTCTCCCAGTGGCCCCCCGGCTCTTGCCACCTTGGTTACATGTCTTCCACCCGCCTTGCTAATAACTACAGCCACAAAATCCACCTCGGTAATGAGCATTATAAAGTGCTTATGCTGTGCTAGGCACTGTGGCAAGCGCTGCCTTGTTTTTGTGTTTACTGAATTCTTTCCCCAGTGCAATTGAAACACATACATACATAAATATTTTTAATTTTGTTTAAAAATTATCATACAGTAAAACTTCCCTTTTGCTTTTTGTGCACAGTACTGTAAGCTTTAACAAATGAATTAATGTAGTCAAGACCTAAGAGTTCATCACCTACCTCCCACTCCCTCCCCCCAAAAAGCCCCTCATGTGTGATAACCATTTTGAATGCATTTATGACTTAATCCTTTAATGTTATGGAATATGTACTAATATTTTTTTTTCTGATGAGGAAAGTCAGTAACTTTCAAAAGTAACTTGGGGCGCCTGGGTGGTTCCGTCGTTAAGCGTCCGACTTCAGCTTAGGTCATGATCTCACATTTCATGGGTTCAAGCCCCGCATCAGGCTGTGTGCTGACAGCTCAGAGCCTGGAGCCTGCTTCGGATTCTGTGTCTTCCTCTCTCTCTGACCCTCCCCTACTCTCACCCTGTCTCTTTGTCTCAAAAAACAAATAAACATTAAAAAAAAATTTTTTTTTTAATAAATTAAGTAACTTGGTCAAGGTTGCGCACCTAATTAGCAGTGAGGCCAGGAGTGGGTTAGTTCTAGAATTTGAGATTTTATGCACTCTTCTATATCACCACTCACAAAAAGTGGCTTGGGGCTATAGTCTCAGTAAGCACAAAGGTCTACATGTGACTTTCAAATGATAACGGGATGTTGGGTCTTGGAAAGGATCACATACATTTTCATGTGACGCACTCTTGAAAGACCCCAGTAGAGAGGAGGGTTTTCGTTCTTTTGTTGGTTTCACTTTGTTTTGACTTCAGTAAGCCTGGTAAGATGATTGAGTTGAACATCTTGGTTCAGCCAGAAACCATTAATACTTTCTGGACTAAACTTCCCAACACCCACATTTCATTATTGTTGGGCCCCCTGTCCCTCCCCACCCCCCACCCCCAGGCTGTGTCCTACAGCTACACATAGAAACCACAGCTGGGCTTTTCCATTAGCCACGGTCAGCTCACGCTATCCTATTTCTCTTTTCAAAACTAAAACCCTTTTCGGTGGCTTTGGGCTCTTCTGTGAGGGTGAGTCAGCTTTGGGAATAATAACCAGAATCTTTCATCCATGCTTTTGCTCTAATGTGCTGATGCTGAAATCATCCTAAATATCAATACAGAATTTTGCTTTAGACTGGGGATTCTGCTGCCATCATTCACTGTAAATCCCTTGAAGTGCAAAAGAAAACCATGAGCAATAAAGGAAATGCTAAAGGTCTATGTGGAGGTGGGGGTTGGGGAGGGCAAAAGGCTTTGTTCAGGGGGAAGCTAAGGCTTCAGAGATGGATAGAGAGGCTCCCCTCCCAAAACTTACACAGTCTGGGACATGCCACCTTCCACTGAGCTCGATGAGGATGAATGTGATTTCATGACCAGAGCCTACACGCGTGTTTAACGGTTTTAAATAATGTATTCACCTTTTCAGGATGACCGTGATCAATGATGATCATGAGAAACTGAGGAGGCCACCCTATGTGTTCTCCTTCCTTATTCCCTTCCCTTCTCATAGTTTTGTTTCCAGCGTAATCTTAGTAGATCTAGGCTGTTGAGATAAATTGTAAAAGATAGGAGCATTCCCTTTATACACGTTCAGGAATGTGACTTGTGAAAATTCTGTTTCAAGAGTTCTTTCTCAGGGCAGAATTTAGATAGCACTTCCTCTGTGTGCTGTACTTACATGTGCTTAAGAATCCACCTTGAATTGATATGAAAAAAAAAAAGGGAAGGAAGCCAGATATTAACATGAAATCCTATCTTGGATTGTTTGATCCCTTAATTTGATCCTTCTCAGAACAGCATCTTAGACCTTCCTCCCTGTTGGAGAAGGCATTCCTGTCTGAGGACAGATGACAGGGTCCATTTTCAAAGTGAGGATATGAGTATTAAAAGCCTAAAAGCCAGAAAAATATTTTCTTCTGTCAGTAACTGCATTGTTGATAAAGAAGGTAGGAGTTATTGCCATGCTTTAGCTTAGCTGAGGGAGCCCCGCCCCCTGAAAATTCTTATGTTGCAGCAACTTGTCTCTAGGCATATTATCCATGATTATCATTGAGCAGCTAATAGTACTGTGAGTTGTATGTATTTAGGTAGGTCCTCTTAAAATTACTTTAATATTTTTCTTCCATATTTGTAGCCTTATTTAGACTGGGGCAAGTGAAAAATCTTGCATTTGCCTTTTATGATGCATTTAGAGTAGCTAATCTGAAATCACAGTTTTCAATCAGAAAGGAATATTGGATGCCTTCATGGAAAGGTTACTACAAACTAAGTTTTCTTTCCTTTTTTTCTGATTTAGATTCCTTGAGTGTACTTTGTTAATGTTTGAACATTGAATCAAATAGTGTATTTCTCCCAATTTTAAACATTGCAAATTCAAGGCAGGGGCCTCTGCTTCTGTCTTCAAATGAACGAGAATACCATTTTAAGGGAAAATGGCGGCTGCAGTGTCAGTGCTCCGTATCACCTCTATCAAAGAGACTGATTACAATGTTGATGGTGATTTTCAGGGCCATCTCTGTCTTGCTTCTGCTTCTTAAGAATGTATAATGCAGTCCAACCTTAAGACAAATAGGTCAAACTGTAAAACTCTGCAGGAATGTAAGGATGAATTTCAAAATAATAAAGCAGTCCAACTTGGAGATTCTATATACTGTATAAATATCTCCTAACTTAGAGGAAATACCTTTTAAACACTTTTCCATGATGATACATACTGGTGTCTCGGCTTGCCATTCTCCCTCGTTTTCAGCTATTGTTTCTGGAATTCATTAACAGTTACTGGTGTTTAATTTTTCATGATGGTTGAAGGCTGGAGGGGAGAGTACATAGACACAGTGGTCACCAATTTTTGCTGCTAATGACCCCTGCGGGGATGGAAATTGTTCTCCTGTGGGGCAGGAAAAAAAAATATATTTTTGAGAATATCCCATCTGCAGATAAAGTAAGTGGCCATTTGTGGACCTGTCAAAGGTAAAAATAAATGCAGTGTTCAACTGTATTAAATACCGTACTTGAGCATAAGGGAGAGTGCATTTGTCTTATTTCATTTGTCTTCCCAGCCTGTGCCCATTTAGCACTGCAATAGCAGTGAACTTCACGGGCAGTCAAGCCTACTCTTTCATGTTTCCTTCCAGTTCTAAATTGAAAATATTTTTTTGAAAAGAACTATGACAAAAGCAATTTGAGTTAGTGATATCTTGAAAGAGAACCCAATTTAAGATTACCTTTACGGTTGATCATTGTTACCTACAGTAGGCAGATGTCATGGTGATCTTCTTAATATTAGTATTCTGAGAGAGTCTGACCTGACAGTGTTCAGGTAACATCACAGATCGGGTCCTAATACTGAGATTTCAAGTGGTGGTGCAAAAGGCTGCCAGGGGCCACCTAGTGCCCAGGGGGCCTCTGACTGAGGAGCGCACCTGAGCACCAATGAAAGTGTGTTGAGAATGGGCTTGGTAACCGTACAATGAAGAGAAGGAAATGGGAAAGCACGCACGTGTGAGCTGATTTTCCAACCTGTAACTTAAAACGTTGGCTTTCCATTTTGTCCTCAAAGACCCCACCATGCTGGTAGAGTGCAATCAGGTCTTTCGGAGTTGTAACAGCATCAGTGATCCGCGGGTGTGTGGAGCTCAAGTCGTGTATGGGATGGGGTGATGGCTCTGGAAGGGAAAGTGTGGTTACAGGGGACCATCTGTCTTTGAAAGTATGATTTACTGGGGCATCCACCTTCACTCCAAGCCATAAAAGGAGGTCTAGTGACTGGATCTCTTCCTCGCCTGTGCTTTCTCTGCCTTGTTCCCTTCCCCCCGCCCCACCCTCTAACTCCAGAGCCCGAATCAGTCCAGTCCACAGATTATGTGAGAAATGATGCTATCACGAGCCATGCATATAGTTTCTTCTAAAGAGAGGAGAGCAATACCCTGGCATCTTATACTCCTAAAATCCCTCCCCCACAAGTCACGAGTGTTACGAATGTCTCCGGGTGGCAGGAGGAACCCAAGACAAGGGGAGAATTGGTATGCCTAACGCAGAAGGGTGTCAGTAGCAGGGCTGAGATCTGTGCTCAAGTCTCTACTATGCGGATTATTCACAGCAACTATTACTCCCCAGAGAATCCCTAATTACCACCTACATCCCTGTCAGCTGGTGTGTGATCAGGGAATCTACTCTCATTTTAAACTATGCAGAAATTAAATGAGAAGCCAGCCTTACTTCTAAGGTACCACGCAGTGCATTCCAGAGGCAAATATGAATGACATTTAGCTCTGCCACTTTGGCCGATACACATTAGTGCAGCTCTCCATTCTTCTAAATAGCCAAGACCTAGTTATTCTTAAGCCCCAGTGTCCTGCCTGCTTGTTCACAATTTACCTTCATTTTCCAAATTTACCATTCTATAGTTTGTTTGACTTTTAAATCCATTTTGGTGCTTACCGTTTGTGTCATGTTCTGGCCCTTGGGGATGTTTTGGATCACATAGGATACTCTGTTGAATGTATATTAGTTCCTTGATCTCAGCAGAGTAATGGATGCTGAAATATTTCAGAAAGACGTGTTCTGTAAAGATTCGCGAACTGCATACGCTGCCCGTGTTCGAAGCACAACACGTATGATTTTATTTGTGGCTTAATCAACAGGAAAAAAATGCCAAGCAGCTTTGACTAGCTGGCAGTGGACCTGTTTGTGTTTGCCTTATTTTTTCTATAAGACACCTGCTGGAGATGAGAGCCGGCAGAAACACCGAGTAGGTATCCAGGGCTTCATTACAGCAGTATCTCTAATGATCAAAGAAGCCTTTTTATACAATCTTGTTCCTGATCATGCAGCTGAACATCTGTCTACCTGTCTGTCCACCTTTTAATTGCATCATCCGGGTCTCTCTGATCCCAGGCAGTTCTGTCAATGCAGCTCTGCTTTCTACTTCTTCTGATCACAGTTAACACAAAATTTTCTGCAAAGCAAACCAGGAAAACTGAGAGCCTTCTAATAAACTTGGACTAAACCATTTTATGAGAAGTTAATTTTCTGTTGCATATCCCGTGAAGCCCTTGTGCTAATTTATTCTTCAAAGCCAAATACTGTATGGCAAGGAGGGGAGGATGCTTCAGGAGTACTCGAAGCATCATATCCATTGGGTACAAAAGGAGTGTGCTCTACCTAGACGCTGCAATCTGCTAAACACTTGATTTGCTTAAAAAAAATTGGCAGTAGGAAGTCAGGAATTTAATTCACTGATTTATTCATTAATTCATCTGTCAAATACTTATTAAGACAAACCCATTATGTGTAGGATTGGGTGTGTGATTCACTAGTGAGCTCCTGTTCCTCCTCTAAAAAGAGATGAGCTATGTATAGATTAATTGTAAGAAAAACACATAACGATCTCTATAGGAAAATTCTCAGAAAGTAGTACGATACTCCAGCGGAGGAAGAACTCACTTGTAGGTGGGCTGATCGAAACTGGCTTTATGAAAAGATGCCCTTAAACTGGGCATTGGCAAACGGAAAAGAGTTGTGATAGGTAAGAATATAATAGTCAAAGGTGGGACCGGCATGAGACAAAGCATGGAAGCAGGAAACGCCAGGTCATGTTGAGAATGGAGTGTTGTAGGCTAGTTTGAAACCTGGGAGAGTAATCATAATATGGAAGAATGGATTATAGTCGATCCTTCAGAGATTTCAGTATCCCATTAGGGACTTTGCATTGTCTTCGGTAGAGAGCAACCAACTCATTGAAGACGTTTCAGAAGGGGAAAGAGTAGAAGTACGAATGGATTGCAGAAAGGAGAGACTGAAGACAGGAGATTGCAGTGCAGAGACAAGGTATAAGGGGGCAGTGAGAGTTTTAACCGGGGCAGACACAGTGGGGAATTGATAGGAAGACCGCTGGGATGTAGAAGGTGCAAAGTCAGGGCAGTTGATGGCAAATGAGAGGAGACAAAATGACTACGGAAGATGCCTGTAACAGTGACGGAGGGCCAAGAGGAGGGGCAGCTGCATGGATCGGTGTGATCTATTTTGTTGTGGACTTATTGAATGTTAATTGATCCAGGTGGAAATGTCCCGGACTCTGTTGTCAGTATGGACATCAAGTAGAAGTGTGTTTGAATGTTGGAGAGCGATTTGGGAGTTTCTGTGTACAATTAACAGTTGGATTGGTAGCAAATTTTCAATAAAATGCATCTAAGCAAATTATTAGGTAACAAGCATTATGTCTCATTAAGGTGGTAAAATTCTATGCAGGAGTTGGGAGCTTTATCACAAGTATTTATTCAAAGTTCTACAACCACCTAAGACCCCCCCCCCTGCTCTCCACTTTATTACTTACAAGGACCTTCAGAGGAATAACCACATTTAGTGGGCAGGAAGAGAAATTGGAGGCAGGGTACAAGAGCCAGAAACGTTGGCCAGGATAATGGGGGCTTCCCAAGTTGAAGGGGAGAGTTTGGGGGTGACAGTGAGGTCAGCACATTGTCAAATACCGGAGGAGCTGGAGGTAGATGAGAGCGGGCTGTTGGATAGAGTGTCTAAGAAGTTCTTTCAAGAGAGTAGCTCCTGTAGTTTGGTTGCAGTAAAACCAGAAGAGCTGAAGGAAGGAGCATTTGGGGAGGTGGTGGAAGCAGTGAGGGTTGCTAACCCCAACGGAGAGATGGCTGGATTTCCCTGTGGGTACAGCCGAGGCCCCCTCTTCTTGCAGCTGTGTGACTTGAGAGGGCAGTTCGGATTCCCCCTCAGAAGCCTTCCATGGGATAGATGGGGGCCACCTAGATGTTTCGTCAGAAGAGGCAGGCTGGCTCTGATCATGGTCCTTGCCACAGGCCATATGAGCACTGTCCTGTTATGACCTGTTCTGCCAGGACACTCATCTCCAGCTGGTACTCTGAACCATGGCGGACATTGGGAAACCATTGCCACTTTCTATACTTGGATCTCTCCTTGGTGCTTGTGAAGTCACTTAAGATGTGCTGTCTTGATTTTCTTACTTCCCTCTCTTCATCCTAGGGTCTCATCAGAAACATTAATTTCTGAAGAACGACTGGTCTAATGGTTTAGAAGAGAGGAGGTCTGCTTTTCGTTCTGTTCTACTGCCTGAAATTAGGTCTTAAATTACAATATGTCGATTACCAATCAAAATCTGCAAAATCCTGGGCTGTTTCTTAGCTTAAGCAGCATGATAACAGAATCATAGCCAATAATAATATTATTAAGCAACAAAACAGACAAAAACGAGGATGGTTGTCTCATTCAGCCACACTGCCTCCAGAGCGGTACACTGTAACGTTTATTTGTTTGTTGCAAGTGAATGGGTCTGGAGTAGATGAGACTATCGAGTGGAAACTTCAGGTACAAGTCCGTTTTTGTCGCTGTGGAATAAGAAACCCTGAGATCTTTATAGGATTGTGTCGGGTCTCTGTAGGACAGCGTAGTTGTCGTTTACCTTTTAGCTCTCAAGAAGTCACTGAAATTTTTGGTTTTCTGCTTATTTTTCTTTTTAAATGTTATTTCTTTGCTGTTGTTTAAATGACAGCTAATTGTTCTGCAGCATTTGGTAAATGTCATGTATCCTACTTTTGTAAAAGCTGTGAAGTAGGGTAAACATGTGCCCGCTTTTTTCAAAAGATCTATCCAGTAATTATCCCAAAGGCTATTACAATATGCAAATAGCAAGGGGTGTCCTTTCCTCTCCTCAATTGGAATTTCAATATTGACTCAACATGTACAAAAAGAAAACAATATTTCTGACCAAATGTGAATCCCGTTTCAGGATAGTGGAAGTGACACTGGATGTCGAGATCGGACCGGGGTTTGAGTTCTAGCTGCCCCGTTGTGACATTTGCTGAGCCGCGGCCCGGTTTCATTTTCCTCATCTACCAAATGGACATTGTAACGTCTTTCCTGCCTAACACAGAGGTTCCTGGGAGGATCAAATGTGCTAATGTACTCAGTACACCATAATGCGCTATACAAGTGTAGATTATTATTATTTCAGAAGAAACTTTGTCATCTCTGAATTATTAATTATTGCTAATATAAAATGTATTAAGCATCTGATTTGTTCTGGCTTCCACACAGAATTTAAATTGGCCTTGGACGGGGCTGTGATGTCGTCCTGATCTTTCATGTTAGGGAAACGGAGGCATGCAGAAATGAAATTGACTGCTTTTTGGTTTCCATTATCCCTTGCATATTATTAAGGAACTTCATACACTTAATTGTAATTAAATTTAGATTGCTTGAAATTACTGCATGAAGTGACAAAAAGGATTTCTTCTGAAAATTATACAGTCCCACAGTCGCCTGCCATTTTCTGTAAACAGGACAGCCTGCGTTCCGTTCGGGTACTCTGGCTTTGGTGTGCACGCGTGTATTTGGAATCTTTGGACTTCAGACTGGAGCGAGGCTGTCAGCGACTGTCGGGAAATAAGTGTGTTTGCCATCACACCAGGTCACCAACCCCGCCAGCTGTTGTTTCAGCGGGTGGTAAGGAACGAAGACAAGCCCCTGGTCCTAATGGCCCTCAGACGTGAAATTCTTCTCCTGGTGTGTTTTCCATAGGTTCCCCGTCTACCAGTCGCTTTCTCGTGTCCCTCAGATGCCTGTATTCTCGGAGATGCCCAGGAAAGGCTGCCCCGTAGGCTCTTAGAATTATTTTCCCAGCTATATTTGTCAGGCCAAATTTAAAGAGGAACATGCGATTAAATATTCATTTTTAATTTGTTTTATTCACTCACTGCTGCAGATCACAGGTTTTAGAAGACTACTTGGGACTCTGCAGTGCTGTATATACTCAACTGTTGTTCCCCTACAACTGTTTTTTATTATTAATTAATATTCCCTTTCGGGCCCAAGTGATGGTGAGAGAGATTTGGCTGGACATTCTGGCTAAGTGATGCTAATTTACAGGTCCTTTCAGTGGAATATTATGGAAGTGTGTAATGATAATATCAAAACTGCATTTAATTCCTGAAGAGGAAGGAAGGATAGCACATGAGAGACAGAAATCTGCTGTTCTCTTTGTAAGTGAAAGGTCATGCTACTGAGCGCTGCAGGGTGGATTGGTGAGAAATGAGCTCCCGTTTGCTAGGAATTAGAATGAGTCTATCTGATTTTCCTTCACTTGTGACCTTTAAAGATGCAGCTTTTAGATTGATAAGCAGGTGGATGCTTTTAGTAACCCAATGCAGAATTTGTTTCATATAAAAAGACTATCTTTCAGACACCAAAGATATTGCTTCCACAAAGGGTTTTTTCCTACAAAGCCTCTGGAGAAAGAAATTCAATGATTATATCTTATCTGTCACACAAAAAGAAAATTCGGAATTACTGTACGTTCAATTAGAACATTTTTTTTTTTTTCTCAAAGCATTAATCATTTTCTGGAACACACATCCTCCAGTTAAGAATCTCTAGGAAGGTTTGAGAGTGGGCACTCCTCACGGCTCTCCCCTTTGGATCTTCCTGCCCGGCTCTGCAGAACCTCTTCCGTTCAGATAAAAAGAGCTTCCCAGGTTGCTATAGCGATCCTTTCCTGTTGGGCCCCATGCTATCTTGAAGGAGCTGGAGGAGAACAAGGAGTGGGGGGAAAGCACGGTGAATGTCAGGCTGCTGAAGGCGATCCGAGCTGGTTTGGGTTGCTGAAGACAGGACAGCAGTCAGTGCAAACCCTCAACCTACCGTGGACCCAATTTGAGGTTTGGATATTTAAATATAGAGTTGTTTTTACGATCTGTGTGGAATCTAAACATACCTCACTTTGTATTTTTTAAAAAGGCTGAAATGGCTCACTTTCCAGAGCCAGCAAGCTCAAATTTCTCGTCCTCTCTGCTTGTTTTCAGTTCTTAATTACATCATCCATCTTATTTGTTCTAATTTCCTCTTTTTATTTTCCTTATCCCCTCCGCCATCAATAGCACCAGCCCATCAGCGTCTGTTTTATTTTGTCAAATGCTGGTGTTTTATTGGGCTTCTGTGCTGTTTCTGTTTCTCATTTGATATTCCTACCTGATAATAAATTCCTCATAAAGCACCCTGATCAAATACATCAGGCCTTCTTTCTTTTCCTGTGTACAGGTTTTAATTTCCTACTCAAAATCACAAATGAGGTGGAAAAAATTCATTCCTCCTGCACAGTGTGCCCAACTTCTGAAATGTTTTAGAGAAAGCAGGGGAATTAGCTGAGTGACTTCTTAGCACATCGGACTTCTAGCATAAAGTGCTGCTCCCGGAGGGTTCTAGTACACAGGGCTGCTCCCAGAGGGTTCTAGTATACAGGTGGTGCTCCTGGAGGGTTCTAGCATACAGTGCTGCTCAGGTAAACAGTTACTGAGGAGGCAAATATGTAAAAAAGGAATACTTTTATCTCTCATCTCCAGAAATGTTTCACCTTCTTCAGATTTCTCCATTCTTCCTGAGAACAGCCAGCCCCCAAAGACATTTTTAAGCACAGGAGGCAGATTGTTCACCCTGAGCCGGGGGTGGTGTGAGATAAACAGGCCCAGGCCCCACAGGGAGGGAGGCCAGTGGGGTCGAGCCTGTCCGAGCCATCAACCTCCAGAGTGCAGTTCCAGAATAAGGTCAAGATGGGGAAGCCGAGTGCCTATCCAACTTTTCATTCCTCCATTCCACAAACTTCTTGGGCAGTGAGAGGCCATTGTAGTGAAGTAAATAAAGCCCTTTTTATCTCGAGAGGAAGGAGACAAGTGTCAGACGCTGACAGGGCAGCATGATGAGTGCCATGATCCAGGAACACATGAGAGTGTGCGGGAACTCAGGGGACATCGCGCCCAACTTCCTGAGGAGAGTGGGGGTGGCGGGAGGGAAATGGAGGAAGGTACGTCAGGGAGGGGTCACAAGTTACACCCCAGCGTAATTCTTGTTTTGTCTTTAGTGTGCTCTTTTAGCATAAACTAGCTCAAAACTCTAGGTTATATAGAAACAGGTTTATGATTGTCAATTATATAAAACAAACCATCATCAAATTCTTCAAGTAGCAAAACCAGTAAGTAGTTCATCTGAAATATTTGCTGTAAAATGTAAATTTTCTCCTGGTATTCTGGAAGGGGGAGGTATTGTTTGATTTGGTCCTAAGTGTGAATTCCCAGAAGCCGAGCCCTGCTCTGTCTGTTGTCACCTCTTACCTCTGACCAAGCTGACTTCCCTCGCTGTTTCTGGAATGCTCCAAGCCCGTTCTCCCTGGAGAGCCCGTTTTATGGCTCCGTTTGCCAGGAGCCAACAGACACATCCTCCCAGATCCCCATTTCACACTCTCTGACATGTGCTCCACGTTCTGATCGTGTCCCTTCATCACACAGGGTTTGCGGACCACCCTGCATAAAACGCCGGCCTCCCGCGCACGGTACTTTCCACCTGCCCCCAACCTCTGTTGTGTTTTTCAAAGTGCCGATCATCACCTGACATGTGTTACTATGTTTTTATAGCCTGACTCCCCTCTTTAGAATGTAAGCTCCGTGAAGACAGGGATCTGGATGTGTCCGCTGCCATCCCTTGTTGGGGTCTCAGTAAATACATATTGAGCGACTAAATCTGCCTTGATAGATGTCATAGACCCCAAGAGGAATGGTTAGATCACCCATTCTCCAGATTGTTTCTTTAATCGACCTACGAAGATCATTGAGATTTGTGTTTGGTAGCAATTTGTAATTCAGCATCTCTCTGTAGCCAAATCCGAGAGGCCACTCCCGGTGTCCCTGCACTCCACAACCATCTTCGCTGTCCCACACATGCCCAGGCTGGCTCTAGCGCGACTTCGTTTCAGTACACTTCTCTGTGTTTGAACACTTCTCCCAGGCGTGTGACCAGACATCTCCAGTGCTGCGCAGTGTATCTGTGTGGTCAGATCACAGACTCTCAAAGACCACCCTGTTTTTCTGATTTTAAACCAGGCACCTGGACTTGCCTTTTTCCTTCTCCCTTCCTTCCTTCCATCATACCTTTCAGTGGGAAAACAGCAACTAATAATCTAACAAACCCTATGGAGGCAGGTGTTAGTCACATCTCCCAGAACCTTGTTATCAGCGCTGGAGATTGTCAGTGTAGAAACTTCAGGAGAAAAACTTGGCTGCAATATATGTGAGGCCCTTTCCTTGTATAGCATGCCATTCTTAATTGAGAGAACGCAACGTGTTCTTGCTTCTCTTTAGATGCTTGGCCCTAAATCTAAACAGGAGAGAAAAGGAAAGGCATTGTTTCAAACAGGAGACGGTGAGGATAAGGGGTCGTCAGAGAACTACTTCTCTTTTATTGATTTTGCGAAATTGTTTGGAGAATGATTCAGCATTTTGGGGCATAAAAATAACAGCTTCGAGTTGCTTTTCAATTAGGCGAGCGTACTTTCGTACTTTCGCTGAAAGGTTCTGTTGTTCTTGAAATGCACTTTCCTTCTGTTCTTTCAGAGTCTCTTTAATCAGTAGTGATGTGACAGGAGGTACCGTGACCTCCCTGACCCCACTGCGTCTTCCCCTTCCTCTCTCTTTTGTGAGGCTCAGTCGCCAGGAAAACTGATTGGCAAAATTGTTCCTTAATTGGGGAGAAAGGTAGTTCTATAAAGACAGGCGCTATCCAGAACATGCAACAAATTGAACTACCAGAATGTATGTTTTACCCCGGTTAGGTTTCGTTTCATACTAGAAATCTTAAGCAGCCACAGACTGGGTTTGAAGCGGCATTTATCTTAACGTTAAAATATTCCTGAGGTTTAATTTTTTTTTTTTGTATTATTTAGAGCATGGTAATGATAGTTTTGTTTCATTATTGTGTCCATTGTCAGGTCAGTGCATTTAAATTCCTTTTAAAATGCATACAGTAATGAGTTTAGTATATAAGCTGAATGCCCTGGGCTTTAACAAAATGGTTAATAGGTGTTTAGTGGCCTAAAGAAAATGAAACTCTCTTTGTTTCTCTGTGTGTGTGTGCGCATGTGTGTGCGTGTGTGTGTGTGTGTGTGTGTGTGTGTGTGTGTGTGTGTGTGTGAAAAGGAGGATTATCAGGTGGCATTATGTTACCCTTGTTGAATATCAATTACAATAGGTGATACATGTTTGCCCTACATGCAAAATAAACTTCAGTGGGCATAGGGCTAGTAGCAATTTTGGGGTCACTAGTTAAAAAAACAAACCTACATTCTACACGTCTCAAATACCACTGCCTTTAGAAGAACTGAGAGCCGAGTGTGCCCATTACTGTCTGTGCTTTTACAACTTGGGTCTGTCTGTGGCTTTAGAGGGTTCATGATGCTTTCTTAGGAATCGTTTCAGTAACTATGGAAGGTGATGGGGGTGTTGATTAACTTGACTGTGGTCATTGTTTGACAGTGTATAGGTACATGAAATCACGTCTACACCTTTTTACAGAATTGCATGGTACAACCTAAATACATACAATATGTATTCGTCAGTCATACCTCCCTAAACCTGGGCGGAAAAAAAAAGTTTATTTCCTTTTCTCCTCACAACAACCATGTCTTTGATAATTTTATAGATGAAAACACTAAGTGAAAGCACATACTGAGTGTCAGGGTTTCAGGCTCCAGGCTGGGCTCCGGGGACTCACGGTCCCCACAGGAAGGCAGCTCCAGGGCGCTCTGCCATGGCCTCCCACGGGCTCTCGGACAAATTACCAGGTATCTCTGCTTCCTCGTCTATCAAAATGAGGCTCCCAATACCCACTTTGTATTCTTTTCAGGATTGAGTGAAATATGTAGAAACACAATAGTTCTTGTTAATTTTTCTTCAAAGTTCCAGTCCAAATCTACCGATTCCCTTCACTATACTGCCTTACGTCCCAGACACTGTACCTGCCAACCTCTATCAAAGGTGCCAGGCTTTGACACTTACTAGTTGGGTGACCTTGGACAAGTTAGTAAACTCTTTGCCTCAGTTTCCTCATTTGTAAAATTGGGATAAGCATACTCCTTCACTGAGTTTTTGCCAACGACGTATGAGTTAATGCATCTGAAGTACTTTGAACGGTTTCTGTCGGAGTAAGTGCCCAACAAATGTTAGATATCCTGAGCTATAATAGCCTTTCTCCTTTCAGTTATAAATCGCATTCACAAATGTTTTCACTGTGAGTGCATCTATTAAAACAGTTTAGTAAATTCTAAGGTGTTTGATCTGATTTTAAACCTGAGTCTTTGGACTGTATAAATCAGGGAGTTGGCACTTTGGTTTCTGATTCCTTGGCATTGACTGATCAACATTTGGTTCATTGGTGAGCATTTAAGAACCACCAGTGAGAGCGTAAGAAATTAGCAATCCTTCATACTGTCAGGAAGCATTGAGTGAGATTGAGCTGTCAGAGGCTGAGGGTGAATGCTTCATTGGACTGAGCCACTGAACCAGTTGGATTCTTGGTCTTCCATGGCATTCTTGGAAAGAGTCCATTTAACTAGGAAGTAAAGACTGGCCAGTTCATTTAATAGGAACAAGCTTAGAAAAATCCTGTGTTAGCCACTTAAACATTGGAAAGAGGAGAGTGGTGGTTATTGAGCTAAATGCCTTTAAAAAGAAACAGGAAAACACTAAAGCAGGAAGTAATACATAACCTTGACTTTAATATACCGCCTAAACCTACCTTAAAAACACTAGAAAATTTTTCTTTTCATTTCTTTCCTTTTCTTTTCTTTCCTTTTCTTTCCTTTTCTTTTCTTTCCTTTCCTTTCCTTTCCTTTCCTTTCCTTTCCTTTCCTTTCCTTTCCTTTCCTTTCCTTTCCTTTCCTTTTCTTTTCTTAAGTCTATCAGAGTGACCATGTGTTTTGGATGTTGGGGTGTAGTAATGGTAAGGAGGAGACAGGAGAAAACTGAGCATTTAGAATTGTGGTTGGTGGCAGATTCTAAACTTGCATGAATGTGCTTTATTCTTTTAGAACACTATCTACCCACCTCCCCACCCCCCACCCCCCGCCTTTTTTTAAACAAACCTTGTCTGACTGACTATAACCTTTAAATAATTGGTAAACTGGAACAGTGAAACTGACATTAAAATCTAATGAAGAGAAATGGAGGGAGGGAGCATTATTCTAGCAAAGGACTGGCCAGCTATTGTCCCCCTCTGTTGTGCTGGAAACGGGACTGGTTTCTTCTGGCAATGGCCAACACTAGCAGTAGTGGTATTAAAATACGACACATTTGGGGCACCTGGGTGGCTCTGTTGACTGAGCGTCTGACTTCAGCTCAGGGCATGACTTCATGGTTCGTGGCTTTGAGCCCCACATGGGGCTTTGCACTGACAGTGTGGAGCCTGCTTCAGATTCTCTGCTCCCCCCCTCTCTTTGCCCCTCCCCCCCCTTTCTCTCTCTCTTTCACAGAAATAAATTTAAAATTTTTTAAATACTTCACATCTGTTTCTGTTAGTAACAGTATCATAAGAAATCCTCTCTGGGCCATAAATGACCCATTTCTAGGAGCAGAAAGTCCTCACACTAAAGTGCTCACCCGTCCAGCCATGGTCTTTACCTTTTCTTCATACGTGCTACATACACACAGCAGGAGGCTTGTAAGCCTCCACCCTGGTTCCTGCGGGTCCCCCTGCCTGAAATGCCTCTTTAAGTCTCAATAATTTCATCATCCTAAGACCCAAGCCCCTTAGGACTTTTCCTCACTCTTTCTCCCTGGATTACATTCAGTCCAATTCCAGAGGTATCGATTGAGCACGCCATATTGGAGATGCCACACAGATCGAGGTAGGCATGGCCTCTGCTCTCAAAGACCTTACACAGCAGGGGATGCAGGCAAGGTCAGGTCTTTTCAGCAGCCTGGTAGGTGCTAAGACTGGGGTGCCCGGTCCCCTGGGAGCTCAGACAGGGCGCCTGGCCCAGATCTTGCCCACTTGTCCTCACAGATCTCACCTTGCCCAAAATATCCATAGTGTAGCTGTAGTCGCTTCTGGAGAAATTGGCATTTAATTTTATGCTGCTTTGAATTCTTCTCTGTTCTTTTATCTCCCTAGCTGGATGGTAACTACCTTGAGGGAAACGGCCTTTATTTTCTTTTTTATGCTGCCTTTTAAAACTCTATAGGGTCTCGCACAACACTCAGTTGATGGCAAATACTCAGTAAACACTTGCTGATTTGCTTAGAACCTCTTCCTTTCCCCCTCCCCTTTTGGCTTTGTGCAGGAATGGTTTCTTGTGTCTGCATTCTGGCACACGGATTTGGGAAATGGTTGGCTTGCTTGTTTGCTTCTGGGTAGTGAGCTCCAGCTGACCACAGTCACTGTCTTCTGCCACTCGGTTCCTGGGTAGCAACACGTCTTCTGTCTACCACCCACCTCTGTGCCTCAGCGCCCATCTAGTTATTCCTACTTCAGGCTGTCCTCGCACAGGTCCACCATTGCCTCTGAGATGGTTTCCTTTTTCTGGGACGTTTTTCCTAATGAGGGTGGAGTATAATTTAGAGGCTTAATTTTAGAAAACTATATGAAGCAGCAGACCCATAAAATGTTATGATTCACGACCACTTGTTTTGTTCTCATAATGCAACCTAAACTAAAAAGCCATTTATCAAAGCTATAAAAGCTGTTCATGGCTGTCTTTAGTATATCGTGTGGAGTATAATTCAGCCCACAGAGCGGCAAAAGATGAATTCATGGGGCCATTTGCCTCAGTGTGCGTTAAAGGCCAGTAATTTCTGAGCTCTGTGGAAGACCTTATGTTACTCTAAGCCCTGGATTCTTCTTTCTTACCCCCACGTAGTTTCACTTGCCATTTTAGTATCAGTGGATCCTCATCTGTAGACCCTTCTTTCCCCCTGTAAATCATTGCCAAGCCCCCGACGTCCCCTCATCCATAGCCCTCTTGTCTCTGCTACCTTTACCTGTTGAGGAGGTTGGTGTACAAAGATATGTTGGCCAGAAACCCAAAGGCAGCCTCCATGGAGAGTTACCTTGGTCATTTGTCAGCTGTAACAATCCCTAGGAGAACCCTTGGTCTTCCCCTCACAACTCCCAAGAGGGCAAATAACCAACATTTTCCTAGAGATGAATGAGAGAACAAAGCCCATGGGCATTCTAAGCTATGTTTTTCCCAGTGTTCTAATAGGAGCTCAGTGGCGATTGTTAACCCAGATTGCTAACGATAGCGCCCTCAGTAGAACTTAAGACGCCTCTAGCATCGTGATTCGTATTTGAACACTGAGGTTAAGTTCTGAAGTCTCTTCATGGTCATATATCCAGGTCATCACACTTGAGAAAGTACATATGAAATAAGATGCTGGAACGTAAGGGTTCCAGCCATCCAGTACATGGCACTGGGTTTGCGCCCTGGCTTAAGCACCAATCAGGCTGTGCTCCTTAGGTTACCTAACCTCTCAGTGTCCTCCTGTGTAAAATGAGGTTAATCACTGAACCTTCCCATAGGAATACTGTGAGGGTAGCTTGAGAGAATAAACGATCCAGTAGTACTTGGCGCACAATAACCAGCAACAGCTTCTTTATCAATTCTTATTTTTACTAAGAGCCTACCAAAACACGAGAGTTAGGAGAAGAACTAGAAGGAACTTCCTGGATCCAGATACACTACATAGTTTCAGTAAAACTCGCAGACAGATGATCTGTATGTCTTTGATACACACAGTACTTTGTAAAGCCCGATCGCAATGTATGGTAAATAGAAGTACACCTGGAAAGTGAACCAGTCCTTTAACTCTATAATTAAATGTCAGTGACGGGGTTTTTTTCCCCCCTCTTCAGTTAGCTATTACATACGGCATTATAACTTTTCACTTCCCTTTTGCACGTCAGTTGTTTAGCTGAAAAGCAAATTCTTTTTTTTATAGTAGGACGTAAGCTTTTTTTTTCATTGAAAACTGCTGTAGTTTTAGGCAGCTTATGTATTTCCGCTTAAGGTGTACCTTGTACTGCCTATCGGCTCTTGATCTGAAGATCCATCTTTTTTTTTAGCAGACTCATTTTAAACTCTCATAGAACTAAATAACTTCCTTGAAGAACAAGTTTCATTATTTGACAGATGAAACCGGCAGTGGCTATCAGTATCTTAAGCTGGATAACAGTGATTTTCAAGAGCTCCAATGATTTCGAAGTTAGTTTATGCATAATTTATAATAGAAAATTGGGAAAAAAATTGAGAATTGTTTTGAAAATATCTTTGCCCCCCTTTAAAAAAAAAAAACCATTTCCCTCTGAGAGGTAAAAATAGCATTTC
Source organism: Felis catus (assembly GCF_018350175.1). Classification (NCBI taxonomy): domain Eukaryota; kingdom Metazoa; phylum Chordata; class Mammalia; order Carnivora; family Felidae; genus Felis; species Felis catus. Next base: position 13,231,807 of record NC_058377.1, on the reverse strand, counting down.
TCTTGATATGCTCTCTAAGCTCAGATCTTGAGGGGAATAATTCCCTAGAGCCAAACTCTCAATGTTAGCTAAATTAATGCTCCTGTTATTTATTTATTTTTATTAGGAGTTCTTGGACCTTCCCTGTACTTCGAGAAAGCCTGGCCCCTGTGCTCTGCAGAGATTTGGTAGGCCTCTTTGGAATGGCTTGGCATAACTGTGGTCAAGCATCTTCCGTGACCCATGGCTTTAGGGAGGCTCAGGCAAAAAGACCCAGCCTGGTTCTCTCTCAGCCCTTTTCCCTAATGGAGAAAAATACATTCTGTGTTGTATTTGGGTGGCCTTCCCAGTCTTCTGGGAGTCCGATCCATTTATAGCTAACATTAGGTCGAGGCCAGAGAGGCCATGGCCCTCACAGTTGTCATTAGTGAGCTCTTATTTCTATTCCGTTGAGGAGCTGAAATTGACAAACTGTCTTGGGAGATGTGCGGCTCTTTGCTGCCTGTTTTTGAGCAGGACACATTAAGGATAAGTTACTTGTCATGGTAGAATTCCCCATCATTAATCACTGAGAGACCACATTCCTAGGCAGATCAGCAAACTTGTTGATAAAGCCACATCTTGATAGAAAATGTACCTTTCTGACGTCCTCTCGTCTGCTGGCCTGGTCACCAGTGTTGCCACACACCGGGAGCCGACGGCCTTGACTCACTCTGATGATGGCGGTACACTGTGGATCCGCGAAGAACTCAGCCATGGCTGCCGTGTGAGGCCTGCTTTGATTTGTATACAGTATGAATAACTGTGTATTAGGCATGCTATAATTTTTTCATCTTCTGTGCCTACAGGGACTATCTTACCTTATCAGAGTAAAGTTCATTCTGTAGGACTGATAATTAATCCCCTGTTCTTTTTCGTTCCCTGCTTTCTTATCTGGTGGCCATGTTATATATACATTTCAGCATTTTTCATCACTATGCCGAATAAAGCAATTTGGAGATGCAAGCAATAAAAAGCTTATTTTTATAACCCCTCTAGAAAGAAAACTGCACGGATTCCATTTTAGTGAGGGGGAAAAAGGCCATTCTATTATGTGGCTACATTTACATCTACTACCCACAGCAAGCCCTGGAAGAATGCAACAGCCGGCTGCAAACGAGGAGTCTCTGGTCTTCTGACAGCCCCCCGGGAAAGGTGGTGTATTTGTCTGGGATAATCCCACTACTGGTGCCTCCCCTGCATACACCACACTGTCTGTGCTCCTTCTCACTTGATAACTTTTAAAACACAGAAATAAGATCGCCTATAGAGGTTGTTAACTCAGGATTCACATCCTTAACTGGATAGCAAATGTCTTACTAATTGAGGCTTCTGTTTAACTGGATTAAATCCAGTGGCCTGATATCAGCACGCAGTGCGCCCAAGTCTGTTGCCCTTTTAGGAGAAGGGGGCTTAGTTTTGCGTGGCTGCGCAGTTATGCAAGTCACATCCTCGTCCTAGGGTCCTGGCTTGTCATAATTTCATTTGGGGGCAGGGGAACATTGCAGCACAGTGAGCTGGGTAGGAGCTTAAATATTTCAGAAGTAGGAAGGAATATTGTCCTAATTAAACTGAATTTGGTGCCTGTGGCAAAATATGTGCTCAATATATTGGGATTGTGTGAAAAATTACATGTATTTTCATAAATTGGTTCCCTCCCCATTCTTGCCAAAGGGCTTTTGTTTGGGATAATGTTTACCATAGAGGAAAGATTTCATTACTGCTACTGGACAGAACAATAAAATCTGGAGAGTCATAACATTTACCCAGGCCCTTAAATGTTTCTCTTCTTTAAAAGCATAGGGAAGAGTTCAGTCTTCTCCTAGAAGTTGGAAAAAAAAAAAAAAAAAAAAGCAAAATTCTTTCAGCATTATTTAATACAGAATCCCTGGTATAAATCCCTGGGCTCTTAACTGTTTTCATTTAGAAAGGAAAAGCAGTTTTAGCATAAAGTAGATCTCCCGACATTCAGGAGAAAATCAAGGCCAAACACGAGATTTTTCCATTTTTAGCCTGACACTTCTCAGTCAGGCAGTCTTTGTGAAATATTGACTTGAGGGATTAAAAACATTATATTTGTCTAATTTCACTTGATAACCCATTGGTGGGTACCAACTCCACCCAAACTCCGTTTTTTTTGCAATCTCGGAACATCTCTTTAAAGATACTGTCATTAGAACCAAGTGCTAATGCGTCTAATTTTCTGATCTTTGGTTCTTAAGAGTGTGCCCACAAGGACCTAGCGGGAGGCAGGTTTGGAAGGAATGACATTCTTAGACACTGCCTTGCCGGATCCTGGGACTTTGCCTACTCCCTCTCCAGCGATCTCTGAGGGCCTGCTGCAGCTGTCTTCTGGATTCAGATGCTTCCACCTCTGCTGCTTTCTCTATCCTTGAGCTCGCATTGAAAATGTCGAGCTCCCCATCATTCAGCTGTTTGAGTGCATCATCGGCTCTTCCCTGCCCACACCCTCTAGCCTGCTCTTTGTGACGGAGTCCGGGTCCTCCAGGTTCACTCTTGGCATCTCCCTTCGTTCCTTCCACCCTTCCTCCACACCACCAGAGATGGGTCAGGGGGTACAAACTCCTCCTCCTTCTTTGTATTCTAGGATCTGATCTTTCCTACCTATGAGTGCTGTTCCTTCAGGCTCAGGCCAACATCGCTTGCTTGGCAATGCTCCGGTAAGCCCTTCGCTGGTCCCTTCTCTCGTATGGTCCCCTTATCTCTCACCCCCATCACACACACACACACACACACACACACACACACACACATCATTCAATCCATCTTACAAACCTTCTGTAGAATTCTTCCTGCTGTATAGTGTGGTACATGATACCTCTTTACTCGGTTCCCTCCACACTCTAGACGGTTAGCCGCCTTCAATCTTTTCAGCATCCTGAGGCTAAAGTCCATATTTCTTTCCCTGACTTTCAGAGCCCTCCATAGTAATCTTGAAGTTAGGCTTTCCTTCTCCCATCTTAACCCCTACTCCTTTCTGAAACATTTGTATGATCTTTATCACATCCTGTCCTTTATCCTAGTTATATGAAGACCTGTCCTATCTATCCTACTAAATCCTGAGTCTGAAAGACAAACTCTTTTTCTTTAACTTGCTTATCTCTCCCACATATATTAAACTGTGATCGATAATAAATATAGCTAACATTTACTGAGCATTTACTATGTGCTGGTTACTGTTCTAAGTGGTTTACATATTTTTCCGCATTTTAGCTCAGGAAGCAGATATTATTTTCATTTATAACTGTGCACCTGGAACTCAAAAAGGCAGAAAAGATCACTTCTGTACAACATAATCAGGCGAGGCTTCATGGCAATCCACAGGGCATGGTAGGGAGGGGTTTATCACGCAGACAAGTGGCTCTGGAATGGGGCACGAGCACATGACTGGGGAGGGTTGAGAATTGCAGGCTAGGTAGAGAGACAGGAGTGCTGTAAGCGTGCTAGCAGAGGAAAGAAACTGATGAAGGGAAGGAATACTGTGTTTGGCCAGCAAGAGGAAAGGGGGCTCCATGGAGCTTAGTGTCCACACCCTTCACTCAGTGGCTTTGTTCTCTGCTCCATTTTATTTGTCTATCCTGTCTCTACAGCTAAACCCTAAGGTCTTTGAGTAAGGGAAATGTAGTTTATTCTTTTTTGTAGTTTCAATATTTACTGCATTTGTCCGCAGTAAATGTACAATCCGTGTCATTTGACTATGGAGCAAAAAATTAAATGCCATTAATAGAAGCCTTCTCCCTGTGACCCAGGCATGGGGATGGTGTGTAAAACCCATTTGGAGCAGAGACTTTATGAAGTGTACAAGGGTCTCTGAATCTCCCTTCTTTACCAATGTGACCCTGTGTAATTGTATCGCTTTAATTAATGTCTGTCGTCAGAAGGGACATAATGGGGTGATTATAACTAGCCTCCCTACTAGTTAAGTTCTGCTTCAATCTTGACATTGTGGGGAATGGTCACCGTGATCCCAGCGGACCATGGGACCGTTGTTGCTGTCGTCATTGCTAATGATGGTGTTCCGCACGTTCTGTGTTACTAAATTAAAGAAGAAAGCACACCTCAGTCTTTAGCATGCATTTCAGGGAGCTGTGCGCCCTGCGGATTTTGTCGGGTCAAGCTTTCGTTGAGTCTCTGTACCAGCATTAGAGCCTGGTGGCTGAGTGGGAGCTTTCAGGGGGTCAGGGCTGTATACAACACTAAGAGGTAAAACAAAAACTTGTCACAGCAAAAGATATTTCTGTGGCCGACTTTGTGGTGGGCATGGTGTTGCTGGTCAGCAATATGTTCTTGTCTACTCAGGCCGGCTATTGGCTACCCCTGTGAGATGCTCCCTTGCTGACAAGCCTCCCCCATTCTGTACTTTGCCCTCAGGCTCGCAATTTACTGGATGCAATCTTGTTGAGAAAATGTGGTCTTTATTAGCGTTCGGCACAGATCGACTTTTCTTTGTCCGCTTCTGCAGAGCTCGTAGGATGCTTAGTGCAGGGAAGGAGCGGGACACAGATGACAGTATGGGGACAGGAGAATGGGAGAAGCAGAATGCTGGCTTAGTCTAGGGATGATTTGAGCATACAGGGTAGTAGTGGCTCGTTTGCACACACAGAGCTTTTTGCAGGATTCCAATCAACAACCAATTATGAAGGAAATATAGTTGTCAATAAAAATGGAGTCTGTCATTAGATGCATGAAAAAATGAAATTTACACGCAAAAGACAGTTCTTGCCCTCCAGATGTTTACGACGTAATGAGCACACAAAACTGACGTGTGTGTTGCTGCTCTCCATATCGCCGGGGCTGTGTATAACTTTATATATAATACTTTATTTTTTCATCGTGTGGATGTATGTGCATATCCTCACGTATATTTTTCCGTCCGTCTCCACCAAGCCTCGTTGGCTTGGCTCTGGTTTAGCGGTCTAAGTGTGTTCTACAGAGACATAGGTGAGTGGCATATCATCGCTGAATATGCCCGCATATGCTGTCTCTAACAAATGCTTACACTGGTGACTTGTTTCCCTCCTAATCCTGATGGTGCCTATTGTTTTAAACAGTTCCTCGATTTATAGGTGGTACTGAGTAGTTTTTTAAGCACAAATACAAATGCTTTGCGAGTAGAAATTAAATGCCAGAGAGTCTGTTAAAAATATAAATCACAGTCATTTAAAATAGGCATTCTATAAAGAACTGTAGAAATGCGAAATTAATAAATACTAGCATAAGCATTAAATATTCACTGCCTGCTACTTCTGAAATGGTACAACAGCATCATTTTTTAATGATGGGTAATGATAAAACACATCAATTTTAAATAACCTGTTTTCTCCTTCCCTCCTTCTGAAGCTATGAGTTGGCAAGCTTGAAATTAAATACAAATAATAGTCCTAACTAAGCTTCTGCGAACCTGAGTCATAGAATGGATACTTTTCTGGATGTTCTGTGGCTGTTTGAAAAGACTGGTAAATTGAAAATTGGTGATAATGGGATCAGCTTGAATTTAAAGAAAAAATACTTCTCTGTTAGTGGAAAACCAGAAATGTAGACCGTTAAAGAGCGAATGCACCACTGTCTTCTAATGCATTCTTACTTGTCTCCTTATTAAGGCTCCCCGAGTCCTCTTAAAAAGTTAACATGAGGGGCGCCTGGGTGGCGCAGTCGGTTGAGCGTCCGACTTCAGCCAGGTCACGATCTCGAGGTCCGGGAGTTCGAGTCCCACATCAGGCTCTGGGCTGATGGCTCAGAGCCTGGAGCCTGTTTCCGATTCTGTGTCTCCCTCTCTCTCTGCCCCTCCCCCGTTCATGCTCTGTCTCTCTCTGTCCCAAAAATAAATAAACGTTGAAAAAAAAAAAAAAAGTTAACATGAACCTTTAACTAAAATGCATTCTTACTCCTTCTGCTCCAACCCTCTCTGAAATCCCTTTAGAAACACCTTTATTTTCAGTTTTGCTTCACTCTTATTTAATAAGCTACTTGCAGAATACAAGAGTAGGATCAAGGAGCAAACAGTTATAATATCTTGAATCCATATGTCTCTTTGCTATCAGAGAACTGTGTATGCTTTTTATCTTCAGTCCTATATACTATACAAATTTAATTGACAGAGATTTTTCTCTCTATCTTATATAGAGGGGAAACGCTAAAGCATCTGTTTCCTAAGGTCATGTTGTAAAGCAATTTAAGAGCTTATGCGTCCCGGGATGGGGAAGCACAGGGTGCGGTGGGCTCCTGAAAGGGGTCCTGAGCCTCCCCGGAGACGGTGGAGTTGTCTCGGGCCTCATAAAGGATACGGTGTTTGAGCAGAGATCTGAAAAATGGGTTGGAATTAATCAGGCTGCGAAGGCTGAGCAGGAAGCGGGGGAGAGAGAAGGTTGCTCTTAAGGCACTTAGACGTAATCATATCTCTGCAACCATGTGGGGCTGACGTGGCAGCTGTTAGTGGACCTGGTTCTGGGCAGTGACACATGGTGGGAAAGGGCTATTGTGGAACTGAAAGAACCAGCTTTCCCCCAAGTGTTTTCCTGCTAATTCTCGATCCTCTTGCGCTGGTTTAGAGAATGGTGGGTGGAGACCATTTAGAATGGTTGGAATGTGATCTTGCCTCAAGGGGAAACAGTACCTCTGTTTGCTCAGCTGAAAAGGACGCTGGTGGGGAGGGGAGGTGGTACCTTGAGTCAAATTCTCCAGAAGGGGTTGCAGAGGAACAGGGCCTGTGGGAAGAGTCAAGACAGGTTCCGAATCCCAATATGGGAAGAAGACACAAGGTCTGTGCTCCTCCTACGCTTGCTGGGTCCCAGGGAAGCTCCCCACCCAGGAAATACTGCTCTTTACAGACGTCCGAAGCGTCTAACCCACAAGGAAAGGTATAATAACACCTTGAGGTCTACAGAAACCAAAATCTCCTCCCATGGATCTTCCTTCTTTATTACGTATTCAAGGGCTGGTTATTTTCCCTTCCAGCTTTTGTTGCTCTCGTCATTGTTCACTCCCCCAGTTTTTAGGCACCGAACTACAAAGGACGGGAGGGGCCCCAACAGAAACACTGCCAATGGCATTATTACCCTGGACCATTGTCAAGATTTTATATTAACAAGTTGTGTGAAACTGAAATGGGGACAGGAGAAGAAGTAGACTTTTTTAAGCCCAGCCATTTTGTTTTTCAAGGGACAAATCTCCCTGGGCGATAACTACCGGATTGATGGGGAGAGTGAAATGGCACTCAGAAAGGAGAACTGTTAACACAGTGTGCTGGCGCAGCCTGGTGTTCGTGCTTAAGCACCTGGGCCATTCCGCGATTCAGAGCAAGAAATATGAAACAAACCCCTGTTGTCTAAAGGGGACCTAGCAGGGATAGTCCCTGGGTTTCCATTTGAACAGGACTCCATTAAGAGATTACTAACTAAGAAGCACTAGGTTTGTGGTTGAATAAGCAATTGAAATCAAACCCTAAAGCTCATCTAGATGAATTCTCACGTTCCTCTACCTGCAGAAGTTGGCTAGAATTACACACACCTTATGTCAACGTTCAGAAGCATGGGGTAGGGGTGTGATTTTCACAGAGGAAAATAGACCTCGAAACCCCACTGCAATGTATGGTGCTTGGGGGACTTTTCTGGAGAAAACAGAATTTCTATTACATGGGCATGGAGATCGCCACTTTACTATGTCAGTGTGTGTTTGACTATGACACTTCTTTGTCATGTATTTTCTAAGATGGCATTGAATTTGTCACTAGCTGTAGCCATCTCATTCTTTCTCCAGGCGATGTTTTGATAAATGTTGATGAGTTTATAACTGTAAAACCAAATGACATTTATAGTGTGATATACGCTTTACCCATTGCATAATTATATCTAATGGCTTTGCATGTAGAAAGGCATTTACCATTTACTTGTGTGTAAAATGACAATCTAAACCCCCAGGCCTAAATTTATTTTTTTACACAAAGATAAAGACTTAATTAAAAACCAAACACAATTTATTTTTGTATCTGGCATTTAAGGTACCTAGTTCTTTGGGTAAGTATGTGATAAAAATCATGATGCTTCTAGTAACAAAGATCAGTGGGTTTCATTTTTCCCTCCGTCTTTGAAACACTGGTGAACTCATTTAATTATCAAGCTGATATCTGGTATGACTTCTTGTTTCTCGTTTCTAGTTAAAAGAGCTATTGTGAAATTTAGCACAGAATTAAATAATATGTTCAGTTAATGAGGAACAATTTAAGAGACATTTCCAAATTCGCTGTGATAGCAAAATGGCGGACCACCACAGTGGTATAGACATACTTTATTTAGACAGCGGTGATGCTCCAAGCTTGATGGTTGTGGTCAAGCAAAGGTTTATTTGATTTTTGTTTGTTTTTTGATTCTGTACTTTTTTGTATTCTGACATGTAGCAAAGCGTTAGCCATTTAGGCCTTTTCGAGTGCTCGTTCATAACGTAGGTGACTTGATAGAGCAAAACAGCTTCATTCTGTAGTCCTCATGTCAGAAACACAGCTTTTAGTGTCTTGCTAGGATACCTACCGTGTTCATGAGTTGAAGACTGAGTAGCTTTCTAGGAAACAGGCCTGCTGTAGAAGTGGTTTATCTTTCCAGCTCTGTATTGACCCCGCCACCCTGACGTTGAAGGCCTCTGACCCGCTTACCAATGAAGCAGAAGTTAAAATCGTTCTGTCTGCCCGTCCATCATATTTCTACTTTGTGATGTTGCTTTCTTTCGTCAGGAGATAAAGCAGAACGTTCTTGTTTTTGAGGCCCTATACTTGTGAAAAGTAATTATTGAGTTATTTGTGAACATCGTGAAGTCTGTCCTCTTCACATGGCTAGCATCGGATCCTTTTGAAAATGTAAGCTTCGCGAAACACTGGAGAGTCCAAAGATGTATACATTGTTTTAGTCTCAACTCCTAATGATCTAGTCCTTGTAGAAGTTCTATTTCATTCTAAGGGCTTTTGAAGTTAATTTGTGTTGTGTTTTTCCTGTATGTTAAAATATGAGCACCGTTTGTTTGTATGCACCCGGACAAATATGAAACCCAAGTAAACTATTTGATAAGCAAAAAAAAAAAAAAAAAAAGGTTTATAGTGAGTGAGCTTAAAAAGCTAATTGATTTCTGAGCAGATACAACAGTTGGAGAAATGTTGCGGCTGAACATAATCCTTTGGCTAGGAGGCTTAATAGAAATGAGAAACGCACGGTCTACAATTAAAATGCAAGTGCGAGGCTCACACTTGTGTCTCAGGTCAGGATTTTTAATAACGTATCTTTGAACTGCTTTCTTTTGCCTTTAACAAAATCACAGAGCAGTGGTCTTTGCAAGTTCCTTTAAAAAAAAATCTATAATAGAAGAAGTGATGTTAAACCAACATTTAAGACCTTCCACAGAGCCTTCAGAATTTCCTGGAAGAAGGAACAGAGTCTTGCTCTGGGAGAGAGTGGTCGGGAAGAACTATTTTCATGCTTTTAGTCTGGGACAGGTGGTATAGATTAATGTTGAATACATACAGAATCTATTGAGACTAATTAAAGATGCATACCCACATGGAATACCACATCCCAGCGGGTCTTTGGCAGCCAAGCCCACCCCCACATAGAGTGTTTCTACCAAGCCTGTTTCAAATACAGCCAAGAATGGTATTAGTGGAGCTTCTGAAAACTGCCTTGAAATTCCTTCATCTCTTTGTATGGTAGAGTCTCTCTTAAGAGTCTCCATCTCCAAGAAGTGCTTCTTAGAATAGGAAAGATTGTAACCCGTGTTCACCTATAACGGATACAAATACTCAGCAATGTAGAGTAAGGAGCTGACTGTACTTAGCCCAAAATCTTACATGCAGAAGAACTTCAATTTAATTATTTGGCAGCAGCTATAATAATATATCTTGGCCCTTGACTTCCTGGGAGGGCGTCCGTTTCCGACCTGATGCTTAGCCCAATGAAGACGAAACTGTACTAAGGACCTGTCTCTGGTGTGTTTAATCCAGGAGAGTGAATTAACACATCAGTCCCTAAGCCTCTATCCCTCATCCAGGTTGGCTTAATACCCTTTGGTGACTTGATCGTTTCTCACAAATGCTAATGAACAGTTCACTTTGACACTGTAGACAAACACAATCTGGTGGTTGTGTTCAGATGTTTTTCGTACCTGCTAATGAATAAACTCCCAGTGGTTCACAGGTAGCTGAAGTAAGCAGTGACTTGAGTTGTATCCCAAAAATGATTTATTAACTATGACTTAAACCGAGCAAATAGGATTTTAGAGAAAGTGGGAGGTTTTGTTTTGTTACGATTTTTTTTTTTTTTTTGAATCAAGGGTCTGAGTAGGGAGGATTATGTCTTAAATAAGAGAATTTAATAATTTTAGCTAGTACTCCATACAGAAGTTTTTACCGGGAGTAGGGCTAAGAGCAGGGAGTATATACAGGCAGATTAGAGCGCCTGTTTTTATCAGTGGGTAAAAGAGGGTATGGACATATGTCCGTAAAGTTTTATTTTAATAAACACTGATTTGGAGCTTTGCTGGCCATCAGCTACCCGTCAGTAATGGGCTTCAAAGAGGCTACCCTTTTCAGTCCCTTTGAGATTTAAACCAATAAAGCAAATCCTGTAGATGGAGCAGGAAGAAGGGAGAAATGTTCTGGAAGGAAAGGGAGGGAGGCCCAGAACTTATGGCTAATAGATTAATATTTATAGACATCAGCATTGGTCTCTTACCAACGTTTATAACTCCAACAGTGGCAGATTGAGGGCTGAATCAACATTTTTCCCCCTCTGTAAAATAATAAATATGTGAAAGTAGCTCTCCGAACTGCCTTTATCATAGGGATAAATCAGGACAGTTTGTGTTGCAGGAGAGACTTAAAACTTATAAATATGTTGCCCTTTAGGCTACTATTCATCAAAGTGTCTGATATGAAATCTAGACTAAAGGCTTTTGTTATTGCGTGTCTGCTTATTCTCTTTGAGAAGTATAAATTGGAAAGAGCACTGTCATTTTGGTCACGCCAGCCTGCCGTGCTGCTTAAACGCATGTCCCTTTTGGGGCGCATTTGAGGAGAAGGGAATAGTGGGAGTAGACTGCTTCACACTTTTACACACATTCTCCTCGTTGCCTAAACCTGCCTCACAGAAGGCATCATTTTCCAGCAGGAAAAATACAGCACATGACTCCTTGACAAATGACCTATTTTGGCACAGTCCACGTTCTGAGATACTGGAGCCGAGAAGTTGTTCCTTAGAAGCCTCATAAAATCCAGAGGGACCTAAATTTCCTTCTTGGGGCTCCTATCCAAACGTGCACCACTGGGCATGGCTCAGGGCAGGTCCACTTTTGCAGAGGGGAAAGGGAGCATGCTGGGCTGGTGACAGATCCTTCGTCACATGCCTTGATGGGTATTATCGTTTACAGAATCTCACGCCACTTTGCAATTCTGAATCTGAATTTCTTGGCTTCTTTGGTTTGGAGTCAGAGTTGAGGCCGCGGCTCTGCCCTCTACTCCCCTCGGTGCCTTTAGATGTTGGATCACATATGGTGTGTGGAACCACCTGCCGTTTGGAGGCCCCCACAGAGTATGTACTAAGCAATTTTCCTTTTTTAACGTGTAGTACAGCTCTTAGTTTTCAAGAACAACTAATTGGGAGCATAAACCTCACTTTGCCCTTGAATGGTTTGCAATTTCGGAGACCTGAATAACAGAAATGGAGGGCCTACAAAGAAGCCGTTGAAGCTTGCTGAAGTTTGACAATTTGCCCACTTGGCTTGGGTGAGCTGCTGGGGTGGGACTGCCCTGAGAAGCAACGGCAGGCTCTCCTCTCAGGTCTGTGCGTTGTTTCTGACCGTGGTCTGGAGGGAACTGAGAGAGTTGGGGCGCTCTCGTTGACCCCTTGGGGTCCGTAACCTGCCCTGTCTCATTGCACAGGAGCAAAGTGTGGGTCCCGGGGCTGGTTTGGATTTGCTCAAGCACCAGCATGTCAAAGGTACGCAGTTGACACGCTAAAGTTGCACCAGATGTTCATACATGGAGACTCCAGTTCTAGAAGCCACACTAGAATCGAGAGATGATTTGATCTGAGGAGTCCAACAGTGTGGGTCCTTGGGGCGCCCGGGTGGCTCGGTCGGTTAAGCGTCCGGCTTCGGCTCAGGTCATGATCTCACGGATCGTGAGTTTGAGCCCCGAGTCAGACTCTGTGCTGACAGCTCGGAGCCTGGAGCCTGCTTTGGATTCTGTCTCCCTCCCTCTCTGCCCCTCCTCCCCCATAAATAAACAAACATTTACAAATCAAAACAAAACGTTATAGGTCCCTACCTGACGCCTGAGCGTTTTTACCTCCCGTTGCTCAGTGCGGCCAACCAGAACGAGGCAGCGTTGTGATGTCAGGTGGTCCCGTGTGAGGGACTGAAGGGTACGGCTCTGTGGTCTCACTTGCTCCGTCGAGGTGGTGGCAGTTTGACTTGCCAAGTCAAATTTCTCGTACTCCGTACAAGTCAGAATGCCCAACCTTATCACCGGTAACTGACTCTAAAGAGGGGCTCAGGACCGGGAGAGCACAGGTTTTCTCTTTATCAGATGCCTTTAAAGCCGCTTCGCAGCACATCCCTGTGATTGCTAACACCATTATGAAGATTGACAGTTTCATCAAGAAAGCAGAGAAGAAAATGTGCAGACAATAAATGGAGGCAGTGCTGGGCCCTGCTCTGGTTACCCTCAATAGCACTTCCAGAGCACTGAGCTGGGGGCCGGGGTCCTTCCCTCCTTGCAGACCTGTGGCTTCTTCCTTCCTTCCTTCCTTCCTTCCTTCCTTCCTTCCTTCCTTCCTTCCCTCCTTCCCTCCTTCCCTCCTTCCCTCCTTCCCTCCTTCCCTCCTTCCCTCCTTCCCTCCTTCCCTCCTTCCTTCCTTCCTTCCTTCCTTCCTTCCTTCCTTCCTTCCTTCCTTCCTTCCTTCCTTCCTTCCTTCCTTCCCAGCCTGGAGCCTCAGGTCTTCTGTGGCCCTTTTCCTACCTTTTATAGGTAACTATAGGACTCACCGAAGAGATTGCTCGAGAGAGCTCATAGAGAGCGGCTTGTGTTCCTGGTGGTAAGGATTTTTTTTTATTTTTTCCTTTGCACGAAGAGGATGGACTGAGAATAAGCCTCCAGCATTTTCCAGCAACTTTTCCACCTCCCAAGCTGAAATACATATCCCCACATCTGCAAATATTTTAGTACAGTGGCCAGACCAGAGACGCTCGAGTGTAAAAATCAAGAATGTCTTCTAAGGACACGGAATGCCTCCAAATTGTTAACAGCCATCTCCAGCTAATAACTCCCGGTACAGCCTCTTCCCCCCGCTGCCCCGAGCCAGCTGCCTCGCAAACGTGTGGGCTGTCGCTGCAAGGCCAGTGGTGTGAATGATTCAATGCAAACCCATCAACACTACTGGCAAAACAATTCTTGGTAAAGACTTGCTGAGATGATTCAGTGAAATCAGCAGCAGTAGGGAGCAGCTGTGTGAAACCACTTCTCTGAGTTTGGTGTGTGTTAACGATATAGTCTCACAAGTAAATAATCCTTTTGCTAACAGGACCAACCTCACTTCGTTTTTGTTCCCCGGAGGTCTGAATTCAACCGGTTGACCGCGTCATAAATACGATCCTGACCTCCAGGGGGGCCTGTTCCCAGATCTTCCTCCCTTTGCAAGTGTCCTTCCCAAAGGTTAAACTTTCCCCCATAGCTCCATTGCCTTAGCGGCATCATATTCTTCAAAGGCAACAGAGGGGTTAATTGGTTTCTTCAGTAAGGAGACTTTTGCCGAAGAAAGCAATTTTAGGTTAGTGTGTGTAGTAGCCAGGGAAATGCACTGAAAGGGGTGGAACGTGTTTCTGTTGTGCAGATAACCTACATACTGCTTTAGAAATGTGTGATTTCCAGCGTGTGCTAAAATAGGAAGTGCTTGTTTGATTTATCTCCCACAATGGTATGGCATTCTCTTCTTAAGTGGCATTTCGTTCGCAAGCCAGGCACTGTAAATTTGAACTGAATATGTAAGTAAATATCCCTCAAGGAGATAGCAGGCTGGCTGGCCTCCTCGGAGACTGCACTGCTAAAAATGAAGCTTTTGGCTTTTGGAGAAGGCTCCGCACCTGAAATGCATCCGCTTCCAAAAGGGGGCATGATGTACTAGCCAGCCAAATAAGCTGAAAGTCGGTCTCGGCTGTAATTATGGAGAATCACCTACAAACAGAGAAATATTTGGGTTCTGTCTCCTACGTTCGCCCCCAAGCACGTAACCTTCCATTCAATCCGTTGGAACTTTCTTCTTTGGGCACATTGCCTCAGTGCACAGCAGCTTGGTGCATCATAACTTTGACTGTAGCATCTTTGCATGGCAGGGACAAAGACAGTGACAGCATTCTATCAAGTCCTAACAAGATTGCCTGTGTGCATAATTGTTAAACTAAAGGGCTGTCGATCCACTGATGTGGAACAGGCGAGAAGCTTAAAGAATGGAGGAAACCCATAATCACAGAGGAACTTGCATCCTGATTTATTATTTATCACATCATGGTTAAAACAATTTCCTACAGTTTTGTGTATTTTTAATATTATTTTGACATTGAATTTTCACCTAATGCAAAGGCAGGTTTCAGAAACTTTTTAAACATTTATATATTCAGGTAGTTGGGGGGGGAAATCCCTTTTTTATTAAGATACAGAATACATGTTTATCAAAATTCATCTCAGATTCCATTTAGAAATATAGATATCTTGGGTTTGAGAGAGCTTACCGAACTACAAAGAATGACAGATAGTATTACTGACAGAACAACATTGTGAATGATAAAAGAACCCAGGAAATGTTTATACTCGTGTGGCTATAAATTAGCTGGTAATAAAAGAAGGAGAGAGCATTAAGTCAGTAAATAGAGAAAAGATGGCACACGGCGCATGTCTCGGCTTGCTCCTTGGGGAAGTAGCAAGCCTCTCCGTGGCCCAGTCCCGCGTGGCCGATGGGGGTGGGAGCCCACCACCCGCACCGGGGTTTCGGTGGCTGATGGGATACAGACCTAGCATTCACCGTGACCGGCTGCTTCTCTGCTCTCCTGGAGACCATCAGCGGAGGCCATAGGCAGCGTAGAGTAGCCCAGCGAGCCCTGTGCGGAGATCCCCGCTGATTACTAGAAAAATTGAGAGTTGTAAATGTTAGTTACGAGGCGAAAACGTTCCATTTTGCTGCTGCTGCGAGCGGCCTCTGTCAAAGTCACTCTGAAGAATGGCTGCCTAATGCTGGGGCATAGCTGCCTCAATGTTACTTTGATGTAAAGTACAGCAACCGATTCACTGGAACAACTGGGGCGTGCCGGTCCCTCTGCAGATCCGACTGGCTGATGCTCATGGCACGCTTGAATGTTGGCCCCCCACCTGCCAAACTCATCTCAAACTTTGAGACGTCGGGTCCCCCTGTGAGTGTGTGGAAGCTGATTGCTGGACCCCGGCCCTAGAGTTACTGGTTCAGTAGGTCTGGAGGGGGGCCTGAGAATTTGCATTGCTAACAAGTGTTCCTCCTGATGGGACATGCAGTCAAGAGACCACGATTTGAGGACCACCGTCTTACTAGTTTATATGCTCACCGAGAATCAACTTCATGGGTCCTCAGACCGCCTCAAAGAAAATGTTCCAACTTGACACCAAGAGATTAGCCAACGAATATATAGCTAAATGTTTTCTTTTTTTAATTTTTTTTTTAACTTTTATTTATTTTTGAGACAGAGAGAGACAGAGCATGAACTGGGGAGGAGCAGAGAGAGAGGGAGACACAGAATCGGAAACAGGCTCCAGGCCCTGAGCCATCAGCACAGAGCCCGACGCGGGGCTCGAACTCACGGACCGTGAGATCGTGACCTGAGCCGAAGTCGGACGCCCAACCGACCGAGCCACCCAGGCGCCCCTAAATGTTTTCAATTAAAATGTTTACAGCATCTGTTTTTTTTGTTGTTGTTGATGGTTCCCACTCTAAGTCATGTTTTTGACTGACCAAATACATCTGGAAAGGCAGGCTGCTGTAGGAGGCGTGTGTGTGCAAATGACACAGGTGGCGTTACGAAGGATGAGTGCTGGGCCCTGTAAGAATACCCAAAATACATACAGAAAACCATTGTCTTGACAGAGACAGGGCTCGGGCAGCTGGGAGAAGCGATGAACATGCAGGAGTTTTAAAAAATACAACAGCAGGGATGTTCCAGCCAAGGTGCCCGGATTTGGCATGACCCACTTTATACCTAAGACACCAGAAGCCCAGGAAGATTGAGAGCCAGGCACTGTTCTGGGCCCTAGAAAAGAAACCATGAACAAAACACGCAGGTTCCTCCCCTCATTGAGGTTAAACTCATTTTTCTTTTGAGGAACCAGTCACTTTCAGTATCGGTGTTGAACTTTTAAAAACAGGATGTGTGGCTTCCTTGGTTTTCATGGGTGAACTTAACTGGTAGAAGCATACTCAGGAAGGGGGTGGGGAGTGGAGTGTGGCCGGCGGCATTATGCCGTGTTTCAAGTGCAAACACGGTCGAATGAATGCCTGAAGTTTTCCTTAATGCTGACTGACTTTTCATTACTAACATAATGATTTGCATGCATGCATTTCCTTCCAAAGAGATGAAAAAATATGACCACTCACATACCCCCACGGTGTTTCGCTTTGGTGACTGCGAACACCCTACTTCCAGCTCATCCTCGCTTTTAGGTGTAGAAACGAGGACAGTGAGAGGGCCTCATCGTCATTATCAGATACCAGCCAGTGTTTATCAAGTCAGGCCCAAGGCACATGTGTCCTTTTGTTATTTGCTTTTCTTTTTGTTTTTGTTTTTTTGTTTGTTGTTTTTTTTTTTGCTTTTTTTAAATGTTTGTTTATTTTTGAGAGAGACAGCAGAGACAGAGTGTGAGCAGGGGAGGGGCACAGAGAGAGGGAGACACAGAATCCAAAGCAGGCTCCGGGCTCTGAGCTGTCAGTACAGAGCCTGATGCAGAGCTCGAACCTGTGAACCGTGAGATCATAACCTCAGCCGAAGTCAGATGCTTAACAGACTGAGCCACCCAGGAGCCCCTCGTTACTCTTTTTTTAAAAATATGTCCAGATCCTACCATTTTCTTCACTTACTACTCTGATTCAAGATATCATCTTGCATGTAGACCAATATTTTACCTTTCCAATTGCTGTAGTATCCTCACAGCAGAAGAAAAGCCCAAATTATGCCATGCTTCTTGCTTGAAACTTGTATTCCTTCTCATATTCAGGGGAAAGTCAAGCTGTAGTGTGTTCTACAAGGTCTTACATAATCCGGAATCTTCCTGTATCTCTGACTTCCTCTCCTACCACTCTCCGCCTTGCTCACTCTTATCTAGTCATTCTTTTTTTTTTTTTTCTTTTTGAAAACAACAATCTTATTTCCACTTGCAGGCTTTTGGTGCTTACTCTTTCTTCTACTTGGAATTCTTGCCTAGATCAATGACTGCTTTCACATCGTTTTAAAAAAATTTTTAACCTTTATTTATCATTGAGAGACAGTGAGCTGTCAGCACGGAGCCTCATGCAGGGCTTGAACCCATGAACTGTGAGATCATGACCTGAGCCGAAGTCAGACGCTTAACTGACTGACCCACCCAGACGCCCCGTTTGGTTTAACCTTCATGTCAGTCTTCTGCAATGGGTTTTAATATTTCTACTTTTGTTGACGGCAAAGTGGAGGCTTAGGTTACATGATGTACTCAAGGTCACAGAGCTCGTACAAGTGGCAACAGGATTTGAGCCTCAGTCCTCCTGACCCTGCCATCATTACCATAGATATACTTCCTTGTGTTCCTGGAAAAACTAGGTCTCTCACCTGCATTTTGCGCTGAGTGTGTTCCGTGGTCTTGAGGTCTACCTGTCCTTGGTCACTACGGTACATGACCGATGGCAGGGACTGTTCTAGAACTGAAGGTGCCATCTATTAGCTCATAGAAGGGAGCCATTTTTGAATGTTTTTTCTAATTGTGTGTGTTAAGTAAAGTGATTGGACAAACAGTCCTCTCCCGCCTGCTAATCTGCTATAAATCAACCTTCAGATGTTAATAAAACAAGTCAAGACTGACAAAGGAAGTTCCATTTGTATTTTAAACTCCCAATTCATCAGGGTCTCCTCCTTTAGATCTTCTGTGAGAGTGTCCTTGGTCTTAATGTAGCTGGAAGATAAAACACAGATAAAAGAGCCATTGTCTCAGAAGAGCATCAATAAAAAATGAATGTTGATCCTAATTGAGTAGTATTTAAACATACGGGGTGGAGGCAGCGGTCTGCAGGGAGCATCTAAGTCTGTTAGAATTTGACTCTGTATCTCATCTTGCCCCTCTTGCTACTGTGCCCTCACCACCCAGCTGCCTTAGGAGAATGTAAACTGTCACGCTGGGATTGGAAAAGAGATGTATAGACACAGACTACAGCAGATCCCCAGATCTTCTGCTGTTCTTGTCCTTGCTTTGAAACAATGGACTTTCTCCTTCTTTATCTTTTTCGAAAATCTGTTTCTAAAATGTCATTCCATTGGCTCATTTTCTCTTCTGTCCTTTTCCTGGCTTGGCTGTTTCCATTGGTTCCTGATAACTTCGTCTTAAGTTCCCCCTAACTGTCATGCTGGGGATAACAGAATGAGCGCCCAGTGGCCAAAGGTGAGGCAATTGGAACACTAATATTAATAACACTAGTGTTGGATTATAAAGTGAAGAATAAAATAAACATCCATTTGAGTCCGTACTAATCTAAATAAATGGTGGAGGAAATAGGAGAAAAGGGAAAACTCTACACAGAAGAACTTCAATGAAAGGAGCGAGAGAAACAAAAAATTGCCACTTGAACACCACAGTAGTAATTACTGCAGGCAGGATCCACCAGTGAATGCTCAAGCGAATGAGTGAAAGTTTAAGGAGAAAAATAGGATGGTCACATGGCCTCAAAGTATCTTCCCCCAAATATTTATTAATTGCTCTGCTGGTCTTAACATGCACATGTGTTCACAAATTCTTTGACGCCTCTCCCTCTGGGAGGTGCAGCTGAATACCCCTCTTTCCCGTGAGTGTGGGCTAGACCTGATCCTACCAAATGGAAGGGGAAAAGTAGTCATTTCCCGCTGGAGAAGCCCGGCCTGCGTCACCTTTGCCACGGGCACAGGGTTTACATCACGTACCTCTGTATCCCCCGGTACTGATGGGAGGAGGAGGGCCCACCACCTCTGCCGTATTCTTCCCTAAAGCCATGATCTCAGCCCCTCAGGAGAGAACATGAAACCTGACCGGAGGGGCATTCTACTGGACCTTCTGACCAGTGCTTCCTGAGACTGTCCAGCAGATGCAGTAGTATATCAGTAGCATCATACAATGTTAATTTCTTAGCTCTGATAAGTAAGGTGTTGACATTAGGGGAAGTATATGAGAACTCACTGTATTATTGTTGCCACTTTTCTAGAAGTCTTAAAGCATGTCAAAACGTTACTTAAAACAAACAAACAAACATCTCAAGAGCACAGGGAAGCTTGAGGTAATGAAGTTGTAAGGTTAATTCTCTTATTACTCATTCATTCACTCCACAAATATTTGTTGCCAGATGCCAGATGTGGGGAATGTGGAGGATGTAGTGGCAAAAGAGAGAAGTGGGAGCCCTTCCTTTGCATAGCTTGGTACAGCGCCTGATTCCGAGGGAATAGTTGCTGATCACCTGCTTCTCTTAGCGGCACAGCTTCGTGGGGCATGTGGCAGTTGGCACGAGTGTGGAAATGAGCCGAGTGGGGTGCTAGGGAAGCACACGGGGCTGGCACATAACCCAGTCGTGAGACACCGTGAAGGTTCCCTGATGGCCCTTCGTAATAGGGGTACACCCATCGTTTAATCCTTCATTACAAGTGTGTTCAGTGTTTTCTATAGGAATCGCATACCCATGACTTAAATTTTGAAGGTGATTTCATTCTTTTAGATTCTGAATGCCTTAAAAGTAAGAATAAAAATCATTTGTTTTATGTGCCTCAGATCCTAAGGGATGCCACAGAGTTTGTTAGGGGGTCAAAGGATCTTCAGATTCCTTTAGGTTGGAGTCATTATCTTGAGTTATGTTTAGCAACAAAAAATACGTAGCGCGGAGTAGATAAATGGCTGGTTCTTTAAATTGAATAGTAAAAACATAGAAGTACATGAAATTTTTGATGTTATGAAGATGTGCTCAAAATACACTGAAATCAGATCCAATATTTATGCAGAAGGATTTTCATTGAAGCATTTTTTTAAATCGTAAAACTTAGACATGTCACTTCATATATATTCAGGTTGTTTCTAAACGACTTTTCTGGGCTGCATCTATGATGTACTCTAACACAGTAATTAAGAATTTTAGACACACACATTCCATATAGAGCGAGAAAAAGGAACACACTAAAATATCAGTGATAATTATCTCAGAGTTATGGGATTTTCTTACTTATACTTTTTTGTTTTACTTTTACTTCCATCAGAATGTATGATTTAATAATTAGCATGAAAGTTAAAATTTGGGAAGGGTATTAATTCTTAAAATCGCTGGTGTAGAGGTCCCAGGACTCCTAATGCAGTCGTTGAATAACAAATGCTTTCAGTAAAATGAGAATCCTTCCAGAGCTCAGGAAAGCTAGGCAAAGGCAAAAATCATCACTTCGTAATAGCTTCATTTTTGTGCACTCTTTCTCAGTTTGCTTCTAAGTAACCTATTCGGTGGTTTTTATGAAGGAGAAACCTCGTGCCCACGATAGGTACGACCTCGGGACCCTGGGCCCACCTGGCGGGTGCTCTCTCGCAGCTTACACATCCCTCTAAGTGCCGGAAACTACCTGGCCTGGGTAGCAAGTGGATGAATCGTACGTTGCCAGTTCCTACAAGATACCGATAGTGTCAATAAAAGCATTTGGCAATCTTTTCCTTAAAATTGATTTCAGCGTGGGGAACGAGCACGGCCGTCTGTCAGTGTCAGCCATCCTCATGCGGCCGTTTGACCCGCTGTCAGCAACCGTAGCCATCGTCCCCCTGAAAAGGTAGGGCTGACCTAGGCCACCCAGGGGCCACGAGGCGCAAAGATGGAGACCCTCTGGCCGCGTTGGCAGCTTCCTGAGACGGCGAGCTCAGGCTACGAACCAGGGGAGGGCAGAGTTGTTAGAGTGCTAAGCCCTGTTCGCCCAGGCTTCTTCTGTGCACGTGGGTCATTAGAGGCTGTGCTAAGACCGAGCCAGAGAAGTCAGTCCAAGCACTTTCAAAGAAGAGGGTCAAGACGAGCTGTCATCCTGAGGATGGGCCAGACTGATGGAGAAGCAAGTTAATTGACTAAGGTGCCAGAGCGTGAGGTAGGACTGAGCAAGTGGGAGTCTGGAACCAAGGTGAAATGAGGAGGAAAGGCGTCGAGCCAGGAGTGGGAGAGGGAGGTAACTGCGCAGAAGAGCAGCGGGGCCCTTGGCGCGGCAAAATCCCTGCCTGGAGTCCTTTGAGGAAACGCTCCTTTCCTCCACTTGGGCTGTGCTCCATCTTAAAGGGGCAGGCCTCAAACAGGTTGGGGGTGGGGGGAGGCGGCGGGGGGGGGGGGCCCTAGGCCTGTTTTCTTCTGATAAAGCACCTCTTCCCTTGGGAGGAAAAGAAAATCAGAAAGTTGACCTGCATGTTCTTAAAGATTAAAAAGTAAAATAAAACCAAAACAGATTTCTAGGGCATCTCTATAACTATCATGTGGTTTTCTTATGTAGAGAGCTCTAAGCATCTAAAAAATAAAAAAGATGCGGGGGTCCTGGGTGGCTCCGTCAGTTGAGCTCGGGGCACGATCTCGAGGTTTGTGGGTTCGAGCCCCGCGTTGGGCTCTGTGCTGATAGTGCAGAGGCTGCACTGGATTCTGTTTCCCTCTCTCTCTGCCCCTCCCCAACTGTCTCTCAAAAATAAATAAAATAACTTAAGAAATAAAAAAAGATGCGCCTTTTTACCTTCATTTTCCCCCAAGCTGGGACCTTGCCTATTGAAAGATGGATGGAGGCAACAAAAAAGTATAAGGGAACCTACGATGCCTCCTTGGATTCATTGAGCCCTTGCCTCCAGAGAGCTCAGATATCTCACTGATCTTGGTGGCACGTGTAACAAAAGTGGAGTTGTGGCCTCTTGGCCTCGTGTCCCAGTGTCCGTGACGAGCCAGGCTAAAACCAGGGCTGGTTTTGGACCCAGGGCCTGGTTCTGAGCACCGCCATGTTACATGACCCAAATCGTAAACAGAGTTGAGATCCAAAGCCAGCTTGCGGAGAGGCTGTAGGGCAACGAAGCTGGTGAGGCGGTGCACCTCCGAGTTGTCTCTTTGACCTGTTCACAGGCCTTTCATTGAACCTTGTTTACCATGCTTTTCTTGTGGTTTGTGACAGATAAGAACCGTATTGATCCCTAGCATCTGCTGGCAGTAACCTTTGAAAGGGCAGGCAATACATCACCACAGAATTGTATCTATCAATATCGGAGTAATAGAAAGACAGGCATGACGTGTAATCACAACACTGCTGGCAGATCACAGATCGGAGGCGATACAGCACTAGGAATGGGCAGCAGAAAGGGGGCACGGGTTAACGTTCGGATAAAGTCGGGGGGCTGACACACAGATGGAAAGGACAAGATGTAGCCACGAGGAAAGTTCTCATGGGAATGGTCATCCCCCTAGAGACCTGGAGAAGTTCAGTATCTTGTCCACATCTATACAGCTAGCAAGCGGTGTAGCACCTCTCTCTGAGCCTCAGTTTCCTCATCTGTGAAAGGGACCTGGGTGAAGGATTCAGCGAGATTATGTGTGCCAGTCGTCAGAGTGTGGTCCCTGGATCAGCAGCATCGAGCACCTGTGAACTTGAAAGAAATGCAAATTCTCGGGCCCTACCCCAGCCCTGCCAAATTAGAAACCCTGGTGGGTGGGGGAGGGCAGCAAGTGAGCCCTCTCGGTAATTCTGATGCGTTCCAAAAAAAGCTGAGCAGATGTGTGCAAAACCACCACCAGAGTGGGGTGCCTGGGTGGCTCAGTCAGTTTAGCGTCTAACTTCCGCTCAGGTCATGATCTAGCGGTTTGTGGGTTCGAGCCCCACGTCGGGCTCTGTGCTGACAGCTCAGAGCCTGGAGCCCACTTCAGATTCTGTGTGTCTCTCTCTGTCCCTCCTCCATTCACATTCTCTCTCTCTCTCTCTCTCTCTCTGAAAATAAAGGAATAAAATATTAAAATAACAAAATAAAAACCTTTCCTTTAAAAACACAGAGCCAAAAAACTACCACCACAGTGCCTGGCACAGAGCTAGGGTTCAAAGCAGCAGCATTTCATTGGTGCTTTTATTATTTGCATTATTTAGTTCTACCATGTATACGAATCATTCTGTTTATGAACTCTACAACCCTCATCGTTTTTTTAATCATTATTATTCATAGGGAAATTAGTGGTAAAAAGAATCAGTTTTTTGACCGATAAACATTTGTGACCTGTAACTGATGTCCTAGAACAGGAGATAGAATTCCCGCAGTCCTGATTTATAAGGCAAGAGGACACCAGCATTCTAAAGGTTAATGTTCTCATATGTGCTTTGGACATATTAGTGCTTTTGACATGTCGGGAAGCTTCCAGCCTGGACAGTGAATAGTGCTACAATTTAATAACATAAATGGAGTCTGTCTGATTCTGTAAAGAAACGGCCTTCCTTGGGGCCCAGAATATATAGTCCCTTCTGCAGTTACACTCACAGTATTTTTAATCATTTCATGTTTTTATTATATCCCAAGTACAAGGTGCTACAAAGCGTCCCTGGTGCTGGCAGTCACTCAAAAATTGACAAATCTAAAAAGTGAACAGAACAGCAAGTAGCCCATTAGGGGTTTTCTTTTTTTCTTTTTCTTTATTTAAAAAAAAAAAAAAAACTTTTTTAAAAAGAAAAACTACCTTATAATGTTGAGAGGGTTGATTTTGGCATCTTATCCATGAAAAGTAGTAGTAATAAAGTTGCCCGATTGTTGGTCTTTTCTCTGCAGAAATTATGGCTGCGCACAACTGTGGGGGTTTAACTGTGTTTCCATGAAGTACGTAATTCACACTCTGAATGTGACAAGCATGACTGCCCATAAACCTAACGACTTTTTTAAGAGCCCCAAATTCAGAACATTATTCTCTCTGAAACTGCACTTTAGTAACCCAGCAGAAAACCGTTCAGAGATCTGCTTCCACTGCAGTAAAGGCATCTGGGCGCGCCGGTGGTAAAAATGCCGAAAGCCTTCAGACGAGAACAGATCTGTCGGGGGAATGAAGTGCCAGCCAGTTGCGATTGCCCTATGTTAAGAAATAGAAAGAACAGAAGCTATAAGACGTGGCAAGGACCATTGTGCTGCCCCACCCTCCTTCCCCCCCAACCAAAAAAAAAAAAAAAAAAATTATAAAGGCTTATTTGGAAACCTACACACGGGTTGAAATTCTGGGTAGGTAAAGCCTCAGAATGTTAGGAAGCAACTCCCCCAAGCTTTTCAAGGTGAGTGTTCTGAGCAGCTGCTAAGGATGCCATCGGCCTGGTCCGGGTGGCAGGGCGCATTCCGGGCTGATGCGTGGATGTTCATTAAGAGGCCACGGGGAAGTGACACTTGCTTACCTCTTCTTCCCCTGAGCGTTCTACGAGGCTCTTTCTGCGCCCGCTTCTTTTCCGCCTCCAGCTTAAGGCTCTTACTGTTTCTCTTAAGCTTCTGTTTATGTCGTTACCTGTATTTTTGCAGCAAATTTTATCTACAGACGCAGAGTGAAAAGGCCCGCCGTAATGGGTAGGAGAGCTTTTTTCTCCCCTCCCTTCCAATCACGTAGTTGGATTTCATCACTTTTGTCGCAACCTCAGCAGCCTCTTTGCGGTTTTCATTGTGGACCACTTGCTTTATTTCCCTATTTGTTGTTTTGTCACCACCGGCTCAACACGCACTGGCACAGAACATACAGTAACAGTAAAACCGGAGAAGTGAAAATGAAGCAGGTCCCGCGTGTGAACTGACAGACCCACTAGGTGGGAGCTTGCCGGCTACAACAGTTTTTGCAGCGGAATGCACGATAATGTGTTGGCTTTGGTTGCAGTCGGGTAGCTGTTGGGGGAGAGGATTTTTCGTTTGTGTAACGGTTCCTCTGTGAAACTCGAGGAAGAATACTAGATTCTAGTTCCCGTTGACTTTGAGAATGATCCGCATCAATTTATCTTTGCGCGAACTTGAATGTTTCAAAATCTGTTTTTAAATACGAAGTTGCTGAGGAGCCCCTGGGTGGCTCAGTCGGTTGAGCATCCGACTTCAGCTCAGGTTGTGACCTCTCGGTTCATGAGTTCGAGCCCCGCATTGGGCTCTATGCTGATGGCTCACAGCCTGGAGCCTGCTTCGGATTCTGCGTCTCCCTCCCTCTCTGCCCCTCCCCTGCTCACACTCTGTCTCTCTTTCTCTTAAAAGTAAATAAACATTAAAAACAAAACAAAAAGGGGTGCCTGGGTAGCTCAGTCGGTTAAGCGTCCGACTTCAGCTCAGGTCATGACCTTACAGTTTGTGGGTTCAATCCCCATGTCGGGCTCTGTGCCGACAGCTCGGGGCCTGGAGCCTGCTTCGGATTCTGTGTCTCCCTCTCTCTCTCTCTGCCCCTCCCATGCTCATGCTCTGTCTCTCTCTGTCTCAAAAATAAATGAACATTAAAAAAAAAAGTTGCTGAAGCCACATTTGTCCCTGGAGAATCACTTGGTAGTGCTTCATGACCTTCTTTATCCCATGACTCACTGATGCACCAGTTTCCTTGAAACAGGTTGTTAGAGGAACACACCCTGTTCTAAGGTCTTCCTTGGGTAAGCCAGCAGTCTCCTGTTTGTGCACACGATGTCAGGGAGCAATTAGAATTCCTGGGCTCTAGGCCCGAGCTCCTCAGACCCTGCATATGAATGATCGGAGTCTGTTGTTAAAATGCAGATTCTGACCCAGGAGGTCCGATATGACTTTGAGATTCTGTATTTTAATAACATCCCTGGGATTTACAAAACTGCCGCTGTTCCCACGCTGAATAGCGGGGCTCTAATGGGGGTGGGAGTGCGGGACACAGGTTCCCTGATTATGTTTCTGGTACCAGTGAGCGCTACCAAAACCCATCTCAGCAGCGAATAGCAGAAGTCATGAGAATGTGTGTGCACTTGCCTTCTAACTCCTTTATAAAGTTAGCTTGCTCCTGGTCTTTCCTGACCACGCACTGGGGTTCCGTTGAGGTGACAAAGGAACAGTCATTCCCCTCTGCAGAATGGAAAACGTGCTGATGCGAAAGCCCATGTGCCTCACTCACCTCGAACGTTCTCATCTCCGTGCTCTTTCTCCTCCACCCTGGGCTCTGCTGCCCTCTCCCGTACTTCCTGACCGGCTCTTATCAGCTGTGAGCACTCTGGCAGGAGTCTCTTAACTGATCTTGGCTCAGGCCCTTTCCCTACCTGCAGTCTTCCGTCCCTCTCCTCCTAGACATTATCTTTCAAAACGCAGGTGTGATCATATCACCTCCTGGATTAAAATTGCTTACTAGCCCCCTATTAATTACAAGATAAAGTGCAAATTCCCTGGCCTGGCATACCATGCCCTTCAATACCTGGACCTAATGACCTTTCCAGAAAGCGTCCCTTCCTCTCACGTTTCAGAGCGCGCTACACTCTTCCCTTTCTTCTAAACATGTCACGGTCCTTCTTTGAAATGTCTCCTCTTGCCCACTCTAGGACCCGTACCCCCACCCCGAAGGAGTCGTCCCCCCTCGGCCTCCTCCAGGCTCCCACAGCACGTTAGAATACCACTTCGTGTTGTCATTGTGCGTACACGTGTCTGTCTCCCTCAACATCGGGAGCTTCTTGAAGCCGGGTTCTTTCTCCGTCGAGCACTAGAGACACAATACTAGGGCCCACGTCTTTCCAAGAGCCTTGTGAAAATGTTTGAGCCGTGCCAAAGAGAACTGTTGGCTTCAGAACGAAATATGTGGTTGGAATTAATCATTCCAAAAGCACAATGACAGAAATCACTTGCCATTTTTTATTCAAAACTATACTTAAGGTGGGGCACGGTACACCTTAATCTATTTTTATTTCTCTCCTAAAATGAGAGTGTCCGGGACCTGTGAAGGTCTTAAAACAGCCCTTCCACTTAGGAGCTTCATTCGAAAGCTTGCACCAAACGATCGCTGTGTAAGCCGACACTGTGTGATGCTTTGGAAACACGAAGGTGAAGAAGGAACCTAGGCTGGGGGGCACACGACCCGTGTGCCAAGTCTCCTGCAGCACAAATAGGCTGCTGGTTTCATCTGGTTCTCAGAATAACCTAGTGAGAGAGATACTTGTACGCCTGTACTACATGTGAGAAACCTGAGGTTTAGAGGGCTAAAGGAGCCTCTCCAGAGTCTGGCACTAACATTTGAACCCAGATCAGCATCAAAAGAAGGAGACAGCCCACAGAGTCTCAGTGTAGTGAGTGCGGAGACCAGGGCAAGTACAAGGCACCATGAGCCAGAAGCCTAGAAACCTGGGGAGACATCGGGGTTCCACAGAGAAAGCTAATGACTTTGAGCTGGATCCTGCAGACGGGTAGGGATTCCTCCACGGTCAGCTTCCCTGCTTTTATAAATAGAATAGTAATGGGTAGTTTGGATCAAGTAATGATAATATAAGAAATTAATGTCAATACCTAGTGTCAGTCCCCAATTTCTTTATTGATTTGCTTCTTACATCCAAAGGTCTATTTTTCCCTAAGAACGTCTATTAGTGTCAAAGTGTAATTGTCGAACTAAACCAAATATTATTTTGTCTATGCACTTTTCTTTCCTCCAGTGTCACACGAAGGGGGAAAAAATCACACCCCCTCACGCTTAGTAGCACAGCACTTAGTTGAAGGTTAGGTTTCTAAAGACCTCAGATACCCTGGACACACCCAGGAACTCATTAATAAGCAGGAAAGATCTCAACGCCAGTAGCTTTCGCAAAGCTCTTGCACTTAATGAATGATAAAGGAAAGAATCGTCTGCGAGAAGTGACAGCCAGCACTGGAGGGAAGCGACAGAGGACACACACGCAGGCCTCACTGGCTGAGATTATTCAGAGAAGGGCCTGGTAATCCTACACATTCCATTAACTCCTGGGGTCTTCCCTGGATGGAAGCACAGGACAAGAAAGTGGGGAGGTCAGCAAGCTCTGTGGAAATTGCTTTTGTTCCATTTTGTTTGTTTTTAATATTTTTATGCTTATTTTTGAGAGAGAGAGAGAGAGTGCGCGCAGGGGAGGGACAGAGAGAGGGAGAGAGAATCCCAGGCAGGCCCTGCTCTGTTAGCGCGAAGCCTGACGCAAGGCTCACACCCACAAACCAGGAGATCATGCCCTGAGCCAAAGTCGGATGTTCAGCCGACAGAGTCACCCAGGCGCCCCTCATTTCACTTTAATTGTGGCATTTAGAGATCCAGTGCTACAGAAGGGTCACTTCTGTGCAATGTTCTAATCCCTCAGGATGGCAGCCAGGTTTCCCACTGAGGATGCTGTGTAACCTGACACCGGTGACCCTTCACATCCTGAGGACACAGGAGTGTCCTCAGAACTACGCGTGGTCCTACAGTTAAATGGGGGAAACCCAAATACAAGTCATGTGTTTAATGCTGTAAACTGAACCTAATTTCAGATATCCAGCCCTCTGCCTGCACGTGCTGTCTGCCTTATACTTTTCTTGGGACAGCTTTAGTTTGCCCTTTAACGTAAGTGATGAAGATGTTTTTAATTTGCTCTGTGTTGGTTTTTTTTTTAAGTTAGCCTTAAAATGAAAAGAATAATCACGAGAGCTCTGACATGGGAAAGATTGCAGTGAATTCTGGACAATTGTCAGAATTGTTGGAAGGTCCTGGATACATAGACAGAGGCCGCATGGAGTTAGTGATGATGCTAATGAAGAAGTTGGTGGAGAAGATTCTGTCACTTACTTAGCATTTTTTGGAGCTTACAAAAAAAAAATACCGTGACATGCGTTTCCTCCCTCGATTCTTCCAACAACCCGGGAGAAAGATACTGTTTACCCTTTCTAAATCTAAAAACAGATTTAGACTTTCAGAGTTGCTCCCAGTTGTCCCGCCAGTAGGCTTCAAACCACAGCACAAACTCCTGTTCTCCAAGTCCTGATGGTCTCATTTCTCCTCCAGTACCCACTTACGAGGGTAAGACCAGGCACGTGTCCTTGTCACTTGTCTCTAATTTCAGCGATTAACCAGCAACCCACACTCAGATGATGCTCATCAAGTCATTTTTTATGATGGCACCAGTGTAGATGGTTACAGTGCGTATCTGACTGACACAGGCTTTGCGGGGTGGGGGGAGGAGGGTCTCAACAGTCACGAAAAGTAGAATCTGGAATTCCTTTGGCCACTCTCCATAGACAGTCCGTTCTTCAGACCCTGACATCACAGGAGCTTTCTCACTCGCATGCCCCCTCCAGACTCAGCTGCGACCAGCAACTCAAGAGCCCAGAGGTGAAAAACACCACCACTTGCTTTATGACTGACAGAGGATACAGGGAATAACTTACCAATAAGGGCCTTAGTCACGGACCCCGATTTTCCAGCTAAGAAATTGTCAGTTCATATAATAGTCCGAAGCTACTTGGCTTCCTGGTAGGAGATGTGAGTAAGTTGAATGTCACAGCATTATTCAGCACGATGATTATCATGGGTTTACAGCTGTTTCTTGCACAAACCATATTACACACACTCGGCGTACTCTCTAGAATGAGAATATGAAACCTCCATCGCCTCCCATGTCCTCGTTTTCTGTTTCTGTAGTAATGTCAGTTGAAGCTGACATTCACTCTAAGTCCATATCTGATGTGTTCCAACTGATATCCTCACTCGCTTGTCCTGTCGGCTCTAAGCTTTAAATTTGGAAGATTTTCAATGGCTCTTGTTGGCAGGGAAAATGAACGAGGAGATGTAGAGAGAGGCTTGCTGTTGCAGCCAAATTTCAGTCACGTAGCTTGTCAATACTAATGAACACCCTCGAAGCAGATACTGTAAATGCTTGAAGGTGCAGTTGAGCTGTCTTTGAATTCGGACCCTTTGGCAGAACAGGCATCTTTCCGCTAAATACCGAAGGGCCAGTGTTTAGGCTGTGGGTATAGAGCACATAGAGCTCATTTTATGAGTGTTGCGATATTAGAACGCACCGATTGCTGCTAAGCTTCCCTTATGTGCTTAGAGTATTACTTTAGTTTTATTCCTAAATCACAGAAATGAGATACAGTAGATTCTTCCAGTAGTTCCCCTCTGTTCTTTTGGCATCATAAAGCCTCATTAATATCGTGTGATTGTTAATAGCACCAGATCTAGAGTTAAATAGGCACGGGTTCGGATATCGGTTCCAACCACTCAATTAACCTCGCGAAATCTGTTTCCTCGTCTGTATAATGGGGAGGATGCTAAAATAAAATGAACCCCATATCGATTATTGCGAGGGATAAATGAGAAAATGTAAAGAAGCATAGCGCCTGGCACATAGAAAACACTTAAAAAATATATTAGGTATTGTTACCAGGCCGATGATTAAAATAATACCCCCTCAGGAAATAGTGGGAGCTTTCAGGATATTAAAAATTTTTTTAAATAATAATGAACACTGTGGAAAAGAAATAATTTGTTTCTCTTGCCTCTAGACTTGGAGGAAAACCGTCACTTCCCTCTTCTTCCCTGTGTATAATAATTATTGTTACATGTTATAGCCTTGTGATTTTAAATATCTTATACTTATTGTTAGTCTTCTGACGTCCTGGAGGCAAATGTGAAGAAAAAAAGAAGAATCCGCTTTTAGTGAGTTCAAGCAAAAAATGACCCAAGTTTAATCATGGTACCTCTTATCAAAGGGAAAATGATATTAAATTAGGTGCTTAAAATCAGAGCATAAAAAATAAGCGAAGTACGTGGGCCCTCTTCATTGAGACTTGAGGTTGGAGTCCTAAGGAAATTCAATTTAAAGTACTTTACGGAGGAGCAGTTAGTAACCGCAACTGTCACAGACAGGCTGCATCTCTAATCAGCTTGTGACTTAGGGGCATTGACAAATATCACTTACGTAAAAGTAACCACAGTAGAGTAGGCCATCCACATGGCCTTGAAATGCTAGATTTTTCGTTTGGTTAGAAAAAGAGGCAACATCGTATTTCCTTGCAGGGTGAGAGCTCACTGGAGGCCGTTGCAGTGTATGTTACAAATGGTTGGGCTCTTAATAGGTCTTCTGGGGTAAGAGAAAAGTCCAAGTTGCCTTGAGTCTTTTTAGGAATAATATAACCTAATGTTTACATCTTCCTTTGTGGGTTTCCAAAAATTTCAGTATGTATTTTGAGTTTTAATCATGTAAATCTTCACCTTTAGTTATGAGTAGCATGTGGTTTGGGAAAAGTAGATAGCTCTGTATGTGAATTAAGATTGTCGATTCCCGTCATCCCAGGCCTGAGCTGGTGTGGACCCAAGACCACCCTGTTGGAGGGTGTGAGAGCCTGCGTTTTGTCAGCTACCAGCTTCTGTCTCCAGGATCCCTCCCTGGTGGAGTATGATTTTCTTCCCCAATAGCCCATGCGCACAGACAGCAGAATTTCGCACGCCCAGCTCTCCCTCTGCAAAGTCGCCATTTGATGTATCCCAGGGAATAGAATATCATATTATCAGTTCATTAGCAGAGCGGTTGAGGCACAAGATCAACAGTTAGCCTTCACATTTTGTCTAAGAGAAATAATCTGTTTTGAAATGCTGGAACACCACCCAGCTTTGAATTGCTGTGGAGCAGCTCAGTCTAAAACTGTTAATTTTTTTTCTTCTTTTGCCATAAACGAGCATCACAGAATCAAATCCATTGAGAAGAAACTACTTGCTTTGCCAACACAATTAGTTTTGTAAGAAGCCTCTGTCTTCAGATCGTTCTCCTCCAAAGTCCAAGTTGGATGGTGGTCGTTATTTTTTAATGAACGTTTTTAAGAGCCCCCTTTCTCCCAAGAGCCTCTAAGCAGATTTAGCAGGCTTAGAAGGCCTCTTCCCACAGGGCGACTTCATTGCCGTCCCAACCAGCAAATAAAAGTGACTTTTCGACGTCGAGGGTTCTTTTTTTAATTCTCGTAAAACCTGTCCGCCGGCGGGGGGGGGGGAGGGGGGGGAGTTTTTCTTCAGGGTTGGGCTCTCCTCCCTCCAAAAACAGATGCCATCATTTTCATCAGCCAAAAGCCACAAAACCTGCCCGGCTATGAAAAGGAAGTCGTGGCGAAAACAAGTCTGGGATTTTCAGCTTTCAGTGTAAAGAGCCAAACAATTCAGTGATCATTACTCTGTTTTATAGTTTATTTGTACGTTCATTTCTTTGATTGCCCTTCGTTTCCTTGATAAGCGAAATTTACTGGAAAAGCTGGTTCTAGTCCTTAGTGGATGGCTAGGACTGCCGATAAACATCATCATAGAGGGGATTGCACCTCTCCATTTTATGGGATACGGCAGCTTAGACCTTAAGAGTCATCATTGCTTGGCCCCTTTAGTGCTGGGGGCTCTGATTAAAAAGTCCTATTGAGCTCAGAGTCTTTTAGCAGGAAGGCAGCTAATGTGATGGTTACAATTGAAATAGCACAGGCACAGACACTATAAGTACTTTCTTTTGTCCCTGTCTTCCTTGGAAAGAGTTTTCACACCTCTAATCAATGTTTCCTTTCACACAAGAGATTCTCCTCCTATATGTAAATACCAGTTGGACTGTGCTTGACCTCAGCTCTTCAGCCCTAATGTTGAAAACCAATAGACACAAAGGTAAAAACAGCTTGATTTAAAGTTAAGACTCTGGGCGCCTTTGGTTCCGCATGGATCGGGGATCGCTCTCTTGGAAGCAAAGAGCAGAAACAGCAATTCTTGCAAATGAGGTAGTACAAGATTAAAGGATTTCATGGGGACAGGGGGAACTTAACGTAATGCTTTAAAATAACGTTTTGTCCTCTTTTAAAACCCGATGGCTCCGGTTTCTAAGTTGATGGCGGAATTATCCAAAATCTTTTTACCAGGTAAATTTTGTTGGCCTTGGATCCATCAAAAATTAGCCTTGGGAACCGTGGAGGTAAAATCTGGCTGTGCTGTTTCATAGCTACCCCTTCCAAAAGCAGCTTCAAAATACAAGGGATTTGCAAGCCCTGAGATTTGCAGAACTGGACCTTTGTATAACTTGGTGTGGTTGATGTTTAGTTAGACCCTGAGCTGAACGCGTTGAGGCCAGCCATGGCCACCAGCATCAATATTCTTGGCTGATCTCCCATTATGTGCATTTTGGAGTTAAAGGTGAAATTCCATCTTTAACCCCCTTGTGGTTTTCTGAACAGTGATTGATGAACCAGATGTGATTCCCTGCAGACCTTTCAAAGGGTGGATGAAGGATGGAATTTCAGCCTTTTTTTTTTTAAACCAGGCCTTTTGCTTAATACAGCTTTTTAAATTAATGTCCTTTTTTGAATGCCAAGAAAACAAAGGGAATTTCTCAGAGTGCATGCAGCCTGACACAATAGGCCTTAATTGGTGTCAAGGAGATGTTACCATGAATGGGGAAATGCCCATTTAGCTGATAAGACTGAAAAGTGGAGCCTTGTTACGAGCTGTCATCTCAACGTGTATTTAAACTATAGCAAAACTGAAACATATTTGCCATATAGATCATAATGACTCCAAAGGAGCCATTATACTCTATTATGTAATTACATAATCAAAGCATGCATAGTAATCAGCTTTTGGAATTCAATGCTAATCAAACATACCTATAGTATGTGTTTAAGCTAAAATAGAGAGCGTTAATTTGCCATTAGTCAACTAAACAAGAATGTGTATACAGAATATTCATGAATAGCTTAATGTGGTGTCAGATGATATTTTTTTTGTTTTGTATTCAGGGGAAATCAACAATTTTAATTGAAGAAAAAACCAGCACTGAGGAAGATTACTCTTTAACTTGCCGTTCAAAAATTTGCCTCACCTTTTTTTAACTGATTATAAAAGGAGATTAGATTAAATTCGGTGTATTTTTCCTTCCGGAAGCTCAAGTGACACGACACTAATTCTATTGTAGGAGATTCTTAATGAGATCCTGACCATCTCCATACCGTAGGATATATAGCATTCTAGATGCTCCCTGTAAAACAAAGCTTAAAAAAACAAAACAAACAAACAAACAAAAACCTTGAGCACCTATCACTTCTGTAATTAGAAACAAATCCATAAATGTTATTCAGAAATAGCCAAGAACAGAAATACCTTGGTGACCCGTTAGGAGATGTGGCCTCTGCTTTTGGCCGGGCCTCAGTATCTTCATCCATGAAATGAGAGCGTCGATCCCCCCGTTCCTTTCAGTTCTGTTGACCTTTGATTTCATAAGCATTCTGTGAAGAAGAAGGGGACACAAATGAAATGTTTTGGTCGATGTTGCAGTTATTTGTGGACTCGGTTTATTCGAACTCCAGGCTTATGAGCCGTGCAGTTCGCATTCGTAATTACTTTGACCAGGAGTAGCAGTCCTTGGAACAGACAATCGACATATTTCAACTTCACTGTTTGGGATAGCAGAACATGGACGGGGATCAAAAAGGTTAAGAGAAGCTTTGTAAACAGCAGACGGATTGAATGCTTTTGATTTTAAATAAATATTCAAGTATCCACAAAGGTTGAAGTATCACCTCTCTCTGAAATAAAGAATTATATTTATGTTGAAGTGGTCTTGCCCTTAACCTTGGTGCATGCTGATGGACTGCTCCTTTTGGACACTGGTTCTCACTGTCTCTCGTCTACACTTTGGATGACTGAAAACGTTCCTGTAATGTTTAAATGGGACTAAACTCTTTCATCAAGAGCCTTCGTGGCTTGAACTTCAAATAATTTATTTTCAAATTACTTTTACTGTAATTCTTATTAATTCAAATAGGTTTCTGATTTGATATAAAACGCTGTAAATGCAAGGAACAGTTTAATGAATTGAAAGATAGGATTGAGTCTTTTAAAGGAAATGTACAAAATATGCTGACAATAATTGCTTAGATAGAAATCAAATCTTAATGGCTTTGTTAATGATTTGTCGTGAACACTGTGTTTACGTTGACTTGGGGGAACGTACGCATTTAGAAAGATTTTTTTTTTTCCCTCTGGGTTTCAACAGAATCTTAATTTTCTTTTCCTGAAATGTACTGATTTCTAGTGCTAGCTCTCAGAAGCGTCCCACGAATCACCAGGCCTCTGTTGTTGATGGTTTTGTTTGGGTAGAGGTAAGGGTTGGGCACATACTTTAACATGGTTATAAAAATGGGGATCTCATAGAAAGGAGAATGGAGGAAAGCCATATGAAACTTTAAGACACAGAGGGCTCCAGATGCCTGGGTGGCTCAGTCAGTTGAGCGTCCAACTTCAGCTCAGGTCATGATCTCGTGGTTCGTGAGTTTGAGCCCCGCATTGGACTCTGTGCTGACAGCTCAGAGCCTAGAGCCTGCTTCAGATTCTGTGTCTCTCTCTGCCCCTCCCCTGCTCACGCTGTGTGTGTGTGTGTGTGTGTCTCTCTCTCTCAAAAATAAAATAAACATTGGAAAAAAAATTTTTTAAAGACACAGAGGGCTCACAGACTAATAAAATATAAAGTTCTCATAAACAAGTTTTTTGACTCTTTGGAAAGTCTAAACTTAGATACCTCTTAGAGGAGGAGAATTCATAGTCCTGAGCCTTTAATTAGTGCAAAATTTCCAGAACTGTGGTGGCTCCTTGAAGTTGATCATTGGCAGGATTTTTTTTTTTTTTAAACAATCTGTATTTTTGGTTTGACTTTTGCCTATTTTGATAGACAACCTGACTGTGCTGATTTAATGTGAGGTTCAGTCTAACATATAGCAGAGTTGGGGGGATTAAAAAGGTTTCCCTGATACGATTTTGCTACTGAAGGAGTCGGTCAGGGGACTCTATTTGCTCTTTCTCTGGGCAAACTATCTTCCCACTTAAGAGTGCTCGGCGTTCCTCAGTGTCAGTAAGAGTTTACATAGTTGCCATAGTATAAACCAAATTCTGTTCTAACTATGAGTTGCCCTTTTATTATAGACTTGACTGGAGAGACTCCCCCGGTGTAAATGAAGTGCTTTCTTGATCAACAGCCAGGCCGCGGGGGCGAGCTCTCGGTGCTGGCCAATGCCCGCCATGCACCGGTAATAAAGGCATTCTCCAGGGGCAAAGTGTGCTGAGTGCTGAAAGAGAGAAGCGGTAGTAAACAAGGTGTTTTACATTCAGGACAGTTTCTCTCTCATCTTGAAGTGTGTAATTGTGTTCTGGGTAAATTATGGAAATAAAAAAAAAATATATCAGAAGTTGCTCGTAGGGAAATAACCCTCTTTAAAAACAAGTAAATTTTCCAAGGCTGAGCCAGTAGAACCTTGGCAGCCAATCCCGATGTTGGCTGGCTAAAAACTACAAACCGTATGGGGCCAGAGAAGCTGACGGAACTGGGTTCAAACACCAGCTCCGACACTTAGCTGAGTTACGCTAGGAGACTTGTTTGAATGTTTCTGGGTCTCAGGTTCTTAGTCTCTGATGTGGGGGTATTGAGAACTCCAGGAGTTTGAGAAGGAAACGTGTGCAGAGCGACCAGCACAGTGCCTAGCACTGTGTAGACGTGTGCTCCCTTCCCTGTTTCTCATCTGGGCTTCTGGCTTTGAGATTTGCCCCGTCACCCCCTTCAGGTGGCCATATTGTGGATGGAGTAGAATCCAGTCAATGCTAGTGTGTGGTGTAACGCCATTTAAATAGAGCTTCTAGCAAAATGAGGTTTCAGGAAAGAATCCATGAGTTAAGCCACTTGAATAAGGGATTTATAAGCCAACGGCACCCCCACCCTCCCTCCAGCCCTAATCAACCCCGCTGAAATGGTCTTTACTAATCTTTTCTTAGACAATGTGCTTTGTCTGTCTTGTAAATAAATGTCCTAGCAACTTCTAGTTTACTACGGGAAACTTGCTCGTGAGTGAACAGGCTTCTCCAGTGCCAGTGTTGTGTTTTTAGAAATTGGGGGGGGGGGGGCGTAGCAAATAGAGAAGTTATAGGGAATACTATTATTGGTATAAATTAAAATCCACTTTGATTCTGTCTCCTAAACCTCACCCATGTACACGAATTAGCAGTCAAAAATGTCTATACATGTCAGACATTGTTCCGCCCTTAAAATAAATTACCTTGCTGTTAACACCCTTATTTAATGGCGACAGTATTTTGTACTTACTTGATTTCTTTTGCCCAGAACATGTGCTGTTTCTGCCTTGACAGTACATCTGCTAATTGAGTTTTAGAAAATCAGCAAGGTTTTTTTTTTTTAAGTGGATTATTTTAAGAAAGGCACCTATGTTGCCTTGCGTGTACCCTTCTACTCCAGATCAAGTTGTGTTTTGCAACAACCTAATTGTCATGATATCTGTTTCAAGGGGAAATTTATCAAGTCACAGTGCACCCTTCTGTTTGGAAGAAATATCTGAGGCTGTGAGCAGAAATTATTTTTACATAAAGGCTTCAGGCAGTTAAGAGTACTGACATACATATATTCTCATCACTGCCATTCACTTTCTTTGCCTCAAATAAATAGGTC
Organism: Felis catus; assembly: GCF_018350175.1. Lineage (NCBI taxonomy): Eukaryota > Metazoa > Chordata > Mammalia > Carnivora > Felidae > Felis > Felis catus. Next base: position 13,194,097 of record NC_058377.1, on the reverse strand, counting down.
ATTATTACCCCATTGCGGCCATCTTACAGCACCTCAAAGCATGGAGTTCTATTTAATATAACTGCTGTCCAGCTGATCCGTATAATTTATTGGTGATTTTTGCAGTGACGTTCTTGGGCCACCGTCAGCCAAGGCGCTTTGATCTCTTTGAGCAAAATATTGCACTATCGCTTGTAATTTTTTAACATTAGTATTATGACCATGTTAACATAGCTAGGAACCGTCATTTTCGGAGACATTGAATTTTTAGGTTGGCTTTAGCAGTTACAAAAAATAACACAGTAATGATGATGGTACCACCGTGGATTTGCAGAGCACATTCTCTGCCCACACACACAAGGGCAAAAACTCTACCTGAATGATTTACTCAGTGACAACACAGTAAAGGGATCTGGTCTTACGTTACTTAACTCTGAGTAATAATTAAGAATGTTCAGGCTTTTTGGGGAGCCTGGGTGGCTCAGTTGGTTAAGCAACTGACTCTTGATTTCGGCTCAGGTCACTGTCTCATGGTTTGTGAGTTGGAGCCCCACGCCCCTCGAGGAGCCTGCTTGGGATTCTCTCTCTCCCTCTCTGCCCCTCCCTCCCCTTTCTCAAATAAATAGATAAATAAAAGTTAAAAAAAAAAAAAAGAACGTTCAGACTTTTTAACAGACAAAACTCCTCTGATTCCGTTTTATGACCTTAATTGCTTAACACACAACATCATGGTCAACTTCTCTTTGTCCCCATCTCCTGTGCAAATGTTTGAGAGCCTTAACGTGGATGTAGACGCTATTCAGAAAGCATATACTAGCATGCCGAGGAAAGACTGAAATTAAATGGTATAGTTAGTTCCACAGAAACCGTTTTATTAGGGTCCAGTGGAACTGCCACTGACTTTAATAAGTTCCAGTACCTACAAGGTAGTGGTGAGGAACTGTAAGGCCTTGATTTATGTTGAGGGGATTAAGGCCTATCACCAGCTAGCCTTTCTTTAGGTTCCTCCTATAAAGTGAAGATTCTTATTTATGTTGGCAATAGATTTCTTTAGGTAGAGGAAATCTCTGCCCATGGCCCAGTAGACCCCAGTGGACCCCATTTGGTATTCTAATCTCCTCCAGGCAACTCCCATGACTTAAGACCGACACAGCTTTGGAATTGTGCGGTTTCACGTCTCCTTGATTTTCTTACTGGATTGGGTTACCCCGAGGAAATTAGCATGTTGTCCTTTCTGTACATACTCTTTCCAGGGCCAGTAAAGCCACCTTGAAAAGCTTGCTTGATTGGCAGGAATTCCCTTTTCCTTGTTCTTTTCTCAAATCTGGGACTACACCGCTCCCTCCAGCTGGCTTCTGAATTCTGTGTCTGTCCCAGTAATCCACAGAGGAAAAAAAAAGCGTTCCTTTGTGGTTTGGGTTTTGGTTTTTTTGATCACGTCTTCTTTTTGTTGTTACTCTATAACATTGTTCAGCCCACTAAGCTTCCGCTGCTGGATCAAGCTAGGGAATATTTACCCTCTCCGCTCACTGCCAGCCCTGGGGGCCTGCGTTCGCACACCTAGGTTAATTCGGTTTACTCCTCGAGCACCAAGAATTTTTGTTTTATCTGCGGCTCTAATAATTTTGTCCTTAACCCCTAGTCCTCTCCTTTCTAATCCTCTGTCAGAGGCTGGTCTGCTTCTAGGTGGATTTGGCTTAATGCCATCTCACACCCTTCTCACACTTCCTCGCTGTGTCCTGGCAAACAAGGATCCTTCAGCAGAAATACGATAGCAGGTGGATATCCTCCATTTACAACGATTGCATCTCTACTTACGCGCGCGCTCTCGTGCCCTCTCTCTCTCTCTCTCTTTTGCAATAGGATTTCTTTTGACCTTTGTCTCTAAGCGTGACAAAGTTGTTTTGGGGTTGTTGTTTTGTTTTGTTTTGTATTTTGGCGGGAGGAGTGAGTAAACCACCCTGATCTGTAATTACCTAGAGAGCTTGAGAGGAGGGAGTGGGAGCCTTCGTTCTTGCACGCACACTACCCCCCAGCATGTGGAATTGCCTAATAAATGTTTGGATTTGACAACTACAGAAATGATGGTGATGAGGAGGGCAGCTCTCATTTATTCAGCTTTATAAGAAGCTAGACACAGTGCTAAACGCTTTATATTTATTACCTTTCTCAATCCTTCCAACGGCTCTGGGAGAGGGCTTTGAATTACTGTCCCCATTTTGCAGATGAGACACTGGCTCGGGGACTTGAAATAATTTACTTGAGATCATCCAGCCAAAAAGCAATCTTCCCGACCGACCTTTCTACATACCCATTGCCCATTCTGCATTTTTTGTTCCGTAAGTGAAGATTAGGTATCCATTTCCCACCCCCCCCACCCCCCACATTGCAGCCTCTGAAAGGCTGGGACGGGGTCCTGTATTTCTATATCCTCTGCTATTCCAGGTGCAGAATTGGACATTCAACAGTTGCTTCATCTTTTGCTATTGAATTGAATTCTGCTCTCCTCCCACCCGTGCTGTGGATCCTATGGGATATTCATGAGGCACGCTGGCCACTGTCACTAATCTTAGAAGCAACAAACTAGAGCAGATCTGGAGAGAAGCCCGTATCAGTGGATCTGTAACCCTTAACTTTTTGATGTGTTCTGAAAGAGATGTTCTGAGTGGCTAGATGGGCAAGCTGCAGAAGGGGCATGGTTTGGGACTGCCTGGGGCTTTCGGTGAGTCTGCAAGGTGTTAGTTTCCGAGAGCAGAGTAACAGACTGAACTCTAAGCTCTCCCAGGATTTGATGGAGATTCCAGAGAGTCCTAGCTGGGTAGGTCCTCACTCCCACTCAGTAAACAACTGACCTGCCTACACCTTGGGAATGTCGACAGCCACTAACAAGAGAAAGTTATTTACTGAGCCCTCCTCCCCTACTTCTATTAAGTGGTCCCTTGAGTTTTCTGTGAGGCGACCAAAGAGCTTAGCTCAAGGGCGTGTGAGCTGAGGTTGAGTATATGTTTCTCCCCCACTCCATTTGTGACAGCTGCAGCTTCTTAGAGAAGTGAATTCTCTGACCTTTCTGTACCTCTCCAACACACTCCTTAACTGGTATAACATAGCGGAAGCTGGAACGTTGGCATCCCCACTTTTGAGAGCGCGTTGACTCCAGGCTTAGTTGCATTTGGCCCCTGGATCTCTCTGGGATGAGTGAGGGAGCCACACCAGTGTTGCTTCTGGAGTCCATTTTCTAACACACTTCTTGCTTCTCGTTTTAACTGAGCCATGAGCCAAATTTTAATCGATGGAAATTCTTTTCTCCTTTTTTTTTTTTTTTAAAGGTGATGGACAGAATTTGTTTACGAAAGACGTGACAGTGATCGAGGGAGAAGTTGCGACCATCAGCTGCCAAGTCAATAAGAGTGACGACTCTGTGATCCAGCTGCTGAATCCCAACAGGCAGACCATTTATTTCAGGGACTTCAGGCGTAAGTTTCCATCTCAATAGTATTAGATGGCAACTTTTTTTTCCTACATGTTGTCTTGATAAAGAGATTGCCAAGGCCTCCTTTTCTAAATTTAATGTTAGATGCTTAAAGTTTAGTCAATTCTTCAGAGGGAAGAAGAGACATGCAATCATAATCTTTCTACTTAATAGAAACCTTGAATGGTCCCTTTTAAAAGTAAAGCGGTCTTACTTTGCAATAGGAATTGATTGTAGTAATTCAAGGTGAATTGCAATTGAGTCCCGGACACAACAACTCAAATAGGGTAAGGCAAAGAAAATATAGCATTCTGAAGGGCAATGTTTGGTTTGAAGGTTGAAGTTTCCAAGGCAATCTGTGCCTATGGAGACAAAACCAAACTCTCCTATCACCATAGCCTCTGGTAGATGGAGGTTACCATGTGCTGGAACCTTACCGAATATGATATCACAGAAGCTAATCATTGAAACTCAATTGTATATCCTAGAAATGGTTCAGATGGATGTCTGAGCTTAGCAAGACCAAGAGTCAGGTCTTTCAAAAAGCTGCTCTTTGAGAACATCGGTACCTCATCAAAGCACATGTAGAGGAACGTCCCTTCCCATCTACATGTCCCCCTCCTCCCCAACGCCCCAGAACATTCAGGAAGTGTGGAAAGGGTTGATAAACCCAAGGAGCATCTAAGAGGGTGAAGGAAGGTCAAAGGAGAGGAGCCAGTCATTCTTAAAGTGAATTTTGGTCATTATAAATCAATCTAGCCTTTGCCAAAATTAGTAGAAGGACTTTAAAGGTGAATGTTTGAAATGAATGAAAAGCCCACAAACGTTACTTTTGTGGTGACTCTGATTTCCTACTTTATCCTCCTCTGTTTGCTGTTGTGAAGCCGAAGCTGAAGCTGGAAGACTGCAGGCGGGGCCTGAGGCTTTGGGAGGCCCTGGGTCGTGGGCTTCGGGAAGCTTCACCTCCAACCATACCAGATACAAAGATGCATCCAAGTTAAATGCAAATGGGATTGTTTTGTTGTCAAATGTTTTTAAATTGCTTCCATGTTGTTTTTCAAATTACTAATAATGATTTTTGGGGGGTTTCATAATTTGGAAGCACTCTTTTTCAAGGGGAGTACATCCTAGTCCCTGGGCGTCCAGAGGATCCTCACAGCCTGCCCTTCCTTCTGTTTTCATTTTGCCGAACTCCAATGGAAAATCTGATACGATTTATGAGCACGTGCTAAAACTGACAGCAAGGAGCACATGTGCGTGTGCATGGGTGTGGGCGCGTGCCCGCACGTCCGTGTGTTTGCGCGTGCTCTTACACCCGCAGGCCCCATGTGTGTCGCTTTCCTTTCGGACAAGGTTATTTGTCTACGTGCAGTTATCGTTGAAGCCCAAAACAGTAATTCAGGAAGCATGAAGAAGTACCCAACAGGTGCACAAAGACTTACTCGATTTTTCTGCTCTGTAGCGGCCTCTCCAGTCACCTGACTTCCTCCTCCCCGAGGTAAGGAAAATGGATGGTCCGTCCGCTTCCTCCTAATCACTGCCTCTGTGTTTTGTCTCACAGCTCTGAAGGACAGCAGGTTTCAGTTGCTGAATTTTTCTAGCAGTGAACTCAAAGTGTCGCTGACAAATGTCTCGATTTCGGATGAAGGAAGATACTTTTGCCAGCTCTACACTGACCCCCCCCAGGAAAGTTACACCACAATCACAGTGCTGGGTAAGAGACGTGTGGGGCGCATCCCGGGAAACCGAGTGGGGTGGCCCTTACTACCGATGGCTTCCAGCAACAAGGAAAAGGTTAATGGTTAATGTTGTTGCTGTTCAAGCCTGTTTTAGGAAGAATCACCACCCATCTTGCTGACTTTAAAAAATAGCCTCTTTTACCAAACACTCTAAGGAATGGCAATCAGCGGTCTTTATAGATTCCATGTGTTCTTGGGCTTGAACCCTCAAGCTTCAGAAGCAAAGGTCAAGAGAATTTAGAGCCCTCCGATGAGTCACTCACCACGTGAAATGTCGTTGCTTCTAACTACTGGGATTTTTTTTTTTCTTCTGTTCAGGGAAGGAGGAGATGGGCTACCACATCTCTACCCCGTGGCAGAGCGCGGTTATAAAACCCGCTTAATGATTCTTTCTTCTGACTTACGTCTCATTTAGTATTGTTGATCTCCTTATCTTTGGCTTTCCTCACTGCGTTGTGTATTGCTTATGCTCTAGATTATGCTGTAAAAATCATACCCCATGAACACACACTTTGCCACAAATTGCAACCGTTGGACATAAAAGAATTAAGAGTTTCTAGGGAGAGAAGGCTGATAATAAGCAAGGACTGTTGACAGGCTGCTAAGAACACCTCTAGTGAGTTGAATGTCTTCAGTTATGATCACCAGATTGTGACTTTCTGGAAATTCCCAGTAGCTACGTTTCCCTATTTATATTTTGATACAGTCAGCAGATATCCCTGTGTTGAAGATGGCCTGAGTTAGTCACCTTTTTTAGACAAAGCTGTATACCAGGGCATAATACCAGCTGATGTGGATTTTTGAAACTGAGTTTTCAAGGACGTTCGCTCTAACATGAGGCAAGATCTCTGATTTACACCTTCAGAAAGATCATGAATCAAAGTCTATTTGAGGCGGCAGAGTGCAGGTTTTCGGTGTAATGATATGAAGATTAGAAGGAAAGATAAACATGAAGGACGTTTTTGCTTGGTGTGTGTGAACATATATGTATTTATGGATTTACACGTGGAGCTGCTGCCCCGTTACTTTGTTTAAACACAGCTGTAGAAGGGAAAATACATTTTTTTTTATCCATTAAACTAAAACATTTTCCTAGCACTTACACACATGTTCTCGGTAAGAGGAACACTGATTTCAGGAAGTCACGTTTCATGTCAGGTCATGCAGTTTCTAACGTGGTCTGTGTTTAACGGTAGATGGCTTTAACGGCTTTCAGAGGTACCTGTCTGTCTTTAATTCTAGCCTTAACCCGTATGAGACCTGTAGAAATAAGCATGGAAGGATGACTGTTTTGGTATCGTGCAAAATCACATACATGCACTTGAAGTTTTCTGTCCACCTCATTGTTCAGAAGTATTTGAAAACACTGTTGGCTTTTTGGAGTAAGTCATTGGCTGCACAGACTCCAAACTGACCATCCGCCCATCGACCCGTCATCGTTTCTGGCCTTTCCTCAAGAGTAACAGCAACAGAAGGGAATGAACTTGCAGCATTTTGAGTTTTCAGGATATTTTTCTACGTATACCTTTAAACACGACTATCTCACAGAGAGAAATGATAATAACAGAGACTAGCCATCTTGCCCCCCTCACAAAGCACACGGGTAAGAATCTAGAATCACAGACCTTGAAACAGACCCCACTGTTCTGGCTCACCTCCTTTGTGCCTTCTGGCCTAGGTTGTTCTTAATAAAATCCCAAATGCTGCCATTTCAAGATTTTTCCCCAAAGGTGCACATCTTTTGTTTTCAGGAGCATAGCTGGCCACAGGCAAGCAGTGACTGCCTGTCAGTTTCCAGTATCTGGTACATTTGTTCTCAGACCCACTGGATCGGGCCCGTTTGACTGAATATGCCCAGTGGTTGGGAGTCAGCACAACGGCACTAGACTTTTGAGAGGCATTTATGCCTATAATCCTTCTGGAGGTCTGATTATTCTAGAGGTAATAGGTTCCTGCTTATATTGTGTGGAAGCATTAACTTAAACATACTTGAAAGTAACACTAGTTGATGCTCTCGCTGCACATATTATGTGTTCATTTAATATTCTTACCATTGAATTGACTGTAGGATTCTTTGACGGAGTGAAATTGTTGTCATCAGTGTTTGAGTCTTTCATATTCCAAAATCTGACAATTTTCACTGGTACTTATTTCTAAGGTTTAGAATTTTCAGATATTCGAATGAATGAAGAGTGATCTATTAGCGTCTTTGTTTCTATCCATGCTTCTCTGAAAAGGACTCCATATAGGTACTCACACGGCTGTCTACCTTCTCGTTGAGTGGAAGACACTGCTTTTAGTGCATGTGCCTATTAGTTGTTGGAAGCATTCAGGAAAACCTTCAGCATAATTCTAAGAGCTCAGAGGTGGTTATTTGTTGGTTACTATGATGCGTATTTATGTTATCCGTGTAAAAACTGAAAACCCTCCAATGATACTCTGCATGCATTTGGGTGCCTTGTAGGATATCCACTCACTTCTTACACTTGTGTGAGTTGGTTCCTTTCGTAGTACAGGACCCTCTTTATACCAGTATTCAGGGAAACAGTAGCTCGAGAAATAGAATACGCCGCTTTAAGATAAATATAGTTACTGATAATAGTAGCTAATATTATTACAGTCCTGTCCTGTTAAGATTAGTGTTCACTCTTAAGATTCCAGGAACAGAAGAACCTAATTATTTAAAAAGGTTTGGGAGTGAGATTTCACATACTGATCAGCTTTAAGACTTCTCTTTTGTTGTAATTAACGTGTGACTCATCTTGATATTGCGGATTTTTTTTTTTAATGTTGTAGGCGTTGATGTTTATAATGAGCACTCTTATAGATTTGAGGTTAGCTAAGAAGAACCTTGACATTTCTTTGCTATTTTCTAGTATTTCCCTTCTGTGATTTTCATTCAGGTTTTCATCTGTATGCACCTCCTTACATACATCTTTGGTTATTTTCATTAATGGCTGCAGGCAGTTTTTACTAAATGTGTCTGTTTAGCAGAGCATGTATAAGTGTATTCTCTGGTTAGTAGCAGTTTTAATTCATTTTTCGTATAAATGGATTTTTATACTTTACTAACCACTTTTGTATTAGAGTAGACGTTATGGAGTTAAAGGGAGAACAGGGGACAATTAACAGACCAAAATAAACTTTAAGTTTTTCTTGCCCTGCACCATTTTTTCAGAAACCCTTAAATTGCCTCATTTATATTTTCCAAAGCTTTCTTGCTTTTGAAAAAAAAAAAATCAGAGAGAAGTCACCTCTATTACTGATATCAGTAAACCATTAGGACTCACATGATCATATTTGATTTTATGTTTGTAAACCACACGACTCCCACTGTACTTGACTGTTTTCTTCTTCTCATATTCGTAAAGTCAGAAATCCTGGCCACAATCTTAAGAACATTGTGGACTTGGAAAAAAAAAATCACTCCACTCTCTCAGGATGCTCTTCTCCACACTAAACGAGTCCTTTATTCTTCTGCACTGGTCCTGTTTTCCCAGACTTGGGAAATTTTCCATATGTGTACCTTAGCCACAAAGTTAGGTGACGTTAGCTCTTCAGGAAGATAACCCTAGGAGACAGCGCTGCATCACCCTGAAGGGTTAGGGAACTTCACGGTATATCTGCTGCGGAAGAGGAAGAGTTAGCAGGGACCATGTCAAACACTAGTAATCCAGATGAGGGTCTCTTTGCTGCCGGTCAGACTCTCAACCTCCAAAGAAAATCTAAGAGGCATTGGTAAGTATTCCTCTGGCCTCATTTATACCTGACCTTTTCCAGCTCCTTCTTTTGAACCAGCAGACATTACTGGTAATGTGGAAAGAGCACGCCATCGTCTCCATGACCGTCTCCATCTTGCAGAGAGAATACCGCTGAAGAACACCTAGTGACGGTTAGGAGAAGCCTGTGATGAGGGGAGCTAAAGCCGTCTTCAGGCTCAGCATGAACAAGGAGAGTGTGGAGGAAAGACACTCAGGAACACACAGAAAGCAAATACCCGACAAAGCCTGTGTTGGAGGCTGGGTGTCATTGAGACTTGACAGCAGTACGGGCCGCAGCCTTTTTAACTACTCCTGGGTCTCTTCCCATCAAGATCCCCAGGTTACCACAGAGCGAGCCTTAAGGGTTTCCTCCACAAAGTTGTGCACACAAGCTGGAATGCAGCTGACTCCATTCTGTAGTAACTTCTAGGAAAGAGAACGCTATCTATCTGCCCTCTTCTCTTTGTCACGGCCGAAGAGAACCGCTTTCCTTGAGTCTCCGCTACTCAGTTTGAATTTCCTTAAACTGAGGAATACCTCTTCAGTTAGTTTCTCATTGGGAATCATCGCGTATGGCAACATCAGAAATCACTTTTAGTTTTGTCTGAACCTTGACAAGAATTCTCATTCGACTTTGATTCCTCCATCTGTAGGGGGACATCCCCGCGTCTTTTACTCTTTGGCGTTTTATCTTAGCGCCTCTTACTTTTGTTCCTCCTAGCTCACCGAGATCTTATTTTCTCTAGGCTTGGGCAGCCTTCTCCTCTGACATTTGCTCTAACAATAGCATTTTGTTTCAATATCCCTATGATACTGCACTTAGAATTGGATAGTATTTGTTGGTCCTAAACATCCAGTCTCTCTGTGTATTCTCTATCAGCCATCTAGGTGCGTGATGAAAATCCATAACTGTCCTGATTGTCATCTGGCAAGAATATCTCTGTTAAGGAAATAGCTAGCTGAAGTCGTCCCATTTACTTTTGTAACTGCTTTTCTGTGTCTCTTAAAATGCTGGCAGATGTGCAATTCCAAATTGGATGTTAGACTCTCTCTCTTTCTGCTTATTATTTATGTATGTATGTATGTATGTATGTATGTATGTATGTATGTATGTATGTATTTATTTATTAACGTAAGCAAGGGTAGTTTTTGGCCACGTTTAACTACCCACTTGGGCCATATCACTTGGGCAACACATCCAGTTGAGCAAATGTGTTCTTTTCCTTTTACACGGGGAACAAAGAAGAGGCCTGGTTTTGCTCTAATAGTTACCCCTCCACACACACCCCCTACACACTCTCTTGCTGAGAAACATACGCAACATGTCTGTTTCCTTTTCTGTCGTTCTCGGTAGGAATTTTAAGGGCTTCAGTTCAGTGTAAAAGTCTTCCCGTACACAGAATTTTACATTGGGCTGGAACAGTTGGAAATCCCAAATACGTGGTTTAATCCCATAATTTATTGAAGCGGTATCAGAGATTTATTATTCAACTTGATCATCGGGATGGCATGTTTATACATATTTAATTTCTTGTTTCTCTTCTGAGTTGAGAAACTTATTAATCATAAGTCTCAGAACTGTCTTTGCTTATTCATGGTGGTCAGGGCACATAGTCTTAGATTCACTCTCCTGAATTCAGTATTCTTACTGATTTTTATTTCAAGAAGCTCAGTCTTGAGGTAAGGTTGCACCTTATGCAAAGTTTCACTGCCAACTCAGCTCCATACAAGATAACGTACTTTCTTCACCATCCCCATCACCTTACATACTCTGGACTTGATATTCAGCATTGTAGCCCTAAAATATTTTATCCTGACCATCTTATTCCATATGCTCTAGTGTGTTTTAAAAAGAGTGGCTTTAATTCTGATGTATAAAGTTGACTTGTAAGCACTTAATAGTCTTGTTCACCTCTGCTGTCTAAAATCTGGAGCATGAGATTTCAGAACGTGGGAAAATGACGTGGGAAAATGCAAATGAACTGGCATTTCCTATATTACTGCATCTTCATAGCCAGTGGTTTTTTGCCATGCCATCCATTGGAGGTCATGATTGCATTCTGGTGCTCTATGAATATTTTTAACTGAATGCAACTGGTTCCAAGGCACAACTTTTCTACGTATATTTATGGTGAGTGATTGTTTTAAGGGACTCCAGTCTTTGATTCCAAAGCTGGTTGTCTTTGGAATCTTTTATATGAAGATTGAAATCCAAGGGTTCAGTTCAAGGAGAAGCAGTCCTTTCACATCCTTCCAGATAAGGATGATAATTTCAATAGAGTTTACTCATCTTACGTTTGTATCTACTTCCTGTTCAATTTTCTAATAACCGATTGACAGCTCATCTGATACCTACATTGTTACAGCTTGGTCATTGAAAAGTTAGGGGAATGGGAGAATGGGCATTTTTTATAAGGTGACTTTAGGAGAGAAATTCTAAACTCACAACTCGTGCATGATATGATTCACCTTGTTTGATAATGGCTTTGTACTTCTTTTTTCCCCTCTGGTAGTGGTTTGTTTTAAATTCCCATCAGGAACGTCCGTTATTTGTCTCCTCTTTTTGATAGCAGTGGTGCTAGTTTCTAATGAAAAGAAAGCCATGTGCAGAAATGGATTCTGTGTTTAAAAAGCGCACATGTTTAATTTGTAGTCCCACCACGCAATCTGATGATCGATATCCAGAAAGACACCGCGGTGGAAGGCGAGGAGATCGAAGTCAACTGCACCGCCATGGCCAGCAAACCAGCCACGACTATCAGGTGGTTCAAAGGGAACAAGGAGCTAAAAGGTGAGGCGCGGGCTGCCCCTGTTAGTGGGCACCTGATTCCTGCAAGGGCATCTACCTTTGTGGAAATGCAAGATAAATGCAAAACATGCCCCTAAAACAAAAATATCCATATAAGTGTGGTTTATAATCAATTGCTAAATGCATCTGAAGCCAAAGCCTAAGGGCACTTTATTGAATCTAATGCATATCCTCCTTACGTGGTTTGAGGGTTTGTGGTGATACGTGTTCCTGGATATTTACTCCAACGCTCAGAAAGAACTAGACTTATACACCAGAACTCTTTAGACCGGGAAGAGGTGTTAGAGGGGTCACTGAACTCAGGTTCTCATTTACCCTGTGACCCAGGGTGGGTCAGAACCCCAATTTCTCATGTTACACATTAAAAAAAAAAAAAAGTCTAACAGCCTCCATGCTGAACTCCAGGTCATTCTAACATGCCTCACCGCACTGTCCGCTCACGGACCATGTGCTTTCCTGCAGGGACGGCTCTGCCAAGTGGACTAAGAATTTTATCTTCACTGTGAATCTGCAGGCCCCCCTTCTCTCATGGCACCTGTGCTTCAGTTGCCCATTTCACCAGCCCGTTCTTTTGCCAAGTTCCCAGTTTGTGACAGCAGCACAGGCAGATCCTGCAAACATCTGCCACCTTCGTCATCGCCGTGGCCACAGCCCGTCCCCTATTTGACCCTTAAGTGTCAGTCATCCTGAGTTGTAGGTACACGTCAGCATTCTTATCCCTTTCCAAGTAGTCCCCGGGGGCTAACGTCCTCTGGTCATTGGACAGAAATGCTAGCTGTGTGCCGCAGTTTCTGCTAAAATGGGGATATTAATATTACAGATTTTATGGGATTCTTAGGAAGATGAAATGAGTGAATGTTTGTAAAGCTTGTAGCTGGTATCTGGGGCAAGGTAAGTGCTCTGTATGTGCTTGTTAAATAAATCAGGAGTGCCAGGAAGAAAGGAATAAGCCCTTTTAGAAAGGGGATGTAAAAATCTATATCTAGAAAGAGATAAATCTATATATAACGGCTTAAGTTTCAAAAAGCTTGTTCTGTTTTAATCTCCTATTTCCTAGGTATGGTTTTGGAAGGAAGGAGTTTCTCATTTCCCCTCTGCTTTTCTAAGTGAATTGAGCCATTAAATGTGTACCAATAAATACAAAACATTAAAAGAAAGTTAATGGTGCGCTATGTCCCAGGGAGTGCTGAGTTCAGGAAAGGGGCCACGTTGGCCTATTCATCCCATCCGGAAGCCTCCTCCCTCCTTTTCTGGGCGTTCTTGGACATGTCTCCCATCTGGCCCGAAGCCTGTATCTGACTTTGCTCTACCCACCGCCACTACATTTTCTGTGGTCTTCCAAAAGTCTCAGAGTTGAAACATTTCAATTACAATTTCAATTATGTAAATCCATGTAGTTACTTTCCCTCCTAATTGTTGCTGATGGGGTGGGCAGAGGGGCTTGTTTATATCTCTATTCCTGATTGAATTACTTAGGAGATTTGGATGACGTCCTGGAATTTTTAAACCGCACGACAGCCTCCTAGACGTTTCAAGTTCAGATGGTTGTAGGGGTGGAAAGCGCTTCTCTTTTCCTCCTCCAAAACGCCGTCAGCAGTCAGATGGCACGGTGGTTCAACTTTCAGCTGCCTTTTGGTGGGAGGGTTTAAGCTAGAAGACGCATATGTAATACAGTTCAATTAAAATAGTATATATTATGTGGGGTTGCAGTACATCTTACCTACTTACCCTGCAAGGTTGAAAAGTAGGAAGTTATCATTTTATCCGTGATCTACCCACAGCTTACCCTGCCCCAGGTGACTTCCATCACCTTTGTTAAAATGGCGATGGTGGGGCAGGCGAGCAGTGGGGAATATATAAAATCAGGGTGATAGAAATTCACTCGACTGAGGTCTCGGTGTATCCTGTGTCCCCCAGGCAAATCGGAGGTGGAGGAGTGGTCAGACATGTACACTGTGACGAGCCAGCTGATGCTGAAGGTTCACAAGGAGGATGATGGGGTCCCAGTGATCTGCCAGGTAGAGCACCCTGCCGTGACCGGAAACTTGCAGACGCAGCGGTACCTGGAAGTACAGTGTGAGTACCTGCCAGTGCGCTCGGGGCTGCCTTAACCAGGTACCAGAGACGGCGTGCCTTATAAGCAGCGGTGATTTCTCTCTCACAGCCCTGGAGGCCGGAAAGTCCAAGATGAAGGCCAACCAGCATGGTTCTGTTCAGGAGAAAGCCCTTTTCCTGGCTCTCAGCCACCGCCTTCTCGCTGCGTCCTCGCGGGGCGGAAGCGGCTAGAGCCCTCGCTGGGGGCTGCTTTCCAAGGTCCGAGGGCACTGATCCCGTGCGTGAGGCTCCACCCTCAGGACCTGAGCGCGCACGCGCGTCCCAAAGGCCCCGCCTCCTCAGAGCCTCAACAGCAGGCATTGCGACTTCGACAGACGGATTTGGGGAGGGCGGGACACACAGGTTCAAACCGCAGCGGTACCCGAGTATTTTATACCGAGAACGCAGAGGAGCAGTTGCCTAGAAACATTTCAGAAGCCATTTATTGAATACATATGTTTTATATAGTATAGAGTTTATATCTTGTTGTCTTAGTAGTAAAATAATCAAAGGATTATTTTCCTGAAACGCTGCCATATTATCGAGTGCCAATGAGGATTTTCAAAATACTGCGTTTAACCCAAATGCAAAACTTTAAGATGATCCCAATCTGTTCTACCACATGACTCAATTAATTGCCTTTTGTGAATATTGACTGTAATCATTCCTTTGTGAACTTTACAGCCTAAGGTGATCCCTCCCACTTTCTTGGCCCCATCAGAAGTACTGAATTTTCTTTTTTTTTTTTTTTATAGAGGGGCTTTTATTCCCATTCTGCATCAGCATGTCGTTTTACATTGCACATCCTCTTCCTTTTTCAGCTTAAAGTGTAGCAATGAGTTTAAAAGTGGAACTCTTTGAGATCAGTGCCACCATCTCAGTAGCTTCATCAATAGCAGCTAGATCGTGGTGAGTGGGGTTGTCTCCTCACTGTGCCCGATGAACTCAGGATGCTCCCCTTGTTTTCTCTCTGGACTCTTCCGCTTGCCAAAATGTTTTCTGCACAAAACCATCCTTGCAGCAAAGTTGCGACCAAGTGGCCAACTTCTCACCTTTTTTTTTTTTTTTTTTTATCAGGGAGCTTCTGTAACTTAGAGGCCTGTGAAAAACTTGCAGGTGATATGTGAATGTACATCGTGGAAATGCTGTAAGAGTTTGGTTGGAAATGGAGTGACTGGGGGGGGGGGTCTGATAGACACAAAGCATTACCACCTGTGAATCCGTCCGTTCGTTTGCTAGAGCCACTCTAATAAATTACCGCAAACTTGGTGGCTTAGAACAACAAATTTATTTTCTCATGGTTCTAGAGGGCAGGTGTCTAAAATCGAACGGTTGACAGGGCCACACTCCCTCAAAAGGCTCCAGGAGAAAAGGCTTCCTTGTCTTTTCTGGTTTCTGGGGGCCCCAGTATTCCCTGATCTGTGGCTGCCTCTTTCCAGTCTCTTGCATTGCCTCGACACAGCCTTCTCTTCTCTGCATGTCTCTTGTAAGGACACTTGCTGTGGGAGTTAGTGCCCACCCTGCTAATCCAGAATGGTCCCATCTCACGATCCTGAACTTGATTACATCCGCAAAGACCTCTTTTTCCAAGTAAGGTCGCATTCGCAGGCTCCGGGGTTAGGACCTGGGCCTATCTTTTGGGGGCCACCGTTCAGCCCACTACCGTCTCCATCACATGTTAGAATTGCCCGAGCCAAACAGGGGCCGGGAAAAGGTATAAAAAGTTGCTCCTAAGACACCGATCTCATTCTCAACCTTTTCCTGCTCTGTGAGTTGGGCTCAATTTAACATTACATAATGCAGGTTTTTCTTGTTAATTCATCTCATCTCCTTCATTATGTAGCTTCATTATGGGCATCATGCTTATAATTTTCATATCACTAAAACTATTGTGGTGTAATGTCCCTATAATGGGAAAACAGAAATGATCAGATATTATCTAAATTGGCAGATAGTAGATTTCTTGTGACTTTGTTAATATGTAATTCATTTAAGCAAACTTAATATCCATTAACTTTCCTTGTAGGGGCCCATTAGCTTTAATAATACATTAACTCCTTTGTGAAACCTGACTAGAAGTTCACCCAGTCCCCACCCCTAAACTCTTTCCGGGTCCCCAGAGTGTCTTTGTCTTCCGTGTCCTGTAGATTCAAGAGAGGTTTGTCCTTCTAGGAAAAGGAATAGAGCTCCCTCTCTGAATCCATTTGACTGACTTCAGTCTTACAGAGTACCGCGGGCCCTCCACCAGAGGGAAGTGACCAGTGCCTTCCAAAAATGAAGACACGCCTGTCTATCGCTTGTGAATTCTAACATGGCACCCTCGTATAGGAGGCTGGGTTTATTATTATTATTATTATTATTATTATTATTATTATTGTTATCCAAAGTGAACCACACAGGCATTTTACTGTTGATACTTCCCTTTACAGAATGTATATAAAGAGAAAGGCTTTTTGCATAAAAGAAGGTTAAGAGTTATCAACCATTATATTGATCTGAATGGGAATTTAGAGTCTGGTTTGGCATCTTAAATAAGACTCTGTGCTCAAGAAAGTCACCTGACAGTTCACTACCCTCCATTCCTGGAGCGTTACTGACTACTTGGCAGAGTCAGCTAGGAATTCCTTAAGTAGCTCCTTCAAACACGACTGGAATTCTCTACCTCATTTCCTACCAGCTTTCCTCTCCTGAACACCAGCAGCTGTGCGATAACGCAAAAGCCTCCTGTCTCAAATGCCTAAGGCGCTCAGTCATTGGGCGCTAAAGCTCTGTCAGTCATTGGCCAGCACTTGGTGGTTTAACCCCATCTCTCTCTGCAGACAGGCAGCCCCGTGTCTTGATGGCAGTGAGAAAAGAAGAGATACTTAAGTACATGAGATTCAGCAGCCAGTCTGCATGCATGTGGAATTATTTGAGATCTTCTATGAGGAGTTACATTAGACCCTCACTTTTTAATTGGCCCAAACCCTTAAAGTCAGCAGCTCTTAACCTTCTTAAAAGCCCTTTAAAGGTCCCCTAAACCTTGGGGCGTCTGGGAGGCCCAGTAGGTTAAGTGGCCAACTTCAGCTCAGGTCATGATCTCATGGTCCGTGAGCTTGAGCCCCGCGTCGGGCTCTGTGCTGACAGCTCAGAGCCTGGAGCCTGCTTCGGATTCTCTGTCTCCCTCTCTCTCTGCCCCTCCCCCCTCTCAAAAATAAATAAACATTAAAATAATAAATAAATAAGTAAATAAATAAATAAATAAGTAAATACAAATACAAATCCCGTAGACCTGGAAAAGAGGAACAAAATTACATATTCACCACGTTTTGCTTACAATTTAAGGAGTCCATTTATCCTAAAGACTTATCCTAACTTCATTGATTCAAGGACCAGTTTTCTTCCCATATCCATAGGTCATCTGTGCCTTTACCTCATTTAGAATTTGTCTTTAAGGGGCAACTACGTGGCTCAGTTGGTTAAGCGTCTGACTTTGGCTCAGATCATGATCTCACTGTTTGTGAATGCCAGCCCTGCGTCAGGCTGTGCGCTGACTGCTCAGAGCCTGCTTCAGGTACTCTGTCCCTCTCGCTCTTTGCCCCTCCCATGCACTCACTCGCTCTCTCTCTAAAAAATAAATAAGCATTTAAAAATTAATAAAAAAATGGGATGCCTGGGTGGCTCAGTCGGTTGAGCATCCGACTTTGGCTCAGGTCATGATCTCCCAGTTAGTGGGTTCAAGTCCTGCATCAGGCTCTGTGCTGACAGCTCAGAGCCTGGAGCCTGCTTCAGCTTCTTTGTCTCCCTCTCTCTCTGCCCCTCCCTTGCTCATGCTCTTTCTCTCTCTGTCTCTCAAAAATAAATAAATGTTAAATTTAAAAAAAGAAAAAATAAATAAATAATAATAATAATAATAATAATAATAAAGAATTTGCCTTTAAGTCACTCTATCACTTTTCCCTAACAAAGACCTGTGTAAAAATATCTATCAAGTTAGGATTTTTATTTGCTATATGTATTTTGTTTAATAAACATCACAGCAAATATATAGCTATTATTTTTTTTTTAATTTTTTTTTTTAACGTTTATTTATTTTTGAGACAGAGAGAGACAGAGCATGAACGGGGGAGGGGCAGAGAGAGAGGGAGACACAGAACTGGAAGCAGGCTCTAGGCTCCGAGCCATCAGCCCAGAGCCCGACGCGGGGCTCGAACTCACGGACCGCGAGATCATGACCTGGCTGAAGTCGGACGCTTAACCGACTGCGCCACCCAGGCGCCCCTATAGCTGTTATTTTTTAATGTCCTTTTCTTTGCTACCTAAAACAATTCCTGATGATAACAGTTATAAGCATTAAGTTATTACCATTAAATACTGAGCTTGTCCGTGAACCTCAGATTAAGCATTGCTGTTTTCTGGGTAAATAGGACTACCTTGCTGGGGAAATGTGACCTAATGGAGTTGGTATTAAATATACCCACTTGGTTCAGTCCTGACCCATTTTGTTGCATGAAGCCTTATGGAAACCTTTTCTACCTCATCAAAGACAAATGGGTATTAGTCAGGATATGAACAGGGTTAAATGGCAGATAATGGATTTGAATTCTATATAAATTATGTTCTTTTAAGAAATTACTCTTAGGGGCGCCTGGGTGGCTCAGTCGGTTAAGCGTCCGACTTCAGCTCAGGTCATGATCTCGTAGTCCGTGGGTTCGAGCCCCGCGTCGAGCTCTGTGCTGACAGCTCAGAGCCTGGAGCCTGCTTCGGATTCTGTGTCTCCCTCTCTCTATGACCCTCACCCGTTCATGCTCTCTGTCTCAAAAATAAATAAACGTTAAAAAAAAAAACAAAGAAATTACTTTTAAAAAAGGAAATAATGAACACCTACATTGTATGTCACTAGATAGCTTACCCTAAATATGGTGGGGAAAGGAGGAGGGGTGAGATAGAGTGCTACCATATTGTACAGAAGACCAGGCTCGAGCTGCAACTTGGAATCGCTTTCGTCTTGTGGATTTAAGTCCTAATTAATTGAACACAGAGTCTTGCAGTGTTTGTTTGTTAGGACCCTTATTTGTGGTACCAGGAGAAATTGGTGTGCCCAATTATGTGAAAAATCAGCCAGATGTGTATGCTGTCATACTTTTAATAATCTTTAAGTTTGTGGTGAGTACAGATATTAATTGTGTAGTATGCATTGAAGTGATTAACATCAATGTAATTTATCATCTGGAGATTTCTGAACATAAATAAATGAGTTGTTTTGTTCAGCAAGGTGTTGACCCCTTCAGAATTAGTGAATTAAAGCCCCCCCCCCTCTTTTTTATTATAAATATGAAAGGCACCACAATCAGCCAAGTGTTCAGTTATTTGATTTTCTGGGGCATTAGCCACTCTTGTTTGTGACATTTCCCTGTTGGGTGCTCGTTTGCAAGCTCATTAATAAGGTTTTCTCATAGGAACGTTGCCGGGAATGACGAACATACAGTAGGGCTCTTAGTTTTGTAGCTTTCATTGTGAGCCTCAGCAAGGATACAGCAGCAGCACGTAGTTAAATGTTTAAAACAGAAAATAATTATGCGCGGAAGCTGGCATTCAAAGCTCTCCTGCCTTAGATGTGAGGCAGAGAACAGTTTTGCCTTTTAATGTTCTGAGCTATATGACCCTAAATTCTTTCTGCGCGTTTTTTTTCCTTCCGCGTGTCTGTGTACGTAGCGTTGCTCAAATGTACAACACGGTTGATTATAGCGGAGCATGGCACAATTGTGGCACGGTTAGTGGAGCTTCAGATCTGCAGGAACGTACTCTTGTCAAATAAAAGCCTGTTTAAAGGAGAACAGTTCCCTGTCTGAGCGTTAAAAGAAAACTGTTTAAATAGCATCAAGGTGGCAACACATAGCGACGTAAGCTGGCGATTCAAAGAGGATCTGTGACCCCTCGGTATGGAATTCAGATTGCCGCGCAAAGCGGGAAAAGCCTCACCCTGGACTGAGGTGAATCCGCAGCTCTTGAATCGCTGCCGTGTGTCCTTTGCTTTCTCCCATCACAGCCTTGCTCTTTAAAATGTTTTGCAAAAATCCTCATCTTGTGAGGGTTTTGTGTGTGTGCATATTTTAAAAAAAAAGAAGAAGAAGAGAGAGAGAGAAATTGAGATGAGTTTTGAAAGGGAGAATGAAAACAAAGACTATAGAAATGGATGTTTGAGTAACTTCCCTCCTCTGATTATCATCTGATGGTTCATCGGGTACGTAGGCATCATTTTCAAAATGAGTTTTATTGACTCCCTATAGGCAGATAGTTTGTAAATCCATATTCCTGTTCATCCAAGATCCAGGGAAGGCTAGATTTCTTCTTTCATTCCCTTGATTGGGGGAAAATTGGGCATTGAGGGGATGATCAAAACCTGTTCTTTATCTGTGCCAAAATAAATGTTTCTCTGGTATCGACAGTGCCCTGCAGTGAAGGAGGGAGAAAAACCTGGAAATAGGAAAATCTTTCCTGCTCGGAGTGGAGAATAAGACATAGTTTCCAAGAGCGGCTCCTGTATCGATCCTCCCCCCCTCATTTCTGTTCCCAGATTGTATTCTTCACGGCCTAATAGCTGGCATTTCCCGATTGGGCCGGTTTCTCTCTGATCTCCAGTCTCCTCTTTTAACAGAATACCTTCTTCCTCCCACTCTCCCTTTCTTTTATTTTTTTTTTTTTAAAGCAGTGAATTGAGTTTCAGGGAAGTTATTCTGGTATTTATTATTCCTCACAGAGACCCCCTGATTCAAACGAATGTTTAAGCTGTCATTTTTTGCATTGTCACAGAGCGGTGGCGGGGCCAAATTCCCGTTATTATTAACTCTGTAGCTTGTTCACGGAGCGTTCTGCGGCACCAGAGGGGGCAGGAGGCTGAGGGACCAACGTTAAAAAAAAAGAGTAAATGTCAGGCCAAATGCATTATGAGCAAGACTTGGATGACATGATCCTTCAAGGAAGAAAGCCATCACCCCTACCTTCTTCTGAAGGCACGCTCGGTAGGCAGAGGCCTCTTACAAAGGACTGTCCTCCACCATCTCTCTGTCTGACCTGACGTATTTGGGGGAAGACGTGTCCCTGGGGCTTGTGGGCATCGAACACTTACACAGTGAAAGTAGTCATCTAATGTGTGCTCCTAATGGTTTTTAACTCAAGGTCAAATTTCGATTCTGGGGAAGGATAAACGGTTGTGGAGTTAAAACTCTGAAAATCTAAAGCCAGTGGTCAAACAGCATCCTTTATGATTTCCCTTAAGATACCAGCTTGAGCTATGCCAGAAATGCTAACTATATGTGTACTGAAATGGAGGCAGCAAATCAGAACTCCTGAGCTGAATCTCACATTTGGGGAGCTGGATTGACCTTCGAAAGAATAATACAATAATAATTTGTGCTGAGGGCTGTCGAAGTGATTAAACAAGACTGGGGTGGCTCTAATGCCTTGGGTAGCCTATGGGGTCAACCCTAAACTAGAGCCAAAGTCCCCATACTCCAAAGAAATGAAACTGAAGCCACAACCATTCAGGAACCACTAACTAGGCTTTCCCCAAATAAGGCAACTGCTTAAGCCACGAACAATCAAATAATGTCCTTTGCTTTGTTTCCCTGTCTTCTCTGTAAAAAACCTTCTCCCTAGGCTCTGTGGCTAGAGCATGTTTAGTTTGGTGTTGCCCTATTCGAATCAACGTATGCTCACATAAGCCCTCAAAAATTTTAATGGGCCCAGTTTATCTTGTAACAGGGTTAGCATGTATTCACAAATTGATTTTCTCTTTTTAGTGAGTAGCAGAGCTTGGACTAGGAGTTCATGCTGCGTGGTAGATTTCTCCACGTTCTTATTCATCCATCAGCTTGGTAAACAAGTATCGAATGCCTACTGCACTGGCAACGTACTAGGTACCAGGGATACAAAAGAGCAAACGAACACTTTTCTTCTTACGGAGCTGACCTTCTTTGGGAGAAAATCACGCTCTAAGACTTTTCTTGCTCAGGGTTCACTTCCAAAATTTTAAAGATTTCTCCAAGACGGGGAGGAGTACTGTGCGAGTGTGCAGCCCGCTTCGCAAGCTCTGGACACCACCTTCTGTCACAAACGTCGCCGAATAAAATTTGATTCTGTTGGGTAAACAGTAATTTCGGTATCCACAGAACGACTTGCAAGTTGCAACGGGAAGGAACCGCATTCCTGCCGCGGTGGGGGGGGGGGGGGGGGTGCGTGCTCTCCGGTCCCGCCCCCCACCAGGTTTGACTCTGTCAGACCATGGCTCTGTCCTCCGCAGGTGCAGTTGCGGCGCCCCGATTCTACTACAGATGTAGCAGCGGGAGGTCCTTCACCTTTTGCAAACAGACAAAATAAATGGCAGTGAAAATTATTCATGAACGTATCATGACATTAGAAAGCAAACCTTTTGCAAGATGCGGAGGTCCTCTGAAAGCTCGCTGTGACTGTTCCCTAACCAGGCCCGATCACCTCACGCTACCAGAAGCTGTCTTCCTTCAGGGCTAAGCCGCCCTCTTGCAGCCATCCAAGCAGCCCTACCGTGGGGGCCGAGTCTCGCCTTGAGCTCAAAAAACCCCTAATACTCAGCAAATCTCAGGTTAATCTTTGCATCACCGTGCTCCTCCAAACTGCGGTAATCCTCCATGATTGACAAAGACTCTTGGGTTGATGCTTCCCCAGCCGAACACGCAGGTGGTGACCCAAACTTCTGATACATCTGGGCCCTCACTGCCCTTGAGCTCTCCCTGCTAGGCCCTGGAACCATCCGCATTTGCTCCACAGGCATCCTCAGTCCCCCTCTTATGGATATTCAGAATATTGGACGAAAGCTAAGGAAGGGCCATGAGGGGCCTGTATCCTGAATGTAGTTGCAGGAGCAAATTTACACCCAAGTCCTGGGACCTGGTTGCAGTCAGAGCGCCCAAGGACATTGGATGCCCACATCACCTGAAGTAGAAATTCTTAGCAGGAGAGAGTGTCGGGAGCCCCGCGTGGTAATAAGTCTCATGCTGGGATATCAGGGGCGTCTTCCTTCCGCCTCAGCTCTACTCCTGACTGATACATGGGAAGGATGACCTCCCAGGCAAAAGGAAACTGCAGAGTACCTTTTTTTGTTGTTAATTAATAAATTTCGAAACCCGATACATTGGTGTTGTGATATAGAGAGGAGACGATGACTTTTCATTTACATAAGAAAGTGATATACAGGTTATAGAGTCTCGAGTTTCATCTTCTGGAAAGATCATAGAATGTGGTGCAAGGTCAGACTGGCATGAAATCAATTGTAATCTGCCAGCAAGCCGTTCTAACCTCTTTAAGAGTTTCCTTTTATATATTTTTTTCCCTTTATGGAGAGAGCAAAGCACATTTAAAGAAAGCCTCATCAAATTGGAATGTCTTTCTAATATTATTTTTTTAATTGGTTGCTACTGTAGTGTGACCTAAAGCCTCCTGGTATTTAACCCTCTGTGCAACTTTGACTAATGAACAAATCCTGCTGTAAGAGTCTGGCTAAATGTCTTTTATAGGGTTTTAAAAAATTACAGTGTATTATGAAAACCTCAGATCACTCGACCTAATTGATTGGCTGTTGGTGATGCCATCTCCATAACTCTAACGTTCCATAAGTGCACAGACCTAACTATTTTTCTTATTTTTATATAGCAGTTCCATTTTATAATGACATTAGGCCATTCTGCGCGATACATTTCTGGGTAGTTATTGCACTTGGGCAGAAAGTGTCGTCTGGCTGGTAGCCTTGTGCCTTAGAACACCAACCGAGGCGTAAAGTGATCACCCAGAAAACGTACTTGGCCTTACCTCATTACTTAAAAATAAATCTTGGAGTCTGGGTCTGTCTCAGAATAGGTTTGGTGGGTTATAACATTTGATTTATGAACATAATTAAAGTGTAAATGATGAGCTTTGGGCTAGTCAGTCAGCCATCTGGATTGTTCGGTATTTCGACATACTCACTTTATACTCTGGATCTTCCTGGGAAATTGTAGCATCCCTGAGTTCCAGAGGTACCAGTGGAATCCCAGGGTTTCCAGTCCAACTGTTGAGCACACCTGAGTTCCTCTTTCAGGGCAAAAGAAGGGCACAGATCTTGGCTCACAGACTCTCTCTCTTTGGTTCGTCGGCTGGGTGTGAAGGTAGTTCAGCTGCCCCACAGTCAGATAATATGCCTATAAATACTGCATGTGTCAACAGAGGACGACATTTTTTCTGTATAATACAAACAAGATAAATGTTTACCTTTTCAGCTAGCTGTTAAGGTAACTGTGGCAGCTGTCCCCATAAGTAGATGGTAGATGTTTCTCCAAAAAACCTGAGGAGTAAATTGAGAAAATCAGTTATCAAAGTTGAAGGTGTATTTTCTATGGTTTAGTATGTTATTTAAAAAATATATATATTATTTATATATATATTATATATATATAATATATATATTATATTACAATATATATATTGTATATATTATATATTATAATATATATATTATATATACATTATATATATATATATATATATATAAGTTCCAGGTATCGCAAATCCTTAGCGTGTTCTTCCTAATTTCTGTGAGTAGTAGGCAACTGGGAAACAGCCATAATAACATAAAAAAGCATTTAACTAAAAGTCAGTGGTACTGAAAAGAGGCAAAACTGCATTAGATTTTCAACACTCCCTTTATTATTAATGGAAGTTGAGCACATAAGACCCTTGGCGCACTGTGCGGAAAAACATACCCTCTCTGTTTGCTTGTAAATTACACAAGGGGAAAAAAACAAAAAACAAAAAACAAAAAAACCTTCCACATAGGCCAGCAGGCATCCTGCTTCTTAATTAATGGGCGGGAGTCAGCAGCGCGTGGAAAATGTAGTCCTTCCATAGATCAGAGATTAACCTATAAGCAAATGCTACATGTCAGCCCAGATTTGGGGCTTTAAATTTTTTTTTTTTTAATGTTTATTTATTTTTGAGACAGAGAGAGACAGAGCATGAACGGGGGAGGGTCACAGAGAGAGGAAGACACAGAATCTGAAACAGGCTCCAGGCCCTGAGCTGTCAGCCCAGAGCCCAACGCGGGCTCAAAGTCACCGATCGCGAGATCATGACCTGAGCCGAAGTCGGATGCTTAACCGACTGAGCCACCCAGGCGCCCCCAGATTTGGGGCTTTAAATTTAGTCTTGCCCAGAATGTTTCTTGGGGAAGAATGACAAGAGGTTTCCTAACCAGGAACCCCATTAAGTGGTGCTGTTTCTGAATGTGAAATATAAGGAAGCAGGTCTTCAGCTGTCTGTGTTTCCCCCTTTATTTATTTATTTATTTATTTATTTATTTATTTATTTATTTATTTATTTATTTTTGTATTTTGTGTTTTTAATAGGCCCACATATGTCACCCAATTTTTGTGTTTAGTGTAAGCTGTAGTCTGTAGAACGGTGCCCAGGACCTCTTGCCTTTGCCCAGCAGCCAGTCCCCATTCAAGGTCATCCTGTTTATCCTGAGTATTTCTGCCTTTCTCAAGTGACTGCTTTCCCAACCCAGTTACCAGTACCCCGGAAACCTCCACACCATTTTGCTCCCAAACATTGCCTTTGCCAACAAGTCCAAGGATACAGCCGTGTTACTTGCGAGGGTCTGCTGGAGCTTTGGGGGCTGCTAACTTCTATCCTCCGGCAGGTGACTTAGCTTCCCAGAGAGCATTACCAGTTCACAGCGTGCAGGGCGCAGTGGTATACAAGAAGCCTCTCTTAAAAGGTTTGCAATGCCACATGGGTTCCAGAGACATAAGAGAAAGATCTGTGATGGGAACGAGACTGTACAAATGCGTCTGGAAAGCAACCACCCCAGAGAGGACTCCCTCGTGCAGCTTTGTTAGCTGCGTATGGGCCCAGATCAGTTGAGCCCTGCCATATTTCTGATTTCTCTCTCAGTCCATAGGATGAATGTTAATGAGCTAAGCACTGCTTGTAAAAGGCCAAGGAGCTGTTGTTTAGGTGGTATGATTGTCTGAGAAAGTAAAGTTATGGAAATTGTTTTGACCTTTCAGCCAAGTGATGTCTTGCCCTCTCACATTTATTACTCTTGGGTACATTTCCAAAAATATACATTTACAAAGCCACAGAATTAAATGAGAAAACTGATTTAGGGATTAATAGCTTGTTAGTTCAGCACAGAAAAAAACAAAAACAAAAACAAAAAAAAACAGCCTCCCGATTCCATTCAGGTTTTGTTGGTAAATATATCTGTGTAATATATCTAAGTTAATCCCAACCCCTTTTGGTTCCCTCCCTGTGCGCCACAGCTCCTGTCATTCATGGCTCCTACGCGTACCCCTACAAGGTCCAAACACAGTTTTTCAGTAGCTAATCTATATAAGAATACTTGTGTCACTTACTGGAGTCCTTGACTGCCTTAGGATGCTGTACTTGGTTTTAATTTTGGATGGCCATTGGGAAATGTAGTTTTGAACCAGTAATCCCAACATTCGCAGGGCTGTCTCTCGTTAAGTCATCCCTAGGACCCTGGTCTAGCTACTTCATCCTCTGGGTACCAGTGTTCTCATCCCTAAAACTGGCTTATTCCACCACCAATGATGGTTCCCACCATAGTAGGCTCTCAGCACCTGTCAGTTTCCTTCCTTCTCACATGTATACATTGAGACATCAAAGAGTTTCACTGGGACCACCAGAACCTCCCAGTTCTTCATTCTTAAGGGCATTAGAGTGGAATTCAGAAGTTTTGCCTTTCCCATTTGAAATCAAGAGCATAGAAGAGGCAAACTTATTAATATGCATTGTCACAACATATTGTCACATAGTAATATGTGATATATGATAAAATGTATCAATTCTGAGCACCACAAATATCTGTGGCTTCACCTCAGCATGAAGGCAAATGAGTTTCCTTTAGCTTGAGTGAGTTTGGAGATAAACTTCAATGTAACAAAATGTATTTCACAGGAAACGTTTGATGTGGCGCGGTTGGCTTATGAATCTCTTATCTACTCACGGTTCACTCCTTAGAGTTATTAGTCAATTTAATTTGAGCAAATGCCAGGATTACTAACTAATTAGGAGGATGTTAGTGAAGGCATGAGGATGGGGAGAGAGCAAGTGCTGGTGGTGTGGGGTTTGTGGCGGCTTGCAAGTCTGATTTTTTGCCTGATACCATTTGCTAAACATTGTACTTTGTGTTGTTGTCACACAGATAAGCCTCAAGTGCATATTCAGATGACTTATCCTCTACAAGGCCTAACCCGGGAAGGGGATGCGCTCGAGTTAACATGTGAAGCCATCGGGAAGCCCCAGTAAGTTCTGAAGGCCAAGGTTGGCAAGAGGGTCATGAGCAGTAAATGTCACAACACGGAGATGTGCATTTGCAACTCACCAGCCTGTCACCTGTCTCCTGCTGTAAAGGATGGAAGGTTTTTTTTGTTTTGTTTTGTTTTGTTTTGTTTTGTTTTATGAAATAAGGAATATTCAGTGAAAGGGGGAATAAATATCTGTGGTTGGTTCTTAATGGTCAGGATTGGGAGAAAAATGAAATGCCAGCTAAGATTGAAATCTCAGCTAATTCTATTTTATTATCATCAACACGATTGCCAGAACTATCTTCTCTCACAAGAAAATAATCCTAATAAATTTTTAGTATGCCCACAATCTAATGATATATCTGCTACCTTCTGTGTTAATGTCTAAGCTGCTGGAAAGACGGTTTTCAGACTTAAATTAAGCCGCTGTGATTAGGGCCAGCCGTTGGAAAATGAATTTGCCCTACCTTTAATTTTGCTTCTCCTTCTCTCAAATAAAAGTGACTCATGGGAATATTTTTGTTGGTAAGGAATTGTCCCAGAACTTTTCTCAAGCAACATATTACACACCATTGCGTAAAAGAAAGAATGTACTAACCCTCTTATTTGACTGAAATGTACAAGGAAGTTGCTTCCCTGTCAACTGCATGCAAGTGAATGAGAGGGACCACAGTAGCTCATCACAGCCATGCAGTGGGGCCACTTTAGACCTCGTTCAGTTTGGTCCGGGGAGAGGAGAGACTCTCATCTTCCCAGGAGAGTGAAGATGGTTTTGAGCTGTTTCTTAGGGGAAAAAAACAATCCATGGAATCATGAGCTGGAACGAGTCAATGTTGGGATTAGGAGCCCTCAAACTCTGAGTGGTCCCCAACAGTAAACTCTGTTTTGAGCTCCCTCTGCCGTCCCTGTGCTAGGATTCTTTTCCCCCTCAGAGTTTTGCTAACCAACATCAAGATCGCAGTCCTCATGCTGTGAGCGTCTCACCAAAGCTTCCCCCGGGATCTCTGGAAACACTGTCCCCGTGATGGCTGAGGAGTGATCCATGACAAGAGAACAGGGGAACCCAGGGGGATGCTGGCTGCTGTCCGCCCTCTTCCCGCTTCAACCCTCCCTGTTTTGTGCTTCCCTCTCTGTGGACCAGAATCTACGTCTGTCTCCACTAACCCTTCGGGGTGTTAAAGATGACCTTTAGGAAATAGGAGGTGGTCCTGGCTCTGTTTCGCTTTTCCTCTGCCGTTTCAAAGTTACTTGCTCTGAAACACTGTAAGCTTTGGCAGAGTGGTCTTTGTCTCCTTTGAACTCTGAAGAAGATTCAGATTTTTCTTTTTGTAAACTGGATTATGCCTTAGTCCGTGGCCTGTCTTACCTCCAAAACAATCCGGTGGAGAAAAAGAGAATTCTCACAGGCCTCTTGCCACTGTATACAGCCACATTAACCACATTTACCGGAGATGGCTTTGCTAGCCTATATTTTGTTTCTGTATTTTTCCCCCCAGAAGAAGGTACTGCGTTCAATCGAATGTGCCATGGGGACAGAAAATTACATGTTTCCTTCAGGACATTTATGCCAGAGAGGGTATTTGTCTGTTCCTCTTCTCAAATCGGAACGAGTGTGTGGTCGTATGAGCCAGCACCCGTTACTCTGCTATCCCTTCCAGCATATTACCTATTTGTTTTCTCAAGAAATTGCATACAATAAAAATGGTAATTTAACTTGCCATTAAATGTTGTGAATATTCTCAGCACTTACCCCCACTGATTGTTTCAGCTGTCAAGCAGCAGGGCATTAGATCTGATGGCCGGGCAGACCCATTTTCCATTGCCTGCAAGGGGGGGGACATATGCAGTGCTAATTTTTAAATAATTTACTGGGTTGTGATGACAAGCCCATGTGTAATTAAAGAAAAATTGTAACTTCACATCCCATTTGAAAATTGGAATGCTACTTGACAGGGCTAACTTGAGTGTTGGTTCATCATTAAGCTTGGGTCTTGTCATGTCACCGCTCGTGGAGGTAGCAGCAGGGACCGAAAGGAAGGTACCACTGTTCTCGTGTCTCCAGTGCCCTTCCTTTAAAATGAAAGTTTCAGGGGCGCCTGGGTGGCTTCGTCGGTTAAGCGTCTGACTTCGGCTGAGGTCATGATCTCGAGGTCTGTGAGTTCAAGCCCTGCGTCGGGCTCTGTGCTGACAGCTCAGAGCCTGGAGCCTGCTTCTGATACTGTATCTCCCTCTTTCTCTGCCCCTCCCCTGCTTGCTCTCTCTCTCAAAAATAAACATTATTATTTTTTTAATTTAAAGAAAAACAAAATGAAAGTTTCAGGCACAGTCCTCCCTGTGGTCCCAGTTTCACAGGAGGTTGAGGGAGCTGTCTTGAAGAATGGGAGTTTTAGAGTCAGTGAGTTTGAAAGATGCTCTGCGTGTGCAGTTTTGGCTCTGGAGCATCTTGTGAAATTTGCTTTTCCCTGATGGACACAAATGTGATACTTTATTTACTTATTTTTTAATGTTTATTTATTTTTTTGAGAGAGAGAGTGTGTGGGGAAGGTGCAGAGAAAGAAAGACCGAGGATCCAAAGCAGGCAACACACTGAGAGCACAGAGCCCAATGCAGGGGCTCGAACTCATGAACCATGAGATCATGACCTGAAGTGAGTCGGATGCTTAACCGACTGAGCCACCCATGCCCCCCAAACATGGTACAACATGCCTCTGAAAAAGTGCCATAAGGAGCCCATGTGGAGATGTGCCCCTCAGTGACTGACCCGGAAGCCTCACCCTTGAGCCACAGGGCCTGCCAGTGCACCCAGAGGGGGAGGGTAACAGTGTGTGGGGCTTGGAGAGCCAGCAAAGCAAGGCATTTTGCCAAGGAACACACAGAAAAGGTGGACTGGGTTGAAAGAGGCAGGTTATGAGCAAGGCTAACGGAGAAAGGAAGTGATTGCATCTTCTAGAATGAATAGAGGTGGCTTTTCCAATGCAGAGGACAAAAGAAAGCAGTGTTCAGATGTAAAAAAAAAAAAAAAAAAAATCCATTTATTTTTGCAAAACTCCAAATCCATTTTTTAAAATTCTTTTATTTTTTTCAATATATGAAGTTTATTGTCAAATTGGTTTCCATACAATACCCAGTGCTCATCCCAAAAGGTGCCCTCCTCGATACCCATCACCCACCCTCCCCTCCCTCTCACCCCCCATCAACCCTCAGTTTGTTCTCAGTTTTTAAGAGTCTCTTATGCTTCCAAATCCATTTAAAGATCACAACTGGCTTCTAAGCAAGGGTCTTGGTATTTAGTAACCATCAGATTAATGGTTATATCACTAGCCAAGAATTTGATTTTTCCCCCTAATTAATGAGATGATTAACAACGGGTGAGCTCTGTCCTGTCTGAATTGGTGTGAAACCACACAGCAGGGACATAAAAATAGGGCACATTGGTTTATTTGCTGATTTTTAAAGATGAACCAGAAATAATGAGGCTCCAGCTTGTGGTCCTATTGAAGGTTTTTCAACACCTGATAATGTTGGCCAAAAAGTATATTCCACACAGATTTTGTTGGGGGGGAGGACTTCACAGCTGTAATTCTGTGAACTGAAAATATGTCCAGCAGGGCCCTCTCTAATCGTGTCACCCTGCATGTGACTCATTCAATGCGTGGGTGAGAAGCCGACGCAGACATCTTGGTGGGAGATGTTAAAGCCACCTGTCTTCTTCCTCTCTCCTCTGCAGGCCTGTGATGGTGACCTGGGTTAGAGTCGATGACGAAATGCCTCAACACGCCGTCCTGTCCGGGCCCAACCTGTTCATCAATAACCTAAACAAAACAGATAATGGTACATACCGCTGTGAAGCTTCCAACATAGTGGGGAAAGCTCACTCGGATTATATGCTGTATGTTTACGGTACGTGCAAAGATAAAACACTCCCTCTACCAGACTCATTCACATGTAGCCGCTGCTTGCAAATCACTCTCAGAGCTTTTGGTCAAGTTGAAAAC
This sequence comes from Felis catus, assembly GCF_018350175.1. Classification (NCBI taxonomy): domain Eukaryota; kingdom Metazoa; phylum Chordata; class Mammalia; order Carnivora; family Felidae; genus Felis; species Felis catus. Next base: position 13,162,929 of record NC_058377.1, on the reverse strand, counting down.
CGAAAGCCAGTGTGTTTTCTTCAAAAACTTAAAGAAGCCTGGCCTGAGGTGGACCCCAGTGTCTCCACCTGGGAGGGCAGTGACTTTTCTTCTCTCCCTCTAATCGCGGGGCTTTCCTGCTAGATCACAGTCCCTGGTCATGCTGAGTAGGAAAGCTGTGTCCTCAGGCACAAGCAATGGAGATGATGTTAGAAATAATGACTGCAAAATTCAGCCTTGCCAATTAATGGCTATTTAGCTCAGAAAGTTTATTCCCAGTGGTATTTCCCTGTGAAACCTCAGCTAGGCTTTCTCCTGCTTTGATGAACACAAGTATCCTGTTTTCAGCATGAAGCTATTACATTCCAGAAGATGTCACAAGCCAGTAAATACTTGGGAAAAAAAAATATATATATAAGGTCCTTGGTAGCTACATAAACCACCAATAGCTACTCCTTTAGACACGAATGCATTTTTTTTTAATTTGTCTGTTTTCTGAATATCTTTTTACAGGATTATTAAAGCATATTATCATGAATTACGTCCTCTAACCCAGCAAATATTCATTGAACATCTATGTGTCAGACATTTTAAACTTTTTCACATTTATAGCTTATTGTCCATTTTGTGTATGTTGAATATTCTCAACTTAGTTGAGGAATGCACTGCATTCCTCTAGTCTTAAGATGGCAAATTGAGTTTCTTCTGGCCAGTTGAAGTCTCTTGGTTGGTTTTATGCCGGGAAGCATAGTCATGAACTGACATGACCCGGAGTGAGTGACCATAGGCATGAAATTTTCAGTATCTTATAAATCTATGGATATGTGTGTATGTTTCCTTCTCCATGTTAGCACGGTAAATAATCCAAGTGTAAGTATATGGGAATCTACACCTATACGCACACAACTATACCCACAGAATATTTATACCTTTATGTCCTAGAACCTGGCCACCTTCCTTACGAAGAAAGTAGGAGTCACTCCTTTTGAAGGCATAGAAGCATGCTTTATAACACATCAACACAGATGTGGCAATTTAATCCTTAACCTGTACTTAAGGTTTTGTTTGTTTGTTTTTCTCTTTCAACATAATGCAGAATTACAGGATCACATCCACTCACCTTATTTGTAGACTTCTGAGATTTCTTTTCTTTTGGACACTATACCCATGTTGTCTGTGGTCCGCATGTGTAATGGCGTCAGTCCTGCCCAGGGGTTAAGAGAGCCGAGGAGAGGGGGATGGCTGTTCCTTTAGGTGCGAGGGGGTGCCACATGCCCTATTCTCAGTTGACGTTCCACGGAGCCACCTTGGTCCTCAGACTGTTCAGAGTCTGTTCGTGCAAAAGGGGAGTGGGAGGCATATCCCTCTCTTCTGCTTCCACACCCCTTCTGCTCTCTCTGCGTGAGGGTTTGAGCCTCCTGCAAGTCCCCTCCGATGCCACTCCCAGGTTTACAGTGAGCAAAACCAGGGGCAAATTTCCCACTGGTCTACGGTTTGCTTCCTGGACTCAGAAGTCTAAGTTATTTGGAAAAGCAATTCTGATTTAATGTACCTGCTGTTCCCACATCTCAAGATAAGGAACATTTTGTGGATTTCATGGACCGCAGATACAGTTGAATAATTTTGGATACCGGCTTCTGGCTGGCATTTGTCGAGCACCCACTTTGTCCTACTGTTTCACGTGCATGACCACGTCTAATCTCCACAGTAACGTCAGGAGGTAACAAGATCCTCATCCTATTTTACAGATGGCAGATGAAGCTTAGAAAGATCACATAAGCTGCCCAAGTTCCCAGGGTTGCTAACTATGTTTCAGAGCCACGATACTTCGACTGCCAAGTCTTCAGGGACATTTGTGTCTTTCTTCGTAGTTCCTCTTATTCTCACTGCTTCCCAGTAGAACGCCCCCCTCCAACATAAGACTGTTTTTGAGAATTTACTCTCTGGGCTAGAGTGCGTTACTGAAAGCCAGGAAACATAGCGACCTACCTGTTTAGGTGAGCACACACACACACACACACACACACACACACACACACACACCTCCCCGGCACGTTATGCTACCTGCGTCCCTCAGTCTAAGCTAGTAGCACTGCTCGGCACGGCGGGCTAGACTACCAACCTGAGGTGTTGCTAGTCTATTAATAAAATGTTCTAGCAATTTGGGAAGATTGCGAGTAGCTCTTCTTTTCAAAGGTGATTTCTCGTACTACCAGGGTAATTTTCAAAGTACCTTATGAACTAAGCATTAACGTGCCTTTAAAATGTTTAATTCTCTGGAAGTAGCTTCTACACTTGGAGAATCTAGCTGGTTAGTGCCTGAGTCCCATTTGGTTTGGTTCTTTTAGCCTCGATGTGTCAAACACAGCTCATTAGCTCCAACTCGGTATTTTCTTAAATAGTGGCCTCTCGTTGCTCTTATTGCTAGAAACGATCTGAGCAATGAGGTTCTCGCTGTTAACGGGTCACTTGAGCCAGATGTGAAGGACAACAGTTACCCCAGTAGTGATGAAAATAATTGGAAGTGTGTGATTTTCACAAAATGAAAGGGACCCGTGACCTTTTTTCTGAAGTCTCTGCCCTTGTTAGTCTGGCCCACCCCTCGTTCGTAATCGTATTTTCAAAATCGTATTTCAAAACCGGGCCTCCGGGTCCCCTTTGATTGCATTGTGGATATCACACGTTCTGTGCCAATACTTGGAAAGGTAGGTACAGAAATAGCATTAGAGTGTATCAGGGGAAGTCTCTCGGGTACAGATGTTCCTTTTCAGGTGATAAGTACTGTAATTGAACCAGAACAGAAGAAGCGCATTAGCTGCCCCCATGCTGGGCAGCAGGCACGTCCCTGGGTACAGTTGAGGTGGGTAGGAGAAGGCACAGGATGTCTTCAGAGCTCGGCTCGGGGGCCAGCGCACCTCGCCATCTGTATCTGTCCCAGTGCCTACAGCAAGGGGTGGGTGCGTCCAAATGATCTGCTAGGTCACAGAATGCTTCCTTACCTGGGGCCTCCATAAGAAAGTGTCCAAGGAGCCAGACGACATTCTGCCTGTTTGTCTACAAGGGTAGTTTGAAACCACTAATTTAATCATCAGCCTGCTTCTTGGAGGAGGATGAGATTTGATATTATTTATTTTTTAATGAATTCCTTTTTGGACTCGTGGGTGAGGCTGCTCTTACACTGCCCGTGTCCCCACCTTCAATGAGCAAAGTCTCCCATAGAACAGAACACTTTGCTGCCGAGCCCTCCCTAACACATTCCTACATTGCGTGTGCGTGAGAGAAGTTGACGAGGAAAATTAAAACCCCAGATTATTGATCAGTAGTAGGAATCATTTTAAGCAGACCTTACAACCAGGCACCAAGATAGTGTTTTCACAAACTTTCAGGAAGTTGTAGCAAAGCCAATAAAGGTGCAGTATATAATTAAAGTTTTGATGTATTAATTAGACAATCTGAGAGCTCACTTGGAGATAAAAGGACACCAGATGTGTCAGGGAGAAAAAGTTGACGTGCTTTAGATAAAATTTAAAATCAAAAGCCTTCAAATCGTCTTATGCGCTATTATAGCAGAATGATTGCTTAGTTCAAAGTCTTGCTGACAATTTAACACATTCAGTTTGATCATTTGTGCTTAGGATTTTCTTTTTTCTCTTTCATATTTGCCCTTCCCCTGTCCCCCAAATAATTTTTGAGCTGATACAAGAATATACAGTGTAGCAAACATCTGACGGAGGATTCCCTATGGGATTCCTGGCTTTGAGGGTCAAGCCTCGTTTATACCTCGTTCCCTTGTTTACAAGATGGAAGACGGTCTTTTGGTTTTATCGCCACCTTCCGCTTTAGGTCAGGCTTTCAACGGGAGCAAAGGCAACTAACGTATTAATATTTATAAGTTGTAAAATTTATTGACTTTTAAAAAATAAAATCTCGGTAAAATCTCACATGCCTGGAACTTGATATTTAGCGGTGACATTCTGTCTTCTTTGTATTTATTACAAGTGTGTAGAAGTAGTTTTCCTTCCTGCTGGGATGTATTGATGGGGAATAATGAAGTTAGCCGTCATGGAGAGCAGGGGAGCGGGAACACGCTCATCCTTGGCCGACGGGAGCCCTTTAGAACGGCACCACCCCTCCTCCTTTCTCCCATCTGCGAAAGTATAACACGAAATGACAGTCGCTGTACCCTCTCGGGGGCGGGGCTGGCTTAACCTCACCTTTGAAATCAGACTGGGGTGGGGGTGTCCTGGTTCGATTTCTCCTCCCTTCTCTCCTTCACGTCTCCTCATCCCTAGTTCGCTTCATTAATGCAAATCTCTTTTCTTCTTGTGTCAGTTTTTCCATTTAAGGTTTTGGGTTAGGATCACAGGACACAACTCTTTGGGGGAAGGCGGGGAAGGGAGGCTTGTGGCTGCAGAGGGGGAAGTCATCAGACAAACATCTCCGTGTCCTCATGCCTTCGTTTTGTCATTACTGATCATTGTTGTGTTCAGCACTGTGGGTTTGATTTTCCTTTTTTTTTTTTATCCAGATCCCCCCACAACTATCCCTCCCACCACCACCACCACCACCACCACCACCACCACCACCACCACCATCCTTACCATCATCACAGGTACGGTACCTTCATTGCCACTGAAAATGTCCTGAATGTATATTGTCTTTCTGGTATGTATGCAAAGAAGGCTGACGGTTCCCTTTGAATCCTTGGAATTTAACCGTTCCTTTATTTGGGGACTTCAGAGGCGTTAGATACTTTATTCTTACGTTGACTCCTAAGGACCTCAGAAAATCTTCAACATCCAGGCCTTTAACAGTAGATGAGATATTTTGCAGCTTGTGCCTAAGAGGATTCTCTTTTCCAGCATGCCCGTTCAAAGCAAAACGCTAGGGTACATAGCAGCCTGGCTATTAGAGAACATGCCGGTCGGTAGCTTAGGCGTAGCCACGGTTGATGAAATGGTAAGTATTCTGGCTTTGGATCTTCTCCTTGTCTTCATTCCATCGTTCGTTCGTACGAAAGAAAATACACACCCTTTAACATGCCCCTGCGGGCTGTGCTCCTAAATGCATCGCCCTCCTTCCTGCCCCAGAGAGTATCTGCTGACAGTGTTACTACCTGTTTGTGTTGCCTGGGTCAAGAGGTCAGAGGGGAGTCACTGTCTTCTCCGTGCCGGGCACCCACGTACCCCTTGCTGCCCTCCGTTAACTGTTGGAGAGGCGGAAGAGGCGGCCACAGCTGCTGTAACTCTGTGGCTTTATCTTGGTGGACTATCTGAAACTCTCCAAAATGAGTTTCACTGTCTCCTGTGTCTGCCGACCACCAAGGGAGAGGGTATGCGATGCATCCCTTTCTGATACCCAGCGGCTCTCCTCCTGCTTGAGGGGGCTCGTCTGGGAGCCTTGATGCTTCTCCCACCTGCTAAGCTGGGAAAGGTCATGGCTGCATCACGTCTACTAGATGTGTAAGATTTCCTTAGGTAAGGACTCCCCGAACCACTGTTTACAGGTACCTCCTCCAGAACACGTAAAAGTAGTTATTCTGCGAGGAAAAAAATAATAATAATAACCTCTTTAGAAGACCGCTTTCCCGCTTCATTCCATTATCCGCAGACACTGCCAGGTCTCTGAGCCACGTGCCCCAGGACACAGGCGTATCACGGGACTTCTTCTAAACCACTGAATGTTGAAGTCATCGTTCTCCGTGTGTAGGCCCTCTTTACCACCCGAGATCGGGCAGCCATCCTTGACACTGACTTTCTGGAGATGTGTTTGGTTTTCGTGGGAGTCGGTGAGACAGGCGTGACAAAAATCCAGAGTGTTCCGTGGAAGAGGAGGTTCATGAAGTAGGACGATAGATCACGTGATCTCATTTTCTTCACTTTCTCTAACCTTCACAGTGGGACAAAGAGAACCTTAAAAAAAAAGCCACTAGCGAGGGTTTTTCTGAAGGTTAATTATGAAAACATCAGTGCCTGCACTTCACTTAAAATCTTCTGAAAATCCATCAATTGGTTTTTGTGTCTCACTCTAAACTCCGCTCCACCCAGGCTGCTTCCTAAATTCCCTTCAGTGTCTATTTGTTTCCCTTCTTCCACGTCCTTCTTTCTGCCGCTTGGTCCCATGGCGCATAGACTCCTCCCACTTTCTGTCTCATTCCTGAACACAGCAAAGCTGCTCCTGCCTAACTGGTTCCAGGTCAGCCAGGCTATCGACTTCCCAGGAGCTAGGTTTTTACCTTTTGTGATCTCTTGCCCCTTATCCAGGTTGTAAACTGAATTGGGCTGGAGCTCTTAACGGCAGGTTTCCTTGAAATTTCCCGTGAACGGCCCTTTGGATGTCCGTGTGAATTACACCTCCACCCACCACTGTCCTTTGCAAGTAGTCTGTTCATCTTTGCAGAAGGGGCCCAGGGATCAGTCAGCCCTTATTACCTCTCGTTGTTGTAGAAGGTTCCGTCTAGGTGGCTAGCCAGGTCTGTATTGCAAGGCAGTGGAGGTCTTACTCACTCTGTAGAAATACCCACCCCATTTCTCCATTACATGGAACAATGCTTTTCATTCGTGGCTAGCCTCTCGCTAGCTTAGGCTGGTTTGGGTTTTTGGTTTGTTTTTGTTTTGTTTTTTAAGACCTTTCTTAGCACCCCTGAACTACTCCCCCCCCACCCACAGCTTTAATTTTTCACCCCAGAGTAAAGCTAATCTTGTGTCCTTCAACAGCTGCAACTCTCTGTGATCACTGTTCCAACCACAGAGACTCTGGTTAAGAGGAAATTTTAAAAACAAACAATGCTGCATTTCTGTCCATATACAAATTGCCTTTACATACGGGCTTGTCTTTGCTTCTGTCTCTCTCTGCTCCCGGCCTCGGGTCTCCCCGTGATGCATGATGATCTCGTAGATGTGCCTTAGCCTTTCAACGTTAGCGCTTGAACCCTCTCTGCACACAAAAGGCATCTGTGGTAATGAGCACCCAGATTCTTGCTGGCATACCCAAGAATAAAGTAAAATTGCCACTCATACAGCATTGTAGAATCCCTTGCCTTAACGGATGTGATCGTATGGGCTTCCTGCGTCTTAACAAGCAGTGTTACATATATTTATCTTGCCCAGAAAGTACACTTGTGGAATTTAACATTTGCTCCTTACTTCAAACAGACTAAAGGTTATGGAGCTGAATGATTGTGTGTCCCATTTTAAAGGTCCAGGCTATCCCTGAGATTAAGATTCGTTCCTAAAAAATCTTCCAGACTGGATCTTGACAAATGGATAGCTAAATTAATTTGCACTCTTCTCTCTTGCACTGTTTGCTGCATTACAGCCCCCATTAGCCTTAAAAGCTGCAACAGCTAAATCCAGTGACAGGAACGTACATAAAGCCTGAGCTTGAAAGAAAGAAAGAAAGAAAGAAAGAAAGAAAGAAAGAAAGAAAGAAAGAAAGAAAGAAAGAAAGAAAGAAAGAGAGAGAGAAAGAAAGAGAGAGAGAGAGAGAGAGAGAAAGAAAGATAGAAAGAAAGAAAGAAAGAAAGAGAAAGAAAGAGAGAGAGAGAAAGAAAGAGAGAGAAAGAGAGAAAGAAAGATAGAAAGAAAGAAAGAAAGAAAGAAAGAAAGAAAGAAAGAAAGAAAGAAAGAAAGAAAGAAAGAAAGAAAGAAAGAAAAGAAAGAAAGAGAGAGAGAGAGAGAGAGAAAGAGGCAGCCCATAGCCATCCATTTCTTTCCTCCCACTCAGATGCAATAACTGAAACCCATTGCCCAGGTCAGAGTTTCATTACAAGAAAATGTACGAATGCAATAGAAAAATATTTTTAAACTCGAAGGGCATAGTTGATTTCTGATTTCTCTGAAAGGAAGTGTTCCTGTGTTACTTTGTACCTTCCATAAGCAGGATATCGAATTGCTCCCCTTGTCAGGGAGGCACACTACCACTGAGTCCCCCAGTCGCCCGACTCCCTCAAAAGCACATTAAAGCTTCATCCTGGGGACCCTTGAAAGCAAGAAATTGTGAGCCCAATCCGATGTGCTGGTGCCACCTAGAGTCCTAGACCCGGCGGGGTGGGGGTGGGGGGAAGAGCTGGGCGTCTCTGTCCCGTGCATTCTGCGTGGAGTCGGTCTCCTGACCTTTGTGTGAAGGCTCACATCTAGCGGTAGCTTTCTCTAGGGAGGACTTTTTGAAGGCTCTAGAGTCCTGAAAGGAATATTTGATGTCAACTTGCCACATTGACCTTGTTGCAGCCTTACAACTATTAGGCCTTTAGTATCATTAGAATCCCTTTCTAAATAAAAAACCATTAGAGGGACCCAACTGAAATGGGAGCCATCCAGAGTCTCATTGCGGTTTGCCCTGAGTTTCTTCTCTGTCTCTTCCATCCCATGCACATTGACATTCCGACCATATGCTTCTGTTTCAACTATTGCTATTGGTAAGCCCCCACTTCCTTTTTTTTCGTTTCCTTTTTTTTTTTAATATCATGCCAAGTTGTCCACGTAGTTTAATTCATGAAGATATATGCTGTAATATTGAAGAGCAAACTGCATAATCTAAATTGTCCCTGGAGTCCTCTGTTAAAATACAGAGACAGCCAGACCATTACCCAGGGTCAGAGTCCTTCATGCAGATTTCTCTCCAAAATTAAAATCAAAGAAAAACCTACCACCCTCCTGGGGGGCTGAGGGTGGGGGGGGGTGTTGTTTTATTTTATTTTGTTTTGAATTTTCTTTGAAGTTAGTTGACTTTGCGTATGAGATGTACGTAGAATTACCTATTCCTGGGGTGACAGATTTTGCTCCTGTCCAACAGTTGGATCCAACTTTTCCCTGTAGTCAACTTAGGAAAATATTTTGTGTTTCCCTCCCAAGATAATGTGGATGTTGTACTGTCTCTGCCCAGTTGCATCCGGAGTTAGTTGCTTAACGAGGAATGTACCTTAGACCGCACTCAGCACTGTTTTAAACACCCTTAGCAGCTTAAGTAGGAAATTCAGGCCCAGGGGGAGTTCAACATGCAGGTCATACTACACATGTGACTGTCATAAATTAAAACACTAAAATCACTTTAGAATAAGAGATGAATAGCTATAGGGCCAAATCCTGAAACACATTTAGAAATCCTTTCACAGGCATGAAATAGGTCATCTCTAAATGAGTATTTCTCTTTTTAGAAGTATGTATCCAATGAAGTGTTTGTGTTTCTTGGGAAAGAAAACAGCAAGGTTTTTCTTACGGATGTCTAAGCACTCAAAACCCAGTATACCTTGGAGAAAGTGGGTCCCAACCCCAGGCTCACGTTAGTTTGGCTTCATAGTCTAATGTCGTCAGCCATTGTGTGCGTAAAGTGTATCCAGTCACAATAAGGAGAGTGCAGCCATAGTTCACAGAGTATGCCAAGCGAGGGAAGTCCCAACACCATAGCACATGTTTTCCACGTCTTACATACGAAGGAAAGAAGTACACCTGTGCTTAAGACAGAATTACGGTCGAGAGCCTTGCTTCATGTAACGCTGCTGTTCTCCAGGGTCTTGGTTTAATGATTCCTACTCTGTGCTAGGGGTATGTGGGTTATATATATCACTCTGTGATATTTGCGTGGTGCGAGGGGTATATGCTTAGCTGCTTTTAGGCATTCATTCATCAAATACCAAGCCCCCGTAATGTGGACAGCTTCATGCTAGTGCCTGTGGAGACAGAAAATTCCTTGAACCCCTTAAAATATGGCACTGGGAATAGGTTGTACACACTAGAAGTCAATTACAGGAGGTACTGTGCAGTAAGGGCTGACTCGGTGGCATGGGCAGAGGAGCAAGGAGGGCATCACAGGACAATCAGTTCTGTCTGCCATCAGGGACTGGGTAGAATGTGGATAAGATAGGGTGGCATTTTAGAAATTAAGCACCAAGGCCCAACTTTAGTTCAAGCATCTGTGTTCAGTGTGTGTGTGTGTACATTGTGTGTATTTATGTCCCAGGCATGTATCACACCACCATTGCTAGGAAATACACACTTTTCATTCTAGAATGTTTACTAACTTACCTTTTTTCTAGAGTTGACATCTCCATTAAGACTGTTTGTCACTCCTCATTGATTGAATGCGTATTGAGTGTTACTGATAGGCCAGGATGCGTGGTAACAAGAATCTTTTTTTTTTTAATGCTTATTTATTTTTGAGAGAGAGAGAGACAGAGCAAGAGTGGGGGAGGGACAGAGAGAGAGGGGGAGACAGAATCCGAAGCAGGATCCAGGCCTGCTGTCAGCCCAGAGCCCAAAGCGGGGCTCGAACTCATGAGCCATGAGATCATGACCTAAGCCAAAGTCGGATGCGTAACCAACTCAGCCATCCAGGTGCCCAAATAAGAATCTTATTAGGTGCTACCAAATATGAAGGAGACATCTTTGTAATGAGCCATCTTGTCAAGTTTTTGCCCAAAATTGCGTGGCCATTTTCTTTTCATACTGTCTCCAGTGTGTAGATTTTTATTTTGCTGGCAAGTATAAGCCTATATTACAAATAGCATCATAGCCAGCCAATTTTGTCTTTTAATTTTTTTAGTGTTTATTTATTTTTGAGAGAGAGAGAAAGAGAGAGAGAGAGCCAGAGAAAGATGGAGACACAGAATCAGAGCTGTCAGCAAAGAGCCCAACGCGGGGCTTGAACCCATGAACTACGAGATTATGACCTGAGCCGAAGTTGAATGCTTAACCTGCTGAGCCACCCAGGCGCCCCAGCCAGCCAGTTTTTGACCCACACTGATTTAGGAGGGAATAAAACGAGTTAGAATACTCTACTGATGAAGGTCACCTGATTCTGCCTTTTAAAAAAAAAAAGGCCTGAGAGATAGGAACTGAGGGTTATTTTTCTAATGCTTCTATCATCATTTCCATACTTTCATGTTCCTTGTTTAAAAATAATCCAAGAGATTATTTATCCACAGTGCAGAAAACTAGCCTCAAACACATGGGTTTCTCAGGCTTAGAAAGTGATGGTTGGATCCCTCTTGGTTGGAAAGGTAGGACTTAGAAGGAACCAGCCCTCCAGCACGTAAGCAGAGAAGACTAGAAGTGACTATTCCTAGACCCCCTTCCCTCTGCACCGCCACCTCCCTTGCAGTGCCCCTTCCCCCTCTCTGCCCCTCCTGCCCAGCCGTCACCCACACCAGGGCAGAGGAGTTGTTTCCTTGTGAGAGGAAACCACTGTACAAGATCCTATGATTTTCAGAACATCTGGTTTGCAAATGAAAAGATCTCAGGGGCATAGCAGCAGTAGTGAAGGATTCTGAACAAAACTTGAAATTGCTTAACAAAAAAACCAGTCCACTCCCCATCCAGCTGTTCTATGGAAGGAGCGGAGGGTGACTTTAAGAAGGAAGAGAGTTTTATCGTGACTCTCCTATCTGGACCTTTGTAGCTTCCAGTGTGTTCCTGTCCCCTTTCTCCCGGCCCTCAGAAATGGGAGTTTAATTAAAGCCTAACATAGTTGGAAAGAAAATTGACCAGGAATCCGGTAGAAAATAAATTTCGAAGTTTAATTTTCCAGCACGTATTTTTGCTTTCAATAGATTTCAAATAAATCAGAAATAAATAAAGAAAAGAATTTTTTAAAAAAAACATATATTTAATATATATTGGCCAGCAGAACGCAACTATGAAAATAAAATTGTCAGGGGAATTCTTTGCCTGCCCTAGTGTCTAGATTTAAAGCAGCCCCGTAACACAAACTGAAGGGGAATTCAATTAAGAAAACCCATTGGCTCCTTATTGACTTTAGTTAAGAAAATAAACTGGGGGAAAGTGTATTAAATATGTCTGGACTGCTTAGTATGCTTTCATTTAAGCTTATGACAATCAAAATGGGAAAATTTAAATTTTTTAGAATTAAGCTCTGCTTTTGAACAGATTGGGTTCTCTGGGTTATTACCCTGTGTATTTTTTAACGTATACCCGACTCACACACACACCCCAAAATGCAGTCTTGCAGGGAATCTGTGCATTGTAACGCAGGAGGACTACAGAGCAATTGGAGAAGAGAACGTATTTAAGGTTGTGAATTTAATTTTGTTCTAGGATTTTCATTTTCATTTATGGCACCCGTTGTGTTTGAGACCATGGACTAATTTATGGATTAGTTTTAAACCCCCAGTCTGTCACACTCAATGAACAATTCTAAGTTGGAGAGAATCCATACGAAAGGATTAGAATGTGCCACAGTGGAGCTTACACATGACTGTTTCAACTAAATATTGCCCAGCTGCCTCTCATGCAGCAATTTTTTTTTTTTCCTACTTGGTTAAATGGCTACTGTCTCTAATCTCACACATTGTCAGAGCCTTTCCACTTTGTAAGTATCTTACACTGCCACATGAAATATAGGTGATGTTTAATTTATTCAAGATAAGGTGCCATAAACTGTGTGTATGGCTGGGGGGCCGAGAAGTCAATGTTTAGTGAAATGCGCATCTTTCAAATAGCACAGGGCCTGCCCTTGGCCACCTTGTTTGATTATACTCCTAAAGCAGCTAGAGAATGACTCTTAAGGCCGTACACACTTAGTGGGTTTGCAAAACCACGGGATTTGTTGTTGTTGTTGTTGACCATTTAAAATAAGCGTCCAAAAAAATAAAATAAAATAAAAATTAAAATTAAAATTAAAAAAAAAAATTAAAAAAAAAAAAAAAAAGGGGCGCCTGGGTGGCGCAGTCGGTTAAGCGTCCGACTTCAGCCAGGTCACGATCTCGCGGTCCGTGAGTTCGAGCCCCACGTCGGGCTCTGGGCTGATGGCTCAGAGCCTGGAGCCTGTTTCCGATTCTGTGTCCCCCTCTCTCTCTGCCCCTCCCCCGTTCATGCTCTGTCTCTCTCTGTCCCAAAAATACAATGGAAACGTTGAAAAAAAAAAAAAATTTAAAATAAGCGTCCAATACGTTTGCCCTTCTTGTAATTAAAATTAACATAGGGCCAGAAGCTCAGCAAGGCCTTTTCAGGTTCATAACCCTATGCCACCGAGAGCCCAACTCAACTCTCTGTGACCTCTTTTTCCCCCGGGGCCTAGCTCAGAGATTAGTTTCTTAAAGGCAAAATGAAGTTTAAAGAAGTCTTCGCTGGGACAATTAGGAGCTGTCATTTTTCAAGTGAAGCGCAGCATTGCTGACGTGCGTTGGAAGGTTACCGCTCACATTTTGCCCGTACCCTCAGAATGCTGTCCGACGACCCCACAAGCCGATTCACCTGGGCGGGCCCGCACGTCTCAGCAGCCTTCTGATGGAGACGCCCCTAATAAATCCTACCTCACGGAGCCACACTTGCTTCAGAGCCAGGGTGTCTGTGGTTTCTGCACGAAGTCATAATGCAATTATGAAGGAGAATTAGATTCTGCGACAGTGCTCTCCTGCAGGGAGCACAGTCACTTCTGAAGAAGGGTTTTTTTTTTTTTTTTGCTTTTTTTTTTTTTTTCCTTCTTTACTCGAAGCCGCCTCTGTTCACACAGCGCACCAGGTGCTCTCAGAGAATTAGAATCAGCGTGCCCCCCGACACACCCTCAAACCTTGCTCGAACTCTGTGGCCAGCCTGTGTGTCTGCTCTATTCTCCTGCTCCGTTGCTGACCATGACTTTGCCATTTCCAGCCGCAGCGACTGTGTGGTTTGACGTGAACGTGTGTTTGCTTTGAACTGTCCTCGAAGGTGTTTCTTCCCCCTCCCGGCATTCCTTTTTCCTCCCCGTTTGGGTGCAATTGATGGATTTCCCATCCCCAGAATGGGAAAGCAAGCTGCACTGTGGACTTTTCTCCTTTATTTTCTAGTACCCACAGAGAAGCCTACGCCCAGGTTCCCTCAGATTAATTTCGTGATAAAGCGGACAGTGTTGGGATGTAGGAAACAGTAAATCGAGGAGTCACTGGTTAATGCGGAGATACGATTTTTAGGGCTCTAACCTTTAGGATTTACTCCACCTCCTTTCTTTCAGTCTATGCTAATTGTTCACCTGCTAAAAGATAAAGCGTATGAGAAAATGCTGCTATAAAAATAAGCCAAAGTGTGTGTTGTTTTGTTTTGTTTTTTTAATTTTGAAAAGGAGCCAATGCCTACCCATAAAATGTATTAACCTGCATATAAATGTTTCTGTACAAATGTGCATTTGATGTTGCCCCTGAAATTGAAAACACCTCAAACTAAAGCTTGACTTGAATGTTTCAAGTAAGGAGATGTGTCAGCTGCATCATGACAGTCTGGTATAGCGATGTTTCAACTGTACAATTCTTGGTATTGTTTTTTACTGCTATTTTATGCACACAGACTTGACTTGTAAGTAAGTATTGTGTTCTTATGCGGTGTATTTTATGTCTTTCTTTCCTTCATCTAATCTTCAGAAACTCAGCTATAAGTTATATTAAGCTGCAGTGGCTTCTCAGACTGCTGGTTAATTCTGGCTCCTTAGAAGGGCTGCAAGTTTTTGATGATATAGGGTCCCAAGGAAAGCATGCAACTGAAGAGGAACACTGGTGTGAATTCATGGGTCAGATTTGCAAACTAGAAGCACCAGGCTCATATGACCAAAAAAAAAAAAAAAAGTTGGCATCCCAGTGCATTTAAACATTGCCTGTGTCGTGTCTGGAAGAGTCTTTTGGAGTCTCTAGAATTCATAAAAATAATTACCAGCTTAAGTAGCTGCGTTATATGAGAGAAAGAGGAAAAAAAAAAGGACAGGTAACTAACTACCTGCAGTTTTAACCAAGAACGCCACCCCAGCTAGAGATGATGAGCTGCTGTGCCCGTATCACCGACCTCTTCAGGCCAGAAGGGGATAGTGGAAGGAAACATACCGGAGAGGTATAGAGCTGAACACGGAAGTGCGGCCAGATGGGTTGACTTTGGAATTGAGTTGGCCGTGGGAGTGGTGTTTAAGAAAAAAAAAAAAAGAAAAAAAGAAAAAGACTGGAAAAAAAATGTCATCGTGCATTTTGTTAGATATTTATCCCACTATCCCTCTAGCCAAAAATAAAAAGGAAATTTCTTGAGCCCCTTGAACAGTTTTCCTGTGAAGAGGAGCCAGGACAGCCGGCCTGGTTTGAAGCCTAGCAGGAGGAGGAGGAAACTCGAACAGCATGGGAAATAGAAGAAGAGACAGACCACATCCTCTTCCCCAGCAAGTGCGTCTGGCAGCGAAAAAGTGAACGTGCCGTCTCGTGCTGCCGCCGTGAAGGCAGGGCTCCTGGCAGCTCACCACAACGATTGTGCTTCCGAACTGTGAACACGGGGACGGCTGGGTCCTTTAATTTGTGGAACGTCACATGATCACAAGTGGCGTTTGGCAAATGGTGTGGACGTGCCATTTCCCTGACCGTCTTCTGCTCACAGGCTGTACGACAGCAGGAGCTGCAGAGTGAAGAATGGATCCGTGGTGAATGGATCCGTGGTGGGTCGTGGCGGCAGGGGGGGCGGGGTGTGTACCAAAACTTACCCGGAAACCTTTAATATGTTCATTCCCATGGCCTCCCAGTTAACTGAACCTTCCCGCTGAACCCTGCTGGAATAACACACAGGATGGAAACCTTGAGCTCATGTGTTCGTCTACCGGCATCTACCAGCCTCACAAGGATCCTGAAAGTGTGATTGACGCAGTGATGCCTAATTGGCAGGCACGAAGCCGAGTGCCCGCGTGGGCTGGCTTAAAACAAAGGCAATGTTTGAATGTATGAATCCATTGTTCGGCCAGCCTTCCGACTGGGCTCTTCTGTCACAGTCCTGAGCCTTGATGCGCTAAGAGTTTGCACTGGTGTTTCTCCTCACTCTGCATGTTCCCCTGACTATTGACTAGCAAGTAGATGTGTCCCGGCAAGACCCCCAGAACCAAAGAATTGACTGTTTTCCTCACTGGCTCGCAGCTTTGAGCTGAAGGCATGTCTTAAAACAGTGCAACTCACTTCAAATGCTTTTTGCTTTTCATTTATTATTGCTTGTCACGCGATGTTCTTTGAAAGCTTGCTCATATATTATCTGTTCCATTTTTTTTCCATTTTCCCTTTTTTTGCATGCCGTTCCTCCTGTTTCCTCCCTTCCTCCAATCCTCTGTTCCCGTCTGTAGACACAGCAGCGACGACAGAGCCCGCAGTTCACGGTTGGTATCACATTACTGTTTATCTACTTTCTCAGCGCTGCTGAGAGGCAAGGCAAGCCTGGGAAAAAGAGAAATGCAGTCTTCAAGGGAAATCGTGTTTCAAGTAGACTGATCTCATAAATATACTATAATTTTTTAAGGCTTGAAAGGATGTCGGGTCTTGTCATTTCTGTTGTGAGTTCAGCAGCCAGTGGTGACAGAGGCGAGGTAGCCGCCTCACTGGCTGGGACGCAGGTCATGGCCCTTGTTGATAGAACTCCAGGCAGACACCAAAATACAAGGGACTCCAAAAACAAATACTTGCCTGAAAATCACAGCCTCTGGTTTAAAGACCCAATTGCTTTCTTCATTTATAGGCTAGAATCCCAGGTACACTTGGAAGAGGGGTCGTTCGGATCACTTACTAGTTGAGGCCGAAGGACAGGTGAGAACAGAAGAGTCCCATTTAAATTCACGAGGTCATCACTCTTCTCTTAATTATGTTCCCAATCCCGTTTGCCTCTGCAAACCAGTGCCAGTTCGCTCTCAATCTCTATGCGTGCGTGAAGGTTTACGCTATTTACACCAGCATTTGGCAGGATCCCTCTCCGGACCAAGAATGACACCATATATAAGTTTTAGCAGCATTAAGTAGGACTTGACAAAATCATTTGTGTACAGGCAGCTTGTAGGCAAAATAACTAGAAAGTTGGTTAAGGTTTTAACCAAAAAGTGGTTTAAAAAAAAAAAAAAAAAAGGCCACCGGGCTATCCTTTTCACAACTTCATCCTACCTTACAAGGTTGGAATAAGTTCGTTAACTTTTCTGTGTCTCTTCAGTCAGAAAATTAGAATTATGTTTCATCTGTATATGACTTTATTTCTTAACTCTCAACCCTGGTGATGTTGTGCTTAGAGAAAGATACGTTAGTTAAAAATTGGGCAGAATTTTAATAATTGAGTTCCAGGGAATTTTTTGGTAAAGGGCCTATTTAAATCACTTTGCATGTTGTACAGTGTTGGAATGCATCGTTTAAGTGCCTAGAGGTGATCAGCCAACACTTTACTGTTCATGCACCTTTAGCAAAGCATCTCTTCCTAGCACAGACTGACTTCCTTAAAACAGACCTACGTTTGAGGACTTGTCAGTTGGAAATCTCTAAGCAAGACCTGTCCTGGGTGAGCTGTCCTTGAAGGTCAGGCCTTGACGCTTGGCACGTCGCCCCCGTATTTGCGCTTTGTGACGAGGAATCCCAAGAAAGCAGAACGAACTTAGGTACGAAGAGCAGTAAATCCCTCCCCACTCCCTGCCCACCTCACCTGGCCCTTTCCTGTCGTTGGCACAAAGGGAAAAATTAAAGGGCCAGTTACACTGACAATCGGGAGAAGTCAACTAGGTATAAAGCTCCCACTTTCTAAGGTAATGCCCCATAGTGCTTGCTACGGCTCAGGCACTGTGCTCCATTAAGCTTGGTTATTTGTAGGTTTCGTCATTAATGGAGCACTTCCTGACTGTTATCGATTAGTCTCAGAGCTTTAAGGCTATTTTAATGTCGTTCAAGAGATTTTGTTCTATTCTTTTTAAGATGCTTTAAGTTCTGAGCTTCCTATAATTGACTCCAGGGTCAAATGTAACCATCAGATTCTGGAATTGTGTGAGATCTTTGAAGAAATATTGATCATTTATCTCCTAAGACTCCAGAGTTCTATTTGCTAGGTCCCTTCAATAAAACCTGTGTACTTATGTGAATCTAATGGATGTAGGTCTTGGAGTCGGGTGAGGTATTCCAAGTAGGAAATCTGTTCCCTGACCTGAAAAATGAGAAGTTAGCTTAGGGGCCAGTCTTGGTCTAGGGCACGGTTTTTGATTAGGTCTTTCTGTCTAGAAAGAAAGTGATGGTGATTTCTTTTTGTGGTATAACAAAGAGACACTTGGAATAAGACTTTATAGCATTCCTGTGGCAGGAAACAGAGAAGCAACCACTGCCTTATTAGTTCAAGGACAGTGTTCAAGCCAGCAATACACCAGTAGGATGTTGTTCACTGGCTGGCAGTACATGGGAAACAACCTAGAGCCAAGAAATCTTGGGGAGAAAAAAAAAAAACAATGGCCACACACAGTTCCTTAACGGCAGAAGGAGAGAAGTGATAGCCCAGGTTGGTCCCTGTTTGATACATTTATAAACACATTCTCCTGACTTGTCTAAAGTCCTGACAGCATCCTCACCAAGAGGTCCTACCACCATCTCGAACAGCATACCCTCCAGCCTACAGCAAGAAGCTGTAATGAAAGCAACAGTAATATCTAGAATTTTACTTGGCGGAGGGAAGACCCATCTTCAGGTTAGTCGTCAACGGGGGTAGAATACGATGGAAACTACAAAGCAGGGGACCAGGTTTCCAGAGAGATAAAGATCTGGAACTGATTGTAATTGAGTGCCTTGTGGCTAAAACCCAACTTCTTCAGTACAGCAACCATTTGATTTCGATTCACTTGAGAGTAACCTTGAGATGTTCACGATAGAGATCCGGGCCTAGAAAAATGTCATGGTCTGAGAACTTGGCAACTTAAATGACAAGACGTATTAGGTCAGCCAGTCGTGGCCGCTTGATTTGTCTTAAAAATCTCCATACTGGAGTTCTTTCTATATTTCTCTTTTCTTTTATGAAAAGGGGGAAAAAATCATTTCCGAAAATCTTTCCCTTTGAAGACTCATTATAATACTTTATTCAAGCTTGTGTTGCTAGAGTATGTATGAAGTACACCAGTTGTTTATGTATGTTGACCATTTGTTCTTACCAATATCTGATTGGAATAAGCATGTGTTGGAAGGTTAGAAGTGCATGGGCATGATTCAAAATCAAATGGATTTTCTCCAAAAAGAAACCAAACCACAATCAGTCACAATGTGTTTTTTAAGGATCTAATTGATGGTAAAGATAAAAGCGAGTGTAAGAATGGGATTTTTAGACTAGGGTGACCGAAGGGATTTTCTTTGAATAAGGATCTTGAGCATTTGTGTTTTTGGAGCTCATCCTTAAGGCCTGGACAGGAAGAATCCTGTGTTATGTGTGCATGTTAAGCAATGCAAAAAAAAAAAAAACAAAAAAACAAACAAACAAAAAAAAAACACACTCTGCCAAATCCTGGTACCACATGGTCTGAAATTGATGGCAGAAATGCATGAGTGACTTAAAGCACGGATGGTGTCGTCGTCCTTATGATTATTGATGTGTGGGTGCGTGTGATGGTTTTTGTTTGTTCAAATGTGGGCGCTTCTCTGTAAGTGTCTTGTGCCTTGTTCTTTTTCAGCCCTGCGTGTACCCTCTCCCTTCCCCCACCCACCTCCCCTGTGTGAGGTTCTGGGTGACAGCATGTCCATGGTCTGGAATAGCGCTTGTGCTTTTGCTGCACTGCAGTGAGCTGGCTTCCTCTGGGTTTGAGGTCCTCTCTCTCTCTCTCGCTCTCTCTCCTCTTTGTCTCTCTCCCTTTCTCTCTCCCCTCTCTCTCCTCCCTGTTTTATTATTTTCTAGTCTACCTTTCCTTTGGCTTTCCACCTCTTGACATATCAGAGGCTGGTGATCTCATGAATTGATATATCCCAGATAAGTTTTTCAGCAGTCTTTAATTCAGTACGTAATTATGGTAAGACTCAAACCAGGAACCCCTCTGAAGTCATTTTTCACTTTCAGTTTTGGTTTCAAAATCTTTGGCCTGTGCTAGATACACATGCTCCTACCCTAGTCCGCTGCCCTCAGGAAAGCACCCCCTGAATCGCCCTTCCCCTGACTTATTTCTTTAGTAGTGCAAGCCTTGAGAGAATCCTAAAAGCACTTGAAACTCTCATATTGCTTTCTATTCAATTGTGGGGAAATTCCGAAGCCCGTTTTAAAGAAAAATAGCCAGCAGTGCGCATTATTACAACCTCTATGTCCACCATTTCTGTGTATGCACCTCTCTGCACATCTCTCTGTACGAGTACGCAACAGTGGCATTCAAAGGCTGTCATTCAGTCAAGGGACTCTGCAGACATTGTACGTTCTACTCAAGAACAAAGCTAAAGAGGTTTACGAATGGCTGCAGGACCTGAAGATTGTGTTTCAGCCTTGATATGCAGTTTGGAAACAATGTGCTACTGTTTAACGGCGTGAACCAAATTTCTGCCAATGGGAAGAAGGGACAAACTCTCCACAAAAGCTGACAAAGCAGGAAGAACAGGATGACTGAGCTTTTAGATTAAAACTACCGGGGGCGTCTGAACTCTTATGGCTGGTGATGGAAGTTAACAGTTTCCATAATATGGCCAAGTGATCAGATGTCTGCCGCTTAGGTAAGAAAGAGACCATCGCCTACTTTTTCATACTGGGAATGGTACTGGAGCCAGTGGGCTACGTTTTTGTTTCCTTCAGGTTTTCTTTGATCATTCTTTTATGACATTATCTGAAAAAAAAAAAAAAAATGAAACCCTAATGAACTGAACCCACAAGCATTTAAATTTTGCTTGACTCTGACCTTGACTTTATTTAAATATCTCCAGGATCTCTTGCTGTTTCTAATGTTTGAGGTTTTCCTTCACCTGGTTAAAGATTGCCACATTATACCACTTTTAGAAGCCAGTGATGTCTGCTAAAAAGGAGGAGTAAGGAACACGTGCAGAGGGACGCTAAGGAGGCTCGGGTATGTGCAGCACCTTATAGACCACGAAGAGGGAAAACACGTCTCCACAGAAGAGACCCCGACAGTGCAGACATGAAATTAGCATGTATGAATTACTCGGAATTAATTGCTCAAAAAAAAATTCCATATAGATCAAAAGTTAAACCTTTCATTTGTTTAACAAAGTTTAAAGAAATGTATTGGATATATTTTAATTAGAAATGACAAGGTAAGGGCTTTAACAAACGATATGGGAGTTTAAAGAGAAAAACCCAAGAAGTGATTCCCCACATGTTGTTAATTTGTGAAGTTTCCTTTTGAAGAATTTTGCCTGTTTCACGAAACGCATCGTCGTTTCTTTAAGAAGAGGTGTGTAATTTTTAACATGAAAGAGGACTGACTGCCTAAGTCAAAGCAATTTTAGGAGGTAAATTTTGCTCGTCCTCACGTATATACTCAGTGCTTCAGTAAACTCTTCCAGTTATATTTATTCAAAAATTATCCAACTATGGCAGAGCACTATAGATTCATAAAATACAACAGTATTGCAAAAACAAATTTAACGCCACTAACCTAAATGGCTTCCCACTTTCGGATGTAATCTGAGCAGTGGATTCCAGATGATTTGGTATATTTTAAAATTTATGCCATTAAAAATGACAGTTTCATCTTTAATGAGGTGTATATCAACTGTCTGTTGCTTTTTAATGGGAAACTTTGCATATCAATGATATTTCATAAACATATTTGTCTTTATTTTTTAAAATTAGCTTTCTAATGCCCTCCCCAAGGAAGCAAGCATTCAGCAATAAAGCTGCCTACTTGAAACATCCTTGTTTAATATGGTTCAGTGGGTGCCAAGCACGTATATAGAAAGCTTTGATATTCGTTGGGCCACGTAGAAGTGAGGGATTAGCCTTCTGAGAACTGCAAATTCATAATTAACTACAGAGAAGTACTTTATGTTGCCCATTTATAACAATTATTCAAATAATTGTATTCATCAGTCTTTATACAATGGATAAAGCCAATTAGCAACAGGAACACTTTCAGCCAATCAGATTTCAGAACAAATGGATAGCATCCCTGCTCACTTGCCTCTATAATTGATTGCATTACTCACTGCTTTCCCTTCTGTTGCCCGAATCCATAGTTTGGGAACCATCCGTGGGCCCGAACCCTCCCATTTCTAATTGGCACCTGCCCTTGAATATTGGCACCCAAGGTTCATAATGGAAATTCTTCTTCAAGACCTGATATGATGGCTTCCTTTCATGGCACCAGCCTAGCCATCAATATTCATTTGACTGTTTTATACAACAACCTACAAAATCCAAACTTTTACTGACCATTTCTACTTGATTGTTTCTATTACTTCGGTTTTTTGTTTCCTGTTTCTTGTTCCTGGTTTCGTTTGGTTTTGTTTTTAAGTAGCACGATCAGTTTGACGTTGCGGGTTTCCAGAGCGTTTGTTTCATGCTCTGGCTGGTAGTTCACTGAGCATTACTCCCACGTCATTCATTCAGCAAATGCTTGCTGAGAGTATACTCTGTGCTTGGCTCTAAGAGAAGGGAAAGGTGGAAAATAAAGACCCGCTGCTCTCCCCAAAGTCCTTGCAGCTTTATAGGTCCACACGGAGTCTTGCAAAACGACAAATCCCATTAGACAAGTACTAGCAAAGTAGAGGATCCGCAGCCATCGGCCAGGACTTTGAACAGAACGTTAAGGAACGAGCAGAGGCCTCCTTGATTGTCTAACATTTGGTGGCGGTGAACATTTTATTAAAGGAGCATAAGTAAAGCATGAGAAAATGGAATCTGTCCCCCAGCTGAGCCTCCTGTTGTTTATCTACCTCCTTCTTCCCCTCCTTTAATTCAGATCAGAGCTGGCTGAGAGCTGTCACAGCCGGCCACCGCTGGCGGTGGCTTCGTAGAGGCCTTGCAAGCCCCCCGCCCGATTATCTCCTGACCTGACTGCTTTCTCAGCTTTGAGGGTTTTATTTTTCGGGAGAACCACTGATTTTTCTTTTTTAATTCTCCTTTTTAAGAAGTCATTTTGCGAAATCAGATTTTCTGATGAAGACACAACCTGCAATCTGTAGTCAGCAGATGCTGTACCATTTTGAAATAAGCGATCCAAGATTGTCATAAATTGATAACGAAATGTATTTGTCAGTATTGGCAAAGGATTTCAATTTATGGTAAAATGTGAAATCAAACTTACATACATCAGTATGTAACATCTAAATATATTTGTATTTTAAGAGCTGTGTCAGAGCATCGACAGCTAACAATCAGCCTTTATTTTTTCATTCTGCACGCTGTTATGAACGAGTGATTTTAAACATTCATCTTCATGTTTCATGTGCTTTGAAAGTGGAGACTGAGGAATCTTTCTGCCTTGATTGTGTATCAATAACAAAATGAAACGATTGGAGAAATGTACTTCTGGATTAATGCATTCAAGCTATCCAAAAAAAAAAAGAGAGAGAGAGAGAGAGAGAGAGAGCAAGAGATTTGGCTCATGTTTTTTAAGAAATTCATCCTCAGTTCTTAAGTGTTTTGTTTATGTCCCTTGAGGAATGGAAAGAAAAACGATTTGTTTTTACTTGTAAGGCCTTACTCAGTTGCCCAATTCCGCAGAAGAGCTGGACAGTGAGGACCTCTCAGGTAAGGGCTAGTCACTAGGTAAGGCGCTGCGGTGTCCAACCTGTGGGCGCTCTGTCCCAGCCTGCAAAATGCCCATTTGGTTTCCCGAGCACTTAATTAGCAATTGTGGATTTTGAGACGGAAGGAAAACAAATTTTTATTAACGCTTTCTTCCTCCCCACGTCCCGTTCTTCCCTGTGCTAGGGGCATCTATTTCGGATTGGGACCGACGGCGTTAATGTGAGGAAGGTCAGGTCATCTTGGGGATCGCACTGAAGCCACTCTGTGTTCAGTGGCTTAAAATAATTTTTCATGTGCTAGATGTAGAATGGTTCCAGAGAAATTTTTTTTGCATCACAAAGCAGTTTCAGGATGTTGGATTATGAGAGAAGATCTTTATTTAAAAAAGAAAAAAGCTCATGTTGACCATCTGCTTCTGTAGAATGGACTAG
This sequence comes from Felis catus, assembly GCF_018350175.1. Taxonomy (NCBI): domain Eukaryota; kingdom Metazoa; phylum Chordata; class Mammalia; order Carnivora; family Felidae; genus Felis; species Felis catus. The sequence continues at coordinate 13,139,120 of NC_058377.1, read as the reverse complement.
AAAAGCCATGTCATAGGTATCTTAGAAGCATGGGGTGGGGGGGCGGGAGGAAGGGGGGCAATTGTTTTGTTACACACCATGATGTAAACTAATTATCCACCTCAGACCTTTTTCACAGCACACTGAGCTCTTGCAAAAGTAGGTTTCATGCTTGATTCAGGGATTTAGGTGTTACTAATCCAGAATAAGAAGCATATCCTAAAAAGGAGGGGGGGTGGTGGCAAGGAGATTCAAAATGGTCAGAGCTAAACAATTATATGAGGTGCCATGATGCTCTGGGATTTCAGTGCCCACCGGCTAGAGCTTCTTAAACATTTTGATCAGTCAATTCTTAATAAGTCAATAAGGAAGGCCAGTTCCTTATTACTGTGATAGAGGAACCAAGACGTAGGACTGTGTGTGGCCCCTTACTCCAGCCTTTGGGAGGGTTCCATGTTTCTCCTTCCTGAAGAGATTTCACTTGAGCGCCCTTGAATAGTTGGTTGTTAAGGTGGCAGCAGTCCTTGACGACAGGTTTCCCCCAGTGAGAAAATAAGACAGAGTCACTAGTCTCTCTCAAAATGCAGATTTATTGCCTCCTATGTGCTTCTGTCGAACTTTAAAAAGGGGAGGATGCCTTTATTTTTCTATGTACCATGTCCCAGTGTGAGCTTCGCTGTCGGGTTTTTCCACAGAATGGAAGCTCCGGGAGGCCGTTTTGGTTTTGTTCACTGCTGTATGCCTGTCGTGTAGTAGGCACTCGATTGATACTCGTTGGATGAATAAGTTCCCAGTCCCAATGAATTCAGATAAATAAGCAGAAGATTAGAAAGATAGCCAGCCCATCAAGGGAGTGTTTCATGTTTGCCTCTTACTGGCGGTGTATTTAGAGAAGTTGCAAAAACATTAGCCCGATTTTGAGAGCTAAGTCCTTCTCCTTACATAGAACGTAATGCTGGTCGTAAGCAATGCGCTCTCAGTTCATGTCCTGACCCTAAATAAAACAGCTCTCTGACACAGTGGCCCTGGCGATTGGAACTTCTCAAGGACCCTAAAAGAGGACGGAGTTCTCATTGGCCTGATCCCTCTTGGCCTGTTCGTCAGATGAAGGTCACTGAGATATGCAGAAGTCATTTTTCTTCTCTTTAGGAAAATGGGACTAAATCTGCCATCTACCCCTTCCTCAAGCATCATCAATTGCGGAAATACTCTGGGTCTCTCTCAGCTCTGCACCAAGTCAGATGTGGCCTTGCTGCAGCTCTATCAATCACCCAGAGTCAGGAGCAATAAACCAACAACTGTTTGTGCTCCTAATAATTTGGTTAAATTAATACTTACGTGCCCCCTCCCCCGCCCCCTCCAGGAAGCTGCAGTCCTGTGTTGCCCAGGACCCATAAGTCATGTAGAACACTGATGATCTATCAGGCCGGGCTTGGGCTGCCTTTGCATCTGGTTTGATGAACTAATCAAAAACTGATTAGCACCTTTGTTCAAAGGGGATGCTGATTAATCAATTACTATTGATTGTGAGCTTGGCTTCCCTCGGCAGCAAAGAGACATCTGAAGGGAAAAAAAAAAAAAAAAACAACCAATAAAAATTGAGCAGCTGTCATTGTGTTTAAATTTATTAAAACAAAATACATTATTTTTTATGAAGCTGTCTTGAAATGGGTCACTGAAGGGGAGCATATTGATTGAGAAAGGATGAACTTCTCAAATTTCTGTAGCCTAGAGACTGAATTCAATTATAATACAAGACAAACAGGTTAACACCCGTCTTAAACAGTCCATCAATAAATGAGAGTAGGTGTTGCGCATTTAATGCTAAACTGTGGTAATGAATAATATTACCACCCATCCCCTGTTCCATCTGGGGAGAAATTCCATCCTTGCCTTATTATGGATAAATGCTCTATCCTGCATTTCCTGAGAAATAATGATGGTCTGTCTTCTGCCCACCTCCCCCATCCACCACCGCTACCTCAACCAAGGACAATTTCGTGAGCAACATACCGCTTTCCATCCTCACCCAGCAGAGCAAGTTGCCCACCCGGTCCTCCTCTTTAACCTGCAGTAAAAAATTATGCCTGTGTGTAGCTCAGTGATTTAATTATTGGCAGACCTGAGGAGCTTATCCAGTCCCACCTTGAACCCTCTCGTTTACTTTTTTGGGTGTTAACTTTATTGACGATGGATCCACACGAGTTTTCAATTGTTTTATCAATTACATCTGCTGTTTCCCGGTGACAGCTGGTGGTTATTGCCACCCATGTGGAATAGAATAGCTTTAAGCATATTTATCCTTCTATTTTATTTTAAAACTTGTAAAAAATGTCTGCACGGCCTCCCTCCTTTCTGCACTGGAAGGGCCTTTGGGGACTGTTTAGTGGAGTGCATTGGTAAATAGACGGTGTTCCAGGGAGTGACCCTCTGGCACTGTTAGAGCAATCCATCAGTCTTCTGCTTTTGAAGCAGAGGCCCCGACAAGAAATTCCAGAGCTGTCATGCTTCCCCAAAACATGTTTTCAACTCTTGCCCTGCAAATGAGAAAGTGATCTAGAAAAATCCCACATCTCCCTCACAATCGGTAGAAAAGTGTGGGTGCAAGGAAGTCTCTAAATGCCCTGATAATCCGTGCCAGGCATTATGGAAGACCCTAGGTGTCCCCTAAAAGGATTCCGAAGGAAACATGGGCTCAAAATACAGTCTCAATTTAGCTAATGGAAGCACCTAAAGGCCTTGAGTCCAGAGGATCAGTTCTGAGATAGGATACGGGACCATCTGGTCATTGTGAGTGTCCTCAAAGTTGGCTGAACTTGCTTGAAATGTGTGTGAAAAACTCAACAGACATAACATTGGGGGGGGGGTGTCTTTCCTTCCTTGCCTCCACCTAAGCTATGGCCCAGATTTGGCAAATAGGCAATTTCATCTCTGTGGTAGACTAGCAATAATGATGGTAAAGAAAAACTAGCTGGGCTATGTAGACAAATTCAAGGTATGGCCCCATAAATCTAAGGTGTAGTAGTTAGCCTGTATTTATCCAGTCCTTTCCAGCTCAGAAAACTTCCACATATCTCACCTGCTCTTTGTTCGGCACAACTGTTCGAGCTTCTCCATCTTCTAGGCTCTGGGCAGGGCACCAGGCATGCAGTGGCGAACAAGACCAACCAGGAGCTGGAGCTGCTGGGGATCTCACAGCGCAGACCCCTGCTCTTACAGCGACATTCTAGTGGGGCAGCCAGGCTCACAGCACAAGATGATGGCAGACAGTGACAAATGCTGTGGAAGAAATAAACGTGGGTACACTGGGAGTGAGTGACTGGGGCTAGGAGGAGGTGGAGGCTAGCTTAGAACATAAGCTCACCATGGAAGGCCATGGGGACAGAGAGAGTGAGCCAGCCATGAGAGGATTTTCAGGAGAATCCTAGGAGAATCGTCAAAGAAGGGTTGTTAGTCTCAGTTTGCAGACGAGGAAGCGAGAGCTCCGAAAGTTAAGTGATTTACTCAAGGGGCAGGGTCAGAATTTGAACAAATGGGTCTTCTGGCCTCTGCAGGAAATGGAGACTTTAGTTTTAGAGCAGCTCTCCTTCCCCTGTGAAATCCACCCTTCCCTTATTATGAGGTCTTCATGACAGTCTTTTTCCTCTTGGACCCCTTTCAGTTTAATGCAGGGGTCCAGGGAACGAGGAGGGAAAAGTCGGGCTCTCTGTAGCCCGTCAGGGGTAGAACCACATGCTGAGTGACCTGGAAAGATCTCTTCCAGCATCCAGTCAGGCTCTTTCTCCTTCAAAGAAGTCCTTAAACTCAGATGATTTCGGTGCCGATGTCGCATCGAGTGTCCAAAATTATGGGATCTGTTTCCCACCGAGATGGTTCTCTAGGCCATAGGGAAGTTTGGGGTCACAAAGGTTAAAACATACAGAGCTCCTTATTTTTAAAATTGTGTTTAATACAAGGCAGGAGGCTGAAACGATCGTATTGGGTCTGTGGCAGCTTGTCCATGGCTTTCCCACAATGTAGGTTTGAAGGTCATCAGATTGCTGATCTTCCCATAATCCAACATGCTACTGTTTCCCTCATGGGGAGGAAGGAGGCCATCAAATAGGAACATTTTCTCCAAACTAGCCAGTCACCAGGTTACAACACAAAATGTGAATTCCAGTTCTACAGGTTGGACACTGCTTTGGGGTGACTTCACCATATTCATTAATCCATCCTCCACACACCCCCAAATGCCTGAGGTCCACAGAAGCATCTTTCTCCAGAGAGAGATTCTAGTGGGAAATGTATGTTTTGAAATAGTTTATGACTGTCCTCTTTATCAGATGTATACTTTTTTAAGGAAAACTCTGGTTTCATTTTCTGTGCCTTCCTGTTGCTTAAAATGGAAAAGGCATTCATACTTCTAAGTGCTTCTTATGAGATGAGCGGGGCGGACTCATGAGTGTGCCTCTTGGTCTCTGGGGACACTGGATGTTTGGGGAGGATCCCCTCCTGTTCATTAAGGCATTTCTAGTGTTGGGTAAATTAACTAAATCAAGTTACTTGAGATGGGAGAAAAATCAACCTAAAAAATACTTGTTCTCATATTTAGCTGACAGCAAATATTTAAAATCCTCATACTCCGATGGTACACCTGAATCATGACCTGGCCCAGGTGGCCTTCAGCCTTGACCACACAGGGCAGCTAGGCCATCAGTCACACTGTGTGCCATTCTGCAAAAATGGAAGAGGGCTTAGTCAACTCAGCAAGTGTTTATGGGGCATCTTACCATCTGAGAGCGGTGCTGAGTGTGCGGACAGCCCTTCCCCCAAAACCTTGATAAGTATTTGCCTTGAGTCAGTAATGTTAAAAGAACTGGGATAACGCTCTCCTTGGCCTTCAATATAGCAGATTTAAATCTGACAGACACTCGCTGAGTACCTATGATATGCCGAGGCCCGGCCCAGAGAGGCACTTTCATATTCAGCAATACACCGGCCTCTCAGAACAGCCCCGTGAAGTGTCTGGTTGTGCTCGATGGCTCATAGGGCCTGATCGACCCGCCTGAAATCACGGAGACAAGTAACAGAGCCCCACTTGTACCCCAGACCCAACGGCGGGCCCAGCGCACTCTCTAGTGGGCCGTGCAGGAGATGAGATCCTCACTCCTCTGCGTCTCCTGTGTGGGCCTGTTCCTGGAGGATCGTCTAGGCAGTGACAACCTAGGAGAGCCCGAGTCCTGATCACTGGGTAGTGACGATGTACAGCCAAAGCCTGGGAGCAGTACTTCTAATTTCAATGAACGCATCCTGAGCTCTGGGTGACAGGGGAGGACGCGGGCCACAGTTTTCCTTTAAGTAGCTTCACACCGTGCCTTTGAAATGTTAGTGCAGCTGCAGTTCCATTGCTAGAATTAAATGCAGGTGAAGGGTAGTACCGGCTGCCTGGGATGCGCTATGGGATCTTCACTGTTTTCCTGCCTTACACTGATTCCTCCCCTTCTGCTTTCTAAGAAGACAGAAAAGAAAGGTTATGTTGCATAGAGGCTAGTGTGCTCCAATATATATTAACATCTTAATGGGAAAGCTGTGCATGTACTGTATACATTTACTCCTCTCTGACAAGAGGGAATTAAATGTCAGAAGGATTTGTAGCATCTATAATTGAATTGGTGCTGAGGAAAGCAAATCTTAAGGAAGAATAACATATTAGGATTAGCAAATAATGTGGCATTTTGTCAGCGCGTGCCATTCAGTTCGTTCCCCTTCAGTAATAAAGTTGTGCTCTTTCAAACGCACACTTATTTTTGTTGCCACGAAGGGAGCTACCGTAGGTGATGGGAATGAGCGGCACCATTTTTTCAGAAGGCACCAGGGTTGGCTTTGCTTTGCTTTGCTTTGCTTTTGTCTGTGAGGCTCAGATTTCGGTTTTGCCTCAGATTTGGAAAAGCCACCATCAGGCTTTTTTTCAATGTCTTCCTGGCAGGAAGGAGCACATGACATCACGGTCACGAAGAGGCCTCTGAGGTAGACTAATCCCTAGGGTCCCGGGAAGCTGGAGGCGACGTTTCCGTTATAAACACGATTCCAAGTGTTTGTACTTAAACTGACTTGTCCGGGAAGACCTCAGCCCAGGAAAAAAAGTCTCAAACTAAACCACGTAACAGAACTGTTGTAAAAGGTCAAGAATCCTAACTTTTTCCGCCAGTCATTCATTAGATGGGGAAACGGGAGAAGGCCCAACATAGGAATTGTCCAATAGAAGCAGGAAGACCAGTATCATCAGAACCTCCTCCGTGTTTTAAACGTTAATTTCTAAGGTGAGCCCTAAGGTAGCTTGTGAGGTATGGGGAAGAATAAATACGTGCATTGAAGAGGCGTATTCCACACTCCCCAAGGTTTTAAATGTGCCAGCTAGCCTGAGCCGGGGATGTTAGGAAATGTGAAGGGATCGCCAACACCGGGTAGCGGTCCCCTGCCGTAGTATTCACTGTGTGTTACGTGTTAACTGGATCAGACTTCAGCTCGTCAGAGGGAGGAGCCTGGGTGTCCTTTTCGGCAAGGAGACCAGCCCCGGGCTGCAAGGTGAGCAGTGGTGCTGCAGCGAGCATTCTGCTCAGTGACGTCCTCTGCCAGAGTCCCTGTCTGCCAGGAGCTCGTCTAGGACATACTGGCCATTCCCTGGCTGTCCATGAATCCCCGCCCCTGGCAGCGGAGCCTTCTAGGCTTATCACGGATCCACGGTGAAGGCATTCTCTCGGCAGCTTCTGTGAGGCGTCCCGTGCCAGGTGGCGAAGTAGCCATAGAAACCGAGATGTGTCGCAGGGCCCTGTTTTAGCACAGGCAGCGTGACTCCCGGAGCGCTGCATTAAGGACAGCTCTGGCAAATAATTTAAGGAAGGAAAGCAAGTGGAGAAAAAGGAGTCCCCTGGAGCGCGGGGGGTGGGGGGACTGAAATTCCTCGCTGGCAATCACTTTTCTCGGCAGACCACCGCCTTTAGAGCACTGCCTTTATGTTGCCCATGAGGAATGGAGCGGGCCAGGTCACCTGGCCCAAGGTAAAGAAATCCGAGCTCTTGGGGCATCACTCTTGGGAGTTTCTTTGAAATGTTTTTGTCCTCACGGTTTCTAAGATGCTAATGCGAGCCCAGGGTGGCCGACGCTGTGACCCAAGCAGTAGTGGCCGACTTAACATTCCGCAGGCAGCTTGCAAACTCTCACCTGGAGCCAAGTCGTCCCAGCTTTTTGCCAAAAGAAAAGCCAACTCACGAATACTAAACAGCTCATGACGGATCTGTCCTTAAAGAGACTCGTGTCACGCTTAGAGCCATAGACGGGCCTGCAGGAGGGGACAGTACAGGCCGGAAGGAGAGGGCCCGCAAAACCTCTTCTCTTCCCTGCGTTGACAGGGCATACCTAAAACCCAGAGCTATGGGACGACTAGGCCAAAGTTACTCGGCCTCACACGTGAAAGGATTGGGGCGACATTCTTCCCCCGAACACACTCGGTTCAGGGCTGGAATAACCTTGACGCCAGTGGGAAAAAATACCTTCCTACACCAGTAGGAACATGGCTCCTCCTCCAAGATGATGGGGACAAAGCTTAGTCCCGGAAATATGAGCGCTCTTAGTAACACCTGTTGCTTCGTTTCTTAAAAGAACGAGGAAACGTTACCTTCTAAGCCCAAGACCTGTCCATTCGCCCGAGTACCAGGCGTGTTTATAAGTGCTTTCCACGCTCACGTTTCCTTTTCAGCGTAGGAGCTGGAGGCATCCGCGGAGTCTCGTTCTTTGATTTCCTTCTCTGCCCGATTCAGAAAAGGAGCCGAAAATCTGGAGATGCACCCCCCCACACACCCCAGGAAAGCTCATAGAACCAGGGTGAAAAGATCTGCACCCCAAGAGGAGCAGGATCTTTGGGTGATGGTGACAGATAGTCTCCCAAGTGTTCCACTGAAAAGTCGTTTCTCAGGCATAGGCAGAGCTGTTCCTTCAGGAGCAGGACAGGAAAGGCTGGGCGGCTGACGGACTTTGTTAGGGCTGTGATCCTTGTGGTGGTTGATGCTCCCTGCCCACGCCAGTCGTTCCTCCCTGCCGCCCCCCCCCCCACTCCCTCCATTTGCCCGCTGCCTCTTTGTGTAACAACTCGTGCCCTTGCTCCCGGCCTTGAGCGAGGCACGGGCACACAGGTGCAGGCAGTCCTGCCCTGGTAGAAGGTAACCAGCCTTCACCCTGCTCCCCCACCACCTCGAGCCAATCGACAGCACTATGAAAACCCTCCCGCCCACCCCACGCAGGGCAACGGGAGGTGGGAGTGCACGGAGGCAGGAAAGGGCTCCGCTCTTCACGGAGGACGCCAAGCCGTGGCAGGTGCCGGTGAACCCAGGGTGGGGTGGGGTGGAAGGAGGCCGTGAGGAGCTCACACACCTCAGTGTTCCCTGTAAATTAAACATCAGTTACCTTCTGTGTCCGTCTGCAGTAATTGAAGGCAGGAAAAATGTCTTGGTGATTAACTGGTGGTAGTAAACTTCCTTATCAAGTGAGTATCAGGAGATAGCTGGGGAGATTACCCTTATAAATAAGTATCTGTAAATTATGTATGTCCTTGAGGGTGGGCAAGATCGCTAGAACCCAGGTACTGAATGTGGGCAAAGTGCAGGGGGGAAAAAAAGCAGCCCTCAGCACATTTAGCTCTAAGTTCCTGGGCAGCAAAGGCCAGATGAATAGTTTTGGCGAAAGAAGTTAATCCCGCAGATACCTCCCCGTGAGGTTTTCTGTTTTTCTTTATCGCAGAGAGTCTCTGTCTCTCTGGCTTCTAGAATGTTCCCGTGCCAGGGACGGAGGAGACAGCCTGTTAACAGTGGACGTGAGAGTGCCTTCCCCTACATGGGACGGCTTCTCTCTGCTCTCAGCCTCTCTTCACCTCTTACCCCTAACTTTGCCCTCTCCTCAATGGCTAGTATCACTTTGTTTTCCCCATGCAATTCTAAGACCTGTGGAATGAGTTGAAAGACTCTATTTTTCAATAGGTCTGAAGCTCATGGCAATGGGAGGTTAGTTCGTTTTCACTCCCACAAGATCCCCTATTTTGACAGCTCCCTAAGGAAAACACAGCTCCCAACTCTGGTCTTCCCATCAGCGACTCCGAATCTGTGCAGGTGGGCGAGAGAGTCTCCAGGGTGTGAAGCACTATATCCCCCAGCAGGTACCCTGTGTTGGAGGGGCACCCCGGGGAGGGGAGCGCTCCCCTTCGACGAGCTCTGTTGTCTCTGAAGGAAAAGAAAAAGTTTCCGTGGCCAAGTTCTGCCTCGTTGAAATGATTTTCAAGACACAGAGGCTGTTGCATCCACAGTAGGTAACACTTGGGGCCGAGGAGGGCGATTCCTCTCCACCACGTTTCAAGTCGAGCTTATTAGACAGGTTGCTGGAGGGGCTCGCACATCACGGAGCGGGCTAATTGGCTGCAGTGCACTCTGCCTCCAACCCATCTCCCTTCTCCAATTAAACTCCCATCATCCCGTCGTCCTGGGCGACCGGCCGCTGCCGCCTCTGATTCGGCATTTCTGTTTGGGCTGGGGTTTTTGGGTTTTTTGGTAGTCCTTCGAAAGGTAACTTAATGAAACGCTTTAAATGCTTCATTTTTTTCTTAATTTAAACTCTTTTAATTAAAGCATTTCTCGTGGAACCCTCAGTCACGAGTTCTTTCCCCCACATCCTTCAGTACTTAATCTCAGGGCAGAATTGGAAATATCGATAGAAAGTGTAAATCATGCCCTCCTGCTGAAAGCGTTGTATCAGGTTTCGGCTCAAAAGAGCACCATTACCTTTAGCTGTCACGGATCTGTACACTTGATCGATAAACTTCAAATATTATTAGAGGTGGAGGCTTCAGAGATTTGCTCTGTTCTTTGGAGAGAGACAGAGATAAATCTTTCTTAAAAATTGACTTGAATTTGCACTCTCCGTCTTCCTGGTGAAATGCATTTCTCTCGGGCGTCCAGCAACTGCAGGGGGGACAGATTTATAGGCCATGTGCTTCTTGTACTGAAAGATTTAAATGGTAAATCCTTCACATATGACTTCACAAATCATGTAAAGTTAAAAGATTTTTACCGTTTCTGTTGCTGCTGTGCTTAAATTGTGAGGTACAGCCAGTAAATCATTTTAATGGAGGTGTCGTACTCGACTCAATAAAAAAAAAGACAATGGTTTAGCTTCCACTCCAAAATGTTAATGTATTAATCAACAGGAGAATAATTGTTTTTTACTACATTTATAAATCTCGGGTGCCATTAGGGTTTCGGCAAGGGGTGATGTAGCCACATTCCTAAATTAAAATTGTTTACACTGCCATACATCCATTCCGCATCGCCATAGCTCATTCTGGGTTCATTTTGGAGTTGTTCCCCGGCCAAACATGTCGTCGCTCAGTCGCAAGAAGACATCCTGAGGGAGTGACGCTTATAAAGGAAAATTAATTGCAGCGTGAAGTGTTAAATAAATAAAATAAAACCCGTCTGTGGCAATGGACAATTATTCCCGGCTGTCTTTTTTTGAGATAGGTTTTTAGGTTTTAGATTGAGGCTGACTCCCTCATACATCCTAAATGTAGCAAGCATGTCACTTGTCTTTAGTCTTCTAAGCCTTGTTTTATCTCCAGGCAGCTGTGGCTTGAGAGCTGGGTTGCCTGTGCCTGTGCCCGGCAGGGAGTAAGTCGCTGGGCACCTGCAGAAAGCTGCCTTAGCCTCCCCTCCGCAGCTCCTGTTGCCGCCCGAAGGTGCCATTCCGAGAACCCTTAAGTAGTTAGGTCGCCTCCTTACTAGGACCCGCAGCCGGACACAGAGAGGGCGAGCGCTGAGACCAGGCCAGGACTGGACGCAGACTGTTTCTTCTCTCCCTGGCCCCTAAGCGTGGTTCCACACGCGCTAGCGCTTCTCTGCTGCTTACAGTGAACTCGCCCTGTGGGGAGCACAGATCGGTTCGGCACTGGACAGGTCAGTCTGTTCCCTTGGTGTGACTTGATCCATCTGGACGGTCTCTCTGCCTCCTCCAGTGTAAGGGAAGGTGACCTCTGACCTGGAGGCGGTGCGGCCAGGGCTGCTGGTGTCTTGCGATGAGCTCTACATCCCTGTTCCTTTTCTGATCCCGACAGATTCTCGAGCGGGTGAAGAAGGCGCCATCAGAGCGGTGGATCATGCCGTGATCGGCGGGGTCGTGGCCGTGGTGGTGTTCGCCATGCTGTGCTTGCTCATCATTCTGGGGCGCTACTTTGCCAGACATAAAGGTAAGCAAGGTGCTTTGGCAGGCAGGAGGCCTCCCGTCACCACAGCCCCTGCGTCTGGGGACTCGGCAAGGTTTTCCTTGCTAGGCAGTTTGGGTCACGTGGCCGCATAGGCTGTTCGGGTCCTGAAACTGGGAGAGAGGAGAAAAGAAAAAAAAAAAAAAAAAAAGAAAAGAAAAGAAAAACAGAAATCTTAGCAGCTGCTGATTAGGACTCTGAGAGTTGATGAGTGGCACGTCTTGATTTCGATTTTCTCTAAAAGCTTTCTAGATTTGTTATTCTGCAATCCGTAATTGGGGATAGAGCAAAAATTGTAAAAATAGGGGCCGGTGGGCCAGGTGTGGTGTGAACCCCCCAAACGACAAGCGCGCCAAGAATGTGCCCGTAACCGTCTGCTTTCTGGGCAGCAGCTGGACAGGGCTCTGGTCCCCCTGGCCCGAAACTTGGGGTGAGCTGGTCACAGCGGCTAGAATCCTGCCTTGGTTGGATGTGCCTTAAAAGCCACATAAATATGTATTTTTTAAATCATCGGTGCAATTGATTTAAATTGCCATTAATCATCAGACGTATCAACTGTGCAGCCTGGATGGGCAATCATCTTTTCCAACGCTCCTCCTCTGTGCCCCATGCTGCTCTAGCCCTCTCCCCCGCGCCTGGTAATTTATTCTGCCCTTTCTCTGTCGGCCCTTGTCTTCTTCCTCCGGTGTTTTTCTCGAGCGCTGTGCTGTGAGCGTGTGGGGCCGCCCTAGAGCATCAACTCCAGGCACTTGCATAGTGAGCACAGGACTGGGGTTTGGGGAAGATTCCTTGAGCACAGCAGCGGATGTCCAAGGTACTGGAAACCACCTTCAGAACCCACAATGCCTGTCTCCAGCATAAACCGTTTGGGGACCCCCGGCGCTGTGCGTACTTCTGCCCGTGCCCCGGAGGCGGCCTGCTGGGCTGAGAACGCCCAGCCTCTTGGTGTTGAGCGGGGTAGAGCCAGGAGGGTAAGGCCAGACAGCGGGGCCAAGTCTCCTCAGCAGCTGTGGAGAACCAGGGGGCAAAGGGTGTCCTGTGCCGAGGGAGGAGGGATGCAGGCAGGGAAATCTGGCCACCTGTCTGCTCACACTTGTCACTCACGAAAACCTGAAAACACAACAAACGTTATCAGCCTTTTTTTCCCCCCCCTTTAAGAATCTTGGAGGATATATGACGGGAGTAGGGGCTGTGTGGTTTAGGTGGGCAGCGTAAACTCTCCCCAGACGTCATACCGAGGTGCAGGCCTTGTCTTTCTCCATCAACTTTCCCGTAAAGGGTTGGGACTTGCCGATGAGAGCGTCTCCAGCTTTGGAACGTTCTGTGTGTTGTCATTGCAACGTGGCCTTGCCAATTAGCGAATCCATGAATCCGGGTCCAGGCTACACTCACACCACGAGCGAGAATCACGCGTCCCCTGAGACAGACCCCGAGCCTTGCTCACGGCTGTTGTCCTATCAAGTGATTTGGCGATCTGGACCCCTCACTCCGAAGGGGGGCGGGCAGGAGACGGTCCGACGTGCCTGTACACGCCCCGGCGAGGCCTCCCTGACGGACAGGCAGCGGTGACTCGCGCAGCCAGGAGACGGGGGCTCAAACAAACGATTTGAGACGACAGTAGAACATCGTCAGGGCCCTAATTCATTAATTGGCTAATTGCTCTTCCTTGCTTTGGTCCTTAACCATGTGCGCGCACATTGCCGGTCATTGGTCCTGGCCTGCACTGTTTATGCTAGTCAGCGGCTCTCCAGCTCTCTGCATTTCTAGCTCCCACTCACGTCTTCTTCTGCTGACATTCTCTGGTCATAATCACTGCTCTAATGTCTCATTTGCTGAATTATATCGCAGCGGTTCAGTTGGAGTGGTGCCTTTGGAACCCCCGGATCCCCATTTGTCTCATCCACCTCGCTCTCTTCTTCCAATTGTTTTTTCCCCTCTGCTGCCTGCACACCACTTCGGCTGATGATGGCCATAAAGCAAGTTGCCATCTCTGTACCACTTTACACAGAGGCCATCAGACAGTCACGGTGCTTTACCCCTTCATCTTTCAGGTACATACTTCACTCATGAAGCCAAAGGAGCCGATGACGCAGCAGACGCAGACACAGCTATAATCAATGCAGAAGGAGGACAGAACAACTCCGAAGAAAAGAAAGAGTACTTCATCTAGATCAGCCTTTTTGTTTCAATGAGGTGTCCAACTGGCCCTATTTAGATGATAAAGAGACAGTGATATTGGAACTTGCGAGAAATTCGTGTGTTTTTTTATGAATGGGTGGAAAGGTGCGAGACTGGGAAGGCTTGGGATTTGCTGTGTAAAAAAAAAAAAAAAAAATGTTCTTTGAAAGTACACTCTGCTGTTTGACACCTCTCTTTTTTTTCTTCTTTTTTTTTTTTTTTTTGGTTGGTTGGTTGGTTTTTTAAAATTTTCATTTCTTCCTACCAAGTCAAACTTGGATGCTTGGATTTAGTTTGGGTAGATGGCAGAAAATTCTGTGCCTTGTTTTTTTGTTTGTTCGTTGTGTTCCTCTTTTTAAATTTTTTTTCCTGCTGTTTCTTTCTTTCTGTTTTTTTTTTTTCCTTTGTGCACATTTATTTTGCCCAAAAATTTTGGGATTTTTTTTTTTTTCCCCCAAATCTCCCATTTTGGAATTTGCCTGCTGGGATCCCTTAGAATCTTTTTCCCCCGTATTTTGTTGTTGTTTTTCCTTTCCTTTTTTGTCTATTTTTTTGAAGTAACTGCTTTCTGTTCAAGATTCAGTTTCATGAAAGGAGAAACCAGCACAGTTTAGATTTCGTAGTTCAGAACTTAGTGTGTCCATAATGCATTCTTACTCCGTTGTCGTAAAGATTTGGGTGAACAAACAACGAGGACTCTTTGCTGCTGCCCATGTTTCAAATACGTAGAGCAGTGAAGACTAGAAACGTAGACTGTGATTCAGAAAATGTTCTGTTTGCTGTGGAACTACATTACTGTACAGGGTTACCTGCAAAGTGAGGCGTGTCACAATGAGATCGAATCTGTCTTTAATTCTGTGTCTGTAGACGGCTCAGCATAGAGACCCCGCACCGTCCGGAAAGGTTTGGGGCGGAAGGGGCTCCTCCTTTTTCAACGCCCCAAACAGACCTGGCAGGTGAGGTCTGTTCCTTTTATATAAGTGGACAAATTTGAGTTGCCACAGGAGGGGAAGTCGGGGGGGGGGGGGGAACGATAGTCCTGCTCTGGTTATTTCTGTTTCAAATGATTCCATCCACCTTTCCCAATCGGCCATACTTCTCACTAATTTGTAGGAAAAAAGCAAGTCCGCGTGGTGTGTGAATGACTGGATGGGACAGGGTTTGGTTTTTCGGGGGTTTTTTTGGTTTTTTTTTTTTTTGGTTTTGGTTTTGGTTTTGTTTTTCCTTTGTGTTTAGTGAGGAAGACAGTAGGATGTGGCCTGCATGTACTGTATATTACAGATATTTGTCATGCTGGGATTTCCAACTCGAATCCGTGTGAAACTTTCATTCCTTCAGATTTGGCTTGACAAAGGCAGGAGGTACAGAAGAAGGGCCGGTATTATTCTCACACTGGTCTGCTGTCGATCTAGTTCTCGAAAGGTCAGAGCAGAGGTGGAAAAGCAGCATGTAGGGATTTTCAGTTACTTAATCAAAACTCAAATGTGAGTGTTTTTATCTTTTTACCTTTCATACACTAGCCTTGGCCTCTTTCCTCAGCCTTAAGAACCATCTGCCAAAAAATTACTGATCTTCGCATGATGGCAGCCATAGTGCATAGCTACTAAAATAAGTTACCTTGAACATATCTTAGATGGGGAGCCTTGGGAAAAGGTAGAGGAGTCAAGTTACCATTTACATTTTTTTTAAAGAAATGTGGGGATTTTCACTGAAACGTCTAGGAAATCTAGAAGTAGTCCCAAAGGACGAAAACTAAACTCTTACCATATGTGTTGGTAAGGCTCCAGACTCCAGAATACAGTCCCTATGGAAAGATGGCATCAAAAAAAGAGATCTATATATATATAAATATATATTATATAACATTTTCAGTGAGTAATTTTGGATTTTGCAAGGTGCATTTTTACTATTGTTACATTATGTGGAAAAACTTAACGCTGATTTATTTAAGGGGGAAAAAAAAGTATCAACTCTTTGTTATTTGCAAGTGTGTTGATTTTTCTTGTCTTTGTTTTAACCTTTGATAGAACCATTGCAATATGGGGGCCTTTTGGGAACGGACCGGTATGTAAAAGAAAATCCATATTGAGCAGCATTTTGTTTCCCTCCCCACCCCACCCCCATCCCTAGGCACTTAACCAAGACAAAAAGCCACAACGAACATCCCTTTTTCGATGAATTTTATAACGTGCAGCTCTATCCCGAGCCCTTTAGTGCCCATTCTGACCATAGTATAACCACATCAAAGGGTGAGAACCATTTAGCATGTCGTTAAAAGGTTTTTTTCAGTTGTTCTTTTTAGGGGGGGGAGAAAAAGAAAACAACTACCATTGCTCACCAAATTGGCATCTCATTTTTGGGAACTTCCATCTTTGTTTTGAAAAGTGTATGGTAGTGCAGTGTTCCTGATGTAACTTTCTGGCTTTTACGATGTTGACATGTCTCAGGTTCATGTGTTCTGATTGGTGTTTTTCCGTCTCAGGTAGATTGCAAAGTGTAGGCCCCACGCATTGGAAAAAAAAAATAAAAAATAATAATAATAATAAAGCAAAAACAGGAAATTATGGATTTTAGTTGTATATTGGTTTATGTATTTTTTCTTAAGTATACAGTGCACTGTTTGAAATGTATTGTTGAGTATTACTTTGTACAGGTTGATCACTTTTTTTAGAGTGAAGAAAGAACAAACTTGTTTTCTGTGTTTTTTAAAGGATTATAAAATAATGAAGGATGTATCATTGATGCCAAATAAGCTTGTTCTTTAGTCACCCCGACGTATTATTTTTCCCTTTAGGCCAGTTCTGTTTTCGAGGTGTACATGAACAATGTTATGGTGTAAGAAATTTCATATCCATATGTTCCCATTCGCATTTTGTATTGGTTCATGTATACCATTTTTACAAAAAAAAAGAAAAAAAAAAGAAGTACTATAAAATATCTGTCTTCTTAATAAAAAAAAATTAATGTTACCAAGTGATCCCTTCATCTCATTCTGGACTTCTTACCGACGCCCGGGGCGGGCGCGGGCCGGCTTCCTCCCCAGGGTCGGGCGCAGCGACGCGAAAGAACGAACGCGGGCAGTAGGTGCTGGGAAATGCAGCCGCCCCGGCTCGGAACTGCTCGCTCGCTCTCGCTCTCTCTCGCTCTCTCTCCTCCGCTCACCCTCCCTGCCCTTGTTCTCTTCTCCCCGCGCAGCGGACAGGTGGGCCGGGTGCTCCAGGTGCTCCGGCAGCGCTGACTCGGCGATCTGTGCAGGTGTGCGGGATGCAGCGGCGGCCGGCGGGCCGGCCGGACGGCCCCTCCCCCCTTCACCCACCACCCCCACCCGCGTCCCTGTGTTGGCTGCTCCACCTGTCTCTTATTTTGGGATTTCGTGTCTTAACAGTTCATTCTGCCTTCTTCATTTCAAGCTCTCTCTCTTTTAACAAAAAGATGGTGTGATCTGCGGAGGACTGGCTTGGCCGCCTGTGGGAGACCGGTCTCTGTCCCTGTTCAGGCCGCTGCGATCTCAGGGCGGGTGGACAGCAGGATCCGTGCGTGGTCCTCTTGCCTTGCAGGCCGTAGCGAGCAACGATCACACTTCATGGTGACTGATCTCATAAACGCACAGACGATTCGTGAGCAGCCCCACACCGCCCTTTTCCCACCATCAGCCCAGCGAGGGGCGGGGTGGAGGGGGGGGCGGGGTTGAGCTTCCTTTTCTCTCTGGGGCAGGTAATGGGGAAATGCTCAGCAGTGGAAGAAAAGGTAAGCTCCAGAAAAGCCAAAGGCCACGTCTCTCATGTCAGCCTCCTCCACCCGGGCCTGGTCCCTTGCCTGTCTCTGTAAAACATCAGCCAATCAGATACACGGTTACCTGGCATCTGCTGGGTGCTCAGTGTCATGATAAACGCAGAGAAGCGGAAGGTAGTCGCTGGAGACTAGCCAGGGCATCCGTTCCACCTGTGCGAACGCATGAAGTGGTCCTCAGACGTGGGGGCCTCGCTGAAGATGGTTAAGGAGCCCCCAGAGTGCCGGGGGAGTTTCTTGGAGAAGGGAGATGGGCTGGAGAGCCAAACCAGCTTCCCTGAGGAGCCGGCCCCCGCTGGGCCCGAAAGCCTGGTTTAGCACCGAGGGCAGTAAGCCAGCCAGCCTGCTGGCCTGTGTGGCGAGAGCCAGATGAGTGAGACACGGAAGGCGGGGTCGGTCCTATGGCGCCCTCACAGCCCAGGCATGGGAGTCAAAATTTCCAGGGCCTGTCCGGGCCTCTGGGGGGCGCGGGGAGGCACGAGCTGTGGGATCTACTAATCCACCATAGCTTTTTACAGAGGTGATAGAGGGCAGAGATCAGGAGTACGGGCCCCAGGCCCTGCTCTGCCACTTACCAGCCGTGAAACCTCGGGCATGTTACCCAGCCTACCTGGCCTTGGTCTCCTGCTCTGGAAGGTAAGGCTCACCGTCAGTGCTGTTAGGAGACGTACACGACATAAGCAGGAGGAGCTTAGCAGATAAGGCACCAAAGTCAGTCATACAGGAGAGAGGGAAATGGGGGAGTGAAAGGCTAGAAGGTTCCCCACGGCTACCAAGAGGTGGTCACTGCTCAACTGAAGGGAGCTATTGGGCTCCTCTGCGTGTGGACACCTCACATCCTCTTGACGCTTGCCTTGGAAGGTGTAACCACCCCTGTGTCCTCACCATCCACTGGTTATTCCAGGCCATGTGGCACGTTCAGTGACCCCAGCCCCACCCCCTCGTCTGTAGCATGAGGCTCCCGATTCAGCTGTAACCTACAATGAAGGGACCCAAGAAGTCCATTGAACGGAGGTAGACGTGAGGTGGCCCCTCGCGGCACAGTTGCCGGTTGAGTTCCACAGGGTATGCAAATGAGAAGGTGCCAGAAGCAGTCCATGTGAGCAGGAGCCTGATAAGTAGCCCGGTCCTTCATTTGGTCTGGGAGTGAAAATGGCCCTCGTTTCCTCCAGAGGGTTTTCACAAATGCTTTGGCCTGCTTGCGTTCTCCAAATACATCAACTAGAACCCCGAGGTGATATGCGGCTGTTAATTGGTGCAATCTTTCACTGTCCTCTGTCGGCTTGAAATGTAATTCTTGTACTGCCCGTGGACTTACTCCATGGAGAAATGTTCCTTTGATTCTGACATCCAGAACCTTAAAGCAACCATGCCGTTCGCCATGCTACAGGTAGAAAGAGCCCTCTTGAGTGAGAGCGTTTTGTTTCGTTATAAAATTCGCTTAAGACCTTTTTGGTCAGGATACCAAGCACACAGCCCTTAGTCATAAAAAACTGGCAGCCACATGCCTTGGGAGAGAAATGCCTACCCAACAGCCATACACGTATACTTTGGAAATCTTTCGAAAATGAAGCAGCTGGGTGTCCTCAGCCACTGTCCGGGCGAAGGAAGAGAGGGCTCCTGGCTGTCGTCCGCAGACCTCGTAGGCCAATGGTCACACGGCGGTGGGCACACAGTAGGCACTCGGCAAGGAGTAGTTTATTCCAGGGACGCCAGCCGAGCGCCCCGTCGCTGAGTCTCACTATACCTAGTCTGACAGGTCACCAATTCTGTATTTCAGACCTTGACATTGACAAGCACGTCAGCGTAGGCAGCTTGCCAGTGGCCGTGAAGACCGCACCGGCCAGCCCATCGTCCTCATGGTCCTGCTGGGACGGAATATCTCTTCTCTCCCACAGGGAATGACATATTTGGTAATAGCTGAGCAAAGCCTCACTATTGTCAGCATATACCGAGAAGGGCCTTCAGAGTGACGTGACGTACGGCGTGTTAGAAAAATTCAAGCCACGTTCCTTGCCTTGTCCATGTTCATTTCAAAATTGTCCAATGTGCCTCCGATAAGAGCCGTATCATTCAATTCCCCCAAGTAACCCCCCAATCATTACACATGCCAGAAAGAGGGTGTTAGGCACAAGGATCATGTGAGCGCCCCAGAACTGAGACTTGAAAGCAAGAAGTTTCTTTTTGCAAGTCTTCCCATCCTCTGTTTCCGGGCTCTCCCCTACGTAGGAAATTTTCTTTTTTGTATTTTTCATTCCAAAGTCTACTGCCCCCGCTGGTCGGTGCCGGGAATTGCACTTCAGGTCTTGCATATTCAACTAGGGAATTAATCCGGACAAGGAACCTGACTTCAAAGTCAGGTGCTTTCTCTCTCACGAGCACACCCACGGCCGATGCCCTTCCACTCCCTCCTAATCCTTCGAGGTGTTGAGCTGTGGGGCGGTGATTCCGGGGAAAGTGAGGAAACCTAGAGAGAGGGTCAGATCAGCACACACCCCAGGTCCAGGACTTCAGCTGCCCTCCAAACGTGGGCTGGCTCACAGTCATATTTCAGACATGATCGCCTTAAATCTTCCTTAAGTGCTATCTTCTCAGGTTAATTAATCACCAGGCTTAAACTTGCTGTTACCAGCAGGAAGTCCATCCTGAAGTCAGCAATGTGACGATTGCATCTTCTAATACTGTTTATCCTGCATTAGTGTTTACTTAGGGGGAAAATTGATCTGTAATTGATATTTCAGTCTTCCAGAGCTGGTGTTGGAAGAGCCTAATGCAAGCCTTTAATAGCAAGCAAATATTTAAATCCCTTAATGGTTGCTGAATATTGAAATGTGTGACTTTATTACTCTTTTTGGTTTGTTTTCTCTGTAGTTGTGTATTTCATCGTTTAAACTTGCAACGGATGCTGGCAGGCTCCAGTCTAGCTAATCCACAAAAGCTGTTTGCCCAGACACAGCAGACCTGATTAAAAAGTATTGCTGTGGAAGATAGTCTTCTGCACTAATCAGTCTCTGTTAGCTAGTGACGAAATTACTATCCATCTCTCTCTCTTTCTCTCCCTCTCTCTAGGCCTGTTTTCTCTAACCTCCTCTCCCAGAATAAAGTGATGGGGGCAGCTATAGTGTTGCAATTAGGAGCATGAATCTTTTATCGTTTGGACAAGGAAGGGAAAATGCCATTACTGTCAACTGAAATGTCCTACTTGGGTTTTTTTGCTCCCACTTTCCTGCCAAAGCCCATTGCTGCTGCTGAAAGTGTATAACATTCACAGCTGTTCTTGATGGCTTGATTCTTAACACAGCCAGAAATGTAGCCCGGGAGATGCTTAAGACAGTTTATGGAAAATAATAGATTTCCTTGCAGAGACACCAATGCATCGAGAAGGGTCTTGAGTCACGTTAGACCCAGCCAAGATCACGAATTTTCTCCCTTTTCTGGCTTCGGTTGCAAAAGCTGTTGCTTTAAAAAAAAAAAAAAAATGCAGACCCTCTTGAATCCTCTGTTTTCCCGGTTGGTTTCTATCAGCACCCACAAGTCTCTGGCTATGGCGGCCACGGTCTCACCGCTCACCTCCAGCAGCTGTGAGATCCGACCAGAAGCCGTGCCGTCAGAAGTGGGACGAGAAGGATCCTGCAGAGCGGAGAAGAAGAATTCCCCAGAGAGCCAGCAGATGGGAGCTGAGACTAGGTCTTCCAGCCTGCAGGCTCCAGAGACAGAGGTGGTGGGTTAGTTTGCTAGCTCCCGCCGCACCGCCCGCCACCGCGCTGCCTCAGACCCAGCCCTTAGGTAGGAACTTCCAGGAACGAAGCTCCCTTTGGCAGGTCAAGAGGGAGTCGCTTCTGGTCACAAACGTTTCAAGGCTACAAGGACGAAACAGCAGACAGTGCGTCACAAGGGGGCAGTTTTCAGACTTGTTTGTGCAAATGCATGTCAAAAGCCATGCGCTTCTTCGCCCTACAGTGCCTCCCCAGTCGTGCGGGGAAGGGAAGGTGGAGGGCACGGCCGGCAGGCACCGGCCGCGTCCCCTTTGCCCTTGCAATTGCACACTAGTTGTAACCGCCAACACCCCCAGCCGGGTTGCTGGCGCGCCCCCACTGTTCTCGTTCTCGGCTTCTCCTAAATGGAAACCATTAATCATACTAAATTGTGCAATGAGTCCGTGATAGGGAGAATGCTGATGGCAAAAATCATTCTCCTTTGTTGTGCCAGGCAGGCAAAAGGCAGAAGTATTAGCTCGTTGCCCTGCCTGGCTCCTTGCAAATGCTGACCATGTGTTTGCCCACGCAGCTGCCTCTGTGCACACAGCTTATTTCGGCACCGGTCTAAGGCGTTCCAACTCTTGACAGAGTACGAGGCGCCCGGCCACCTCCTCCTTATTCCAAGGACAGCCAGTAAGACTCCTCACGGTGGGTACTCCCGAGAAGTCTTTCCCGTCTCGGGGGCCCCCAGCTCAGGGGGCCGGGGTGCCGTGAGACTCGCGGAAAACCCAAGGTGGTCTCAGACGGGCTGAGCTGGTGGGGACGAGCTGTGCCCCCCACAGACGTCTGCCAGCTGGATTTCAGAAGGAGCCAGGTGTGGGTACCAAGGAGGCTTTTCGCCTTTCAGAATTTGATGTCTGCTCCGCTTTTCGACAAGCCTCTTTGTAAGCCACCCCTTCTGAATTAGAATCATTTTCCAAAAGCTCTTAAGCTATGATTAATGCCAGGGCTGTTTTTAACAATCATCCTGCCAGTCTTAAGCTGTAGTCATTTTCAATAATTTGGAGTGCTCACAGGCAAGCCAGGAGTTTGTTGACAACAGAAACCCATAAGAGCACAGCCAGGCAGCCACAAAAGATGGAAAAGCACAGGGACCGTTTGGGCTTAGCTGGCTTTTTGCTCCCAGAGTTTCACCACTAAAAGTTTGATTGAACGCTCACAATGCATTAAGGATCCGACTGTGAACATGGCTCGGCGAGAGAGAGGGCTGCCAGCCCGGCTTTTGTGTGAACAAATGAGCAGCGTGTTTGGAGGGCTCCTGGTTTATTTATGGACATGTGTGGTTCATTCATGCCGTCCCCAAACCAGAGATCCCTCGTTTGTCTTCCCTTTGCCAACATCAAAGACCGGGCAAGAAACGCAGTTGCTTTCGCTCTGGGGCTGTTTACTTCCCGTGAATGCTGAGCGAGTCCTGGGCCAGGATTCGGGAATCCAGCTCCACGGACCGCCCCGGGCTATTTCCCCAGCCACTCGTATTAAACCAGCATTCTCTTCTTAATCTTGGCAATTTCATGCTAGAGTATCCATCTGTTTGAAAGCTCAAACCGAAGCTGTGGCTCGAGATGTCCATGAGCACAGATTTACTTAGACTCAGCTTCAGATGGCCCTTATTTCTAGCTCATTACTTCCTCCGGTAGGAAAGGGTCAGCTCTGGGTGATGGGAGTTTAACCCAATGAATTTGCCGTGATTGATAGGTATCCGTGTCTCAATCCGACCCCACCATCACACTAGCTATTACGTAGGTTGTATAGCTGGCCAGGGCCCATACAGGCTTCTGGGGATAGCTCGGAGCTTTCATTAGCTCACTTCCAAGAAACCCCCTTCAACCGTGAATCGCAACAGGAGCCCCAGTCCTGCGCTCAGAGTGGTCTTAGAGGTCTCAGTTGTGTTCTCTCGGGGTCCCTATTGACTTCAAGCCCCTCTCTTCTAAGGCTGAAAGAACAGATGTCTAGTGTTTGGCCTCTGGGTCGTTTCTGTCTTGGCCAGGAGTGCTCCCTAAAACACTCATAATCTACCAGTGACTCTCTCCATCCCTACTCTCCCCACCCCTCAAAGGGTTTTTCTGGCTTTTTCCCACAGCTTTTCAGAGGCCTCATTGGGACATGATCCCTCTAGCATGGCACCCACCTTAGGATCACAGGGCTCTGGGGAAATGAAAACTTTCCTCCACACCTGCCCCTTCCTTTCTTCTCCCTCTTCCAGACAACAGGGTCAGCGGCCATGAGCCCTGGGGTCCTCCCTCATCCCTGTCTCTCCCTCATCCCCCACTTCCAACCCGTTCCCAGCTCCTGCCCCTCTGCCCCCTAAACGCTTCTCCAGCTTGACCCAGCCTCATCCTGCCCCCTCCCTCACACAGGCCCCTTACCTCCCACCGCAAGAGGGGGACAGCCTTTTCTCTGGTTTCCCCAAGCCTGTGCCCTGGCCCCATCACAGTCCCAAACGGAAGTAAACTGGTTGGAAACCACTGCTGGCTGACCTTTGGCTTCAGATTCCGTCCAAATCCTCAGAGGCTGAGTCAACTTGGTTTGGCTTTTCAGCCTCACCCAGTGGCCCTCCGGTGCCCGCACGCCCTGCCGGGCCTTCCTCAAGCTCCAGCTCATTGCTGTCCACACCTCTGTGCCTTTGAATACTCCAAGCGTCCTTCTCCTGGATTCCTTCTCTGCACTTGCCCAGCCTCCCACACTCACCTCCTTTTGAGTCCTTATCACATATCTGAACTGTTTGTTTACCTTTCTGTCTCCCTCAATAAAACGGTAAATTCCTTGAGAGTAGAGACTGTATCTGATCCAGCTCTGTATCTCTGAAGCCAAGTGCGGTATCTGGCCATGTGCTCAATAAATTATTGAATAATGAGAGATTTTTTTTTTTCATCTATGGTTGGAGTGGTCTTTCTCTTTCCTGGAAATATCCTGGTAAGGCCTGCCTGCCTTCTTTCTAACCAGCAATTCTATAGTTTCTAGAACTCCCTCAGTCCACTTTGCTAAATTTTTGTTTCAGTTTGGTTTTGATTCTGCTTTCTTGCTGTCCTGGTCAACTTTGTTTTCCCCCATCCCTCCCTTCTTCTATCTCTTTGGGCTCTTTTACCCATCAAGGTCAATGTGGGTAGTGCCTGTGTCTTATAAACATTTCCAGGGCCTGTGACCGTATTTGGGACTTGGAAAGAGGAAAAAACAAAAAAACAAAAAAAAAAAAAACTCCAAAATACAGAGAAGAAAATTATAAAATCAAAATTATGAAATGTTTAATTAAATCTCTACAAAACTATAATGTTGTCAACCAGTAAACTGCAACCAAACTGAACTGGCAAATAATCACGTATAAATTGTATTCGGGGGACTGTAATAGAAATGCTATAGTGTGGGATAGAGGCTCTGTAAGAGGAGGTCCCAGGGCCTGCGAAAGTTTGAAATCAGCCCCACCTTGTCTTTATTTTCTTGCCTCCTTCCTCCCACCCTCTCATTCTCTCTCCTCCCCTTTTCTGAATCCTGCACCCCGACCCTGAGCACACCGCGCCAGGTTCCTGAGGGAGCCAGCCCAGGTGGGCAGAGCCCCACTGTGAGTGAGCCATCAAGCCCGGAAGGCTGACGCTTTGCGAGACACTGACAAATATTCGGGGGAATCAAGATGGAAAGCTGGGCTGTCCCAAATATGCAGAGAACACTGTAAACTTTCATTAGCTACTGATCCTCTTGGTTCCAGCCGCGGCAGCGTGCAGAGATATCTGACCTGCGCGCCCAGCTTCCGATCGGTTCAGCGAATTGTCAGTGTGGACACCCTGGGCCTTGGAGGGCAGGTGACTTCTCTGCCCTGTTGCTGTCTTCCGGCTTTGGGGTTTTGTTTTGGTGTGTGTGGGAGGGAGGCAGGCTGGTGGTGATGAGCTCAGGCTCCAGGAGCCAGCATTCATGAGTAGTGTTTCCAGCTGTGCCTCTGATTCAGCCCGTGACCTTGGGCAAATTGCTTCCTCCCTGGGCCCTGCTCGCCATCTATAAAGAGCCTCAATCCCAAATTGTTTGGAGTTATTTGTTTGTAAAGTACTTTGACATCTCAGATCCAAGGCGTGGTAAAGAGCAGAAATACTGCTGTTGTTACAGTGCATTTAAAAACCCAAATAAAATGCGTTGCAAGCTCTCGGGTTGAAAATTAAGAAGCTGTAATAATTGACCGCTAATTCCACTGTTGCTTTATGGTATCCTTGCCGTGCTGAGATGGTGCAATTTTTGCCCTTTTTCTTTAAAAACTAAATAAAGGTTCCTTTGTGACGAACGGATTTCATTTAGCAAATAATTTTGACTTGTGTAATTACTTCTGTGACTTTCCTTAACTTGGCTTCGCTGCAACAAGCCTCACCGCCCCCCCCCCACCCCCCCCCCACCTTCTTCCATCGTGGCGCTCCTCAAAGTAATTGTGCAATTAGGAAGAAGTGGCTGGAGCCTCGTGTTTCTCTATATTTTAAGTTGGGAGTCTGGCTCTGACTCCCCCGCTTGCTGGAGTGGCTGAGCCAGCCCGTTATTAAAAAAACAATTATGCTGTTAAAAAATCAGGAGCTACACAAGTGAAGCACATCGATTGGCGGGAGCTGGTCAGTTATCACCAGAAGGTCCTGACAACACACTAATAGGTTTTTCTGAAGATCCAATCAAATTTTCTAGGC
This sequence comes from Felis catus, assembly GCF_018350175.1. Lineage (NCBI taxonomy): Eukaryota > Metazoa > Chordata > Mammalia > Carnivora > Felidae > Felis > Felis catus. Next base: position 13,113,483 of record NC_058377.1, on the reverse strand, counting down.
AGAGGCTTCAGGTGTTCCACATGGGATAATGCTTGTCCTGGCCGGTATTGATTTCAGTGTGGCTCTCTTCTCTCTCCCCCCTCCCTGGCTTGCACTCTTCAGCTGCTGCTACTTTTTTTTTTTTTTTTTTGGTGATAAAGACTTGAGCTTGGTATTCCATTTTAACAGTTTGATGAGGGGAGGGGAGGCCTCCAAAGCCTTGCCTCCTGGCATTGTCTCCTTTGTTACACCATCCTTAAAGTCAGATAGAGAGCCACTGCTTCTAGCTGCGCTTTCTCTCTGACCTTGTGGATTTTATTCTGCCAGCCGCTTCCAGCCCCACCAGCAGCCCCTCGTAGGAGGGATTCGGCTAGAAAGCATGTGGGGAAGGAGGGACGAAGTGGCTTGAAGGCACAGAGGTTTCCAGTCCCCCCGAGGAAGTGAATTCCCTGGGTAAGGAGAGGGTGACGGTCCCGGTGTGCGTGTGTGGTGGGAGGGAGACAAGGCTACCAGACACAGTTGTACAGACCGTTCGTTTGACAAGAGTGTCAGATCAAGGGCAGGGATCCAGAGCCCACCCTCTGCTGGCCAAGCACGGTGACCTGATGCCCAGTTGTATCTTCTTGGGAGGCATGCCTTTTTCCCAATGCACACAAAGATGGCCGCCTGGAGAGAGGCAGTAGAAACCCAGAGCCTCCGGGACCCAGAGGAGCACTGCGACAGTGCACTGCCCTAGCTGGGCCCCGGCTGCTCCCCAGGCCATGGGCGGATGGGCACGTTAGCCATATAAAGCCCTTCTTGCAGCCATCCCATGACGTGCATTACTGGCAGCCTAATCAGGGACCCCGGGAAGGCTTCCTGGGACTACTGAGTTAGCATACGCCTCACCCAGCCCGCCTCCTCCATCTCAGAACCCTGCACGTGGCCTGGGCAAGGTGTGCCATCCGTCTCGTCCCTCCTGCCCAGTCCCCCGAAGGACGCGAGCTTTGCTGTCAGCAGACCTAGGTTCAAATCCCAACTTCTTCATAATAAAAATTGGCTTTGGGCGAGTCTCTGAGTCTGTTTCTTCACCCTCAAAACACTCACCTCCCGCCCCGCCCCCAGGTTGTGGCGGCCACACAGATAAAAATGCCACAGGGTTACACAGATGTTGGTTATAGGTACTTGTCAAGCGTCTGGGCTCCCGGAGTCATACCTCCCCCTTGGGGTTTCCCAAACCCTGCCAGTAGCCCCTAAACAGACTCACACCAATTAGCACTTGGTTACATCCTGACACATTTCCCTCTCATTGTCTCAAGCGTGTGTTTTCGCTCCACGCCAGGCTGCTGGTGCCTGGCGCAGCTGGGTCACATCTCACACTTGTCCTGGATTCCCCAGAGCCCTGCAGTACACGGAGCTCACAGTGGCTACTCGATAACTCCTTGACTTCCCTAGGCATTTATTGTTACACAATTTTTAGTCTGTAGCACTTCCCGCCTAGGAAGAGACTTAAATGGGATCTGTAGCTTTGGTTTAGTTCATCCAATCATAGAATATAGAATGTCAGATCTGCAGAGCACCTCAGAGCTCGTCCAGTCCAACCCTCTCATTTTATACACTTGGATGGCAGGCAGTCTCGCAGAGAAGTGCCAAATAGCAGCCACCGAGGTGTTGCATTCCTGATCCCCACCTCCCCAGCCGAGACACCTGAGCCACGTTAACGAGGGAAGCGCACCTCGCCCCTCGCCACCAGGCAGCAGGCTGCCCGGCAGGTGCGTCCCAACGGTGAGCCCCGGCCCTACAGGTAGCGTCACCCGGAGCTCATTACCAGTGCAGAGTCGCAGTCCCCACCCATATCTTTTGAGTCAGAAGCTGCAGGGGTGGAGGCCAGGCAGCCTGCGTGTCCGCAAGCACCCCAGATGCTTCTGACGCTTGGCTTGCTAACCTCCGGGAGCTCCTGGCTGCAGGGGGGATGGGTGCGAGGCTTAGAGCCAGCCAACCTCTGAATCCAGCTTTACTACCGAGCATGGAGCATCGGTACCCCTGCCCGGAAGGAAAGCAGGAAGCCCCGGGCTTCAACGCACACCAGCTGAGATGGCACACCCAGCACACAGTAGGCGCTTAAGAAACGTTCGCTGAATGTGAATTGCCCCTTGTCTCTGGCGAGTGGCTCGATGGCTGATGGCGAGGCTGATTGGGGGACATGCAGCTTTCATTACTTTCATCAGGAAAAACAAATCTATCAAGTATGTGACCGCCTGCTACTCTGTCCTCTCCGTAGGGAGGAGAAAAGCATCCCGTCCAACTGGGGAGATACCAAGGCAGAGTGCGAAGGCCAAAGCTTTTGAAATCAGGAGGGTCGTGGTCTGAAGGCCTAGCTCCCCCGCTCGCTGGGTGATCCTCACTGCCCTGCCCTGACAACCACCCTCATCCATTCCGCAGATCCCTGGGGAGCTCCCATATGTGCCAGGCAGCGTGCCAGGCGCGGGGAACATGTCAGCGAACACCTTGGGTAAGGTCTCTGTGGCAGATCAAATACCCCACTTGCCCCCCCACATCTCCCTGCCTCGCCGCCGTCGGGCAGAGCATAGAGCAGAGGAGATGTGCCCGCACACGATTCTCCAGTCTCTCTCCTCCCCCTGGCAGCCCCTGAGAAGGGCGGGTGTTCCCTATGGTACCGCCACAAGGTGCTGCATCTCCCCTGTTCCCCTTCCCTGAGTGACCAGGTGGAGGAGGTCTGCAGTGACCCGCGTGGGACTCGCAGCATGAGAGAGAAACAAGACATTTGGGATTTATGTCCCCATGGCATGGCCCGCCCTCTCCTGACTAACACAGACGGTGCCCCCGTGAGTCTTGCCCTCAGTGAAGCAAACAACAGGCACACAGTGGAATATTCAGCTACAATTGCAAGAGATGCTATGAAGGAGACATGGGGTTGCCATCAAAGCATGTGGAAGTAGGGCCTTCTCCGGTCGGGGGGGGGGGCCTGTCCCAGGAAGGCTTCTCTGGAGAAGTGGGAGTTGAGACGTGAGGGATGAACAGGAATTATTTCAGCAAAAACGGACCAGGAGGTCAAGCCCAGGCAGAAGAAACAAGCATGTGCAAAGTCCCTGAGGCAGGATGGTATGTGGTGTGGACAAAGGGACGGGCCAGCAAGGTGGGAGTGCCAGGGACCAGCAGTGCATGAACAAGGCAGTGGGGCTACAGCGGGATCATGGAGGATTTTACAAGCCGTGTTAAGGATTTGGGGTTTTATTGTAAAACGGTACATTGCAGGCGTTTAAAGGGCAGCAAGAGCAAATCTTTTTAAAATGCTTTGAGCCTCACTTTCCTCGTCTGTACAATGAACACAAAAACATACATGCTTCAAAGACCTTTGAGAAAGAAATGAAATAACCCCGGTAAAACCTGGTGCCAGGCACATTGCCAACACAAGGAGCCAGCCCCTTCTCTGTCTGGTTCTCTCCTACATAGAGTTTACATTTAGCAAAATATATGCAGATTCAGACAGACGTGCTGTTTGTGGGGAATTCTGAGATCCCAAATACCTCTGCAATAAAATAATAGCTAACATTCATTAAGCACTTGCTGTATGCCAGGTACTGTCCTAAGTCTTGACCCACCACAACCTTAAGGGGTAGGTATTGTTATTATTATACCCATTTTACAGATGGGGAAGCTCAACACAGATTGGTTAAGCTACTCGTTAAGGATCCCACAACTGGCCAATAGCAGGGTAGGATTTAAATCAAGCCGCTCTGAGGCCAGAATCTTCACCCTAAATCATTGTACTTCACTGCCCCTTTGAAAGAAGTGGGATTTGGGGGAAACAAAGGGGCCGGCCGGAGCAGCTCTGGCCCACCCAAAGGGGTGGGTGGAAAATCTGACCTAGCTGTGAGGCCGAGCGTACCCTGAAAACCGAGGGTGCCTCACCCCACGTGAGGCCCCTGCCGGCCAGAGGCAGAACCCTGCAGTTGACCCAGGACATCATCCGGGCCCCCCACGATCCTGGGCCAGGGATGGAGCATGTTCTCTAAGTCAGCTTCTGCGTGCCCCTTCTAGAGATGATCTCTGCTAGTACAGCCCCACAGCCCCAGGGTGCCGGCTCCGTGAGACCCTGGGAGCCACTTGGAGGCATTACTGGGGGCATCTTCCCGGTGAGGAGGGCCCCATCCAGCCCGGCGTGGTGCTGAGTGAGGTGCATGGGTGTGTGCCTCAGGCACATGATGTCACAGAGCCCTCGGGGAGGGCCGGCCCAGCTGGGCTTCGAGGCGCGAAGGCAGGATGGCCGCCCTGCTCCTGTCACTCTCTGCAGTCAACCAGAAAGTCAGAAAATGTGCTCGGCGATCAGCGAAGCAGATGGCTGAGAATATCATGTGTATACAATATTTATGAAATGTGAGCTGAGCAGAGTTGTGGCTGAGACTCCCGTCCCAGGCAGAGTCATTCAGCCCTGTGTGATGAACAAGATTGTAATTGGGGTAGTTCCAATTTACTAACCATTTGCAAAAGATTACATACCTCTCACATATTATCCTCTCCTAATCTTACTTTAATGAACACTACTCTATCTGGATGTATAATTTCAGGGTGGGGGGGGTGCGGGGGGAAACAATTTCTAGCCTAGAAGGCAAAGCTGCAGCTAATACATTAACATCCAAATTAGAGAGAGGGAGAGTAATTGTGAGATCTATAGCTAAAGTAATTCCAAGCCCCCCTCCCCTTCCACGCAGTAAAAGACAGACGCATAGCGGAGTCGGCTCCAGATATAGCCAGCCACTTGGGTTTCGGGGTTGAGGACTTTCTCTCCAAGATGGCAGCCTTGCCTGGAACCGCCTGCTTCACCTGAAGAGGGGACCCCTTGGCAATGTGTTTCTCAGCTGATCCTCACAGCTGGAAAGGGGCTGTCCTTGTAGAGGACGGAAGCAAGTCAGACTAGTAGAAGAACTTTCAGTACCAGGGAATTCTGGTTGTTGGTAAGCATCCTTCCCTAAAAGCCTAAGGTTGGAGGGGGGTGCGGTCCTTAGGAGTGAGTTAATGAAGCCATCTCTGCCTCAGTGTTGTCACCTGTAAAGTGGGGGCGGGGTGGGATAATAATGCTGCCTGAGTCGCGTCTTGGTGCCACAAGTTTAATTGAGCTCAGCGCTTGTCTGGGTGCAGGGAAAAGCAGAAGGTTTTTACGTGATAGGACTGTTAGGTGATAGGACAAGGATGGGCGGAGGCTCGATGTCCAGAGAACTGGCGAGGCGCTTCCCCTTCCTTCGAATCCCGGGGTGACCCCACTGACTTTCCAGCCTGGGGACCTGGGAAGGGCCTCTGAGTGGCTTCCTGCCCACGGGGCTGGTCCGCCGTTCAACCAGCCCTCCCCCCACCCCTTTGCAAGGAGTGGTTTGCACCTGCAGTTTGAGTGACGTTACAGGTAGTGGGAGGCAGCTGCGCCCGGCTTCCACTCCAGAAAGAGGGCTGCAGAGAGCAGGGGCCCGACGCACAGTGCTCTCTCCTGCCCAGACCTCTGTCCCTGGCCCATGGAGGGGTACAGCCCCCTGCCCCCAGTCCTCCCATTCTCAGCGGCAGCTTTTGAAAGGTGCAAGGGAGCCGAGGCAGAGATCAGAGAACGCAGCCACTGAAAGACCACACTTGGAATCTTGGAAACCCCTTTCCGGAACCCCTTTCCTTCTTGCCATCTGCAATGCAGAGCAGGTCTGTTGGGGAGAGGCGCTCAGCTGTGCTCTCCCTGTTCCTTACGACTCATCATGTCCCCCCCCCCCCCCGAGGGGGTGGCTGAGGCTGAGGAGAGGGGTACAAAGAACAGCCAAGCGTCCTCCGTCAGAGGCCGGGAGCCCCGTCAGCACCTACCATGGGTCGGGAGGGGCCCCTCTCCCTGCCACGGATTGGACCGAGGTTCCAAGACTGTGTGGCTCCCCGATGTGAGGCCCCGCCCACACCCCAGACCCTGGGGATGGCAGGGAAGGGTGCCGGCCCCAGCCCTGGGACCCCTCTGTTGGAACCCTCTCCCAGCACCTCCCTTTCCTCCCGCCCCGTTCTCCCTGCCACTCTGGCTTCACGGCTTCTCAGCACTGTGTGCCGGGGCTGTTGAAAGATCTTGTCAGTCAGACCTGCCCACTGGTACCCGCACACGTGCGCCCGCTCTTTCCTGAACTCTGAGCCTTTGCTTGCTCTCTGGTCTCCTCCCCCTGTGTTAAACAAACATGCACAGACGCCTGGGCAGCAAGAAGCAGCCGGAGTCTCACATGCCGGGAACGTCTTGGTGAAATTAGTAGCCATGCAAGTCCATGTTGAGAGGAAGGGGACACTGAGCCATAGGTGTGGGGGGCCAGCCCCTGTCCCTTCCAATCTCTCAGTCACCTCAGGAGCCAAGGGCTCCAGGGCCGCCCAGGGGCAGATTGGACTGGGTGGGGGGGGGGGGGATGTTGCCTCTCCCCTCCCCGGCAAGAACCTTGGTATTAATAAACAACAAGGTTGAGCTGGGCCACCTTCCAGACCCCAGACCCTGGTAATTTCATAGGCTTCCTTCATCCCTTAATATCTGACCTTGGATTCTGCCTTTTCACGAGTGTGTCCGCACCTGCCTTGAGAGTACATTAAGGGGGTGGGGTGGGAAGAGGAGAATCCAGGCTAAAATAAATAAAATAAGAGCAGAAGGGAGGGAGGGAGGAAGGAGGGAGGGGAGGTGTGAGAAAGGGAGGAGGAAGAAAAGAAGGAAGGACAGAGGGATGGAGGGAGGAAGGGAGAGAAGGAAGGAGGGAAGGAGGGAGGAGTGCGGTCAGCCCCCAGTGCACTGTGTGCCAAATAACTGCATATATGCGCGAACGTGTGGCCCCACTGCCTTCTTCTCAGAGGTGACAATAGATGAGAATCTGCTCGGGAGTAAGGAGCTTCCTGGGACGGGGGACATCTTTGGTGCTAAGGCCTGGGCTGGCTGGTGGCCCTCGTCCACCCAGTCTTTCTCCCCGCAGCCTGTGCTGTGGAGCCGGGCCTTGGCCTGAGCGAGGCTGGGGGTGGCGTCCAGGAAGCAGCCTGGGGCCGGCCTGCTGGGTCTTGGGTGCGGGGGAGGAAATCACACGAAAAAGAAATCAGACCTTTTTGCTTCTCCTGCTCCTGTGTTTGTACTGCTCCCTCTGCTATCTCTTCCCAGTGGCTTTCATGGTAGCAGTGGGGACGACGGTGACAACCCTAATAGCTGATGCTCACACGGTGCTCGCTCTGTGGCAGGCACCGTTCCAGACGCTGTCCGTGCACTGACTCGTTTGGCCTTCCTGACGGCTCTTTGAGGCAGGTGTCCTCATCGTGGCTGTCGACAGGTGAAGAAACTGAGGATAAAGCAGGTCACATGCACCCGGTGACGCAAAGCTGGCAGTTTCCCCTGCACAGTGCGTCTCTCGGGGCTCAGCTGCAGCCACGACTCTGGGCTCTCGGCCTGGGTTCCTATCAGCACCCAGGGGCATTTGAACCTTGTGTCTTATGGGCACTGGAGGGTTGGGGGAAGCAGGACCATTTGGGCTTTTCTCTCTGGAAGCCCCAGTGTCCCCAGCGTGCTTCTCCTGTGTCAGAGGCTGAGTGACAGAGCGTGGGCTCATGGCTTTGCAGCCACGGAGACTCTGACAGTGCTGGGACTGCTCAGAGGCCCAGCACCCGCCCCCACCCCCACCCCCTGCCCCGATACTTCCAAGGCTGACCGTCCCTCCTCTCTCTCCCAGGACTCCATGGCTGGCTCCTCCACACCATCAGGAAGCACGTGGCCCTGTGGCAGCAATTCTCTGAGCCCGAAAAAGAAGCAAAAGGAATATTTGATCACAAGTGGCTGCTGTCAGCCTGAGTCTCTGAAGTCCCAGGCCGGGTGCTTGTGCCCGCCGGCGGGGAGTCCTGCGAGGCCTCTCCTTCCCATCCACAGCCCCAGCCCGGGACTCTGCAGTCACCTCTGCAAGGGAGGTTGCAGGACACGGTACGTGTTGCTCAGATGGCGCCCTTCCTTGGCCAGGAATGTGGTTCCTTCAACGGAGCGGTGAGCAGTGGGTTCCTGTCTGAAGTTGTGCAGAAATGCCCTCAGAGCCCTCACCACCCACCTTCCCAGCTGCCTCGTCCTAGCAAGAGAGGAAGGGTGCCTTGGAAAAAGCGAGGCTTTTGGAAGCAGTCAAACCTGGGGTTCAGATTCAGCTCCCGATTACGGCTGGCGGCGGCTTTGGTGAAGTCACCGAACTTGTGTGTGCTTGTTTTAGGGACAGAACGCTCCGTTGCTGGGTCTGAGTGGAGGGCTACATGAAACCAGGTACGCAGGGTGCCTGGATGTGTGTCTGGCCTGCAGAAGGAACTTGATAAACAGTAGATATAATTAAGTTGGTTCAGGGAGTTCGGGGAGCAGTGAGGTCCATCCCCCACCTTACAGGAGGCCTATGCCTAGTGTACCCAGGACTAATGTACTGCTGTGATTCTTTAAGGTTCTAGAGACAAGGAAGTTTTGAAACTTCCTGGTGTATCCAAGTCCCTGTTTCAACAGCTGTCCTCTGTGATAATTCGGGTGTTTTTGGTCTAACCTGAGTCCCTCAAGCTGTAACTCCAGTTAATTTTCTTTTGTCTCCTTTTCAGAAGAGACTGAGTGAGAATCACCCAGTTGTCTTCTGATATTTCTTCAGGAGCAGAAAGACTTTTCCCCACCTGTGAAGTACAGAATCCCAGGGCTCACTGGGTCCTAATCCTGTTTCAGAGGTGCAGACAATGGATCCAGAGGGATCTTACCCAGGGCCTTACCCAGACCCACAAAGCAGAGTCTGTGGCAGGTGCAGGGACGAGAATCCCCCCCCCACTCCCACGCCCCTCCCCCCCCCCCCAGCTTCCCTGATCTGACTCCCACTGTTCCACCTCCTGTTATGGCACCTGCTCCCCTTCTCTGAACACCCTGCACTCTAGAACTTTCTTGTTTGCTTTCCTGGATTAAAAAAAAAAAAGAGTGAGGATAAAATGAAAGAATAAAAGGACTTTCCAAGGAGGCTAACTGTGCCCCCTATTCAAGGAAGGGATGTGAGCCCCCCCGGGTTGCAGAAGCGTTGGGACCCGCCAGGGCGCCAGGGGGCGGACAGTCCAGCATCCCCACTCTCATCGGCAGGCACCGGCTGAGTCCCATAATCAACACCATTATCTCCGGATAATATTCCCTTCTCTCGGCAATACGGTCCGTGAAAGGAGCCCGACGCAGGGCCGCGTTTCTGGGACTAGGAGAAGGGGGGACGTGGCCTTGATTGCAAATGAAAAATTAAGCCCGCGTGCCTGGCATTCTGGCGGCGTGATTGCGTCCTGCCCGCCGCGTCCCGCCCACCCGGCCGCCCGAAGGGGAGCCCGAGCCATCTACGCGTTCTTTGGCTCGCCTCGCGTTTAGCAAATCTATAATGCATTTAATCTCCGAAAGCCACGGCGCTTGGCTTTAAATGCCTAATTTGCTGTCGAGAGCCCCTGCAATTCTCTCTCCGCGGTCCCGGAACTTGAGGCTTTTGTTTGTCCAATCAGCGGGGCTCCCCAAGCGGTGGAGCGCTCCGAGCTGTGCCCTTAATCCCCTCGGAGGGGGCACGAGATCCCCACACTCCTGTCCTGTCCCCCCACCACGAGTGACTTCTCAGGCAGACTGCCCGGGAGCCCGGGGTCGCCCCCAGCGTTCTGCACCCTCTCCATCCCGCCCGGGCCCTGCCTGCACTGCCAGGATGAGAAGGAACCCGCGGGCTGCAGGAGCGAGACAACCCCTGAGCGGACAATTATTGCACGATGGGATCAGTGCCTTAACAGAGGTGTGTACAGAGCAGGAGGTGACTCCGGTTCTCTTGGAAAGCTCATAGAAACTTGCCCACCTCGCAGGCAAGTAGATGTCATTCAGTGGGCAGCCCAAGACAAGGGGCACCTGTTCCGCGCGTGCAGAGGAGGAAAGTATTCTTGTCCTGTGACCTTGAAGGGCCCATGGAGATGTCTTGCAAGAATATGCATGCAAAAGAGATAGATGGAGTCAACCATATGTAGTTAGATACAGACACACACAGCTGTATATGCATATATGAGTATATAGTCTTATAATTCTATCACTATTTGCATAATTTCTGTACGGTATTCGTTTGCGGTCGGGGCTGCCACAACAAAGTGCCACAGACTGGGTCGCTTAAAAGACCGAAATTTACTTTCTCACGGTATTCTGGAGGCTGGACTGAGATCGAGGTGTGGGCAGGCTGGTTGCTCCTGAGGCCTCTGTCCTCGGTGTGCAGATGGCCGTCTTCTCTCGTGTCCTCACGTGGTCTCCCTCTGCGTGTGTCTGTGTCCTAATCTCCTCATAAGGACACCGGTCATGTTGGACTGGGACCCACCCGCCTGACCTCATGTTCAAGGCCCTCTCTCCAAATACAGTCACGTTCTGAGGTATTGGCGTTAGAACTTCAATATAGGAATGGAGGAGACAATTCAGGGCATGCCAAATGTGAATCTATATTTATGAATTGATTTATTTAACATTTCTGTCCAGAAGTGTTCCCTAGTGCGTGACCTTTCCGGGAAGTGGCTTGCGGGGAGAGGACAGATCTTGTTCAAATGCACGGGGCAGCGATGATGTGTCTCGCCACCTGAGGGAGGCGAAAGGCTACTTCTCACAACCAACTCTCAGGCCTTTGTATCCAGCTCGGTCGTTTCAGTAGTCCCAGAGGCGACCTCTGTGGTCAGGGAAACTCCGGGCACCCCTCAGTTCAGAGGTCCAGGGAGCCCCCGAAATGCCAGCCACATGGTAGTCTTTCCTAGGAAGGAGGTTTCACCTTGGAAGGGGCTCACCTCCCATGAGGATGGGAGCTGAAGCCAGATAATTGGGCTTCTTGACTCCTCGAACGCTGGTCTTACATCAGTTAGAACTCTCCTGTTTGCCAGTGACAGACATAAGACTCACATAGGCTTTAAATCAAGACAGAGTCTTATTGGCATATGTAACCAACAACTCCGGAGGGTAGACCTAGATTTTCAGAAATGGCTGGATTCAGTCAGCACGATATTTCCACCTACCAGCCCCGTTCCCTTTTATGTCAGCGTCTTAAGGCAGGGCTTCAGCAGTGGCAAGGTGACTGTTCCCAGCTCTGAGCCCACAGCCTGCCAGAGCCAAATCCAATGTCACAGGGAGAGAAAGGAGTTCTCAACAGACTCATTCAAACAATTTTTTTTTAATGTCTTGTGTCTCATTGGATTTGTCTAGGGTCACAGGGACATCTCCCAAACCCGCACTGCAGCCAGGGAAATGATTGACCGATCATTCCAGAGTTACATGACACATAGCCACCCCCCTACTCCCTGGAGCCAGTGACATCCAGAGCAGGGACAGGAGTGATTCCCCAGAGAGAAATTGGGGTTCTTTTTCCCTAAAGAAGGCCACACGGCTGCCAGTTGGTAAAAGCAAAAGACATCCACTGTAGACTCAGAAGAGGCTTGCGAAACAAAGGCAAAGCAAGGTTGTCCTGGTTGTGCATTTCAGGAATGTTTCTGCTTGAATAGTAGTAGCATTGGGTTTAATTATATTACAAGTTTCCTGCTTCTTACCTAAGCTAATTTTATTTCTGTGGAGTGGACTATTGTTTCTAAGAGCAAGAAATACTTTTCTTAAGTAGATAAAAAAAAAAAAAAGGAGAAGAACAGTGGTTAAGTAAGGCCTAGGGCTCTGGAGTCCTCACTCTGTCACGGAACAGCCATTGGATGTTGAGCAAGTTACTTAACCTCTCCGAACTTCTTTTCTGTCTACTAACTGGGGTTACTAAAAGCTTCTTCTCATTATGAGCTTTAAGTGAGATAATGTGCGCAAAGCAGTTGGTACGTAGGGCTGGCTCAGTAAATATTAGCCGTTATTTTTAAGAGAAAGCCTATCACAGAAATCACGGACTCACTGTGTGGGACCTGACAGAATGTTTAGTATAACCACACCATGGGTTAGTGGAGAAAGCTATAGCTAAACGAGGTTCAGCAGCAACTTCTAGGTCCCACAGCTCTCGAGGCACGGAGGTGGGTTGGAGTCTGGGCCTCCCAATCCCCAGTGGAGCTGGCGACCCCATATGGTAGCCACTCTCCTCCATCAATCCAGGATAGTGACCCCATTCCCAGGATGTGGAGGCCAGCAACCTGAGTCTCCTAGGGCATCTACCTGTCTGAGGAGGGAGCTGAATCTTTGCCCTTGCAGACACTCTCTTATGGGGAGGGGAGAGTCCTCGTGCCTGAGATCCAGAGGCTTGGCCGCTGTGTATGTATGTGTGTGTGTTTGCACGTGTATGTGCTCGGGCTCCATCACTGGGCCCTGGCTCCTGAAAGACGCAGCCATGATAATGGACAGGGGCAGCTACCTGCCTCGCCCTGAAACCCTCCCCTCTCCACGGGCCGAGACGCATCACCTTGGAGAGTCAGCGCCGTGCATCCCATGTTTTCAGGCCCCCAGGTAGCCAAGCTGAGAACCTTATTTAGAGTTATAGATCCTGGGGCACCTGGGTGACTCAGGTGAGCGTCTGACTCTTGATTTCAGTTCAGGTTATGATCTCACGGTTTGTGGGATGGAGCCCTCTGCCTGCTTGGGATTCTCTTTCTCTCTCTCTAAGTAAATAAATAAACTTAAAAAAAAAAAGTTATAGATCCGGACAAGAGGCCGCTCCTCTGAACAAGGCAAAAGCTGAATGTTGCTGTGACGCTTGCCCTGTTGGGAGAGGACATAAGATCTACTCTGATTACCTAGGGGGTAGGTGCTATCCCTGACCCTGACAGACCCAGGCCCGCTCACCTGCAGAGTGCTGGTGCCCTGAGCCCTGTTCACTGAACACCTATACACGTCTTTAGAAAGACACAGCATTTAGCGGTCGGGGGCCCCATTCTGCCTTGTCCTTACCTATCGTGCACCTTGGGACATGTCACTTTCCTTTCTGAACCCGCTTCCTCGCCAGTGAAATGGAAATACAAGTGGCCCCACAGATGCTGCCTTCGTCCTTTCGGGCTGCTGTAACAAAACACCATAGACTGAGAAGTTTATAAACAGTAGACATTTATTTCTCACCATTCTGGAGGCTGGAAGTCCAAGATCAAGGTGCCGGCAGATTCAGTGTGTTGAGGGCTCACTTCCTGGTGCATAGATGAGTCTTTTTGATGTATTCTTGTGTGACAGAAGGGGTGTGGAGCCCTGTGGGGCCTCTTTTATTAGGGCACTAATCCCATTCAGGAGGCCTCCACCTTCATGACCAAAGCACCTCCCAAAGGCCCCCGCCTCCGACGTCATCACTTTGTGGTGGTGGGGGGGGGGGAGGATAGGATTTCAACATACAAACTGGGGGAAGGGGGCGGGGCACAAAAATGCCGTCCACAGCAGATGTAAATGACATACGTGAAAACCACTCTGTAAACCGTGAAGTGCCGTGTGATGCTGTGTTAGGACCGCATGTAAAAATCGATGCCGGGGAGGTGACGAGGAATGCTCCAGAGGGTGACTGTCATGGACAGGTGGCCAAGCGGTGGCTAATAAAGTGACAATGAAGCATAACGGGGAGGCCAGGGAGCCCCATACCGATGGGGAGTTGCTTGTTTCGGTGTCCTGCACCACCCCACCCCCGCCCTTTCCGTGGTCGATCCCCTCCCCCCGCGCTGCGGAGCACTTGCGCATGCGCGCACCCCCCCGCCCACCTGCCTCCCCCAGCAATCCCAGCTTCAGCTAGATGATAGGGTGGGAAGGATCTAGAAGGCTGATTAAGATGTCATTGTGTCTCTACTCACCAAGTGTCACCCACAGAGAAGGAGGCCCTAGCCAGCACAAGCAGTAGTGGGGAAGCTCTTAGGGAAAGAACACCTCCAGATCCTACCACATGGACCACTGGTTCTCAAACCCACATCAAAATCATGTGGGGGATTTTGAAAAGAACACACAGACCCACAGATCCTACCCAGGCTCTTCCGAATCATGGTATCTGAAGGTGGGTCCTAAGAATCTATATTTTGATAAAGCTCCCCCAAATGATTCTGATACCCAACAGGTGGGGAATCGCTCACGGAGCGATTGCTTACTCCTAAAGCCGGCCGTCAGAAGCAGCCCTATTCCTCCTGAGCGTCCCAGGCCTTAGCTACAAACTGTCCTTCCCAGACCCCTGTGTCAATTGCTTCTGAAAACAGAAACCAAGCCATCTTGAACGATTTATGTGGCTCCTGGCAGACAGGGCTGCCAGGTCCCTGGAAAGGCTGGTGTGGGTGGCTCAGCTCCCTGCCCCCCGCAGGACAGCTGGAAGAGGCAGGGTTCCTGGAGCCGGCATGCCCGCTGGGGCTGGGGCTCCCGCCTGCAGATGCCCATGTTTACCCAGGGTGGGCTGGAGGGACCTGGACGCTGAGCCTGGTTCTCAGGAATTTGGACAGCTGTCCCTGGACAGCCACCAAGACTCTGCCTTGCAGACTGAGATGGAGCGCTGGGCGTGTGGCTGAGGCACAAATGCTACAGGTAAGTAACTTGGTCTTGCTGGTGTTTTCTGCCAAACTAGCATCTGTCACTTTACATTATTGTCATCTTCCATTTAGGTCCCTGCTTTGTGATTCTTTTTTAAATTAAAAAAAAAAAAAAAAAAAAAAAAAACATGAGGGAAGCAATCTGTGGCAAGGCTCCAAGCTCCTCTTAATTGCAAATTCCCTTAAGTACCACTTCCCTGGAGCTACAGGCCCTGTCTGCTAGTCAGGACTGCTTCAGCCTGGCTGATTTTTAATAGGCACGCGGTAATTTTCAGCCTCTCCTAACTTTCCCTTTTGTTCGTCTGCAAATCCTGATGTCCTCATCTGTGCAAGGGATCTCAAAGTATTGGAATGAACCCTCCCCTTTCTTTCATCTTTATGTGAAAAGGAAAGAGAGAGAAAGGGTGGAAGAGAAGAGCAGAGAGAGGGAGAGAGGAGGAGGAGGAGGGTTGGGGGAGAAGTGAAGGCGATTGAGCACTGGAGGATTAGCATTCACGAGTAGGGCCGATGTGGCGGCACAGGATCAAACACTGAAATACGTACAGACTCACGGGCTCAAGGTCCTTGAGTTCTCACTCCCCTGGCTCCGGCCCCTCCCCTGATCCCCCCTTCCCCCAGCACTCCCACCCCACTAAAGGGTACACACCAAAGGGTTTCCACCTGGCACGATGGGGGGCTTTCAGGACCCTGCTGGGCCCTGAGGCTTTTGTTCTGCTTGGCTAATGCCCTTGCATTAGAGGATGTTAAATATTTTGAATATCACCTTGGGCCAAAGCACGGAGGAAAATGGGAGCAGTTTTGCTTTTTCTCTTGGGGGAGATGGAATGAAGAATGGGGGGGGGGGGAAATGAGTCAGCAGCCTTCCTATGTGGCAGGTCAAGCAACTTTAGTGTGACTCAGTTTCTGCCTTTGTAAAATGGGCCCGATCCTGTCTGCCGCAAAAGTGCTCCGAGGCCATGCAAGGATATCATCAAAGATCCCAGCCAGCAGCCATCAGAGCCGAGAAACTCGGCTCTAAGAGTTCGGCCTGGAGCGGGTCAGTCTCCCAGGTGACCCAGCTGGCCCCAGGTGGCGCCTGCTGCTGTCTCCAGCCAGGACAGGTGGTATCAGAGCAGGAGAGATGACCCAAGAAAGCCCAGGGAGAGTTAATGTCAGAAATTGCTTGAGTGATGCAAAATACACTTGCTAAATTGCCCTGGTGCCCGGGGAAACAGTTGCACAGTAATACGGGGAGAAGCGAAGGCCAGGAGATGGGAATTGTTCTGGACACTTCATTCTTCCCTGACTCCATAGACCTTCTCTTCTGTGATTGTCAGGCCAATGACCCGGCCTGTCGGGAGCCCTACGGGGCCACCAGAGACCCAAGAAAGAGCTCTTGGCTCCCTGAAGGCACCGGGCAGCGGGAGGCCTGAGGGAGAGGCCTGACCGGTGCAGTGGGCGGAACTGAGGAGGGTCAGGGAGGCCTGTCCCCAGGGCTGTCCCCAGACCTGCCACTGGCTGCCGGGTAGCCTGGGGCAGTCCTCACAACCTTGCTAGGCTCTGGATTTCTTGGCCCCAGATGGGAATAGCAACACCTACTTTATGGGAATGGAATAGAAAATGGATAGGAGAGTACTTTGGGGAGCAAAAATTGATTCGCAGAGACAACGAGGTCATTTTTTTTTTATTACCGAGCATGCTGACCGTTTGTGTCTGTCTCCCCCACCACGCAGTGAGTGGGCTTCCTGAGGGCAAGGACTGTCCTGTTCCTCTTTGAATGCTCAGTGGCGAGCACGGGACGGGGCACTGAGCAGGTACTCAGTCAATCAATATCTGTTGATCTGAACTAAATTATTAAGATGAAGTGAAGCCAGCCCATGTCAGGCTCACTCTGAACCCCAAATGTAGAAAAAAATCCACTTTACCCCTTGTCCTGGGCACCCCCTTTTCCCTTATGCTCCATCTGTGGGAAGAGCTGTGCCCTCCAGGAAGATGGGGCTGGGGGGCTGGACTGTGTCTGGGCAGCCATGGTGGTCATTGCAGGTTATGCTCTGTGGGAGCAGCATACAACCCTGGGGTTGTGCAGCCAGGATGCCGTGCAACCCAGCTTCTGGGGAGAAGTCCTCCCTGGAGACTCCTCAGGCCAGGGGAGTCAGGGCCCTGCAGGCTGGCTGGGCTGTCACCATGGCTTGAAGAAGAGGATGAAGGGAGCTGACATCCCCATTTGGCCTTCACATATAAACCCACTTAAGGCTCAGTTTCTACGGCTCCACCTAAAACTCAGTGACACTTCATATATCTCCCCGTCCCCCAAGGCTGTCTACAAATCATCTACAAATCATTAGAGAGAGAATGGGATTTTGGGGCACAGTTGGACCCCCTGCACTCATGTTGCATCTTGTCAACCTCACTGCATCCCAGCTGCCTAGTCCGTAAAAGTGGGGGGAGTAGCACCCACAGCCCAGCTTGTGAGGAGTCGCTGAACTAGATAAAGAATCTGCGTGGTGCTCAAGCCACCCTCAGAGCTCAGCGCACCTCCCCCTTTCTCTCTGCACCCCACCTCTTGGCATGAATTCCCACAGCCGTGGCCTCCCCTGTAAAGCGTGGAGGGCTACACCCACGTCACCGGGCCGTCCCGGGGGCAGTGAGACCCCAGCGTGCAGTGCCTGGGGCAGTGCCCAGCCCCTAGCAGGCACAGGCGAGGTAAGGTCCCTCCTGTTCCCGTCCAGCTCAAGCAGCCTTTGAGTCTAGACGTGCAATCCCGGCGACTTGGGGTTTCCGGATGTGCAATCAATCTGCACAAGTTTCTGACCAGAAACCTCGTTCTACCCCAGGCTCAAGGAACACCGGCTCTATCTGCTGACATTTGGCTTCTCTCCCCGCTCCCCGTTCTGCCTCGGCCATGCCTGACCTTGCTCTTCCCCAGTACCTCTCTCCTCTGGGGCCTCAGAGCCCCATCCCCGCCAATAATCCTGGCTCTTGGCTGCCCCACGCCAAAGGCAGATGGTGTTGAGTAATGGGGCTTCTCCCTCGGTTGGATGGGCCAGCGTCAGCAAAGCTGACTTCAGCATCACGCTGGCATGCGGCTTTGGAGCTTAGCGCTTTCTCTTCTTCACTGTCTGGGTGGGGAAGGGGGAGGGAAGCAGGGATGACTGTTTTGGAATCTTTCCTGAAGCTGAAGCTGGGGTATTTGTGGGCAGATTGCATTCTGAGCCTCCAACTTCCCTGCCATTGAACTTCCCCGAAGACATCTCTCTTTGTTTGCCTGTATTTCACTCTGTCGGTGTCTAAAAGGCTTCTTCCATTTGCTTTTATATATTCATTTGAAATGACTCCTCCAATATTTAATCTTTATCAGAACCTGGAAGCCTGGTATTTATTTTGCAGGTCAGTTGCTCATCCATTTTCCTCGAGGCCTCTGGCAGGAGGCTGGAGAGCCCCGCGCCCCCGGGGGGTGCTGCCATCAACATTAGTCCTGGTGACAGCAGGACAAATCAAAGCGCTGCAGGCTACCAGGGAGAAGATAAATCTGGCAAAAGGCTAATGAGTAAACTGTGGCTGTGGCAAGAGAGGGCCTTCAAGAGTTTCCAGGCCTCCTTGCTGTGGGCAGTGGGTCATCTTCCCGGGACTGGAGTGAGGGGCATCTGGTTGGCAAGGGTTGGGTTCCTCCAGACTGAGGCGGCCGGGCTCCAGAGTTTTTAACCCTGTGGGCAGTGGCGAAGGGCAGTGAGAAAGGAGAGTTGAACTCCTCAAAGCATGTGGCATCTCCCGTGAGAAAAGAGCCCAGGAGTATCCTACTTACGGCATGAAGGATTGGGGTTAGGCACACGAAGGGATTGTTGGAGAGTAAGCCTTGAGCAGATACCTACGGAAAGTGGTGAGATACCTTTCCTTTGTAGGTCCAGGAGCACATTCCCGTCGGAAGGACAATGGGCATCTGTTTTGTCTCCAAACACATACCGAACGCGTCCTTTATTCGGGGTCCCTACGGGGTCTCAGAACAGAAAGATGGTATCTGCTGGAAAGGAACTTAGAGGGGGAGACTCGAGAACCAGGATGGCAAGTGGGGGTCTGTGTTCTAGTCAATTCTATCGGGTTGGAAGTAGTTGCTTGGAGGCTTGTGCTAAGAAAAATTGGAAAGCCTCATCTAGGTTCAGGAAGAGAACGTAGAAGACAAACATCATTTAGCGATGCCTGCCCTGGGTGATGGTATCTGCTGGCCAACCCTGCCAAGGGAATGGAGCATAGTGGGCTCAGTGAAGATGTTTCTTTCCAGCATCTCATGTGCCCAGTCCTGTGCTAGGAGCTTGGGAGGGGGGGATGAGTCTTGAAGCAGACTCCGGTCTAGTGGGAGAAATACAGGACACAGTGATGAAAAACACTGTTATCCGCACCTGTCTGAAATCCTCGAAGGTGGGGGTGCCGGAGGAGCTCACGGAAAGGAGAGGAAGGCGGACCGCAGTTCTCAGGCGCACTTCCCGGAGTGGCGAGAAGAGGGACCCAGCTAGGTCTACCTGGAACATCAGTATTCCACCATCAAAAGCTGTTCTTGATGAGCAGGTGAGAAAGGAGAGACCAAGGAAGACAGCGAAGCCCAAGTGAGCCGGTTTGTTCTTCCTACTTTTAGCTCTCTCCGCCCCCTTTCCTCAGAAGCCTCTGGGGCAGAGGGGGGTGGTGGGGCCAGTTGGGGGCGGGGGTGCTCCCAGCCCGCCTGAGCTGGTGCATTTCAAAGCGCTGCCTGGGTGGAGAAGCTGTTCCGAGAGGAGCAGCGGTGTGACCCTGCTCTTGCAGGCATGTGATGAATATTTCATAGCCCAGATGTAATCCTGTCCACAATTTTCTCTCCTTCCGGCTCGCCAGCACCCCTCTCCTCACGGTCCTCCACCTCTACCCCACCCCAGTCCCCAACCGTTCCCAAGTCAGGAAAATCAGTCAAAACATTTATCAAGAATCGGTATGAACCAGCCAAGCGCTGTGAAGAGCTAATCTGTGCAGAGCTAATAAGAATGAACAAAGTCACCACAGACTTCGCCATGGGCATCGCTGATAAGGATTTGTCAGAAGAATTGCAGGTAAGATCTGAACAGCCCCGGGAAGTGGAATGCAAATGCCTGGCTTCCCATCCTCTCTCCCCGTGCCCCCTTGGAGCAGACTGGAGCCTTGAGAACAGAGGCAGAAACTCACCCAGGAGCGGGCCAGGCAGGCAGGCCCGGCTGGGACATGGAAATGTGGAAGGAGATCAGCAGAGCCAGCCTGAGCATGCACCAGGATGGGGAGCAGGGGCGGGTGGGCAGTGGAGGGAAGGGGAGGAGGAGGAAGCCAGGAAGACCTTCCGTGTTCCCTTCCTTGGCACCGGGAACCCGGTAGGCAGGCGGTGTGCTGAAATCAGATGGAGAAAATAAGATCCCACCCAACTGGAAGCTGCCGAGGACTGCAGGAGGGTTTTGAGAGTGCCCACCTGGAAAGCTGACGCTGTAAGCGGTGGCCAGAGGGAGGGCGGCAGAGGTGCACAGCCATGGGGATGAATCCCAGTTCGAATGGTCTCCAGCCGTTGGGACCTTGAGAAAGTTGCTGAACGTCCCCGAGCCTCAGTCTTCTCCCCGGTACGACTAGTACTGTTTGCTTCCTGGGGCCACGTGTGAGGGTGACATAGGGTAATGTCCGTATGGGCATGGCACCGTGCCTGGCACAGAGGAAGGCTCCCACATGTTAGCTATTATTTTAGTTTTAGTTTTAGGGACAGTTCTGCCTAAGAACCTGTGAGCTAGTGGCCTCTAGCAGACCATACGGTCACAACCTCCCGATTCTGTTGTAGCACCAAAGCAGCCATAGATGGAACAAGTGTGGCCGTGAATCAATAAAGCTTTATTTATAAGAACAAGAAGCCAGCTGTGGGTGTGTGATGGTCTGTGGGCCATCGCTCCCCATCCCGGGTGTACTTGATTTTCAAACTACTCAGTTGGCAAGTCTTGTAGGGACATCAGAGGGAGGCCACGGGTCAGGCTGCCTTTGAGCCGATGTGCCTCCTGCAGAGGCTGGAGGGAGCTGGAGGAGTGAGACCCCCAGTTTGCAGACGCTGTGCTGTAGGGCATGGGTGGGGGGCAAAATCTAATATATCTCTGAGAGGATTTCCCTATAAATGAGACATTACTGCCCTGACTGCGTTATATGTTTCCCTCTATGCATCTTCACTGCAAAGTTTATTGTGGGGCCGATGCATTTTTACTGCATCTCCTAAAAGTAGACACATTTTCATCTTTTTCTTGAAATACATATCGTTAAATCTCTCTACCAATTCCTTCTGGCTTATTGGACTTGGGAGCAAGCTGTGAAGAATGATTTGTTTTCAGGCCACAAAGCCACCCCCAAGACAGGCCTCTGTCACACCCCTACAGCCACGGGGGAGAATGGAGGTAGGGAGGGCGGGAGGCTTTGGTGGGGGTTGTAAATGAGGTTTTTGAATAACATTGGTTTCTATTCCCTCACATGTTTTAAAACCTGATAGTTTTCTCAAGTGCTGAACTTGCCACTCTCCCACTGCAATAATATTGTCTCGCATTTGTGTGGGGCTTTACGGCTTAGAAAATGCTTTCAATCTATGTATTATCTTTCGGTCTTCACCACCACCCCGTGAAGTCAGCGGATGGGGAAAAATCATTCCTGGGCCACAGAAGGGATAACTGAGACTCAGAGAAGCAAGTCTAGGACCCTTGGACACCTGTTCCAGATCAGAAGAGGTAACGGGGCTGGGGGGAGGGGGTGGCGGTAGTAGGCGGATATGCCCCGCAAAGATGTCAGCTTCTAATCTTGGAAGCCTGTGAATGTTTCCTATTTGGAAAGAGGGTCTTTGCACATGAGCTTCCCTGAAGGATTTTGAGATGGGGAAGTCATCCTGCATTTTCTCAAGGGGACCCTAGCTGCGATCATGAGTGTCCTTATAAGAGGGAGCCTGCGGGAGATTGTACACGTGCACAAACACACACGCACACACACATCAATGTGAAGACAGAGCAGGGAGAGACTTGAACATGCTGGCCTTGACGACGGGAGGGATGTGGCTACAAGCCAAGGAGTCCCAGAAGCCACCAGAAGCTGGAAGAGCCAAGGCACAGACTCCTCCCCACCCCTGCCCCGCCCTGAGGGACACCTTGATTTCAGCCTAGTGATGTTGATTTCAAAGGTCAGACCTCCAGAATGATGAGAGAATACATTTCTGTTGTCTTAAGCCACCGGGTTGGCACCACTTGTTACAGCAAGAGCAGCTACAGGACATTCGCACAGGCAGCAGGGCAGAAGCTGGGAAGCCAGACCATGTCTGTGGGGAGTCAGACGCAGGTCTCCCCACCGCAAACTCCACCGCACCATCCATCGGCTTGGGGAAGGGCCCCTCCCTCAGAAGAAGGGTCAGGTTGGTAGGGATGATGCTGAGCTCAGCCAACCAGTTGACATTAACTGGGCCCTCACTGGGCTGCTTGGAACTGTGGCCTTAGCTGAGAAGTGGAAGCTGTGGCCCATGCCCTCAAGACGTGCACAGGCTGGCTGGGGAAGCCACACACGGAGGCACGAAACAATTAACAAATGGAACAGGACAGGGCATGATGAAGTACCTGCCTGTGAAATAGGCACCTTAACTCCTGACTGTGTCAAGTTTCTAGCACAGGCTGGAAAGTGCTCTGGCTTCTCTGTAGATGGTCCAGGCAGAGGACCTAGCACCCCATGACTCCTGTGTTCCCCCAGGGACTCTGCAACGCTTTGTGTTAAGCATACTGTTGGTGTGAAAGTACTCTGTAATGTAGGCGCCTACTTCCTGTAGTGAGAACAAAAGTGGCCACGTCCAGGCAGAATCAGCGACCCCATGCCAAATGTCCGGCATCCCTGTCCTGAGCTTTCCTTAGGGGCGGGGATGGGGAGGATGACATTAGGTGTGGTCTCAAGAGGAGATTGGGGCAAGAAAGTGAAAATAAAACAATTGATTTCTTGTGTCTAATAGAGTTTTTCTCTTTCTTTTTTTCCTGAAACCACATTTGGCATATATAATAAGACGCTATCTGAAGCCGCTCCAAGGAGTTGGAACCTAACGGAAGGAATGGGATGGGAGACCTGGCTTCATTTGAATTTCCCCCAGAGCTAACAGCCTTCCTCCCAGAGTCCCAGGGAGGGAGGGGCTCAGCCTCACCCAACGAGGACCGCCCTGACAGCCACCCACTTGACAGCCAGTTGGGACAGCCCACCCCTCTGGTCCACCTCCTGGAAAGTGGGCATAACTTCAGGTTGAAGCCGAAATGTAAATATCCTAATTGGCATCTTATTAGTACAAGCAGAAAAGCCCATTGTTATGGAAGAGAAATCTCCCAATCCCCCACCAATTAATCTTTAGCTACAGGAGGCTCGTGCTCACCATATCAATGGGAGCTGGGGCTCAGGAGTGAGCTGCGGAAGAGGGGACAGTGACAGCAGCAGGTGTGACTGCAGAATCTCGGAGCTGGAGAACACCGTCCTCATGGGGTTAATAGTCTGGCCACCCCCTGGGGAGTGTCCCTACGGTGAGAACACCTGCTGGTGGTCCATCCACAGGGAGGCTGCCGTGGAGGAGAGGACACGGGTGGTGGAGGATTGTGGTGGACGTTTGTTTTGTTCTTTCCTTTGCGGGGCCTCTGCAGCATCGAGCTGGTTTGCTAGTCGTATGGGGATTCCCCGTCATTTGAGTCGTGGCGGGAGGCAGACTGTGCTTTCCTCTGAAGGAATGGAAAATTCCCACTACTTGCTTTCCAAGCAGGGCTCACATATGCCCCAGGCTGGGCCAATCTGGCGCTCCCACTCTCAGCTGACCGACCCAGGAGGCAGATGGTGGCAGGGACATGTGATTCCAGTGACGGCCACTAGTGAGATTGCTGGTCCCATCCGTGGGGTAGGAGTTCTATTCTGTGACCCGATTTTGCTGGTGCTCCTGGCCGCAAAGTCTATCTTCCCTTTACCCATTTTCTTTCTTTAAAAAATTTTTTTAAGTTTATTTATTTTAAGAGAGAGAGAGAGAGAGAGAGAGCGAGTGCACTAGCAGGGGAGGGGCAGAGAGAAAGAGAGACAGAATACCACCAAGTAGGCTCTGTGCCATCAGCACAGAGCTCAATGGCAGGGCTTGAACTCACAAACTGTGAGATCATGACTTGAGTGGACATCAAGACTCAGACGCTTAACCAGCTCACCACCCAGGCGCCCTTCTGTCTTCCCTTTGCCCATTTTCTAAGCCTCATTTTCTGATGACCTTCCTGATAACTGGGAACCACTGGACATCTTTTAAATACATCCATTTTCTGCTTAAATCTGCCAGGAATCTGTTCTGTTGCTTGGAAATAACACACCTGACTACAAAACTACATTTTATGGGTAAGAACAAGAGGTGAGGAGGGAAGTTCAGATTTCTGGAGAGGCTGGCATGGGCTGATCTCAGAAATTGTTTCATTTGATCCTACAAGACCATTTGAAACACCTACTGAATCATGTCCCTTATTTTACCCATGAGGAAGCCACGGGCACAGAGTGTTGGCCATCTGTAGGTGGTAGAACTGGGTTGAAGCCAAGTAGCTGTGCTCCACTGCTCTGGGTTCCTCCTCTTCTTCTTCTTCTTCTTCTTCTTCTTCTTCTTCTTCTTCTAATGTTTATTTATTTTTGAGAGAGAGAGAGAGCACGAGACGGAGAGGGGCAGAGAGACAGAGCCAGAATCCGAAGCAGGCTCCAGGCTCTGAGCTGGCAGTACAGAGCCCAAGGCAGGGCTCAGACCCACGAACCATGAGACCATGACCTGAGCTGAAGTCAGACGCTTAACCGATGGAGCCAGCCAGGTGCCCCTTCCCGTCTGGGTTCTTGCAGAGGACCATGCTGCTGGAGGTGCCCTGGCTAAGCAGAGTGGGCTTTGACCTATTGGAACATATCCTTCTCTGTCTGGATCATCTCTGCTCATCTTGTAAGGCTTTGAGATACACTTTTCCTGGGAAGTTCTCCAGGATCCCCTACCCTCGGGTCAGACTTCTGGTCCTCCTCTCTGTTCGCATGGTGTGCGAGATGGTAGGCTTTCCTAGCATGGATCCTGCTCCTCCAAGATGCTGGATGCTCGTCGCCTTTTCCCGGGACTGAGAGAGACCAAGAATGAGGTTTTATCTTATTGGGTCTTCTAGCGTTAGCGTCTGACACAATGCCTCACCCTCCTTTTGGTGCTTAAGACATGCTTATCAAATTAAATTAATAATGACCCAAGTCTGGGCAATACTTTAAACTGAATATCCCTACAAAATTTTTCCCTACAACAGGCACCACCTGATCCAATAGGGGGAACCCTCCCCCCCTTTGTTTTTTAATGATAGAACCCAGAGACAGGAATGATCAGTCTGTGTATAGACCTCTTCCCTAATTAGGCTCTAAAAGTTCAAGGACCAATTGAGGGCTCCTCATTCCCTCTATGCCTCCTTCGGTCTCAAGGCTGCTCATTAGTGAACACCTGCTGAGGGGCTAAGGTAGTGATGGTGGCTGCACCTGCCCTGTCTCCATCCTGTCCCACCACTGGCTTTGTAGTGGGTCACATGCTTGGCTGTACGTGATAGTAAATGCCCAGGGTGCATTCCACATCTCCTGGAACGACCCAGCTTGATGCACTTTTCTGGAATGTTAGTTTTAAGAAAAGATACTAGGGTAAAGGTCAGCAGCTTGCAGAAGGACGGTGAGGGTGGTTGGGGTGCTTCCCATGGGCTCAACCAGGCCCCCAGCTCCCATGTGGAGCTATATTAACAAAATGCTGATTGGAAGAGACATCTTGCCTGTGGGTGATGCTGCCTGAGCCACTTGGCTCCAGGAGGCCATATTTGTATTCAGAACAACTTGGATCAGGTGAGTACTCCATAAACATGACTCAGAAGACCATTCTGGACCACCTGTTCTGCATCAAGGGGTGGCCTTGGGAGTTAGCTCTTGTCTGAGAGAACTTCCCTCCATTTCATTATAAAACTTGACTTTCTGTGGCCCAAGGTCCCCACCTGCCTGGAGCTCAACTGACTGAGGGGGGAGAAGACTGCCCTTGGATTGTTCTCATCACTAAATAATTTCCAGCCAGCTATGTGGGAGCCTCGGAACCACGCGAAGTGTTGTCTGGAGAAATCTTGCCCAGATATAACATTGAGACAACATTTAAAACCTCATTTAAGTGAACACAAAGAGAGGGCTCCTGGGTAAAAGAGACTTAATTAATCTCGTTTCTGTGTAGATACTTTTAATTAAATGTAACTCCACATTCCTTCCAAGTAGATTGGAAGGGCCGAGCAGCCTTGCAACTTGGTGGGGCTGGGTTGAGGGAGGCCAGCAAGTGGGTTCAGGCAATCAGAGATGCTGTGGAGGCTGGAAACCCAGGACGTGGCCCTGCCTCCTCCCTCTCTCCATCCCTGAAGCTAAATGTGCCTCCAAACTTCAGTCCACCTTCCCCATCATCTCTTGGGTGCCTCCTTCTCTTTTCATTCCACAGCATCAGCTCTAGTGCCGGCCCTTGCCATTTCTCTCTTGGGAATGCTGGACAGTCATCTCCTAACGGCTCTCCTCTCCTCAATCTCAATCCCTTTCCGTCCACCCTTAGTCAGTGCACCCGTTCACCTCAGTCAGTCGCTGAATGACTTCTCAGAACTCCAATTCCATTTGGATGTGACTCTCCTGGTTAAGAACTCAAAATAACTTCTGCTATTCTGATTAAACAGAAGCTCTTGCTCTTGGCATAGCCAGAATATGGTATCTCAGAAGGCTGGTCAAATTTAAGAGTGGCTGTAGTGTCTGGAGAAGGAGACGAAGTGGGGTGGGTCCAAGAAGAAATGTCCTGGAGAGAAACAAACCATAGTCAGAAAGGCCATACACAAGTCAGTCTGAAGAGTCTGGGCGTAGCTGGGGAGTTTGGATCCGAGGCTACAGGAACTGAGGAGATGAGGAGAGAGGCAGAGTTCCAGTGACAGGTGAAACCCTGAGAAATTCCAAGAGGCTGTGAGAGGTTAGCCACAGGGGATTCGTATAAGATAATCTGCTGTCTTGGACAGAGAGGAGGGACTAGTTGGGTGTGGACTAAGAATAACATTATGGTGGCAGCAGAGGTCGGCTGGTCTCAAGTACCAGCTTCCTCTCCTGGTCCCAGTGCCTAGTTCGACAGACATCTCTATCCTCCCCAACTCCTCTACAAATGAATGGGACCATTTCACTGAGTGTTGGCCAGTGAGATGTGGCTGGAATCGATGCATGCCACTTCCAGACGCAGCCCTTGAAAGCTCTTACAGGGTCTTCCACACTATCCTTTTTGCCCAACACCTGGCTGGGTGAAGTGGGTCCAGGGGAGAACTCAAAGGCAGAATGACTTTAGATAAATGGCCCCTGAGTCCGCCTCTCCTCTCGTCTCTGTTGTCATTTTGGATTGTGACACGGTTGGGAAATAAACATGCACTATTCAAGCCCCTGAGACTTGGGGACTGTTTGAGATAGCACTTAGCCTCTCCCGACTCATGCAATAGGTATCCTGCCAGGAGGGACACCTAGAAGAAAAGCATGTAGACTTTACCGCAGTCAGCCCCTCCAGTGAGGGCCCTTGAAGACGGCTCCACAAGGAGAGGGCCACCTGTCAGCGTTATCGGTATCTCTCGGCCCTGCCTTCCTGCTCCTCTGTAATCCTGAGGAGGTCCCTGACGACCAGGAGAAGAAGAAGCTGGGCCAGGCCCTGCCTTGCTGGGGAGGGTTGCCATACTGTAGCGGTCAGATTTCCGCTGTGATAATGCTGCAAAACTACAGGTTTTCAACCAGCAGTTCTATTTCTCACTCACAGGTATGTTTGTTGACGAGGGTGGCAGGCCTGCTCCGGGCCGAGGACTGTGTTCAAATCTGTTCCACGTCTCTGTAATTCTGGGATCAGCAGCCTCACGGCAGATGGCAGAAGCAGAAAAACCACTGAGCCAAACTGCATAAGCACACTTAAGCTTCTGCTCATGATACATCTACCAACATTTCATTAATCAAAGCAAGATGCAAGCATCGAGCCAGTCGGGTGGAGATGTTTACTCTGTAGACGGTGAGCCACGGCAGAGTACGAAGGGAAGAATGGTGGACAAACCACGTACTGTACCACAAGCCCCATCTCTGATAAGGCACCGGCCTGCCTAAAATCCAATGTCCCTGGGTCTGAAGGACTGTTTGTTTAAGTGAATGATGCAAGGGGCTTCAGAGATCTGGAAGGATTGCCCCGCTGTTTGGGGCAATGGGAAGGGAAATTGGAGTCAAAAGCCTTAGTTTCTTGTCCCAGCGGCTAAGTGACCGCGAACCTTGGGCAAGTCACTTGTCTCTGAACAACAATTTACTTATCTGGGATGAGAGAGGTAGGCAGGGTGATGTCTTTGTCCTTTCAAGGTCATACCCCTGGAGACCCTAAGAGACCTCTCTCTGTGATCCTAAGCCACGATCTCTCAGATCCTATTGTCTGCAAGTCGGGCAAAGCCCCGGCACAGAATCTGGGAGAAGATGGTTTTTGCAGAACCCTCCCCGGAGGGACAGTGGGGAAAAGAGGAGGCGGGGAGAAGGCTCAAGTATATTTCTCTGTGCACTTCTAAAAGCCCTTAGATCAGGCTGCTCAGGGCCTGATAATTTTTCCATTAAGAGGAAATAATTTTCTGGGTCTGTTTTGGTTGTATTTATCTGCAGTTGACAGCATCAGCCGCTGCAGCCGTGACATGCCGCCTGTCCCCCAGACCAGGCATGTACTTGTGGGGAAAAGAGAGGGGCAGAGGTCTCAGTGTCTCCTGGCCTGGACAAAGGGAGCAGGCAGCCACAGCAGGACCCCGGGGATACATCTCAGATGACCCGGCTGTGACCTCAGCCACCTCCCACTCCATTTTCTTCCCTGAAAAAAGAAATGTAAACAATAACCCAACTAAGAAACCCACCACTGTGCTATCTCCGCCCCGGCCCCCACCTCCTGCCTATCGCTTCTTCTAAGCCAGCTTGACAATAACCATTCATCACAAAAAAGAAAACAAAGTACGGAGAAACAAAAACCAATCTAAGGCCGCAAATTGACGTCAAACTTTGAAAAATGGACTGTGAGGTGGCGGTACGGTGAGCTCTTTCTACTTTCCAGAGCAGACGGGGCTGGGCACCTCCTGTCACGAACCCTCACGATCCCAAGTTCAACTTGGAGGTGACTACAGTCCAGGGAGCAGATCTGACTTTCTGAGGTGACATTGGGATGAGGAGGGCTGTTAGAGACCAGCAGGGATCGCGGCAAAGGAGAGTCACCTCTGATGTTGAGAGGACGTATGCCCACCCTGGGTGAGGGTCTTGAGTGGGCTTGGGCGGGGGAGAGGGTGGTCCTGGCTCTGTGCCATCCTTCTGGATTCTGCTCCCTGGAGGGCTGGCAGCTTAGCTTCAGGAGACACTGAGGAAGGAACAAATCCCAGATTTTCATATTTGGCACTTGCACGTACAAAGGGCTTTACCAAGTTCAAAGCGTTTTCACGGGCATGATCTTATTCGAGCAAACCTGGGATGCACACAGAGGAGCCTATGCCGTTTGCACAGCTGAGGGAAGTGAGGTGTGAAGCAGTCTGTGACTCACCCGGACTCACACAACTTTAAGTGACATGGCCGGACTTGAACCTAGGTCTTCCTGGCTCCAGAGCTGACCATCTTTCTCTTTGGGATACTTTGAGCTGGCAGGAAGGAATATGAGGCATCACCATACTATCACTGAATGCCTTTGTTTTATTTTGGGAAGGGGAACCTCCAGGCCAGGGAGGAAAGCTGACTTAGCCACAGTCATGGGTGGGGGTTCTGGGTCCAGCCTGGTGCTCCTGCTCCCTAACCAGGCGGTGACAGCGTATGGCTGTGAAGTCTCAGTGAAGACTAGGAATTCTACCATGGGATTCCCCGGGAAGCACCTGAGACCATTGGTGGGGGCCAGATGGGACAGTTTGCTCCTGGGCTTTGTCTGGGGTCATAGTACCGATTTGTCCTCTAGACCAGGCCTGAGGCAGCTATAGGATGACGGAAGTCTGGGAGGAATGGCGCCTGGCTCCCAGCTAATAATGTGTAAAGAAGGGTTGTTCTGTCCTCTCGGGAAGCTGCTTTCTTCCCTCCCTTCTCCTCCTCTTGGAATCATCTACCTACTCTCGAAGACTGTCACCCCGTGCCCTTGGCCTCTTCTTTTTTTTTTTTTTTTAAATATGAAATTTATTGTCAAATTGGTTTCCATACAACACCCAGTGCTCATCCCAACAGGTGCCCTCCTCAAGGCCCATCACCCACTCTCCCCTCCCTCCCACCCCCCATCAACCCTCAGTTTATTCTCAGTGTTTAAGAGTCTCTTATGGTTTGCCCTTGGCCTGTTCTAAGATGCTCAGGACTCCCTAGGGCCCTAGACTGGGTCTTATCCAGTCAAGGAACACCAGATACTGTGGGCATCCCCCAGCCCCTCTCTGCCTACCAGCAGGCTCTCTTCTCATGATCCATTTCTTCAGGGCCTGCACTCTGTGAGAGGATCTGGCTAATCTGACAGGCTTAGTGAAGGCAGACTGCCTGGGTTCAAATCCGGGTTCTGGCATGTATTAGCCCCGTATCCCTGGGCAAGTTAATTAACCTCTCTTAGCTTCTGTTTCCTTATCTGAGAAATGAGGATAATAATACTTACTTCATAGGGTTATTGGGAGTTTTAAATGAATGTGTGTAAAGAATTTAGCACGATGCCTGAAGCATAATAAACATTCAATAAATGTTAGTTATTTTTAGTTTTTAAACCTATTTGTGCTCCTGTCTTGGTGGAGGCTAATGACTCACTCCAAAGTTAAAATAGATGTGTTTTTGCGGAGATCTAGTTGAGGAAAGGACTTACCAGAGAGGTATGGCGGTGTTAGCCCCCAGGTCACTCCTCCGTGGGAGAGACCCCTCCTGAGTGGTGGAATCGTCCAGTAACCCCCCTCAGGGCGCGTCGCAGGATCCAGACGTGGATCACGAGCTGGACGTTTGGATCTATTTGCCACAATCCTCATTTGAACTAGAACTCACACCGCTCAACTGAAGCATGGACCAAATGGTTGTAGAACCACAGCCAGGTGACAAAGGGGATGTGGGTCGGGGAGTGAAGCATGAAGTGTAACAGGTCCCCAAGGTCTTGGTGTCATCTCAGCAGGGCAGTCGGTCACCTGATGGCAAAGCTCACAGGTGACTGACACTCCGGGACTTGCCCCCACGCCCATCTATTAATAGTGTGATGTTGGAGAAGCTATTCCCTGTCACTGAGCGTCTGTTTCCTCGTTGGGATAAAGTCAAAATTGATAATGTACATAGAAAGCACTTTGTAAATGACAAGTGAATGTATTTTCTTTTTCTTTTCCTTCTTTTTTTTTTTTTTTTTTTTTTTGGCACAGCTGTCATTTGAAATCAAGTAACTTCAAGATTTGGAACATCTTGGAAACTCTAATACTTTGGAGCTCTGTGGCCTTGCTGTTCTTGTCTGAGCTGTGGTTGTGCAGAGCAGAGATCCCTAGAAGGACACTCAAGCGTGTGTGAAAAGGGGGGAGAGGCGGTGGAGCCAGAGAGCCACAGGTGCCGAGGGGAGGGGCCTCAGTGCCGCCAGGCTGTGTGGGGAATTCAGGTGAAGGGGAGTCTGGGGTCGCAGCAACCCCTGGGAACTGCTTCCCTGTCCCCCTAGGGCAGCCTGATTTTTCTCTCTCAGCATAGGCTTTTCTGTGTGCACCTGCTCTGTATTCTCCCCAGTCGGCTCGTACTGCTTACTCACCATTTCTGCTCACCTATAATTTCATACTGATTGCACCCATGCCTCCCCAGTCTCTATGCAAGCCTTCTGCTGTACTACCTGCAACCACCAATGGCAGTTTTCCTGTGTCTTTGCTCAAACACCAGGAAGAATATGATCCTTTTCCCCCCCAGCCACAGAGCACTAGCTGCTCTCTGGATCAGTGTCTCTTAGGTCTCCTATCCTCCCTGTCATCTGCAGCTGGAAGAGCGCTGCAGGAGGGCTGACAACACTGAGCCCATCTTTGGCCCTGCATCTTGTTCTTGCCCTGCAAGGACCCCTCTTGGGGCCATGTGTTCCACACCCCATGGAGGTAAATGTCTGTTCTGACCTGAATGCAGGAGGCTCTTTCTGACCTTTCCTAAAGTGGTGCACAGAGGGTCCCACTTTAGATTTAATTTTTTAATGTTTTATTTATTTTTCAAGAGAGCGAGCGCGAGCAGGGAAGGGACAGAGGGAAAGGAGGGGACAGAGCAGTCTATGAGCTGAGAGTAGCAAGCCCGAGGCAGGGCTTGAACTCATAAACGGAGAGATCATAACCTGAGCTGAAGTCGGACGCTGAACCGACTGAGCTACCCAGGTGCGCCTCTGCTTTAGATAACTATTAGGGGTGGCTGGTGCCCAGAAGACCTCACTTTAGGTAATTATTAGGGGTGGTTGGTGCACAGAAGGCCCCACTTTAGATAACTACCCCGTGGATCTCCACCACGCCCTTTGCTCCATAAAAGCTGGGGCGGAAGGCCCAGACTGGGCGCTGAAGAGCTGTGTAAGGTGGCCGAGTATGCCCGGATCATCGTTTGCTAGATTCCCTCACTGTCAGTAAGTCATCCAGCATAAAACTGTGAACGTTATGGACGGGTATGCTTTGTTTTTTGGTCTTAAAGTGCCTCGCCAGCCTGGAGGCTGCTTTACTGATCGTCCTGCACCTTCTAGCAATGGGCTGGCCAGGCAAGAGACTGCAAACCGGCACAGGGTGCTGTGGGGCAGAACCCTATGCTGGCCAGCCACTGCCACATGGGGAGATATGGCCAGGTCTCTGGGGTGTCTCAAATACAGGGACGTCCCAAGAATGCCCTAGGGGTTGTTAAAGATCTTGTCAGAAGAGGTGTGGAAAAGGAAATGCAGAAGGGGAAATGAAGAAGATTTTGGGGTAGTGGGTTGGCCATCGATCTGTGCTTTTTCTGACGCCATAGGAAGGGAGTTATGAGTAAGGAGAGGTTTGGAACACACCAGAGAAGCCATGGCTTTGGAGAAGCATGTGCTGGCTGCACGTTGTTCCTCTAGTACAGACACTGTGCCTGGGAGGGTCCAACGGCAGTAGCAGGGCTTGGAGGTCATGGCAGGTCTGATGGCGAAGATGCATGGGTATGGGCTGCTACGCAAAGGCGTGAAGTGCTATCGTATCTCGGGAGAGCTGGGATGCCGACGCATGGGCCCCCTGGGATGATGGGTCCTCTGATGAGGAGGACATTATCACAGGGGAGGAAAGAAACTTTCAGGCACACCCTTTGATGCACACAAAGGCCAGGCTCACTCATGAGCCTGGAGATGCCCAAGGGGAGGTTCCCACGAGTCAGAGGATGACCAGGGTTTCCGCCGCTGAACTGGGGCTGCTCACCAGCTGCTTTAAGGGGAGGTGGGGGCTGTTTCCACTGGGGGGAGACTGGGGGAGATGGGATTGGGTTGCATGGGTTTGAGATGTTGGGGTTGGCCTCAGTTGCTACTTGGCCTGCCTCACAACAAAGATCCCGTGCCGAGGCATGGGTAGGAATAGCAGGTGCTTAGCTAATTTGATTGGATAAATGTTAACATGAAGATAATTTGCCCTAATGAAGGGGGGATGTTCCCTCCTGTCCTTTAGGCTGGACCCCTGTGGAAGAGCTACACGAAACTGTGTGAGCTGGGGATGAAATGGGCCATTTACACCTAGGATTTTAGAGACCCAGACAAATAATTTCTTTCCTCTGGTAGGGAAGACCGAATCTTGCTGGCAGCACTAGGGGCATGGTTTGGGACTTGAGTATCTGTCGTTGCCTCTGTGGCTAATTGGCCCATTGTTCCAGTGGCTTCTGTGGTGGCTGACTTCAGTGGAACCGAAAGAATCCATCATAAGGGAAATAAATGGGTTGAGAAACGGGAAAACAGAGAATCCTGCCAAAGATAAGATGGCAGAAAGGAGGCCCATCAGTGTCTCTCGTAAACAACTGTGGCAAGATCTGATGTCCTCTGGGACTGGGAGAGAAAATCTAGACAACCCAGTTGGGTCTTGCCTAGCCTGTGGAAGGCTTTGCTTAAGGTAAAGCAGGTTACTCCCTGGAAGGAAGGCTCAAAAGAGCCAGGCATGTTGCCAAGTGCCGCTCTGTTGATGGAGGAATTTCAGAGGTGGATACCACACCCCTAAAGACCAGGGGATAGGTCAACAAGGCCCTTTAGGTTGTGCACAAGGGGCCACCAAAGGCCCCACTTGGAATTAACCATTTATTGGTCTCACACCAATAAACAGTAGTGGCTCTAATAAACACTGTAGCTGAATATACACTTCTCTATGGAGACCTTTGGACATTTCAGGGAGAAATAAAAGCTGTTGATGGTTTTGGGGGACAAACCAGTCTCTACATATCTGCACACTTCCTCCCCACGGTTTCCTAGTGTGTATTTCCCCCATCCCTGAATATATTTTGGGTGTAGATGTTTTTCAAGGTCTAGATCTAGCTAAGATGAGATCAGGTTGCGTAACCGAGTAGTGAAACCCGTCATTGTGGGTCACCCCACATGGGAACCCACCTAGCTTTTGGTTCCCAGAGAGGAATAAATGCAAGACCATATATAAACTATAGGGAGCAGGGGTATGACAAGCTTACTGTCACCATTAGACAACTAGAAAAGATGGGAGTAATCAGGCCTTCTCAAGGCACATGCAATAGTTTGGTTTGGCCTGTAAAGCAACCAACTGGGATCTGGTGGATGACAACAGATAATAGGAAACTCCATTTTTCCACCCGTCCACTCCATGGTGCCTAATACAGCCTTCTTGTTAGGTCTTAATGGAGGCTGTGGTTTTTCTCTATCACCGTGTACCAGATCTCCAAAATGGAGACTAAGATGCTAAGACAGTACACGAGAGCACCTTGATGAAAGGTGGGGGCTTAACTTTGTACTAGGGCATATCTGCAATGGGTACAAGGAGGTGTCATTCCTCCAATCCTGCTGTGCCTCTTGTCAGCAGGAGGAGCTAGAGCTGTCCTTGTCCTTGTCCCTGGAGACTGAGGAATGGTGGAGAGCCAGTGGTGGTACTGGTTAATCTCCTGTTGCTGCTTACATTGCTGCTGTGAGGATGTAGGGCCCCTCCCCATATCTGACTCTAGGGTCCTCACAGGAGAAAGGTGTGTAGATGGTAAGGGCCATTAAGATGTTGGAGGTGGAGTGGAGGAGGGCTGGCCCCCCTGACCCCATCTTTGACCCTCCGTATTGTTCTTGCCCCACAATGACCCCACCCCCTGTCTTGGGGCTATGTGCTCTAGGCCCCGTGAAGGTTCATGTGTGCCCTGACTGGAATGTGGGAAGGCTTGTTGTGATCCTTACTAAGGTAGAGCAAAGGAGACCCCATGTTAGGTAACTAGTAGAGGTGGCTGGTGCACAGAAGGCCCCGCTGTAGATAATTACCCTGTGACCTCCTCACCGTGCCCCCAGCTCCATAAAAGCCGAGGACTGTGATTCAGATGGGATGGGAAATGGACGCAGACAATGGCCAGGTACCAACTGGATCATCTCCACTTGATCTGCTCCCCCATCAGGAAGTTACTCTGAATAAAACCGTGTGTATGGTATGGAGTGGCTTGCTTTATTTTTTGGTCTTAAAGTGCCCTCTCAGTCTGTAGGGTGCTTTACCGACCCTCCTTGACCTTCTAATAAGTAGAGTCTTGTACTAACCCTGTGAGGGCTTAGGGTGGGGCAGATTGCCTTAGAATGGGATTAGATGGGTTAAGAAGTGCTCAGCAATGATAGGGCACAGTAAGCAAGTCACAGTGTCTCCATAAACTCTCTAGGGTCCTCACCTGGAAAGCAGATGGTTATGGAGATGAAATGAATCACTAGGAGTGCCCACAATAGATCTGATCCCTTCTTTCCATCCCCTTGGCCACTTTGTTTAAAAAAAAAAAATTTTTTTTTAATGTTTATTTATTTTTGAGACAGAAGGAGACAGAGCATGAGTGGGGGAGGGGCAGAATCTGAAACAGGCTCCAGGCTCTGAGCTGTCAACACAGAGCCTGATGCGGGGCTCGAACCCTCGAACCGTGAGATCGAGACCTGAGCTGCAGTCAGCTGCTTAACCGACTGAACCACCCAGGCGCCCCACCTTGGCCACTTTCTTAACTCCATCCTTGATCTCCTACCTGGGCTAATTGAGGAGTTCACCAACTTGACTCTTTGTCCCCGATTCTGCTCTTTCCCACGTTGGATCAAATCTATTTTCCATGCAATTGCCATCGTGAGCTTTCTGAAATGCAGAGCTGAAGAACCCCAAGATCAAATGCTGGTGAGGACATGATGAAACAAGCATCTTTTTTGCTGAGGGGACTGTGTATCCCTACAACTCTAGGGAGTAGTGAGCTAGTAATATCCAAATTGTAAATGCCATAGCCCTTGATTCTGCATTTCCACTTTGGGCAATCCAGTGGAAATGAAAGCACCCATACAGGATCTTAAATGGGGAAGACTATCGGAGCATTATTTTATGTGTCGATATAATTATAAATAACATCAATAGTCAACAGTAAATGGTTGAGCAAATCTTACTATGTCCACACACTGTAAAATTCTACACACATTTTAGAGAATGAGTTGCATATCTGTTGGCTAGGAGGTAGGAGGTCTAGCACCATGAGAGAAACAGCTTGCTTAGTAAAGGGTACGATGCACTTTTGAAAAAACAGTATAGATGGTGGCATATGTGTCTGTGTTCATATTTGCTTGATGAACATGGAAACGGGTGTAGTAAATTCCTTGGTGGGGCAGGGTTGCTCAGTCTTAGTAAGTACCAGAATCACCTGAAGGGCTTGCAGCAAATTGTATTTTTTCTTCCCATTAAAAAAAAATGAAATAGAATTGACCTCTGACCTGAATTTTAGGTGCAGAACATAATTATACAAATAGGGTAAAATGATAACCACAGTAGGTCCTTTTTTTTAAAATGTTTATTTTTGAGAGAGAGAGAGAGAGACTGTGTGTATGAGAACACCTGAGGGGCAGAAAGGGGGAGACAGAGGATCTGAAGCAGCTCTATGCTGACGGTAGAGAGCCCATCGCAGGGCTCAAACTCCTGAACTGTGAGGTCATGACTTGAGCTGAAGTCGGATGCTTAAGCCACTGAGTCAGCCAGGTGCCCTACTACGAACCAGTCAGTCTTAACATCCATCACCAGGTATCGTTGCAACGTTTTTCTTGTGATGAGAACTTGTAAGATCTAGTCTCTTGGCAACGTTCAAACATACAATACAGCATTAACTACAATCAGATGGCATTTCTAACAAGCACCTAGACAATGCCAATGCTGCTGTTCCAGGGAACACGCTTTGAGAAGCTCCTATATAGAGTTGTGATAGAAATGGGGCAGGAGAGATGTTGAAGGTTTTCTTCCTATAACTTGAATTTCTTTCAGTGGTTCTAGCACACTTACATAACTTGGCAATTTAGAAGAGGAATGCAGTAAAAGAGGGGAAAATTACTAAAAAAAAAAAAAAGGCAACTTGTCCAGTCTATGTCCCTCCTTTTCTAATAACCTTTAGTGCCTTTCTGATTCACAAAGAAGGAAGTCAAAGTTTATCAGCGTAGCATCAAGCCCTCTTGGGATTGTCTCCCTGCCTTTGACCTCTTGATCCGCAAATTGTCTGGTAGTACTTGGACAGTCTACTGTTTACCCACACAAAGCTGCCCATCACTCCTGCGTGTGCTCGCTGTCATACACCCCCTGGCCTTGCTTGTGGAGCTGCCTTTGTAAGTGTCTCAAAGGCAGGATTCACTTGGTTATCTTTGGATTCCCAGTGTGAAGTACAGTTCTGTACAGATGTAGTAGGTGCTCAGTAAATCCTGTTGCCTTGGAAGACGAATGAGTGAACAGTGGGTACCCCAAATAAGCTGCCAAGTGGGAACCACCTCTCCGAGACTAGCCCTGCTCTGCCAAGCATTTTTCCACCAGGGGCTGGGCTATACCTATGGTTCCCAGGTGCTGTGAGTTACAGAAATGCAAACAAGAGCAAACGGCAGGCAGAATGGGCAGGTGTGGGCTGAGCGGTCTGTTCCAGCTCCACCTGCTTCTCCTCGAAGCTCTTCAGCCCCTCCTCAATCTTGCTGAACCCACTCAGTCTAAGTGGGTAATGGCGGAGGGAGGATCGAGGGCATAGGGAAGTCCCAGCATGTGATTTCACAGGGGGTTGCATCATTATGCTAATTCCTCTTTAAAGCAAGAGTGTGTATGAATGAAAGTGTACCTGTGGATGCACGAGTGTGGG
Organism: Felis catus; assembly: GCF_018350175.1. Classification (NCBI taxonomy): domain Eukaryota; kingdom Metazoa; phylum Chordata; class Mammalia; order Carnivora; family Felidae; genus Felis; species Felis catus. The sequence continues at coordinate 13,075,743 of NC_058377.1, read as the reverse complement.
CATGCATGTGTTCATCTATAATAAAGCCTCCTATTTGGGTGGTACTTTATAGTTGATAAAGTGTTTCATGTGCATTATCCCATTAAGTCTCCATGCAACCTGGTGACTTACACCAAATAGTATCACTTCCATTCTTCTAATGAAGGAAATAAGGCTTTCGGAGTTAAGTGCCTTGTCCGGGATTACCTTGAGGGTGGGCAGCCTTGAGGGACCCATTTCAGTAGGTCTTCCTTCCAGGGACCCAATTACCCCTCCCGCAATGGCATTGGTCCAACGTCCTCATGCCCTATTAGCTCATCACTCCTCATAATTTTCAAATTCTGTGATCTACATATATTTGCTCTTTGACCCTGATTCCTGACACGGAGGTTCTAAATCCTTTGCAATGTCCCTGGGTCATATAAATGTCTTTGTATGTTAAGGAGATGTCTGGAGGCAGGAAGCTCCTATGTAGCTTCTAGATGGAGACGGCTTTCTGAAAGACCGAGGTAGGATTTGAGGGCCAGAACTTTCAGCTCTACCCCTACCTCAGGGGAGAGGAAAGGGGCCATGAAGTTAATAATTGATCATGCCTATGGTAGGGAGCCTCTGTGAAACCCCCCCAAGTGTTGAGTTCACAAAGCTCCAAATTGAAGAACATATCCACAGGATGGGAGGTGGTGTATCCCAAGTCTATGGGGACATAAGTCTTGCACTTGGGACCCTTCCACACCTTACCCTGTGTACTTCTGCATCTGGCTGTTCATCTGTACCCTGTCTTGTATCTTACAGGCTGTGTGCATTGGGACAGATGACTTAAACTCTCTGTACCTCCATTCCTCTATCTCTGATCTGGGATCAGTAGAATCTACTCGTTGGGTTGCTGGGGGTATTAAATGAGGAAATATACGTAACATGCTCTGTAGAATGTCCAGTATGTGGTTATCCCACAACAACAATTATTCCAGATGATGCAGCCAGGAGGGCCTCACAGAAGAGGGGTCTCTGTAAATGGGTATCTATGGATCTGAGTCTCAGTGGCCCTGAGAGATCATTGAGGTGTTGGGAGACCTGCATTAGGTTGTCTGGGTTGGCCAGTCCAGCCTATTTTTCTTTGGGAATTAGTTCCTGCCGTGTGGGCCCAAACTCCTTAGGACTGTGAGTCCTTGGAGAGTGGGAGCCTCTCTGAAGAGGGCCAGCCTCCTATGGGCACTGGGATAAATAGGGTGGTTGGCTGGGGGTGGGGGGGGTGAGCTCAGAGGACAGGGTCGAGAGTGACATAGGCAGAAAGCGCAGGATTCAGCCAGCAGCTACCGTTCAAGGGGAAGGTGAGTTGGCTGGGAGATGCTGTCCCCTTTGAGGCTGGAGGATGGGACCCACCATAAAGGTTCCACCCCTATATCTACTCTTCAGTCTGTCATACTCTGATATTCTTTTGGTGCCTGCGTTCCCATCTGCTGTGTCTTAAATGTTTGTGTCCCCATAAGACTCCTATATTGAATCTAAATCCTTAAGATAAAGCTATTAGAAGGTAGGGTCTTTGGGAAGTAATTAAGTCATGATGGTGGAGCCATCTTGGATAAGATAAGTACCCTTCTAAGAGGCACCCTAGAAAGCTCCCTTGCCCCCCTCCACTATGTGAGGATACACTGAAAGTCAATGAGCCAGGAAGCAGACCTTCACAAACCCCCAAATCTGCTGGCATCTTGACCTTTCACGGCCCAGTTTCCAGAACTGTAAGAAACAAATTTCTGTTGCTTACAAGCCACCCTTTCTGTGGTACTCCTTTCTATAGTAGCCGGAACAGACTGAGACACGTTCCTCTTTCTTTTCAGTCTCTGGCATGTTAGAAAGGGGAGTGGAAAAATCAAGGGCTTCAAACTGAGGTAATCTGGTTAGATTCTCCCTTCCCTACTAACGAGCTATAGGATCTTGCACAAGTCCCTTAGCTTCTCTGGGACCTACTTTCCTCTTGAGTGAAGTGTGGATGATGGTAATAGTACCAAACTCACAAATTTATTGTGAGGATTCAGGGAATGAGGCCCTGAGACGAGCACCTGGAAGCTAGGTGATAAATTTGACCCAGGCGTCCAATGATCCGTCCTTAACATGACTGTCTTCTATTGCTCTCCCCAGAGATGAGAATGGTTGCCCAGCCCTGGAAAACTGAAGGACTGTGCCTATGTACATATGCTTTAATCTTGGCTTTTCAAAATGTGTAGGGAATGAACCACAGATAGGAGCAGCCCCCTTCCAGCATTCGGCACCGGGGACAAGGCCACCCTCAGCATGTGGGAAGAACTGGAAGTTAGGAGAGCAGATGGGAGCGCTCCTAAGTCAGCCACATCAACTCCCTCCTGTCTACCGTCAGTGTCCGTCGACAAGATGATCCTAGAACCTTTGGATCTTCTTTGACTCCTGTGTCACCCGTTTCCTAGATTGAATTTATTATCTCTACAGCTATGTGAGTGCCTACTATGCAGTAGACACTTGTGTATCTTTCACTTCAAACACATCCCTCCTGTGACTTTGCCTGAAGGTGAACCTACGTGGGTTGACTGCCTACCACATAAGCCAGGACCACCATATTGGGTGTCTCTTCATGGCCTACCCATTCTCACAACTACAAAGGAGGTATTATCTAGTACCCCCATTTTATAAGCAGGGTTCCTGGGGACCAGTGAGGCTAAAATGACTGCCTGGCATCCCATAGCTGGTGAGTGAGGGAGCCAGAATTCAAATCCATACTGGCCTTGTCTCTTGGTAGGACTATTGGCATCTCCATACCTCTTGCCTCACTCAAGCTTGTCTCCCAGATCTCTCCTACCCTGTCTTCTGGTGCTCACCTTAGTCTGTAGTTGGAACCTCAGCTTTCTAAGCAGCCGCATGTTTTCACCGCCGCCCCCCCCCCCCCCCACCGCCCCGCCCCATGCTTTGCACATGTAGGTCTTAGTCCTTTTTCCGAACAGCAAAATGAACACTCTGTTCCTCTGGGAGGCCTCTCCTGACCCTCCAGGCAGAATCAGTAGTTCTCTTCCGTGTTTCCACAGGTCTCTGATTCTACCGTATCCCCCGTATGATAGGGTATTGTTATTTGTTCTTTGGCATTCGTGGCTGAGTCTGATTTACCCCTGTGTTTCCAGTGTCTCATGCCTTCAGTCTATGGCACAAAAAGTGTTCCAGACGTTCTTGAGCTGAGTTAGTCAAACTGTCAGAGCTATCCCCCTATTCGCTCCCCACCTGGGTCTGCTTTCTGGGCACTGTTCTTAGTGAGATCCATGCCCATGCATGCCCCCCTCAAGACCTCCCCTGGGTCTCCTCCTTTCAGAAACATTTGACCGAGAGTCAGGAGTCACGTCGCTGGTCTTGGCACCACGGCCCCCTTACTCTGTGATTGTGGTAGGTCTCTGTCACCCTGCCACTCCCCAGCCCTCTCCACACCTCAGCACCATGGAAAGAAGCAGCTGGAGCATGTACACTGGCTCCCTGGGAATTCCTGTGGGTGGGATGAGGTGGGAATCATCCAGAGGGATGAACGCTGACCATGTGCAGATAGAGAACTAAGCACCATCCCAAGGGTGGGGTGTAAATGACAAGGGACAAAATCCTTCAAGTTCCTCCTGCAGACTGGAAGAAAGAGCCTTTCACTCCTCTGGCCCTCAGGGACTGGGGGGAGGATGGGGAGCTCACCTTCATTGAGCGCTTGGGCCTTTGTAAACACCATTACAAGGAACTCTCATCGATCCCGAGGGTGGTCACATCACCCCCACCTCCTTGAAGAGGAAAATGAGCTTGCAAGGAGCATATCTGAGGTCACCAGAGAGCAAACTAGTGGAGGTAGGATTTGCATCCCTCTCTGTTCTGCCCCAGGCCTTTCCTCAATCTCTTGGATACCTGAAATGCCTTAGGATGGCTGCTAGGAGCCCTGACATTAGCCTAAACCCCAGCATAGGGGACAGCGCCCTGCTGGGCTCACCCAGCCTCCGGAGCTTTGCTTTGTGGCCACCCTCTTCCCAGCTAGTGCTGCCTGACTTTGTCCAAAAGCAAAGATTCACGCTTCCCTGTCCATCCAACTTTTCCTATTCTTCTGCCCTGTCCCCAGTTCCCTTCGAGTGGTTGTGGATGAAGACTCCACCCCCCCCCCCACTTCCCCCGCCACCCAAACTTTGGTCAGGTTCCTTTGAACAGTCTTCTCTCCTTGGCTGTGACCTTGGGCTTCTGTGCTCACCTTTGCAGAGTCCACTTGTAGCCAGGATCCTGAGACACCAGTTCAGAGTGTGTCCCACCCCCCACCCCTTGATATATGCTCATGTGGCCTGCCTTCAGCAAGAACCAACCCCCTACCCTTGATGTCTCTTCTTGGAAATTTTCTACCCACTGCTGACGCCCTCTGCTCCTTGGCTATAAATCCCTACTTGTCCTTGCTGGATTTGGACTTGAGTCTCTCTCCACAATCCTGGTAGTCCTGAATAAAGTCTTCCTCCTCGTTTTAACGAGTGTCAGGATATTTCTTTTTTCTTTCGCACTGCCCCCACATCCTGAGCATGGGCAGAGGCAGAGACAAGCAAAAGCAAGTGAGTCATTTTACACCTTCCCACCCCCGTCTGTCTGCGGTCCCGACTGGCAAAGTGAGTGGGAGGTGCTGCAGGAATGAGGGTGGGGTTCCAAGCCTCAGGACCCCAGACACGAGCGGGCAGGGCAAGAATGAGCTGCCCCCCTGGAGAACAGGCTGCTTCGGGGTAGATGTCTCCCTGGTAACAAGCTGCCAGCCAGAGTCTGGATTTTACCCTGTACTCTAGCGTGCAAGGAATGGCTTACTACTCTATTTACTTTTTAAATTAAGTGAAATCTGACCTTAGGGTCCCCTCCCACCAGGTTGGCAGAGACTCTTGCAGACCCTTTCCCTTGGGCCAGGGTCATACACAGAGCAGGCACTGGTTTTCTGTTCCTGCCGGTCCCATTGACCTCCCCATGACCAGACCTACATGAACCTGGAGGCGGGGTGGTTCTGTTTCTCTTGTAACGGATTGGAGAATAGGAAGGGTATTTGCTGGGGCTCTGTGCATACACAATAAGCCATTCCCTCTGAGACCCTCCCTCCTGACAAATCTAAGAGATCCTTCTGCTTCCCCTGTGCCCAGCTAGCCCTCTTTCTTCCTTTTCCGGGAATGCCTGGCATAATCCGTCCAACCTGTCTTCCTGTGACCTCCACTTGGGAGCAGGCCCTGGGGTGGGTGGACAGTCTTCATAAGAGGAAGAGCCCTACCTACACCTTCCCCTCCCAGTGTCCTGAAACCTCCATTTCAAAGTCATCAGCTTAGGGAAACAGTCTGGTCTGCTTCCCCCCCACCCCCACCTCACCTCAGGTCTTGGCCAGGATTTAACAATGCAGCGTATTTGCTTATAGAATTTGAAATGGGGAAAGGGTCCAAAGAGAAGGTGAAAATAATAAAGCTCCTGCTGAAAATACCTGCTGGGGCTGAGCAAGCTTCGCGTCCACCTGTCTGTCTTCGGATGCCAGTGTGCGTTGGGGCCTTCCTACAGGGGAGTGAGTCCTGCAGGGAGTGACCTCTTGCTTGCCTCCAGGCCTCTGGGCCTGTGAGGGTGCAGAGCACGTGCAGGGGCTGCGCCGGGAGGGAGTGGCTGCGAGCCCACCCACCTTGAACACACTATGCTAATGAATGAGGCATTACAATGCCATTCCCCTCGGGGGCCCCAGGCTCAGATCACATCTCCATTAATACACTCCTGGAGTTCATTGTGATTGGCATCGCTACAATAAACAGTAAATGAGTGAATAATAATTGGCCATCCATTTGAAAGTGTTACTGAGGTTGCCATGGCAATCATACCTTTTATTAAGCTGCAGCTGCTGGGACTGGGGTGGTGGGAGCCTGGCCTCCCAGAGCACCCTGAGGAGGGTCTGACCTGCTCAGTGACCTTTCCCAGAAGCTCTTGAGGTACCACATCCAGGGCACTGCCTTTTTTTTTTTTTTTTTTTTTTGTAACCATTCCCCTTCTCTGGGGCATTTGGAAAGACTCATTTAAGCAAGAACAGGTCTCCCTCCTGTCTTTTGCCTTCCTCAGATGCTTGAATGTTTCAATTTTTGCCCTGAGCATCCTCTCCCCGCCCCCCGCCCCGTAATAAAAATTAAAATTAGGAAAACTCTGAAAAATAAAACTCACTTTAGGGGCAAAAATTACATTCATTTTATTTTAGAATGATTAAAATCGTTCAGCTAAGGTGCTATTATCCTGTCTTTATTATTCCTCTCCCTACCCACCCTCTACCGGTGAATTCTAAATCCCTCTATGCAAGGAAGAGATTTTAATGTGAAACCATCTAGAATATCAGATCATTGTAATTCCTGTCCACCAAGAAGGAGCAGTGCAGTATCACATGTAAGAGTATAAGACACTTTCCTGCATCCGGGGGCAATACCATTTCGCACACATACTGAAAAGAGATTCAGGACTTCTTTGCTTGGGGGTCTTGCTGAATTCTGATCTCAATGTCAGCTGTTATGTTCCCAGGTGTCAAAGGACTGAGAGTGAGGGACCACAGAGAGACCAGGAACACCCCTTCATTTCCATGAATTTTTAAGACAAGTAGCTGGTGGGTATGCCTCTGCTCAGACCAGTCAGCTTCCTGCAGCGTGTGAAGTCAGGCTTGGGAATATTCACAAAGCAGGGAAACATTAAAATGTCTTTTTCTTGCACAAGGTGTAGGTTATATTTCTGTACTTTATTTCAAAATACTCGAGTACAGTATAGAGTGGGAGCACAGTTGCTAACTCTAGCAAATAAAAATGCAGAACGTAGAGTTAAATGTGAATTTCAGACAAATACCAAATATTTCCTAGTGTAAGTATGTCCCAAGTGCTATATGTGTTTTATCTGCCAACCCTAACAGAGAGATCTCCTTTGGATCAAAATTCTAGGGGGCGATTAATCACCATGTGAAGAATCTTCCTCTGGAATACATATTTCAGGGTTGGATAGTTAACATTTGGAAGACTGAAGCACAAGCCATACTCTCTGGGCAGCTACAGCAAGATTTTCAGCTCTTTTTCTCTTATCAACACCAGAGGCTTTGCTAATTAGCATAACGGATGTTAGAAATGGCTTTCTTTGAAACAAGTAGAGTCTGAAGTATGTAGGAACATTGGCCAGAATGTTCTACGAGAACACACCCTGCCCAATATGGGAAAGGTATATAAATTTACCAAGTCCAGTAGTAGCATGTGCTCTTTGGAATAGCACCCTAAGATTTTAAACCAGTTCTATTTATAGGCACTAATCGGCATTTCAAAGCCCGACGCCTAACCCTTCCCCCCACTAGAAAATTGCCTCATCTTCCAGCAGTGTGCTGTCAGGTGGCCCCAAAGGTCAGAGGCTGGAACTTCTTTGTTTATTGTGGAAGACTATTTGCTTGAGGCCGGCTTACTAATAAATATTTGTATGCACGAGAGAGAGTCCGGCCTGAAAGTTGTTTATTGTAACATACCCCCTGGGAATGAGAGCATGGCCCTCAACTATCTACAGAAGGTATCAAATTGGTTTAGGGTGGTTCATAACAGAATCTTGCGGTAGCCAGGGCGAAGCTTTGGTTCTCCGTGTGCGAAAAAGAAATGGAGGGTGTGGAAGAAGCAGGAAGTGCTGAAAGGTGTGACTGAATAAATAAAACGGATTCCTTGGAAGCAAAAATTACAGTCAAGGAATCTTTTCTTGGTTACCATTTTAACCATTTTTTAAATGTAGATTCACTGGCAGTAATTCAGTGTTGTGCCTGCCTTTTTCATCATCCCAAATGAAGCTCTGTCCCCATCAAATAAATACTCCCCATCCACCCCACCCGCCCACCCCACCCCCTGCCCTGGCAGCTCCCATTCCATTTGCCTGATCTAAGCACGTACCTTGCGTAAATGCAATCTTGCAATATTTAATTTTTTGTTACTTATCTGGCTTATTTCACTTAGCATACTCTTCTTAAGTTTCATCCATGTTGTAGCAGGTATTAGAGTTTGATTCCTTTTTAAGGCTGAATGAAACTCCATTGTTTGTATATTTCCTGTTTTATCAATCCATTTGTCCCTTGATGGGCGTTTGGTCAAGAATTTTTCTGACAGTGAGCGTGCATGGGATTTGGGCTCCCAAGACAAGCCTGAGCTCTGCTATTCCTGTGTGACATTGGACAGGTTGCTCAGCTTCCCTGAGTGTCCTTTCCCTTATTTTTAAATGCAAACGCCTCTTTCTACTTCTGTTGTGAAAATCAAATTAACGTACGTGAAGGAGGCTTCTAACACGAAGGACCATGTCACTTATTACTTAGGCTCCTGTCTTTATAGGTACTAGAAAATGCCAGAAAACAAAAAGTTTTCCCACTTGATATCGATGCTGGTGATTTCTTCTGTTCTCAAGGTTTTGCCTATTTCTCAAACACCATTGAATACAAACACCTTGAGGCTCGGTATCTTGCAGCTCAATTTATTACAAAACTTTGAAATATTTAAAGGTAAATTCAATTAGCAAAAGTGTAATTACTGCCTGAATAAACTATACTTTAAATTTTAATATGCCAAAGAGGATCATTTTATGAATAGAACAAGCTCTGTTATACATTTTTAATGCTCCTAAACTAACAAAGTGACATGCGATCTATAAAGAGACACCAAAAAAACGTTTGTGTTCATTTCCACATCCTCCCTGAACCTCTACCGTGTCCTCAGCCAGAGCTAATGAACCCATTTTGCTCATTGGCTCTAATAGTTCTAGACAACTTGCATGTTTAATCATGCCCATACTTTACAGGTTAACTAGTCCAACTTGGCCAATGGGAAGAAAAGAGCTATAGGGTTAGGACCCAGGACTCAAAGGAGGAGACTGTGCAAAAAAGCTGCATTTTGACCCCAGGTTGCTAGCCTGCAGTAACACAATGGAGTTGACCTCTGTTCAGTGTCTGTCCCGGACTTCTTGTGGGCAGTTAGGTCTGTGGGTGAAGCAGGTGGGGTGTGGTTGGCTCTGGTCGTCATAGATGCTGGGGGTGGGGGGGGGGTGAGGGTGGATCTCTGCAGCAGCACATTTCCCAGCACAAAGCCAGGCCTCAGACCCTTGCCGACAGCCTTGAACTTGTGCCAGAGGAGCAGGAAAGGCCAGAGGAAAGAAAAGATGAAGTGCACGTTCACAAAGCAGCCTCACCCTAGCCCCTCCACACTGTCTAATTTTCAGCTGGGCTTCCAGCTCCAGGGAGACGTGAGGCCTTGAGCTGGCCAAGCTCTCACCCGCAGTTTCCCAGACACTTGGAGGGCCAGTAATTACCGGGTAATTACCCCGTTTATTGCCTCATTACAGGTGACCACCTTTTGGCAGGCATTTCCCTCATAAGGTCCCTTCCCAGCTTCGGTTTCTCGGCCTGCTGGGTCCTGCTGCTGTAGCCTAGCTAAATTGTGCTCCCCAAGTCACCCCTCGCTCCGCCCAGGCTTGCCACTTCTTGCCGCTGCTCCGAGGGCCCCTCCTCTGCTCGCACTAACGGTTGGCCGGGCTCGAGGGTCACACCCGAACTACTCCCTTTCGCTTAGCATCGGCCCGGCTCCCGGCTCCTGCCTGTCACAATTGGTGAAGACCCTGCCAGAGTCTCCGGTCTGATTGTCCCCCTGGACCTTCCCTGACGCCCCACCTCTCACACACTGTGGCTTCGGGTGCTTGGTGTGAAGGGCCTGTCTGGTGTCCTTAGATCCCAGGCATCTTGACCCCTCCCAGATCTACCCACTTCATGTCCCCACTCTGGGTGACTTGAAACACCCCTCGGACTCTGCTGAGCAGAACGTAGGGGCCCCACAGGCTGGGAAGGGGGAGGAGGGGGGTTAGGATGATGGAGCAGGATATGCCAAGGCTTATATCTTGCAAACAAGTTCCCTGCAAAATGTATTTGGCCAGAGGACAGCGGAGCGCTCGGAAACAGAACTTGGGATCTTTTTTGCTTGTTTTTCTTGTTTTTACGGAATACAAATGAATAAATGCTTTTTGGAGGGCGGGTGGGAATTGGCACGGAGTCGTGGCCAACAGCTTTGGAGGGACCGTGGGGCTCCTCTAGTCCATCTCCTCACTTTACGATGGAAAGATTGAAGCCTGCAGCCAAGTGGGAACACACTCTGGGCTGGTTACCAGAATCCTGTCCCCTCCCTGCCAGCCCAGGGACACACCTTCTGCAGGCAACATCCTATTTTGCATATTCCCGCCCATTGTCTTCATGTGCTTGGCCTTGCCTCCCCTGCCGGAGCATGCGAGGTCATCTTGTCTGTTTAAGTGTGGCTTGTGAAGGATCCTGGGGTCTCTTCTGACCGCCGTGACCACCAGCCTGGGACCTCACATGGTGGCTGGTCTATGGATTGTTTGGACCCTTCTGCAAATCTCCCTGCCTTCACTATTGAGCCTGGGGTACCCAAGGTCTCCGGTTCTCTCGCTGTTCCCCCGGCCTCAGAATGTCCCAAAGGGCTTCCTGTCCGTTCACCTTCCTGAGCCTGTCTTACTTCCCCACACTTGGAGAAAGAGCAATCTCACCTATTACAGATACTCCTTCTAGGAAGCCCGAGGTAAATTTGGGCCAGGCCTGCTCATGACCTTGGTGTCCAGGCCTGATGGGGTCTGGCACAGGCTCCCGTTCGCACACGCTCTGCTCCCCAGCCCGGGCGGGACCAGGCGCCTGGTTTCATTGTCTGCAGTTTCGGTCTCTGGAAGCTCTGGTTGCTAAGTTACCGCAGCCCCTTGCACAGGCCTTTAGAGCTGGGGAAGGGGAGATGTACAGATGGCGTCAGGGTCCTGTGCAAGCCGTACTCGAGGCCTCGAGCCAGAAGCCTTTGTTTAGGAGGAGGACTTTATCTCCTCCATCCACCCAACTAATATTTATTGAACACTTCCTACGTGCCAGGCTCCATGCCATGTAGTGAGGATACAGGCACGAACTTACCTCTCCACTCCCCGTTAACTAAGCTCCAGATCTCCAGCTCCCTAAGATAATGACAACATGGGACCCTGTACAGTGATGGCTGTGAGCCAGGCACTGTTGTACGAGCTTCACACTTACCTGTGCGTTAGATCCTCGTGACTGTGCCGTGAGCGGATGCTTCCATCGCTATCCCCATTTTACTGAGGAAACTGAGGCAATTGCCTGGCCCAAAGCTAGGATTAAAGCCAGGATTAAACCCAGCACATCGGATTCCCAGGTATGTCCCTTTAACCACAAACTCTGCTCTTGCGGTCTGCCTTTTGTTAAGATCAATGGGAACGTGATGGAAGGTTTTAAGCAGGGGGTGAACTTGATCACAAGGGTTTTCAAAACAGACTGGCTGTGCAAGCGGCCGGGATCGGGACAAGAGGAGGAGGAGATGGGCCTAGCAGGAGGCCTTTGCAGGGGCCAGGTGAGAGCTGGTGGAGGAGAAACCACAGACAGTGAGGGCCCTGGGCTGGGGAGAATTGGGCCAAGAAAGAATCCTCTAAACGTTTACGGACTAGATTTAAGTTTCCTATTTTACAGTGTCTCCTTCCAACTATGTTCTTTTCCTGCCCTTTGGCACCTTGACCAAGTCTTGAATTTTATGGGCACCTTTGGTATTCGAAAGCCATAGTGCTGTCAAGTTTAAAATTCAGATCCCAGGTCAGAGTCAGACTTATTTCTTCCACTTTCTCCAACCCTAACCAGGCTTTGGATTTGGAGCAGAAGTGAGGTATGGTCTTATCTTGCATACTCTTTCCCGGTTCAGTGCCTCTTTGGGGGTGCACGGGCTGAGTTTGGTCAGGTTACAGAGCACGTATGTCCTCCTCTTCTGAGTCTGTTCTTCTGTGTTAAGGCTGGGGGGAGGAGAGCGAGAGCCGCTGTTACATCAGAAGATGGCTTTCTGAGATTTCCTTACCCGTAGAAAGCACCCAACGAATAAGTGCGGATTGAGTGAATGTCAACAGTGAGTTTAAAAGTGAATAAACGAATTTATGATCCTGCAGATGATGTGATAGTGTCCACTCTGAAATAAAAGCTCCACGCAGGGCAGGTATTCTGTGCATGTGTGTGCACCTAGGTAGACAGATAGACACATACTTTTCCTTGGCTTTGATACACTTGGTATCCAGCACCATAGTAGGCTTCAGAGGTGAATTTTGATAGCGATGACTTTAGCTTTTGGTGCTCCGTGGTCCAACCCAAGTCTCCAATTTCAGTTTTCCTGTACAAGTTTTCTGCTTCAGCAAAAGTCGCTGCTTACCAATACGTTGGGTATCTTTTTCTGATGTTGCCTGTATGTGGGGGCTGAAGTGAGGCATCTCCGGAGGATCTGTAGATGAGGGAACTACGATGGTCCGCTGAGAATTGAACTTTAAGATCTGTACAGAGCAGAGAGCTGCAAAGTCACCTTCAGGAGACAGAATGGTTCCCTGGGCGGCAAGCCTTGACAGTAACCTGATTGAATGTATTAACACACCTACGGGAAGCATGTGTTAATCAGAAGTGACACTGCTCGGCCACGATGCAAAAAGAAAAGAGAGTCACCAAGGCAGTGACTATACAAAGGAGACAGAGTTTGGGCCAACAGACGTGAAACATTATGGTCAGCCTTGTTTCGGTGATGAAAGTGAGCAATGTGACTGTTCTATTTCAAGTATTTCTGTCTCACTGGCTAGACCATCTTTGTTGGGGAGATAGACATATCAGTTCATCTTAGTGTGATGTCATTGCATATTAGAGATATTTACCTCTTGTTGTCCTTACTTAGATAATTCTTCATGTGTATATTTCAGAGTAAGAACTCAGCAAATAGGAGCTATTTATCTGATTATGAGTTGACTAGTATATCCCCTCATGTAGAAAGCCAAGTGAACAGAACTACCCCGTCTCAGGACCATATAATTCTTGATAAAAAAAAAAAAATAAACTGACATTCCAAGTTTATATATGCTAAATGTTAATATCATACAGTCCCTGAAATAGGACTCTTTTCTTGGTGAGCTAAGAAAATCAAGTGCTCCAGCCTGCAAGAAGCCTGTAGTCAAACCCTGATGGGGCAAAACCATGAAGGACTTAGATGCCACCCTTAGTAGCTTCTTGAAGACTGTTGGCTTGGAGTGAAACCAGTCTGTGTCCTAGCTTCTTTCTTTTAAAGCCAGCCCTTCATAGAAGGCTCCGCTTAGCCATTCTCACCAGTGGTGCCAACAGTGTGTGCCCCCTCAGCCACGTCCCCTCGTCCCTGCTCTGTGCACCCCATGAGGTATGCACAGGTGGGCAGAAGTGAACTCTTGGAGTTAGGCATAGGGGCCTGTAAGTTATAGGCTTTATAGTTGGACTAGGTATGTGATGCTGGGCAAGCTCTTTAATTTCTCTATGCTTCAGTTTTCTTCTCTGTAAAATGGGTATAATAATAGCATCCACTTGATAGGGTATTGAAAAACTTCATGATGAATGCATGTGAGGTCCTTGGCCTGGCGCCATTAGGCAGTGAATGCTCAGTAAACGTTGGTCAATGTTGTCAATTCCAGCTTACCTTTATACTGCTTGTCCCACCCCACAGCTCATTTGTGAGTTCCTTACAGTAGAGACTTCATCTATGGACTTTAGTTCTTCCATTTATAAGATAAGAATAGCAACAATAGCATAGATTATTAGGAGAATACGTCAGAAAATAAGCACGAAAAGGTCACTGGGTTCCGGAAAGTACCAGGTGTTCAATAAATCCTTTTAGTTCTTTTTACTGACGATGATTCATATCTGCAGACCCTCTACTAGGCATGGACCTTGGACATAGTTCCTTTACACGTGTATGTGACAGTGTGGTGATGACTGGTCCTTGCAGGCAGTGAAAGAATGATGTAGCTACACTTTGTGGGATGGTTAGAGCTAAGGCCTGTGGGCTCATTTCTTGACTCCCCTTTGGTACGTGCTCTCCAGTACCGCTGGCCCAATACATGGACATACGTGGCTACTCCCATCTGAGATACCCTCCTCTGCTTATCTAAGACCCAATCAAATGTTACTTCTTTTCATCTTGCAGACTTTCTCCCTTCCTTGCACATCCCTTACCCCTAACCATCTCTTCCTCTAGCTTTTCATGCAAGTATTATTGTGAGAGTCAGATGTTCTCATTCATTCATTCATTCATTCATAAATATTTGCGCATATAGGCAGGTACTATCTATGCCTATATATCTACACCAGTAGGCAGAGTCTATGCCTAATTCGTAATTTAGTCTCAGCTCTAGCAGCTGCTTACTTGATGATAAAATGGCTTACTTGAGGATAAAACGGCTGAAATAATTGATGGTGCATGTGCCTTAGGCTCCTTTCCCAATGCTGGGGTTGGGGCTTGCTCTAGTCCATCTGTACTCTTGATCTAGGTCCCTGCTGTGATGAGGAGACCACCTGGGAATAAGTGTGTGCCTTTGTAGCAAAGAAAGATCAAAATACACTCAGCCCTCCATACAGACACAAGGCAGTTCTTAGTATTAAGCTTATGTGGAAGGTGAGGAATACCCACATAGCTGGGGACAGCAGGAGCAGAGGTGGCCTAATTGTCACTGCAGATTGCTTCTGACAGGTGAAATTTCTCCCTTCCTTCCTTCCTTCCTTCCTTCCTTCCTTCCTTCCTTCCTTCCTTCCTTCCTTCCTTCCTTCCTTCCTGGAAACCCTGGAGAAGACCATGGGAGCGGTTTGTTTTTTTGTTTGTTTGGTTTTGTTTTTTTTTCCCTTCGGTCCTGGCTGGAGGGTGATGAGCATGGCCTTGATCTCCTGGACCCTCAGGATTGCAGACATTGGAGTGATCAGGGACAAGGTGGGTTTCGGGACTATAGGGAGAGCCACGCACTCAAGAATCTTAAGGAAAGGATCATTACCGCTAAATAAACACAGGCACTGTTCTAAAGCAAAATTTGTGTTTCTCTCTCAAGGGCCCTGGGAAATCAGCAAGCAGCCCACGTAGCTGAGAACAGCCAGGCAACCCCTCCTGACCCCAGATTACTGCTAATGATAAGAGCTGCTAGACCAGCTCCATGTACATGAGGGAGGGGAGCTCCACCCCCTGAGGTTAGAGATGCTCTTCATCTTTTGGGATTTTCCACAATAGATTTATTTTTAGCAAGAAAAGATTTAAAATCCCGGCAATTCAGTACAACTTGTTTGCTTCAAGCAAGTCACTTCTCAGGAGGGAGTTGAAGAAGGTTTGACAGTTGTCCCCTCTGACCACAGAGGGTGATACTCTTTCTGCAGAAGTCCCAGGAGTCCTGATCCCAGCAGGTAAGCTTCCGGGGACCCATCCAAGAAAGAAAGAATATTCTGTTTTTTCAAGCCTGTCAGCCACTCTTTGCCTCTTGTTTTCTTCCAGTTTTGTTGAGATATACTTGGTGTATGATACTGTATAAGTTTGCGTTATGTATACAGCATAGTGACTTACGCATATTGCAAACGCAAAATGATTACTGCTGTAAGTTTACCATCCATTACTTCATATAGTTACAAATTTGTTTCCTTAGGATGAGAACTTGTGCCTCTATTCTCTCTTCTAGGATCTTCTCTTAGCAACTTTCTTTTTTTTTTCTTTTAATATAATTTATTGTCAAATTGGTTTCCATACAGCACCCAGTACTCATCCCAACAAGTGCCCTCCTCAATGCACATCACCCATTTCCCCCCTCTCCCCTCTCCCCCCCCCCCCATCTACC
This sequence comes from Felis catus, assembly GCF_018350175.1. Classification (NCBI taxonomy): domain Eukaryota; kingdom Metazoa; phylum Chordata; class Mammalia; order Carnivora; family Felidae; genus Felis; species Felis catus. Next base: position 13,060,068 of record NC_058377.1, on the reverse strand, counting down.
CTTAGTTTGTTCTCAGTCTCTTAGGGTTTGCCTCTCTCCCTCTCTGTAACTTTTTTTCCCCTTCCCCTCCCCCATGGTCTTCTGTTAAGTTTCTCAAGATCCACATATGAGTGAAAACATATGGTATCTGTCTTTCTCTGACTGACTTGTTTCACTTAGCACAATACCTTCCAGTTCCATCCATGTTGCTGCAAGTGCCCAGATTTCATTCTTATTGCCAAGTAGTATTCCACTGTATATATAAACCTCTCTTAGCAACTTTCAAATATGCTATAAAACAGTATGAACTGTAGTCTTATTATGCATTATATTCCCAATACTTAGAACTGAAAGTTCAGCCCCCTTCCTTCAACCCCTTCCCCCAGTCAGCCACCTCTGGTAACTGCATGTCTGGTCTCTTTTTTGAGGAGTTGTTTTTGTTTTTGTTTTTGTGTCGTTTTTAAGATTCCACATACAACCGAGTTCATACAGTATGTATCTTTCTCCATTTGACATATTTTGCTTACCATAATGGCCGCAAGATCCACCCACATCATTGCCCCTTTTCTAAACCGAGGTAGTCTGGAGCCTTTTTTCCCCAAATTGTGTTCTGTGGATCCACAGTCCCAGGGTTTGTGGCTCCTGGAGTAAATACTACACAGTCAGAGGGCCTGGGAAACATGGCCCATTCTATTTCTCTTGGTTCACTCCAGCTAAACTTGTGCCTTTGTTTTTCCTCAAATATGCTAGGCACACTCCTGCCTCAGGACCTTTGCACTTGCTGGTCCTTCTGGTTGCTATGCTGTCTCTCCAGATATCGGCATGGCTAACTCTTTCATCTTCTACTCTTCACTCAAAATTACCTTTTCAGTGAAGTCTTCATGTAATGCTTATATATATCACCTCTCTGCTTTATCATTTTTTCTTAGCACTCACCAGTGACTTCAGTGAATCATGCCTCTTTCTGTTCTATCAGTTAGAATTGCTGAATTCTATTTTAAGGGTCACTATGGCAGGGGAAAATAAACATGGCAAACCGTTCATTGGCTTTTAAAGCTTCCACGGAAAATAACACACATCATTTAAGCTCATATTACATGGTACCAAACAAGTCTCCTGGCTCCATGGGACTTCAAAAGGGAGAGGAAAATGCATTGTTGAGCCGTGCCTAAAAGGAGAACTGGAGTATCTGGCAATAGTTCTTCGGACAAACCCTGTTTCATACCCATCAATGGCTTTCAATGGCTCGTGGGGTTAAGTCCACATTCTTTCACAGAACTTCACAATCTCTGCATGGTCCGGCTCTTGCTTACCTCTCTTTGATTCACATTTCAGCTTCGAGGTCATTTCTTTCAGGAAGCCCACCCTGAGCCCTCTGTCTGGGTGAAGGGCTCTTCATCGGATGTTCCTTCAGAAACTGGGGAGCTTCTCAGCACATGACTAGTTACTTGATTGCATCTCTTCCTAAAAGTTTTCCTGTAACCCATCCGTCAGTCTTAAAGTCAATCCAACTGGTCATGAGCAATATTTTAAAGAAAGAAACGACGTAATAGGACACATAATAGTGTATCTTTATAGTAAGTATTAGGAATGCTCTGAAACTTGTGTGGTCCTGTAGGTTGGGTTAACTTGAAAAATGTATTCCTTAATCTGGCTGTGGTCCAACTCATTTGAAGTCACAGCCCTACCAGGACTGGAAATCCAGTGGGGTCTGGGGACCACCTGTTTCATCTACCCTGACCCACCAGTGCCTAGCACAGTGCTTGTACAAAGGAACTTCAATTTTTTTTTTATTTATGAATTCTCCATGACCTGAGCTACCAGCAACCTTAATTAGAAACAGTGTGGATGAGGGGCACCTGGGTAGCTCAGTCGGTTAAGCTTTTGACTTTGGCTCAGGTCATGATCTCATGGTTCATCCGTTCAAGCCCCATGTCTGGCTCTGTGCTGACAGCTTAGAGCCTGGAACCTGCCTCAGATATTCATTCATTCATTCTCTCTCTCTCTCTCTCTCTCTCTCTCTCTCTCTCTCTCTCTCTCTCTCTCTCTCTCTCTCCTGCTTATGCTCTGTCTCTCTCACTCTCTCTCTCAAAAATAAAAAAAAAAACAGCGTACGTGGTTTGGGCTGACTGTTTTTGTCACATTTAACCTGATGAACAGAGGCCAGCTTAGATGCACAGTGTGAGGGCTACCCTCCCTTCCTGCATGGGTTTGCATGGAGAGTTCTCTACCTGTCTCAGCAGCCCTCTGGGCCTGAGCATGGAGACCTGAAGAGCTCTTTCCTTTACTCAAGGCCCTCCTGGCTTCCTTCTAAAATCCAGTACCGTCCTTATGCATAGGAGCGGTAACATGCTGTTACTCTGCACTAAAATTTCACGGAGTCAGAAAAACATGAATTCAAATTCCATTTTATTACTCCCTGGTTGCATGACTGCAGACAAGATGCCTCTCTGAGCTGAAGTTTCTTCCTCTGTGAAATAGAGGTGATATTCTGTTCCTTTCAGAGTCGATGTGAGGATTAGAGAGAATGTTTATTATTCACATCTGGCAATGTGGGCATTCAATAAATCATGGCTATCTATTATCATTATTATCCTATTGACTTTTTAAAGTACTTGAAATCCATCTACTAGTAACTCCTTTGAGTTAAACATCATTTACAACAAAACGGTCCTGGCTTCCCTGAGAGGGTAAAGATCTGATGTCCTTATCAATGTCTTTAGTACCCTTTAGTATCATAAAGTATGACCGTCTTTAGTATCTGTAATATCTTCACAGTATGAGTATCCGTAGGATCTTTTATTACCTGTATGGTATGAATATCTTCAGTATCTATAGAATGAGTATCCATAGTATCTTTTAGTATCTTTATAGTATGAATAACTATACCTTTTTCAGCAACGGGTCAGCCAAGATCTGGCTTTGATAGGAGGGAAGGAAGAGAAATAAAGAAAAGAAGCCTGGGGTGAAGGAGGAGAGTAGCCGGAGGACACAGGAGTGTCTAGAATTAAATGTTTTATCCCTTCCCTGTTCCATTTCTGTTGCAGGAGTCTAACGGGGATGATGCTACATCTTTGTGTCTATTTCCCCATGTAATATGTATCCTTTTAGTGGTCAGCCACATGATTTCCAGGGACAAGTGCAAAATAAAAGTGTAGGGCTTCTTGTTCAAAAAGGAAGAAGAAAGCTCTTTTCTTTCTCTCCCTGGATGTGTCCTGGCGTTTATTTGCTATTTAGCGTGTGCCTGCTGGGGCACGGCGTACTTGTAGGCAGATACTGACCTTCACCGGCTCAGAGGTTCGGGTTTGTGACTTGGTACATGGGGTATGTTCCCTGGAGCCTCCCGTACCTGCATCCCCGGGGGAGTGGGCTGCTGGGCACCTGTCCTGGGGAGGCAGGAAGTAGGAGGGTCAGAACCACCCAAGCCCATGCTCCAAGCCCCAGCCCATGTTCCGTGGTCCTATCAGGCTTCACCTACAGACCCCAAATTCAAAGATGAAATGATTAAGAATTAGAGATGACACCTGCAGAGCTTTAAACCCCAGGCCCGGGGCTCTCTTTGGAGCACGGGTCCCTGTGCGACCACGGAGGTCACATGATGCACTGTGAAGCCAGCCCTGCCTTTAGCTCTGCTGAGCCCTGCTTCTGTGATCCCGCTGTCGCTGGCCTGGCTGCTGCCTTCTTCCTCGACCTTGTCCAAACCTTCCTTCTGCATCCCAGGACCCAGTGGGTCCCGGGGCAGAATCCCTAGAGGCTGCTGCTGCTGCGCCCCTCCCTCTGCCGGATTCTCCCTAAGGCGTCGCCAGTGGGGTGACCGTCTGCCTCCCCCTGTGTGGCTCCTGGTGGGTGCAGCTGGTAGCCCAGGCCGGAAGAAAAAAACGTGTGCTCTCTCCCAGTGTGTCTGCAGCTCCTGCTCCTAGCTCTTGTCAAGAGGTCCCTCCGAGTGAAAAACGACTATTTGTGCATGTTATTGATCACCCTACCCGGGAAGATGACTGTAACCTTTCCATCCTGGCAGCAGCAGAACCCCCCCGCTCTGCCTTGGCTGGGAGCAACCTGGAGGTTTTGAATGGCAGCCAGGGCTGGGGGAACGTTTGCCATGGCCAGCCTGGCCACCCGCTGCCTCTCTCGCCTTCCCTCTCCACCTGGAAAGGAAGAAGTGTTTGACAGAGAAGGGAGCAGGTTGGATAACGAGAGTCAGTGCACAGAAGCCTCAGCTAGAGGCCCAACCCACCCTCAAAAGGAAGCAAGGATGGCAGACGGAGGAAACTGGGTCAAGGCTCGGGATCCGCAGTTCTCGAACCTGGGTTCAAGTCCTGGCTCAGACGCTTTCAAACTGTATGACACTGAGACTGTTGTGCTAAGTGCAGAATGTGTATAGAAATAATTCCTGCTTTGTCATGCCTTTGATGCGAGGAGCACATGAGCGGAGGTGCAAAGAAAGTGCTTCTCAAGAAGCTGTAAAAATATTTGCCCGCCTTGTGGGAGGTAATACAGAAAAAGAACATAATTCGTGATGGTAATACGGGTCCTACACTATGCTTGCATACAAAAGTATTGGTGTTTTTGTTGGTGCAAAATACCGTTATTTTTATAATAGTAAAATAATAGGATTTAACGATTATAATTTATATAATCCTATGCTATTATGTACTTGGGTAATGTTTATATAATATAAATAAAATTTACAGTAGGTTATTATGTTCTAATAAATACTGAATGCTATTATTTCAGAAGTTGTAAAAATGTGAAATCTGAATTATTCACATCCTGAGGCATCTTGGGAGCTCCTGAATGAGAGCATCTGATCGAATAAGTATTAGGTAGAAAGCATTTTGACTGTACATTTGCTCCTTTTAAAACCTTGCCAAGTATCTTCTCTTCATGATTAGTCCCATTTCCCAGTATTACTAGTAAAGTCAGGCATTATTACTTATGTTCGTTAGTGATAGATATTTTTTCCAGAGCCAGCTTGGCTCTCCGTGGGCTGCCAGAGGTTCCGAGGGAGCTTTCCTAGAATGGGGTGGGGCAGCAGATCTTAGGGGAAATGGGAGGAGGAGGAGGGGTGGTAGGGACTGGGGAAAGAAAGCTTTTCTTCTCAAAGCTGACAGTCTCCCTGTTGTCAGTACTCCTGAATAGCATTTCCTCTATCCCTATTCCCTTTTTTTATTTTATTTTATTTTTTTATGTTTTATATTAGAGTGCATCAACAGGGGAGGGGCAGAGAGACAGAGACAGAATCTGAAGCAGGTTCTAGGCTCCAAGCTGTCAGCAAAGAGCCTGACACAGGACTTGAGCCCACAAGCAGCGAGATCATGACCTGAGCTGAAATCAACAGTCAGACATTCAATCGACTGAGGCCCCAGGCGCCCCTGCCCCCCTTCCCTTTAATCTCCTAGGTTCCAATGTCACTTCCAGGGACTAGGACAAAGGACCTGGAACTGGCTGTCTTTCTCCTAGAGCAACATCTGTAGATAAACTCTGGAAGAATTGCCGTTCACTCTGTCCGTTATAAACTCCCAGTGTTCAATGGTAAGAGGACCCCATGTGCTGTGTTACTTTGAGGATGGCCATCACTGTGGCTAAAATAGGGAAATGTGGGATCAGACAACTCCGCCGTATCTTGTCACCTTAGCAAAACACATCACCTTTCTCAGCCACAGTTTGCTCATCTTTAAAACGGGCCTTAAATCAAATTGAGTTGTTGCTGGGAGTGAGTGAGCTCATCCCGAGGTGTTTTGCGGGGCTCCTGGCACATGTTGGAGATCAGGGAAGCTGGGATCTCCTTCGTAGCTATTATTAGACCTCACCCTTTCACCCCAGCATTGAGAATCCTCTAATTAGATGAATCCCGATACTCTCCCCCACTTTCACCCCTGTACAATGTTAATCACTCCGTCTAACATCTCCCTTACACAATGTTTGTGGCAACGGGCTGTGATGGTGAATTGAATTCTCCGATTAACTGAGAAAACCCCTTTTGTCCTCACCTGTGCAGTCACACATCTTTGTAAACTAACCTATTTTCCTGCCTTAGCAAGTAGGGCTAGAAACAAACTAGGCTATCTGCCTTTTGGATGACTCAGTGCCCCTCTCAAAACACTGCACAGTCCTGCATAGAAAGGGCAGAAGATTTTGAACTGAGCCTATCCTGGCCTTGAAGATGGATTTCAGAATAACACCTACACCTGTATGGTAGCTCACCCGTTCTCCCTCTAGAGAAGACAGAGAATCTACAGGCATAGGAGTGTGTGGTTGGGGCGAGGGGGAAAAAGGCGTGTGCAAGCTAAATTCTTTACTTCATGAAGGATTTTCCGGGTCACCTTGGCTGTTGTGGTTATTTGAGAACTCCCTTTAGTTTGGAGGTCTTGGAGCTGTTGGTCCACAGCAGCACACTCACTACAGCCAGACTGTCCTCTGGGAAGGGCACTGCAACTCACAGCTTGGTTTGCTGTGGACAGAGGGAGCAGGGAATGCTATGGGCTTCTAGAAGCTTCCACTAATGCACACATTCCGACAACCAGAGGCTCACTTGGCGTGATTAACCAACATCTGTGCTTGTGCTGTTTCACGTGCATAATTGTCCCATTTCTTCCCCCAAGACGATCCCTGTATTATGGGTGCTGAATGTGTGGTTCAGAGAAGCAAAATGACTTGATGAAGGTGACCCAGCTGGAGCTGGGCCGTTTGTTGGATGTGTATAGTCCAAAGCACTTTGGTCTCCAAGGCTGTTTCTCTTTCATGTTGCAAATGTTAACATGTTTAAACATGTTTGGGTCATCTGCAGCTCAGTTAGAATTATCTATTTTAAAATTTACATCCGAGTTAGCATGTAGTGCTATAATGATTTCAGGAGTACATTCCATTGATTCATTCCCTGTGTATAACACCCAGTGCTCATCCCAACAAGTGTCCTCCCTAATGCCCCTTAACCCATTTCGCCTGTCTCCACCCAAACCCTCCAGCAACCCTCAGTTTGCTCTCTGTATCTAAGAGTCTCTTACGTTTTTTCCCTCTCCTTGTTTTTATATTATTTTTGCTTTTCTTCCCTTATGTTCATCTGCTTTGTATCTTAAAGTCCTCATAAGAGTGAAGTCATATGATGTTTGTTTTTCTCTGGCTAATTTTGCTTAGCATAATGCCCTCTAGTTCCATCCACGTAGTTGCAAATGGCAAGATTTCATTCTTTTTGATTGCCGAGTAATACTCCATTGTGTGCATGTATGTGTGTGTGTGTGTGTGTGTGTGTGTGTGTATATATATATATATATATATATATACACACACACACACACATACATCACATCTTCTTTATCCATTCATCCATCGATAGACATTTGGGCTCTTTCCATACTTTGGCTATTGTTGATTGTGCTGCTATAAACATTGGGGTGCACGTGTCCCTTTGAAACAGCACACCTGTATCCCCTGGATAAATACCTAGTAGTGCAATTGCTGGGTTGTAGGGTAGTTCTATTTTTAATTTTTTGAGGAACCTCCATACTGTTTTCCAGAGTGGCTGCACCAGTTTGCATTCCCACCAGCAGTGCCAGAGAGATCCTCTTTCTCCACATCCTTGCCAACATCTGTTGTTGCCTGAGTTGTTGATGTTAGCCATTCTGACAGGTGTGAGGTGGCATCTCACTGTGGTTTTGATTTGTATTTCCCTAATGATGAGTGATGTTAGCATTTTTTCATGTGTCAGTTGGCCATCTGGATGTCTTCTTTGCAGAAGTGTCTATTCATGTCTTTTGCCCGTTTCTTCACTGGATTATTTGTTTTTTGGGTGTTGATTTTGATAAGTTCTTTATAGATGTTGGATACTAACCCTTTATCCAATATGTCATTTGCAAATATCTTCTCCTATTTTGTCAGTTGCTTTTTAGTTTTGCTGATTATTTTCTTCGCTGTGCAGAAGCTTTTTATTTTGATGAGGTCCCAATAGTTCATTTTTGCCTTTTTTTCCTTGCCTCTGGAGATGTGTTGAGTGAGAAGTTGTTGTGGCCGAGGTCAAAGAGGTTGCTGCCTGTTTTCTCCTCTAGGATTTTGATGGCTTCCTGTCTTATGTTTAGGTCTTTCATCCATTTTGAGTTTATTTTTTGTATGGTGTAAGAAAGTGGTTCAGGTTCATTTTTCTGCATGTCACTGTCCAGTTTTCCTAACACCACTCGCTGAAGAGACTGTCTTTATTCTATTGGATATTCCTTCCTGCTTTGTCAAAGATTAGTTGGCCATACATTTGTGGGTCCATTTGTGGGTTCTCTATTCTCCATTGATCTGAGTGTTCTTGTGCCAGTACCATACTGTCTTGATGATTACAGCTTTGAAATACAGCTTGAAGTCTGGGATTGTGATGCCTCCAGCTTTGGTTTTCTTTTCAAGATATTTTTGGCTATTTGGGGTCTTTCCTGGTTCCATACAAATTTTAGGATTGTTTGTTCTAGCTCTGTCAAAAATGCTGGTGTTGTTTTGCTAGGAATTGCGTTGAATATGTAGATTGCTTTGGGCAGTATCGACATTTTAACAGTATTTGTTCTTCCAATCCATAAGCATGGAATATTTTTCCAGTTTTTTCTGTCTTCAATTTTTTTCAGAAGCTTTCTATAGTGTTCAGTGTATAGATTGTTCTCATCTTTGGTTAAATTTATTCCTAGGTATTTTATGGTTTTTCGTGCAGTTGTAAATGGGATCAATTTCTTGATTCCTCTTTCTGTTGCTTCATTATTGGTGTATAGGAATGCAACTGATTTCTGAACATTGATTTTATATCCTGCACTTTGCTGAATTCATGGTTCAATTCTAGCATTTTTTTGGTGGAATCTTTTGGGTTTTCCATATAGAGTATCATCTGTGAAAGATGTTTCATCTGTGAGAAGTGAAAGTTTAACCTCCTCCTTGCCGATTTGGATGCCTTTTATTTCTTTGTGTTGTCTGATTGCTGGGGCTAGGACTTCCAATACTACATTGAATAGTAGTGGTGAGAGTAGACATCCCTGTTGTGTTCCTGACCTTAGAGGGAAAGCTCTCCGCTTTTCCCCATTGAGGATGATATTAGTGGTGGGTCTTTCATATATGGCTCTTAGGATTTTGAGTTATCATCCTTCTATCTCTGCATTCTTAAGAGTTTTTATCAAGAAAGCATGCTGTATTTTGTCAAATGCTTTCTCTGCATCTGTTGAGAGGATCATGTGGTTCTTGTCCTTTCTTTTACTGATGTGATGAATCACGTTGATTGTTTTGTGGATTTTGAACCAGCCCTGCATCCCAGGTATAAATCCCACTTAGTCGTGGTGAATAATTCTTCTACTGTATTGTTGGATCCAGTTGGCTGGTATCTTGTTGAAGATTTTTGCATCCATGTTCATCAGGGAGATTGGTCTGTAGTTCTCCTTTTTAGTGCGTTCTTTGTCAGGTTTTGGAATCAAGGTAATGCTGGGTTCATAAAATTAGTTTGGAAGTTTTCCTTCCATTTCTATTTTTTGGAACCTCTTCAAGAGAATAGGTGTTAAATCTTCCTTAAATGTTTGGTAGAATTCCCCCCTGGAAAGCCATCTGGCCCTGGACTCTTGTTTTTTGGGAGATTTTTGATTACTAATTCGATTTCTTTACTGGTTGTGGGTCTGTTCAAATTTTCTATTTCTTCTTGTTTCCGTTTTGGTAGTTTAAATGTTTCTAGGAATTTGTCCATTTCTTCCAGATTACCCATATTATTGGCATATAATTGTTCGTAGTATTATTGTTTGTATTTCTGCTGTGTTGGTTGTGATCTCTCCTCTTTCATTTTTGATTTTATTTATTTGGGTCCTTTCCTTTTTCTTTTTGATCCAACTGGCTAGTGGTTTATCAATTTTGTTAACTCTTTCAAAGAACCAGGTCCTGGTTTCATTGATCTGTTCTAATGTTGTTGTTGTTGTTGTTGTTGTTGTTGTTGTTGTTTTGGTTTTGATAGCATTGATTTCTACTTTCATCTTTATTTCTCATCTTCTGCTGGTTTTGTGTTTTACTTGCTGTTCTTTTTCCAGCTCTTTAAGGTGTAAGGCTAGGTTGTGTATCTGAGCCCTTTTTTCATTAGGAAGGCCTGGATTGCTATATACTTGCCTTTTATGACTGCCTTTGCTGCATCCCAGAGGTTGTGGGCTGTGGTGTTATCATTTTCATTGGCTTCCATGTATTTTTTAAATTTCCTCTTTAACTTCTTGGTTAACCCATTCATTCTTTAGTAGGATGTTCTTTAATCTCCAAGTGTTTGTGGTCTTTCCAAATTTGTTCTTGTGGTTGATTTCAAGTTTCATACTATTGTGGTTTGTAAATGTGCACAGTATGATCTCGATGTTTTTGGACTTGTTAATGGCTGATGTGTGTCCCAGTATGTGATCTCTTCTTAAGAATGTTCCATGTGCACTCGAGAAGAATGTGTACTCTGCTGCTTTAGGGTTAAATTTTCTGACTATATCTGTTAAGTCCATCTGATCCAGTGTGTCATTCAAAGCCATTTTTTCCTTGTTGGTTTTCTGTTTAGATGATCTGTGCATTGTTGTAAGTGGGGTGTTGAAGTCCCTGCTAATACGGTATTATTATAAATGAGTTTCTGTATGTTTGAGATTAATTTATATATTTGGGTGCTTTCACATTTGGAGCATAAATGTTTATAATTGTTAGATCTTGGTGGATAGACCCCTTAATTATGATCTAATGCCTTCTTCATTTTTTATTATAGTCTTTATTTTAAAATCTATATTGTTGATACAAACATGGCTACTCTGACTTTCTTTTGGCAAATAGGACGACAGATCATTTTCCATCCCCTTACTTTCAATCTGAAGGTGTCTTTAGGTCTAAAATGGGTCTCTTATGGGGCACCTGGGTGGTTCAGTTGGTTTAGCATCCAACTTCTGCTCAGGTCATGATCTCATAGTTCGTGAGTTTGAGCCCTATATTGGGCTCTGTGCTGACGGCTCAGAGCTTGGAGCCTGCTTCGGATTCTGTGTCTCCCTCTCTCTCTGCCCCTTCCCCTCCCCTGCACTCGCTTGCTCTCTCTCTCTCTCAAAAATAAATAAATATTAAAAAAATTTAAAAATAAAATTGGTGTCTTGTAAACAGCATATAGATGGATCTTTTTTTCTTGTCCATTATGTACCCTATGTCTTTTGATTGGAACATTTAGTCCATTGACCTTTAGTGTAAGTACTGAAAGACATGAATTTATTGCCATTGTGTTGCCTGTAGAGTTGGAGTTACTGGTGGTGGTCTCTGGTCCTTCTGTTCTTTGCTGCTTTTAGTCTTTTTTGTTGTTGTTGTTGTTGTTGTTGTTGTTTGGGGGTTGTTGTTGTTGTTGTTTGGCTTTTCTCCCTTCAGAGAGTGCCCCTTAAAATTTCTTGCAGGGCTGGTTTAGTGGTCACAAACTCCTTTAATTTTTGTTTGTCTGGGAAACTTTTTATCTCTCCTTCTATTTTGAATGACAGCCTTGCTGGATAAAGAATTCTTGGCTGCGTATTTTTCTGATTCAGCACATTGAATATATCTGGCCACTCCTTTCTTTCTGGTCTGCCAAGTTTCTGTGGATAGGTCTGCTGCAAGCCTGATCTGTCTTCCCTTGTAGGTTAAGGACTTTTTTTTCCCTACCTGCTTTCATGATTCTTTCTTTGCCTGAGTATTTTGGGAATTTGACTATGATATGATGATATGCCTTGTTGATGGCCAGTTTTTGTTGAATCTTATGGGAGTCCTCTGTGTTTCCTGGATTTTGATGTCTGTGTCTCTCCCCAGGTGAGGAAAGTTTTCTGCTATGATTTGCTCACATAATGCTTCTACCCCTTTTTCTCTCTCATCATCTTCTGGGACCCCTATATTCTCATGTTGTTCCTTTTTTAATGAGTCACTGAGTTCTCTAAATCTTATATCATGCTCTTTTGCCTTAGTTTCCCTCTTTTTTTCTGCTTCATTATTCTCCATAAGTTTGTCTTCTATAATGCTGATTTGCTGCTACGCTTCATCCACTTGGCCACCATCATATCCATTCGAGATTGCATCTCAGTTACAACATTTTAAATTTCGTCCTGGCTGGATTTTACTTCTATCTCCGCAGAAGGGGATTCTATGCTTTTTCAGCCCCAGCCAGTATTCTTATAATCATGATTCTAAATCCTGGTTCAGACATCTTGCTTGTATCTGTGTTGAGTTAGTCCCTGGCTGTCATTTTTTCCCTGTTCTTTCTTTTGGGGTGAATTTCTTCATTCTTCATCTTGGAGGAAGAAAAAGAATTGATACAATAAGAAATAAATTAAAATCAAAAAATTAAAAACAAAACAAAAAAATCAAATAAAGGATGCTATCCCCTAGGTGTGTTTTGGTCTTGTTGTTGAAAGAAGCTTGATAGAATAGAGAAAAAAGGGAAAGAAAAGGAAAAAGAAAAAAAAAATGAATAAGTTTGAAAAATTTAAAGAATGGATAAAATAAAAAATGAAATGAAAGTAAAATAGAGTTTAAAAAATTTACAAAGAAGTAAAATATAGTGGAAAAATTAAAAATTTTATTAAAATAAAAAAATTTTTCTTTCTGTATTCAAGAATAAGAAAAGAAAAAGAAAAAAATGAACTAGCAAACAGAATGAAATACGATTGAAATTACATCCAGTATCCCCCAGAAGTCAAATGACGAAATGCCTTATCGTCCGTCAACTAAGCAGGTGGAGAGATTTCTAGTGATGGTCAAGAGGGCTGTTGGCCCATTTGGGCGGGGCTTCGTGTAATGGCTCCGTCCGCCACTAGATGGCGCTGCATAGTTTACTGGCGTGGATCATTGCGGTGCGTGTAGGCGTGTGTGCGCATGCGGACAAGGGGTGAAAATGGCATCACCCGGATACCTAGTCTCTGGTATGGAATTCCGTGCTCTCCCAGCTGGCAATTGCACACCCGTTCTTTGTTTCCGGCTTCCGTCCATTCCTGGCTTTTACACTGTCCGTGACCAAGCCGTCGGGTTGCCAGGCGGCACCTGCCTCCTGAGTTTTATCTCAGATGCGGCTGTGTTTTCCGACCCCCTCGCTTCTGCGGGACTGCGGCTTTGACCCGTTCTGCTCCTCTGCTGGAGGGTCTCACGGAGCACTGGCCGGTGCCGGCCGCAAGCAGGAAAGTTAGGGAGACCCTGCTGTTGCCCAGAGACTGCAGCCAGGTGCCTGCCCACCCCAGAGAAAGCTCATGCAATTGTGTAGCAGCAGCATTTCTGGGATTATGGTAAGTCACAACACACACCTGGCACCAGGCTTCACCCCCAACGACCTTGTTCCAGCACCAGCGAAGGTGGTTGCTCTCTGGGGTCCTCTGCAACCTTGGCCCGTGGGGAGACTGCACAGCCTCCACCAAATGTCCTCCCTGCAGGGGAACTGCCTCTCCCCATGTGGCCCGCGGGCCCCCCCTCAGATCCCGCTCTCTGCTCTTGGGGATTCGCCCTTCTCACCAGAGCGCCGCCAGGTGTCAAGCTGCGGAGTTTCAGACTCGCGCTTCCCCTGTTTATAGACTCTTAATGGAATTTAAACCCTCCCCTCTCTCCCTTCTTTGTTCAGTCTACTCTTTTGCTTTCCCTCCAGCTACTTTGGGGGGGTGGTGCGGAGTACTCTTCCTGTACTCACCGCCCCCCCCCCCCAAGCTAAACCTGCTCTCTGCCCTCTGTGGCTTCTGTCTTCCCCCCTTCACCTCTCCACACCGCACACCTGCTGAGTCCTGTGGTTCAGGTTTCGCACATTGTTGTGTTAATCCTCAGATCAGTTTTCTAGGTGTGCAGGACGGTTTGGTGTGGACCTAGCTGCATTTCAGGGACGAGAGATGCAAAAAACAAAGTTCCCTGCTGGTTCACCATCTTGACCCCTCCCCTAGAATAACTTTTTGAACGTGGTGAGTTTTATCCTAATCCCTAAGATGGTATCAACCAGACAAATGGCAGAGGTGTGGGGGTGTGTGGGGCTGTGTGTTGAGGGGCAGGTGGGAATATTCAGGGCAATTCCCAGAGCGTGGTTCTGCTTAGCCTGAGGAAGGAACTGCAGAAGACAGGGACTCTGCCATCATGTGCCTCGTTATCCCATTTGGTCCCTGCAAACCGTGAACTCAGATGTTATCTTCCCCATTTTACAGGTGACAAAACTGAGGCCCTGAGAGATTATGCAGTTTTCCTCACGGAGGTGGGAAGCAGTAAGACCGGCCTAAGATTTTTGTCCCTCAGGCCTCTACTTTTCCGCACCACTTTGCTGCTTTCTAGGACATTGGATACCTGAGGAAAACGTTTTGGTTTTAGTTTTAGTTTTCCAAGACCTTTGGAGACATGGAAAAACCCATGCTTCCCAGAGATGCTCCCATGCATGCTGGGTGTGCAGATGAGGAAGCTAATTTGTAACCGTTTTGGTGTAATAGAAACAAAAACAGCAGCAAAGCCTGGCAACCACATCCCAATCCCCACCTGAGCAGTAGGCAACTTCCAGAGCCTCCGAGGCCGTGTTTGAATTCACAGCCTTTCCTGAGCCAAGAGGCAGGGCTGGCCTTCCCTAGATTAGACCGTTATCTCAGCAGTGACACAGAGGATCCTGGGTGAGGATTCTGCTACCCCTGCCGTGACCAGTGTGCTCTGTGCAAACAGCGGGTTGGCTGTGGCTCAGGGTCAGCGCAGGACGGCCTCCCAGCACTTCATCCCGGAGCCTTGGGATAACAGGCTTGCAGGGATCCCACAGCACCAGGTACTGACTGTGCCTACGTGGCTAGTGTTAGTCCTGTGCGTGTCTGTGGTGGGCACCTTTGAGTGGCTGTCCTCTGCCTTGTCCATACATGTGTCATTTTTCTTCCACAACCACCCTAGATGTACTACGAAGAGGTTCATTTTGTAGATGGGACAACTGAGGCTCTGGGGAGGTAACTTTTCAGTGGGCCCTTGGCTCATGAGTGGTGGGTAGAGAATATAAATCCAGGTCTGCAAGATTCCTGAGTTCATCCTCTTACAAAAAGACACCTGTGGTAGTCTGTCTTTGGATCTACATGACCATCTTGGTGATGTCTGAATCACCTGAGAGCTTCAAGTTCCTATTGGTGGGGCCACCTTGGAGTTCTGTTTTAGAGGTTTGGGAGTGGGGCCCCTGCAGTTTTAACGTAAGTAAAACGTACTTCCACATACGCCCCCACCAGACGTGGAAGAGCAGGTACCCCATAAGCACCCATGTTCCTTCAGCGATCTCCAGCTGCCTGTGATGGCTTCAGCTTGCAGCCCACCCTCCCTCCCAGCCCCCTGGCCAAAACCCCTAAGGTAAAGGTTGATTTCTGACTTTGGCATCTGTTCCTCGCCTCTGTGCCCCGGTCTGTCAGTTTCTCCTCTTGGAATGACATCTGTGATAGTTTTGTGTGTCAAATTGGCTAGGCTGCAGTAGCCAGTAATTTAATGAAACACTAATCTAGGCATTGCTGTGAGGGTATTTTATAGACGTGGTTAAAACATCTTCAATCAGCTGGCTTTAAGTGAAAGAGCTTATCCTCGATAATGTAGGTGGACCTTGTCCAATCAGTTGAAGGCATTATAAGCAGACATTGAGATCCTCGCTGTCCCCCAAAAGAACTTCTGCCTCAGGCCTACAGCATGAACTGATGCCTGTGTTTCCATCATGTTTTGTGGATTTCAGACTTGCTAGCCCCCTCAGGTGCAGGAACTTGACTCAAAATAAATCTTTGAATATACATACATATGTATGTATGTATATATGTATGTGTGATGCTTTTGGTTTCATTTCTCTGGAGAGCCCTAACATACCATCCTTTCTTACATCTTAACTAATTTCCTCCTCTTTCCTTCTCTCCCCACTCCCCCTTCTTTCTTCCCACCTCCCTCTAACCTTCTTTTCTTTCCTTCCTTCTTTCCTGTCCTTCTCCCTCACTTCTATGAGTCAACAATGCCTGTTGCCTGTCAGACACCAAGCTAAGCAAAGATTATGCAATCAGTGAATAAGAAGTTTTTCCTGCCCTCGAGGAGCTCACAGCCCACCACTTATGCATAAAATCAATAAGCAACTTATAATTTATAAATTACTTTTGCTTATATTCTCTCCTTTAAACCTGGATGTAAATCTGATAGTTCAAGAGTCTAGCCATTGTTCTCTTACTGGACCTGAGAAGTGGCATCTTGCCATGTGCCCTGATCACAGACCGTCAGAGGGACCCACTGTGCCTGCCCCCACCATTGATATTCCCACGCCCACTCTTCCCAGAGCTCTGCTCCTCCTGCGCCCCGCCTCCCCACCACCCAGTGCCTGGTTGGAATTCATAACTCCCTCCTCTGCATTCCCATTAAGTAGTTGTTTATGTTTTTCTTTTGACACATTATATCATATCTTGCATTTCTGTTATTTGTTTACATAAACGTTTCCTCTGTGTATTGTAAGTTTCTCAAGGGCAAGATACAATGCTTTATTCAGCAAACACTTTTTTTTTTTCACCACTTACAATGACATGGACACATTTTCCCTTTGTAGCGATTCAGGGTGTGGACTCGACAAAGATTGCTGGGTATGAATCTTGGTTTCCTCAGTGTGTGTGTGTGGGATGTTGGGCAAGCTACCTAACCTTGCTGTGCCTTACCTAGCTTATCTGTAAAATGGGGATAATAGCACCTACCCCTTAGGGCCACCTGGAGTGGTACATGCTTTCATTTACATTTAATGCTTAACACGGTGCAGGCACTCAAAAGTATTAGCTGTTGATAGTTGTTATTCTCAGCATCTCAGCAAAGAGTAAATATTTGCTAAGGAAGTGTCTGCATGAATAAATGCAGGATTCCTATAAGCTTGGAATCGTCCCATGTAATGTCTGCTAAAAGGCTGAAGTGCTCACAAGTGTAGGTGAAGCAGAAATACATTTCAGCTGGCTTGGGTTCGAATCCCAGTTCTGCCGCTAACCGGACAAATGCATTTGGGCGAGTCATTTAACCTCTTTACACCTCTTGCTCCTAATTTGCAAACGGCAAGTAAAATCTATTGTGGTAGATGGTCTGAAAGCCTGACCTCAGCCCTCACATCTGCCTGCCTTTAGTGTCAGGTCGACGTGAGCGACCCTGCCTGCAGGTATGATCCAGAAGCCCTGGGATGGATCGCTGTGGCCCAGCTCTGACGGGCAGGTGCTCATGGCTCTGCACTTGCTGCCTTTGGTTATTAGCAGTGAGGATCCTGATACCAGATTTATAAAGTCAGCGTTTGCTGAGTAGTCTATTGTGATCTGCTCAAAATAGCCTTCCGCCTCGGTGCAGGGTATCAGGCCTTCTCCTAATACCCAGTAACTTCGTACTCAAAACATCAGCCAGCTATTGTGTAACTCCAATGACAGCAGGTTCTTGCTACAAATCCTGAAAGCTGTCTCTTGGATACCCTTAACGTATTCATAACATTGGTATTTATGTATTTATCTCGGAAAACCATAACCTTGGAAAAAGCATTTAGGGGAAAGAAGGCTGTAGTGATTAAAGAAAGCTCTGTTCATTTGAACAACATTAAATACAACTGGCATAATGACAACTGTGAGATCTGATAGAATATAGAGAAGGCTGAAAATAAAGGGCTTGTATTTTTCCCTGATGTAACATAATGGTCACATTTTTCTTTCACAATGGTTTTGCCGAGATAAAGAACAAATTATACTGATTTGATTGCTACTTAGAAATACTTAAAATTGAAAAAGACAGCAGGTGGGCCTGGTTGGAAAGGATGGTTATTTTAGCATAACAGATGCATGCATAAAACATCGCCCAGACAATTTTTTAATCATAAGAACTGCCCCCCCCCCCGCCCCAAATTTTTTTTCTCTACTCCTTTTCCTTGGGATGTGAGCAAGTGGGAGAAACAAGTAGGTGCTGCTTGAGGGCACCCTCTGAGCTCAAAGAGCCAGCCAGGTCCAGAGAAGCCTCTGGGAGGAATCAGCTGTGGGATGAAGGAGGTCCAAGGTCTGGCAGATTACAGGTGGGGAGGCAGAGTTAGACCTGCTCACGACCAGAGCCCAAGGGCAGGGTCCAAGCACACAGGGTTTGAAGTCACAGGAAACTATGCTCTGAGAGCCCTCTTAAAATTTGGTTTCCCCATTGCTGAGAAGGATGTATTTGGCTTCCCAGCCTATCATTTATTCCTGGACCTCTTTTTTCTTGGACCTCTCCAGTCCTCAGTGTCACCAGGATGGCAGCAGCCAGGGACTCTGCCAAACCCTCCCTTTCAACTTCCAGGTTCTCTGCTTCCAAGAAACATGAATTGGCAATTGTAAAATGAAGACGTGCCCATGTGCCATTCCAAATGGCACCTTGTGGACCCGTAGCCTTGCTCCCAACTCCAGGTCTAACCCCCGTCTTCTCTGTTGGAAGGCGCCTGAGCCATCGACTTGCTCAGCTGTTTGTTAAAAATGAAAAGAACGACTTTATTCCAGGTGAGTAAGTCCTGGAGTTGGGACTAGAGAAAATAACAGGTTTTCAAACGGCTGGTGTACTGCAGAGTTTCAGAGTTTAGCTTTGTCTTGCTTAACACAAAGCCTCTGATCTTTGCTCTGCCTTGCTTTGCTTCCAACCAGGCAGACTATCTCTTTCAGATTAGGAGGATAGGATAAACTCGAGCCTTTTCCGCAGGAGCCAGGCAAAAACCCTAAGTTCAGGATGAAACTGGCTGTCCCCAGTGTTCCCCCATTCTCCTGGCCTATTGCTTTGTTCTTGTTGGTTTCCCAATGTAGGAAATTCATCTGCGTTGTCTCTCTCTGAGCATCTAGCTTCACTTACCTTCCCTAATGTACTCAGGCCAAATCCTCTAGGGTCTTCCTTAGACTTAAAAAAAAAAATTTTTTTTATATTGTAGAGTAGTTTTAGATTTACATAAAAAATGGAAGAAAGTTCTAGATAGCCCATCCCAGTTCTGTCTATTGTTAATATCTTACATTAGTATGGTATATTTGTCATAATTAACAAGCCAGTATTGATATCATATTGTTAACTAAAGTTGGTATTTTATTTTGATTTCCTTATTTGTCACCAGTATCCTTTATCCATCCATGATCCCACTCAGGAGACCACATGATATTTGGTCATCGTGTCTACCTCATCTGCTCTCGGCAGGAACAGTGTTGTAGACTCTTGAAAATCTTTGATGTCCTTGATAGTTTTGAGGAGGACTGGCCAGGTATTTTGTAGAATGTGCCTCAGTTAGGATTTGGCTGACATTTTCCTCATGGTTAGACTGGGGTTGTGAAGGGTTTGAGGAGGAAAACTACAGAGGGAGGGTGTCCTCCTCATCAGGCCATGTGAAGAGCCCCTGCCTTCACACACGCGATGTATCACTGTTGGTGCTGACTTCATTGCCCGGCTGAGGTTGTGTCTGTTAGGTTAATCCACTGTGAGGTTACACTTTTTTCCACACTGCACTCTGGAGGGAAGTCACTTTGCAGCCCACACTTCAGGTGTGGGGAGTGATGATCATCCCTTATTGAGGACAGAGGTGCTACATGAATTACTTGGAATTCTTTTGCCGTTTGTCTCTTCTTCCCCATTTGTTGATTTTATTTAATCTTTTATTTTACATCAGTATTTACATCATGGTGTTATTTTATAACTGGATCACAATACAATGCTACATTGTTTGTTCAGATTTTTCCAATTTTGGCCAATGGGAGGGAGCTCTTTCAGGTTGGTTCCCTGTGCCCTTTGGAACCGATCCTCCTTCTATTTTTGGAGCACTTCCTTACTTTTTGATATTACAAGATGATCTAGGCTCAATAGAGCTGTTTCCTGCCCCAAACCTAGAACCAGCCATTTTTCCAAGGAGCTTTTGATTGTTTTTATTGGAGAATGGTATTACGAATCAAGATCTGGGTGCTAGATGATTCCTTAGACATTTTATTTTTTTTAACATTTTATTCATTTCTGAGAGACCGAGAAACAGTGTGAGCAGAGGAGGGGCAGAGAGATTGGGAGACATTGAGCCTGATGTGGGCCTCAAACCCATGAACCATGGTATCATGACCTGAGCCAAAGTCAGACATTTAACTGACTGAGCCACCCAGGTGCCCCATCCTCAGACTTTTTAAAAACATCACTCTTCAGGCTCCTATTTGTATCATACAAATCTTTTCTACTTAGGTATTTACAACAGAACTTCTCCAGCCCTTTCCATGGCCTATCATCAGTTGTCCAATATTTTTTAAAGTCCTTGTAAAACTAAACCTATATCACATAACCCTGATCAAAAGCTATTGCAGTAATAAGGTACACAATGGTGAACTTATTTCTAAGGAATGATAGAAGTCATCGTGGGCTGCTCTCACTCTCTAACTCTGTATTGTAAATCTCTTCAACAAATAACCAAAATTCTCTATACTAAAAGGATACACATAGACACATGGGCTCCAAGTGGACAAGAGGAAAATGTCTGGATGTGAGGGTTGTCCTATGCAAAATAGACCACTAAGGAAGAGAAAAGAATCTCTTGATTTGGGAGGGTCAAAGACTGACCCATGTCGTCTGAGTGGGGATTAACCATGCTGTAATAAGATAGGACCCCGGGCAGCTGTCACGTGGGGAGATCTGTGCCTTCACCCTTTAGGCCTCTTTTGTTTAGTTTTCTCTAACACTGATCATGCTCAGATACAGGGTTGGAATACAAAAGCTTCTGACACAATTTTATACTATTAGGGGAAGAAGGACCCTTGTGGGTTATCTGGACCAATCTCACATTCTGCCTGGGTCTCCTTTGCCATGTCCCCATCTGGTGGTTGCCCAGCCTCAATTTGGATTCCTCCTGTCTCAGGGAGATCATGACTTGCTGAGGACCTCTTTTACACCTTTTGACAGCTATAACCATTAGAAAAATTATAATTGTCCCCAACTGTGTTTCTAGGTGGCCTTCTCTTATTGATACTATTTCACTCTCTCCCTCCAGAGCCACTCAGAATAAGTTAACTCCCTCTTCCATTAGCATCCCTTTATATATTTGAAGATAGCTTTTTTCTTTTTTTAAATGTAATTCTATATCCTGAACATTTTCCCATGTCTTTAAATATTCTTTAAAACTTGATCTTTAAAGGCTTCATAATATTCCAGTGTAGTTATATACTATGATTTATTTAACCATTTTCTTATTGTTGATGTTGAGATGGTTTCCAATTTTTGGTTATTACATATAATATGCAGTGAACATTGCATAAATCTTGGTGTT
The DNA here is from genome assembly GCF_018350175.1 of Felis catus. NCBI lineage: Eukaryota > Metazoa > Chordata > Mammalia > Carnivora > Felidae > Felis > Felis catus. Next base: position 13,038,893 of record NC_058377.1, on the reverse strand, counting down.
TCAATTATTGCCTCAAGGTACGTTATTAAAAGTGGTATCCCTGAGTCCCAGGGCGACTGTGACATTGTATTTTGGTAGAGAGTCGAGTCTCGCTATTATATGAAGAGATCTGAGCATCACTTGGTGGTGTGAATCCAGTATGCTGAGATGACATTTCTGAGTGGTTCGTGGAAGAGGAGGACCCTTGATTGAAACTGAGATATGGTACAGAGTGGATCATTCTGTCTTTGAGGGAGTAGCTTTGGCGGTCAGAGAGTGGGAGTTGCCCTGTATTGACATGCAGGTGAGTGGCTGATGTTTAGAGCAAAAATTTAAAGTCACATTTTGGACGGCAGCAAATAAATCTGCAGGTGAGAGCCCTGGCAAATTGGAGGTGGCATATGCAGATGGAGTAATGCCAGAAGCAAGTCTGTGTGAAGGCACCCACATTTTTAAGACCAAAGTCAAGCTGTCCATAGTGATGCATGGAGCAGCTGTCCAATGGCCCAATGGAAATATTGAAAAGGTCAGAGATTTCGCACATTCAGATAGAAGGATGGCTGAGGAGTTAAAATTAGATACAGGAACAGATTCATTCGGGAACGAAATCTGAACGGGAGTAAAGTTTTTACACAACTTTTGCTATGCATTTTCAGTGATGAAGAGAAACAATAAAGTCCTGGCATTTATTCCAGTATGTTTTAGGTAGACAGATAATACATTTTGAAATAAAATGTTAACGTGGGATGGTGTGCAGTATTGAAAAAGAGCATAGACGTTAGCACCGGAGGGGGCTGGGATTAACTCTGGTCTCTTCCACAACTAGCAGGGTAGCCTTGAATAGGTTAATTAACCCCTTGAGCCTCAGTTTCCTGCTCTAGAAAATAAAGATTATGATTCTTACTTCGTAGGCCTGCTGGGTCATATAAGATTAGAGGCAAATAATTATTTAGTACCCGTCCATTTATTTACAACAGTATGGACTCAAGGATTTTATTTTGTATTTTTGTTGTAAGAAAAATGCTACATAATTTATTCTGTTGCTCAAATTTTTCTGGCTTTGGTCAATAAGAGTTCTTTCACGTTGACTCCTGTGTCCCTTTGACTTGCCCATCCTTTTATTTTTTGGAGCACTTCCTTCTCTTTTGGTAGTACAAGGTGCTCCAGGCTCAACTTCTGTATTTCTTGCCCCAAGTCTCAGAATCAGACATTTATCCAAGGAAACTTGATTCTCCTTATTAGAGAATGCAATTAAAAATTAAATCTGGGTGCTAGGTAGTAGGTGCCTCATTATTGTTCACTGTTGCCATTTCTGCTGTGAGCTGGAAGCTAAGAGCCCAAGCACGCCATGGAGAATTTCAAGATCTCTTAGATGATGGAAAGTAAGAGCCAAGACCAAGAGTAAAGACAATGTTGATTTATTTCATTGACATCAATAACATTATTCACACAGAATTCATTCCAGAAGGTCAAACACTCAACCAGGCTTGTAATGTAGAAATTCTGAAGCATTCGAGAGAGTTTGGACTATACAGAAAGAGTAAAATGTGATCCCTTGCTTAGGCAAGTCTCTAAGGTAGAAGAAGGGGAAAACTAATATTTTAGTGCCAGTGATGTGGCTCGTTTTGGGCTAAACTCTTTCCATATGTCGTCTTATTATGCCCTGAGAACAATGCTGCGGGATGGGTATTTGTGTCTTTATTTGGTGGACGCAGAAACTGGCAGAATCATCATCTCAACTCAAAGCCTGGGCTTGCCACTCAACTGTGTCAACTCTAAGAGCAGACGTGTGTGACCTTGTGCAATCACATACTTTTTCTGAGTCTCAGGGTTTTCATTTTTAGAAATGGCAACAGTTAACCAAAAAAAGTGGTGATTACTGACCAAAATATGTTATCCACCTTGGTCACCCACTTTATTGCCTCCCAAAGACTTCAGACTCTTTGCAAATCTCAAATCCACGCTCCAAAAATGGAGAGTAGACTCTATGCCAGGCATGTATGTAACCTTAAGTTCCCAGGCTACAGCAACACAGAGTGGAAGGGCATAGGTACCCATAAAAAAATTGCTACTCTCTCCTCTCAGCCCTCACAGGCTTCTCAAACCCTTCACTTCTGTTCCCTATTCCTGCTGTTACTGGGTTGTGGTGTTCTTCTAGGGACCATTGAGGGATTCTTGTAAAGGTAAATGGACCACTTTCCCAATGTACCAGCCTCTTGGCATCTGTGATTGCTGCCACACTGTAGTTTTTGATCAGGTTGGTCCTTCTTCATCTTATTTTGGGGGTCTGGCGACTCTCCTGAAAAGGATGTCATTTCTGTTTCCTCTTCTGTTCCCCAGACAGTCCTCAACTGTAACAGTAGAGTATTACTCCTTCCCCAGCTCCCCATCCCATCTTGAACCAGGATTAATGGTTTAGGGGCAACTCTAACACCCCTGTTCTGAAACTTTCAGAATCGGTACACAGCTCCTCTCAGGAGAGCAAAGGTACAGTGTGGTCAAGGGGCCATCAACTGGACCATCTTTTTCCACTGCATCTGGTCTGAGCTCCACTCTGCCTATGGGACCTCCCTTTCACTATTTGAGGATTCCCTGACATCACACCCACTTGCAGGTCCTGGTCATTTTCCTGGGCTCAATCTTAGTCTTTGCTTTGTTGACTTACCTCGCTCTGACTGCAAACACGTGCAGGCTTCTGCCCTGGTCTGCCCTCCTCCAGTCCTGATCTGAACAATTACTGGCCCAAGATCCCCCACGTTGCATCTAGCTCCACTCTGTCCTTTGCTTCTTTTGGAACCAGTGCTTGTTAATAGGTCTTTCGTGTGGCTCCTTCTTTCGTGTTGGCATTCTTTTCCTGGTCGTGGCACCAAGTCCCCCCAGAGCAGTGGAGGTAATACAAATGTCACTGCTAAGGGCAACCACAGATCATCCCTCTTCTTCAGTGATCTCTACCAGTGTCCATGGACTGAACTGTGTCTCTCCACTGGGAGAAGTCAATGGAGGTCACTGCCCAAGAGATTAAGGCGCAGTCTTTGTCCGCCTTCTTGACAGCTCCAAAAATCTCCTACTTCTGACCAGATCTACTGAAGCCTTATGGAAAGAAAAACACTAGTGGATGCCTGGATTCCTCTGGAGACAGCAGGAAGCCCCTTTCTGTGGCTGTTATTAATTAAAATCACTTACAGTCAAGGAGCACCTGGGTGGCTCAGTTGGTTAAGCATCTGACTCTTGGTTTTGGCTCTGGTCAGGATCTCACAGTTTGTGGGTTCGAGCCCCATGTTGGGCTCCATGTTGGCAGTGCAGAGCCTGCTTGGGATTCTCTCTCTCCCTCTCTCTGCCTCCCCCTCCCCCACACTTACTCTCTCAAAATAAATAAACATTAAAAAAAATAACAGTTCTTTATTAAAAAAAAAAACAACTGCTTACAGTCAATTCCAGGAGAGATGCTCTAAAATATTCTAGAGCCGTGGCAACATTCTAGCTGCTCTTCTAGTTGTCTAGGAGTGAGAACACCGGAGGTGGAGTTCGGATGGGCAGAACCAGCTCCTCACTTTACAGCTGAATGACCTTGTGCAGGTCACCACACGTGCCCAAGCTTTTGCTTCTCCATTTGGAAAGAAGGCCCTTCTGACAGTGTTGGTTTGGAGATCAAATCAAGGAATAAATGTACAGGTATACTGTGAAATGTCAGGCACTTCTTAATGTTAGCTGTTAATAGTAAGATGTATTATTTTTAGCCTATGATTCCACAGGGTGCTTTAGCCGCCAAGAACAGAAACCCTGGGAACTTCCAGTCCAAGATGGCAGCAGAGGAAGGCCATTAACTCACCTCCTCCATGGACAGAGCAAATCTACACTGACCAGCTTCTGCACAAGAAAAGACAGACCACACACAGAGAAGGCAGGAGAGCCAAAGGCATGGTGAGGAAGGCAACCCCACCCAGAGGAGGGATAGCCCTGGGGCACAGGGCAAAAAAAGCCTGGGTTTGAAAGGGCAAGTAGAATATAAAGGAAGTAGCCCTATAGTCTTGTCAAATGGTGATGGGGGAGCTTCTGGAACTCTCTCCTGGTTGGCGAGGCTGGTGAGTGCCACGGTTTCCATTCCCCTTGAGAGGAGAGCAGGTTTCCAGGTGCAATGGGTGGCCTGGCACATCAGCCCTGGATGCCCTGGAGCACAGAACAAAAGCCCTCATTGAAAGCACAACAGGAATATAAAGGATCCAGCTCTAGAACTCTGCCAAACGGTGGGGGATCTGGGTCACACCAGCCCCAGTCATCCCACTAAGGCTCAGTACACAGCCAGCTTGGGGGCACACGCTAGGACACTCCTGGTCAGCACTCACCATAGCTCCAGCCCTCTAACCACGGTGAAACATGTGCAAAGCATCCAGAACACTCCAGGCCTGTACTGCTTCGGCTCTAGATGATCCACCAACGTGCCCCCGGCACTGAATGCCCTGAGGACCCCTCCCCCCCCCCCCCATTACATCCACTTCAGCTCCCGATGCTCTGTGAGGTGCCTCTAGCATGGAGCGACCTGGGACTCCCTGGCCATGCCCTGCTCAGATCCAGGTACCTGCCATGGTATCTCTGTGTGGAGTACCCTAGGACTTCAGCCAGCAGGAAGTGGTGTAATGTATTCAAAGTGCTTAAAGGAAAAAAAAAAAAAAAAAAAGGAAAAAAAGACCTAGAAGCAAGAATATCCTACCTGGCAAGTTTAAATTTAAAATTCAGAAAAGAGGGAGAGATAAAGAGGTTCCCAGACAAACAAAAGTTAAAGAATTTCATCACCACTACACCAGCCTTACAAGAAATGCTAAAGGGACTTCTTTAAGTATAAAGTAAAAGGCCATAATTAGGATTAAGAAAATTATGGCTAAAAAAATGTAAAATATGGCCACATATACATAAAATGTGGGGAGGGGGGTAAGAAGTTCTTCTAGAATGTGTTTGAACTTAAGTGATCATGACCTTAATACAGACTGCTGTATACCTAGGATGTCATATATGAGCCTCATAGTAACTACAAACCCAAAACCAATAATAGATACACAAGAAATAGAAAAAAAGCAAAGCATAACACTAAAATTAATCTAGACAGCAAGAGAAAAAAGGAACAGAGAAGAACTACAAAACAACTAGAAAACAGCAAACTGATGACAATAAGTATATACCTATCAGTCAGTAATTACTTTAACTATAAATGGTCTAAATGCTCCAATCAAAAGACATAGGGTGGTGGAATGGGTGATGAAACAAGACCCATCTGTATGCTACCTACAAGAGACACATTTCGTACCTTAAGACCCTCACAGACTGAGGTGAATGGATGAGAAAAATTCCTTTTAAAAATTTTAAAAAAATGTTTATTTTTGAGAGAGAAACTGAGCATGAGCAAGGGAGGGGGAGGGGCAGAGAGAGAGAGAGGGAGGCACAGAATCCGAAGCAGGCTCCAGGCTCTGAGCTGTCAGCACAGAGCCCGACATGGGGCTTGAACGCATGAACTGTGAGATCATGACCTGACCCGAAGTCGGAAACTCAACCAACTAAGCCACCCAAGCGCCCCTGGAAGAAAATATTCTAAGCAAATGACAGAAAAAAAAAAACAAAACCCTGGGGTAGCAATATTTATATCTGTCAAAATGTACTTTAAAACAAAGACTGTAGGAAGAGACACAAAAGGGCATTACAAAATGATAAATGGATCAATCCAACAAGAGGATATAACAATTGTAAATGTCTATGTACCCAACATTGAAGCACCTAACCATATAAAACAAATATTAACAAAGGTAGAGGGAGAAATAGTAGGGGACTTTAACACCTTTTGACATCAATGGAAGAGACCAGATGGACTTAACAGATACATACAGAAAATTCCAACCCAAAACAACTGAAAGCACATTCTTTTCTAATGTATGTGGAATATTCTCCAGGGCAGACCACATGTTAGGCCACAAAACAAGTCTCAATACATTTAAGAAGATTGAAATCATATCATGTAACTTTTCTGACCACAACAGTATAAAACTAGAAATCACTTACAAGAAAAAAGTGAAAAAAACCCACAAACATGTGGAGGCTAAAGAATGTGCTACTAGACCAGTGGGCCGATAATGCAATCAGAGAGGAAATTAAAACAAAACATGGGGACAAATGGAAATGAAAACACAGCGGTGCAAAATCTCTGGGATGCAATGAAAGCAGTTCTAGGAGGGAAATTTATACCTACCTCAAGAAATAAGAAAAATCTCAAACATTCTAACCTTAGACTTAAGGGAACTAGAAAAAGAATAACAAACCCCAAAATTAGTAAAAAGAAGGAAGTAAGAAAGGTCAGAGCAGGAACAAACAAAATAGAGACTAAAAGAACAAAAAAAATTAGATCAATAAAACCAAGAGCTGTTTCTTTGAAAAGATTAACAAAATTGATAAACGTTTAGCTGATTCATCAAGTTAAAAAGGGAGAGGACCCAAATATATAAAATTAGAAAGGAAAGAGAAGAAGTAACAACTGACATTATGAAAATGCAAAGGATGATAGAATGTTATGAAAATTTATATGCCAACAAATTAAAATAAACATGCAGTCTTCCAAAACTGAATCAGGAATAAATACAAAATCTGAGCAGACTAATTGCTAGTGATGAAATTGAATCAGTGATAAAAAACAATTCCCCCCCAAAAAACCTAAAGTCCAGGACCAGATAGATTCAGAGGTGAATTCTACCAAATATTTTAAAAAAGAGTTAATACTTATTCTCCTTAAACTATTCCAAAAAATAGAAAAGGAAGGAAAGCTTCCAAATACATTCTGTGAGGCCAGAATTACCCTGATAGGAAAATCAGACAGAGACACTTCAAAGAAGAAAAAACTGCAGGCCAATGTCTCTGATGAACATAGATGTAAAAATCCTCAACAAAATATTAACAAAATGCACTTAACAATACATTAAAAGCATCATTCACCAAGATCACGTGGTATTTATTCTGGAGATACAAGGATGATATCAATATTCACAAATCAATCAAATATAATATACCACATCCAGAAGAGAAAGGATATAAACCACATGATCATGATGCAGAAAAAGCATTTGACAAAATTCAACATCAGTTCATGATAAAAACTTTCAACAAAGTGGGCTTAGAAGGAACATACTTCAACATAATAAAGGCCACTTATTAGAAACCCACAGCTAATATCATACTCAATGGTGAAAAACTGAGAGCTTTTCCAAGATAAGAATATCTATCCTTGCCACTTTAATTCAACACAGCACTGGAATTTCTAGCCAAAGCAATCAGACAAGAAAAAGAAAAGGCATCCAAATAGGTAAGATAGAGGATAAACTGTCGTTATTCGCAGATGATATAATACTATACTTACAAACACTAAAGACTCCACCACAAAACTATTGGAAGCAATAAATGAGTTCTATAGCATTGCAGGATACAAAATTAATGTACAGAAATAGGTTGTATTTCTATACACGAATAATGAAATAGCAGAAAGGAAAATTAGGAAAATAATACCATTTACAACTGTACCAAAAAGAATAAAATACCTAGAAACTTAACCAAGGAAGCAAAAGGACTGTACTCTGAAAAGTCTAAAACGCTGATGAAAGACATTGAAGACGACACAAACAAATGAAAAGATATTCAATGCTCGTGGAGTAGAAGAAGTAATATTGTTAAAACATCCATACTACAATTTGTAATCTACAATTCAGTGCAATCCCTGTCAAAATACCAATGGCAGTTTTCATAGAACTAGAACAAATAATCCTAAAATTTGTGTGGGACCACAAAATAAAACAAAACCCTAAAGAGCCAAAACAATTTGGAGAAATAAGAACAAAGTTGGAGGTGTTGCAATCTCAGATTTTAAGATATACTACAAAGCTGTAGTAATCAAAATGGTATGCTAAGTACACAAATATAGACACATAGATCCATGGGACAGAATAAAATGTCCAGAAATAAACTCACAACTATATGGTCAATTAATCTACAACAAAAGAGGCAAGAATATACAATGGAGGAAAGACAGTCCCTTCAATGAATGGTGTTGGGAAAACTGAAAAGCAACATTCAAAAGAAAGAAACTGGATCACTTTCCCACATCATCCACAAAAATAAACTCAAAGTGACTTAAAGACCCACATGTGACACCTGAAGCTATAAAACTCCTAGAAGAAAACATTGGCAGTCATCTCTTTGACATGGGGCTTAACATTTTTTCTAGATATGTCTCCTCAGGCAAGGGAAACAAAAGCAAAAATAAACTGTCGAGACTACACCAAAACAAAATCTTTTGCACAGCCAAAGGAAACCATCAACAAACAAGGTAACCTCCTGAGTGGAAGAGGATATCTGCAGATGAGGTATCCGATAGGGGTAATACCCAAAATATATGAAGAACTTATACAACCCAACACCCAAAAATCCAGCTAAAAAATGGGCAGAAGACCTGAAGAGACATTTTTCCGAAGAAGACCTACAGACGGCCAACAGACACGTGAAAAGATGCTCAGCATCACTAATCATCAGGGGAAATGCAAATAAAAACCACAATGAGCTATCACTTCACATCTGTCAGAATGGCTAAAATCAAAACCACAGGAAACACGTATTGGCGAAGATGTGGAGAAAAAGGACCCTCGTGCACCAGTGGTGGGAGAGAGAAAGGAAATTTCCCAGATCTTCTGCCCCTTCCTCTTACATCTTATTCTGTAGTACTTAATTCACCCATTCCTTGAAAGATTAAAGGCGGGGACACTCAAACCAATCAGGCTCCTGGGTTTGCCAGAGGGGTGTAGCAGATCATATGGGGGCTCTAGCAGGAAGACAGTGGGTGCTGGGTGCTGGGTACGTAACAACAACATCTGCCATAGACTCTGTTATGCTTGTTAAACTGTATAACCTGAAGGTAGGGGCCATTTCTGTGTGGCCCGATATATCCCCGGTGCCTCTCACAGTGCCTGGCACACTGTAGGTGCTCCGTCAATATTTGTTGACTGAAATAAAATGACAGGCAGTGTGGGATTTGATGGGACACCACCACTTACATGAAAATGCTGGCTGCACTTCACTGTGTAACAGACAACCCGTGCCGAGTGCCCAGAGTATGTTTCTCACTTGTTCTTGTGCTACCGGCACCGAAAACCATGTCCTCCGCTTGATAAGTGCTCCCTAAAAATGAGTTAAGTGAATGGATGGCACATGTTCTATGGAAGAAATTATAATAGTGCTTACACAGTGCTGCTTCCGTTCCAAGCATTGGGTTAAGTAAGCACTTAATGTGTGTTAATTCCTATAATTCTCACAACCCTGGGAACTGTAATTATCCCTATTTTACATCTAGGAAAACTGAGGCCCAGAGACCTCACTAGCTCGCTCTGGGCTACATAGAAGGTTAACAGGTGGGTCTAGGATTGAACCAGCTCAGCTGGCCCAGGGTACTTGATCGTAACAAGGTGCTCAGCAAAGCCACGGCTGGTGCTTTAGGTGGCTCTGTCCTAGCAGTGTCTGGCCACTGAAGAGGGGGCAGCCTGCCTGCTGAGATAACTCTGCTGTCTCTGCATCTGCCCTGCTCCCGTCCTTGGTGCCTGGCCGTTGGAGTTGCCAGTAGACCACCTCTGAGGGGCCTCTCTCTCGGTGGATGAAGGAGACTGGGGTGTAGGGAAAGGAGAGGACGGAGAGGGTCAGAGGCCTCCTTGTAACGACCCTTCTTCTGATCACAGATGGAGGTCACTCCCCTGTCCACCTTCCTCCGGGAGGAAGGAGCAATCTGTAGGAGCATGGTTTTGTTGGAGAAGCCCGCCATACATCATTGTTTATCAGCAAGGGCTCAATTCAGGCCCTCCCCTCCTGTTTGTCAGCAAGGGGGACTCTGGGGCTGCCACTCTGCATAGATAGGGAATCAGGCTGCATTAGCCGTGCTGGTGCTGCTGTAAGCTGGCCAGGCTGGGCTGCCTTGCTTGTTCATTTGCAGGGCCTGGTGCGGTGAAGAGATAAGTTTCTCTCTGGAAGAGCCCGCTTCTGCACTGGCAGCTCGGTTTTCCTCAGATAACTGAGGGGGAACTGGCTCCCTTATAAGCTTTTGGTTCCACGCCCCTGACCTGTTCGTCATCACCAACCATTTACTGAGCATTTATGATGTGCCGGACACGATTGTACTACTCTAAGCACTTTCAAGCATTAAACCATTGATTCCTCAAAACAAGAGCCTCCTTTTGTCTCCACTGTGCAGATGAGGAAACTGAGGTGCAGAGAAGTTTGGCGACTGGTAAGCGGCTTGCCTGGGTTTCAAGCCCGTGCATCTGCACACCCAGCCATCCTCACAGACCTTGCCAGAGATGCCTGAGGCTTTGCTGTGTGCCAGGCCCCATTTGTAGGGTTTTACATGCATCCTCTTGTTCATTCTTCCCAGTAGCCCTCAAAGATAGGGATTATTATGATCCAGGGAAACAGAAGCTGAGAGAGGTTAAGTAACTTGCCCAAGGTCACACAGGGGCAAGATGAGCTGGATTCCAATTCGGTCGGCCTGCCCCGGGTCCTTAACCACCTTGTTCTAAGCCTCTTATCCCCTTTTGCAAGAAATAAGAATGGTTTGTCAGCAGAAACAGTTTCCTTCCACCCTCTGCCCTGTGGTTCTTTCCTTTGGGAAGCTCTCCCTCAGGTCTGACAGGAATTCCTCATAAACCGTAAGGATAGAGAGAGCTTGGCGCTCCTTTCATAAGCCTGTGTTTCATAGAACCTAGGACCCCTGTGGCCAAAAGGGGCCTCTGAGGTCACCGTGCCCATCCTCTGGCCCCCAGGCAAGACTACACCAACACCACCTTGCTATCCTGATGACATATTTCTTCCTGATTGTTTCCAGGGAGGGAAGGGGTATCCCCAGATGAAGATACAAAGGGCTTGCCCAGACCTGTGCTCAGAGGGATCTTGCTCCAACAGTGTCCTGAGTGCCTGGAAGGCAGGTGACAGAGGAATCCCAGCAAAGACTGGAGAGCCCTGGCCAAAATAACCCATGGGACCCTGCCAGCCCCGCCTGTGTCCCCGAATGCCAAATGCAGACGACAGCCTGAAAACAATTTGTCCGGCCTGTGAGTAATGTCTAGTAACTAAATGCTAATTAATTTGCTGTTGCATTTGAGTTAATTTATGGGGTGTTCTCTTCACCGAGTAAATTTTAATTAAGAAGAGTAAAACAAATGACAAAGTAATTTCCAAAAAATTAATTTTCAGTAAACACAAGTCATTGTTTTTCTTTGTATCTATAATAAAAGTTAAAGCAAAGCTCTCCCTAGCCTGCCGCCACCACCCCCCCCCCCATCTCCCCCGCTTCTAAAGACGAAGTTTGAGCCCAAGCCAGGCGCTCGGAGGCGGGCAAATTAGCAGTCAGGCAAGGCCAAAAGGAACTGGGCAGAGAGCCTGAGAGAAATCAGGCAGCAGGCCTCAAAGAAACGCAACAATTGCTACTCCTCTGGTGTTGGTTGGGTATAATTTTCATCCAACTCTGCACCTTTTAGAAGACGGGAGAGGGGAAGGTACAATGTGCTTGCTTCTGGTAGAAACACTAACAAGGAAGCAAGAGGTGGAGGCGTTTTATTATTATTTTTTAATTAGTCTGGTTGCATAACCGAATAAGCAGGAGAGGAGGGAGGGAGGGAGGGAGGGAGGAAGGAAGTTGTCCTCGGCATGACTTTCCCAAGGGCCACCAGAGGGAAATCCGACCTAGCTGCTCTGAGCTCCTTCCCTGGATGGTTCTCTTGAGAAGGGAGTTACTATGGGCTCCCGTGTTAGTGATGGGGAAACTGAGGGTTTAAAGCTGTGTCAAAGCGACACACCTGGTCAGTTGGATTTGAAGCGGCTTTGTGGCCCCAGAGCTCTTGACAAAATGAGTTTTGAAATCAATTTGCAAGGCTGTGCTGGGGCTGCTGTCCCGGAGCTTGGGGTTGTCACCGGTCTACGTCCGGCTCGACTAAGAGCTAAGAATTGGGTGGTGCTGGTGGCCGTGTGAGCTGGAGGGGTGGGATGTGAGGAGAGCCATTGAGACCCACTGCAGAGGGAGGGAGGCTGTGGGAGATCAGGGTGGCTCTGAGCAAGTGCAGGGCCCAGGTGGGGACTGGGCGGGAACTCCGAGGGGCGGAGTCCTCTCTCCTCTCTCTGTGCTCCCTGTCCTGAGTTAGGGCTGCCCGGAGCAGGCTGAGAGCATCGAATCCAATGCAGGGGCAGCTGGGAAGAGGTGAGGGGTGCCCGCCTGGGCACTGCAGCCTTTGCCACTGTCACCCCACTGACTTGAGGGTCTCCGTGTTCAAGCATCCTGCTTGTCCTGCTGCACTCACTGGGGGCTCCTATGAAAGTATGGATTTGTCTGGGTTTCTCTGTTTAATCCCAAATCTGTCAGGCCTTGTTAAATTTGATGGGGCCTGAAAGGTCTGGTGTTAAGCAAATACTCGGTGACCAGAGTCTTTGATGAGAATCAAGCTGAAGCTTAATCCTGAGGTAATGGCTTTCCCCATAATCCCAGGAGGCTGGGGATAAAGGAGGGGGAGGAATCCAGGAGCCGCCTGAAGCAGAGCTCAGAGCTGGTGGGGAACCGAGCAGGGGGAGAAGAAGGGTCGGCTGCCCCCTTCTGCTAGGATTCCCAAATGACCCCTGCCTGCCTCTGAGGTCAAGGCCATCAAAATGGCAAGTTACCTTGGGAAAATTTGTTTTTCCTTTTAATTTTTTTTTTAACTTTATTTACTTATTTTGAGAGAGAGAGCGAGAGAGCGAGAGAGAGCACGTGCGCGTAAGCCGGGGAGAGGCAGAGAGGAGGAGAGACAGAATCCCAAGCAGGCTCTGAGCCATCAGGGCAGATCCCCATGCAGGACTCGAACTAAGGAACTGTGAGATCAAGAGTTGGAAGCTCAACAGACTGAACCACCAGGCACCCCACCTTGGGAACCTTTTCTGCCAGAACTGGGGTCAGGGAGGAAAGGACAGAGTTCTTTGGCCCCTGTTCCTGCACATGGCTCTGGGTAAAGAAAGAAAACTGATGGGAGTCCACGAGAGAGGGATTAATAAGCCACTTTAGGGCTTCAAGTGGGCAGCCCAGGGTTTCCTCCTGCTGAGGTCTGGGGTTCTGAGAGGTCAAGCTGTTCACCAAGGGGGCTGCCTGAGAGGGCCTCTGCCTCCTCTCTGATCCCCCCCCCCCACGTGGGGCTTGGGGGGAGACCAGATTCTGCAGACCGCAGACGGGGTAAAAACGGGGGCCCTGAGCACTACCAGACCGGGGCACATGGGATTATGTGGCCGCACCTCGAGTCTGCTGCCAGCTGGGGAGCTGGCCACCCTGGGCTTCGCGCAGTGGGGGGGGGGGAACCGTGCGGGCGTGGGCGGGGCACAGGGAGGCGGAGGGCGCAGGGCAGTGGCCTCGCTCAGCCGCCCTCCGTGGAAAACAGCGCTGATCACGCCACCCCCGGCTGCTCTCTGGAGAGAGCTGCTGTGCGCCTCGTCAAGGTACCTGATTAAACATTCATGGGAAAAAAATAAATAAAGTAAACATTTTGCAAAGAGATGCTTAAGCAATCAGGCGCTTCAGGGGGTGGGTTCCCGTGGTGCTGTAACCACCAGCCCAGGGGGTAATCGGCATTTAACGTCACCAGCACCTCCCGGGGTCCACACCCGAGGGGCTGATGCCGCTGCCTCCGTCCCCAGAGGCTGGGAGCGCCTAGCCGGTTGTTCTCAGCTGTTTATTCTTTTCTCTTTCTCCTCCTCACTTTGCATTAAGTATAACTGATGTGGGAGGGAGGAGTCACTGTCCTAGAAAGAAAGGCAGGGAGGGAGAGTCGTTTGAAGGGACAGGTCATGCTGTCCTTCGAGGTGTGAGCCCCATCTGGAGTCCAGTTTGGAGAAGGGGCACCGCCCAGTCCATCCTTTGTTCACCAAGCAAGTGTTTATGGAGCTCTGAGAGATGGGTGTGGCTCCTGCCGCCTCAGAACTGGCGAGTTCCCAGAAAACAAGGACCATGGTGAGGACAGGCAGGAAGCCTGTGCCAGTGCTGATTTCAGTTTTCATAACAACTCTATGAGGGGGTTGCTATCAGCCGTTTTGCAGATGAGAACAGTCAGGCACTGGGAGGTTATGTGACTTGCCCAAAGTCCTGCAGAACAGGGATCTGAATCCACATACTTTGGCTCTAGGTATGTGTTTCACCACCCGGCTGTCTCTGGGCACCTCCTAAGTAAATGGAAAAGTGCTTTGGGTTCCTTGCAAAGGCTTAGGCAGCTAGGGAAGCTTTTAGCTGAGTCCTCAGGGACACTGGGCTTGTCCAGCAAAGGGGGGGTACGCTTCTGGCACAATGCACAGATTTTAAACCCCAGGCATCTTCTGGTGTCCAGGTGACATTGTCCCAGGACTCACTTCCTCTCCTTAGCCCACTGCCCGTAGAAATAAATGGCGCCCCTCCGTTTATGGATGCTGCAGGGGGCCCCTCTGTCTATGGATGCTGCAGGGGGCCGTCCCTGCATGGGCATCACAGGAAGAGGGATGCTGACCCCCAGGCAGCTGTACAGACATTGAATAATATGCAGATTAAAGAAGTGAATCAAGGGGCACCTGGGTGGCTCAGTGGGTTAAGCATCTGACTCTTAATTTCAGCTCAGATCATGATCTCGCAATTTGTGAGTTTAAGCCCCCGCATTGGGCTGTGTGCCAACTGTGGGGATCCTGCTTGGGTTCTCTCTCCTCCTCTCTCTGCACGTCCCCTGCTCATGCTGTCTCTGTCTGTCTCTCAAAATAAATCAACAAAAATTAAAAAAAAAAAAAAGTGAATCAAATACTTGCATCCTGAGCCTTTCTGGCCCACTGAGCTTCCCTGACACCTCGGGGCTCAACTTCTGGAGGGATCTGTCTCTCTGGTACCAAAACAAACTCTCCAGGCCAGAAGAGTTTTCTTTGTAAATTAAAATAATTCATTGTGCGTCTGTAATCAAATACATACCTGTACCCTCTTACTAATACGGGCTGTTTTAATTGGCTTTCTCTATGGCCAATTACCTGTCAGATAAAGGGCTACTCATTGCATAGAGGGCAGTTATCCATCAGGGCATGGGAAAGATGAGGGCCCCAGCACTGCGGGCAAACCATCATCCAAGTGTGGTCGTGGGGCCAGATGGGGTCCTGAAGCCGACTCTCAGAGGTAGTCACCTTGGGTAGACCAGAAGATAATGGAGGGAGGGAGGCAGAAAGCCAAAGAAGCTCATTCATTTACTTATCCTTTTATTGAGCAATCCTTTTCAGAACACTCTTTCTGAGCCAGACACCCTGGCAGGAGCAGGATTTATCCTGAGTCAGGTTGGCAACTCCCTGATACTCCTACCTGAGCTGGCCTTTAGGAGTTGTGGAACCCTAGGACCTCAGATCTCTAGCTTCCAGGGAAGAGCTACACTTTGCTAGTCATCATTGATTGTCCCTTGCACTCCATGCAGGGAGGTGGGAAATGACCTGTTCTGGTGGAGGCTGTGGGTATAGACTCTTACAGCCCAACCAGGCTTTTAGATCAACCTCTTGATTTTGCAGAGGAGGGAAAAGAAGCCCAGAGAGAAGACGTAAACTGCCTGAGGACACATAGCAAAGTTGGAACTTGACTCCAGCTCTCTAGATTCCAAAGGCATAGCTTTTGTTTATGCTGCCTGGCCAGTTACAGGGCTGGGTGCATCTGTGATGACAGAGGGGACAGGGCTGTGCAGCAACTGGCTTGGGAAGGGGTGCTTTTTCTGCTGGGCAGTACTTTCCATGGCCCTCTTTTTGCATTGAGAAATGTGTTCTTTAGAAAGTGGGATTCCTGGGGCAGGGTGGGCCTTGCTCTGGATTTCACTTTCTGTATCTGTCCAGCAGAGTCCATTGAGAGAGACAGGCCCCTCAGAGGTGAGTGAAGAGTGTTGCTCTGCTGTCAGGGAGGATGAAGACTGAGCTGGTGATCGATGCTTCTGGTGGTGACATCCCAGTGAGGCCGCTAGTGGGTACTGGGCCCTCAGAGTCACGTGGGGTGTATTCTGTCTGTCTGGGCTATGGAGGAGCAGGAGTGTGTGTGCGTGTGTGTGCACACACACACACACATTAGTGGAGGGGACACTACCCTCGGGACAGTGGCAATGATTTGTAGCTTCTCTGCTAGGAGTGATATTATATGTTCTGTTAAGGATTTCTCTGCCTCCCCTGGCATTTGATACTAGCTCTCCTATCCTTGGGCTTTCTCCCTAGCTTGTCACCCCTCCATCTTCTGGGGTGAGTGTCCTAAGAGCTCTCAGAGGTGTTTTCTGTTGCACGTCTCAGGCTTTCGTGGAATGTGTGCAGATGAGTTCAAATCCTAGCTTTGCCTCTTAACTAGTCGGGACTTTGGGCCAGTTACTTGAGTCTTGAGCCCCAGAATTCTCACGTGTATGATGGGACTATTGCAGGTGACCACATGACATGGAACATAAGGTATTCACTAAATGCATCATCCCCCCCCACCCCCTCATACCTAAGCTAATTCCATGTTAGCCTGTAGCCCTCTCATCCACGGGTCCATATCGCCATTTTCAAATAAAACAATGAGTAAGAAAATGAGTAAGTAATGAGCAATGAGTAAGTAATGAGCAAGAAAATATTTTTGCAACTCTAAATCATCACTCACAAAACTGGTGTTCGTATTAGTTGCATGACCAAAAATGACGGGTTTTGTTTAAGCACACCCTCATCTGTGCAGGGTAGAGGTAGGGCACGGCTTTGGTGTTAGATCCTGAGCAAGAAGCTGTTTCCCCTTTTGGGGTGAAACATCTGAGCAGTCAGAATCCTTGGCCCCTGTTCCTCCCTGATCAGGCTTTTTAGACATGAGGGATGTCCATAATTCAAGGGTTGCGTAAAGAGTGTGGTGGTTTTGCTAGCTGTGAGATCCTGAGAAAGTTACTTAAACTCTCTGTGCCTCTGTTTTCCCATCTGTAAGATAAGGACAATAAAATACCTACGCCACAGGAGAGAACAAAATGGATAAATGCATGGGAAGCATCAGAACATGCCTTGCACACAGTAGGCGCTCCGGAACTGTTAGCAGCTGTTGTTATTCTTTGGCTTTTGTATCAGATAGAGGTGTGTGTAGATCCCCAGCTCTGCCCCTGGCCTCAGTTTCTTATCTATGGATTGGGAGTTCTGTTAGTCCTCGTGTGGCTAATAGGAGAAGTGAGACCACAGACACGAAGCCTGTGGTTCGTCCTCTAGAACGTGGCAAACTCCCAGTAAGTGTTGTTGTGATCTGTGGGCTCTGCACTGCCCACCGAGACTCTCTCCATGGCTTGCCTGTCCCCTGCCTCCTGGTGTCTACTCCCCAGCTCCGTGGTACATGCCCAAAGTATGGGGCTGGTAGAATTTCCAGCCCAAGGCTCTACCATTCTTACCTGCAGGTCTCCCTTAAGGGACACCGCCAGCTTGTAGGTATGGAGCTCTTGATAGTTTTCAAAGTGACTTCATGTCTTTAATCGTGGCTGGTCCTCACAGCAGTTCTAGAAGACAGGGGATAGATTCTTAATCTCGTTTTATACTTAAGAAAACGGAGACTGAAAACAGGTTAAGTGATTTATCCGAAGTCATTCAACAGGTTAACTGGGTCCCAGGTCCAAAATTCAAGGTTCCACAAGAATAACGCACATTTATTTATTGCTTTGTAGTGAAGATAGACCTCCTCATACATAGTCCTGTCTGATCGTCACAAGTCTGTAGGGGTAGGGATTATGGTCACTCCCATTCTATAGACCCAGAGAGGTTCTACCACGTGCTCATGATTACCCAGCAAATAAATGAGGAAAGGGAGCTTTAAAGTCACGTTTTCTGGCTTCATTTCTGTATTCTTTCAACTTGACATTGTTTTTAGTCCTCCCTTCAAAAGCCAGCTTGTCTTAAAAAAAAAAAAAAAAAAGCAAAACCAAAGACAATAAAACCCACAAAAAATGAAAAACAAATAATCAACCAGGGGCAGCAGCTACCCTCGGACAGTCGGGCTGCGCCACAACTTTTCTGACAACAGCATGAAGCAAGATCCCCAGCAGAAAGCGTGGAACTCTCCCAGCCAGCCTTGCACGGAAGGGTGTAATTAGAGGGCTGACAGGTGTACACGCAAGGCTGCTAATGGGTCCACCTGTGAGAGGGACCTGGCGAGCACAGGTAATTTGGACAGAGTGGAGCACTCAAAGGAGATCCGAGCTTCAGGTGCCCAGACTGGCCCCCCGGGCCAGAAGCTTCCGCGGGAAACAGGAGGAAGGGCCTGGCCTGGACCCTGCTGCTGACACAGAGCTGTTTGCTGTGGTGTTCGCTGCATATTATGCTAAAAGTGTGACAGATTTTACAGGCAGTCTGGGTGGGAACCATGGAAACAGGTTAGGGAAGAGGAGAAGCTGATTGCCGTTGTCGTGTTAGCGAGAGAAGGGTGAGCTGGGGGGACATGCCGTCCCTTCTCCACCCCCCTCGGCTGCCGCTCCTGGTCCTGACCCCCAGGCTGTCTGCAAGTCTGGTCGCTCTGAAGCACACAGGCAAATTGGGGAAGGGAGGCGTGAGGCAGCACGGGGCGGTGACACGTTGTGCTGGTCTTGAGGCTTGCTCTCAGGCCTGTATTCTCGTCATAATAACATGGTCTGATGTGCCGATACCTGCCGTGTGCCAGGCACGGCGTGGGGTGCCTCCCCTGTGTTATTTCCGACCCTCTCAACAACTCTGTGAGATGCTATCGTTACCCTCATTGTGTGTATGAGCAATTTGGGGTCCGAGAGACCAAGGAACTTGCCCTGAGGCACACAGCTACTAACAGGTGAAGAATTTGATCTAGAATGATCTCTGAAGTTTGTGCTCTGTCCATCACATCATGCTCACCTCCAAGACAACACCATTCTTCCATGCACATTTAGAGGCCAAGTTTTCCCAACCAATCATTCAGGAAAGAAAAAGAATCGGGGAACTCTCTTTTCAATTTGCATGAGGTTACCAGAATTTTCCATAGTGGTGGTTCTGTCTTCAGAGAAGCATCAGGACGGGATTGTTATCCTTTCTGCTGGTGGGGTCGTTCTGTGGATCCAGACAAAAGGGGCCGATGCTCCATGCTGTAAGCTCTCGTTCTCTATGAGCCCTTACCAGTTCCTCTCTCTTTATGTGGCTTGGTGATGGGTAGTCACCATGGTTCCCGCACTCTTGAGCAGAGAGTCCATTTTTTTCTTCCAGTCAGGCGGAGGGAAAAGGCACTGGATATGTGGTCTTGGAAAGCAGTCCTGGGGTCACACAGGGGAGTGGGGGCTAGATAGAGGGGCTGGCCGTCCAGCCCGCAAAGGCGGGGCCTGGGAGGGGCCAGGCAGCTGTTGCCAACCCAGCTCCCGGGTTCATCGAGCAGGCTTTTTTTTCTTTTTTCTTTTTTTTTTTTTTGAGAGAGAAAGCAGGCTCGGTGTTGTCAGCACAGAGACCGATGTGGGGCTCGAACTCACCAACTGTGAGATCATGACCTGAGCCAAAGTCAGATGCTTAACCAACTGAGCCACCCAGGTGCCCGGAGCAGTTTGTGATAGTGAAGGTAGAGGAGCCAGTGCCTGTTCTGGAGGAAACACCCAGGTCTGAGAGATCAGTGCTTTCAGTGCCCAGGAGCCTCAGGCCTCTGAAAGCCTTGAGCTTTGCTTCCAGTGACTTATCTTCTCCCTAAAGGAGAGTTGAGGTATTGTGAGCCGGGCACCTGCTCAGGGGGCCTAAAATACAACAGGGAAAGGGCTTTGCAGATGGGCTGATACCTGAGGGGGTTGGGCTTGGATGCTTCTGAGCAGGGAGCTCATGGGGAGGGTATCATGGGATAGAGAGAGGGACAGAGACCTTCAAACAGGTGTTTTTTGGAGGGGTGGGAAGATGTGTCCTGGCCTCTATGGAGAGTGGTTGGGGGGACCAAAGCTGTCAAGGGGGGACACTCTGATCCTCTCTTCTGAGAGCAAAGTTGAAAAAGTTTCCCCTCCTAAGACCCTCTCGAAACCCTGCGTTTCTCCTCTCTGTACTCTCTTCCCTTCCACCATACACTTCATTGAAGGAGTAATCAAAATTTATTGTCCTGGTTTTTATTCCATTTGCTCTCCGGTCTGTGAGAATAAGTTTCTGCTCCGCTGTTGACTCATGCTTCGGGTGGACAGTATTAACCGAGACTCTACTATGTGCCACACACACACTGGGTGTTGGGAACACAGCCAAGCAGTTCCTGGTGTTTAGGACCTTCCTTGTGTCTAGTAGGGCAGGAAGACCTTTATACAGCGACATGACTAAATGTGAGATGTGGTGCTATGAGAGTGAAGTGACAGGTAGATGTGACCTAGCTGTTGGGTCACGATAGTGTCTTATGGTTACTTCATTGCCAAATCCTATAGGTGCTTTACAGTTGTGGCATGACTATGAGATTGCCCTTGAGAGAGTCTCCATGGAGTGCTCTAAGGGGCAAGAGAGCCGGAACAGAATGGGGCACCTAAAGCCAAAGGCTCAGAGAGTTTTGTGGAGCATTTTGGGGGTCTCTCTGCCTAGCATGCCTTCTTTTCCCCTGTGGTTGACTACCACCTATTGTTTATTAGACCAATTCAAATCGGGCCTTTTTTAGTAAGATCCTCCCAAATCCTTCCACTCCCATCCCACTGGCCTACTCTGTAGGCTATACTATACAGTGCTATGTACCTACACTAACTCTTTGCATATTGGGCTGGGATGTATTCTTCGTGTCTGGATACTTTTCACTCTTGGAAGTCAGGAGAGCAGGGAGCCAGGCAGGGTGTGGTCTGATTCATCCTCTTATGCTCCTGCCCTGCACTAACCCATGCACACACCCAGCCTTGTATTGTAGAAGGGAGGGAGGAAGGATGAATGGACAGATGGACCAGCAGATGCCTCTGAAGTCATTTGCAGACGCACCCTCGTTCTGCAGAGGCAGTGAGGTATTGTTGAAGGTGCAGTGCCATGAGGATTTGGACCCGGATTTGGGGCCTGGCTGAGTCACTGAGAGTTATGTCTTTGCCGTGTGTATGTTTGCGCCCACCTTTCCAATGGGTGAAACAAGAAAATTCCGTGATTCCATGTTGAAGCCTCCTTAGAAGTACTCTAAACTTCTCTCTCTTCAAGGCAGCTCTTGATCATCTCTAAGCTAGAACCAGTGTTTGTTGTCAGATCCACAACTCTTTCCAGGCTGCCCGGTGTGAGGCCGGCAACTATTTGGTGTGCACGTTTTATAAAGACAGAATGCTCCCCTTAGCTTCAGTGAAATGACTGGTTGGAGTCATTTGGTTGGATAGAAGTTTGGACAGCTGCCCAGGTCAGGAATGGTGAAAAGGAACCACTGCTTTCCTTGGTCTCTTTGCTCTCAGAAGCCAAGATAAATGCCATCCCGACCCTCTGCCCACAGCTATCCCTTTTTCTTAGGAAAGGATTTGGCTCCTTCCAGCTCAGTGCCTCTGTACATAAGCTTTTGCTCTGCCTGGGAGATGCTTCTAACCCCTAAGGACCTGCCCTGGTTGTTAGACTATAATCTAAACTGACAACAGACGTTCTGGTTTTTTAAAAAAGTCCTATCATTTCCATCCTTTCCATTCAGCATCTTCCCTCATTGTTCCCTCCCCCAGCCTATCATCCCCCTTCCTAAGTTGATAGTGAGTCTTATTAAGTGGTGCTGTGTCATAAAGTGTTGAGTTGTGTCAGCTGGAAATGGAACATGATTAAGTATATAAAGGAGCCCCAGCCTCGCCTGCCACAACATTATACAACAGAAACCTTGGCAGTGTGCTAACATCTTTTCTTTCTCTCTTTCCTGGGGAGCAGCGAGCCCGCCTCTCACCATGTGGGTCCAGTTGTTGGTCCTGGGCTCAAGTCGGCCAAGTGCAGAGAAGCAAGTAAGTGGGTGGAAGAGCGAGTGTCATGGAAGGTGGCTGGCGGGAGGTGATGTTTTGAGGGTTGGAATAAAATCAGGCACAGGCATGCCTGGTTAGCCACTCTGGCATAATAAGAACTTTCTTATAGGACAGGTGTCTCTTGTGGCTGACTATAGTTTAGACAAACCCATGGCTGTGGCACTTCTTTTTCTTTTTTCTTCCCCTAAAATATTTCATCGAGCCTGGAAGAGTAGAGGGAATTTGAATAACATGCTCCCGAGACAGCCTTGAGGTCAAATGCAGTTGCCAAAGGTGAATGGGTGCTCAGTGCCCTTGGAAACTCACTCTCCCACTCACCTTCTATGCAGACTCCACTGGAGCCTTCTGTGGGTCTTCTGTGTTCCCTCTGAAAGCACACCGAGTCTGCAGAGCTTTCAGGACTCATCACCTAAAGCCTACCTTGCCCCTGCTCAGTCAGAAGGTGCTGAAGAGGCAGAGTAGAGATATGGCTGAGCCCTTACCAGGGCCCAGGCAGGACATCTGCTGTTGGAAAGTCTGAGCATCTCCTGTGTAATGCGGGGTGCAGGACCTGAGACCTCTTTTCCAGCTCCAGTTGTCCCCGAGCTGGCTGAATGTGGCAGAAATTGATGAGGAGTCCGTCCATGGCCCTGGGTAAGGTGGATAGAGCTGGATAAACCTACATACGGGCCTAGCAGAGCCCAGAATATCTCCTGGTGCCAGGGAGCTGAATACCCCATGATCCAACTCCCTACCTGTTTTTTTAAAATTTTTTTTAATGTTTATTTATTTTTGACAGAGAGAGAGAGAGAGAGAGAGAGAGAGAGAGAGAGAGAGAGAGAGAGAGACAGGGCATGAGTGGGGGAGGGGCAGAGAGAGAGGGAGATAGAGAATCCAAAGCAGGCTCCAGGCTCTGAGCTGTCAGCACAGAGCCTGTTGCGGGGCTCAAACTCACAGACTGTGAGATCATGACCTGAACCGAAGTCAGACGTTCAGCCAGCTGAGCCACCCAGGCGCCTCCTACCTGTTTTTGATTTGATACCTTTTCTGTCTGATCGCCTTGAACCCCTCTAGTAGAACAGTGTCCTGGGTCGATGTCATGGAGAAGCTGGGAATCTGTAACCACATCACCCTGATTCTGGTGTTTTGGGCCCCAAGCACCCTGTTCTGCTTCTGGACTTTTAAGGGACTTTACTTATGAACTCATTAAAATAGTACCCCTTGATTCAGTGTACCTCCCCTGTGTTTTACAACCATCTCATCTCGCGGATGAAACGGAGGCCCAGAGAGCACGGTTGCCACAGAGACCTGTGTTTTCCCATCTTCTTTTCCTTTTTCATTTCACACCATCTCTGCTTTGATGTGGAGTTAGGGACTTTGGCCCCAGCAAAGGGTCACACGTGCCCATGAATCTGGGATCTGTGACTGTCCTTCTCCGGGACGTGGGATGGCCTTGTCTCTCTGTGACCTCGAGTAGAGTTTGTGGTACCTGTGAGGCCCCGAATTCCCTCCTGAGCCTCATACCCTTATTTCCAAGATGCCTGCTGGATATCTCTGCTGCAGATGCATAACTGAATTCTCCTTTTCTTTCATTGCTCACATTTAATCAACACCAAGTGCCAGAGAGTCTGCTGTCTAAATGCCTCTTAAATCAGTCACTGCCTGATTGTCTCCACAGCCACGGATTTCGCTCAGACCCCGGTGGTTTCTCTGGGGGATCATTGCCTCTTCTCTTCCAACCTGTTCTCTCTGCCTTCATCCCACCCTCTCCTTCAATCCACCGTATTGCCTCCAGGGCTGTCTTGCTCAGACACACACGTGATCATGTCACTGCCCTGCTGGAAACTTCCTCCAGGCGCTCTCCGTCATCATCATCTTTAGGGTGGTGTCCAGGGATCTTTATAATTTGGCTTCAGTCTATCCTTCTGGACTCATCTTCTGCCATTCTGGAAGGCCCTCCGCTGCCTCCCTCTGTCTGCCCCCCCTACCTGGCTAACATCACCCCACCCTTGAGACCAGGCTGAGCGCCTCCCTTCTCTGTGAAGCCTCTTCCAACTCTCCCGAGTCAGGGCATCATCCTCTGTATATTGTTTGCATCTCTGTCATTTATCATATTGATTTATAATTATTGGTCCGTCTGTAGCTCTCCCTCACTAAATAGCTGCTTGAATGTAGGAACTAAAGTCCTAACATGATGCTTAGATTGTAGGTGCTCAACAAGCAGTGTGAATAAACGTAAGAAGTTTGCAAGATGGGAGTTGGAAGGTGTGTGTGTGTGTGTGTGTGTGTGTGTGTGTGTGTGTGTGTGTGTGTGTGGGCGGGCCCCTGGGGAGCTGAAAGCATCTTGGGTGAGGACAACCTTTGTGTCCCTGCCTTGTCCCCAATGGCCACTTGTCACTGATTTTCAGGGACTCTGCTCATGAAAAAATATTTAGTCCTGTTTTCTCTTTATCTACATAACATTAACAAATCAGGTAAAATCCTTTTCTGGCCTTAGTGTTTTTCTGTTTCTGCTTTAGAGAACTTCATCCCTGTACCTAATAGCCTGCGCAAAGTGGTCCATCCCCCTTCCCTGGAGCCTTCTCTCTCCCAAACCTTTGACATTCATTGCCTCTGCTCCATCTCGCAGAGGTCTGTTCATGTCCCTGTATTACGATTTTCGGGTATGAGTGAGGCTTGAAAACGTGGTCGCAGAGCACAGAACCTGTCTGGTTCCCTCTCGGCCACCAGTTGTGCAAGAATGCTGTTCTTTAGTTGCTGGCACTGCTGAGAGAAAAATCCGTGTGTGGTTCCTGACAGTAGAAGCTCACCTCAGCTGCCCTCGGGAATATGGCATTTAGCTAGCTTTTATTTGGCCTGTGGTGTTTTGTCCAATCCTAATACATGGCTTTATGTGTTACGCTTGTGTACAAAGTTTACTCTCCTAAATGGCTTATGCTCTGTCTAGAGGGACGGTGAGTCCTGGACTAGAGTCTGTGAGCAGAGTGTAATATCATTCTTGTGTTTTATTAACCATAATAACCAGAAGTCTCCAGCCACTAATATATCTGCATAGAGGTTTTTCTGAATTTCCAATTATTTTAACATTCAACATAAACTGGACAGAAAATTCATTTCAGTGTAGTTGAGCTTTTTATTCTTTTTAAGCCCAGAGTAAGTCATCTGCTGTGTGAACCGTAAGTCCAGGGGCAGCAAGAGGCTGTCCTCACAGACTTCTCTCTGCCACAAGGAATAGTCTCTGGAGCCATATGGATTGAACAGATTTGGAGGAGTTTCTTTTCCATTTCCCTGCTGCCTTGCCTCAGTCCCCAACTTGGGCCCCGTGACATCTGACAAAATGTTGGAGAGCTCTACTCCCCCATCCCCCCATCCCTCCCCACCGCCCTGCCCAGTGCTCTCCCCTTCCCTCAACTACGGACCTGTTAGGCCAAGTTGTTGCTGGTTCTTTAAGAATTTTATTTTTATATTTTTCTGTCTATTCCTTTAATGGGTGATAAAATTGATTGACTCTCAGGCTGTAGATGACTTCAGAATATTAGTTGGCATGGTATTGATTTTTTTCTCTTTATAAAGCTTTTCTATAAAGTAAGCACCTGACGACTTTAAGTTACAAACTTTGAGTTAAATTATGAACCTTTTAGCTTTGCATTAGAAGTGGTATCTGGAACCTGATTTGCTAGATCAAACCACATTAGTTGTGTTATGTTATTTTCTAAAAACACATTTCAGAGAAATAACTCCAATCTGTGTTGCATTTTATAGAGCAAAATAATTGAATGGCGGCTGTTTGTAATTTTAGCAATCTCTTAACCTTAATCATATTTAATGGCTTTTCTCTTCAGGCTAACAGGAGAGAGAAAAAAGGTTCCAGCTCTGTTATATAACGGCACTACAGTAACGCACCCCGGTCCTTGGCAGCCCTGTAAATTCCTCCTCTCTGAATTGTTGGTTCGGGACAATCATTCAGCAGGGAATTACTTTCTCATCTATGAAATAAATGAGATGTTAAACTAGTTTTCTGCTTCCTGTGGTACAAATGTATCAGCGTGCAGCCCCGTGCAGCGAGGAATCAAATGCCCAGGGCCTCTGATGGTGGCGGCCAGAAGCTTGAGTGGGCTCAGGGCTCTGGGATCAGTGAGTGAGAGTGTGGCCCCTGGGAAGGGCGATGGAATGACATGAGATGTGAAGGGAGGAGGGGCAGAGTGAGTCCCCGAGGTGCTTTGGGTGCACCCCCGGAATTCAGCAGAGCCCAGGAACGCAGCTTGGGAATGTAGGTGGAGAGAAGGGGATGCCTCCGTCCCTGGGGGTCCCTGTGCTGCCATCTGCTTTACAGGGAGAAAAGGAAGAACTGATTGGCTGCAGGTGACACTCCTTGGGATTTCTTCTTGAGAGCTTAACACACATTTCCACGCAGGCATTTACAAACTGCATAAGACATTGGGGAAAAAATAGGAAAAGATTCTTCCCGTTTTAGGGATGGGAAAGGTGATAACTTGGGAAGGGAAGGTGATACCACTGAGTTAAGGGTACAGCTGGGAGTACAGTCTGAGGGTCCAAGACCCTGAGTTAGAGGTGGGGGAACACTGCTGCTCCTACAAAGGCAGGGCCTCCAGCCTTGCAGCTGTCTTCTCTCCTCACACTGGGTCTTCCTCTTCATGGTGGCCACCTTCATGACCTCAGTTCCAGGCTTGGAAGACTTGATGGGATCTGATTTACTTACAGAGGCCTTTTTATCAGGCAGGCTTCCTAATGAGATGCCCCAGGTGCTACAGATTCCCTTTAGAAACAGGGTTTGGGATTCTTGGCTGGGTCCCCACCAGCCCACTTAGATAATGTGTCAGCACTCTTTTGGGGATGGGTGGGGTGGGAGATTGAGTTGTGCCCCCTGCGCATCTCATCAGCCACAAGTTGAGAGGCCTTCTGAAACCATAGCAAGAGGTGTTGTTTTGTTTGCTTTTTATTGAACACCTATTAAGTGCCTTACTTTGTGCCAGGCACCATAAGTCCATTATCTTAACTAATCATTATAGTGAGCCTATGAAGTAGTTATCATGTGCCCATTTTATAGATGGAAATACTGAGACTCAGAGAATATGATTAACTTGCCACAGTTGACATGTAAAACAGTGATATGTTGGAATTCAAATCCGTCACACTATGCTTAAGCATCATTTCCTTTGAGAAAACTTTCTTTCCCTTGCAGACTAGCTAGGACCCTCGTCACCACCCTTCCTGCTACTCCTTAATCACTCAGCAATTTCTGTGTTTTCTAGTCCTCTATCAGCTCCAGGAGGGTGAAAATCCTGTCTGTCTTGGCCCCACCCTTGGCAGGTCTTTGGTGAATGTTGAATGAGTGAATTCACGTTGCTGTATACTAAGCCCACCTTTTCCCCAGCTCAGCTTGGAAGAGAATGGGTCTGGTAGAGAGGAAGATCCACAGCTTTGTTTGCTCCTAAGCGTCCTGGCTCCTGTGTGCCTCCACTCGATTCCAAAGCAAGATCTTCGGGTTTTCAGAAGCCCATGTCTTGGACCACGGATGCAGCTGATGCCTCATTCTCAGGCTTACTTTAGCCCAAGACCCAGCTCTGCTGAGAGAACTGCTTTCAGATTGCCAAGGCTTTGTGTGTTGTTACTAATTAGGAAATTGCCTTTGGAATTGAAATATGTTTCACAGACGAATTTACTGAACTCCTCGCCGAGGTGCGATTCTCTCATGCTTGTTGTGAGACAATCCCACTCTGCGGCGACATATGGAGATACCAGCGTTTCTGCAAATTACAAAGTCATCAGCGCTCCAAAATACTCCCAGTGTCTTGGGTGCTTGCAAATAGTTGGGCTGACCGCTGGGGAGCTCTGGGGTCTGGATCCAGCCCCGCAGAGGGGCAGCAGCTGGCTCCCACTGGTTGTTTAACGCCCTCTGCTAAGAGTTCTCTGCTTCTGACCCAGGGCTCAGCGAGAAGCCTTCTAGAAATAAATCTGGGAGCATGGTCTGTGGTTCACTTATATACTGAGAGCTGAGTTGAAAGGCACATTGTCACTGATACTTATTTAAAATAGTACCATTCTCCTCATTGACTGGGATAATATTTTTTGGCATTGTCAGAGAACAGGACTGTAATGTGTCTAATGTACCTGAAACTTTTTGGCACCATTTCTGGAAAAATCTCCAGTAAGTGGGAAAATGTAGGGCCAAGATAGGGCCAAGAGGTTGTACTAGGTCATGATCAGAAAGAATTTGAGAGCCATTGGCCTGAGACACAGACCCTAGGGAATGTGTAAGTTCAGAAGACCTTTGTGGCTGGTACGTTCAGATCTGTGAGGACAAGCAGAGGTACAACGAGATCCATGTGACATTATTACTACCCATGCCAGTGTCATTAGTGTTAGAATTGCTCTATATTCTATGTCATCTGAGTTAATCTTCCCATCAGCTCCTAATCTATGGAGTGAAACAACCTCAGTGAAGTTAAGTAACTACCCAAGGCTACCAGCTGGTATGTGGTTGAAGCAGGTTTTGAACTTTGATCAGACTGCCTCCAAAGCCTATGCTCTTTCCGTGGTGTGATGGACCTCAGGGAGCAGCCTGTGGTGGGAACATGATGAGAAGGCCCAGGAGGGGCCCGTGGATGGAAGCAGAGGTTGAGACTGTTGACTGTGGTTACCCAGTTTTTTCTGGGCCTTTCCATCCACTCCTGGCATACTTCATGGCATGCTCCCCTCCGTAAATGTTGGAGTGAATGAATATATATATATATATTCATATATTCACATATTCATATATATTCACATATATATTCACACACATATATATGTATATATGTGTATGTATATATATATATATATATATATATATATATATGATTATGAACAAAGTGGGTTAACACGAACACTGTCTTTGGAGGCCTCCCATGGGCAGGCAAAAGTAAGCCCAGGTGTTGGATGAGACACACAAATCTCACTGCCCGCTGGAGACCTGGGTGCAGACATTCAATCAGGATTCAGAGGCATCTTGCAATGACTCTTGAAGGAACAGAGGAACTCCATAGTAAGACTGGCAAGAGATCTTTCTTCCTTTTCCCTTCCCTTCCTCCACCCACCACCCTACAAAAGTCCCTGAGGGTTTTGCCTCCTACCTAGCACTAACTGAGGACACAAGGCAGGTGTAGCTAGAGTCATCTCGTTCCCCAAGAGGCAGTCCCCTCCCCTCCACCCCCACAACCAGGCATTTTCTTGGTTCCAGGGACCACTTTCTGAAGGCATGTGCCACACCCCTCCCTGTGGGTCCTGCTCTCCCACACCTCTAGAACCGGCTCTATTTGGGTGTCAGAGGCCTCACCGGCAGGTACCTGCCCTTCTGCAGCCCTCTTCATTGCCAGTACGCTCCTGGCACCTTTGCCTGGTTATCTGGAAGTGTTCCTTGTGTGTGTTTGTGTGCATGTGTATGCATGTGTGTATATTTGTGTCCAGAGCTCCTGTCTGACATCAAAAGGGAAATATTAAAAAAAAGCAATCATTCCTCTCCCTTCCCATCAAATGTACAAATAACTTAGTTATCTGGTGAGCACGATGCCTGACTTCCCATCCCGCCCTCCACCCCCCCCACCTAACGAGCTCTTCCTGAGCTTCCTTACCACGATCCTAATTGTTTTTAAATGTCTGTGCTAACCGCTTCATACCGAGAGCATCAATCTGCATGTGGGTAACTGGGAACCACACTGCCGCTCAGGATGAAACATTTTTGCAGTAATTAAAAACATGCTTAAGAAGATTCAACCCCTCTGTTTATAAGACGAGGCTGGCAAGGGTTAGGGCCTGGCCGAGTTTCCAGTCTGTTTTGGCCCGGTGGGTTGGCAGCTGAGCCCAAGGCATCCCTTGGGGCAACAGAAGGTTGTCTGCCTGTGTAGTTGCTCAGGGTAACTCTCCGTGGCACCCTGCTTCTGAAAGTGGCCTGTAAGCCCCTCCAGGGCAGGAACCATCTTCTGTCCAGTCGCTCTCCCGTCCTCCTCCCTGATGCCTGGTGTGAGGGCCGTGTGGGGTCAGCACACCATCATCGTGGCCTGCCGGACTGCCCTAAGTTGAGCTGCTTTAATATCAGATGACAGTAGACTAGCCCAACTATGCATAAAGCAGGACCTGTGCGTTTGAAACCAGGCAGCGGGCAGAGGAGACTCTGGGATGAATGAATGATCGTTTAGAGTTTCCTTGCTCTTCTCTGAGTTCCTGGAACCTCAGGAGGGGAAAGAAGTGGCTTTCTGGAGAGGTTTGTGTTACTCTATTCACAGGGAGTCCAGTGTCCGTAGGACAGAAACATGGGGAAACGTAGGGTGTTTGGGGACGGACCGAGGAACATTATGGGGTGAGTGCTCATGGCGACGCTTGAGGACACTTTTTGCACCTGTGGAAGTTTTGATGACTGTTTGCCAGGATGGCTGGGAGAGGCAGGAAGCCTCTACTGGGGGAGAACAGAAGCATTGTGAGGTCCTGGAAGTAGTTGGTAGTGTAATGGGATTAGGTCGGGGCAGAGATGGACTGGCGACAGAGCAGGGGTGAGATACGGGATGGTAAGCGTGCTTGTAAGTCCTTGAGCCAGTGAGCCCACAGCATCTTCATCCACATTCTAGTCCCATGAGGCTGCGCTTCGGCTGGGAGTGAAGAACTCCAGCCAGGGATGCTCACACTTCTGGCTAGAAAGAGCTAGAACAGCTTCCGAGCAGACCGTCTGGCTGGAGGAGCAGTTGGTGCCTGGCATATCCTGTTGCTCCCACCAAGAGCAAGGCCTTTGACACACTGTGGGGCCTGCAAGCCGCCCCCAACATCAGCTCCCACCCCACCAATCTGCTTCTGGCTCCAGCTGTTGCAGCATCTGCTGAGGCCAGGCTAACAGAAAGTAGGATCTGCTTGGGAAAGTTTCTTCCTCTCTGGACCCCAGGCTCAAAATTTCGCCCAGGCACAACTGTTCATCCTGCTCCTCCCCTTATCCGATGGGAGGTGTGTGTGTGTGTGTGCATAAAAACCTAGGTAAGTTCTTAGGTTTAGCCTACCATACTCTAATGTTCTGTGGAATTCGGTTATGCACCAGTGTCCAACACAACTTGAACCTTGGTCCTTGTTTAAATTTCAGCTGTGTGAAAACACTGCAACTCCCCCACATCTTAGGCAACCAACCAGTCAATCAATCAATCAATCAGTCAGTCAAACAATAAACAGAATTCACAAAGAGTAGAGGTCTGAAGTCTGTCTATTGCTAGAAGGGATTCTGGTACCCCCTCTCCCTGAAAAGGGAGATGAAGCTAACTCAGAGAGATGCGAATCCAGCATGACTCTTAAGCCATTTTCTTTTCACCAGCTCATTATGCATTAACCTGTAAGACAATATGTTTTAAAGAGAACCACATTCATCACCTCAGAAAAGTCATATTAACATAATTTCTGGGAAAGAACAATGGGGGAGAAATGTTAGTCATTGTTGATGGAACAGGTAAGTTTCAGTAGCATGATCTGTTGAATATTCATACGATATTGTTTTTGACATTTAAGAACTCAATTATCCGATGACTAATCAGTCTTTTACAGTATGTTATTTTTGTGACTAGAACTGAAATAGTGATAAGCCCCAAGAGAGCACAATGTTCAGATGGATTTATTAGTATTTTTCAACCCTGGCTTTCTCGGGCATGCATGTCCAGGGGAATTTAGTACCTGTGACAGTGAGCGGCGGAGGGCCTGGCTGGAGTCAGCAAGTGCATGGAGACCAGATGGTATGTGGATTGATTTTGCTCTGGTGATTTTTTTCTGTTGGTGAGGGGCAGCCAGGCCTGTGATGTGCCCTAATGCTTTGGGCGCAGAATCGTCTCTGCTCCTCCTGGCTGTCACATTCGCTGTAGGTCAGGGGTGAGGGTGCCTGTCCCCATGCTTGGGCATTCGACTATCTGTGTAGCAAGGCAGTTTGATGCTGTAACAGTTGAATGAAGTCTTTTTTTTTGGAATATGTCAATGATAACTTTCTCTAGAACCAAAGTCTGTAGTGAATGAGATTTCTGCCCATTGTTTTCTACTCCTATTGGGAGGGGTAGTCTAATTCTTCTCCTCTTGAATCTGGGCTGGCCTCTGGATTTCTTGATGGATGAAATGCAGAAGAAATTGCATTCTGGAACTTTCAAGACTAGGTGGGAAGAAACTTTGCAGGTCTTTTCAAACTCTTGTTCTTGGAACCTGGCTACCATGTTGTGAGGAAGCCCAAGCCACTCCAGTGGAGAGGTCCACATGGAGAGGAATCCAGGCCCTTCAATGGCAACCCTTGTTGAGCTCTTAAGTGACAGTCATCTTAGAAGTGAATTCTCCAGGGGCCCCTGGGTGGCACAGTCAGTTGAGCATCTGACTCTTGATTTCAGCTCAGGTCATGATCTCACGGTTTGTGGGTTTGAGCTCCCACATTAGGCTCTGCACTGACAACATGGAGCCTGCTTGGGATTCTCTCCCCCTCTCACTGCTCTTCCCTCCCTCCATCTCTCTCTCAAAATAAATTGAAAAAAATAGAAAAAAAAAAAAGAAGTGAGCCCTTCAGCCCCTATCAAGCCATCCCTGCTGAAGCCACATGGAAAAGACATCAGCCATCCATACCAAGTCCTCCCCCAAATTGTAGGCTTTTGAGCAAAGTCAAGAAATGTTTTTAAGTCACTGTTTTGGAGTGGTTTGTCATGTGCCAATAGATAACTGGGACTGTCCCCAACCAGTCAATGGAAATTGTTCATTGAATTTGGAATCAGAAGGCCACGTTCTAACCCTAGGTGCTCTGCGAGAAAGCTCTGTGACTGAACAAATAGTTCTCTTCAGGCAGCCTGGCATAATGAGAGAATTTGTGCCTAAGGTCAAAAAATCCTAAGTTCAAGTCCTTGTTCTGACACTTATTCATGTAACTTAGGGCAATGCCTGTAGCCATTTTCAGTCTGTTTTCTTGTGTGCTGTGGTGGGCAATTCTCACCTGCAGTGTTGTTCTAACAACCGGCACATGGCAATGCTCAGTGAGTAGTGGCCCTGTGTCCTCAACCACAAAGTGAAGATGCCGGGGTGTTGAGGGCCAGGGGATGTGGCGGGGAGGGGGGGCACTTGCACTCTGGAACTGGATTAATCTGGGTCCCAACCAAGGCTGCTGTTGGCCCATATGGCACCTTGGTCTGCAGAAGAGAAAGGCAGGTGCAGCCTGGTGGGTGGTGACAGGCAAGCAGACTGTGCCCTTGTGTGACTAGAAACAGTTGTCCCTTCCCTCAGTTGGGCACACCCCCATGCCAGGTGCTCATCTTGGTGAGCAGAACACAGGTGGAATTTCATTCTCTCAGCTGAGTGCCTATGGCTACTGGACAACCTGCAAAGCTGTATGAGACCAGACCAGACTTTGTTGGTAACTTTGTGACTTTAAACAAGTATTTATACTCTCAGTTTCCCTATCTGTGGAATGGGCAAACCAATACTTACCTGTCCTACAGAGAGGCCGTGAGAGTTACATGAGCAAATGTGTAAAATGTCCAGTAGGTTTCCTGGCACAAAAGCACGTACATAGGAAATGTTAGATTCCTTTCCCTTCCCACACAAAATAATACTCGAAGCTTGTTTTTTTTTTAAGCCCCTTTGCTGCCGCAGGAGTGGGTGAAGGAGGAGAGGAGTTGGCAGCAGTCCCTACTGCCACCGAAGGGCTAGGGGATCAGTAGAAAGAAGGGGACCGTTTACTGGAGTGGTCTGCTCAGTGGGTTTTGGGCAACTCCGCATTCTAATATCCTATAGATCTGTGGCCTGAGAGTTAAGCTTGGGGCTCAACAGGGCCAATTATTATCAATCACTGGCGCCTTTGCTACAGTCAGGGATGGGTCCCAGCTGGCTGAGCCAGCTCAAGAATTCATGCACAGGTGGAGTCAGATGGTCAAAGGTAGGTACCCTCTTCAAGGCCCCCAAGTACTCTGTGCATTTCTTGACTGTCACTCTTATCTAGTTTTATACAATTATCTGCTGACTTGTCTCCTCCCTTTACCCCAGGCATGAGTTCTTTGGGGGTAGTGCCCATGTCTTATCATCTCCATATCCCCAGCACTGTGTACCAAGCCTGGTACATCATGGAACTCAGTGAATGTTTTCTTTCAGGGCTGCATGAACATAGGGACAATGAAGCTAACGTTTATTAGGCATCAAAATATGCAAAGAGTGTTATCTCAGTTATCCACTGACTCTTGACGACATCTCTGTATGAGGGAAAGTGAGAAGAGAGTAACATTTGCTGAACCTCATCTAAGTGCCAGGAATCCTGCTAGGGACTTTATATACATAATTTAATCCTTTAAACAAGTCTGTAAGTGCTCTATACCCATTTTAGAGATAAAGGTAAGGAAGCTCAGACAAAAATTAAGCAGCTTACCCAGGCCTGCGTAGAACTTAAAGATGGTATGGTTGAGAGTTAAATCTACATTTGTTCAAGAAGTCCTTGAACTTTCTTCCATACCCTACACCTTCTTTAGGGCTCAGTCAGAGACTGGGTGTTCTAGAGATGGAAACACAAGTCCCTGTGTTCAAAGACTGGAAAACCAGGAGACGAAGGAAAGAGACAGGCAAGACGTTCAGTCAGTAAATACTGAGCTCTACAATCAGTGAATACATTGGATAAAAACCTGCCCTTTTTGAGTTTATAATCTATGGAGTGGTATGAACAAAGTGCACAGATGGACGTTAGATCCAGGATGCCTGTTTGAACTCCTGGAAGACAATGTGCAAAGGTTCCCAGGGCCCTGGAGGGCATAGACTACAGGTATACATGACAGTGCTGGTGGCACCCTGGCTCGGTTAAGGAGAACATCACCACTGTTGGCTTTTCAGGTAGGAAGCTTGGCTCTGGAACTATTCCACGTTGGGCAAGACAATAACCACAACTTCATATCTAGGGAACAAATAGCTGACACAAGATGGAGAGTGAGTGACTCATCACTGAGAGAGAGAGATGTATGCTGGTCTCCCCATTTCCACCTGAGATTGATCTGAGACTGGGGCAGAGTGGCACCTGCAGATGGGTTTAAGTAAATTTCAGGATGGAGGCAAACTCTTTTCTTCAGAAGCTTCCAGAACAGGAGACCTCTCTACTGCTGAAGGCTAGCCGTTAGCAAGGGCAGTCATCACACCCGGGAATTTGGATCATCTGCCCACTTACCGTCCCTATCTTGAGTGACCACAAGTGGTAGATTCTGAGTGGAATCGGGTTGAGGATCTTTGCTTTAGACTCTAGAATGAGCAGGCCACCCAGAAGTTATAATCTGTTCTTGATTATCCGCATGAATTTAGGTTATCTTCCCAGTACCTCCTGGGCACAGGTAACCTAAAATAATGGAAAATCTAAAAACCATTTACATCTGGCCTTGGGATGCATTATATGATTTTTTCCAGCAGGTTTACTTTCATAATGATGTTTAACTTAGGATGATATTAAAATTCGTTAGCTTTCCCTGAGCATACATAAGCTGGGGAGTGGGTGGAAAGAAATAGAAGCCAGTGGCTCAGAGATGCTGGAAGGCAACAGAAGCTGACACTGGATTTGTAGCCGGGAAGCCCTGTTGCTGACTGTGCCCCATTCGGGGGTGTGGGCATCTCTCTCTGGGGCTGGGTGAGGTCAATATTTGATCCCTGAGATTCAGATTCAACAAGATTTATTGATGTGTCAGCCACGGTGATAAGCACTTCAGCATCTCTATTTCATTTAATCTGCCCAATGGCCTCATAACCTGGGCATCATTATCCCCAAATTACAAAAGAGGAAATTGAATCTATGCTTCAAAGTTACAAAGCTAGTAAATCATGGAGCCAAGATTCGACCCCAAGTTTCCTCGCTGAAAGCCCACCGCTTTTTGCCCGTCTGGCTCCGGTGGGCAACACCGTCCCTTCAAGCAGCGCTCACTGAATGCCTTGATGTGTCACCAGAGATAGGGAGATGAATAAGGCTTTTGCTTCAGGATGTTGGGCGAGGCACCAAAGCTTTTCTCCCGTCTAAAATTCAGATGAAAGTAAGATAAATGCCATGAATTAATCACAGAGAATTTTAAACAAGTCCCTTGGTGGCTTATATCCAGAGGTTGTATCTGCTTTGGGGAAGGGAAGTGGAAAGTGCTGTAGGTGGCTGACATATGTAAGTGCATCCTTGTGTCTTGTCACTATCATTCAGACAAGTGTGAATCCTGTTGCCTCGCTCCCCCAAATAATTCAAGCTGGCCCCATGTCTATTTTTTTTTTTTTATTTATAGATCACAGAATAGGCTATTTCTCTCCTTCCATCAAGGTAGCCGAGAAGACAGATAGAAGAGGTTGGACTGTGCTCTCTGGCCTTCCTCATAATGGCCAAACTGCTTTTCATTTTGCTCTGGAATCTATCCCACCAGCTCTGCTGATTTCATTATCGTCCTTATGGCCCACAGAGCAGGGGGAGGCAGCCGACATTCCCCAGCCCAAGAATGGCTAATATCTCTCTCTAGGGCACCTTCTACTTTCTGAAGAGGAACAACTGGTGGTTTGGGTCTCTCTGTTGAATCCACTCTGTCTTGGATAAAATTTCCTGGGGCTATGGAAGTCAACAGCGACAGTAGCATTTCCAGTAACTGCCAAGCTTAATAGCATCTTGTGATGAAGTTTTACTGTAAACAGCAGAGAGGGCGGAGGGCAGCGAGCAGGGGCCTCCCTCATTCTGGTAGTATTGAGTGCTTTGTCCCCACTCAGGAATAACACTTCTCATGTGTGCTTCTTTACCAGCTCTTTAAATTGTTCTATGTGCGAGAGTCCTGGGATTAATAGCAATGTCACCTACTGATTTTATTGCGCTTCTCACCATTTTTCTTTCTTTCTTTCTTTCTTTCTTTCTTTCTTTCTTTCTTTCTTTCTTTCTTTCTTTCTTTCTTTCTTTCTTCCTTCCTTCCTTCCTTCCTTCCTTCCTTCCTTCCTTCCTTCCTTCCTTCCTTCCTTCCTTTCTTTCTTTCAGAGGAGCTGGGGAAGAGGAGGAGGGACTTATGAAGGCTTTTCATGGGGAGCTGGCCCCGGCCCCAGAGAATGCATTCCAGAATATTCTCAATCTCCTTCCAAGTATGCCTTTGATTTCCTCTGTCCTGGGCCTCCCAGAATTTTCTGGTAGAGAGAGAGAGGGAGTGTCAGTGGCTTCTAGAGACAAAGCCAGTGCAGATCTCAATCCTGAGATTTCAGGGGCACCTGGGACCCCTAAAGGCCTCATGTTCTGGTCTGTTTCACCAGCCAGTGAATCATCTGGAGATGTCTGAGAACCCTGCTCAGCTTGAGGCTGGCATGGTGCCTCAGCTGCTGGGTGGGCAGAAGGATTATCAGGAAAGA
Source organism: Felis catus (assembly GCF_018350175.1). Taxonomy (NCBI): domain Eukaryota; kingdom Metazoa; phylum Chordata; class Mammalia; order Carnivora; family Felidae; genus Felis; species Felis catus. Next base: position 13,001,640 of record NC_058377.1, on the reverse strand, counting down.
GGGAAGGGTTGGGCTGTAAACAGCTGACCACCCAGGATGGCTCTCTGGGCTGCCAGCAGCTGGGCATCATCTTTTCCCAGACTCCTGCTGAGGTGGGGGATGGAGAGGGTGGTGCATTGTTTCCATCAGTGCAGCTTACATTTGGATGGGGGCTTTGTTCTGAGGGCTCCCTGTATCCTCTTCACCATCCCTTGCCCCCACCTTGGAGGGTCAGAGGTGAGGGCACTCCCTTCCTGTGGGCATCGGGCCAGGGCCTGGCAGAGATGGCAGGGGCAAGGTGCAACAGTGACTCACTCAGTTTTCCTGCCTGCCCTCCCACCCACTGCCGTTTGTACTGTGGAGGCTGGGTGGTGCAGGAACGATGGGGAAGGAGGGTTTCCGCGTGTGCGAGTGGCTGTGTTAGCAGGCAGCAGGCCCTCCGCCTGACCATACCTGTGAGTCTGCTGAAGGAGCAAAAGCCAAAGCACGACCCCCTCTTGGATTTCTGAGGCATTTTTCTTCCTTGACTCTTCCTTATGTCTGCCTCTTTTCAAACTCTCACCATACTTGGTAGATGGCAAGCATCTACCTTCCTTATTTTCACATGGAGAAACCAGGTCCAAGGTCGTATTGTAGGGTGGTGGTAGGGCCAATCAAATATAATAAACACAATGGATATCATTTTATTAAGTGCCTACTCTGTGTTGTTATTTAACTTTATTTTTACTACAACTCTATGATAAGAGCAGTTCTTATCCCAGTGTACAGGAAGGAAAAGTAACCTTCCCATGGACTGAGCTCATCAATTCATAGCTCATGTCCTTAACCAATTGGCCACACTGCCCTCTAATCTGGTCTGCGGTATTCCCATCCTCCACGCCAATTTGTGGTGGTTCCTGGAACCAGAATGACTCCTTCTCCTTTCCTGTAAGACACCAAGGTGCCCAGGGGCAGAATAGGTATGGAAGGTGTATCGTCTGCTCAGGCTGCATATAGACTGTCACAGATCAGGTGACTTAACAAACATTGATTTTTCTCACAGTTCTGGAGGCTGGAGTCTGAGATCAAGGTGCCATTAGGGCTAGTTCTGGTGAGACCTCTCTCCTTTCTAGCACACTGCAGCCCTATGGCCTTGTCCTCCTAGGTCTTTCCTCCGTATGCATTTTCCTGGCATCTCTTCCTCTTCTTATGTATTAATTTCTTTAATGTTTATTTTTGAGAGAGAGAGTGTGTGCGAGGGGCAGAGAGAGAGGGAGACAGAATCCGAAGCAGGCTCCAGGCTCTGAGCTGTCAGCGCAGAGCCCAACTCGGGGCTCGAACCCACGAACTGTGAGATCATGACCTGAGCTTAAGTCAGGTGCTTAGCCGACTGGGCCACCCGTGCGCCCTGCTCTTCCTGTTCTTATAAGGACACCAGTTACATTGGATTAAGACCCCATCTTTATGGCCTATTTTAACCTTAATTACCTCCCTAAAAGCTCTTCTCTATATAGTCACATTGAGGGTTAGGGCTTCGACATACAGACGAGGGTTAGGGCTTCGACATACAGACGAGGGGGGGTGGGGAGGTGCACAATTCAGTCCCTAACAGTAGAGTGAAGAATTTGACTCCCGGGAGTGGCTGAAAATCAAAGGGGAAAGAAGGAAGGATCCAAACAACCAAGAACAACCAAGCCTTTCTCTCCAAAGAGAACCACAGACGTTGCTATGTCATGGGTTGGGGCCTTCTCCTGAGAACCTGGCTCCTCCATGGGAGGCTTAAACCAGTGTGACTGTGGAGCGGGTCCCACCCAAAGAGGCTAGTGTGAGTCCCAGCTTTCGTTCTCCTGTTTTTCTTGCTGTACTGAGTATCTGAGATTCACCCAGGGCCCCCTTGGAGCCCCTGACAGAGTGGTTTTTTTTCTTCATTTTTTTAAATGTTTGTTTATTTTTGAGAGAGAGAGCACGTGAGAGAGAGGGAGCTGGGGAGGGGCAGAGAGAAGAGGGAGACACAGAATCCGAAGCAGGCTCCCGGCTTCGAACTGTCAGCACAGAGCCCGACATGGGGCTTGAACTCACGAGCCATGAGATCACGACCTGAGCCAAAGTCAGCCGCTTAACCGACTGAGCCGCCCAGGTGCCCCTAACTCTTGACAGAGTTTTCAAGGAGGGGCACGCATCCCTTGGCAGCAGCTAAAGTCCCCTCCCCAAGTTGTTCCTAGCCTCCCACTAATGACCAGAGCTTTCCTCTTGAAGTGAGGGATGAAATAGACTTGGAAGGGGAAGCAGGGCGAAGCTCCGTGCAAGCTCTCCTGAGATACCTTCTGCACAAGCGCACAAAAGTGTGCGCACTTATGTTCTCACCACCTGGTGCCTTTTCCCATGGATGTTCTTCCAGGTGAGGTGGCCCTGAAGTGTCTTACTTAAGGAGAAACCTCCTTTGTCCTATATATTCCCTTTGACCTATATACTCCTTTGACCTATATACTCCTGGAGCCCTTTCTTCAGGGCTCCTGGGCACCTTAGCAAAAGGGAATAGAGATGCTCACACTCACCAGCTCGCAAGGCGCTTGGCCCCAGTGGAACTGCCCCACCTGAGCCCCAGTTCCAGAGCCCAGCTTCTTTCTGTGGAACGGAACGTCCAGACCCTACATTCTATCCCCCTTCGCTCTCCAGCTCCCTGCCTTGTTCGGATTCTTCCCACGAGCAGAGCGCACGAAGCCTGAATAAAGGTGGCTTTTCTTTGGGGTGACTGCCTGGGCCAGAAAAGAGGTCAAAGCTGCAGGCTGAAGCAAGGTCTGGGGATTATCTGTGAATTTCAAATACCCATGTTCTTGCCTGAGGCTAAGTGAGGCAGGTTTGTTCCTGCTTTTGCATTTACCATGGTGACAATCCTTCCCCAGGACAATTACTTACCCCTGTCCGCATGGCTGGAGGAAAAGATGTCTGAAGAGAAAGCTGTGGCTGCCAGACTCGGAAAATTCCCTGTTGGTTGGTTTTAATCTATAGTAGAAAACCTCCGCATTATTCTGCCGTCCTGGGATGTGACAGGTATTAATAACCCTATTAGCTGCAATCCCATCCAGTGCTATTTACACAGGCTGTGTCTATGTCACAGCAGCCACTCGGTTGCAAGGGACTGTGGACGTTCAAAGCTAACGAGACTCTGGCTTCTGTTTCTCTCCTCCGAGCCCAGGGTGTTGACAAATTAGGTTTTTGGAAGGAGATTCCCCATCCCCGTGTGCCAGCGCTGCATATGGACCCACGCCAAATATCTCTCAGCAGTTCTAAGGTGATTTCGTAACTTTGAGGAAGGCGTCCGCCCGGTTCTCCTGCTGCTTCTCTGCCTGAAGGGCTTTACCCTCCCTACCCTCCCTTTCTCTGCAAAGCCTTTCCATCCTTCAAGATCTGGTTCAAAGTCACTTCTTCCTTGAAACCTCCCCTGAGACCCCCAACTCACAGTAAATTTCTCCCCTGAACCCTGAGAGCCCTTAATCTGTAGCTCGTTGATGATGCAAACCACCCTCTGCTCTCTGTTCTGCATCGTTGTCTTACCTTGGTAAGAGGAGCTTTGCAGGCATGTCGCCTCCCTGGCATCTGCACCCTGTTGTGCCTCTAGAACATGACTGACCCTGTGTGCTAGAGGAAGGAAGGTGGCCAGTGCAGCAGGGAGTTGACCCAGGGTAGGTGTAGAGCCTGCTGAGCTTTGGGGCCATGGCTGGTGGGACAAGCCAGTACCCAACTGTGCTGAAGAAGGAAGAAGGGAAAGTCACCGTGGGGGTGACCAGGGCAGGGGACTGACGTGGAAGCAGCTTTAGAAGGACAGGGTTATAAGAGAGTCTAGAGAGTTGGCTGCAACAAGGCTGATAGGCAGCATCTAGATTTCAGGCTAATAGGAGGCCAAGGGAAGCTCAGAGGAGGCTTTTAGGCATTGGGGACAGGAGAATGGAGAAGAGGGATGGGAAAATGGGTAGGTAGCACTGATTTTTACGAGGGTGGCCACTAACCCACGTGGTGCCTTTGTGTGTCTTAGCAAGTAGAGTCCATTCCTCTAGGTGACCCAGCTCCAGGTTGGTTTGCACAGGAGAACGCAGGCTGCATTTCAGCTACCACTCATCTTTCTCAGCTGGACATCTTGTATCAGTTAGCTGTTGCCACAAAATGCTGTGTAACAGATCATACCAAAACTCCAAGGCATAAAATAGCAATCTTCTATCTTGCAAATCTCATGGCTAATGGGGGGGGGGGGAGGGGAGTTAGCTGAGTTCAGCTGGGTGGTTCTGCTGATCTCCTGCACCTCATTTGTGCGGCTGGGATGGCCAGAGGCAATGCTCAGCTTGGGCAGTGCTCTTCTGTCCCATATGTCCCTCCTTCCCCCCCTGGGACTAGCAGGCTAGACCGTGCCTGGTCTTCTCATGACACTGGTTGAGTGCAGAAAGTAGGCACAAGTGCTTTTGGAGCCCTTGGCCATTATGTTGGCTAACATTCTGGTAGTCAGAACCTGTCACATGGCCAAACCCAAAGTCAAGGAGCAGGGAGATATAGGTTACCCATTTGGTGAGAGGGGTTGTGGAGTCACACGGTGAAGAGTGAAATGTGGAGCCAGGGGCCATTAATGCGTGAAGGCACCGCGTGCAGGACAAAACATGCCTGACAGTACCCTGCAGCCCTGCCTGGCACAGAGGAAGTTTCTTTCTGGGCACTGGATCTTTCGGCCCAACCTGCATTGTTGTCCATGCTATGTCTGCCTCAAACCTGTTACCTTTACCAGGCAAGAATGTGATACATCCTTCCTTCTTGCTGCTTACGATTTTCATCTCTTCAGACCAGTATCCCACCCTTCTCTCTTGGCAAATCACCCTCTGACACTTCAGGCTGTGTCACCTGCCTCTCCACCCTTCCAAGCCTCTTCCCATCTGGCCAGGTGTTGTGTGGACATGCTGCCATCCAAAGGTATGTTCAGGAGTCAACTAGAAAAGGGAGAAACAGTAAGGAATTGAGAGGGAACAAAGTGTTTTCCAGAATATGTGGACTTGAAGATCTGGCCCCTTCCTCCTGTCTGATGCCAGCAAATGTTTGAAGTGACTTAAAAGATCACTTTGGACCCGTCGCCAAAATACTCCTTGGCTGTATATCTCAGGGGTGATATAACACATGATGTCTGGAAGTTCTCCCCAATACCTAGCTCCGAGGCCCACTGTCGTTGAAATCTATTCTGATTTTGTTCAGCGTTATTGCTGTTTTTGTTGGCCAGGTGCTTTTTTTATGTTTAAACCAGTCAATTTTCCTTTTATCCTGAAGAAGACATTCACTGGCTGTGTGCGTGTGATATCCCCATTAAGGAAAGAAATGGAGACCCATTCTTCCTGCAAATGCTTCTATTGTGAAGCAAAGAATCCAAACATTTAATCCTTGACGCCTGGACCCCACTTTGTTGCAGACCCTTATTTTGTGCACTTACCTTCCCTCAATGCACACAATTCCTTCTTGATGGAAACACTTGTATGTTTTCTCAGTGGACACTTTGGGGAATCAGGCCCTTCACGCTGCTTTTTGGGTTATTACACTGTCACATTTTACCACTTTGCAGAAAGAACATATTAAGCAAAATAGAGTTCTCAGGAGCAAGGATTGCTATTGTTAGAGAAACAATACTTGGGAAATAATTCCCCCCAATTTCGTCTTCATCTTTCTCTGCTGGGCAAAGAGAGGAACAATTTATTAACAGGAGGCAGAAAATGTTACTAGTGCTTATGGGCAATGGAGGTTTATGGGGTCCGCGATATAGGTAGTTTTAGTGGCTTAGAAGGCAAGAGACTTTGGGATCTCGAAAAAAAAAATAATAATAAAGAATCCCCAGCGGGGAGGGTTGCTACGGAAAAAAGCTTCATTTGAATTTCACAAAGGTTTTGAAAATCGTAGTGGTGGTGCCCTCCTGTGTGTGTGGTGCTCTCTTATGGTTTCAAAGGCTGTCAGATGGTGGAGGAGGGAGGTTTGGGTAAGGGAAGGGGGCAGCCTTGTGACTCGGAGCCCCTACAGCAGGATCCCACCCAGGGCTCGTAAGCCAACCTGACCCACCATGCCTCACATGATGTTTACAGCAAACAGCTTAAAATCCACCTGCCTTCGCTGCTGCCCTCGCTCGTTGCTTCCTTAGACGGTCTCCTGACCTTGGCTTTGCCTCATTCCCAAGTCCGAATTTGTCCTTAGATGTAGTGCCAGATTATGGTTTCCTGTTTTGACAGTTAGACTGTCCCCTAAGCATAGATTGTGCTCATACCTCTGTTTTCTCATGCTTTTGGCCGCTCTGGATCACCCACAGCCTCACAAACCCTGAGCTTACGATCCCCTTCTTGGCAGTGGTTCACGCAACCCCTTGTTATGACTCACCCAGTCCCGGTCTGGGGTATGACGACTGCTTAGGCAACATGTGTAGAGGAAGTGACTTCCCAGGGGCCCAGCAGGAGTGCCTTGCATCTTAGACTGTAGAAAACCATCAGGTTGAAAGGGAAGTAGGCTGCAGGTATGAGTTTTAGGAGATAGTACCGACTGCAAAAACCACATGGCGTTTTTTAAGATCTGCACTGCCTTGAATCAGCACCAGGAATCTCTCTCTAAAGCTAACGCGGCCCCATGGAAGGCATTTTGATGCTAGCTTTTGGTCAAACTGGAGATCCTGGTCAGGAAAAGGCACACCTGGGAATCTGCATGGAGCTCGAGGCTCAAGATGCAGCCGGCAAAGATGCAGCCCTGAAAGCAGGCATGCGGGCGGGAGCCTTACCCATCTCCGTAGGAGGGGCCCGTGTGACTCTATTAATGAAGCAAAAGATATTGGAATCCAATTGTTGATGGATCATCACACGCCGGGAAAACTCTCAGCCGCATTGACTGGAGGAGCAGGGGGTATCGTTTTGAACTTCTGGAGTTAATGAACTATGGCCTGAAATTTACAACCTGGTCTTGAGTGTTATGGATTTAACTCCGGGGCACAACTCTGGGGAGCTGGCACACTCCTCTGGCCGCTGTGTATGCCAGAGGCCCTCAGGATTTGGCTGCTCTATTCTCCCATTTCTCTGCAGCCCATTAAAGGTAGCCTCAGGGTCCTGCAGTTTCACAGGGGCCTCTTGGTGGTGCTTCTGGGTGACAGAGACATTTGCTTCTTAACCCCGTGGCAGCTACTGTAGCTGTGGGCAGATAACAAAAAAAGAGGAGCCCAAGCTCTCTAGTCCTCCTTGTTTCGGTTGCCGTGAACGAACTTAGAAAATCAATTAATACCTGTAGAGGGGAGGTGGGGAGTGGGTATTCTCTCGAGCCCCTAATCTAGAACATATCAGTTTTTAAATACATGTGTTAATGGATTCAGTCCACAAAGAGATTTTGAGTTCTCTGAGTAAAAAATAAATGAGAATTTAATGAAGGCTGTGGTCTAATCTCGTTTAGGAACCAAGTATATACACATATGCCCAGCTTGCACCTATTCTTAAAAAACAAAACAAAACAAAACAGAGGTGCTTGGGTGGCTCAGTCGGTTAACTGTCCGACTTCAGCTCAGGTCATGATCTCATGTTCCGTGAGTTCCAGCCCTGCGTTGGGCTCTGTGCTGACGGCTCAGAGCCCGGAGCCTGCTTTGGATTCTGTGCCTCCCTCTCTCTCTGCCCCTCCCCCGCTCATGCTGTCTCTGTCTGTCTCTCAAAAATGAATAAATGTTAAAAAAACAAAAACCACACTTTATAATATAAGACTAGAAAAACAGGGAAAGGGAGAGAGATTTTTGTGCACGTAGCAACAGTACATAAATAGTGATCATAAGTGTATTAGGTATAAATAAATAGTAACTCGTAACAATGCCTCACTTGAAAACAGGGGCTTCCTGTAAAGAGTCTTGGTGAAGACTGACTTCTGTGTGTGAAATGAGAACAGCTCTATTTTGACAACTTTCCTTTTCTGTTTGCTTTTGCTGCAAGTTCAAGTTTTCTTTTCCCTGGTGTTTTGTGATAGCATGCTATCTTGCATCTCGTCTAGCCTTGCTGGCCACTTCTTGGCTTTATTTGTTGAATCTTCTTCTACGTCTCCCCTAACTGTAGATGCCAACCCCCCCCCTCCAAAAAAAACCCCTAAAATCCAGTTGTTAATTTTTCTTTGCATCCAAGATTTTGTTCTCTATTCTGTTTTTAAAGTTTCAAGTGCTACTTCTAAGCAAATCTCTGCTAATTCTGTATAAGAGCTTTCTCCCAGGGTGTAGCTTCATTCATCTGGCAAACATTTATTGAGCACCTAATAAATACCAGACACTTCTCTACGTACTGCTAATAGAGCAGCGATCAAAATAGGCAAGCAACTCTTCCTTTCCTAGGGGAACTTTCATTCTAGTGGGAGAGATAATTAATAAATAAATAGTAGCTGGCACTTACAGAGTGCTTACTTTATGTCAGATGTTCTAGATACATGTCAGCGCATTTAATTGTCACAATAATCCCGTTTTAAAGATGGGGAAGTTGCACAGAAAGGCTAAGTAACTTGCACAAGATGACACAGCTAGTGAGGAGCAGATCTGGGACTCAGCCCGGGTGATTTGGCCTGGATCAGTAAACTAAATGGTGTCTCCCTACGGTAAGTTACTGGTGCCTAGTGCTGTTGAGAGAAGCAAGGCTGGGGAGACGGATGGGGGTGTGTGTAGGGAGGTTGCAATTTTGGACAAAGTGGTCGGGAAGGACTTAGGAGGAGGTGGCATTTGAGACCTAGAGGAAGTAAGGGAGAGCTGTGAGGCATGTGGAGGTTGAGGGGCAGGGAAGGAGCGAGGGCCAGAGGGAACCTGTCAGGCAGACACATTCAGGCCATCAAGGTCATGGTGAAGATGTTGGCTTCCACAGTGAGTACAATGACAAGTTGAGTCTGTTTGGGCAGGATCACTCGTTGGAAACAGGAACAGGGAAGATAGAGTTGGGTTGGAAGCTAGGATTCCAGGTGCTTCTGAGTGGGGCAACAGCAGTAAAGGGGACGAGAGGTGGTGGACTTCTGGGTCTGTTGTGAAGGTAGAGCCAAGCTGGCCTGGATGCGAGGTATGAGGAAATTGAGCATAAAGATGTCTTTAAATGTTTTGGCCTGAGTAACTGGAATCGTGGCATGGCCATCACCCAAGGTGAGGAAGATGAGGGGAAGAAAAGATCTGGGATGGCAATTGTAGGAGTTCACTTTGGGGCATCTTGAGATGTCTATCAGCTGTAGACACAGAGGTAACACACACGTGGCTGGCTGTACAAGCCTGGAGGTCAGAAACAGTGCTAACCTAGGGTGTAAGTTACTTTCCACACACGTGCATGTACGTGTTCTATGGACACCTGGAAGAATATTCTGATTCTCCCTCCTCCCTCTTCTCCAAGTGCTTATTACTTGCCAGGCTCTGTCTCAGGTGCTTCTCATGCTTCAACCCATTCAGTTCTCACAGCACCCTGTGACGTAGGAACTATTGTTATCCCCATTTTATGGATGAGGAAACTGAGGCACACCTACTCCAGACTATCGGACTCTGAAGAGAAAATGAGGTAGCTTATGATCAAATATGTGGGTAAAGATTCTAAAGCAATTAAAACAAGGAAACAAAGATAATGCGTTTAAGAAATAATAAAGGGAGTATAATTGCAGCAGAATATTTAAAGTATACCAAGACTTCCAAAGACAAAACACCGCCTTGAGCTTCATGGTAGCAGAAATAAAAAGGGAAGCAGCAGGAGCATCAGTTCATCAGGAGGGATGAATTTTTCTTAAGTACTTAGTTATTTAGTTTTTAAAATAACTTCTCCTAGGGGAGTAAAGTATATTCTTGGAGGGATTCTTAGGAGGCAAAGTAAGTTAGAGAAAAGACTGAAATTGCTTAGTGTCTCTTGTTTTGTTCACCATGTTACTCACTCATCATTTATTAAGCAATTATACGTGTAGGATTCTGTGCTGATGCTGTGAAAAGTACAAAGATGCGTCTAGCAGAGTCACGATCTTCAAGTGTCTTCTGATCTGACTTAAAGATGAAGCATAGGCACCCAAAATGACCAACGACAGAGCAAGAGCAACACATAATATGCAAACGAAGGCACATGGCCGTAGAAAGAATCGGATGCTGGTGCTTACAAGACCTGAGTTGTAAAGCCGGGCTTCCAGCCTCCACATCCATCCACCACTACTTGCTGGTGCAGAAGGTTAATTCCCCTCTCTGCCAGTTTCTTCATCTCAAATACAGGGTTGTTAGTAACAGAACCTGCTTTAAAGTGCGGTTGGTGGGGAGTGAGGGGGTTAATAGCATCCATACAAGGTGCACAGTGTAGGGTAAGCCCTGGGGAGATCTTTGCTGTGGTTGTTAAAGGGCAGAGGAGGCACATCCTCAGGGGGTCGTGGACAGCATGCACATCCTCGGGGGGGGGGGGGGCACAGACAGCATGCACAGGATAGAGCCCTGCACTGTGAGCCGGTCAGGAGAGCATCCTGGTGTCTGTGAGATCTGAATTTGATCCTGAGGCCCCTGACTTGTGCACACAGACACGCTCCTGAACTCTGACTCGCTCATGTCGCCAAGGTGTCCACCTCTGCCTCCCAGGTGACCATCACCCACGTTTCCCAGCTGTGTCTTCGGGTGGCAGCTTCTGGAAGGTGATGGGGGTATAGATGTGACCTTGTTTAAAGGCAGTTGGTTAAGGGAGACACCATATTTTAGCTCTGAATCCTTTTGCAATGACCCGAGGGCATCTGAAGTTAACCTGAATGACAAATGGGGAGGAGAGTTAGTTAACGTATCCAAAGCAGCTGCCATCCCACCCTTTTTGTGTGTGGACTAAACCCAACAGAGAGATTCCCCGAGGAGAGCAACCGTGTGCAGGCAGTAGCTGTCCAGAGCCCCCAGTCCCCAGTCACTCCAGGGCCCGCGACCTCATGCCCTCACCAGAAGAGGGTTCCTGTCAGTCCCTCATGAGGGACTTTGGCCTCTGGTCTCGTAAGACCAGGAGGCACAGTCAAGTCTAACCAGTTATTTTGAGCAGACTCAGGCTATTCAAGAAGCAGAGATGAGGAGGGATGCCTGGGTGGCTCAGTCAGTTAAGTGTCCGACTTCAGCTCAGGTCATGATCTCTCAGTTTGTGAGTTCGAGCCCTGAGTCGGGCTCTGTGCTGACAGCTCAGAGCCTGGAGCCTGCTTCGGATTCTGTGTCTCCTCTTTCTCGTTCTTCCCCTGCTCACACTCTGTATTTGTCTCAAAAATAAATAAAAGATTTTTAAAAATAAAAAAAAAACAAAACAGAGGTGAGGAGAAGGGAGGACTTTGTGGGAGGCAGGAGCAAAGCAGGGAAGGGGTGAGGGGAGTAAGGGCACTGTGAGGGCGGGTGGGCCTGTAACAGCATTTTCCAGAGCCCTTGAACATCCCCGAGAGCAACTTTTGTTCTCGGTCATAAAACGAACCTGGAAAACTGTATGCAGGGTGGCCCCTCTAGCGTGGGGGTCCCCCCGAGCGCCCCAGCCCCCTTTCTCCCAGGCCCCGGTCAGTCACAGCACACAGGCCTGGTGCCGCGGACATTGCCCTCGGGAACACCCTGCCCAGCTTGGATTCTCTGGAGCAGAAATCTCGTCTGTGGCTCATTGGAGACAGCTGCTCAGGCGGGTCTAGGAAATGGGAAACATACGGGCAGCAGCGACAGACGGAGATGCTTCCCCAAACAGGGGACCTTATGGGGCTGATAGCTACAGCTGCAGACACAATTAGGGGCTAACGTGGCCTTGCAAATAAGTGCTGAGGACGTACCGGAGGTGCAGAGAAGTCGGGTCACCCTAACCCTGTAGGAATCACAGAAGGGAGCTGAGAAAAATCAAGTGGGAATTTTCAAGTCTTTTTCCTGGAATAGTTTCACCTTCCAGGGGACTCTTCTCCCTTCCCCTTCCTGGTCCCTGTTAGGTGGGCGTTATACACTTGGGGCTGGCGCAGGGAACGAAGACGGTGACCAGGTTTAGCCAGACGGGCTTTGCAAGGGACAATTGTGGGAAGATGGCCTTGCCCTGCTGCCCATTTGTATAAAGCCTCACCTTAAGCTGAACAAAGCAGGCTGGATTGGAGCTGGGGGACTAGGGATCAGTGGGAAGACCAGGCCAGGGTATGCTGCTATCCACTGTGGAATGGACTGGCAGGGTGGGGAGGGGGAAATCTATAAACCAAAGGCCTGCCAAAGACACAAGCATCATAATTAGGACAAATAGCAACATGGAGTCCAAAGGGCAGGGTAAGAATTCAGCACAGAAGGGAGCCGAGAGTCAGGAGCTGGATGGGTCCCTCCGGGAAGACTTTTGGGAAAAGCACAGCGGGTGCCTGTGGCTGACTTCAGTCCTGGAAGTCGGGACGTCGCTGAGGGTTGGCTTAAAGGTCTGGGGGTGGGGCAGCTGTCAACGCCGGCCGGGTCGAAATGGACACGCGCCACCTTGAATGGCCCGCATGTGGCCCCTAAGAATCAGGGCTGCACAAGCACCAGCCAGCTCCTGGCAGTCCCCTCCCACCCTCCATCTGCGCTGAGAGTCAATACCAGTTTTAATTTTATTCATGGGGCTTCTTCTTGTTCCATGCTGCCTCTCCTCAATGAATACTAATGGAACTCCAGATTGTTTTAAGTGAAGATCTGAGCAAGACACCTCCTTTCATCTTGTCAAGAGCTGTCATTTCCGACAGAGGTTTTTGGAGTTTCCTTTCTAACAGATTCAATGCAAACTCCTCTCTACACAGAGCCGCATATGTATTGCTGGCACTGGGCGATTGCAAAGCAGTCCTCACGGAAAAGAAATCATCCTTGGCCTCCTGGCCCCACCGTGGTCACTGTCAACAGAGAATTCTCCTGCAGGAGGACAGAAGGAATGAAGAAGGAATCAGGCAGGAAGGCAGTTCAGAGGGCATCTCTTAGAAGGTGGTGGAAGCCGGGGTTCTCTTTCCTTTGCAAGGCTGTTTTGATCATTTTAAATGTCATTTTCATTATTTTCGTGGCCATGAGGCCTTTAAGGTTTAGAAGAATGGATTCATGACCATTTGAACTGCTTCTTTAATTCCAGTCTTTCCTTGTTCCAGCCCATTGTGCATACAAATGCTATATATACACAGTTGCTATACCAAAAAAAAAAATTTTTTTTTGTAATGATGACTCTGCCCTGTTCAGAAATCTTCAGCGACTCTGGTGGCATCTCAGGTAACGTTCTCTGACTAACCCTGTGATGCTAACCCTTCTCCCTCCCCGACCGCTGGAGTCCTGTCCACTGCTTCTGCCTGCCCTTACCTTGCCTGGCCTCAGAGGCTGGAGGCCACCTTCTTGTATGTTCAGCCTGGCAGGGTTTCTCAGCCACTGAGAGACAGGCATGTAGTTAATGGATTTGATGTTCCACCAGTGACCACAATGTGGATTCATCCTTTACCCCAAGTCCAGATAGTCTGGGCTATCACCAGACCAGTGCCTCTCTGCCCCAACCCCAACCATGTGTATTTAACTTCATTGTCCTCAAACCCCAGATGGTTCGGTGGACCACAGCCTAAAGGAAATACAAACTTTCTTGGTGGACAGAATGTCTAGCTTAAAACCTCCTAATTTTAAGAGAAACAGTAGAGTATAAGGAACTAGGGACTAGGGGTGCCTGGGTGGCTCAGTTGGTTGAGGGTCTGACTCTTGGCTTTGGCTTAGGTAATAGTCTCACAGATTGTGGGTTCCAGCCCCACATTGGGCTCTGCACCAATAGGGTGGAGCCTGCTTGGGATTCTCTCTCTCTCCCCTCCTCTCTCTGCTCCTCCCCAGTGTGCTCGCTCGCTCTCTCTCTCTCTCTCTCTCAGCAAAACAAAACAAAACTTTAGGAAAAAAAAAACAAACTAGGACAAATGATTCAATCCTGGACCTCAAACTTCTTTATCTTGGGCTAGTTATTTAACGCCATTCCCGTTTCCTCATCTGTAAAATTAGGGCGATCATAGCATGTCCTGCCTAAGTTTGTGATGATTAACTGTGATAACAGATATGAAGTATTAGCATGGAGTGAGGCACACAGTTCAACAAATGTTAGCAGTTATTACACTATGTCTTGATTGGTCCCGATTATGTCAATAAGTGAGATAGGCAAGGCTTAGTATATGCGTAGATAGATGATTCATTGTGATTTGATAATCCCTTTCCTTTTTCAGACACCACCTTGACCCAAAATAAAGCAAAGCCCACAAAACATCATGTTTTCTGAACTATCACTAGACAAGGAGTGTTGTTTTAGGTAAAGGCCCTGCCTCTCAGGCCTCCTGCCGGCCTGCTGGCTGGCACTGATCTGTCCAGTAGGAGACACGCTCCCCTTGCTCGCTGGCGATGGTGGGGAGGGAAGTGTAACATCTGCTGAGGCCCAGCTCTCCGGGGGCGAGCCAGCTGTCCCTGCAGCAGAGGCAATGTTCTGCTGTAATGGCCCACAGTATTACGGCTCCCAGAGGCCTCTGGCAGGGGAGCAGGCCAGGGCTGAGTGAGTCGAGAACACTCAAGGGCAGGGCTGGGTGGCTGCTAGCCCGAGTGGCCCATCTGTGAGGCTGGCCAGAGGGCAGGAGGCGGGCTTCATGCACTCCATTCCTAGGAAGGCACTCTCTTGGCTTAAAAAAAAAACCAAAGCCAAAACAACAAGGACAACAACAAAAACACACAAAAAGCAAAACAAAACCAAACCCCCACAGACTGATGCAAACCCAAATTCTAGGGTACGAGAATGGGAGGGCCTCTTTTCCCTCGTGGCTCTGCTGGTATATTCACCTGTGAGGGGCCAGTTTGGGGTTTCATCACAGATACGGTCTGAGGACCAGTTTCTCTGCAGACGTATCATGCCTCTCTAGAACTCAGAAGTTTGTGTTACTGGTTCAGAGCTGGAAGTCCTCCTCGGGCTCAGGTATCTGCAGGACTCTGATGCTCATATTCCTACCTTCACTTAGGCTTCTGCCTCCTTCCTTTTCTCAACCTTCTATTCCCAGTAATGGTTAGATCAGGGGCTGCCCCAGATTAACTGTTAATTTGATACTTCTTCACAATAGCATTCTTTCACCCCACCTATGTATTGTATCTTGTCTAATTTCTCAAATCATGCATGAATACATTTTCACGAAGGTAAAAACAATAGGGGTGCCTGGGTGGTTCAGTCGGTCAAGTGTCCAACTTTGTCTCAGGTCATGATCCCGCAGTTCACGGGTTCAAGCCCCGCGTTGGGCTCTGCGCTGACAGCTTGGAACCTGGAGCCTACTTCGGATTCTGTGCCTCCTTCTCCCTCTGCCCCTCCCCTACTCATGCTCTGTCTCTTTCTCTCTCTTTCTCAAAAGTAAACTTTCAGAATTTTTTTGAAAGATAAAAACAATATAAAAATAAACGCAGCAAAAGAGGAGAGTCATCCACCACCCCCCACACCACACCTTATTCCCTTCTCCAGAGACACCTTGGTTACCATAAGTAACTGCTGTCTCTGACCCATCTATGTCAGTACGTCTATATGTGTATTTGGCATTGTTGTGGGTTTGGTCTGTATTTCATTTCGTTTTTATTATTATCAAATTTTGTATGCATTATATTTAGCAAATCAGCTGCTCGTCTAGGCTTATGATGAAAAACTGAAGTCTTCCTCTGTCATTACCCCTGCATATCCCTCTTTCCAGAAACAATCCATCCCTAGTCCCTTAGCTGGTTCTTTGGGTATTTACCCCATGTTGCCAAAGACATTTCTTATATGACTACTTATCATGATTTTTGTTTCAGGCGTAATCTTTTGACTCTCCATATGGAAAATGAGGATTTGGTTGTCTTTCTCCCTGGTCCCCCACACAGTAATGTTTCATGTTTACGTTATTATGACTGTGATAAACCATGTGGTCCGCTCTGCCTACTTTTCCTCTTCTAACACGTTGTTCCCTAGAGTTAATAATTATCTTGTTTATTTTTCCCTGTTATTGTCAATAATTCAACCTCAAATACTTCCTCATTTGTGTCTACTTTGTCTCAATATGTTCAGCCATATTTGCCATTTCATTTTCTTGAAATCTCTCTGGAGCCTTCTGACCTGCTCCAGTCTGGATGGTCAGTCTCCAGGCCTGTTGCACGGCCACCATCTTGCACTTTTCTTCCCCCATCATCCTGGACATGCTCTTTGATTCTCTCTTTCTCTCTTTTTTTTTTTTATGAATATAATTTACTGTCAAATTGACTTACATACAACGCCCAGGGCTCCTCCCAACAGGTGCCCTCCTCACTGCCCATCACTTATTTTCCCCTCTCCCCCCCCCCCATCCACCCTCAATTTGTTCTCTGTATTTAATAGTCTCTTGTGGTTTGCCTCCCTCCCTCTCTGTTTGTATCTATTTTTTCCCCTTCCCCTCCCCCATGGTCTTCTGTTAAGTTTCTCAAGATCCACATATGAGTGAAAACATATGATATCTGTCCTTCTCTGACATATTTCACTCAGCATAGTATCTTCCAGTTCCACCCATGTTGCTGCAAATGGCATGATTTCATTCTTTCTCATTGCCAAGTAGTATTCTGTTGGATATATAAACCACATCTTTTCTTTGATTCTCTCTTATATCTGGTCTTGTACATCCTTTCCCCATCATCCTGGATATGCTCTTTGAGTCTTACAAATGATTCCGTGTGTGTGAACCCCATATCATCTTATTATTTGCTTTATCCTTTGTTCTGGGGGTGCACCTGCTTCTGTTCCTTTTTAAAAGACAATACACAGAATCAAGCATTGACTGATTCCTTCATTCAGTGTCATTCAACACTTACTTATTAAAAATTCTAGGAAGCAAACCTTTTTTTTATGTTGGGCACTCTTCTAGGTGTTTGAGGCTCATCAGTGAACAAAATCCAAGATCCCTGCCTTTGATGGACCTTATATTCTGTCAGAGAACATCCGATGACAAAAATAAACATAATAAGTAAATTACATAGAATTTTAGGAAGTGGCAAGTGCCAAGGAGAATGAAAAAGTAGAGAAAAGTGAGGGGATCAGATAGACCTGTACCAAACATCTGTGGAGCCTGAAGCAAGAGTTCAGGTGAGGACCCGTTTAGTTGGCATCATACTTGACTTATATGACTAGACGTACATACATATAAATTTAAAAGCAATATGGATCATTTCTATTGCAAAATATTCCTCAGCTGCCACATGCAACTGCTGTGGAGATCTCTTGCATTTGTGAGTAGCTTGGAGGCACAAATTGGAATTCAGAGAAGAGTAAGAAAATGGATATACAGCACCACTAGAAAATGTTACTTTCTTATGTAAGAATCTATTGCATTCATGCTATCTAGGAGGAACGATTTGACAAGTTAATTAATTTGTCTCTTATTTAAGTGTTTCTGCCGTTCAAATCCTCCCTACACTCCAAAGCAGTGTTCCTCTTTGATGTTGGTAGTGGCCCAATCCACAAACCTTCATACATTCAGACAGTTTCCTTTTATGTCAGGGACATGGGGGAAAAGATGGAGAGATGCCTTTTCCTGGGGCCTGGATGCTGTTAGTCATGAGAGTGGATGTTTACAGTTAAGACATCGTGCTGAGTCAGTTTGGAGGGCTAGATTCCAAATGACAGAGGTATCCATATATTCTCAAATACGTGTGTGTGTGTGTGTGTGTGTGTGTGTGTGTGTGTGTGTGTGTGTGTGAGAGAGAGAGAGAGAGAGAGAGAGAGAGAGAGAGAGAGAGAGAAAGATAATAGGCTGGGCCCTATAAAATGCTGGCCCATGTCAGAGGCCCTCTTGCCTGAATCTCAGAGGGATATTTGGATCAGGAATGCAAGGACAGTTAGAAAAAGTCAGGGTAGCCTTGTTGGGAAGCTGACATGTGAGAAAAGACAAGTGCAGCAGTTACCCATGATGTTATTTTGGGGAAGAATATTTCATATAGAGGGAATACTAGTATAAAGGCCTTAAGGCAGGTTTATAAGCGTCTTCAGTGTAAATTCACATTTAATTGATAGTTTGGGTGTAGAATTTAGGGAGGAAGTGACTTTTAAAGAATTTTGAAGAAATTGCCCCAGTGCATCAACCTTCTGTTATGGCTGTTGAAAGACTCATGCCATTCTCATTCTTGATCCTTTGTAAATGACCTATTTTTTCTCTGTGGAAGTTTGTGGGTTCGTCCATCCTTCTTTCCTGCCTCCCTGGCTCCCTTCCTTACCATATTCTTGGTGTGGTTCTATTTCCGTCTACTGTGCTGTGTACTCAGTGAACATTCATTTATTGTTTATTCAGTAATCCATCCCACAAATATTTGAGTGCTCACTCTGTCCCACGCACTGTTCTATATGCTGGCAATGTGGTAGAGAATAAAACAGAGACAATGCCCAGCGCTCAGTGAGCTTACATTCTAGTAAAAGGGAAAAACTGCAAAGTAAGCAAGTACAACAGTTATTACGTGATAATAACTGCTATGAAGAGACATAAAATGGGGAACAGGGATAGGGAATTCTGGTGGGTGGAGGCTTGGGATGGTTGCAGTTTTTTTTTAAATTTTTAAATAAAAAAATGTATTTTGGTGTGGGTAGAGGGGCAGAGGGAGAGAGATAGAAAATCCCACATTCAGTGTGGAGCCCAATGCGGAGCCCAATGTGGGGCTTGAACTCATGATCCTGGGATCATGGCCTGAGCCAAAATCAAGAGATGGATACCCGGGGTGCTTGGGTGGCTCAGTCGGTTAAGCATGTGACTTCGGCTCAGGTCATGATCTCACGGTTCATGGGTTCGGGCCCTGCATCGGGGTCTGTGCTGACAGCTCGGAGCCTGAAGCCTGCTTCGGATTCTGTGTCTCCCTGTGTCTCTGCCCCTCCCCTGCTTGCACTCTGTCTCTCATAAATAAATAAACATTAAAAAGTAAAAATAAGAAAAAAAGAGTTGGATGCTCAACCAACTAAGCCACTCACGCGGCCCACGGGATGGTTGCACGTTTAGGTAAGCCAATCAAAGAGTGCCCCACCAAGGTGACATTTGACTTAAGTCCCAAAGGAGCTAAGGGGACAAGTAGAGCTGATACCTGGAAGAGGAGCATGTCAGGGACAAATGTCAATGCCATCGGGACAGAACTGGTGTGATCTGTCTGGGCTGCCATATTGGGGCACCTCCTGTTTCTCTCCCTTCATGTCTCTTCTTTGGGCTGGTCACACAGTGTGGACCCTTCCAGTTCCCCGTGTGGTGGTTAAATGCCTGTCTGTCCGCTTGCTGGGAGTCGAGTGGGGAAAGAAGGTTGGAGGTTTGTTCTCAGTAGTCTCTGGGAAGCTGTTAGTCTATTTCTCTGTTTTCAGTATGGCATGTGCCTAATTGTATGCTTTCAGAGAATAACCTTCCAATTTATGGAGAATGGACAGACTCAGGGCTACCGAGGGTACAAAAGAGATCCTGCCTTTTGAACAAAGTTCTGGCCAGTCCTCTTTTTAAGCCACCTTCACCTGTCACTTCCAAAAATACCTCACGTTGCCAATTTCTGAGTCTTTCAAGAGTTCTGCAAGGTAAATTGACTTGCTCCTTGGCTTTCCTTATACAGGTTTAGGATTCAATGTTCTCTCACTGCTGAGCCAGGTCCTACCTGCCCTTCTATTTTGTAACTTTCAAAATGTTGTTATTATAGTTTCCTCTCTATTACTTTGTCCTCATGGGTTTATTCCCAAAGTTAAACTACAATAAATCTGGAATCTGTAAGAGAGCAGAGCTAAATGATTACATTAAATCCACTGCCTTGAACTCAAACCTAAATGATAGTCTTTAAACTTTTTCAATGTTTATTTAGCAGAGATGTGAGGAAATTGAATTTTCTTTGTTGAAATTGTATACTTTTTCTTAATGCTCAAAACAACATAACTTCATCTTTTTTTTCTTTTTACATTTTACAGTTTTATCATCATCCCAACTAGCACAACTACTCAGTCATATCCAATTGAAGTAATTCACCTGGTTAGAGTGACACATTATGTTAAAATGTATTTCTCTTCTACTTTAATTCATTTACAAGCCTACAAACTATTTCTGATTTTCAAAAAGTTTACTTATTAATTTTGAGAGAGAGAACATGAGCAGGGGAGAGGCGCAGAGAGAGAGAGATTGAGCAAGCATGGGAGGGGCAGAGAGAGAAGGAGAGAGAGAAAATCCCAAGCAGGTTCTCAGTGCAGAGTCCATTGAGGGGCTAGATTTCACTCTCATGAACCATGAGATCATGACCTGAGCCAAAATCAAGAGTCGGATGCCCAGGCATCCCTATTTCTAATTTTTTTGTATATTGTCTCAGTGTTTATTTTGAGAAATTTCAAACCTATAAGAAAATTGCAATAGTAAACATTGGTATATCCTGTCCCTGAATTTATCAGCTGTTAATGTTTTGCCACATTTGTGCTCTCACTCTTTCTCTCGTCCATGGGCTCTTAAGCTAGCTCTCTTTGTGTCTTTCACTATATGCACATATATTTTTATTTCGGAACCATTTGAAAGTAAGTTGCAAACATCACGACATTTTATCTCCAAATTGTCGGTGTGAGTCTTTTAAGAATGACTATTTCCCTATAAAACCATAGCACTGTTCTCATGCCTGAGAGATTCAATATTAGTACAATAATACTATTTAATGAATCGCCTGCTTTCAGCTTATCCTAATGGAGCCCAACATTTCTTGTAAGGTAGTTTGTCCCCGTGTCCAATCCCAAATTCAATCAAGGGTCAGATGTTGCATTTGGTTACCATTTATCTTTAGTCTTTTTACAGCTAGAACACTCCTACAGCCTAAGGTGTGTGTGTGTGTGTGTGTGTGTGTGTGTGTGTGTGTGTGTGTTTGATGACACTAACGTTTCAAAGAATCCAGGCAAGCTTTTTGGTAGGGTCTTCCATAATCTGGATTTGTATGGTTATATCTTCATGATTAGATTTGGATTCAGTACATTTATCTCTATATATTTAGCAAGGATACATAGTCGATGCTGTGTACTTCTCATGCGTCCTATAAGGAGGCAGATAATATCAGATCGTTACATTATTGGTGATGCTAAATTTAGTCACTTGGATAAACTGGTGTATTCCAGATCTCTCTATTTTAATAGCTCATTATCTTGATACTTAAGAAGTAAACTATAAATACTAGCTGAAGTAAGAAGTAAATACACTGTTCCCTGACAAACTCTAACCCAGTGGTTTTAGGATCCATTAATGATTCTTGCCTGAAGCAATTATATTGATGACTGCAAAATGGTGATTTTTCTAATTCTCATTCTTTGTGCCTTTATTAGATGGCGTTCTCCCATTAAGAACCTTCTTCTCTCCTCTTCTCTCCCTTGCTAAGTATCACTATGAATGTATGGATTTTTAAATTCGATGTATTATAGCCCATTATCTTCACTAGTAATTTTGAGGCTCAAATTGTCTGACATTTTTCTAATCAGAGCCCTTTCAAGCTAGTTCCTATGTCCTTCAGAGGTATCCTCCTTAGTCTTTGAGTCTCCCTTGCTTCCTAGCACGGAAACGTTCTAAGCTTACTTTGTAGTTTCTGTGCCTCCTATCTAGAATCAGTCATTTCTTTAAGGAGTCCCAGTTTCTTAGACATCAAATACTGGGCATTAAGTTTCATTATATGCTCCCCCCCTCCCCCACCATTTTGTGTATGAAAACATAAGTAAGAATATTTAGTGTGTGTTTGTTTGTGTCTGCTTATTTGGCAGAAAGAAACTCTATAAGGACAAATCAGAAACAGATCAAATTGTTACCTATGGGAAGTGGGTAGGAATGACATGAAGATAGGCATGGAGATACATATGCGTGAGATTACATATGCTGGACGTCATTTGTCCTTTCAGTGGACAGAGCTAGGAAACCTCACAAAATTGTGAGTTTATATTAATAACTGCATTGAAATCCAGCACCACCCACCTTTGCTCATGGCACACTGATTGTCCTTTCTACCCAGTGAGAGCCCTGTTCCCCCAAATCTCATCATATGTATTCATTTACACACGTACTGTACGTAATAAGGAGCTTCATAATTACTCTACCAACAACACCTCTAGCAACAAACTTCTGGAATAAAGTTCAAGATATGTTGCTTTTACAAGAAAATCTTAGAATATAGGCCATGACGTGTATACAACCAGAATGCTGTGTTTGAGAGCTTTTTCAAAAATTCTTTTTCTTTGCATGGTTGTGTTACTGCTATATAAGTACAATAGTTTGTTTATCCAAACTGTTAATGGGTAGGCATTTAGGTTTCGTCCAGTATTTTGTTGGGTTCATTTATCTCTGCATTCTCTTTGAGGATTTGCTTTTTCATCCTTTATTGATGTAAATTTTACTTTTGAATATGCAAAAGAGTTACATGGCTCAATAGTCAAAGCCATATAAAGGTTCTATTTGTAGAAATTTCCCTCTCATGCCCATATTAACCTCTGCATTCTCACCCACTAAGATAACAATTTTTATTTATTTATAATTTATCTTTCCTGAGTTTTTTTTGCCAAAGTATGCTCTTCCTCCCCCTCCTCCTCCTCCTCTTCCTCTTCTTCTTCTTCTTTTTTTTTTTTTTACAAAAAATAGTATTCTAATATATCTGTATCTGTGCATAATATATCTATAAATAATATATACAGTACATAACTAATATATATTACTTTTGTACTTTTTTAAAAAAGTCAATTATTTAAAAAAATAAAAATTTAACAGTTTATCCTGGAAATCACTCCATATCGGTTCATAGAGACCTTTCCCCATTCTTTCTTATTGCTATGTGGTGTGACACTGTCAGAGGATAAATCATTGCTTGCTTATCCAGTCTTTTATGGATAAGCATTTAGGTCCCTTGCAATATTTTGCTACAACAAATAGTGCTTTAATGAGTGTGGGCATGTGTTTCTTGGTATTTATGGGGGTGTATCTTCCATTCTTTTCTCTCTCTCTCTCTTTTCCTTTGGTATTCTCATCTTGTATATATTCTATCTTTCATAATTGTCCCACGGTTCTTGGATATTCTGTTATTTTATTTACTTATTTTTAAATTCTTTGTCTTTTAGTTCAGGAAGTTTCTAGTGAGATGTATTCAAATTCCCTGATTCTTTCTCTCAGCCATGTCTAGTCTACTGATGAGCCTATCAAAGATATTCTTCATTTCTGTTACTGTGTTTTTGGTTCCTAGCACTTTCTTTCTTTCTTTTTTTTTTTTTTTTTTAAAGTTTATTTATTTATTTATTTTGAGAGAGAGAGACAGACAGACAGCAAGCAGGATAGGGGCAGAGAGAGGGAGAGAGAATCCCAAGCAGGTTCTGTGCTGTCAGTGTGGAGTCTGATGCAGAGCTTGATCCCAGGAACCATGAGATCATGACTTGAGCTGAAACCAAGAGTCAGATGCTCAGCTGACTGAGCCACCCAGGCACTCCCCCAACCCCAGGCATTTTCTTTTGGTTCTTTCTTATCCTTTCCATCTCTCTTACACTGCTGATTTGTTTTTACATTGCTTCCCCTTTTCCTTTAGAGCTCTTAGCATATTAATCACAGTTATTTCAGATTCCTGGTTTGATAATTCCAAAATCTCTGCCATATCTGAGTCTGGTTCTGATGCTTGTTCTATCTTTTGAGATTGTGTGTTTTGCCTTTTAGCATGATTTGTCATTTTTGTTGAACACTGGACATGCTACATCAAGGGAAAGTACCTAAGATAGACCATTAATGTGAAGTTTTATGTTTATCTGGCTAGGAGTTAGGCTTTGTTTGCTGTTCGCTATAACTATTTATATACGTGTCACAGGCTCAAATTTCCTTACTTAAGTCTCTTCTGCTATCTTTCAGTTTCCTTAGAAAGTTCTTAAAAAAATTTTTTTTAATGTTTATTTATCTTAGAGACAGAGCACAAGCAGGGGAGGGGCAGAAAGAGAGGGAGACACAGACTTGAAAGCAGGCTCCAGGCTCTGAGCTGTCAGCAGGCTTGAACCGATGAACCACGAGATTATGACCTGAGCCGGAGTCGGCTGGCTGCTCAACAGACTGAGCCACCCAGGTGCCCCTTAGAAACTTCCTTTTATTTTTATTTTTTAAATTTTTTTAATGTTTGTTTATTTTTGACAGAGAGAGAGAGAGAGAGAGAGAGAGAGACAGCATGAGCGGGGGAGGGGCAGAGAGAGAGGGAGACGCAGAATCCGAAGCAGGCTCCAGGCTCCGAGCTGTCAGCACAGAGCCCGACGTGGGGCTCAAACTCACGGACCATGAGATCATGACCTGAGCTGAAGTCGAACACTTAACTGACTGAGTCACCCAGGCGCCCTGAAACTTCCTTTTAAGTGAGGTGTAGAACTTGCAGTTCTTTCCATTGTATTTCCCTGATATCATACATGAGCCCTCTTAATGTGGTGGTGAGGTGGGGGTCAGGAGGTATTCTCTCATCCTAGATCAGGTCTCAGTCTTTACTGAAGCTATGCCCAAGGCTGTGAGCTTCACAAGTGCTTCTCTGCTTATTTGCTTCCCTTTAGGTGAGACCAGAAGGCAAGAGGAGCCTGGAGTTGTGTATTTCCCCTCTTCCAGGTCCCTTAGGCGGTGGCAAAAGACTTTTCCTTGAGGGCAGGCCTTTGTTAAAGAAAAGAGAAAGCTCTGGGTATATTTCAAAATGGTTAATTTCCCCTTCCCCTTCTGGAAATACGGGGAGATTTTTCTTAGAACTTTGCCCTCAGAACTTGTGAGACTCCTGGAGGTAAATAAAGCTCATGAAAGTGTAGGTCCCCTTATGCATGGTCCCCAAGATATTTTTCTTGGCTAGTCAACATTCAGTCCCTACCAATTAATTAGTCAACTACCTCCATTTTTCTACTGATTTCCTACCAGTTGGTGGCTCTAGTGCTGGTTTCTGCTCCCAGTAGGCCGAGGTTCTCTGTATTTTCCTGTCCACTTCTCAGGGCAGTGGTTTCTCCTTTGACTTCAATTCTCTGATGAATCTAAGAACAGTTGTTGATTTCCAGTTTGCTCATTTTTTTTTAATGTTTTTATTTATTTTTGAGACAGAGACAGAGCATAAGCAGGGGAGGGGCAGAAAGAAAGGAAGACACAGAATCTGAAGCAGGCTCCAGGCTCTGAGCTGTCAGCACAGAGCCTGACGCAGGTCTTGAACTCATGGACTGTGAGATCATGACTTGAGCTGAAGTCGGATGCTTAACCAACTGAGCCACCCAGGCGCCCCAGCGTTTTTTTGTTTTGTTTTTTTTAATATAATTTATGCTCAACTCGAATAATATACAGTGTATGCAGTGTACTCTTGGTTTTGGGGGTAGATTCCCGGGATTCATTGCTTACATACCACACCCAGTGCTCATCCCAACAAATGCCTTCCTCAATGCCCACACCCATTTTCCCCTCTTCCCCCCACCATCGCTTGGCTGTTTCTTGTTGTAGAGATGAAAAGTGATGCCTTCCAAGCTTTTTACAAGTTGGGCTAGAAACCAGAAGTTTATATACATTCTGGAGTGGTATCTTTTTCCCCCCAGTTTTATTGAGAACTAACCGATATATAACGTTATATTAGTTCATGGTGTACAGCATAATGGTTTGATATATGCATATATTGCAAAATGATTACCACAGTGAGTTTAGCTAATGTCCACCACCTCACATAGTATATCTTCAGGATAAAATCCTAGAAGTGGTTATTACAGAATCAAAGGGTTAAGATATATGCAGTTTTGTTTGATATTACCAGACCTCCCTCCACCGGGTGATACTATTTTGTGCTTCCATGTGCAATGTGTGAAATTATTGGTTTCCCGACAGCCTTGCTAACAGAATGTTGTCAAGATTTTGAATTCTTGGCAATCTGATGGTAAGGAATGGTATCTTGATGTAGTTTTATTTTATGTTTCTCTTAGTATGAGTGAGCATTTTGTCATGTTTAAAGGACATTTATATATCTTTTCTTGTGGATGGTCTGCTCATGACTTGCCCCATCTCCCACTTGTTAAAAAATAGAGTTTTGGTGTTTTCCTCAAAATCAAATATTTTATATATTAGGGAGATTAGTCCTTTATGCATGATCTATTTTGTAATTTTTTTTTACTAGTTTATAATTTTTTTATTGATTTTTCTTTTACATTTGGTTCATGCAAAATTTACTTTTGAACTTCCTATAGATGGAATGATATAGTATGTACTCTTTTCTGTCTGGCCTTTTTGCTCAAAATTTATGTCCCAGAGATGCATTAGCTATGCACTGTGACTGTAATATATTCCTTTTTATGAATATACTGCCCTTTACTTAGGTATTCTACAGCTGATAGATGTTTGTGTTGCTTCCAGTGTTGGTCATTTGTAAGTAAAGCTGCTATGAATATGCTTGTTCATGTCTGTGTGTGCACATACGCATACATTTCTGTTGGGGACATACATATCAGGAGCCCAATTGCTAGGTCATAATCTGTGCAAATATTCAAAATTAGTAGACAGTGCTCACATAGTCTTTCAAAGTAGTTGTATCAATTTGTGCACCAGCTTCAGTGTGCACAACTTGCACTTATTCCCTAGTCCCTCCAACATTTTGTTCTGTCAGTTTTTAAAATGTGCTCATTCTGAAGCATTTAGATAGGTGGCTAATTGCTGTTGAGCATCTCTTCATATGCATGCTGGTCATTTGGATATCTTCTTTCACAAAGTGTCTGTTAAATCTTCTGCCCATTAAAAAACTGTGGATTGCCTATCTTTGTTGATTTGATGTTTTCCTTTATGATATTTTTTCTTTATTCTTTAAAAAAATTCTTTTGGCATTTAAGAAATTGTGTTTTATTTGTGCCAGAATGTACCTTTATACTAATAAATTTTAATGCCTGTAGTCCTCTTTTTCCTTACAGGGGCGACTTCTATTGAGTTCTAAGACTCAAGTGATATCCTCTGCCTCCTACTTACTGTCTATGTGTCAGTCAGTGAATTTATTCTGTTTCCCCCATTTTCCCCTTAGTCTTCTCATTCATTTGAGCTGTCTTATTTCTCCTCTTTCAGAACTTCTGACGTTCGCATACTAGTCTTGCACTCTTGTCTTCACTCTTGTTTTAGCTTTAGTTCTCTGCCTAAATATGTTCAATGTTCACCATCCTTTTCCTAAGATTCTCCAGTCGTCTGTG
This sequence comes from Felis catus, assembly GCF_018350175.1. Taxonomy (NCBI): domain Eukaryota; kingdom Metazoa; phylum Chordata; class Mammalia; order Carnivora; family Felidae; genus Felis; species Felis catus. The sequence goes on along the minus strand of NC_058377.1, from coordinate 12,974,563 downwards.
TGTTGGATGAAGGTTGTCCTTGCATAGATTTCCCACATGGCTTAGGAGTACAATATTCCTTGTTTCTTGGGGGCTCAGCATAGTTTTTCTAGTACTATTAATAGCATGTGTCTCAGACTTTATTGCTCTAGGTTGATTTTCCCAGGTACATGTTCTTAGATATTATTTCCTCAAATATTTCTTCTCCATTTCTCCTTCCTGTCCTTCTGATGGTCCATTTACATATGTTTGACTGTTGACATTGTTCTACTGATGGTGAGTGCTCTTTTTCTGGAACCCTTAACTATTTTTCTTTCTTATTTTTCTGATATTTGTATTTCAGTTTGCATAGTTTCCTTTTACTTGTTCTAATTCACCAATCCTTGCTTGTATTCATTCTGCTGTTAAGCTTATCTCATGAATTTATTTTTATATTTTTATTTCATTCTATCTTATTGTTTTCATGCTTCTGAAATCTTGAATCTCTTCATCTTATCTATCTTAAAGCTAGATTTGTTAGCATTTTTATCAGAGTTATTTTATTTATTTGAAACAATTTAGTGTGTATTTTTGAGAGAGAGAGAGAGAGAGAGAGAGAGAGAGAGAGAGAGAGAGAGAGGCAGAGAGAGAGGGAGACACAGAATTGGAAGCAGGCTCCAGGCTCTGAGATGTCAGCACAGAGCCCGATGTGGGGCTTGAACTCATGAACCCTGAGATCATGATCTGAGCCAAAGTTCAACGCCCACTGCCCAAGCCACCCAGGTCCCCCTATCAGAGTTATTTTAAAGACCTCTTGTCCTCTGGGTCATCTGCTTCTATGACTACTATTTACTCTCTTGACCCATGGGTGTCATTTTTCTTTCTTTCTTTCTTTTTTTATTTTTGTGAGTTAAAATTTTTTTTTTCTGGACATTTTGTATAAAAGGAGACTAGGCACTGACAGAAGTAACATTTGTCCTCAGAGAGGGGCACACCCCTTCTTACACTTTACCACTAGATCTATAGTTGAACTGGGTCTGGTTTTTGTTGTTGTTTTAGTTTCATTCAATTTATCACCAACTTCAAGTACTTTAAGGATAAAATCAGGACATTTCCTTCAGTTTTGCCAGAGCTCTGGGAACTAATATAAGCTTTCTGAACTATGCAAGATCTCTCCTTGATTTACAACCCATCTGTCTTCTGAGTTCTCTTTGCTCCTGAGTCTAGCTCCCTTCTTTCTGAATCCAGGAATGTCTTTCTCAGTCCTGTTGCTGCACCCCTAGATCTCCTTAGGGTAGCTTTCCTACCCTCTGTGAACACCTGGGATAAATACAGCAATTTCTTTTCAGAATTTCTGCCTGTTGCCCAGTCTTTTGGCAGTAGTTAAAAGCCTCGAGGTCTTCTTGTGGCTTTTCTTCTCCATCCCAATCTCCCTCAGATTAAAGTCTGGAGTACCTGGAGATCCTGGTTGTTTCAGCTCTTCTCCTTGCCTTCAGCCTGCGAGCTTGAGATGCTTTTGTTGGATTTTTCTTGGCTCCCTATTGTATTCCTCCCTCATGAGGAGGGAGGTGGTCTTACTCTGTGTTGGTGGTGGTCCTTCCTGTGTCATAGTGGGGCTCTCTCAGCTCTCCTTTGCTGCTTCCTTTTGGCGTACTATCCTAAACGCTTTGTGAGGATCCGTGGGCATTGGAGGGGTGGTGCTTGCTCTGTGGATCTTCAGGATTCCCATCTATTGTGCCAGTTCACACATGGTCATAACAAGTTCTTTTGACTTCCCTTCAAAATTCTCCTTATTCTGTTATAGTGGATTTCTTCTGCTCCTACAGACTCACTAGGGGTGAGAAAGACAGATCTTTTCTTCCCCAGAAGGGACTCCTAATTAAATTTTTAGAGTTTATTTCATTTGGGTTTCTCTGTGTTCTCCTATCTCTGATCAATTTCTTTAACCTCTGATTTGGTGTGTTCTCTAGACTGCATTGGTTATTAGGATGAGAATGACGGTTCTGTAAGATTCTCCATCCAAACCGGAAATGGAATCTAGATTTTCTGTATTTTTTGGTTTCCAGTTTAAAACAAATTGTTTTCAAGTCTTCAAGCCAGAAAACTTTTTAGGAGACATATTAAAGTATTTTAAATTTAGATAAAACATAGATTCCAGAATGTAGAGTGAACACATCTATTTTTATCCAAATTAAAAATAGTCTAAAATCAAATTTTAAATGATTTTAAAGAAATAAAACAATAAATTAACCTCTCCACCCCCCACAACACACACAAAAATAAAACAGAATTGGAGGTTTTCCATGAACTAGAGAAAGATACCCGTAAAGTTCTCGGAGACGGAAAGTCAAAGAAAAAGTCATGACTAAGAAACAGTAGAGGGGAGAAGATTAAGCTGAGAAAAGCCACCCAAGTGGATGGGAGGGAGTTTGTCTGCCATTGCATGCCCTGAGGACTGAGACAAGGCAAGCTGCAGAAATTAGAGCTGGAAGCAGAGTTATGGTGTATACATGGAGTAGCTTATGTACCTTACCTCATCATCGCCCTGCCTTCGCCTGCACAGAGAGAGGCCTCAGCAGGCACTTCATCTCAGGCTAAGAAAAAAATCACAGTGTTCTTTCTGAAGAACTGTCTGGAAAGAACTAGAGCAACTAGTATAGGTGTTGGTGATCTAGAGCAAAGCCATGCACAGGTATTATTTAAGGTCTTAAAGATAAGGTTCAATCACTGCTCTATCTATCTATCTATCTATCTAAGTATATCTATCCAATTTGTTGTCAAGTTAGTTAACATCCAGTGTATATACAGTGTACTCTTGGTTTTGGGGGTAGATTCCCATAATTCATCACTTACAACATTCAGTGTTCAACCCAACAAGTCTTTCTCTGACTTATTTCACTTAACATAATACTCTCCAGTTCCATCCATGTTGTTGCAAATGGCTAAAGAAGATGTGGTTTGTATGTCCAGCGGAATACTACTTGGTAATGAGAAAGTTTCAGTCACTATTTTTAGGATGAAGGCCACCAGCCCAATATTGCCTAGCCCAGATGCCTATAATCAGTCTTCCTATTGCCACCTTTTAAATATGAATTGGAAACCAAGTGTTCTGGTATCTATTTTCACCTGACAAGCCACTTCAAAATCCAGTGCCTTTAAACAAAAATATATTATTATCTCTTGTGGTTCTCTGGCTTACCTAGGCTCACCTAGGTTGTTTTCACTTGGAGTCTCTCGTGTAATTTTAGTTAGATAGCAGTGGGGGCTGGAGTCATCTGAAGCTCCTCCATTGAACTGGGCACCCAAGGTGGCTTCTTACTCACATGCTTGGTACTCTGTTTCTCCTTGGCCTTGCTCTCTTCCTACGGTTTGGTCTTCTCATGGCATGGTAGTCCCAAGGAAATCATTACACTTGTTACATGAAGGCTAGTTTCTAAGAGTGAAAGTAGATGATGCTGAGCCTGTTCAGGATACACCCAGAACTGAAACAGCACAATTCTGCCTTATTCCATCAAAGCAACTGGGGCTTCCTAGATTCAAGAAGATGAAGGTCTAGATTTCACCTGTTGATGGGGAGTGTATTACATTGTGGAAAAGCATGAGGGGTCTAAGATATTATTGCAGCCATCTTTGGAAAATATAATCTACCCCATTAATTATTATAAACCCTTGAGAAAAGTCTCAAGACCAACCAAAAATAAGTCAAAATTAAAGATCTTGGAGAAAACAAAGATTATTCAAAAAGAAAAGTATGTAAAAATGAAAACAAAACTTCATACCTTATTAGTGTCTCTCAGAGAAAGTCAAGAGACTGTGACCTCTAAAGAACAAGGAATTGGGTGCTAGCAGAAAAGAATGTTAAGAAAATAGGAAAGAACTTTTGAAATTCAAAAAACGTGTGGCTGAAATGAAAAGCTAGCAATCGAGCAAGCAAGAAGGATTGGTTCAGTCTGTATTTGCTTGTATGCATTGAAACAAACATGCACACACAAAAACCCCAAACCTCAACAGAAATGTGTGAAAACAAAATTTTATTTATTTCTTCTGGATGAGTTGGTCGATTTCAGCAAGAGAAGAACAAATTTATATTTTCGCATGTATGTTGGGAGGTTAGTATGAAAAACCTGAGTGAAATGGCCCTGTGTTTCCAGTTAATTCATCTTATGTTTTAAGGATCTTTTTTGCCTGGAGTTCTGGGCAGCTGGTGGCTTGGCTGGCCCAGGCTTTGTTTGATGCTGCTCCTGTTCCTTCCATTCCTTCCCTAAATCTGTATCCATGTAAAATCAGGCTAACATAAGTATCAACAGCATACAGCCCTGAGCAGGGAGAAGTCACAGGATGGCAGTGGGCAGCCTTTGAGGGCTCAATAAAGGGGTGAAGGGCAGTCAAACACCTTGACCTTGATGGCAACAGGGAGGACACCTTTAGGCTGATTATGAAATGAACACTTTTGGGGGAAGCTGTTGGAGGCACCACCATTCTCCCCTTTGCCTTTCTTCCTGGATAATACTCAGCTGCCTATGGAGAGTGTCATTAGTTTCCTGGAGTTTCGGTCACAGAGTACCACACACTTGGTGGTTTAAAACAAGAGAAATTATTCTCACATAGTTCTGGAGGCCAGGAGTCAGAAATGAGGTGGCCCTCATGGGGTGCTGGGGGCCCCAGGGGGAATCCTTCCTTGCCTCTTCCCATTTCTGATGGCCGTCACGTTCCTTGCCTTGTGGCCGTGTCACTCCGTTCCCTGCCTTCATCTTCACATCACCTGTGTCGTCTTCTGTCTCTGCTGTATGCTTTTTCTCTCTAAGGACGCATGTCACTGGACTTAGGACCCACTCGGATAATCCTGGGTGATTCCCTCATCTAAGGGTCCTTAGCTTAACTATATCTGGCAACGCCCTTTCACCAAATAAGGTAACAATCCATCTTTTATTGTATCAGGTAATATTTGCAGGTTCCAGGGAATCAGACACGGACATATCTTTTCAGAGTTGCCATTTAACTCATCATTATGGAGGAGTCCCTTGAAGCATGGGGACTGATAGTCACACCAATTTCTTACACAATTTCTGCTGACCATGTCCTGCTGTGTTAATTTGACTGGAACTGCCTGAGCTTCCTGCATGCAGTCTTGTGCCTGCATGTCTGAGCTCTTCTCAGAACTCAGAGTATCAGGGAGGGAAACCTGGTGAGGGACTTACATGCCCCAGTATGGATCAGAAGGGCAAAATCTTGACAACACAAAATGGGCAGTCTTCTCCAGAGGACTGCACCCCCTCCTCATTATGCCAGGACAGAATTGCTAAAGTTTGCCTCCCAAGGCACTCCTTAGCAGGCTGAGTCTGAAATGAGAATTACTCCACTTAGCAAAGAGGATTAATGTTTCATAACAAAAGATAATTTATTCAATTGTATGCAAAAGAGGTGGTAGTAATGGCATGTAAAAAGCACACTTATTTTTGTCTATTGTATCATACATTTAATTCCTATAAAAACACCAGTAGTTCTATTGAGTACCTTTCGGAGAACTTGACCACTTGCAGAATGAATTGGATTGTGTTAATTAAATACACTTGACTTTGATGAAACTGAAACCTGATAGGCTTTCAAGGAAATGAGGCTTAGCAAGCTTTAGTGAATTTTAATAGATAGTGGATGGGATTAAATAGAAGATCAGGCAGCTCTGGTTTTCATCAACTGGAATGGTGAGAAGGCACCAGTCACTCCTGCCCATCTGGCAGGGAGGTTTACCTTTTAAGAGGTCATATGGCTAAGCAGAGAAAGTATGTTTATGATACCCCAGAAGTCCTATGTATGATCCTAAACAAGAAAGGTTGATTCTCCTATATTTAGTACTTATAACTAATATTACAGATGAAAGAATCATTTTTTAAATTATCTTAACAGGATGGCCATGAGGTTAACAAAGTGAGATGAAACTGATCAGAAAAAATCATAAAGTCTGTAATCCAAAAAAGTTGATTGTACAACCGCAGGGTTGGACCTGGCTTTGCAGTAATTCATATGAAAACTGGGATTAAGAATAATCACAATCACAAATTCAGCCAAAAATAATGGAGTTGCCTAAAATATTGACCTTGTCTTGGGTTGTATTAATATGAGAATTTGTGTCCAGAGTGTGGCCTAGTCATTGATAAGAGCATGTTGGGAGCAATTTGCTTATTGGGTCTACACATTTCAGGATGATCACAGACAACTAGAAAACCCCCTAATTTGAGTGCCCATCATAAAGAGGGGCCTAGAAACCATAACCATTAGGAATAGTTGAAAGAACTGGAGTTCTTCCCGGAAGAGAATGGATGTAGCTTAGGAAGGACCCAATAGAGTGTTTTCAAATACCGAAAGAAGTAAAGAAGTGCTATGAGGAGCAAGAAGTAAATATATTCTCTCTTACTCAGAGATCAGTTACAAGAAATTATAATGTGTTCCTTAGATCTTCTTTTGATGCGGATAAGAGAAGCCAGCTTGAATTAGCTGAGGCCAAAAGGGGATTTATTGTCTCACCAAATGAAGGTATCAGGAATGCCTGAATCTAGAGACTTGAACCCTTAAAGGGGTTTCTCACTCCACTTATCATTTCTACTTTTTTCTGTGTCATCTTCATTCTTTCCAATCACAAAGAACATTTTTCTTGAGGACATGGCAACCAGCAGTTTCTAGCCTCTCCTCATTCAAGATGTGCCACCCTTGGGGCGCCTGGGTGGCACAGTCGGTTAAGCGTCCGACTTCAGCCAGGTCACGATCTCATGGTCCGTGGGTTCGAGCCCCGCGTCGGGCTCTGGGCTGATGGCTCGGAGCCTGGAGCCTGTTTCCGATTCTGTGTCTCCCTCTCTCTCTGCCCCTCCCCCGTTCATGCTCTGTCTCTCTCTGTCCCAAAAATAAATAAAAAACGTTGAAAAAAAAATTAAAAAAAAGATGTGCCACCCTGGAGGAAGGAAGTTCTCCCACCTTTTATGTGGGGGTGGGGAGGTGGGGGTTGGGAGGGGAATTCCAAGGAAGGGCTCTCTGTTTGGCTGGCTGGCTTAGACCATGTGTCCACCTCCTGAGGAGTAGCTCTCATCAGGAACTAGACCCCGAGGCCACTCTCTGTGGGCTCATGTGAGAAGATGGACTCCCCCATTCAGGTCCCAGGCCCCAGGTTGTAGAAGGAGGCAGATGCAGTTGACTGGAAGAAAGAAGAGAGGAGTACAGGAAGATGAAGCAGTAATTCTCCACTACACAGAGAGTACTGGTCTGTGTAAGATAGAGGGAGGACCATTTTAAGAGTTAGAAGTTTCTGGGTATTTGGCCCAAAGTAGCCAGTAAAGTAGCCATTCAGGAACCTAAAAAAGAGCACAGCAAACAGAGCACTAGGGACCCCAAGGAAAGGATGCCAGCCATACATTGTCCATTGATCTGCCCCTTGGTCTGACCATAGTGATCATCCTCTTGAACCTCACATTTCCTCTCTCCCAGCTACCACCCAGAGCTTCTAGACTGTGATTCTGCCTCACTGTTCTGATAACATTTATAGATTACCTTTTTAAACAGCCTTTCAAGTGAGATGTAGTCACTTTGTCCTCACCACTCCTCAAACTCCTCACCAGCCTGGCAACTCCTATAGCTTGTTGACTGGGGCCTCGGGTAGTTTCTTCACATGCATGTTCTGGTCAGTGCTGGGCTGAAGGTGGGAAGTGGACCTACTGCCGGTCTCTGGAGGGCTCTCTCTGCTCCCTGCTACTCTGCCTTTGAATGCTAGCTGCCTTGGCCTCCCCAGACTCTAACCTCTGTCTCCTCAGCTCAGGAGGCCCAAGGCTTCCCTGGGTCCCCCTCCCCATGCTGCAGTCTTAACATCTCTCTTCAGGCAGGAAGCTGATTTTCCCCAAATCCTGCGCTTGCCTGGTTGTTTTTCATCTCTCAGAGATCTCTGTCTTTCCTTGTCTGCTGTCTGCTCTCTTGAGAACTGTTGTTTCTTATATATATATTTTTTTGTTTATTTTGAGAGAGGGAGGGAGATCGTGAGTGGGGGAGGGGCAGAGAGAGGGGGAGAGAGAATCTGAAGCAGGCTCCCCACTGTCAGCACAGAGTCAGACACGGGGCTCCAGCCCACGAACCATGAGATCATGACGTGAGCCAAAATCAGGAGTCAGACGCGAAACCAACAGAGCCACCCAGGTGCCCCGGTTTGGTTGTTTTTAAAATGTGTTTCAGGTGGGAAGGAAAATCCAATCATTGTTACCGCATCTGAGCCAGAGGTAGAATTCCATGACCAAAGATTTTCTGTGTTTAAAAATATTGTTGAAATGTGGTTTGTTTTCCCTCAGTCTCGTTCCCTCCTTGGTCTCTTGAGCTCTCTATTAAAAGTCAGAGGAAATTAGAATTTGTTCTGCCTTTCATTATCAGCCGGTAGAAGCCACAGGATTGTATTGTCTCCAAGCAGAAGAAAGTTTCCTTTCAATGGATGCTTCTTTATCTTTTCCTTATTCCTGCTTCTCATTCTAGATCAGTGCTTTTCAATGAGCAGTGTTTACATACATTCATTACCTGCTCTAATCATGACAGCTATAGCTCAGAGGACAAACTACAAATTGTTTTCTTAAAAAAGGCTAGAGTTGCCAAAAAATGTCAGTTTTTATCAGAATAAAAATAAAATGTGTAATAGAGGCTCAAACAGTGGAGAAATGGTCATTATTTACTGAGAAAGTTATAACTGTGAAGACCAGAGTTCCTCTAATGGCAGACACAAAGTGATGCCAGCAATGGGAGGGAGCAGGGCAGGAAGAACATTCTTTCCTTCCTCCCTTACTCTGTATATACCTTGAACAGAGCTAAGCTAAAACCCTTCACTATGACCAATACTTGATGATGCAAGGTAATTATATTCAAAAGTGACAATGCATTGGTAATTACTTACCTTAAAATACTAATAATTTCTCAAAAGCATCTAATGAATTCATTTTTTTAATTTCTTGAATGTTTATTTATATTTGAGAGAGAGAGAGGCAGACAGAGGGTGTGTGGGGGATGGGCAGAGAGACAGAGACGGAATCTGAAGCAGGGTCCAGGCTCCGAGCTGCAAGCTGTCAACACAGAGCCTGACACAGGGCTCAAACTCATGAACCGTGAGATCATGACCTGAGCCGAAGTCATGGCTCAACCAACTGTGCCACCCAGGCACCCTAGCATCTAATAAATTTTAAAACAACTTTTATATTTTCAATCATTTGTACCATACTTCAAATCAGGGGCCTCCTTTCCTATGTAGATAAGAATCATTTGTAATTAGCACATCAATTATTTGTATGTAAATGACTACTTCTCAAGTAACAGTGAATGGCTCATTAACTTAAATAGTCTCCTCATAAATTTGTTTGAACCCCTCTGTTTCTTTTTTTTTTTTTTTATAGCACTTATAAAAGTAAATTTCAGCTTAGGCCACTGATGAATTGTCATAAATTCTAAGTGAGTAAGGTCCAAATTAATGAGGCTTTACTATAAATTCATCCAGGGGCATAGTAGGCTGACTGTCCCAAGAGACAGCAGATGTGCAGTTGACAGGAAGCCCCTGAGAAATTGTATTTATTGAGGGCTTACATGTGCCAGACACTTAGCTAAGTGCTTTACATGCATGATCTCATTTAATGCTCCCAACAACACAGTGATTTAGGTGATGCAACCCATTTCAGATGATAGCACAAAGGCATCACAGAGTTTGGTAACCAAAACACGCTTGTAAGAAGTAGCCAAGCAGGGATTGGCGCTCAGAGATGCCCAGAGGCTAAGTTCCTGGACTTCAAGGCAGGACTTGTGGCACGTCTAGGGGGCATCCAGGACGACTCGCCTGCACACATCGGCAGTGGTTACTGCTCTCTCTCTCTCTTCCTTTTTTCGACAACCCTCCCAGACGCACCATTCATCCCTCAGCCTTTTGGGTCTTAGCCTCTTGGGGCTCATTCAAGCCCATTGCCAAAATGGAGAGTCTAAATCAGTTGGGGTTATTGGCTGTCGAAGGCCATGGGAAGTGTTACGTCTTTTGTGAAAATGGTAGTTAAGGTGCTAAATAACAGCAATGGAGGATACTGGAGACGGTTTGAAAAGGGTTTTTTTGGCTGATTTATAACCAACTTTTGAAATGAAATTTAATAAATCTAGGAAGATATATGAGCCTTCCAGGGCTTGTTATATGAATTGTTTGTAACTGATTTTTTTTTTCCCTAGGGAGCCTCATATCAATTACTTTTATGTATTTTATGTATTGTTGGAAAATGAGCTCTAGAAATCAGAGTTCCTGTCTAGCCTCCTTTGTCTCTTGTTTCTGGACAAATGTTGATCATTTTGTATTAGGGTTCTGTCTCTTGAAGAGGGATGTGATGGCTATTGTCGATAGCACTGCTACAAACATTGAGGTACACGTGCCCCTTTGAAACAGTACACCTATATCCCTTGGATAAATACCTAGTAGTTCAGGCATGGTTTTTAAAGTTCATTTATTTGCGGGAGAGAGAGAAAGAGAATGTCAAGCAGGCCCTATGCTGTCAGCACAGAGCCTGATGTGGGGCTTGACCCCACAAACCATGAGATCATGACCTGAGCTGAAATCAAGAGTTGGACGTTTAAGTGACTGAGCCACCCAGGCGCCCCAGGCATTTTTTCACTCACTCGACAGATGTCTTTTGAGTGCTAAGTGCCAGGTGATACTGTATGTGCTGGGAATATGGTGGTGAACAAGACACAAAAGAGTCCTGCCCTAACAAAGGTTTTTCTATGGTGGGGAAATAAACACTCACACAAATTAGTAAGATAATTTCAATTATCAAGAGACACCAATGAAAAAAACAAGAAGAGCATAGAGGTGGGTACGATTTTATATGGAATGGTCAGGAAAAGTCTAACTTTCTTTTGGAAGAACCCATGAAACACAGGGGGTAGCTAGTGCAAATGTCCTGAGGTAGAAGTCACAGTGGCACCAAAAGAAGGCCATCGTGACTAGAATATTGTAAAAAGCTGTCCATTTTATGTAGGGTTTTGGACACTATCGTTAAGATTTCAAATTTTATTCTCTTTGCAGTGAGTATTTCAGATACTGTTTTAAAAGAGTACTCTGGCTGCCTGGTGAAGAATGGAGTATCAGTGTGGCTATTGTCATGATCTTGGTGAGAGGTGACAGTGTCTGGGATTAGACAGAAGCCATGCTTGGAATTGGTCAGGTTCAGGAAATGTTTTGCAGTCATTGCTGATAGGTCTTACTAATGGATAGAATAGGGGAGGTGAGGAAAAGAGAAAAATCACGTGTGATTCTCCATGAGAATACCTAGGTATATACAAGAGAGACAAACAAAACCCCCTAAAACCTAGACCAAATTTCAACAAACTTAAAGTGATTGTCTCCTTTCCCTTCCTAACCATACTCAGAATTTTATTTAGGCTACCAATCCCTTCCCCACACTGACCTCATCTTCACCTCTAGAGGTACAGTGATTCTGTTTCCATATCACAGTGACTGTTTCAAGAGACCTAAGCCAGTCAGTGCTTGCATTTCCTGATCACAGTGATTGGTTGAAAGGTGGCCAATCAGAGTGAATGTTAGGATTTTTTTTTCTTCAATAATTGGAGGAGGTGCTGCTCTTTCTCTGTGTGGATGCATGGGATGAAGTGTGGAGTTCTGGTTGCTCCTGGAAGCCTCATGAAAAAAATCTCAGAAAGCCAGCCTGATGGAAAAATTGGTGTGTGGAAGAGGGCAAACAAGGAAACCACTGGGACCAGGACCTGAGCTCTGTTCAAAACATTCCTGAACTGCTTTGTTGCAGTGTAAGTTGATATTTATATTATTTGCAACCCAAAACATCCCAAGTGATATAAGCTACATGCTATTTTTGTTGGGATGTGAAGGCACGGTCCCTTTACAGTTGGACCAGAAAGCTGTTGGGAAAGAACAAGTTTGGGGGAGAGGATTAAATAAGGCTATGTGCCAAGAAAGAAAGCAGGCGGAGTTAAGGAAGGATTCCAAGGATTCTAGAATTGCATTGGAAGAATTGAAATCCCATTGGAAGCAATGAAGAGCAGATCTGACTTTGTGGAAAATCTGACTTTGTGGTGCTTATAATTTAAAAAAAAAAAAAACTGTTGCAGGGAGAGCTTAAAGAGAATGGCATAGATGTGGAAGACAGAGAGCAGAGCCCTGCAGGTGTCTTCAAGGTACAGTCAACATCAACCATAGCAAAAGCAATAAAGAAGGTAGAATTGAAGAAAAATTTCCAGAAATGAAGGGCAGTCTGAATACGCAGATCACAAGGGCTCTCTCCCTTCCAGGAAGTGATCATCGAAAGTGCACCAATTTATATTTAAGTCTTAAAAGATACAACCATATAAAGCATTTAGAAGACTGTCTTGCACATCTCTTACCTCTAAAAATGTTACCTCTTACTATCATTTGTAATAATAATAATAATAATAATAGTCTTCATTGGAAAAACTACTTGAGGGTGTACCTCATTTGATGAAGACAGAGCAAACGTGTAAATTCAGGAATGAAGAATTCATTATGCGAAAGTACCCTATAAGCCTCAAAAGTAAACATATAATTAAAAGCTAACTGCTAAATAACTCAAGTCCATGAGGAAAATTTAAATGATTGATTTTTATAATTATTATTTCGGAGTAATGCATATAAACATTCCAATTTTTTAAGGAGTCTTGACCAATGGATCGTCTTCTGAGAAGCAAAGGTTTTCAGTGATCGTTTTCTGAGAAGCAAAGCTTTTCAGTCTGCGGACTGTTACCAGCGGATACTTTCAACTTTCAAGAAACACATAATCTTTGTGCTATATAAACTGTCCCAGAACATCAAAATAGATCGATATCTCTACCCAATCCAGTTTATGAGGCCATTGAGGGACAACTGCCACAGTGTCTGTGGCAGTGTCTTAGGACTTTATGGATAGAAATTGAGTTGCTGGGCCAAATTTTCGCCATCTGAACTTTTCTGCCAACCACACTTTATCTTCTCAAGATGAAATAGTCTTGAATGAACACCTATTTGATAATGATTTTTCTTTTCTTCTTCTTCTTCTTTTCTTATTCCTAGCTAATTTATTTAAAATGCCTGGGGCGCCTGGGTGGCGCAGTCGGTTAAGCGTCCTACTTCAGCCAGGTCACGATCTCGCGGTCCGTGAGTTCGAGCCCTGCGTCGGGCTCTGGGCTGATGGCTCAGAGCCTGGAGCCTGTTTCCGAATCTGTGTCTCCCTCTCTCTCTGCCCCTCCCCCGTTCATGCTCTGTCTCTCTCTGTCCCAAAAATAAATAAACGTTGAAAAAAAAATTTAAAATGCCTGTAACTTTTCAAATCCCCACAATAGAAACCTCAGGTCCTATTTTATATAAACTTTAAAAAAGTTGGGGTCTTGAGAATGCATGAAAAATCTTGAGACATCAAAGATTCTCGTGATCATACACATGAGATAGAGTAGCATGTGTTGTGTCTGGTGGGAGGGAGTACATGGTGTTGGAAGGACACTAAAGAAGCTACTGGAATATGCATGCTTAAAAATGGTTGCTACTTTTTCCCTTTCTGAGTCCAGTCAACCTGGGCTCAGTTGTTGTCCAACTTCCATCGCATGGTGAATGCCCTACGATCAATTAAATTTCCTAAGACCCATAGGTAGTTCCCGCCATTGCTATGTTTTAGTGCAGCGTGTCAAGGGCTAATCCCTACTAGAGGACTGTATCCTGCTTGTCAAAACAGCCTCACAGTGGTGGAGGGGCGTAGAGGAGGGAGTAACAGAGGCTGGGTTTTAGAGGATGTTCCAGGGGGCTTAAGCTGTGTGGTTCTGCCTTACCAAGGGACTTATTCTTCCTTCTTTACTTTCTCCAGCACAGTAAATGACAGTCCTTGAAACAGTCTGAATATCATGTTTGAAATACACAATGGAGTACTACGTGGCAATGAGAAAGAATGAAATATGGCCCTTTGTAGCAACATGGATGGAACTGGAGAGCGTGATGCTAAGTGAAATAAGCCATAGAGAGAAAGATACCATATGTTTTCACTCTTATGTGGATCCTGAGAAACTTAACAGGAACCCATGGGGGAGGGGAAGGAAAAAAAAAAGAGGTTAGAGTGGGAGAGAGCCAAAGCATAAGAGACTCTTAAAAACAGAACAAACTGAGGGTTGATGGGGGGTGGGAGGGAGGTGAGGTGCGTGATGGGTATTGAAGAGGGCATCTTTTGGGATGAGCACTGGGTGTTGTATGGAAACCAATTTGACAATAAATTTCATATGTTGAAAAAAAAAAAAAGAAACCGGAAGGAGCCTAACATATGCCAAAGATGACTTCCTACAAGTTCAGTGCCTTGCCCTGAAGGTTTCATCAGTAACAATAGAATTGCCCCAGGAAAAGGTGTTCTGGCAATTTCTTCAACATAGGCTATTAACATTTTAAATATCATGCCACTTTTAATGAGCTAAACTTGGTAGTTTGTGAAAATAAATTTTTAATGTTCAGAAAATCAACCCAACCTCAGCATACCCAATCCAGAATTTTCAAATGCTAACATTTTGCATTTTTTGCTTCAAAATTTTTTTATAAAATACAGATAACACTAAAGTTTCCCTTTTTTTTCCTCTCACCTCCGTTCCATTCCTCATCCTCCCTTTCAGAGAAAATGTCTGTTATGAATGTTCCCCATATTCTTCCAGGCCTTGTTTTATACTTTTTTTCTACTTAAAACCATACCTGCAAAAAATAAGTGTAGGGGCGCCTGGGTGGCTCATTTGGTTAAGTGTCCGACTTTGGGTCAGGTCATGATCTTGCTGTTCCTGAGTTCGAGCCCTGCATCAGGCTCTGTGCTGACAGCTCAGAGCCTAGAACCTGCTTCAGATTCTGTGTCTCCCCTTCTCTCTGCCCCTCCCCTGCTCATGCTCTGTCTCTCAATAATAAACATTAAAAAATTTTTTTAAATAAATAAATGTAGCATTTCTTTGGGTTTTTAACATCTTTATAAATCTTTCATATTGTATGTATCTATTTTGGGCATTTCAGATATTTTTACGTCGTTATATGTAGATGTAGCTCGTTCTTTTAACCATTGCATGTTGTCATTTGTGACTATGCCACAATTTATCCACTTCCCTAGTGATGAACATTTGGGGTTTTTTTTCTCTAATTTTTTACTATTACCAGCATTGTGATGGTGACATCTTTGTATGTGTGTGTGACAGTGTCTTTAGAGTTCGTAGGTAGAAAATCAATTGTCGCTTTACTAGATGTTGTCAAGTTGTTCTCCAAAGTGGTTGTATCAACAAACTGCATCAGCAACAGTATCTTCAGCAGTTCTCCCAGCCTCTATCTCCTGTGTGTCTGTGTCCCTGCAGGCGTGAGCTGTTGTCCTGTTGACTTGGGGTGTCTGCTTTCATGGGCTCCAGCTAGACCGCCTTCTCTCTTGCTCCATTTGAGCTTATGTGCCACTCTTGGAAAAGCTTGGCTTATTAGGTCCACACCTACTTCTTAATAACTCTTAGCACAATTGTATTTCATAAATCATTGTATATTTATTTAGTATTTTTCTCCCTATTAGACTCTAAGCTAGGAGAGCAGGAACTTTTCTGCCTTATTTATTTCTCTACTCCCAGCACCTGCCATGGTACTTGATAAATAGTTATTAAAAAAATGAATGCATTCAGCCCTCCCCCCAAGAACAACTCCACCTCTCTTGCCCACACATCAGTTGTGATGAGGTGCCTCTGTTGGGGAGAGCACAGTGTTGTGATTCAGAGCCAAAGAGACGTGGGCCTGAGTCATGGCTCAGCAGCTAGTTAAATGTATGTGACATGGGGAGAGTTATGAAAACTTTCTAAATCACAGATTTCATCTGGATCAAAAGGGAGCACAGGCTCCACAGGGTTGTTGTGAGAGTTAGACGATATAAAAATATAAAGCCCTTCACATGGTGCCAAACACATATTACATATAAGAAAAGATCAGCTACCGAGATATGAATAGGCAATTTACAGAGGAAAAAAAACCCCTAAAGATTAATAAGCAGTGGAGGAGATGCTGAAATTAATTAGTGATCAAAGACATGCAAATTCAAATGGCAGAGACGTGTTGCTTTATACCTGTTAGCCTGGCCCAGTCAGGATGATGCCCAACACTGGTGGAAAGGGGTGGCTTTGGGCATGGTCAAGTGGTGTAGCCATCCTGAAGAGCATTCTGGACACTGGCACATCACATGTGAGTGAACTCTGCATCCAGCACCCATGGATTGTGTCTGAGGCCGATTCTTGTGCAGATCTATAAGAGGACAAGTGAAGATGTCTGCCACAATGCTTTTTGAAGGCAGTCTTGTGCCCGTTGCTGGGAGAGTTGGGCTGATATGATGGGGGCACCTCACAGAGTACTGCGCAGCATTGAGTGTCCGCAAACTAGATATATTCATAGTTAGATCCTAAAATGAATGCTAAGCGAAAGAAAAAAAAAAGGAAAAGAAGGTGATCTATAATGCAATACACACTTTACATGACACAAAGGACAAAAAATGCTTAATAAATACAATAGTCTGGCTGCCTGCCTGCAGGAACTGGAATGGAAGTGAGGAGCTAGAGGCAAAGGAGATAAATTTTTCAAAATATATCATAATAAGGGGGCCCTGCACAAATGAGGGCGTGATGGTACACTCAGAACTGTGATAAACTCAACTTTCTATGCCTGAAGTATTAACGAGTCAGGCAGAGAAAGACAAATATATGATTTCACTCATATGTGGAACTTAAGAAACACGACAGATGAACACAGGGGAAGGGAAGGAAAAATAAGATAAAAACAGAGTGGGAGGCAAACCATCAGAGACTCTTAAATACAGAGAACAAACTGGGGGTTGCTGGAGGGGAGGTGGGTGGTGGAGATGGGTTAAATGGGTGATGGGCATTAAGGAGAGCACTTGTTGGGATGAGCACTGGGTGTTACATGGAAGCAATGAATCACTAAATTCTCCTGAAAGCAATACTACACTGTATGTTAACTAATGTGAATTTAAATAAGAAAGAAAGAAAGAAAGAAAGAGAGGGAGGGAAGAAGGAAGGAAGGAAGGAAGGAAGGAAGGAAGGAAGGAAGGAAGGAAGGAAGGAGGAAAGAAAAGAAAGAAAAGAAAGTAAAGAAAGAACAAACTAGCAAGGCAGGGTCATGTGATGAAAGCACGGTGACCAGTGTAGGAGGTAACTTGCAGTTCTGGTGTGATGGTGTGAGGGGATCCACTGAGCTGCCTCCTGCAAAACTGGTGAACATTGTTTCTTTTTTAAAAAAAGCATTTAAGGAAGAAACGCTTATTCAAGAAAATCTACTAAAACTCTGAGAAAAGCAAGAGTCTAGGTGTTTGAACCAAGACGTGCTCCCTCCTCCCAGCCCAGGGAGGTAGAAAGTCCACTCTGGGCAGGTGCAGCCACCAACACTGGGCTCCCTACCCCCCAGCTCCCAGTCAGAGGCTGTCGTCTCATGAGAGGCTGGCCATCAGCAGTTCTCATCCTGCCCCCAGCTACCTGCCACTCAACCTAACCTAAGTCCATATGGTTCTTAGTTTAAAGAATAAAAGCAACGATGAATATTGATGCCTTTATTATCAGGCACTGTTCTAGGTGCTGGAGATAAGCAAGAGAAGAGCCAGCCAAAGTCCCTGTTTTTGTGCAGCTTACATTTTCAGTGGGGAGAGATCTACAATAAAGAAAGAAGTGAATACATAAATAATATATCTGGCAGCAATAAAGAAAAGTAAAACACTCTCATGGATAGAGAATAATGGAGGGAGGTGGGATGCTATTTTGGATAGGAAGGTCGGGGAAAGCCTCTCTGACAAGGCTCCTCTTAAGCAGACACCTGAATGAAGTGAGGGAGGGGAATATGACTATCTGGGAGAAGAACATTTCTGGCAGCAGGAGCCACACACACGAGGGCTCTCAGGCAGGAGCATGCTTGGTAGGTTGGAGGACCAGCAAGGAGGCAGTGTGGCTGGAACAGAGTGGGAGGGGGCAGAGAGGTCACCCGGGGGAGCACACTGGTTAAGGTGTCCTTGCCGTTGTCTCAAAAAGGGGCAACTGGCTTGGACAAAGGTAGTAGTGTTGGAGTAGTTATTGGAAAGTAATTCATTTCTGGCCTTGTTCTTAGGGTAGAGTTGACACGATTTGCTGACAGTGTAGATGGGGAGTCAACAAGAGCCAAGAATGAAAAAGAGAGAGAGAGAAGAGTAGTCATTCTTGGAGAGCTTTTGGCTGAGCAGTAGATGAATGGAGGATCCATTTGTGAGGATGATCCTGCCTTGGGGAAAAGTACTCAGTGTCAGTGTGGACGTGTCCATCTGAGGCCAGCCTGCCTTTTCCTCCTCACGTGAGTCTAACATTTTCAAGAATTTGATTTTGGTTACGTTAAGTCTGAAATGCTTAGTAGTCGTCCAATTGGAAATGTGGAATGGGAAGCTGAATGTGTAAGTCTGGAGTTCAGGAAAGGGGTCAGATCCCAGGAAATAAATGAGAAGCAATCAGTATGCAGATGGTAACCAGCCATGGGATTGGGTGAGACTAACAGAGGTCTGTGGCCTGTGTCCCAGGGTGCATGGTCATTTAGAGGTCAGAGAAATGAGGAAGAAGCAGCAAGAGACTGAGAAGAAGCAACCTGGGGACCAGCGAGCAATTAAAGAAGAGAGGGGTCCCCCAAACCAACTTGGAGGTGTGGATCAGCTGTTTCAAGTGCTGCCGAGATGCCTGGTGACTTGACTGGGGACGGAGTCTTGGCTCTGGGAAGGGAAGATTGTGGCCCCCTTGCCAAGAGGATTCTCATGATATCATGGAGATGAAAGCCTGCTAGAATTATGTTCACCAGACAGAGCAGAGGAGACTTTGAGAACAGGCAGCTATGAAGCAAGGGCTTTTATTATGAAGCAATGGAGAAAAGGGGCTGGAGAATGGTATGAAGTCAGGGGAATTCTGCACTGTCTTGTGTCTGAGTATGAGAGAAAGTGAAGCATGATTTGTATCCCGTGGAGTGATCCTTTAGTGCGGGAAGGATCAGTGGCACCAGAGAGGGAAGGCTAACTGCAGGAATGAAATCCATGAGTCGGGGAGAGAGGCAGACTCAGCATATGCGTGGGGAGACAGGACTGTTGGGTTCACCCACTGTCAAGAAAGGCATGGCAGGCAGTGTATACACAGAAGCAGGTAGGTTGATAGGTTTGGTCGTAAGTGGACATGGAAATTCTGTTTGGCTCGGGTCTGTTGTAAGAAGCAAGATCGTCAGTTGATAATGAAGAATACAAGGGGGTGTTGAATTTAAGGGGAGACTGTGTTTTGGTTCAGTTTCTATTCTTCTATGAGTAACAGACACTCAAAATAACAGTGACTTAAATAAGTTAAAAATTTGGAAGTAGTCTGCCCAGTGCTGATGTGGGAGCCCTCCTCCATGGAGTTCTTGGGGTCTGAGGTTCTTTCCAGCTTTCCATTCATTCCACCATTCCTGGGACTCAGCCCTCATCTGCTGGTCTGAAAGGAAGTTCCAGCTGTCACATTCATGTTCCAAGTGGCAAAATGAAGGGAGAAGGGGGATACTGGTTGGGGTTCTGCAGTCGTCGAAAGAAAGTTTCCAAAAGTCACCACATGGAAGTTGCACTGGGCAAAATTTGGCCGCAGGCCCACAGCTAGCTGCAAGGAAAACTGAGAAATGTAGTCATACTTCTGGGCAGCTATATGTTCAATTAAAGATTCTATTACTAAGAATATTACAAATATTGTGGGATGACTATCCATCTGTGCCACAAAGTTCTCTTAGAGAATGGGATAAAGAATTAAAGAAATACAGTAAAATTTTTGAATCTCTGTATCTTACGGTTTCAGTGCAAGTAGAGAGAATCAGTGTTTTGCCAGGCGAATTTAGCAGAGGAGGAGAGCAAGGGAGCTGAGGGTATATGCAAGGGACAGATGATAGTGACGTAGTTTGGAACCGAAGCTGGGTAACAAGGTAAGAGAGGATGAGAGAAAATGGGAAGAAGATTTAGCCAAAAAAATGAGAAGCCGATGCATAGAGTTCCTTGATGGGCTTGGAGTGATCTTGGAGCAGAGGCGCTAGTGATGGGAAAGGTAGGGGTTGGTGGTCTGATTGTGGGCAGGTGGTACAGTTATGGGAAAGTCTAGAGCATGAGTGGAACTGGAGGAAAGCTCCCTGTTTCATTGAAAGTGGAAAGTTCAGGGGTGCAGAAGGGCTGGGTGTTGTGTGCATCATCTCCGCGATGATGATGTGGTAAGAACAATGGCGGGGACCGTGAAGGGTATCCCTGGTATGAGATGACTCAAGGAGTGGATAGGTAACTACAACAGGGGCTTCAGAGGAGCTGGAGATTTAGAGAGAAGAGGCGGCCTGAAAGCAGCAATGAAGAAATGGTGAACATTTGCTCCACTCCAGACTGTAGGAGGTGGGGCATGGGGGTGCCAGAGGCCACCAATCAGAGGGGGTTCCTGGGAGGTAGGGGAAGGGGGAGGGTAGAAGCAGGATTCAGAGATGGATCTTTCAGAGAAAAGCTTGAGCCATCTTCATGAAGACATGTGTTCTGGAGGGTATGTGGACGGCCTCGGGAGCCTGGGCAGGTAGGGGATTGGATAGCGTTTGTACTGGAACATTTTCATGTGGGCGTTTGAGCAGAGTGGGAAGGAAATGAACAGTGTTGTAGGGCCCAATGAGATCAGCTCTGAAAGTATTTAGGGAACATGTATCATCAGTGCTACATGTAGCCTTCTTTAGGGATTGACCTGCCAGGCAATGTCATCCCAACAAGGGTGGGGTGTCTTACCAGGGACAGATAGAGCTCTAGAAACTTCCCTTAAATCTTCTGAGAGACATGTTACAGCCACAGGAGTGCTGTTTAACACTGAGCAGGCCTTGCTTTGCTGGCCTGGAGCTCTGGAAGCACCCCTGGAGTTCGGGGGTGGTCCTGCAGCGGGGGTGGGGTAATCAAACCAGGATAATCCTCCCTGGATTGATCTCAGTAGATGCCAAATGAAAACACACCTGGCAAACAACAATACCTATTCCTGATTTACATTCAGAATAGAGGGGCACCTCCTTCCCATTAAAACTAAAACCAATATCATGCTTAAAAGTCACAGAAGCGTTTTTGTTAAAGTCAGGAGCAAGAAAAGGATGTCCACTGTCATCACAGTTATTCAACATTATTTCGGAGACAATGACGTACATACTAGAAAAAATAACTTGTGTTTCTTTTCCTAGTGAGCAGGAACTTGCAAAATAACTATTTTTAGATATAAGTTTAAATCTGGAAAGGTTAAGAGAAGCAACTTGAACTATTAATGATTAAAAAAGAATTGAGCCAAATGGCTGGTTAAAAGAAAATGTAGAATATAAAATTCAATAGCTCTCTTTGATACCAACAATAACTGGTTAGAAAAAGTAATGGAAGAAAAACTTCCATTTGTAATAACAACAAAGAAGATAAAATGTCCATGAATAGATATAAGAGAGGGGTAGGGCTTCTAGGAAAAAAAAAAAAAAAACCAAAAACAAACCCTGAAGTTCTAATGAGATTTCTTCAACAAAAGTTGAAAGATGTACTGATCTTTCATCAAATGATTCAACTTTGCTAATTACATCCATCTTCTCAGATTTAAAGTATATGTTCATCATGATCCCAACCAAAAACACAAACAGGACTTTTGGGAGGAGTTTGACAAAATAGTATTGAAGTTCCTTCAGATAAGAAGCAATGCAAAATAGCTAAGAAAAATGTAAAGAAGGTTTTGAATAGGGAGTTAGATATTAAGACCCGGGGAGAAATTAAAATGTGTCACGAAGCCGGGATGATCTAAGTATTTGGGTCTAGAGTAGGAGCAGAAATAGGGAGTCCAGAAAGAAATCTCAATAAATTATGGGAATTTAGAATACGCTGAAGGTGATGTTTCGGAGAAGTGGTGATGGATTATTTAAAAAAGAGGGTTGAGCCACTGGCTAGTCATTCCAGAGGAAAGCCCAGAGCTCTGCCTGCTGTCTCCCTGTGTGGTTGCAGACTGGTGGCCTGACCCTGTGTTGTTCAGCATGAAATGTTAATCGTAGAAAAGTTGGATTCGTTTCTGACCTCTCAACGCTGGGAGATTTTATATTTGTAAAGTTCTCTGTGCAAAGGTGATTTCTGAGCTGATGTGCTGGGGAAGAGAAGGAAGAACTTGAGATAGTCACAGACCTCGTGGTTCCAGGAAGTGAAGGAGTGGATGTGGCTGGAACATGACGAATGAGCCGAAGAGGGATGTAGAGCTTCCACATCTCCCGGGCAGGGTGGCCAGACCACGTAGGAGCTGCTGGCAGCTGCAGAGAGCCTCGATTTTATTGTTAAGTGCACGAGAAGATACTGGCAGGCTTTAAGCTGTTGGTGGTGGAATGATACGATCTGATTTGTACTTTTGAAAAGATCACTATAAAATGGTTACGATGGTAAATGTTATGTGCATTTTTTCATGATTTTTAAAATGCTAATTAAAAAAAAGGTCACTGTCCTGGAGTGGAAGAGTAACTGCTCCTTAAGGGTCACGTTTTCATTGTCCAATTTGTCACCATGACCTCAGCCCCACCCAGCCAGTTTTATTCATATATACAACCTTCCTGTCCCATGTATGCAACCTGCCTGTACATTTGGGTTTGCAATGCTTGTCTTACAACAAAATCAATTCTGGAAGGATTAAAGATTCAAGCATATAAATTGCACATGGAAGGGACCCCTGGCTGGCTCAGATGGTGGAGCGTGGGACTCTTGATCTTGGGATTATGAGTTCGAGCCCCACATTGGGTATAGAGATTAATCTTTAAAAAATTACAAACAGAAGAAAATGTGAATGTTTGAATCTGGAACAAAGGTCTTTCTAGGTATGGCAATGATCTAACCTCAGAAAACATCTGCTGGTATCAGTATAAATGCTGTAGGAGTCCTGTGAACAGGAATGAAGGGAAAAGTCAGAAGTTTAACCGAAGTGATGGGAACTCACTCAGGGTTTCAATAGGACTAAGAATCCGTAAAAAGTATTATTTACTGAGCATGTACAATGTGCCACGCACTGTGAGAAGCACTTTATATATTCCCTTGTTTATTTTCACAATGGTATGCTCATAAATACATCTTATTTCACTTTTTTTTTTTAAGGAGGTAACAAAAATAGAGCTCAGAGTAGTTAAGTTCCTTGTCCAAAATCACACAGCTGGTAAAAGGAAGAACTGAAATTTGGTCAGCTGGCTATATATGGTTTGCTTACCCAGATCCGCTCTTAACTTTTCTCTGCCCCACTTTGCACCCTGGAGACTTGACTTTGACCAGTGATCTCCTTTGACTTCCTATTGGGTTTTGCAGCATGAGTCTCCAGCAGATGACTGGTGGAGATATTTATTCCTCCTGCTTCCACTGGTTGCTGCCAGTGGCTGTGCCTCTTCTGTAAGCCACCCCTCAGGTCTTGTCACCATCCCCTTTCACACTCCCTCTGTCTGGCTTCCCTCTCTTGCCCTCTCTTGTTGGCTTCCCCAAGGCTGCCCACACTTCAGTCAACAATCCTAATGTTGACTTTTCCACCACCTGCCTTGTTTTTGGTGTGCCCAGCTCCCTGCTGGGACCCCTGCAGATCCATACCTCATTCTGAAGCCCAGGCTTTTAGCAGGGGTCACACTTGAGCGCAGCGGGTGGGAATGAGTCAGAGGGCAGTGAGTGATCTGATGGAGGGGGCTTGGATGGGCAAATCATAGGAAGTCAGATGAGGAGAGGGTCAATTGTAAGGCTGAGAAGTTCCAAGATTGTCCTAGCTTTCAAATGACTAGAGTCACCTATTTGTTGGCAAATGTGGCAGATTCCTGAGGGCAGGCCTGGCCAGGGTGGGATGAATCGAGTGGTTGCTTGTTGTAGGGTGGGTGGGAGATAGAGGGCACAGCTGAGATAGGAGAGGGTCAGGGTAGGAAAGGCTTCTAACAACTCTAGTTTGACATGCACCTTTCTTCCTGTGCAACTCAGCAAGGTCTTTTGCACCGCCGTCCCCCCCCCCCCCCCCCCCCCCCCCCGCCCCAGGCCCCTGCAACCTTTCCTCACTGGCTGTAGCATTCCGGAAAATCTCAGCTTAAGATTGATGGCTTCATAACCTGCCCAGAGTCCTTGTGCTGCTGGAGCCGCATCATGAATCATCAATGCCACATCACCCCGCTCCCACCACCTAGGACCCGAAGGACACTCCTGAGTGTGGGCGGGCACTGGAGCCTCTCTGCTTGCTGGACACCTTGGCCGTGAGGAAGGGTGAGGTGTGGCAGGCAGGGGACGCTGTTTTCTGGGTGAGAAGGCCCCACAGCTTTGAATCAGACAGTTTCGAGAAGGTCTCACCGACATGGTCAAATCTGCCTGTCTTTTCTCCACATCTTGCTGGTGTTAATGTAATAGTTCTTGAGATCCCGCAATGGTAATTAGTGGTCTTTTCAATGTGTCAAGTCAGGTGCTTGTGTTA
This sequence comes from Felis catus, assembly GCF_018350175.1. NCBI lineage: Eukaryota > Metazoa > Chordata > Mammalia > Carnivora > Felidae > Felis > Felis catus. Next base: position 12,950,101 of record NC_058377.1, on the reverse strand, counting down.
AACCAGGCTTTAGAGACATTTCCTAGTTTCATCTTCTTGGCAGAAACACGGATCAGTCTTCTTTCCCCATTTCACAGTTGGAGAGACTGACGCCCAGCAAGCAGGATACCTGAGCTTGGAGTGTGGCTGGGGTTCCAATGCCTGAACTCTTTCCGCTACGCCTTGTAGCCAGGAAAGGGAATGCCATGTGGCAGAGGGCTCTCTTCCACACCCTTTCTGCAGTGGCTTCCATTGGCCCCTCTGCTTCAGAGGCCCCCCCACACCCCAGCCTGGGGAAAGACTTGAGTGGGCTCTGTATTCATTTCCTAGCGCTACCGTGACGAAGGAGCATGAACTGGGCGACTTATCAACAGACCTTTCTTGTCTCATGTGTCTGCAGGCTGGATGTTCAAGATCTAGGTATCGCAGGACCCCACTCCCTCTGAATTCAGGCGCTAGGGAGGTGTCTGTTCCAGGCCCTGCTCCTAGCTTGGGGAACTCATTTTCTTGGGCAGCACAACTCCAGTCCTCCCGTGGCGTTCTTCTGTCTGTGTGTGTCTGTGTCCAAGTTTCCTATAAGGACATGGTTTTTTATTTATTTTACTTTATTTATTTATTTTTTAACGTTTATTTATTTTTGAGACAGAGAGAGACAGAGCATGAACGGGGGAGGGTCAGAGAGAGGGAGACACAGAATCTGAAACAGGCTCCAGGCTCTGAGCTGTCAGCACAGAGCCCGACGCGGGGCTTGAACTCACTGACCGCGAGATCATGACCTGAGCCGAAGTCGGCCGCTCAACCGACTGAGCCACCCAGGCGCCCCAAGGACATGGTTTTTTAAATAAGGATTCCAGTCCTTTTGAATTAAGGCCCAGCCTAAGGACCTCATGTTAACCTGATAATCTACAAAGACCTTGTTTCCAAATAAAGTGTTATTGACAGGTATCAGGGGTTAGGACTTCAACATCCTTTCGGGGGACACAATTCAACCCATCCCAGTTTCCGTTACGTAAGTCCAGGCTGCCCTCCCTGACCGTGGGTCTGTCACCAAGATCCTCGGGCATTCTGTGAGGTCTCCAGCCCCGAGAACATCAAGTAGAGGGTAGGAACATGGACACATGCACCCAGGGGTGGTGGAGACCTTTTCTGGGGGGTGGGAGCAGGGTCTGAGGAGAAGGGAGGAAGAGCAGCCACCTCCACGTGCCCTTTGCTGCCCTTGAGGAGAGTTAGTGGCGTAAGAGGCTTTGGGGCCTCGCTAACTCTTCAGCATCTCCATTTTACGAAATGAGGGTTTGCAGCCGCAGCTCATCCAAGCACACAGATTACTATTAGCGATAGTGCTTCACAAGCACTGTACCTATTGTCCCGGCTCAGCGAGTGGCAGACAGCCCTCCCGAGGGGGAGCCTTGCAGCGAGGAGGGCCCAGTTCCACCAGCGGGCTCCATATCTCTCCCTGCCCGAGAGCCCAGGCCACTCAATATCCCAGGAGATAGAGATCAATCCTGGTGCACCAGAGAGGAAACCGATCAGTCGAGGAAGAGAGGGCCCGCTTCGAGATTAGCAGATCTAGGGGGAAAAAAAAATTAACAGTGGCTAATTCAGTCACACTTAATTTAAAGTCTTCTCACTAAGAGGTTTAATCTAGATTAAATAAAATAGGATCTGTGCATTTGCCAGTGACTGGAAAACTCTTGAAGGAATGCGGTAGTTGTTGACCATCCCGTTGTCTTATTTCCTGTATACCTCTGGTCCTGTTGATGATTACTGCTGGAGTGTCAGCGTCTGTAAAAGGTTTTGCATTTGATAACAATATTGGATAAAGTGGGAAGCATCCTATTTGAATACCAATAACAGATTCAAGTGTACGTACCACCTGTTTACTCTTCATTCAACAAACATTTAATGAGCGACTATTCTATGCCAGGTGTTGTGGTGGGCCATGGGGGGAGGTCATCGTTTTAATACATTCTATTGCTTCCCCTCAAGTGCTCTCGGTCTAAAACACAGAATTGTAAATGATAAAACCAGCACTCAGACTGCTAAGTACTCTAGCAGGTATTTGAGTAATGTGTTTTGGGAAACACAGAAGAGGGACAGTTGATTCAGGGAGGGGGACCAGGTGCTGGTTGGGAAAGGAGACAGAAGAAGTGATATTTGAGCTCCGTGTTGAAGGACACGTAGGATTTTCCAGGAAGACACAACTGGCTCTTATTCTCCCTTTTCCAGCGGGGGGCACGCGATGGTGGCTAACATTTCCAGAGATCCAGGTGGTCACAGGCAGAGCCACACTCCAACCCCACTTGCCTGATCCCAGAGGCAGCACCCTCGTTTCTGTGATTTCATTGTTACCACTTCCAGCGCCTTGAAGCTGAGATGTGGGGAGGCAGGAGCCAGAGGCTCCAGAGAAGGCATCGTCCAGAGCAGCTGTGATGCCGAACGCCCTGCGGTGCAACGGGAGGCTGCCGGCTCGGGACGCTTGGCAGCCCGTGGGCGCCGTCCCAGCAGCCCCTCTGGCATGTGGCGGTGATGAACAGCCATCCTTCGGCACAAGCCCGGCTGCATTTCTTCCTCTAACAACTGAACTGATTAGAAGGGAACTTGGACTTGATTAGTGATTATTGTCTCGGTGCAGCCGTGGCGCTAAGCCTGTTCATTCTGGGGAGGGGAGGGATGTTTTGAAAAAGTGCTAGCAGACATCTCATTGCTGGCGTGAAGCGAAGGCTCATCGCGGGCCCCTCCCCACATCTGGCCCTTCTCTGATTTGCTTCTAAACTTGGTGCCTGTTCCTGGCTGAGGGCGGGGCAGGCAGGGCAGAACGGAGCCTCTCCCTGAACCACCCCTCCCTGCAGAGAGGCCTTGAAAGCTGTGGCATCTGGAAGGCACGCAAGCCACCCCCTGCGCCCCTCCACTGAGTGCGGTCACAGAAGCCAGAACGTAAACTGCACAAAGGCTCTTCATCGAAAATCTGCTCGGGCTGCAGTCAAAGACCAGCCTGGGTCCAAACAGCTACTACCCACGGCACCTTGGGAAAGTTGCCTGAAGTTCTTGATGCCTCGATTTCCTCATCTGTAAGATAAGAATAATAATAGTACCTATTCCATAAGGCTGTGGAGAGATCCACTTGATAACGTCAATAATGTTTTATGTTCCTTATCGTTGTGGTGTGAAATACAGAAACCCCAGCTTGGCTTCTTAGGATCTGTGTGCCCTAGGGCTGACTCTTTGCATCTCTGGACATCAGAGAGAGTCTTCGGGCGGGCAGCAGTAGACCAACACAGTGGCTGAAGAACCCGAAGAGGTTCTAGAATGGCTCAAGCCCAGTCAGTGGCATGGAGCTGGGGTTTGGTCTGCTCCGCAGTCTGCATTCTGACTGCTGGACTGGGCTGCACTTTCCCATTTTGAGGGCAGTCCTAACTGCCCTGCTTTCTTCCAGGCCTTGGGGTTGTGGGTCTGTGCTGACCAGAAGAATCTGGCCTCGGCGTGTGCCTCAGTGTCCTTGTCCGCATCCACGTTCCCTTCTTCCAGCACTCAGCAGCACCTAGCACTAGTCAGGGGCTTGTTCCACACGTACTTGCTGCACGGGGACAATATAACCCAAACAAACACCATTCGCTCGCTGTCAGGACCCTCTGGAAGAGGCATTTGTGGCATTTTTTAGAGCGTAGGGAGGTGGCATCCCTGATCTGTGACTCCATGTCTCATGTTCCAAGGAGGGGCTGACCCTGACTCTGACCCAGAGTTGTTGCTCAGGGTCGCATCTGCTCGTCTCCCGCACACTCTTATCTCTCTCATCTCTCTCATGTCCCATTCTCTTGTTCACTGCCTCTTGCCCCTTGATGGACCCTTTGTCTTCTTGTGAGTCTTAGCGATTCCTTGGTTCTCATTCCCTTTCCCTCACTACCTCTCTGCTTTGGACCTGTCCCCAGTGGCTGCGGGCACGGCCTAGGAGCTTGGGGCGCTCACTTTTGCTTCGGGGCAGAAGCAGACTGTAAACTGGGCCACAGGTGGCATTTCAGGCTGGCCACCTGAAATGGCTCAAAAAAGTACCAGGTGGGGTGTGTTCCCCAGCCCAGCTGCACGCCAGCCTTGTGACCTCAGGTGAGGCACTTAGCCCAGGAGCTTCACTTTCACTCTGTTCCATCTTTTCCCTGAACGGCAGTGAGAGTCAGACAAGCCCCTGTGAGCCAACCCCTGTGACGTGAGTGACAGAGGACTGCCGTCATCGCACCTTGATTCACGTTGTGGCTCTCCATGTAACTCTGGCCAGCACGCAAACCTTGAGCCTCAGTTTCCGTCTCTGCAAACATAAATATCTTACGGAGTTGCAGTGAGGCTTTAGTGTGGCAGCTACGGGAAAGTGCTTATAAATGCTGAAGCTCTGGTCTTGGCTGCAGTTTCGTGGACAGTGCCCCAAGCTGTCCTCCATCACGACTTCCTCCCTCGGGAAGGGGCTGGAGACTCTCCCACAGCCGCCTGTGAAGGTGCCCTTCCTCCCTGACGCTCCCCGTGGGACTCTGTCCTGCCTCCTCCCACCAGCCACCTGCTCCGCCAGCCCGCCCGCCTCACCCGAGGGGGGTCTCCACAGAGCAGGTCCCATCCGTGTCCCAGAGTCAAGAGTCTGGCCATGTTGGGTTTGTCCGCAAACTCCTGGCAGCCAGGCCGCTGATTTATCTCCCGATGCTCTCTTTGCCATCTGTTTTTATATTGCTTTCAGCACAAGATAAGTGGCTCCCATACAGCGCTGAGCTTCAGAGATTGCAAAGTTCATGAGTTTGCAGAATTTATGATAAGGCAGAGAATTGTCTTAGTGCATCATTCATGTGCGCAAGGTCCAGAACGAAATGCCGCTGCTTCCAGATGTTTCCTTCTTTCCTCCCGTCCCTTTCTCAGGAGGTGGGCTGGCCAGCCAGCCTGTCTACCACTTGTGCCTGGACCTCAGGAGTGCTCAGTTCCTTGCTAGCTTCTTCAGTGACACGGGAGAGAGCGTCTCTCCACAGGAAGGAGAAGGAGGAGGAAAAAAGCAGGAGGTGGCTGATCACCACGCTGTGTCCTCCAAGGGTCGTTGGCTGAAAACTGAGGTGTTGGGCAGGTGCTCTGGGGGCTGGGTGATAGTGAAAACCATTGTCCGCTGTTCTATTTCTCTTTGAGCTTTTGTTTGGTAACACACTTCACCATCTAGAGTGGGTACGTGTCATAAATTATATATGTGTGTTAAAAAGACCGCAGACAATTGTTGAAAGACTATGCTTTTCTACCCCACTACTCCCTACCTTTTGGAGCTTCATTATATCACTCATTCATTCACTCATTTCTCCTTGCATGGCGTGATCCGGCGCTCAGGCTTTGGCATGAGACGGTTCCAGGTTGGAGTCTCAGTCTCTTCACACAGTTGGATTTACTGGGACAAGCTGTTTCATGCATAGAAGCCTCAAGTACTCCCTCTGAAAAAACAGAGCTAATAATGGAGTCTACTTCATAGGTTGTTGAGGATTAAATGAGATAATATATGTAAAGGGCACAGCGTAGTCCCTGGAAACAGAGTGAGCACTCATTACATATTTGCTCTCGTTAACTATTCCTTCTGTGTCAGACGCATGGCTCTGCTCTCAGAGGTTTGTCCGTGGCTGTTACAGCACCAAGAATAGAGACATGGCTGAGGGGTCTGTGAGGTGCTTTATGCTCTGCAGAAGGGGAGCCCTGCACTTCAGGTGGGGGAAGTCTTTGGAGGACGTGACTGGGTCTAATTGGGAGTAGGAGCCAGTTAGGTCAAGAGGGCAGGAGAGAGCATTCTGAGCAGCAATCGTAAAGTCACAGGGGTGGCTGGTTCTGGAACCGCATGCCGGTGGACCATGGCCTGAGTGAAGACAACCTATAGCAAGAGCGCAGAAAGAGATGGAAAAGTCAGCTTGCACGGTGCCTCGGTGCCACCATGGTGAGCCACCAGAGGTGTTCACTTATTTATTTAAATTGAACTACCATTGGGGCACCTGGGAGGCTCAGTCGGTTGAGCATCTGACTTCAGCTCAGGTCATGATATTGCGGTCCATGAGTTTGAGCCCCATGTCGGGCTCTGTGCTGACAGCCTGGAGCCTGCTTTGGATTCTGTGTCTCCCTCTCTCTCTGCCCCTCCCCCACTCACACTTTGTCTCTCAAAAACTAAAATAAAACATAAAAAAATTCTAAAAAATTAAGCTACTATTGATTGAGTGCTTCCTATGTGCTAGGTATTAAAATGTGCTTTACGTGTACTATTTCACATTTGTATCCCGTAGCAACTCTGTAGGATAGGTCTTATCATACACATCTTACAGAGAAGAACATGGAGGCAAACCACTTGATTTTTTTGTTTAACATTTATTTATTTTTGAGAGACAGAGAGAGACAGAGCATAAGCAGGAGTGGGCCAGGGCAGAGAGAGAGGGAGACGCAGAGTCTGAAGCAGGCTCCAAGCTGTCAGCACAGAGCCTGATGTGGGGCTTGAACTCACAAACTGCGAGTTCATGACCTGAGCCGAAGTCGGACGCTTAACCGACTGGGCCACCCACGTGCCCCGCAAACCACTTGATTAAGGCTCTACAACAAGTGGCAGAGCTGGGGTTTCTACACGAAAGCCCTAATCACTGTTCTGTGCCACCTCCTAGGTGTATGGATCCATCCCTTCGAGACAGCAAGCATCCTAATATCATGGCTCTGAATTAGGTGGGTGTGGCCTTTAAGTCACAGCAACACTGGCAAGGTCATGAGCTGGGAGGACCAGGATGGAGCAGGCAGTGGGTTTAGGGTGGCATGCTTTGCATGCTAATTTGGCTGGCCGCGGCTCAGTAGGTAGTTGACAGCAGTGGGGACAAGTTCAAGTTGAAGCGGCACAAGTGTTCACCGCACGGGCAGAGGTGTCTGCAAGGCATTGGGTATTTGAAATCCCTGGAAAACATGCAAGGAGGTGTTAGGAGCTCCCACCCCAAAATTCTACATAGGCCTTCAGTGCACGGGTTTTCTGGAACATGCACACCTCACACACATACTTAGCACCCTGGACTGCCTGACCTGTTCATACCATTCCTGTATTTCTTGTGATCACCCTGACTTCTCACCCTGTTTCTTGGGCCATTAGGTTCTTAAATGGCCTTGGCTCAGAGCAATCTGCCCTTTTTCCTGAACTTTTCCTCTTGACTATGGCTTTGCCCCTCTGTCCCAGAAATCCACTCCTGGCCCCTGAATAGCACCCTGGCATGTGAACATTGGCCCCCAGGGCTCTCCCACTTGTGTGCACCTCTGCGGGCCGCCTCAGGTACCTTTGCCTTACAGGTGGAACAAGACAAAGTCAAGTGTTGAAAGTGACAGGCTGTGACAATAGAACTGGAATGAAAAGCCCTGGGCCCAGGGGAGGAAGGTGGGCATATAATCAGAAGAGGCATTTGTGGACAGGGCCAGAGGTAGCGCCCCCTTCTCGGACCAGATGGCATGCTCTACCCCACTTCCCAGGAGCGGGGGCCAGAGGCAGGGCTGGAAGAGTGCAGAGGCTGAGCCCAGACTCTGGGGGGGGGAGTCCGAGTCATAATGGACCTGAACATCCTCGGGTCGGTACCACAACTGAAATAATCATTGTCAGTGCAGTGCACTTTCTTGGGACCCCTGGTGCCTCTGTGTTCTAGTCATATAGATACCCAGCAAATTTTTGTGAGAGGTAAGCAAGCAGGGCCCAATCATAACAACTCATCTGGATAAAAGCCCCAAGGGTGTGTCTTTGTGACAGGACAGCGACAGAGAAAGGGACAGCTTGGGTACACAGAGGTCTAGGGGCAAAGGGAGTGAACTGAGGCTCCTGGAACACCTGTGCTCGCCCTGGCAAGCTTTCTCCCGGCAGTCCTAAGTCAGCCCTATGTGGGTGTTAATGCCCCTCACAGGTGAGCAAACTGGGCGCAGCAGCGCTAAAGGACTCAGCCGCTGTCATGACAGTTGTAAGAGGCACCTCGTGATTTAGCTCCGTTCTGTCCGACTCTTGAGATTCACACTTTGAATCAGAGTGTGGCTTCTGAGAACCTCAGCAAGTCTGAGTAGCAGCATTGGCCCCAGCTTTAGCATTAATTGATATTTCCCAGGGGTATTTACATTTTAATGATGGGCTCTTGAAAAGAGAAAATCCATCATAGCTCAGATAGCAGAAGTTTGACTTCCTAATAGGATTTTTGGAGAGGTTTTTTCTTCTGTCTGTTGTGTTAGATCTGTGCTGTCCGATATGGTAGCTACTGGGTACGTGTGGCTCTTGAATATTTGAAATGTGGGCAGTCTAGATTGACATGAGCTCTAAGTGTAAAATCCAAGCCAGATTTTGAAGACTTACTGTAAAGAAATAATGTGAAATATCTCATTCATATTTTAAAATATTGATTGCATGTTGAAATGCTAAAATTTTGGATATATTGGATTAAATAACATATTATTAAAATTAATTTTATCCACTTGGTCTCATCTTTATTTCTGTGACTACTAGAACAATGTAAATCACATAGAGGGGACGTTATATTTGTACTGGATACATTGCTATCCTATATTCCTGTGTTCTTTATTTCCTTAATTCAAAACGTATTAATGGTGACCACTTTTTATTGGAGATTTATGTTCCAGGAACCTACACAGTTAATATATAATTGACATATATACATATATAATCTGTAAGTATTTTTATCCCCATTTCAAAGATGAAGGAGGGGGAATCAGATTAGTTAAACCTAAGGTTGATCAGTGAGTAGCAGCCTAGCACATGGTCACAGGTGGGTACTCAGGGCTATTTGGCTTGGGTTCATATCTCGCTTCTGTCACTAGTTGATGACCCTTAACTTGTGTCTCAGTTTCCTGTTCCGCACTGAGAGATAAATACAGAGCTTACCTGGACTAGTCAGCGGAATTCAGCAACTTCTTACATGTTAAGCACTTTCAGCAGTGCCCAACACACATTAAAATAAATGGCGATTAGCTATTATTGTCTCCAAGTGACCAGTGCTGGGATCTAAATTTGCTTTGCCCAAGACTCTTTCCATGAGACGGCCTATGGAGCATCTTTCATGTGCCAGGTATACCCCTTTGATGCTCTAGGGTATGTAATAGTAATAAGGAACAGGTCAGGCCCTCGGAGGGCTCACCGTCTAGTAGAGAAGATAAGAAACATAAAAACGAGGTAGAAAGAGGTACCTTTCTTATGCCACTAGGACATAAAGTGTCACAAGAGCTCAGATTAGGACAAGATTGCTTTGACTTGGAGGCAACCAGGGGGGACTTCATGAAGGAGGTAGTATTTGAGCAGGACTTAAAAACGCATGCAGTAATGTAGGCAAGGATGTAGGTTGAAGCGTTATGGCTAAAGGAAACAGTAGAAGCAGAAGTTTAAGTGTCATGTAGCAAAGGTAGGCTCGGAGAATGGGTAGGAATTGCCTTGTGATGGAGTGTGGGTTTTGGTAAATGGTAGGAGACACTGGGCTGGACTATCTGAGTGCGGCCGGCTCGCGGAGGGCCAGGAATTCCAGGCTAAGGATTTTGTTCATCAAAGGCTAGTTTTCATGGCTGCTGCATATGGCTGGGCAGATGGTACTCCGAGTAAGGGTGCTCAGCCAGGGGGACAAGTGAAGGCTGAATCTACCCCCTCCCTCCTCTCCAGTGAGCCATATATCCTTCACTGGTGGGAAGATGCCAGCCTTTCCCTAACATACAGAGGTGCCTGAGCCCTGTGAGCTTTGTCACCAGTTTGCCCCCTACCAGACTTGCTGACCCCTGGCACCTCACTGTCATCTTCTCCAGCCTTAGCCCATGTAGCAGTTACAAGGCTTCTCCTGCCCCGTCCATGCAGAGAGCCTCCCCAGGAAAAGGGCTCTCCCTCTGTCCTGTGACCATAAATGACAGCTCTGTCCCCAGCTGCTCGGGATCATTTCTGTACTGGTTGTCATTGCTGATGATCCCCAGATGTCTCAGGGCCACGACAGGAGGAGCTGCAGGGTCACCTTCCAGAAGCTCAGGCTCGTGTGTGTTCAGGAAAGAAGTGTCCAATGCCAGTGTCTGCTGTGACCCCAACACCAGCCCTGCCCCTACAAGCAGGGAAATGGCACCTCGGCTGTCACCTCCCGGGGAGCTTGGCTCTCTCAAATTGAGTTACTCACTGCTCCTAACTTTGCTGTCATCATTTCCTTCTGCAGCCTATTAAAACTCTATCCCTGACTAATGTAGCTGAACACACTGCTCCCACTCTGTTCTTCTGCCAGCAGCATCTGCACACAAAAAAAATCAGCTTTGTCAGGCAGGCTTCTCATTCCCCCTTCCTCCCTCTCCAAGGGTCCACTCAGGAGCTGTCTTCCCCAAATATTCCAGAAAGCTCCCTATGCCCTTGGGCTGTCCTCAGCCTGGATTCCAGGACTCAGGAGCACGTTGCTTGTCTCCCAGCCTGGCAGGTGGCAAGATCCTCACCCACCTGCCATCTCCCCCCAGCCCATATGGGCAAGCAATATGCTTTCTATAGAAGCCCTTGTAGGTTTAGTCCGGCACAGTGTGCCCGCTTTCCAGCCCTGCCTGACGGTGTTTGCGGATGAGGCAGGAACAAATCAGACAGTTTGTTGACACGTCCAACACATGTGGTTTGGCACTGGTTCAGGTTGGATGTGTTTGGGTGTGTTAAGTATGTTTTCAGTGTACAGCCTGTGTGTGTCATGCACGTATACGCATGCACGTGCTGATATTGTAAGGCCATCTAAACACAGAGCCACAAGATTTCAAAGCAAGCATCCAGCAGGCTTCTTTGTAGATGTGGCTCCTTCCATCGATTGCCTGCTCTCTTTGATTTTCATGGCATTCTGTGCTAGAGAATTCTGGGGGTGTTGGCCACAGACCCTGCGGGAAAAGATAAGAGGCATGTCAGAAGTGAGCCAGGCTGGGTGGGATGGAGGGATTTTGCAAATGTCGGTGAATAGAGGGCATGAAAATATTGCTTCCATCTGAAGAGTATTTTTCAGTTTTTTTTTTTTTAAATATGTCTCATCTAAAGATAGAGGCTGACTAATGTCCACAGCAGGAAATAAGAACAAGCAAATTTGTCAACTAGAATCCTGTATGTGCTTCCATTGCCCAGGTCAATCATTTCACTAATTAGTTAATTCATTCATTCATTGATTTATTCACTTATTCATTCATTTGACATCAATTTATTTTTAAAAAAATAACATTTTTTCTGATTATAATAGTAATGCATATTCATTGCAGAAATTTTAAAAATCCATTAAAGTACAAAGAGGAAATGAAAATCACCTTTTTTTCTCAACCCCAAGCTAATGACTGTTTAATATTTTGGTGCATTTTCTTCCTTAAAGGTATCCTAGATGGGGCTGGGTCCCTCAGACACTCTTGCTTCTTGCCCCTGAGCAAGAGTCAGGATTTGGACACCTCCCCCCCAGAGTAAATCTCCCTTCACAAAGTAGAAAAGGAAAATGAAGATTTTGCCAAAGTTTTCAGGCAGAGGCAAAGGAGAAGGACGCAATATATATTGCACAGCAAAATTTAGTAAAAAATCTCCTTTATTTGGGGCACCTGGGTGGCTCAGTCAGTTAAGCCTCCAACTCTTGGTTTCAGCTCAGATCATGATCTCATGGTTCATGAGTTTAAGCTCTGCATCAGCATCTCTGCTCTCAGTGTAGAGCCTGCTTCAGATCCTCTGTCCTGCCCCCCACCCCCACCCCAACCCTCCCCAACATGCGTGTGCTCTCTTTCTCAAAAATAAGTAAAAAAAGCATTTGAAAAATCTCCTTTAAACATATGAATTCTTTGCCATGCCCCCAATTCCAATCAACTGTCAACTGCCTCAACCTCTTGCTAATTATTAGTCCTGCCACAGAGCCTGTCTTGTCCCCAGCTCTAGCCTCCCCTGTCTCCTCATCCTTACACGTCCCTCTCCTCTATACTCGAAGGATCCCCCATTGTTACAAGTCAAAAGGGACTTGCAAGAAATGCATGTCTTTCCTTGTGATAGATAATTTTTTTCTGTCTCATTCAGACATGTATATGTGTATGTTTGCATGCATGTGCATATATATGTGCACACATATATGTATTTTATGAAAATGATAATTCAGTGAACCTACAAGTTTTTGAACTTCTGGTCCTCTATAGTGTATTTTATTTTCCTTTATAATGAAATGTTCTTTGAAAATATAGCTTTTCATAGTTGTTTAATATTCTGTTGTATGATCTACTCTAACATATTTGACTAATACTCTATTGCTGGGTATTTTGGTTGCTAATAATTGGTGCTTTTATATATGGGACTGTGATAAGCATCCTATGTATCTCCAGTTGTTTCCTCTGTGAACATCTCTGATTATTATCTTAGGATACATCTCTAAACTTGGAATTCCAGGGTCAAGTTGACTGTTTTGAAAGTTGGGTACCAGGCACTGTGGTAGCTTCTGAAGATTGAGAACTATGTGAGAGGTGGTCTCTTTTCTTGCGGAGCTCTAACGGGGGGCACCTACTCCCCCTCTCAAGTGTCTATGTGAATTTGCACTTGATGGTATGATGGAGAAGCTGCTGGGTCTGACCCTGAATTTATTTTTTCAATATGCCTATCACATGCAAAGAAGATCACCTAGTTCTTGAGGCCAACCAAAAACTTCTGTATAAAATATTCACCAGTTTATAAAACACATTAAGTGTTCACATTTCCCCCAAAATTATGAGGTAAATACTTCTTATTTATGGGTTGAAATTTATTTAATCTTGGTCTTGAAGAGGAAACCGCTATTTTGTTCACATAGATGTGATAGGCAGAAATCTTACTGGAAATCCTAAATTCTAGTTCTGTGGGATGAGATTGCCAATAGGAAATGGAATTTGTGTCTTTGCTGGGGTATTTTATGCTGCCTCAGTCCATCACGGGGGTCAACTGTTGTCTGTAGGTATGTTTCCTATCTAGAACTTAAATTAGTATTTCTTAGCATTCTTATAGTAATGGAAATAATGTAAGCAATGAACTTGAACTATATATGTCATGGTAGGTTGTATTTTTATCACCAAATATTTGCAGGGGTTATACTTCCCTGACTCAGTGTTGCCAGTGTTCACTATGTGACTGACTTCGGCCAGTTTTAAATGTGATAGTGACATTAGCTACTTTCAAACATAAGCTTGAAGAACCATCACTTGGTTCTGCCATAACGTTCTCCCCTCTGCCTCCAGACCAACGTGTCCCTGATTGAAACTGCTGCTTCTGCCTGGGTCAGGGAATAAAAATAAGCCCAACACCCACATAATATAAGTGAGAGATAAACCTTTGGCGTGGAAGTCACTAAGATTTTGGGATTATTTGCTACCACAACATAATAGAGCTAAGATGGGTGCCATATATACTAAGGAAAAAATGCCATTTATAGAACATGATCCGGGGCTCCTGGGTGACTCAGTTGGTTGAGCATTTGACTTCGGCTCAGGTCATTATGTCACAGTTTGTGAGTTCGAGCCCCCTCGTCAGGCTCTGTGCTGACAACTTGGAACCTAGAGCTTGCTTCAGATTCTGTGTCTCCCTCTCTCTCTGCTCCTCCCCTGCTCATGCTCTCTCTCTCTCAAGAATAAATAAACATTTAAAAAAATCTTAAAAAGGGGAACCTGGGTGGCTCAGTCAGTTAAGCGTCCAACTGCAGCTCAGGTCATGATCTCGTGGCTCGTGAGTCTGAGCCCTGCGTCGGGCTCTGTGCTGACAGCTCAGAGCCTGGACCCTGCTTCAGATCCTGTGTCTCCCTCTCTCTCTGTCCCTCCCCTGCTCATGCTATGTCTCTCTCTCACTCTCAAAAATAAACATTTAAAAGATTATAATTTTTTTTCTTTTAAAACATGATCCTTGTTCTGTCCTTAATTCAATTCATTTATATCTGCAGCCCGTGGTTTTACATTCGTAACATCGGCATATTGGACTCAGTAGAATTTGGGGGCCTTTTGGAGGGTGAGGGAGGGAAATGTATTTTTCATACCAACAGATTACCTATTTTGTTACAAGGACTGAGACTATATTTTCAACTGATACTCAAAATTTCCAGCTCCTATCTCCAGTAGCAGGTAATTACCTGAGTTGATGTCAAGCTAAGATGTACGGGTAAATTTTAATTTCAATTCAATCAGCTACACCACAAAATTAAAATTTACCAAATTCCTCTTTGTGTCGTACCTGTCCTATCTGTGAACTTTCTGTGAATTCTTCCACAAATTCCCTGAGGCAGGCTGGTTGTGCTTACCTCTGCATTTTTACACCATCTGACCATGGCTCTCACAACATAATAACTCTCTATTATAATTGGGAGTTTATATTCTCCTGGGTGGCTCATCCCTGGGGAGCAAGGGCTATGTCTTATGCAACACCTCATTCATATTAGAGATGCATTCATTTTTTCCAACCATCCGTTCATTCAACAAGTATTTATTAAACAATTACTATGTGCCAGACAATGTTTCCAATGCTAGGAATCCAGCGGTTAACAAAACAGACGTGGTCCATGCCCTCATAGAGGAGATAGACAATAAATAAGCAAAGAAAAAATAAAACCCAGTAAGTAATTAAATGTTAGGAAGGAGCAGGGTGGCATAATGAAAGATAACGGTGGGCTAGCAGTTACAAACCCAGCTTGGAGAGTCAGGAAGCCTTCTCTGAGGAGGTAAAATCATGCTGAGATCTGAAGTTCAGGAAGAAAAGTACCACACCAGAAGTTCTAAGAAGAAGGGCTAGAAAGGGCTTGGCTTGTTCCTGATTTGTAGAATGTAGAAGATGTTGAGTTACAGATGAAGGACCTTCAGAGGGGCAGCAAGTGCTTACAGGACATGATGACGAATTTGGAGTTTATTCCAAGAGAAACGGAAAGGTCACTGCTGGGTTTTAAGTAGGAGAATGGCACAATCCCATTTATGTTGTTTGAAGAGCTTGCTTATTCAGGGTACAGTGAGTGTGAGGAAAGCAAGGACAGAGTGAAAGACGCTGAGAGAGGCTACTGGAATTGTCCACGGAAGAGGTGATTATAGCCCAGATCATGGAGGTGGCCATGAAAGTGGGGAGACAAATGTCAATTTGGGGTACATTTCAGAACAAGGCACGTTGAGAGCTGGTAGCAGGCTGAAGTGTGAGGGGAGGGGGAATCGAAGTGATGTCCATGTTTTTGTGTTAAGTGAATGTGTAGTTGGAGGTGCTATTTACCAATACGAGTTTGATTGGAAAAGGAGCAGTGTCATGGTATGCAGGAGGTAAAGAACCTATCTTGGACATATTAAGTTTGTGGTGCCTTTGGGGTGAGGAGGAGATGCTGAGTAGGCGGTAGGATATATGAGTCTGTAGCTGAGAGCAGAGCTTTGGGCTGAGATCTAAGTTTTGGATTCGTCAGCATATAGATGTTATTTAAAGCCATGAGAATGAATGAGATTACCTGCGGAGAAAGGCCCAGTAAACGTTTATGGAGGGAATCGATGGATGCCTGAAAGGGTTGGAGGCCAGTGGTTGCCTAACTGAACGTGGTGGTGCCAGAGGAGGTGTGGGTTTGGCGGTGGGGACAGAGTAGTGACCGTGGTTTGGATTTGTGAGCTTGATCCTCACTCAGGTAGAGATTTCCAGGAGCTCACCAATGTGTGCGTGAGCTCTGAGGAGATGATCGCTAAAGGGAGGCGTGCAGGCTCCTGAGCCGTTGAGCTGTGGGAATGCATAACACAGGTGGGAAAACTGTGTGGATGGAGGAGGGAGGAGACCTACTGCTGGAAGCGCGTCCACTCATCCGAGGTGGAGAGGGGACAGGGACCTCTGAGAAGGGGTGGTTGCAGATGGGGTGGAGGGTTAGGGATGATGGCACGGAGTAGGTTGAGGGTCGGGATGAGTCCATCGTCCATAGTGTCACTTGCCACAGGGAATGGGAATAGGTCATTGGGTTTGGCAAATGAAGGCTGACTTTTCCGAGAGCTATCTCAGCGTAGGGATGGGATCGACTGAGAAGTAAAAAGAGGCCAGTACAGGGACAGGTGGCTTCCTCTCTCAGGAGGCTTCCTAGAGATGGGGAAGGGCATTCCAGGGGAAGGTGGTCTGAGGAAAGGTACTTTTTGGTGGAAGGAGAGAAGAGGCCACTCACATTTAGTGATTGAGGACATGTGTAGTAGGGGGGAACATAACTGTTGCATTAACAGCTCGCACCAGACTTCCTCCTAGGGAGGGGGATTGGCTTTGTTTAGGAAAATACTTCCACAGGGTGTTTGGGATGTGAAAGATTAGACCCCAAGCATGGAGCGGGGCGAGACAGACAACAGAAGGAAATGGCCAAACTGCTTGGGGTAAGAGACGAAAGGAAAGGAACTTGGGGGCGGGGATGAGCAGAGGAGAAAGGAGGGAGGACGATGAAGGAGGAAAAGAGGGAGGGAGAGGCTGGAGTGAGTGAAGGAGCTGCTGGTGAGGGCCTCCTGGAGCAGGGAGAATCGGAGAGTGAGGTCCACACCAGTTAAGGTTTGATGTAGCATGTTGCACATTCTTTCTTCCCTCATATTTCACTAAAAACCACAGTCTCAGGGCAAGAGTATTTGGAGGGAAAGAAGGAGTCAGGGTGGGGTCCACCGTGAGTGTGTGTGGAGTGAAAAGGGGTTGATTACCTTTCGAGAATATAACAAATCCTCAAATGGAACTGATCACTGTAACCAGGAGAAGCATTACATGCTTCCCAGAACCTTTGGAAAAGACTGGGTTTTCTCCTACAAGTGGTATTGGGGTACAGGCCAATTTCATTTGAATCTCAGGACAAGGCTGCCTGCAACTGTCATCAGAGTTTGTGCATACTCCAGGCAAGACATAGTATTGCTCTGAGTCAGTTAAGTCCATTGCCTAAGATCACAGAGCTTATATCAACGAAGGAATGATTCGAGCTCAGATCTCTCTGACTCTGATGCTCTGTTTAGTTCACCCAACTGACCCTACCTGTGTACTGGGCTGAGGGGAGGGGCTAGAAACCCTCGGAACATTAATAGGTTGAACGAAAAGAGCCAAGAGAGAAAGAGGGAGAAAGAGCAATAGAGAAGAAGATATAAGGGTGGGAGGAAATATGTGATGAAGTGAAGTGATTTCCCTATCCCTTCTCCGCCCCTACCTTCCTTCCATCTGCTTGGGAGATTCTGAGACTGGCACCATGCTGCTGGGCAAAAAATGAGAGCAATTAGAGGCCTCTCCCTCCCCTGCTTCATTTTGGATGCCTGGCCCCTTTATAGAGTAGTTCCTTTCTATTTGGCTGAGCAGATATGAGCAATGTTAATTCTATAATTGGGCCTCCCACCCCGGGTGCTTGATAAGCATTAGGTGCCAGACAACGTTGTTCCAACTGAAATAGCCTCCCCTTAAAGCTATCGGTGCCCATGTGTAGGCCCTTAGGCTTTTACATGCTTCAAATAAGTTTAAACTGCACACTTAGTATTTCACAGCAGGGACCCAGGCTCCCTTAGTACTTTGTTTTTGCCGAGGATTACTCTAGGTTATGTTGTGGCTTATTTATGTTAAATGATGATTCCCCTGTGCCGGGACGTGGAGACAGGGCCTCGATTCATAAATCTGCTGCCTCTTGGTCTTTGCTACAGTTTTCAGGCCCTCAGTGACCACTGCCATGATGTCTGTGCTGTTTGTGTCGGGGAAACGGGGATGTGGTGCGCCGGACAGAACCCT
This sequence comes from Felis catus, assembly GCF_018350175.1. Lineage (NCBI taxonomy): Eukaryota > Metazoa > Chordata > Mammalia > Carnivora > Felidae > Felis > Felis catus. The sequence goes on along the minus strand of NC_058377.1, from coordinate 12,932,430 downwards.
GAGCCATACGTTGGAAAATGTGGCTGGTCTAGATTTCCCCTAAAAAGCTAGCCGCGACATCTGCTTTCTCTCGTCCTCAGTTCTCTCATGTAAGTGAGGGGTTTGGGCACTAGCAGGGACAGCAAAAGTGCCACCTCCCATCCTGAGCACATGGCAGACATGACTATTCTCCTGCCCCCAAACCATTCTCATCACAGAGCTCCAGGCAGCCCTTTTTTAGCAGGTTGGGCGTGACATTATGGGACATTGCTTTCTCAGTGCACAGAGGAAAGGCATCAAACCTGTCCTAGGCCCCGAAGAATCTGTCCTAATCCTCAGTTTATCCAGGATTCTCTCACCTTCTTTAATAGCCTTTATGGGCATTTTACAGCCCTTCCTTTTGGAAATTCCTTTGGCTTTAATCTTAAGCTCTTCTGTTAAAAGCCCATGTCTCCAGTTTTTTCTTTTGTATAATAGGAGAATATTGGATTTTATAATTTAAGATAGGGAATGACCTTGGAGATCACCAACTGATTGCCGTTAACAAGAGCCAACATTTATTGAGGGCTATGTGCTAGTCACTGTGCGGACGCCTTGCATGCACAACAGATATGGCCATGACTGAGTCACCAGTGACGTTGGCATTGGCATGTCTGCTGGACTCTATCGTATACTCTACTCTGCCGGCAAATTCCGATGCATACTGCCTTTGCCCCTATACCTGATTTTTGGAGAATTCTAAGGGGGAAATCCCTTAACCCAGGGACAGCCTGAGCTCTGTGCACAACTGGCCAAGCGTTTTGTTGGTGGACAGCTCTCACTGTGGCCCCTCCCCACCACTCACCCCCTTCTCTCTCCTCAAGCTTCCTTCCAGTGTTCTCCCTTTGTACACTAAGCAGATGTTTTCATCCATTACCTCCTCTGAAAAATCTGAAAGCGGAAGTCTTAGAGCATTGTCTCTCAGATGTCCCCACCATTTGGATTTATGACTCTCTTTCCCAGTCCGTTGTTCCCACTGTCAAAGGAAGGAGGCTTCTTCCCGTTCACAGGCCACTCCCCACCATCTCCTGATCACTTCCTGTCCCACCCAGCTGGGACCTCACTTCCTGGTTCTCTCTCTCTCCTCCATGGCCATCATTCCATTGTTCTTTCTACTTGTTCTTCCTCTCAGTCCTTCACAGGAGTTCAGATTTCTTACATCTTCAACAGCTCTCCCTTGATCCCTGGTCTTTGGGTTGTTCACTTCCTACCTAGACAAGTTGCTTGGCAGATTAATCTCCCAGTTTTCGTACCTCCTATGCACTCCATTCATTCGCTTCACTCCCTTCCTCTATTCCATGACCTCACTGTACTGCCAAAGCTCACTGAGGGACTAAAGATTATTAAGCCAGGGGACATATTTTGGTCCTTTTTCTGGACTTCTCTGCATCGTTAGATGCAATCACCACTCTCTTGAAAGTCTCTATTACCTTATTTTTTATGGTTTCATTTTTTTTCTGGATTCCCTTTCTACCTTTTAGATATTTTTTCATGGACAACTTTCCAGTTTCTCTTTTCCATCTGCCCTTTCAGTGTAGGTGTTCTCTAGACCTCCTTCTCTTCCCACGTGGACTGCCCTCCCTGGGTGATATCCTCGTTTCCATGGTTTTAATTACCACCTTTATGTGGATGATACCTTCATTTCTAACCTCTTAGCTCAGCTTCTGGTTCATCCATCCAAATGACTTCTGCTCCTTCCCATTGGGATGTCTTGTGGGGCTTCAGGGTCAGCAAGTACAGAACTTGAGGGAACACTAACTCTCTCCTTGCCTCCCTACCTCTTCTAACCCCAGGCCTGCCCTGCTTCTAGTGTTTTCTCGATGGTTAATGGCACTTCCATCTGCTCTGGCCATAAATCCGGGAATCCTAGGTTCCTTTTCAGGCACGCTTCACTTTTAGTCACTAATACTCTTCAAGTGTTTGTCTCAAACATTTCTCAGATTTGACCCTTCTTTCTCATCCTCAGCCCCCAGTGGAGGCATTCATGCTCTCTCCCCTGGGACTTGCTACCCTCCTAATTAGTCACCTTATCTACAGTGTTCCACCATCAAACCCCTTTCCACTCGGCTTCCAGACTTGCCTTTAAAACCCAAATCTGGCTGTGTCCCCTCACTGCTTAAAACCCTTCAATGTCTAATTGCTGACAGGATCAAGAACAACCATCTTGCTGTGGCCGCAGGAGAGCAAACAGGCTATGCAGGTGGAGGCTAGAGCCTAACTCTCTTCCTGGGTTTAAATTCCAACTTCTTCACCTGTGACTTTGGGGAAATTCCTTAATTTGGGTGTGATTTAGTTACATTTTGTGTGAAATGGGGAAAATTTAGATTTGTTCTTAAGATTGAATGTAATAATCCACACAGAGTGTTCTACACCACACCCGCTATCTCTGGTAGTAGTGCCATCACTTCTCCCACTACCGCTGTTATTATTATGTCTCTCTTCAGGCAATTACCTCTCTAGACCACCATCTCCCACCACTAGCCCCCAACCCATCCTCCACTGCCATTCTCTCTGTCACTGTTTTTTCCCTCACACACATGCACAGTCAACTCAGAGCGTAGTCCTCAGCAACCTCCAGAAACCTGCTTCAAACCTTAAAACTGGCTGAGAAGCCCCTTCTATGCCTTCTTTGTGCTTACCTGTCTTACCTGTCATTCAGTAATCGGCTCATCGGTTTATTTATATAACCTTTTGAACTGTGAGTAACCACAGGGAGATTAGCACTGAGATTGAGATGCTTCCCAATACATATGACTGCATTGCAAAATGTGTCTACACTTCCTCAATATTGAGAAAGCTCATTCTTTTTTTAATGTTTATTTATTTTTGAGAGAGAGAGAGAGACAGAGAGAGAGAGCGAGCATGAGCGGGGTAGGGGCAGAGAGAGAGGGAGACATAGAATCCGAAGCGGGCTCCAGGCTCTGAGCTGTCAGCCCAGAGCCCAACATGGGCTTGAACTCACCAACTGTGAGATCATGCCTTGACCCGAAGTTGGACACTCAACCAACTGAGCCACCCAGGCGCCCTGAAAAAGCTCACTCTTTTTCTTGCATTCACTCTTGGTAGAGGACCCTGTCTCCATCACTGTCTTCCTGTCCCCTGGCCTTTACTCTAGATAACCAATTGCCAATGGCATCTCTTTTGACACTGCTGGAGGATGAAGAGCTGCGGCCAAGAATGCTCTTATTTCTCTAAATTCCGAGGTACCCAATAGCCTCTTGGATGTGAGCATGAGCAAACCCAAAATTTCTCCCATGGATGAGGGGTCCCATTCATCCTGCTTACAAGTTGGATACTGATGGGTTAACTACTATTCCAAAGAAGAACAGCCTCAGGTAGAAGGAAAAAATGTAAATAGCCCTTTGAAATGTTTTCTAATTTGCTACTAATCATTAAAAAATATTAACCTGTCCCCGCCACTCCAGCCACTGTCTTGTCTCTTCATTAAATATACAAGGCCAGCATCCAAATAAGAGCTGGTCTTTGGTTTTACAAGAAAAGGGTAAATTCAGAGGCTGAAAGGAGCTAATCGTTTTCGATTAGTTAGTTTCAGACTTCACTGAGTTTTGTTTGGTCTAGATTATCTGAATCTTTATTAAGGGAGCTGGAATTGGCAGCAGCAATGGCAGGAGCAGTAACATTTGTGTAAGACTGCATTTATACAGCGGCAGCCCCATGTGCACGTCGAGGTGTTCATGGATGCCTGCGCACGTGTGTGGTCCGTCGTGCCTCCGGGTGGGCGTGCGCCACGGGCATATGATGTGTGCGTGTGCAGGAGATAGAAATGAAGTTTTCCAAGGTGCAGGCTCCCCCAGAAGACCACGGGGCTGCTGCTCCGTCTCCAGTCTTCTCTTCTCGCCCAGCCCCTGCGAGGCCTGCCTGCCTGGAGGTAATTTTATTTAATCTTGGCAATCTTCCGGGATAGGCTTAAGTAAACAAGGATCAAGCCACTCACAACCTTAATTAGGCTACACATAAATAATGGATTGCCGGATTAGCTGAGAACATACAGGAGGGATGCAAGAACAATAAAACCAACTTTCCTTAAGTGGTCCCCTTCCTTCAAGGAGCTCCAGTTTCTCCAGGCAGATGTCTGTGCCGGGTGCCATGGAGACACCCCGGCAGCCCATTTCTCATTCATGTATTCATTCGTTTGTTTATTCATTCATCACACAGATTCTAACTAAACCCTTCTGAAAACAAGACAAGATGCTAGATGTTGGGGGCAAAGGCAAAGGTGAAACTAACAAGAACTCCTTTCTCAATTGCTCACAGTTACAAGATGAGCTCACAACTATACACGAAAATTGACAAAAGAGTCTCCCGACAGACCACGGTGGCAGATTATCTTTTCCAAGGATGAGCACAACAGAACCCCCCATTCCACGTGTTCTTCCACATGACCTTGACACTCCTCCCATCCGGCAGTGGAGTCTGTGAACCTGACGGTCTATTGAACTTGGTCAGACAGTTGTGCCCGCCTTCACCAACAGAGTGCAGTGGAAGTGATGCTATGTGGCTTTCGGGGATAAGTAAAAAGACCATGCCCCTTGCTCCCTTGGAATGCTTGCTCTTGGAAGCCAACCACCATCTTGTGTGGAAGCCCAAACAAGCCCAGGCCACATGGCTCCAGTCCACAGTTAAGCTGAGGTCCAGACTGACAGCCTGTATTGACCACCAGTTCTGGGAGCACAGGCACCCCCAGGCCCCCAGACGTCCCTCCAGCCTTTGAATTTTCCCAGCTGAGGCCTCACATGTTGTGAGTCACACAAGCCATCCCTGCTCTGCCCTTCTGGATTCCTAACTCACAGAATCTGTGAGCTTAATAAAATGGCTGTTTGAAGCGGCTCAGTGAGGGCAGCATTTGTTACATAGCAACAGTAACCATAACAAGCACTGGGGGAGAAAACTCGGAGCCCGCGACGTTTTTTTTTTCCTCGCTCAGTGACCAGCAGTTACCAAGCCTGAGCAAAACTGTACAGAAAACCTCCCTTTTATCGTCTCTGTCCTCTACATTTCTAGCAGTGTTGCTGTTCTCAGCCAGTGCTACCTCTTACTTAGTCTTCCTGCCTCTGGCCTCATCCCCTTCCCACTGCTTCCTTTCTAACCCTGGGATCTGGGCATTACCCCTCTTGAGCCTCAGGGCATGCCACTGAACTTGGAGGGTCCCCTTAGGGACTCGCAGTGTGTTGGGGGCGAGAGAACCCACGAGACAAACATGCTCAGCCTTTGCTTTACTCACTAGGAAATGATTGCAAATATTACTTTTACATTAAAAGAGACATGGATAAATTATAGCATAAACCAAAACTGGCAAGGGTTTTAGAGATAAAACTGAGACTCCAAGGGCATTTCCCTTGCAGCAGGACTTCAGAAAACTGCTGGTGGTCCAGTTTTGCCCACTCTCCAGTGCTGTTTGCAGGATTCCTGTGGGACAAGGTGGAGAGAGCAGCCTTTCACTCTGTAGTAGAGACGGCTTGAGAGGAGGCTCCTGCTCTTTTTTTTTTTAAGTTTATTTCTTTATTTTGAGAGAGAGAGAGAGCGAGAGAGAGAGCACGTGAGTCAGGGAGGGAGGGAGAGAGAGGGAGGGAGAGAGAGCATCCCATGCAGGCTCCCAGCTGTCGGCACAGGGCTCAATGTGGGGCTCGAACCCATGAACCATGAGATCACGACCTGAGCCAAAGTCAGACGCTTAACCGACTGAGCCAATCAGGCGCCCTGAGGCTCCCAGTCTTCAGCACAGTATTGGAGGCCTGCCACCATCCCTCCCTCACACACCACTGCAGACTGGCTTCTAACTGGCACCCCCACCTGGTGGATGTCCATGGCGCACGCATAGGCATCTATCTGGAGAAAGGAGAGGTACTTGGAAGAAGAGTCCAATTAAGGAAAATAGCACTCTAGTTTAGGCAAATTATTATTTTGTGTGGTCCCGAGCCCTCCATATGCTTTGTCTCGATGTTTTTATGTTCTCTGCTTTCTGTCTCTAGAAAGACTTTGCTCATTGGCTTCCTGTAGCTCATTCCTTAGTATGCAGTGCAAATGTCTCTTCCAAGCTTCTCCTGACACGCGTGTGGAATCAGCCACCCCCTGTGTGGGCTCCCATCCACTTTGTTCATGTGACATTTAACCTGTGGTATTATGGTGTGCTGGGTATGTGCACATCGTGGCTGCTCCACTGTGGGCTCCTCAAGGACAGTAATCAAATGTGTTTTTTTTTCCCCCTCTGGGTTTTAACAGCCCTTTCTACTCCTTGCTCCCCACCTGCCTTTCCGCAATGTGTGTCTTAAATGGTTGGATCTCAATTATTCTTTGCTGAAGCAGTTACTCTATTTACTTTTATTCATACTTAAATGAACACATACCAGCAAAGAGGTTGGCCCTCAGGCCAGGACTGAACCCACACACCCTCTCATCTAGATCGGTTCATGGATTCTCAAGAGAGGTGATCCCTCACTGGCTCTCGACCTCACATTTTCGTAGTCAGGACAAGCTTCAGGGGTAACACAGATCCTTCTCAGTGTAATGCAAGAGAACCAGACAATGGGCACAGCTAGCTGCTTGAGTCAGAAGCAGGCTCCGTCTCTCTAAAGTCCTACAGGTGGGCTTTGTGGGCAGGGCCAGTGTGAGAAGTCGAGTGAGAAGATAATGTCCCTGCCAGGTCTCCCCCACCACGAAAGAGCTCTCTCATTGTCTGCCCTAAGGTCTGAATTCTACTATTAGAGATTCATTCCTTGATGTGGAAGATTTCAACCACTGTTTCCTGCTAAAATGCAGATACTTCTGGGAGGGGGGGAGAACTTGAGTCCTTTTTAAACTCTCACTTCTGTTGAAGATTCAGTGATAGCTAGGCTCAGAGCAGCAGCCCTTAAAGAACTGGGACAATAGGTAGGAGAGATTCTGTTGAAAAGAAAGAAATATGTTATGTTCACCAAATTGTGTCAGTGCACCAAAAAGCTCTCTGCTTGCATTGTATGTATTCGAGGCTGGCTGCTATGCAACATAATGGGGGGTTAATTCCAGGGCTTAGAGCACTGCCTGGGAATTGGAAGCTTCTACTAGGAGAGAAAAAGGGGGTGCTGATGGGTGTGTGTGTGTGTGTGTGTGTGTGTGTGTGTGTGTGTGTGTGTGATATGTCCTCTTTTCCTAGAGGATGGGGGCTTCCCTCTCTCAGGATTCCAGACCAGAGGAAACATGAAAGGGGGGTTAAAAGATGTCTTTTGTCTTTGTAGGAAATAAGATCTTCTTGTAAAATTTCAAAAATCGGCAAATTCCATCTCTCAGCTTCAAGGGGAAGAGAAAAACAAGTGGGGAGGGGAGTAGAGAGTTGCATTAATATGAGGATGATTTTCCACTCCAGCTGCTCACCTCATTAGTTTTAAAAATTGCTTTAATATCTATATGTTTAGTTAAAAGAAGCCCCACACTTAATTGGAACTCTCAGAACCAGATGGCACCTTGGAGATCAGCCGGGTTAACCCTCGCTCAGGGACGTGGAGCAAAGTGCCGAGATCACACAGCAAGTCTGTGGCCCACGCTGGCAAGAGCACGCCGCATCCCGCCCCCCCCTCAAACCTGCCTTCCAGCTCTATCTCCTGGGTTCCAGTGAGGAGGTGCTGGGCTCCCTCTGGTCTCTTTCTGGTGGACCTCCAACGGGTAGCTTCCCTTCTGTTGGTGGCTTCAATGCTATGGCAATGGTGACCCTCCAGCCAGGAATCTGGACGTGCTGAACCATGATCTAGTCAGGCAGAACCCAGGGGAGCTTGAAAGAGGCTGAAGTTCCATGGTGAGTTTTAGCTGTTTTATGTTACAGACCCAGGGAATTTGGGGTCCTGCCTACCCTAGGTAGGCAGGTCTACCCTAGGTAGACCTCTCTTTCTGGGGAACAAAAGAACCATCCATAGGCATGCTCTAGGGCAGGCAAAGCATGCTCTGGATACAGCAAGCCTTGGAAGGGGCATTCTGCTTTCTGTGCAGAGGTCTTGGGAGGAGTCCCCATCCCTGGCCTACCACTACCCAGGATCAAGTCTGCCCCTCTGCCCACAAAGGAGTTGTTGAGACGCATCTCCCTTGCCCCGTCCAATCTCTCTGTGATCCAGGGGCTGGGCTGAATCACATGTCATTCTTTTGGTGGTGGCAGTTCACCCTGGTTCAGCAGCCTGTGTGCTTGAGATCGATCAGTGGGTGTCCCTTTCCTAATGACGCAAGAGCTGTGAGAGGTTGAGCTGTTTACACAAGGTCACTTTATTAACAGGGAAATCGCTCTTATGATAAATGAGTGTTCTGATGTAGCTGTCCTCTCTCTCTTTCTCTCTCTCCCTCCTTTCTGCTCCAGAGCTTTGTGGACCCACAGCTTCAGTGTCCTCAGCTGCTCCACCCCTTTGTTGCCGGGAGACTCAGCCCTCCTTTTGAGCCCAATCAAAGGAGGCCAGTGTCCCAGGAATGGGGAGGGTGATTATGAGCCTCTTCATAAGATTGTCCTCCGATTCAAGCTCAGCAGCAGCAAGCAGAGAACCACGAAATCCCTTTTATGGACCGGCAGGCAGGGTTTCAAATCAGTGATGGTCTTTTTTTGAATTTGCACAGCACTTCACAGCTGACAAAAATTTTTCCAATTCTTTACAAGAAACCATTTTGCTGGCACTGTCTCTGTAGGGGGCCACAGAGAGGCATTTTATTCCCATTTTAGGGATGAGAAAACTGAAACAGGGTTGAAGTGGAAGGCTTGTTGCATCTCCTGACTTCAAATCCGGGAGCATGAGGTTTGGAGCCAGAAGGCTTAGGTTCAGTCATGGCTGCCCTCCTGTTGCTCCAGTGACCTTGGAAAGTTATTTTTCCTTTTGCTTCGCTTTTGATAATACTTTGTGTTTTAGAGCAGTTTTAGGTTTGCAGAAAAATGGTACAGAGGGTGGAGATTTCCCATATAGCCTCACCCCTATCACACACATAACGGCTTCCCCTGTTAATAACATCTTGCGTGGTACACTTATTACAGCTATGAACCAATACAATTATACAACACATTATCACTAAAGTCCATAGTTTATGTGAGGACTCACTCCTTGTGTTGTACAACCCGTGGGTTTTGACAAATGCACGTTATGATCCAACGTTACAATATTATGTAGAGTCGTTTCACTGCCCTAAAAGTCCCCTATGATCTAAATATTCATCCCTCCCTGCTTCTTTCCTTCTCCGGCCCCTGGCAAACACTGGTCATTTTACTGTCTTCGTGGTTTTGTCTTTTCCAGAACGTCCTATAGTTGGAATCATACACAATTCAGCCTTTTCACCCTTACTTTTTTTTCACTTAGTAGTATGCATTTAAGGTTCCTCCCTGTCTTTTTGTGGCCGGAGAGCACATTTCTTTTTAGTGCTAAATAATATTCCATTACCTGGATGTACCACAGGAGAATTATGTTTTAAAGTCTTCGTTTTTGTCAGCTGTGAAAGGGTAACAGTAGGGTTGTTATCCCCTCATAGGGTTGTTGTAGGGGTTAAATGGGCTAATACACAGACAGTACCAAGTACAGTGCCTGACACATAGCACGTGCCTGTTGTTGTTGTTGTTAATCTCCTACTAGCATTATTACTGAACACAGATTCCCAGGACTGATGGGTGTGGTTGTGGAGGCTTGTCCAGGGCTTGGGCAGGGAGGGTTCAAGTACATTGGAGAGAATGAGACCAGGGCTCTGTGTGCAGTCCAGTCCCTGAAGCTAATGCCAACTTCTGTAAGTCCAAGTCACTTTATTTTTTTTATTATTTTTAAATTGTTTTTAATGTTTACCTATTTTGAGAGAGAGTGAGAGAGAGAGAGAGAGAGAGAGAGAGAGAGAGAGAGAGAGAGAGAGAGAGGGACAGAGTGTGAGAAGGGGAGGGGCAGAGAGAGAGGGAGACAGAGAATCCAAAGCAGGCTCCAGGCTCTGAGCTGTCAGCACAGAGTCCGACTCGGGGCTCAAACTCACAAACTGTGAGATCATGACCTGAGCTGAAATCGGACGCTTAACTGACTGAGCCACCCAGGCGCCCCAGTCCAGGTCACTTTAATGCTATGGGTCTCCACTACATGATCTGGAAAAGGAAGGGGAAACCCAAGTGAAGTAGGGGCATCTCTCAAAAACCTTTGGCAGGACAATGTGCCTGCCTAGTGCCTCAGCCACCGGTGGAGCCCCACAGTCTGAAGTACTCTTGGGGTCCTCTTCTGATTTCTCTAGGAAGAGGAGGGCTGGTTTTGTCTTTGTGGGATCATTAGGTGGGACGGAAGATTAGTCTCAATATGGTACCTTCCAGACAAATGGAGTAACTAGAGATCTGCTGAATTGAAGGGTGATGGGCTGAGAAAGTTAGATGTTCATCCGCTTGACCTGAAGGGGTTCAAAGACCCTTCAGAATCACCAAATATCTGAACCAAAGTGCAACTGAGGCAGACCAGGAAGGCTGTAAGCCTAGGCACTGTGGAGGTACAGGCAGACATATATATTTCCTCATGATGATTCCCCTGCCTTGCTTAGCTCCTAGCACTATCATAAAAACCAAATGAGATGTTTAGGAAAATACTTTGTAAACAGAAACAAGTAAAAGTGTTATTTTCTAAATACCTGTTATGTATATTTAACAATCTTAAATGATTTAACTTCTGAAGACTCAGTTTCCTCATCTTTGAAAAGAGGATCACAGTAGGTTCATGGGGTTACTATGACAGCTGATGAGTTAATCTGCCTAAAGTGCTTGACTAATGTCTGGTTGTGAGTATGTGAGTGTACATTTATTATGAGTGTATATATAGTATATATACACATAAACACAAACACACACATAGTAAGTGTGCAATTTCTACCATGATTGGATGATTACTTTCACCTCAGTTAAAATTTTCCAGAATCTATTTGGCCACATATTATTTTTTAGACAGAGAGAGAGTGAGAGCAAGTAAGAATGGGGGACAGGGGCAGAGGGAGATGGAAAGAGAGAATTTTAAGTGGGCTCCATGCCCAGCATGGAGCCCAATGCAGGGCTCAATCTCCTGACCATGAGATCATGACCTGAGCAGAAATCAAGAGTCAGATGCTCAAATGACTGAGCTCCCCATTTTATAGATAAGAAGCCTAAAGCTTGGAGGGATTAAATAATTTACTCAAGAATATCCAGATCATAAGAGGATGAGTTGGGATTTGAACACATGCCCACAACTGATGCCTTTCCCAGAAAACCCCTGGCTGTGAAGTGTTACACACATGTAAGATTGTATTTCTCTTGGAAAAATACCATACAGCTTGTTTCCAACTGGGGTTCATTTAGTTTTCACGTCCTTAGAGGAAAGACTAGTGAAGTTGTGGTAATAATGGTGAGAGAAATGGCTCCAGGCAAGCTGATTCCAGTTGGAGCTGTGCTTTTGTGCCTGAGAGAATGTGCATGTGCTTGCAGCTAAGGGGGCTCCATCTGTATCAAGGAGGGAAAGTCACATTGGTTAGGAAAGAGAATGACTTAGGAGGAGCTGCTGAGACACTAGAACTCAACCTAGTGTTGATGTATGATAACCAGGGCACGTTACTGAAAGGCATAAAATAATACAAAAAGTTATTTTTCAGCCAATATGCTGACACAGCACCATTTTGGGTCCCTAAGTGAAAATGATATATGAATTATCTCAACCTAAAGTCGGAAGTATAAATTATAGAATATATCTTTCACTGTTTTATTTGGGCTGTAAAGCGACACCTTATTATTTCTCCCTCCTGGGCTTCCTTTAATGAATCGGGATTTGAAAGTGAAATATTTATTATATTGCAGGGGAGAGATTACATCGTGCTTCAGAAAGGAGGGAGGAAGGGTTATGGAAATCAGGCGGCATCTTGGAAATTGGTCTCTTTCTTGTTTATGAGAAATGGCTGATGCGGGTGTTTTTTCTGAGTTGTGAGAAGCTTACTGAAGAGGACCCCTCCAGCGTGGTGAACATGGGGGCGTGGGTCGCCAAGTCAGGGATCCAAGCCTCCAGCATGCCTTCACCTGTAAACCCTCCTCATCTGATTGGGAACATCCAGTGAATGAGAAACACTTGCTTATGATGCTTTCATGGGTTGTGTGGGGGAGATGAAGTATCATGAGCTGTCTTATTAAATCTGGCTGGGGTGGAGGAAAGAGGGGTGGGGGTGGAATGCCTTCATTTCCATTGTCCATTGGATGTTGGGTAATGGCAATTGATTATTCAAACCATAGGGCAGTTACTGAGACTCAGCACTGGCTTAATGGATATATTTCTTCTACTAGCTCCCAAATCAGCCCTGATGGATGATTATGGGAGTTTAGTATGTCGTATAACTGCTCAGAGCCAGGCAACCAGACTATCCCACCATTCAGAGTGAGAGCAATTGTTCTTAAGATGCTAGACGACTTCTGGTGTCTCCACTGTAGACAAATGGGTGAAGAAATGGGTTAAAAGGTTGGACCCACATCATAAGACTGTGTAACCAAGCAGCTACACCACATTTCTTGTGACAGTAGCCATAGCTCAGGGACAAGAATTTATGAAAAAATTCAGAGTGTTTGGCCCTCTTTCATTCATTCATTCATTCATTCATTCACCTATTCATTTATTCCATAAATAGTTATGAGCACTTCTGTATGCCATGCACTGTATTAAGCACTGTGGAAAGAAAAGAGATAATAAACAGTCTCTCTGTTCAGTGAACTATGGACTAGTGGAGAAGAAAAACTGTAAACAGCAGCCAAAACAGTTGTCAGGTTATACCACAAAGAGTATGTAAGGATAATGTGATGGTACAAAAAGAAGGTGATTGACTTTGCTTGAAGGGAGGGGGTACAGGAAAGCTTGAAGCCCCCATAAGTTGATCCATAGACAAATATGTGTTGTGTGGATCCCTTCACCATTAATGAGATGATGCTTGAAAGCAAGAGAAGGGCATTCTAGAGAATGTGCAAAGGCGAAAAACTATCTAACAAGGTGTCTGGAACGGGGTGTGGAAACACGATGGCAAGGCTCTCAGAGTTGGGAATTCATTATGGACTTCTGCTTTGTGAGTACAAACCCTCTATTCTCATGATGAGTTCTCTCTTCCTCCTGTGCTAATCATCTCACCGTGATTGTTCTGATCTTCATATTGTCTTCCATTACTCCAAAATAGAAGTTTGCTCCTTGATCCCCTAACCTATATAAGCCATACACATGCAAGGGGCCAGCAAGCATGGAGGTAAATGCTTTTTTCCCTCCAGCACAAGAAAGGGGGTGGAAAGAACAATGCCCACGACCCCTACCCCCACACCTTTCCTGCCTCCAACACTCTGTCCCAATGCATTCACCACCCACTCTCGGGCATAGTGACATTCACTGATGGGTCACCACCGCATACACTGCTTAGGGGCTGGAGAATGGGCACCTCTGTCCAGAAGCCAAGAGCCCTAAGCATCTTAGCCCCAGTAGCCTGAGGCTGCTTTGCAAGCAGGAGGTGTTTGCAATGGATTTGACTGGTGCTCTGAGCCTGAGAGGCTGGAGAGGCTGAACTCCATTTGTCAGGGCAGTGTTTTTGTGTTGAATGCCATTAGCACTGGGAAAGGATCACGTGGTTTGGGAGGCTGGTGCACCAGTGAAATGGCAGCAGCCCCTGATGGGGTCAATAGTAGGGGGGCCTTCAGGAGGGACTCTGCAGCTAACTTATATTAGCAATTCAGAAGGGATTGGCAGTAACTTTGAGCTCTCCCTTGACAGCCAGCTCCTGGGAGCTATGAGTTAAGCAAAGGCACCTGCCAATTGTTAAGATTCCCTGAATTCTCTGAATAACCATGGTGGTGGGGGCAGCCCAGATGAGGAGGCCATGGCATTTCTTCCTGACAAGGATGGCATAACTCAGTGATTGCAATGCATCTCGGCTCCTTGTCATACCAGTGCATACATATCATTCATAGAAACAGAGCTGGATGGGGACTTAGACATAAGCCAGTCCAACCTCTTCATTCTATGTATGCAGAACCTGTGAGTTGATGAAGGTTACAGAGTGGCTAAGTCCAGACTTGATCCCAGGTTTCCTGACCTCTACTCCTCTGTCTTTCCTCTGCATCTATGAATGTGGGTGGAGCTGGATAATGGGGGGGGGGGGCAGATAAATTAAACAGACACACAAAATAGTAGCAGGTTCATGGTGCGTCTAATATCTAGTGGTCAGTTTATAAATGATTTCCAAACTAGTTTGCCTTCTAACTTTTGCTAAGTTTTAAAAAGCATATTCCTAGTCATTTATTGTATATATCACTACGTTTTATCAGTAGTGAAATGCATTTTGTTCCCTTGCCTCAGCACATATAAATTTACATTACAGTTTGTCAGTATCAAGAACATAACATCCAGGTGCTAGAACTCACCACCACAGGTAGCAGAGGTTGAAATGACTTTGGCTGGGGGCTTGGGGCTGACTGAGACTATCTGGAGAGGCCCAGGAGCCAGGAGAGGAGACCACTAGAGGTCTCTTCCAGTCCTAGAATGAAATCATCTCGAGCTTCTGGTGATACCCAGTTAGAGTTTGTTTAGGTGAGTATGTTTAGGAGCTTTGGGCTACCAGAATTGATGGGCCATGGGGAAAGCAAAAGGATGACAAAGGGCCCCTACATTTACAAGAAAACACCTACCACAAATGGAAAAGAAAGAATGTCTCCAGATTTGGGTAGGAGGTGTGTGTGTGTTTGTGTGTGTGTGTGTGTGTGTGTGTGTGTGTGTGTGTGTGTGTGTCTGTTGGAAGGGGCTACAAAGTGGCATAGCAGAATGGTAAAGAAGGTGGTCTTTCCTTCACACTGTCTCCTCCTCAACCCACCAGCCTCCCTCCAATTTCAGTCGCTTATAGAAAGAGATCAAGGACTCCATCTCCTGTCATGAATTTAGATCTATGTCTATGGTCAGGAAATTTAATTTTTTTTTTTTAATTTTTTTTCAACGTTTATTTATTTTTGGGACAGAGAGAGACAGAGCATGAACGGGGGGAGGGGCAGAGAGAGAGGGAGACACAGAATCGGAAACAGGCTCCAGGCTCTAAGCCATCAGGCCAGAGCCCGACGCGGGGCTCGAACTCACGGACCGTGAGATCGTGACCTGGCTGAAGTCGGACACTTAACCGACTGCGCCACCCAGGCGCCCCATGGGAAATTTAATTTTTTAAGACCAACACTCCAGAACGTTTACATACAGAAGGATGTGCCCCTATTTTCCTTAGGTATTTGGAGATGCAATGTCCCTCTATTCTAGCAGGGCTTCCATTGCTTGTGCCATCCTTGGAATTCATCCAAGGATCTTCAGTGTGGTCCTGTGAATCCTTTCATTAGGTGCATATCTTCATTTGCAACTTTGAGAGTTGGTCAAGGTCATCCAGAGCCAAGTCTGAGTTCAAGGAGGGAGATTTGCCAGTGCTAAGATTGGTTTGACCACAAACCAATGTCTTCTAGTCTTTGTTTACCAACTTGTCTTTGTTTTCTATAATGGAAACATGCTTCACTACACTCCCTTCCCAGTGTAATTTGTAGCCATTGTTTAACTGTAACCAACCACCACTACCACTACCGCAATACAACCCTTGTAATATCAACTCTGGGTATAAGTAGACAGACACTCCCTCCTATCCATCACCTGCAACCCGTTAGCATGCAAGGAGCACTAAGGGACGTTAAAAATGCTGGGCTTGAATTCCAGTTTATTTTTCAGCTGTGAGGGGGCGGGCGCCTGGGCTCAGTCAGTTAAGCATCCGACTTCAGCTCAGGTCATGATCTCACAGTTTGTGGGTTGGAGCGCCACATTGGGCTCTGCTGTCAGTGTGGAGTCTGCTTCGGATCCTCTTCCCCCCTCTCTCTCTGCTCCTCCCCCGCTCACATGTGTGCTGTCTCATAAAATAAACATTAAAAAAATCATTTACCAGCTGGGGGAACTTGAGCATGTCACTGACCTCTGTGACTTTTAATTTTCTGAATTATAGAAAGAGAGCAAAACTGTTTGCCTTGAAAACTTGTTGTAAGGATTAAATGAACAAATGTCCAGTGAATAGTAGATGTTTAATAAATGTCTAGTGTTCAGTGCATAGTAGATGTTTAATAAATGTCTGTGTCTAATTTTTAATAAAGTAGCAGCTGGGCGTGCTTTCTCTTTCTGTTCTCTTTTTATTCTCTCTTCTCTTTCTCTTTCTAGTCCCATCTTCCTACTTTCCTGGTATTCATTGACATGCCTTGTGATATCCCCTGGCCTTTCCCTCTTTCATCAAGAAGCCATTGGGAGATGGAGGAGGTGGAGTGCAAGGTAATGAAAGGGAGGGAACACAGAGGGTCAGTCATGGCTCCATACCCAGCTTAGGGACACTCCAGACCTCAGACCATGGATCCCACTGAACTGAAAATACCCTCACAAGCCACAAGTCTCTGTGAGGCTGGGTCTTAGCTGGACAAAGAGGGGTGAGGTCCTCTCTTCCTTGCGCTATGCTAAGTGCAGGGGATGCAGGGGTGAACAAGTCACAGTCCTGCCCTGAGAAGACTCACTGTGTCCTATTCTCTGAAAATTGTTGTTGAAGAAGAAGGTATAGTTGGAGCCTGTAAACTGCCCCCAAATAATCTTTGCCTCCGGATAGCCACCTACTTGTGTAAACTCCTCTCCTTGATGATGGGCTGAACCTGGTGACTCCTTTCCAACAACTGAAAGACCACAAAAGTGGACAGATGCCACTTCTGACCTTAGCTTACCAATACACTGTAACTCTGAGGGAATCCATCTGGCACATTTTCAGTTGTGCTACGGAGAGGCCCATGTTGGGGAGGAATCTGGGGAGTCCCCCAGCCAACAGCCATTGAAGAGCTGATGCCTTCAGTCTAAAAGCCTGCAAGGAACAGAATCTTGTCAGGAGCCATGTGAGTGGACTTACCTCCCCGGTTGAGCTTTGAGATGAGACAGCAGCCCCAACCAACACTGTAACTGCAGCCTTTTGAGAGATCTTGGGGTGGAGGCACCCAGCTTAGATGTGCCTGGATCCCTGACCCACAGAAACTGTGAGCTAACACACACTTGTTGTTTTAAGTCACTCAGTTTTGGGGTAATTGGTTATGCAATGATAGATAATGAAAAAGAGGCAGACAGAGTGACTCTCCTGACTTTCATATATTATTATCTCCCGGATTTACTGAGATATAAGTGACATAGAATACTGTGTGAATTTAAAGTACAATATAACAATTTGATGTATGTATATTATGAAATGAGAAAGACCTAGTCCCAGTGTCTGTAGTACCTGTCAGGGCCTGGTACACAGAAGGTGCTCATTAAGTATTTGATGGATGAGCAATCTGCAAAACATGGAGACATTCTCTGAGGCTTTACCCCAGCACTTTGTAACACCGTGGACTACCCAGGATACACAAGATACCCAGTCCAATTGAATTTTAGGTCAAAGAAGAATAATCTGTAGGATAAGTATGTCCCAGCTAGCACGTGAGAGATAACTTTACACTAAAACATTGTTTATTTGCTGTTTTTGCTATATCTGGTGACCCTAAGCCCAGGGTGGGAGCACAATCAGTGTGGACCCAGGAGAGAGAGGACAGTGAGTGTGCACAATAGGATTAGTTGACGCATCCATTACCCCACATAGTTACAACTTGTGCGTGTCTGTGGTAAAAACTTTTAAGATCTGCTGTCTTAGCAACTTTCACATATATAATACAATATTGTTAACTATAGTCACATGCTGTTCATTAGAGATCCAGAAAACTTATATATATATATATATATATATATATATATATATATATATATATATATATATATATTGCAAACAGAACATCTAGCCCTCTAAAAGGGAAAAAGGAGGGAAATCTCTTTCTGGAGGAGCTTCCTGTTAGAGTTGTTTTTAATGGAGTCCCATGCCCTCAGATGGTGTTGCTACTGGTTTTCTGGTTCTATAAATTCTCCTGGTCAGATTCTTCAGAAGAGGTGCCTTCCTCCTTTCTCATAAGCCTTTTTCTCAAATCTTCTACATAGCCCACCTCCTACTTCAGGATCCCCTTGACCCGTGCCAGTGTGCTCAGCTGCTCTAGCTCCAGCTTGCAACTGGGAGGAGGTGCTTTTATCAGGGTCCTCAGGAACAAGGGGGCCTTGGCATTTAGGGACTCTGAGTCTGGGATGTCCTTGTCCTGGTTATGTCCTCAATGTCTCCAAATACAATATTGTGTCTCAAGAAGGAGAGGGGCCCCACTGAACCTGATTTATTATTTTACAACTGTTGCCTGGCAATGAAATGTCAGCCTGCCAGACCACTGGGTAGGATCTGACTTCCAGATTTCCAGAGTCTTCTGTCTGTGAATATACCAGAGCCCATATATCCCTATTCAAGGGGACCTTTCTTCAGTTACCACTGTCCCCATGGCTGGTCAAAATGGCTTCCTGCCCATTCCTCAGAGGAACCCCTCACAAACCTCCACAAGTACGGTTATTGTCATCATGTCAGCATGTTCCTGTCAGCACAACCCTAAACTATGCTGGCTTGTGTCTGGCCCTTGAGCACATGTGTACAGGTGCATGCATACATACACACTCCCCATACACACACTCACATGCACACACCTGTACATACATTCACATGCACACACACCTGCATGCACACACCCTCCCATACACTCATATGCACATACATTCACAGGCACACACTTGTGCACACACATTCACATGCACACATACCTGCACAAAAATTCATATGCATATGCACACTTGCACACACATTCACCTGCATATACATCTGCACACACACACACCTGCACACACACACACACACACACACACACACACTTGCACTCACGCGCCACCCACCTTCTCAATATCAAGACTCTAAGACTTCTTTGAAGATGAAATCTATTATCCACTCAAATAATCATCCCACCACCACTCCCTCCCCCCAAGATGATTAACATCTGTGAGCATTATTTAAAGCGCTGCTTGGTTCCCATTTTGAAAAGCTGTTTTCCCCCCTCCCTTTCATGCCAAATCCCCAATGTAGGCTCGACGCAGGGAGCAGCTCCGCATGGCCAAGAGAGGTCGGCTCTCATTAATACAGATCCCATTTATTTAAAAATAGCAATATTATGCCACTTTCAAATAGCCTGAGTGAGCTAAACCATTAAAAGATTGTGCGTCGCTGACTTCGGACCTATTGTGAAGGCTTAATATTTCACAGCACAGTGACATACGGCACATAACCCACGGAGCAGCGCTATTGGTTTGGCTGTTCGGGAATGAGGAGTAGGGAAATAATTGAAGAGAACATTTTATAGCCCAACACAGAGGAAGGGAGAGACTGGAGCTTGGAAAATGTCGTGAAGGCCTTCTGAAGCGAAGGGTGGGGTGGGAGGCACAGATGCAGTGGTCACGTCAGTGGTGCATTAGTACATGTTCAGGGGTGGAAGGGTGGATGAATGGATGTTCCATCTCCTGGGTCCCCTTCACAGTGTGGTCATTTTCCAGAATCATTGTTCCTAACGTGGCTAGTAGACTGGACTTGCATGTGTTTCCATTCAGAGCCCGGAAAATGGCCAAATAAATGATGCTTGAAATAGAGCCACATTTGGGGGTTTGGGACGAAAGCGGGGGTAGTGGGGAAATTGCCAAGGCACCACAAACATTAGTTTTGGAATTAAGACAGATTTCAGTTTGGATCTTGATTCCACGTCTCCCTGTGTGGCTGAGAGTAAATTCTTAGCTTCTAGCATCTCAATTCCTGAATCTTTGCAATGAGAACAATAAAGGCTACATCAAGAGGCTGTGACAAGTTGAACATATGATAATACTGAGTTAATTTGGGTTTCTTCCTTCTGGTTTCCCCATTCTCCTACATTACCTCCTTCCTTTCTTTTCTTCCCTCCTAACACAAGGACTCTCTTCTCTGTCACTCTCCTCTCAGCTAAGACTTGGGCCCAGCCTAGGTGTGGTTTCTCACATGGGCACCTTGCTTCTTGGAAATGATCCTAAGGCATCCACATTACCACCAATCCTAGCCATTCTCTTCTTTCTGCGGGCTTGAGCCTTCTGAGATTCTTTTGGTTACATGCGCCCTTCCCAAAGTAGCCATGCAAGTGACTCTCAGAAAACATGTGTGCTTCAAAGACCCAATGATTTGACGTGTAGATCTTGAGGGTCTGGAAGAGCCTGGCTAGATGCAAGCTCTACTGCCCCTAAATATTCCACAGCTCCTTCCGAAGGCTCTGAGTCCTATTGGGTGTGGCCCACATCTGGGCATCTACCTTCCAGGAGTCTGGATAGATTTTCCCAAATGAGGGAGTGAATGTGGCATATGCACACATGGACCTCTGAGATCCATTGATTGAATGTGCTCCTCCTCCCGCCATCTTGTACAGTTCAGATTTACAAGAGAGGAAGAGATGAGCCTCTCTGTTCAGGCCTGCCACCCATGGAATCAGCCTGCTTTAACCTGGGGAGTGGGACATTTTAATGAGCATTAGAGACAGAGTAGGGACAAATCTCCCCACCTACCAACCTCCCCACATTCTGCACCCTGCAGGCCTTTT
The DNA here is from genome assembly GCF_018350175.1 of Felis catus. NCBI lineage: Eukaryota > Metazoa > Chordata > Mammalia > Carnivora > Felidae > Felis > Felis catus. The sequence continues at coordinate 12,911,861 of NC_058377.1, read as the reverse complement.
TGTTTTTAGATTCTCCTTCCTCCACTGACCCAGACCTCCACCCATGGGCAACCCACCTTCCTATTGCTTCATTCTGTAGTTGTTAAAACAAAATGGAAAAAAAAAATGTTTTCCAAAATCAAAGGTAGCACAGGCAGCACCTTCTGTTTTGTTGGTCTCTTGAAAAAATACCCTTTGAATTCTTCTTTCTTTAACCAATGGGAGCCTCTTGCCCTTTGCCATAGGTTCTGAGCAGGAGGAGCCCAATTGTAGCTCCACAGACATTTAATTAGACTGTATGTGGGGGCTGTGAGTTTGTTCTTCCTGCAGCTACAAAGCAAAAGCTGCCTGTTGATCTGAGAATGCAGAGTATAGAGCTGCCGTGGATGGCAGAGAAGTGCCAGGTTTTCTGTCCATGGGGAGGGGAGGTGCAGAAAGTGAAGGTGGGGAGGGGACCTAGATACGCCACTCCCCAGTTCCCCAAACCCTGATGAGTGGAATGCTATCTTCTTCGGGAGGATCTCTTTAAATCCAATGGGGCCTTCCAGAACTAAATTCATACTTCATCGAATTGCAGTGACCTTGAGAGGTCATCCAGTGCACACCCTACGTGGCAGGGGTGGGTCTGGGGGCCAGTGCTGACATCAGTGCTCGAGATTGAAAGGCAGCAGAACTTAACGTTTTTGTAGTAGATTTAATTTAGGTACCTTCTTTATAAAAGGGCATGCGTGATTCAAAAGATCCCCTTAATCTCTTTTCCTCCATCTTTGTTTCCTTCTTCTCTCTGAATTCCCCTTTCGTAATCTAAAATAGCAGCCTCAAGATGGACGGTGCGAAGGAGGGGAACATATTCAAAGGTGTTGGAGGGTCACCATTTCTGTTCTTTTTTCTCCTGCCGTAAGTCCTGCTTCAGGGAACAAGCAGACCTATAAATGAGATGTAGCTCATTCATGAATTGCTTGTGTATTACTTGGGAACACATTTTCCCATCAAGAATGATTGATGATTTGGTTCTCATGCTGGCCCACAGATGCCCATTTAACCTAATGGTGGCCTTGAAATATGAGTCTCCTCAAGTTTCTTGAGAATTATATGAGCAGAGAGTCCTCAGTAACCTAAATGTAGACCCCTAAGCTACATTTTTGAGCCTTTATGAGTGCTGAGCACCTGGCTCAGCCCAAAGTCCTCTGAGGCAGTGCTGGGGTTGGTAGGGCATTTGCTGAGGAACCATTTGCATTAGCTTTGGAATTAAGACAGACTTTGATTCTGATCTTGTTTCCAGAAACTTGGAGAACCTGGCTGGCTCAGTAGGTAAAACATGTGACTCTTAATCTCAGGTCATGAGTTCAGGCCCCATGTTGGGCATGGAGCCTACTTAAAAAACAAAACAAAACAAAACAAAAACTCTAGAAGAAGAGTGGCTGGGGAAGGAGGAGAGTGGTATGACCCATACGCACCATCTCAGAAGGTAGAGGGGGCCCAGTGGAAAGTGTACCAGGCCTGTCCTGGACAGTATGGTTTCAAGCCTTGGTTTAACCACTTTTTACTTCTGTGTTGGTGAGTGAGTCATTCAACACCTCTGGGCATCATTTTCCTTACAGATAAAGATGAAGACATACATTTAAAGAGATACATATACACAAGACTATCCAGAAATAAACATAGGTCTATAAATATATTCATATAAGAGCAAGAGTGTTGGCAGAATGTGATTAGAACTGAAGAGCGGTGGCCTGCAAAGGCAACAAGGAAGGGAAGGGGAAATAATATTTATTGAACACTTACTATGAATCATGCACCATCTTGAGTGGTTTGCATAGTGCAAGTTGGGAAAAAAACGTTACTTAAAGGTATCACACCAGCATTCTTCTGAGGGAATAAATCGTCTTTCTTTAGAAAAATACCTTTGATAAGCCACTTTATGTGTGGAGGGTGAGGTATTGAGGGCATCTTTTGGAAAGAGGCACAAACACAAAAGAATGCCAAACTGCTCTGCATAAGAAACGAATAGAGTTTCTGGTTCAAAATGGCAGACTGAGGCAATAAATTAACCTCCTGTCTCTCTCGAGACCCCATTAAAATGATGTTAAAGGAATACAAAAGTGAATAAACCCATAATAATAAAGGGACTAGGGAGTGAAGTCGGAATCACCAGCAGATGAGAGATTTCAACGAACCCTTGGAAAATGAGACCTAGATGAAAATACGTTGATAAATGAAGTGGAGTGAGGAGCCAAAGCCCAGAATACATTCAGGTGGCAGCTGCAGAGGCAACGAAAGCCAATCTTCCTGGCAAAACAAAAGGAGGCTCTGGGCTCAGAGTCCACAGGTGTAGGGAAAAGGAGAGTAGGGTGATCCTGAAGAAGTGTTTCTACTGCCCACTCGGCTTGGCACCAGGGCTCCTTCCATATGGAAGGTAGGCAGTCTAGGGCTTCTGGTGGGGATGCTGGAACCCCATAAGCCTCCTCATCTGGCTTCCACCTTACAGATGACTTCTCAACCTGCATCCTAAAGCAAAGCCTGCCACTTCAAAGCTCTGTCTTGTGGCCTTCTTACTCATGGAAGCCTTTCAGGGAAAGAGACTTACATACACAACAGCTGCATGGATAGTCAACTAGGTCCTTGTTTTAAAATCCTGTATAATGGGGCACCTGGGTGGCTCAGTCGGTTAAGCATCCGACTTCACCTCAGGTCATGATCTCGCAGTCCGTGAGTTCAAGCCCCGCGTTGGGCTATGTGCTGACAGCTCGGAGCCTGGAGCCTGTTTCAGATTCTGTATCTCCCTCTCTCTGACCCTCCCCCATTCATGCTCTGTCTCTCTCTGTCTCAAAAATAAAGGTTAAAAAAAATTTTTTTTTAAATAAAATCCTGTATAATCACAGAATGCCAGATATACTGAGATACTCATCAGAGGGAAATATAAAGACCAACATAAACAGAACAACTGACTGGGAGGAACCACAGTTAACTAAAAAAAAGGGGGGGGGGATAAAACTTTCTAAATTCTAACAACTCTAGAGAACTTCAAGGTAACATTGTGTCCATCACTGCCATCATCAGCACCATCACTGGCATCACCATGACTGACACTTCCTTAGCAGTCTCTGGTACAGGGGCTGTTGGAAGCACTTCACATGCACTAATTCATTGAAACTCCAAATACTGTGGGAGTTACCTATTACAAACACCCCCATGTTGGAGATGAGAAAGCTGGACACAGAGATGCTAAATGACTTGCTGAAGTTCACACAATTACTAAGTAGGCAGAGTTGAGATTTGAACTCAACTGATTTGATTTCTGTCTTTGTGTTTCAGCCACTACATTGAACTTTGTCTCATTAAAAATAAAATAAAATAATTTAAAAACATAAGACAAAAAAACCCTACAACCCCCCCCCAAAAAAAAAACAACCAGTCTATGAAATGGAAATAATTAAAGAACAAGAGAGTCCTTGTGGAAATTAAAAATATATAATTGTCAAAATAAAACATTTAGTAGAAGAGCTGGAAGATAAGGTCAAAGATACCTCCCAGTATAGAGAAGAGAAAGAGAAAGAGTTAGAGAGAAAGAGAGAGAGAGAGAAAGAAACCATCCAAGAAATTATCCATGAATATTTCCCAGAGTCAAAGAAAATCATGAGTCCTTAGGCTGAAAAGCCATACCAATTGTCTAACATATGAAAACTGACACTGATCCACACCTAGGCACCTGCTGATGACATTTGAAAGCAACAATGATAAAGAGAGAAACACCATACAACCACGCTGACTGGCCTCATTTAAAATGATCATCATGAGCCTCCAGTGGGCCCCTGAGGCCACCCTATACCCCATACCCCATTACATTTTTCTCCCACTCCCTGATCACTATTTTACATCACTTCCTGTCTTCTTGATAGTCTACAAATGCCTCTCCTACTGTCCCTTAGCTGACAAAATGCCAGCAACAGAGAACTTCCCCACACACCCACCAGCACAGGTACCCAATACCATGCCTTCTATGAGGTAACTATGCTAGACTTTTGCACACCTAAACCAGCACATCAGTGTGGTCCAGACTCCATCCTCCTCCCCATTATCCCCTTTCACTTCTTCCAGCTCTGGAAGAAGTCACTTCCTCTGACTCCTCTATAGTCAGGTCCCCCATTCCTCAAAACTGATATTCTTAAAGTCACTATTCACTTAGATATTAAAAATAATAACTCAGTGTTCACTTCTTAATCCTCAATCCATGTGACACATGGCAGCATTTTGATATGGGTGACCACTTGCCCTTCTTTAAAGCACTTCATTCATATGGTTTCCAGATATCACGGTTTTCCGATTTTCTCCTTCCTCACTGGCCACTTCTCAGTCTCCCTTTCTGGCTACTTTTCATCTTTCTCTGAATTCTGGACCTTTAGGAATAGTCCAGGGCTGAGTCTTGCATGTCTTCTGTCCTCTTTCTAGACTAACTCCCCTTGATTATGATGTTTGTGGGAGTGGACTTTCTTGGCCCTACCCTGTTTGTGGTTTGCTGACCTTCTTAAATCTGCAGGTTTATGTCTTTCACCCAGTTAGGGAAGTTTGCAGCAATTATTCCTTGAAATAATTTTCAACGCCATATATTTTTTTCTCTTCTGGGACTCTGATAGCATGAATATTAGATTTTTGTTGGGGTGCCTGGGTGACTCAGTTGGTTAGTGTTCGACTTCAGCTCAGATCATGATCTTGTGGTTCATGAAGCTGAGCCCCACGTTGGGCTCTGTGCTGACAGCTCGGAGCCTGGAGCCTGATTCAGATTCTGTGTCTCCCTCTCTGTCTGTGTCCCCACTCCCCTGCTTGTGCTCTTTCTCTCAAAATAAATAAATAGACATTAAACAAAAAAAATGTGTTATTGTCCCATAGGTACTTTAAACTTTTTCCCCCTACTCTTTTCTCTCTGTTGTTCAATTTGGATAATTTTTAGCAATGTATTTTAAAGTTCACTTACTCATTTCCTCTGTCATTTTCATTCTACTATTGAATTTTATTATTGTGTTTTTTAGTTCTATAATTTCCACTTGGTTCTTTGTATCTTATACTTCTTTTCTGATATCATCTATCTTTCAAAAGTGTTTTCCTTTATTTATTGGAGTATTTTTATAATAGATGGTTTAAAGTCTTTGCAGGAGAATTTCAACACCTGTGTTTTCTTGGCACTGGTGCTTGTTAATTGTGTCTTCCCGTGGGAGCTGAGATTTTCCTCATACTTCATATGCTGAGTAATTTGAACTATATCCTGGGCATTATGTATATTATGTTTGGAGTCTCTGTTCTTGGTTTACATCCTTTGGAGAAATTTTTACAGGCAGTTAACATGGTTGGGTTCAGGCTGAACATTCCAGCTGGACTTCAGTGGGTTGTGGTTTCAAAGTCAGATCTCTTTCAAGGTCTTTGCTGTGCCACTTGGATCTGTGACTGTTACACCATCCAGTGGATAGCATGGGGACCTGGTGGTGGTGAAGTGCACCTGTAGTTCAGTTCTCAAGGTTTTGGATTCACTGTTTAGGCTCAGATGCATGCATACACAGCTCAGGGAGATCCCAGGAGGTGATATACAACTTTATGGAGTTGCTTCCTTGAGATACTCCTGACACTTTCCAGGTCGCTGGGCCTTCTCCTTTGCTCCTCTGGCCAGAAAGCTGGACTGTACTTTCTTTGCTCTGTCTTACAGTATTTGCAACTGTGCCCCCATTCTGGATTCAAGAAGAGAGAGGAAAGAGAGGGGAAAAATTAATTAAGTTTGCTCCCCCCTCTCCTTCTCTGGAGGGAAGGTTCTTCATCCTGGGAGTTTTAAATATCTGGGACTCCCAGTGGGACTACTGACACCACAGGGGAATCTGAAATTCACCGAACAGAGAAAAAGGAAGAAGAATAAAGAAAAGCAAGGAATTCTCCACTCTTTCTAAATGCTGATTCCCCTTTCCCACTCTTGATTCAGAATCAGATGGCTTCTCCCAGAGTTCTTTTTGCCCAGGCCTGGGAACACCAGAGGAAATGTGGGAAATGTACTGCTGTTTTGGTGGTACTTCTAATTCTGGTCTTCTTCCCCAATCTGCCTGGCCCTGTTTTACCTTTCAGAGTCCTCCAGTAGCTGTACCATTCATTCCATGTGAATTTCATATCTGTATTCAGTGTGAGAGGCAGGGCAGTGTGCTATTGGTCCATCGATGGAGATACAAAACCTGCTTTCGAAGCTTTGAAGGAAGATGCATTGAACCTAGAACTATTATTAATTGTGGGGGATAAATAGCATCTTTCAAAAATCCAAAGACTGAAGATGTTTGCCTCCTAAACATTCTTCCTAAGGAAGTTACTTGAGGATGTACTCCTGTAAAACAAAGAAGATGAAATGAAAGAGAGGTGTGTGAGATCCTGGAATTTGTAGGACTATCCTACGAGAGATGTGAATATCCAAGAGAATATTTATGTGATGGATCCAAAGGGCAACTGGTCCAGATTAGAACAGATGGTACGATGCTTCTGGAACTATATTTCTGTAAAGAAAATGGATTCCATGTGATAAATAATTGACAGCGAAATGATTTGAGAGTATACTGAAGGCAAATTATTCTTTTCTCTAAAAGGAAAGAGAGAAAATTTTAGAAAATATAAAAATTCACACAAGAAATTGATGGTCTGTATTTGAAGAAAAATAAAGTTTATCATGTTTTCAGTATAGTGCTTGGGTGTGGAAAAAGAATACATTTGATCTAGATCATAGCAAGAATACCTTTCAAGTGAGCAAAGGAATTGTGGCATTTGATCCATTGAGAAAGACATAATTCTGACTCGCTTCTTTGCTTTGCAGTGAATTATATTTTCATAGAAATATTAATTTAAATGCCAAATCAGTAACAGTGGATTAGGTTATGCTGAGGTAACAACCCCAACTCTCATTGACTCTGATTGACATGGAAATTTATTTCTTGGTTACCCACCATGGCCTAAGCAGGTCAGCACAGGACTCTGCTACCCATAGTCCCTCGGGGACCCAGGTGGCAGAGGTTCTTCCTCTTTGGAGCTGCACCATCTAGAAGAGTTGGCTTCAGCTGCAGCAGCAGAAAGGAGTTCAGTAAATATCATCGGGTTTTCGCTACCTCAATCTGAAAATCACTTATAAGATTTCTCACGTTTCACTGGCTAGAACTGGTCATATTTCTTTTCTCACTAGGCAGTGAGGAAGATGGAATTGTAGCAGAGCAAATGGAATGTTTGGCGGCCATCTCTGCCCACCATTACCGCTCATTGGCATTCAACTTTTATAATAAGTTACATGAGAATTGCAAACTGGTCACCTGGAATAAATGCAAACTTCAGATGAGGTTGGTTTGGGTATACAGAATTTTTTCAAAGAACTGGAATGTTTTGAAGTTGGACACCTTATTTCTAGTTCTGTACAGTCCTCAATGCTCGCCCTGCCAAGACTCTGGGTCCATCTGACTCATATACCCAGCCAGTGTGGTCCTTGCAGATACTCACAGTCTCTACAATATAATGGAGGGCAGACCTGGGGATGCACAGTGCAATGTACATGTTGTCAGTCTGGATAATGAAAACATAGAGTCACAGCGGACAGGGTGGAGTGAGGAAAGTAGACGAGAAGTAGAAGGAAATGTGGGTGTGCCTATACATTCCTGTTGTAGAGCAGGAAGGCAAGATGTGCCACTTAATGTAGATGAAACAAGACATGTATATTTACATGTATTATTTAAAATCATAAATGTAATTAATAGAACTAAAGCATAATAAGTATGGAAGCTGAGAGGAGAACAGGAAGTCACATTGGATATGGTGTGAATATAACTCTTTATATTTTCTAGCGGGTAATCAATAGATAATATCCATGGTCAATAAATCAAGAAACGGAGGTATAAATATACCATTTAGGGTAGGTAGGAAACCACTAGGAGCCCTCTAAACAGAAATGGTTTAACATGGTTTCCTTTGGGGAGTAGGATTCAAGGTGGGGGTAGGAGAGAAGCCTTAATTTCATTTTAAGAATGTCTGTACTATCTGATTCTTTAAAAAAAAAATAGTAATGCATTGTCTGACTTAAATATTTCTAAATTATTTTTAAAAAGAAATGGACAGGATTTGGGGTATGGGGGAAGACAGGGAAGATTTGAGAAGAGGAGGAGGAGGGGGGAAAGGAGAAGGGAGGAAGAGGGGGGAAAAGGAGGAGGGAGGAAGAGGGAGAGAGGAGGGGGAGAGGAGGAGGGGAAAAAAAAGTACAGGTGCCATAGTGGGAAGCTGGACCCCATGGAGAAATGAAAAGCCACTCCATTGGGTGGCTTACTGCCTTTTAAGGATACAAACCCCAATATTCAATTTTAGGTTGTTTGCTTTGTGAGGATATAAATCCTTGTCATTGCCCCAAACCATGTAAGTGTCTACTATACAACTGGCTTCTGTGTTTAACCAGGAGGGAGACTAGAGAAAGGAACTGAATACCTAAGTACAGGGCACAGAGATAAGTAGAAAGAATGGCGGTGAGAAGGGAGTGAGAATAGGAGCAAGAATTCAGAGACTGAAGGGGTCATGAAGATTTAGGTGCTCTGACATTCACGGGAATCTTAGGAAGACATTAGTTTACCATGGAATGTGAAATAGGAAGTTTGTCAGTTGTGTCTAAAAACAGAGGACGGAGTGACTTTAGCTGACATCTGGAGTATGTAAGTTATCTTACTGGATCCTCAAAGCAATCTTATGAGTTATTTATTCATTAATTCAACAAACATTTGTTCAATATTTACATATGGCACCATTCAGTAAGTCTTTATCACTATTCTCAAGGCACTTAGAATCTAATGAGGGAGATACTGTAATATAAGGTGACAAATATATGCACTAACCCCAAGAAAACATGGAGAAGGAGCAGCTAACTACCCTGGGCTGGGAGAAAGTAGGAAGCTACACAAGAAGGTGGCTCAGGCTGAACTTGGCAAAATATAGAGAAGTTTGCTTAGCAGGTAAAAGGGGAGGAGGTCAGGGAGTACTTGGAAGGGGGAAAGCACAGAAGCAAACCCTATGCCTCATTAGGTACCTCCAGAGTCTCTGTGTCAAGAAGGGCAGAGGACGGATGGAGGAGACTGGTGTGCTAGGCAGGGCCCACTCCACAAAAGCAATACTTGTTCTGCTCAGTAGGAAAGATCCATGAACCAGGCCACCCTCCTGGAACCAGGACTGGGTCCTGGGTCATGGCACCCAGGATAAGCCCTAGCAGGAGTTTTGAGTTTCTTCGGGCATTTGGTCTAATGCATGTGTGGGGTCAGAGTGTCAGGAAGCACCCTGAAGAGCCAAACAGGAGCCAGCACCTACATGCATGCTGTTCAGATCCCAGTTTGGATGCAGGTGCCCTAATGCTCGCCCTGGTGGAGAAGGAACTCAAGACAGTTTAAGCAAGTTACTCAAAGGTAGAAAGATGCCCTGGCAGCCTTGGGAGAAGGTCAGACCAGAGTTGGGAAGTTGGTAATGAGGCCACTAAGAAATATAGTCAAGAAGTGAAGGGAGGGTAAATGAACCAAGGCCCTGGCAGTATGGACAGAGAGGAGTAGATACATTTGAGGATACTATGAAGTGGGATCTATACAACATGATATTGATTAGAGTGGAGAGGAGGAGCCTAAAATAATTCCCAGATTTCTGGTTCAGGTGATTGGATGGACAGGGTGAGCCAGGTGTTTATCCCTAAGAGGTGTAAGCTCCTTTTCCTCCCAGGCAGTAATTGCTGCCCATTCAAGTTTGTCATGAGGCATGGGGACACCAGGAAATGCCCCAGGGACTCACTGGAGTGCCATATAGCTTCCCGTCCACTCCTATTATAGAGCAGCAACTTGGGCTTCTTATAATAAAGATCTTCAGGAATCTATTCCTGAAATCATTGCTGCACTGTATGCTAACTAACTTGGATGTAAATTAAAAAAATAAATAAAAATAAAAAATAAAACTTACTGTATAATTAAAAAAAATAAAGATCTTCATTTTGGCTTCACCATCTACCAGCACGAGCAGCCTAAAATGACTTGGGGCTTCGGATTGGGTGGAATCCTTACTGTTCCCTGTCTGGGAACCAGGAGCTGCAATGCCAAAGAACCTGAATTTGCAGGAACTCAAAGCACAAATTCTGCAAGTAAGTCACTAGGAGTGAGTCAGAGGGACCACAGCAACATCTACTCTTTGCTTCCTGAGCCTGTATATTCTAGCCATTAAGGACACAGAACTGTGTACCAACTACAGCCTCAGGGCATATACTCTGTGCTGTAGAACAGCACTCCAACCTCCACCCCTTAGCTGGAGCTTTAGATGGGCTCCATTGTTCTGCCTTGCTTCTTCAGGGTGATAGGGTATACGCAGTATCAGTGGGTCAGAGAGTCAAGAGTCCATTCTCGCACCTCTTTGCCATAAGATGTGTCCCTTGGTCTGACAATGCTTGCGGGATCCCATGTCAGTAAGCCTGCATTTCTCCAGCCTTCAGAGTGCTGCTGGCAGAGGTGCACCATAGGCAGCTATCTAAATAGGCAATGTAGACAAACCCCTATCCAGAGCAGGTGTCCATTCCAGACAGGACAAATCACTGCCCTTCCAGGGTAGAAACAGTCCAATGCCACGGGAGGTCAATTGGTTTTCTCCACACGTGGTGTCTCACTGAAACCTCAACCGTTTCTGCTCCTGGCATTCAGTAGTAGCACGAGCGAGATCAGCCTTGGTGAGAGGGAGCCATGCAGTTGGACCCATGCGCAGCCTCCATCCCTGTTGGCATCGGAAAAAGCCCCAGGACCGAGAGCAGAAAATGCGCAGAGAACGACGTCAGCATGAGAGCTGTCTAAGGCCGCTAGGGCTGACATCACTCGTGAAGTGAGGAGACGTGACACAGAAGGATGATCCAGGGGATTCCTTTAAGATAAAGAAATGAAAAATATCTTCTGACAATTACACGTTAAAATGGCCACTTGAGCACACTGCTAGGTGCTGGAAAGACCTGCAAGAGTGAAAGATGATGATGAGCATGCTGGTATGGGCACAGGGTGCAGGTGGTGGAGGGCCTCCCGTTCTGGTTCAGGTGCTTATTAAGCCTCAAGGATCCCATCTGGAAAAGCCTGTGCAAGAAGCTGTGGGAACCTGGCAAGATGCCAGTCTTCCTTGTTGCTCTGGAGGTTGCTAGTGCTTTCCTGGCTTAGCCTCTGAGACTATCAAAGGTAGGTAGGACTGTAGGGACGGCCTGGTCTAATCCCTCCTTTACAGATGAGGACCCTGAGGCCTGGCATTCCAAAGGGCAGTCCAAGGTCACTCAGGCAGTTATTGACAGAGGCAGACTAGAACACTGCGGCTTAAGGTTAAAGCTGGGGACCTTAAGCAAAAGTTTCTTCGTGGACTCCACTTACATTTTTTAATTAGAGTATAAGCATGTGCTCAGTAAAAGCCTGGCCTGCATTCTTGCCGCAGCATAAAGGAGGAGGGGAGGGTAAAGGAGTGCTCAGACAGACTTTATAGTATGGTCACTTGATGCCTTCCTCACGTCTCTACCCCAGTGCCCTGAGGGAATCTGTGCATTTACCGTCCATCTATTGCTGTGCTCCTCTTAGAAGAATTGTGTGAGATGATTTTTGTTTTGTTTTTGCTTAAGATGATGCTTCTGTTGTTTGAATGCTGTGAAGTCATAAAATCATCTTCTGCCTACTCTTTTAAAATCCTAGAAATTAACCTATTTTCCATCTAAGATACATCGATCTATCAGTTTGCCCATCCATGCATCCATCCATCCATCCACTTCTCTCTCTCTTTCCCTCCCTCCGTCTCTCTCTTTCTCTCCCTCCCTCTCTCTTTCCCTCTCTCTCTCTGTCTCTCTCCGTTTCTTTCTCTCTCTCCCTCCTCCCCTCCTTCTCTTACTCTCTCTCTCTCAAACATTTGTAAAAAGTAAGAGTATAGCTTAAGGAGAGGGACCCTTCCATGACCTGAAACAGGCAAATGCTCTCTAATGAGGATGCCCTGCTCAGATGCGCATTCTGTTCCCTGGCTGTTGAAACAAGGCAGTGTCAGGAATGAGACAGTCCTTCGGCCATCACTTATCTGGCTAGACAGAACCGCTCCCTTCATCCCTCTGGGAGACTTCTTTCTCCCAGCCCCTTACCAAGTGCTGACTATAACCTGGTAGAGTCCAACACATTGTCATTCTAATTTTGGCTAGTCCAAGCTGTTAGAGCAGAAGCCAAGGAGCTCCAGAGATAAAGGACACCAGGATAGAGGAGGCAGGATCTTTTGGGTATTTTTTTTTTCAACAAAGAGTAAAAAAAGCATGAGAAACGTGGTAAAAATAGCTTGTAAATCAATGGTCAGCTCTCTTCTTCTGCAGACACATCTATACCCTGTATAGGAGCCGGCTGCACCTTGCACTTCTTTGGAATCATTATGATCCCAGTAACTGTTTGTTCAAGGTTAGCATAGTTTCAGCCTCACACAGTGGGTGCTCAGTAAGTATTATAGTGACTAATTGGCTGATTGATGGGATGGATGAATGAATCACTTTATGCAAGGGCCACATCTTAGCCTGAGACCCTCCTTCTCCTCCCCCCTCCCCATTCTCACTCACAGAGATCTTGAAGAAGCCATCCGGAGGGAAGTCTCAGGAAGGTCTGTCAGCCGGCATTGGCAGCCTGTCATCTTCCTGGTTCCCTCCTCTCCAGGGCTCATTCTCACTCTTGCTCCTCCCCTGCTTCCTGCTTTTCTCCCTCCCTCCATCTCCACCACCCCCCTCCTCTGGAGGCCCCAGACTCAAACTGCTGGGAAGTCTCTTCAAACAGGATTGAAATTGCTTTAAATATTAGAGGATTAGGGGAAGACAAACAGACCTGGGGAAGGTCTGTGTTTGGGGGATTAGGATTAGATCTCTTCTGCTGTCCAAGCATTAGCAGAGGCCGGGCTGCCTGACTCTAGCTCTGTCCTCTGGAGCCTGGGCAGCTCAAGGTTAGGCCTCCGGGGCAGCCCATATCCTTGGGCTGATCTCTCTGCAGAGCTCTGCTTTGAGAACTTTCAGAGTAAGTCCCAGCCATGCCGCTTTTTTTCCTGTGTCCTGCTCTCCAGGCAACCACCACCAATTGAGTTAACCTGAAATAAACCCTATTTTCCATCACTGCCTGTAACCCTAGCCAGTGGCATCAGCTGACCATACATGACATGCGTTGGGTACTCTGCTTTGAACTAGGTATAGGTAATGAGGAAAAAGAAGCCCTGAGGCCAGGCAACAAAATATAAATCCAGTGTAAGACAGGAGTGTGGGTGCATTCATTCATGTCTGTTTGCTTAACTAAGCAGTCAACTGCATCATGGCTCCTGTCATGGCTAACGCCCCCTACTGGTTATAATTGAGTATTTATCAAAGTAGATTTTATTACTAATTCAAGTCTTCCAATCTTAGAGTTTGAATAGACCAGAGAGGCACACCTCCTCTAGAGCATCTGTGGTGGGTTGTGACCCACTCTCTTCTGGAGCTTTCTGGGTGACAGGGAGCAAGATGGCCCATTTCATGGCTGTCCAGTCTGAAATGTTAGAAAATCTTCTGTGGTATTGAAAATGTTCCTCTTCCTGGCAGCAGATACAGTGATCTCAATTCTATTCCTAGAATTAAATATACAGATATAAATCTCAACTTGGAATTTGAAGTGCAGAGAGATGAAATTCTTAAACTGAACACAAAAAGAATTCATCATAAATTTAAAAGTTGGTACATTGGCTACATTAACCTTATGAATCTGTTCATCCCTAAACTATCTTACCCTGCTGTGGGGCTTGCATGTAGAATGCAAGCCCCACAGCAGGGTAAGATAGTTGATACACATACATTTGAGAAAGGACTCCAGTTCATCCTGCATCAGAAATTCCTCCAAAAAGTGAGGAGAAAAACAGACAACCCCAAAAAAAGACATGCAAAATTCTGGATCAGTCCTATAAATGGCCAATAAACATGGGAAAAGGGGCTCACCCTCGTTAATAACCAGGTAAATGCAAATTAAAACCACATTGGGATTTTGCTACATTCCATGTTGGCAGGAAATGTGAGTCTGACAATAGCAAAAACGTGAGGTGCAGTGTTATCGTTGCTAGTTGAATAGTAGTAAATTGAAACAAACAGTTTGAAAAGCACTGTTCAGTGTGCTCTGATTAAGAAATTCCCCCAGACATCCCCCTCCTAGTTATATGCCCCACAGGAGCACATGTGCACCAGGATACACACATGAGGCTGTTCACAGCGGCATCGTCAGTTTAATGGCTCTAGAATGGAAACGGCCCAAATATTTCACTAATATTTGGTTGGATTAATAAATTATGGCATATTCACACAAGGGAAATAACAAACACTACAAAAATGGACAAACCATTATGACAAGCAATAGCATGGCCGAATCTTGAAAGACCACAATGTTGAGCAAAAGAAGTTAGTGCATTATACATCTCCATTTACATGAAGTTCAAAAATAGGTAGAAGTAAGCCATATTCTTCTGGGTACATGTTTAGGCAATAAATTAGAAACAAAGTTAAAAAAAACTGATTGCCATAGAAGACAGAGATCTGAGGGTGGTGGTGTCCTCTGAGGGAGGGAAGCAGGGGTGGTTGTGAAGAGGAGAGAAGTGGAAGAGTGGAAGGAGGTAACTGGCACCTCTGGACCTTGACATGGGTGGTTGGATACATTGCTTTGTTTTAATGATTGGTTAAGCTATATATTTGTTTTCCATACTTTCACGCAATGTGCATTATACTTTGCAATTTTAAAAATGGTTTTAAAAAGATCATTCTAGTTTTGACAGCTGTAATCCCACTGAAACACTCTCTTTTCCAGGCCAAACATCATTAGTTCCTTCAATAAATAATTTGAAAGCTTCTGCCAACCTAGGGCCCCTTTTCTTTCTCCCTTCCCTTCCCTTCCCTTCCCTTCCCTTCCCTTCCCTTCCCTTCCCTTCCCTTCCCTTCCCTTCCCTTCCCTTCCCTTCCCTTCCCTTCCCTTCCCTTCCCTTCCCTTCCCACTTGTCTACCTATCTATTTATCTGTCATCCATCCATTTAAGCAATGATTGTTACTTCTATTAGGGGCAACAGAAGGTTGTAGAGGTGGGGAAAACCCAAATAAGAGTAAGTGCAAGACCAATTTGTACTTTGCAAGGTTCAAGTGAGGACAGATGCCATCAATAAAATAAACAAACCATTAAATAATAAGCAAACCATTAAATACACAAGCCATTAGTATGAGAACAGAAGTGTCTACACATTCATAATTTCTTAATTTCTTATACTTGATGATAATTAGTCCACTGACAGACATTAGTTGGGGTAAGCTACAAACAGGTGCCAACAGACAAAATCAACTGCAGAGATGCAGGCTGCCTAAACAGGCTGCCCAGGACTGGAGGAAGAGTGCCATCTCATCAGCTCAGCAGATGTGGCCACTGTCTTCCTCGGAGGCTCTGCTCTGCAGCCTGTGGGGAATGAGATGTAGCTCCTGACCTCTCCTTGCTGAGGGGTCTGGCTGGGCCTTGAGGCAGACCTCCGGTCCCAACACGAGAGGTGGCTCCAGAGACTTCCCAGCCGGGTTTTATTTAGGGGCAACCAGTCATATCCCTTCCCCTCCTACCTCAGGGAAGGGATAAAGCTTGGGGGAAAGTGAGGTCTTACTTGGTCACTTGCAAATGTTAATTAGCAAGGCCTGCCTGGCTGAGTGAAGTCCCCTCTCTGGGATCGCCTGGGGAGTAAGAGGGCTGCAAAGGCACAGGTGAGGCTCAGCAGCAGACAGCCCCTGAGAGTGGGGGCTGAAATGCATTTCCTCCATCACCCACAAGCTCTCAGGCACTGGAGACAGAGACACCTGTGTCTAGTCAATGAAAACATCTGTCTACCTGAAGCTTCACTCCAGGTCTTTATTTACCATTATTATAACATCAGACTCTCCAGTTTTCACCATGTATGTAGCTCTCCTGGGGCCAGGGCTTACCAGCCAGCGTGCTGGCAGTCAGCTCAAGGAGAAAGTCTATCCGTCTTGCTCTCGTGAGGCGGGGGGGGGGGGGGGGGGGTGGTAAGTCCCTTGACATTGACTGTGGGCCCTGCCTAGGAACTGCCTTCTGAATCATACTGATGGAAGTGTAAATAGATCTAGGCAGGTCGGGAAATTTAATTCTGCTTTTCAATGAAACATATAGAGCTTGTTGTTACATACTTTCAGTCGAGAAGGTGCATCTCAAGTGGGAAAGATTAGGTGTCTCCTGGGATCACAGCACCTTCTTACAAATCTAAGGCAGTGCAATCCATACAGGTGTGGAGATTCAAATCGAGGCTCCCCAGACATTGTCTGAGCAGCCTCGTTTCTCCGGATTGCCGCCCTATCCTCCTGTCTCTGTCTTCTCCCTGAAAAGTGCTTTTGGAGAGAGGCTTATGTCAACATGGGAGGTCTTGGAAGATGGGAGGTTGCTCAGAGGGTGAGATGGGGTGGGGTAGGTGTCTGCCTATATCACTGGGGGCCGGGAGTCTGTACTGCATGACAGAATTGAGCCCAATAAGCCAGGGGCTCAGGAATCATGTCTAGAGGCTGTATTTGTTTCTTCAACCAATGTAGATTGAGTACCTGCTATGGTCTTGAATGCCTCAGACTATTCATTTCGCCGTATTCTGACAATTTCCAGATTTTCTTCTCATGGAACTGTGGAATTTTTAGACAGAGAAAAGGCCTGATAAACTCTCCTATCCCTTTTATCCCTTTTACTTTGAGTCTGCAGGGAAACAAATGTGTTTTGCCTTAGATTACTGAACTGGTACTTAGGGAATTAGGACTTGAACTCAGATCTCTTGACTCCAGATTTTGTATTCTTTCCATCACACTCAGGGTGAGAGGCCATCCTTGTGTATGGACAACCATATGGTGTCAAGATTTTGGCAGAAAGGGACAGCAAAACACGTAGAATGGCTTGCCGAAGGTCACTCAGCAAAGTAGGGCAGAGGAAGATTGGAGCCAACCCCATTTTCATTCAGCCTGCCATCTTCTTGGGCCTGAATATTCTCTTCTGTTCCCTTTTCCATCATCTCTTCCTTGGATTTTGCCATAACCTTCTCTTCTTACATGGAAGGCTCCAAGTCACACGATGGAAATAACCACCCATCCACTCTCATCTGCCCATCCACCCACCCAGGCCTCCTGGTGTTGTGGCCAGGACAAATGTCTGCTTTGGAGACGGGATCTGGAGATGAGGAAAAATAATAAATTGAGAACTGAACAGGACTGAGCATTGCACACACCTCCCCATCTGCTCTCGAACAGGCTGCTGGATTTGCCTGAGATCAGGTCTCTGTTTCTGATCTGACGACAGATGCCCGAGCCGTAAATAACTGTGTGTTTTTCCCCTGAACTTTCGCTGCCATCTCCCGATGTCTTGTGTCACATTGTGTTCTGGGGAGAGGTTCATTGGAGCGTGCTGCCACCTCCTTGTCCTCGTTCCCCCTCTTCTCTGAGCACCGCCACCCCAGTGGGTGCTGAACTGCTATTGGTGGGAGTTCCTGTGGAAACTGGGGATTAGGGACCCAGGACTGCTGGCCCTACTCTCCATTCACTCAGCACAATCTCAGCCCCTCTCAGGGAGACTGAAGTTGTTGTTTGTTCACATGGGCAGGGATCATCTGCGTGAGGTTATGCTAAATCTGCTGGAAGATTTCTGACTTGATATTGGCAGAAACAAAGGATGTAGAGGGGAGACTTTGCAGGCAGCTGGGCCAGTCCAGTCCCAGAACCCCCAGGGCAAAAGATGCCCTAATGTGGCCCCAAGCCTCCTGTCCCCAAGGAGTGACACTAATGTGTAAGGAAGTATCTTCTCCATCCCTGCAGGACATTACTAAATGATCCTGCTTTCCACCCTTAGTGGTGTAGTGCCCATCTCCCTGGCCCCCACCTCCCTTCCCACACTCTCTTACTGCATTTGGTTCATCTAGAAATCCAGAGGAGTTACCCTTGGTACAGATCAGAATGGAACATTCTATAATCAACAAAACCTGCAGCTTAGCTCTTTCAGCTTGTCTTGGTGACAGATGAAAAATTGATAGTAGAATAGCAACCTCAGATGTTGGCAAAGGTTCAAAATTAGGACCTGTTCCATTTTCTGCTGTTCTGACTCCACGCCGTACATCTTCTTTCCTCTCTCTCTTCCTCCTTCCTCTCCCTCCACCTCCTTTTCTCTCCCTATCCTCTCAATCTCAAGACATCTCTCTCAATTTCTTTCCCAATCTCCCAATCATTCTTGTCGCCTTTCCTGTCCTTATCAGCCTCTCCGCCATCTCTCTCAGTTCCTCTCTTTTCTGTCTTGGCTTGTCACTCTTTGTCTTTCTGTTTCCCAGCCCCTCCTCCCTCTGCAGGCATCTGCCTCTGCTTCTCTCCCTCACTTTGTCCTCTTCCCTTAGTCTCCCGAGGTGTCTTACACGAGATGCTTATGAGCCTGCCCACATCCAAACCCTGTCAGTGCCTGGCTCTCTCCCCGCTCCAGGTGACAAGGGAGTTCAAGGCAAAGGACACTTGTCACATTGCTCTCCCAGCTACCTGGCTTCAGGCAGTTTCCCTGGTGGTGGTCTCAACAGGGGATCAGTGCTTCTCCGGGGTCAGACCAGGCTGAGCACGTGTTCCCCGGTCACTTACCTTCCCATGGACTTTGTGCACCTTTCCAAGAGCTCACACTCTTTGTCCTCCTCTGAGTTCTCTCTCTGGCCTCTTGTCTTTATCTCACTCTCTCCCTCATGACCTTACTCTGCCTCTTCCATTGTTCATCTCCTTCCCTGCTTTTTTTTCTCCCTTTTCCTTGGTCCTGCCTCATGACCCAACTCCCTACTTCTGTTTCCTTCCTTCTGTTTTTCTTTCTCATTATTTTTTTTTCTCATACTGTCCATATGTTCCCTTTAGCTACTCTTACAGCCCAGCTTTATCTTTCTCCTGGAGGAATCCCAGACCCCCTCCTTGTGATGGAAGCAATACTTTTCAGCTCTCAGCACCTTGGGTCTTTCTCTTGGTCTTCCTGCAGCACTGTGTCTCTGCTCCAGGTGGAGTGTCCACATTCTCTCCTGAAGAGCAGCTGGGACTCTCTACCTATCTCTGCAGGTCTAGGTGTTTCTCAGCAGATTGAGTAGAACATGGCACAATGCTTAAGAAGCAAGATGTGAGAGCAGTGCAAGAGACTGCTGTAGGAGATTTGGGGGTGGCCTGCTGGACACGGTGAGGCATGTAAAGCTGTTCCTCATTTCTGCTATGCACAGAAAAATAAAGAATGAAGGATTAGCTGAAGCCATGGGGCTCTAGCCAGGAGATCCATGGGTGGCTAGAGAGCATCGCCAGGGAGACTGAGGGGCTGCTTTAAGATGGTTTTGGAGAAGGGTCAACGTATCCTGATGGAGTGCTTCTGGTGCTGTCCATCCCTGTGGCAGATGATGGAAAAGGTGACCTCCAGTTCCCTTTGTGTTTTTAGCTCAGGCTCCTTGCTACTTCCTCAGCCACAACAACACTCAGACTCTGAATCTGTGACTGCAGATGCCTCATTAGCCCCTGTAAATAGCGATATAGCCTAGCTACGTGAGCAATCACAGGCATGATTCATCATTCCAGTGCACTGACTTGACAGAGCCCCCTTCTGCTCTGATGCCATTTCCTTCTACCCCAGGGCACCAACTCCATCTTCATGGCCATACTCCGCCCCTGGGACCTGGCTGGGTGGCTTGGAAGTCCTCAGGCACTTGCGGTTCTCAGGCCCAGTCTCACTTCCTCTAGTCGGACAAGTGGCACAGTCCCACATCCTCCTTGGACAGTTCCCACCCCCCTTCTCTGCGTCGCTCAGCATAATCTAGGCAGTGAGCATGAGACAAAGCAAGGGAGTGCAGCTGGCCAGCCAAGACCATTCTGTGTTCCCAGGCTTTGAGACAGAGTCGTCAAGGTCTGGAGACTGCCAAAGGGCATCTGACTGAGTGAGACATGCATTTTTAATAAACTATATTTGACTTCCATGATGGGCAAGTTATTAAGTCGTTTGACAGCCAATGGCATGAGGAAATGAAAGAATACCTTAAAAGTAGACATTTCTTGGCAGATAAGGGAGAAATTCAGTGAGCTGGAGGCAATAGAAAAAGAAATGCAAATAAAGATATGATGCTTTTACCTATCTGCATATAGTGGAGAAGCCATTAATATAACAGTGAATAGTGGGATTTTTATCACTACTTGACTTGAATGTCTCGAAAAACTGGCTCAGCCTTGAAAGGATCAGTCTTTGTAGCTCTGGACCAAGCCCCGGTCCTTTGTCTCTGTGCTGAGAAGATGAATTTGTTTTCTGATGTGTTTTCCCTCTGCCTCTCCCTTTCCACATCCTTCTGAAATGAGCTTTGGATTGGTTTTCCATCACCACCTGATTTGGAATTATTAAGGATAATGATAAGGAGTAAATGGTTCTTTCTCACCCCGAGGCACACTATTGAATTGATAGATGCAGATCCAGACAGGCAACCTCACTTCAGGTGATCCAGTGAATGCACCTCATTCTCAGGGACCTCTGTGAAACCCACTTTCTCCATGAGCCTTTTGTGGTCACTTTGGGCATCCAGTGAGTTTCCTCTTTCTCTAAAATCCTACAGACTGACTGTCCATATGACTTATGTGTTGGGCTCCATCTTTCACAGCCTAGAATTGACAGTTTTCCTTGCCAAGTGCCTATGGGTTGTAATTCTTTTGTAAGCTCTTTTAGGTTTGTTGCTTTATTTTTTCAGCCTCTATCCACAAGACCTAGGGTAGAACTTGAGGTGACCACACTCCTTCTCCTTGTGTAGGAAGGGGATACCATCTGCTTTGGGCCATTTAGTAAGACAAACTGGTGAAGGAGAGCATATAGCCATTAATAGCAGGGTTTTTAATATCACATCATTGCTGACATGACCTTGAGAAGCCCAGGACTTGTGTCCTAGAAGAAGTGAATATTTGATATAGTTCACTGGCTTCTCCCTTATGTTATTCTCTCATCTCTGTCCCAGGGATTGTAGAGAAACAGTGTTTGTAGACTTTAGAGCTGTGCTGTGGGGAGATTGCTGGGGGTGAGGGATGGGGTGGATGGCCAACTCATCTTATTGTCTTAAGGTTCTTTTTTTTTTAATCCATGATTCTTCTTGCCTTGTCACTTGCAGTGATGCCCAAACTTCAAACCCTTCCACTGAGCACTGTGGAAATGTGCTCCATATTTTATAACGTCCCCTGAATCCTCAATCCCATCTCTGAGCAGCTCCATCACCTTCTTGCTTTAACTGAACCCAGATCTTCCCTAAGGATCCTCTTTCTCCCTAAAATCCATTGGTGGCTCTCTTTGCTCTTACTTCCCAGTACTTCTGGCCTTGGGACTGTGTGTTCTCCTTGGTTCTCACTGCTGCATCCAGAGTTGTTTGTCCTCCTCCCTAAAACCACCCAACTTTTTGAAGTCATCAGACCATACTTCCTTCCTTGACCTATTCAATATGACCTCTTGAATGCCTAAGAAGAATCCCCCAAATCCAACTCTACTGGCACCAACTCTACCCACAAAATCTTTTTCTCCTCCTCAGTCCTTGGATCTCATTAAGTGGCACCATCATTCATTCTGTTGCTTTGGCTGAAAATCATGTAATTATCCTTGATTTTTATCTTTCTCTCATTCTCTCATCCAGTCCTTTAAGTAAGTCTTGCTAAATCTTCCATCAAAATATATTCTGTGGCTGCTTTTCACCACCTTTCATACTACCTCTCAAGTCCAGGTCATCACCATCTCTTGCTCAGTCTACTAAACAGTCCCCTCTCTTGCCTCTCTTCCATTTATTCTGAACAGTCAGCAAGACACTACAAAGACCTACATTACAGCATTGTTACTTCTCTTTTCAAAACTCTCCAAAAGCATGTCCCCCCAGTTAGCACAAAACACAAAATCCTTATACAGTCCAAACTACCTAAATGACCTTGTCCTTGTGGTCTCACTAGCAGCCATTCTTTCCCTCGCTCCCTCTACTCCAGCCACACTCTCTTCCTTTCTGTTCATCAGTCATACCAAGAATAGACCCACTTTCCATCTCTGTTGCCTGGAACACCTTTCCACCAAGCATTCACATTCTCTCTTCCATTATTCCATTCTCTTCTCTGCTCCAATATCACCTCATAAGAAAATTATTCTTGACACTATACGTCCCTGCCCAAC
This sequence comes from Felis catus, assembly GCF_018350175.1. Taxonomy (NCBI): domain Eukaryota; kingdom Metazoa; phylum Chordata; class Mammalia; order Carnivora; family Felidae; genus Felis; species Felis catus. The sequence continues at coordinate 12,889,650 of NC_058377.1, read as the reverse complement.
ATCCTGAATATCCTCCTACTGTGCTCTTTTTCTTCATAAGAACGTTTGAATGCCTGGCAATATATTAATGTCTTTTTTTGTTTAATTATCTATTGTGTATCTCTCCCAAGAGACTGTAGAGTCCATAAGGGCAAGGACTTACTTTTTTTTTTTTTTTATCACTGTTGTATTCCTAGCTCCCACACCAGGCATATGGTTGGTGTTCAATAAATATTTGTTGAATGAACAAAAGAATGTTGTGAAGAAACAGTGGTAGGCTACAGGGAGGATGGAGAAATTTTGTACACAGTTCCTGATGCTAACACCAGAAAGAGAAAGGGAAAGAAAAGCATCCATTTGGAGGCTTCTAGAGAGGGATCAATTCAAACAGCGACTTCCTCCCAAGCATAGAAAAGGGATGTGGTAATATGGGACTCTGAGAAAAATAAGAGTGAGAATTTAGATGGCAACAAGAGGAAGACTTCCCTTGCCACTGAGGAGGCTATACTTACTTAGGAAAAGTGATCAAGGAATGACTCTTCTTCCTCCAGAAATTTCCATTACCTTCCCAGGCATTTGCCTTATAGACACATGGCAGGAAGGCCTTACGCTCTCAAGAAAAGGGAAGACACTGCATTTTTATCCCAAATAAAATTTCCAAAACACAAGGACAGTGCACATATGCATATGATTAAGGGAAGTGGTCCACGGTAGACCCAGAAACTTTTCCTCATTTTATAATCTCCTATTAATTATTAATTTTCCAAGAACCTCCTGAAAAGTCATTTCCTTTTCCTGACTATCTCAGGCAGAATTACTTACCCTTTGTAAATACCTTTGAAATAGTACTTTTCCCTTGGGTGATGGGTTGTTGTTTACACGTTCATTTCCCCTGTATGATTGTGTAGGTAATGACCATGTCCTATTCATCTTTGCATACTGTGCATGGTGGTATTCAGTAAACATTGGCTGAACTAGGGGCTAGCTCTATCTAACGCTTGGAGTTAAAGCATGGAGCTCTTATCAGTGACTCTCTCCCTCTCTCCCTCTCTCCCTCTCTCCCTCTCTCTCCCTCTCCCCCACCCTCTCTCTCTTTCTCTTTCCCTCTCCACCTGCCATGCATAGAACTTAAAAGGCTGGGTTATAGTGCAGAATTTCTTTGTTATTACCTATACTCTGGTTTGTTGTTGCCTATCTGTATAAAGCCCATTTATACCTGTGACCCTTAGTTCTGCAACACAAAAGTTTTATTACAAAGGAGATCCCCTGTTCTTTTGGTATCCACCTCCACCACCTTCTTAATACCATCCTGTAACCCGGCTCTGTTTTTTGAATCCTGTCCAACTACTCAGCCAACATTCAGGAGTCTCTACAGTCTGTCCTGAACTATTCCATATGGCTGGCTGAGAGAGCTAGAGGGGAAAAGAAGTTGAGAGAGTAGTTTATCCTGATTGTCCCTTACCCATGGAAGGAAGTGCTCAACATTAAGCTCTCCAAATAGACCTACTTAATAAGGTGCATTGATCAAAAGAGAACACTGGGGCAGAGTTGCCCATTTCCTGTAATCCTCCACTCTTGGTCTCGAGGCAAGATACTCTGTTTGGATGTCCTTTCTTGGCATGGATGTAGCTGCAACAGATATTACTGTCAAGGGAGAAGTGGAGACATGGTGGTAGCTCTTGGGTGTGATGTGAACAAGTGAGATGTGTATTGGAGCTCCTCACGCTGTGACCAGGTTCTCCGAGCTCACCTTCTCCAAGATGGCTGGCTCAAAATTGGCACTTACTTCTCGTTGACTTGTTTGCACACACTTTCAAGACAGGAGCCACCTTGGCTAGTGGAACTTATTTTAATAATACAAGAAGGTAAATAATGTCTGGTTTGAAGACTATAGCTATCAAAGTACTTACTCTAATTAAAATTTAACAAATGTCTTTCTTTTCTCCTCTACCATTAATCAGAAACATACCTTTGAAAAATCCCCTGTATATATATTTGGGTTCTCTCCATAGTTTGGCTATCGTTGCTCATGCTGCTTAAACATTGGTGTGCATGTACCACTTTGAATCTATTTTTGTATCCTTCGGGTAAATTCCTAATAGTGCAACCGCTGGATCATGGGATAGTTCTATTTTTAGTTTTGTGAGGAACCTCTGTAACTCTGTAACTCCGTTCTCTAGAGTGGAGAGAATGCTGCCCCAGTATGCATTCCCACCTGCAATGCAAGAGGGTACAATGGAATATTACTCAGCCATCAAGAAGAATGAAATCTTGCCATTTGCAACAATGTGGATAGAGCTAGAGTGTATTATGCTAAGTGAAATAAGTCAATCAGAGAAAGACAAATACCATATGATTTCAGTCATATGTGGAATTTAAGAATCAAAACAGATGAACATATGGGAAGGGGGAAGAGAGAAGAGAGGGAAGTAAACCACAAGAGACTCTTAACGATAGAGAACAAACTGAGGGTTGGTGGAGGGAAGTGGGTGGGAAATGGCTGAATGAGTGATGGGCATTAAGGAGGGCATTTGCTGTGATGAGCACTGGGTGTTGTATGTATCACTGAATGATGAATCACTGAACTCTAGTCCTGAAACGAATATTGTACTGTATGTTAAATAACAAAAATTTAAATAGAAAATACCATATAAACAAGTCTACTTTTCCAACTCCACCTCATTTTCTATCCACCACAAACTCACTCCTCTGCAAAGGACCATGCAGAAAGACCACACTCATTTCTGGAGACATGTCTCTCTATGTGGAGTTAGCCTCACCTCCATGCCCTTTCTTCTATCATTATGCAGTCTCCTCAGCTGGGTTTTTCTGTGAATGCAGAAAACTCATTGTCCCTCTCCCCACAATAGGACTGCTGTTGTTTATTTGAAAAGTTGATGATTGTGGCTCAAAGTGGATTCCTCCTCATCTGCTGGGTACATGAATAAGAGTAATAAAGCATCTTCTCCACTGACAAAAAGTCATGTGTTACTTCTTTCTCTTACTGATTTTCTTTTTTTTTAAAGCTTTATTTATTTTTGAGAGAGAGAGAGAAAGAGAGAGAGAGCTCGAACAGGGGAGGGGCAGAGAGAGAGGGAGACACAGAATCTGAAGCAGGCTTCAGGCTCTGAGCTGTCAGCACAGAGCCTGACATGGGGCTTGAACTCCCGAACTGTGAGATTATGACCTGAGCTGAAGTGGGACAATTAACCCACTGAGCCACCCAGGTGCCCCTCTCCTACTAATTTTCTTTAGTTAAAGACCGCTGAGTATAGCTACAGCTCCATTTTGCTCACATCTCCCATAGCACATCTCGTCCATAACTCTAGTATGATGCCTCCCTCAGAATATTCATTGTAATTGGTAACAAGGATAATGAGTTTACTGTGTTTATGCATTATATCAAGGGCTTTACGTGTGTTATCTCATTTAATCCTCACAACAACCTGAAAGGACAGCATTACCTCTATCCCCATTTTATATAGGAGGAGGCTGATGCTTAGGGAATTTAATTGACTTGGCCTTCTCACGAGCCCATAAGATTTCTATAAAGGCAGAGACCAGAATACAACTTTGCAGTGTCCCTGGTACATAGGAACATTCAATAGATTATGATGGGGTATTTTTAAAGCAATCATCCAACCAACCAGTGCTTGGCCATAGTAGAAAAAGGTTGCAGACTCTAACGATAATTAATCTTTCTGTCCAGCCTTTTGAGTCCTCGGGAAAGAGGAGGGATGGGGACGATAGATAGTATGTGTGTTGTGTGCTTAGACCCCTATATGAGGATCTGGGGAGGGAACTTCAGGAAACCTGACCAGGACCAGGATCTGACTTCTGAATTTAATCATGAAACCATGGTAAGTCTTGTGAGGTTTTAAAGGCTGGCACATAGCAGAGAAGGCCATGATAAATCCATGTCTGAATAAAAACCAGCAGTCCCAGGAAGCTTGGTAGGTGGCAAGGCTTAGTCTCCCATTTCACAGATGACAATGTTGAGATTCAGACAGACTGCAAATGGATTCCACTGCTGGGGAGGAGCAAACTAGAGCTGGAATACCAACCAAAACATGATTCCTGTATGCTTTCCTTTTACCGTGATTCTTTCCTTGGTTGATGAATTAAGCTGGTAACCTGACTTGGGGATGGCAGGTTTCAGAGGTGGCTGAGCTCGTCACACTCATTCTTGTTCAGTGAGACTACTATATCTCAACCAGCCAAGGAGAGTTCTAATCCTGAATAGTTAAAGGTCTCTTGACATGGTTATGTATGGCAGGTTGAATAAAGGTGATTTACTGAGTTTGTAGGAGCTTTGAATCTTGTGCCCTCTGTATGGGTGTTGACATCTATTTGTGAGGTTTTCCTTTCAAAGGCATCCTCTCTCAGGATGTGATGTGTGTGTTTGTGTGTGCGTATAATTGAAAGTTGTGTTCCATGGTTTCCTAATCTGTAAAATGGTGATATAATACCTGCCCCGATTATTTAATGGGGTAGTAATGAGAATCTAAAGTAGTGCATGGACAAGTGTGATGTGAACATGATGTGCTCTACAAACCATAGTTGGTATGAATTCACTGGACTTAGAGTAGTGATTTTATGGCTTGGGCTTAAAGTTGTCTTTAAAACATGATCTCTGAGCAGTTTGACAAACTTGGTCACTTGCTTTTTTCAAGATGGTAAGATAAAAGGAAAAACTCACTAGTTGTTGACCAGAGTGTGTGGGGAGAAAAGGGGGTCATGTAGGTCTCAGTGTATCTTAAGTAGATGGGCAGAACATAGAGGGATATCAGTTGGTATTATTTGTCAGTAAGATGTCACGTTGTCTCCCCTTCCCTCAACAACCCCTGGCCAGTGACTACTGGTAATAAAGTAAGCAAAGCAGTGCTTTTCTCATCCCATAGCATAGCTTGCTTTCCATGTATGATGAAGAGCTGAGGATTCTTTCAGAGGCTGATCTAAGAGTGAGGTATGAGCTCTTTAGCCAACCATCTCCCTACATAGACTGTGAGCCTCTTGGTTCGAGCAAACCAGCCTTCGCTAGAGGACCTGCCCTGCACCCTGCACATTCTCATGCTGTGTGTCCATTGCACCTGTTGTTCTGAGCACTTATATGGGGTTTTTCTTCACCATCCATCCCCCCATTCTCCAAAGAAGCCCTGCTCTCTCCCCTCCCTCCAGCCAGAAATACTACATTTATCTCAATGTCATTTCTTCGAGATGTGAGCTGGAACAAATCTGGAGCAGCTGCTTCGCTTCTAAGTGTCCTTCAGGGACCCCCTCGGCAGACACTTTGCAGAGTATAATGATGACATTCTAACGAGCATTAATGTACATGTTGTCATTTTTCTATATTTACTCTTCCCGCAGGAGGCATATAGCTCTGAGAAGGGAACACAAAAAGCAGGGAGAAGGAGAAAGTTCTGTGGGCAAACCTCCCTGCCAACCGACTGGCCAAAGCGAGAAAAGCTTGGAGGGTAAGGGTGGGGGAGATAGAACATTCTGGAATTCAAGAGGGTAGGAAAAGGGAAAAAGAGTTGCTGAGGGGAGCCTGGAAGAAGTAGGAGGCAACAATTTGAGAGAAAGATTCCAAAATTAATTTAGGACTCAAGACTCTATCTTTCCAGGTCTAGAATATTATGTACATTTTTTTCAGCTCATGACCCTGACCACGATGTATTTCATTGATTCATTCGTTGACTCATTCATTCGTCCATGTGAAGGTAAGGGTTGAATTCTTTCTCCATGGCAGATGGAGGTGCCATGGAGGCAGCAAGAGTGCACAGGTGTACAAGGACAGAGGCCTCTCTTATAATTCACTGATGGTGGATAGATGAGGCTTACAAAGGGTTATGTTACATATACCACTGACCCCTCACAACAGCCCCAGAAGGTAAGTGCTATTTTCCTCATTTTATAGATGAGGGGAAAGCTCAGGAAAGTTCAGTAAATTCTCACAGATGTCAGTGTGTACACAGCCACACCAAGGTTTCAGTTCAGTTCTGTCCATTGTTAAACGATCTTTCACCTTTGGTATTTTGCAGAAAACATGAGAGGGGTTAAGTGGAGACTAAATCATAGTTCTGTGGATCCTGGGAGTTCTGGGGGGACTCTGGAGAGGTCTCTTAGTGGACTGTCAGCCAAAATGCACCAAGCAGCTGAAAGCAGGGGTCTCCTTTTGCTCGGGGCCAGCCTAGGGTATCTGTCACTGGAGGTTGGAGACAGGTACATAGGAAGCCTCGCTGGGTACCCTCAGCTTGACTTCTTTTCCAGTTTTCCCTCTGAGTGGGTTCTGCAAATATCTTGTAATGTGTTTTCACTAATTAATAAATTGATGCATGATTAATTATACATTTATATATGTCTTTGCTGCTTGCAAAGCTTCCATATTCATTATCATCCTAATGACTCTGAAGGTCAGCAGGGGAAGAGCTATTAACCCCATGGACAGATCAGGAAATAGGAGCTCAGAGATGTCACCTTGCTGAAGATCAGTCAGCCAGGAAGCAGCAAAGCCAGAACCCCCACACCACTCCTCCTGACCCACATCCTCTGTTCTTCCCCCAAAGCTTAGCAGCCTCCATGGACCGTGAAATCTGGGCAGCGTTGTAGAGATGCCCCTCCTCATTTTAGAAATGAAGATGCTGGAGAGGTTTAATTTCTAGCCCAAGGTCACGAGTTGTCCTATACCAGTATTGTTTCCCCAACATGGAGCCACCTCAAATTGAGCTTGGATAGGGCTAGGCTAAATGCCAGTCTGGTCTCTGTCCCTAAGAAGCAGATTTGGACAAGGATGAGACCCTTGAAAATCATCTCAAAGTTAAACACAAGCAAATATGTGAGTGGGTGACATAGATCCCAGGGGAAGCAAGCAAAGTCGAAGCTGGATCCCTGTGGGGTGACAGTCTGGGAGCCTCTATGGGAAGCTGAACCTTCCCAAGGGCATGGAGAGAGGGTGGCTCCTCGAGCAAGCAAAGGGAAGATCCCTTACTTTCCCTTAGACGAAGGATAAGGTCAAACTTTGTCCTCTCCTGCCCATAGATCTTATCTGGGTGGGATTGTATCAAATAAATAATGTATCAGAAGATTCCTCCCCTGTTACATTAGCCCCATCAGGAGCTAGAGCACAGCCCGGGTGTGTGATAAGTGGTAATAAATGGCAGTGCTTGTCGGTGGAAATTTTTCTGGCAAATTTCCGAACCAGATTAAAAAGTAAATTAGATTTCTTCTGAAGAGTTATTTTCAAGGGTTTTTATCCACTGACGTGTGTATGCAAGATTGCAGCTTTGCCAAGGGGGAGAGAACAAAGCTGGAAAAAAATAATAAAATAAAATAAAAAATCAGCACACAATTATCTGTCTGAACAAGGCTATCGTTGGGAAGGCACCTAATCAGAGATGTCTCAAATTTGCTTAAAATACAATGTGCAATATAAAATGTATTTATAATGTGCCTCCTATGCTCCAATAAAATTGTTACCAGGACCAGACAATTGTAAGAGACAGGGGTTGTAAAATGGAATGGATGGAATCAAATCAGTTATTAATAATAGCTGAATAAAATACAGCTTTGGGAGAGTCGTATGTTGTTTTTTTGGGTTTTTTGCTTGCTTGACCAAGCCTCTTAAGTCCTGTGTGTGTCAAACGCTGATGACACTTGCCCCCTTCCTCTGTGTCCATGCCCTCATAGGCCCCTCTCTTCTCTTTCCTTGCATTCTTCCAACTGCCTCTTACGTGGTCTTCCTGTCCCCCATCTGGTTGCCCCTTCCAGGTCACCTTCCATACTGAGCTCAGAGTGACTTCCTATTAGGCAACCCTGTGCCATCCCCGTGCTTCCGAGACTTCTGAAGCACCTCATTGTCTATAAAATAGTCTAAACTCCATAGTGAGCCATGTCTTCATCATCTGGGTCCAACTGGATGTCCAGCCTCATTTTTGCATGCCTCCCTTCCCTGAACTCTGTGCTTTCAGAAAGACAGGAACACTGCAAATCTTTTCTGGGTCTCTCTTTGCTCCAAAATATTCAGTAAATAATGAGTAAGTGACCAAATGGGGGAGGGCTATAGTCTCTGAGGGACACCTCCATGAAACAGGTAGGAGTAAGGGCAGATTTAAGGAGAATTTTGGTGTCCTGAGACTGAGGAATTACAATAGCCACCTTCCATCCCTGGGCGAGTTCACACTTTCATTTAAAAAGGTAATCTCGGGGCGCCTGGGTGGCTCAGTCAGTTGAGCGTCCATCTTCAGCTCAGGTCATGATCTCACAGTCTGTGAGTTTGAGCTCCATGTCAGTCTCTGTGCTGACAGCTCAGAGCCTGGAGTCTGCTTCGGATTCTGTGTCCCCCTCTCTCTCTGCCCCTCCCCCACTCATGCTCTGTCTCTGTCTCAGAAATAAATAAACATTTAAAGAATTAAAAAATAAATAAAAATTAAAAGGTAATCTCTATGACCCAGCAATAGCACTACTAGGAATTTATCTAAAGGATTTGGGAATGCTGATTCATAGGGGCACTTGTACCCCAATGTTTATAGCAGCGCTTTCAACGATAGCCAAATTATGTAAAGAACACAAATGTCCATCAACTGATAAATGATTAAAGAAGATGTGGTTTAGGAGCACGCGGGTGGCTCAGTCGGTTAAGCATCTGACTTCAGCTCAGGTCATGGTCTCATGGTTCATGGGTTTTAGCCCTATGTCAGGCTCTGGGCTGACAGTTCAGAGCCTGGAGCCTGGAGCCTGCTTCAGTTTCTGTGTCTCCCTCTCTCTCTGCCGCTCCCCCACTTGTGTTTTGTCTCTCTCTCTCAAAAATAAATAAACATTAAAAAAAGAAGATATGGTTTATATATACAATGGAGTACTACTTGGCAATGAGAAAGAATGAAATCCTGCCATTTGTAACAACGTGGATGGAGCTGTAGGGTATTATGCTAAGTGAAATAAGTCAGCCAAAGACAGATATCATATGTTTTCACTCATATGTGGAACTTGAAAAGCTTATCAGAAGACCATGGGGGAAGGGAAAGGGGGAAAATAGTGTCAAACAGAGAGGGAGGCAAACCATAAGAGACTCTTGAATGCAGAGAACAAACTGAGGGTGGATGGGGGGTCAGGGAGAGGGAGAAATGGGTGATGGGCATTGAGGAGGGCACTTGTTGGGATGAGCACTGGGTGTTGTATGTAAGTGATGAATCATGGGAATCTACCCCCAAAACCAAGAGCACACTATACACTGTATGTTAGCTAACTTGACAATAAATTATATTAAAAAATTTTTCTCTTTCTCGAAAATTATCAGTAAAGGGCCAATCAACTAGGCTGACTCTACATACCTACTGGGAAAAGGAGCATATTGGTTAATTTCCAGTTTTCAGTAGGAGTCCTGATTTTCTGTGAATTAGGGGTATTTCAAGACTTGTTTCTTGGTTTTCCTCTTCTTGCTCATGCTCACTCATTGACCATTTCAGAGTTTAGAAACAGAAACAAGAAAGTTGAAACTCATTATACCTCCAGTGAAGGAAAAGTTGGAATTGATGGTGAATGCTTTGGCTCCACACCAAAATGAGCCCTGTGGATTTAAACCCCCTCTGCCTCCCCAACGGATCCCATCAACCCTGCCAGAAAGAGAGAGTTGCCTCTCTCTTTGTCTTCCAGAAAGATAAGGAACTCTGTAGAACTTCTCTAGATTTTCCCTGCTCTCTGTGCACACTCGTCACTCACCTCTCCCTCCTCCTGGAACCTTCCAGCCTGAGTGCAGTTAAGGAGCAACCTTAGGTGCAATGCCTCACCCCCTGCCCAAAGAAGTGTCTACTTTTCCTCCATCCCAAAAAATTAGAAAACAAAGGGGAGCCTTGTGGTCTGGTGCTGTTATGTGTGAAGGTGAAGGCTGGCAGGACTGCGTGCCTCAGGGAGAAGAGGCACAGGACTAGGGCTGAATCATGCAAATTAAGTGGGCCCTGGAATTAACTGAAGAGCCACTTATTTCAGTCCAGCCCCCAACAGCTTCCCTTGGGAAGCTGAGAGATAAAGGTGCAGAGAGGCCTCTGGGCTCTTCCTTCCCTAATGATGTTTACTTTGACCTCGAGTGGTGTAGATCCATGAAATACTTGCACTCTGAGAAGCCAGTCTCTGATTGCTCAGCATGGGGTGAGCACAGAAGACCTTCCAGCCCTCTTTAGAGATCGGCGAGCGCCAGGAGAGCCGGGCCACCAGAACGTCTGCTGGATAACTGCCATTGCAATGTACCCGTGACCCTGCCTGGACGCCTGTGAGTCTGGGCTGCCGGTCAGTACAGCTGCAGTGTCTGCCTGAGGCAGGTGAGAGGAGGTGCTTTGGGAGAGTTGATGGGGTTCAACCCAGGGAACAGAGGAAGACCAGCTGGGCCCAGTCAAATCCAGCTGGGTCTTGAGTCTGCCCCACAGAGACACAAGCTGATAGTTTTCCGGTAGGGTTAATCCAAACAGATCTAGCTGGAGTAGGTGAGGACGGAGAGGAAGGAGCAGGACCCTCCTTTGTGTTGTAAGTGATGACTGTTTACACAAATCCAGCTGCAGCAGGAACTGCTGTGTTTGAGCTGTGAAGAAGCCACACTTCTTCTGCATGGTGGCCTTGCAGTCACCTCAATTCATAGATGCTCCAGAGGAGGGTAGGCCTAACCCTGAGGATGCAGGGATGGGAAGAAGCAGACCCCAGGGCCAGGCACCAGGTGCTGAAAAATTCCCAGAGAATCTCTGGAACCCATTTCCACCGGCCCGCTTCAACCACTGACCCTGGTGTCTCTATCCACTTTTCCCTTTTATTCTCCTCACTGTACTTTCTACTTCACCTTTGTGGCTTTCTCCTTTCCTTTCTTCCATTTCCTCCCTGGTCTGGTATCCAATGACATTCTCTTCTGCTTAGCACAGCGATGAGCAAGAGACAGGTCCCCTCTCCAAGGAGCTCCCTAGTGCGAGGAGCAGGGAAGGAAGCCAACAGTCCTGGGACAGCCCTCAAGGCAAGCATGTGCAGCGTCCTAGGATCATCTAATTCTGCCTCAGGGGCTCAGGAAAGGCTTCCCAGAGGAGATGATATTTGAGGATGCCTGATAGTTTTCTCAGACAAGGAAGAGCTGAAAGGTCTTCCTCTCAGAAGGAACCCAAGGACAAAGACATGAAGACACAGCCCTGGTGTCTCACTTGTGGCTCGAGACAGGGCAAGAGCTGATCCCACCCAACTGCACAGGGCTCATGTCTGGGCTGAGGAACCTGGGTTTCTTCATGCAGGCCACGGGATTCTTGGAAGGTTTCCAAAAAGGTGATGTACAAGATGGCCTTCCTCCCTCTTCCTCTACTTCAACATCTTTCACGTCCCCCTTCCTTGTCTTTCTCTCCTCCACCTCTTCTCTCACTGAGCCTGCTCTTGCCTCCACCATTGTTCACCCAGCTGTGCTCTGCCCCAGCCAACCTCACCCTGGACTTGGGGTTATCTCTGTGTGCACATCCATCTTTGGAAGCAATGGCTTCCTTAGCATCCTCAGCATGGCAGAACATACCTCTCTGGCCCCTGAACAGTCTCCTCCTGTCCTTCTTAACGTGTTGTTCTTGCACTCTTTCCTTGATCACCCATTTCCCTGTTGGTGACTTTCTGCCCCGGGGGGGCCCACAGTCCCCTGCACAGCTTGAGGGACACAGAGTAGAGTTGGGCAAGCATCTCCAGCCCCCTTCAGACAGTGAGACCAGCTGATTATAATCAACCCATATTTCTATCTGGAGGTCTTGGTCTTCAAAGGTTGAAGGTACCATAGAGATAACACTCCACTCCTACCAATGTCAGTACTAATACTAATGCAATACTTAGACTAATATCAAATGCTAAGAGTAAACCTCAAAGAGTGTCTTTCAGTTTAAAAATATCCTCTTTACTGGCGATTTCTCATTCAAAACTCACAGCCGCATCCACAAATGCTTGCAGATCATCTGTTCTGTGCCAGATACTGTGTAAAGTCCTTCACATACATGCTGTCTCATTTAATGCTCACGAGAATCTCATGAGAAAAGCACTTATTATATTCGCTTCTTACATGACCAAACTGAGGCTCCGAGAGGTCAAAGAACTTAACCATGTGTACACAGTGAGTGAAGCAAGAGCTTGGTTTTAACCCATGTCTCCTGACTGCAGGTCCAGGCCTCTCTCCATCATGGCTATGCTAAGAGACGTTTCCCCTATCCACATTTCACAGACAACAGAAGCTACATTCCTAGAGGTGAGAGTCTAACTCTCTCACGATACAGATAAATAAAGTGGGTCCAAGGGACTTTTCAGTGTGAGTTATGAAGCTAACACTCAAATGATATCCCTCAAGAACATTTTGGCTTTTTCTTCCTCTTGCTGATGGTGTGGTCTTCTGCTCCTCCCTCTGACCACCCTGCCCTCCCAAGTAGCATCAAGGGACAGACAGACCTGGGGTGAGAGTCTAGGTCATCAGGGCCGTGTAGTGGGGAAGGGGTGTTTGGGTCCATCTGTCACTGTGACAGCCCCATATGTCTTCTGATCAGAAAGCTTTCGCCTCCCCTAGAGCAGCTCATTATTCCTCCCGATGTTGTTGCCTGAGGAGCAGAGCCCAGCGTCTCTCACGCTGGTGAGTGACGACTTGGTAGAATGGCAGCGTGAAGTGCAAGCCCCAGGTCCCCAAGGCTCTTCGGTGTTGGGGGGAGGCAGAGGTGTGCCTGGCTGGTCATTGTTTTGAGAGTGGCATTGATCCAGCCTGGTGCAGATGTAGCTGGAGGGGCAGGCTGCCTGCCTGGCCAGCTCGTTAGTAGCACTCGCTCAGAAAACTCAGCTTGTGAGTATTTGCACATGTGTGAGTAGAGATGGCATCACACCTGGGAAGAACCAGCACAGATCGATAAAGTGCTGGGCTTGGGTCAGCTCTGCAAAGTGCTGTGGGGGCTGTGGGAAGGTGGGGGTGATAGACAGTGGCCTATGGCACAGACCCTGCCATCCAGGAGCTTAAAGTTGATGAGGGAGATGTGGGGGGGATGACCGTATCCATGGTTCAGAGCTTTGGTTATGTGGGAATTAGGAAGGATAAGGAAGTGTTTATTTCAGAAAAGCTCAATGTTTTCTTGACAGTATGATATAGTTGGGAGACCATGGGAGGTTGTGTATTGTGGTGAAAACACAGCTTCTGATCTGAGAGCTGGCTGTGTGCTTTTGGGCAAGGTATGTGACCTTTCTGAACCTCACTGTCCTCATCTGTGGAGTGGAGATGACGATACCACCTATCTCAAATGGGAGAAAGCATACTAAGGATTCAACCCCCTGCCTGGCACATTGCAAGGCCCAGGGAGTGACTGCCAGCTTCTGTGGATGTTAGAATCAAGGAGCTCTTTCACATTCCAGAGCTGCCCTATCCCACATGTCACCTTGGGCAGGTGACATACTCCCTCTGAGTCTCACCTATAAGATGGGGTGATTCCTTCCACCTAAGGAAGTATGTGCCTCATATGAGATACACTATGAAAATTGTCTGGCACTTAGTAGGACCTCAGTAAATGGTAGTTACCATTAGATGACAGCAGAGGTAAAGGCTGGATTAACCTCAGTCCTGACAGAGAACGAAACCCTGTTAGATTCGAACGTCCTTCTGGAAATTAATTGCTTTTTACTTATTCATGGTTATTACTTTAATCAAAATGAAATGTCTTACTTAAAGGCAAATGATTAGTTCTGCTAATAGAAAGGTAAAAAGAATCTTAATCTATGAACTTTCCATTGTTCTCCCAGCCTGAGATCCTGGTGGGAGTTGGGCGGGGCTGGAAAGCTGAGCATGCTCCCTGCAAAGCCCCCTTTCCCCCCCGCTCCTGCACACATCTCCGGCTCCTGCAGCTCAGAGGTGGGGGGGGGGAGGGGGATGGATCTCTGTCCTGCATCATGCCCTGAAAGTATAAGTAGCTGACAACCCTTTAATCTTGCGGGCAGTATTTGCAAATTTGAAGTAGGACGTTTTTATTCCTGCTTCCACTTTCGTATCCCTTAATCCATTCTCCATACTGCAGTCAAGGCCACCTTTTAGAAACACAAGCCTCATCATTTCTATCCCCTGCTTAAAACTCCTTAATGACTTCCCACCGCCCTTAGGATGATGTCCGAATTCCTTATCGAGGTTCACAGGGCCCTGCAGCACTATTCTGGACTCTGCCAGGATCCTGGCAACACCCAGAATCTGCACAGACAATTCTCGCTGACCAGATTGTTCTCCACTTAGCCAGCCCCTACTTATCCTTCAACTCTCAACTCTAAACGTCCTTCCTTACAAGGGCCTTCCCCGATTCCCTAGACCGACTTCCTGCTCCTATGGCATCAGTGAAGGCAAGCTATTTCCTCAGCTCTAAAAATATAAAGATGTGTAAATGGCATCTCTCTTGAGAATCTTGACAGACCCTGTGGTCTAGGAGGAGTAAGATGGTTTCAGCACACGACTTCCTGCGTCCATGCCCTGGTGAGGCATCTTTGCAGATACAGTAAAGCCTTGGATTGAGAGTAACTTTTCTGAGAGTGTTCCACAAGACAAGCAAGCATTTCTAGTAAGTTTTAACGTGATAAAAAAGTGATGTCTTGCAATGCAAGTAGTGTGTGATGCTGAATGTCGCATGATCACAACTGAACCGATGGTTTTTCTCTCTGTCTCTCTTTGTCTCTGTCTCTGTCTCTCTCTCTCTCTCGCTGTGGGATTGTGGATGATCGTCTCCAGTGCTTGGATGCTCAGTCTCAGGCCACAGTGTTTGGCAGAAATCAGTGATTTTTCAGAACGTGGGAAGGTGCCAATAACTGGCACTAGTGTATTTTTTGTCACTTCAAAGCACCTATGGACACTCCTTTGCTTTTCATGTAAGAGTAAGCTTAGGAACGCTTTGCTTCATTCTAGGTCAGGCTGCTTGCAGATATAGACCCTTTCCTCTACTGCCTTACTGCCAGTTACATTAAATGCGGTATATGACAAGAGTTTATTAATATTATACTATATATAGGCAACGTCCATGCAGGCGTATACAATGGCCCCCATGCAGAAAAAGATTCCACTGAGCCAATGGATAGCGGTGATTTCATTGGTGATAGTGAAAGTCATGCTGTACAGTAGTCCTCCTCTCTCTTGTCACCCTCACACCAGCCACAAATGTTTTAAAAGGTAAGTAAGGGCTAATTTATTTTCCTTTATATTTTATATTTTCTTTGTTATTTTGTATTATATGACAGTATTGTTATCATTTTTATATGAATATTTTTGGGTGGTGGAATGAATCATCTGAGTTTCCCTTATTTCTTATGGGGAAATTCACTCTGATATACAAGTGCTTTGGATTACAAAGCATGTTTCTGGAACGAATTATGCTCACAAACCAAGGTTTTACTGTATTTCCATCAAAAGGTAGGGGGTATTTATCTACCTCTTAGTTTTGGGGTGGCCCTGTGAGTTGCTTTGGCCAATAGAATGTGGCAAAAGGGATGACAGGCCTCAGGAAACATTGCACAAGGCCATCGGTTGTCTAGGAGCTCTGCCAAGTTGCCCTGTGAATGAGTCCAGACCAACCCGCCGAATAGTTTAGAGACCATGTTGCCCTGTCACCTTTCATGTGCTAGTCAACATCCACCTAACCCCCAGAAGCAGAGTCCAGCATCCGACAGTGGATGCATGAATGAACCCAGCCAAGACCAGAAGAATCACCGAGCTGAGCCCATTCCAAATTGCTAACCACTGGAATCATGAACTAAATAGATTGTGGCTATTTGGGGCCAGAGTTTTGCGGTAGTTTGTTAAACATCATAAACTAACTGACACAGGCCTTTTATGTGATAAAATAAATATATGCATAAGCAGATAAGCAACAGCACAAGGGAGTGTATGCTAAGTCTGCCATGAGTGGACAGGCAGGCATAAGAGTACAGGAAAACGGGGGTCCCTGGGGACTGGAATTGTTCAGAGATGATTAATTCAGGTACATTATTATTATTATTTCTTTGAGCAGATGAAGTTTTCTGAGAATGTAGAATGTAGCTTAAAATGATTGTGTACTTTCTGCAATACATAGCACGGTGTGAGTTATAGCAGTCAGTTCAAAAAGTACTTGATGGGTATTTAAAGCCAGGCTGAAAACTGCAAATCTCTTGTTCATTTTATGTCCCCTGCATCTGCACAGTGCCTGGAATATAGGAGGAACTCAGTAAATACTTAGGGATGAATAAATGAGTGATTGACTTCATGAATAAAGAAAAACATCATATGTGTTTGTGAGCGTCTTTCCAGGCAACCCCAGGCAGTGTGTATAGGTAGGTGAGATGAGGAGGAACAGGCAGAGAACTGGATGGTGGTAGGACCAGTTGACTCACCTCAATCCATCGTGTCATTTGTGACTGCCCAAGACACAGACAATGGCACGTTTGTCCACTGCTCTCTCCTTCTCTTCTTCTCCAGCTTCCTACTATCTTTCTTTCCTTCTCTGTTTCCTCTATTTCAGTTCTCTGTTTCTTCTGTCCTCCTGATCCTTTCTGAGTTAACATCTCTAATGTAGGGTGGTGATCAAGTTCAAGATTGTGGCTTTGTGTCTGAAGGGACTGGGGATATGGGGTTGGCAGATGCAAGGTCTTGTGGCAACTGTAGTGCGCAGATAGGTTCTGCACTCTCCATTCCTGTTCCCCTCCCCACTCCCTGAGAATCCAAATAAAGGCAAAGCATGAAGACAGGATGAAATGGAAAGGGTGTGTGTGTGTGTGTGTGTGTGTGTGTGTGTGTGTGTGTCTGTGTGCAGTCTATGACTGAATTTTGACTGATCTGATATTACCACCCGAGAGCACTCTTCCTGATATACTGTGTGCACCTGCATCCTTCCAAGGTCTTAATAATGGCGTCCTTCTCTGGTGGCATGGAGCCAAACTTGGGGTCAGAATGCAGTGACTTTTGAAGATAACTACAGGAGTCTACCCTCCAGGCACACGCCCTTTACACACGTGCATCATCTGCGTACGTCCTCTTCACCTTGGCTGTGTTTCAGCTGCTCCTTTTCAAGACCACTCCATCTTCTCAGACTAGCCTATCCCAGCTGCATGTAAACCTTCCTTGGTTTGTTTCTCCCTAAAGGTTCTAGCGTTTGCCGTGTGTTACCCCTTTGATATTTGCCACACAACAAATAATCTCACGACATTTCTTGTTTTAAGCATTGCTACACCTAAACCCCTAGAAGGAAAAGAATAAACTTTCATTGCTCACAGAGCCGAGAACAATCCTAGACATAGAGTAGGTCAGAATTCATTTTCTGAATGAATGGCGGGTTTGCTTTGAAAACCCTATACCATTAAAAACTGTTACTTTTTTTTTTTCAACGTTTATTTACTTTTGGGACAGAGAGAGACAGAGCATGAACGGGGGAGGGGCAGAGAGAGAGGGAGACACAGAATCGGAAACAGGCTCCAGGCTCCGAGCCATCAGCCCAGAGTCCGACGCGGGGCTCGAACTCACAGACCGCGAGATCGTGACCTGGCTGAAGTCGGACGCTTAACCGACTGCGCCACCCAGGCGCCCCTATGTTACTTTTTAATAAGTACTTACTACGTGCCCAATATGAAAGTATGTGATTGCTGTGTAATTTAATCTTCAGGATAGCACTGAAGATCTCCTCCACTAGGAAGGGAGGCACCGACATTCAATTCCAGCCAGTTGGGTTCTGAAGCAGGCACCTTCAGTCTCCAATCGAAGTTACTCCCTAGAGGAATTACAAGACAGTTGTAGGGACAATTTGGCCACAATGTGGCCAATTTGTAGAGAAATAGCCAAAAATGTAGTATACCCTATTTATGAAAATAAATGGCATTTTCCCTTGAAAACGCCTTCCTTCATGATGGCCCTGGACATATCAGGTCCCCTGGCTATTAGCTGTCTGCAGTTATTTCATGTGCATTTATTTTGTTTACCCCCAAAGACTATATTGATTATTATATAATAGTAGCTATCACATATTACCTACCATGTTTCTGGCACTATGCTAACTAAGCACTTTGCATTCAATACCTCATTTAATCTGTGCAAGAGCCCTAAACACTGATGATATTATTGTCGTTGTTGTTATTTATTTTATAGATGAGAAACTGAGGCAACTTTCCAGAGCCACTCAGGCAGTGGGTGTAAAGCTTGTTTCTGTTGGATCCCCAGTCTCTCCTACCCAAACCTGTTTCCTCTTAAGAATTAAACCATTGGAGGGGCGCCTGGGTGGCGCAGTCGGTTAAGCGTCCGACTTCAGCCAGGTCACGATCTCACGGTCCGGGAGTTCGAGCCCCGCGTCAGGCTCTGGGCTGATGGCTCGGAGCCTGGAGCCTGTTTCTGATTCTGTGTCTCCCTCTCTCTCTGCCCCTCCCCCGTTCAAGCTCTGTCTCTCTCTGTCCCAAAAATAAATAAACGTTGAAAAAAAAAAAAAGAATTAAACCATTGGATTTCAAATTTCAATGTGCATAAGGATCCCCTGGGGAGCTAGTCAAAAGCATATTCCCAGACCTCACCTTCAGGGATTCCCCAGTCGCTGTGCAGTGGTGTCCAGAATCTCCCCTTTGAACAACTACTCCTGTGAATCTACTACAGCTCGTCCATGGTGCCCTCCACTGTACCTGCCTCCCTCCCCTCTGTAAGTGGCTGGAAGTAAAGTCTTCTGTAGCCTGTTCCCAGATGTTGGGTTTCGCTTGCTGGCCATGAGACATGCTGGCAGTGCCTCAGATGTAGCATTCGTGAGCTTTTGTCTTGTGGCCTGCCATCAGAATCAGAATTCAAATGCCTCTGGCTCGCTCTTCGCTATGGATTCTGTCCTGAATGTCCTTTGCTCTTCTGGTTTTGCGTGGCTTGGCTGGAAACCTTAACAACCTTTTTATGCTTATTTTTCCAGGTGTAGCCTGATCTAAATATCTAGCTCCACACTTCTTTTTCCCTGGATCCCATGCTGCTCCCTTCCCCACCTCCCCGAAGCTGCCACCCAAGCTAAAGGCATTCCTACCCCTTAGAGCTACAGATCGTCTGACATCTTAACTTTCTTCCCAAAAGAATTACTCCTTTGTTCTAAGTAGGGTTTTAGTGGGGAATTTACACAGTGGCCCTGTAATTTCCTTTTGTTCTCCACGAGAAATTAGAAAAGTTGTTTGCAAGAGTTCTCCATTGCATTTCTCCTTTTGTGAATTCAGTGAATTCGAGCACGTCTTGCTGCCTTTTTGCCACAAGGGACATTGTCATTGAATTTTGAAAAAGTTCTGCCTGCTCCATCACAGGCTGCTTTTCCCATCCTTGCCTGTGTATCCTCTCGGGATCAGTGCGATGGGTGGTTCTTTCCCTAAGGGGGCTTTATGAATGTCTCTTTCAATATTAATGTGACACTTGCAGATGCAATATTGAGCAGCACAGGTTTGCAGAGTGTGGCACGACTTCCTGTGAATAACACGTCCAGGTACGAGGCACAGTGTGAAGTCAAGCTGGCACCAAAGAAGGACCGAGTGTTTATTGCAATGTGTGAGACCCTTGCCCCTCCAGAGAGAGCAGTCTTAATAGCAAATGTTTCTACACAAACAGTGAGCAGTACAGTGACTTTGGACACTTGTGTGTGGATGGTGAGACCTGTTTGTACTATAGCTGTGACTGCAAAATAGGTTTCTGGTGACTGGTTCACTGTTGTTTTGAGTAACTTAATTTCTTAAAATATGCCTATGCCATCCCCAGACCCCTATACTGAAACACAAAACAGTAGAGAACTACTGGACTAGAGTCACAGTTTCTCTGCCATTCATTTATCTACTCGTCAGAAATATTTATTTGACATCCATGATGTAACAGGTACTGTCCTAGAAACTGAGGCAACGTATGAGAGCGAAACAGAGTTCCTCCCCTTAAGGAACTTGCAGTCTGGTGGAGGAGACAGAGAAGTGCTAATGCATTGTGCTAAGGGCTGCTTTTTAAATGTGCACCATGTGCTATGATAGCCCAGAGGAGAGGTTCTGAACTAAAATGGAAGGTTTGGAGGTTGGGGGGAGGCAAGAGGTCAGGGCAAGTTTTCTAGAAGGGACACTGGAAATGAGTATCCAGAGGCTAAGGGTGTTTCGTGAGAAGGAGGTGGGAACATAAAATAGGCAGGAAGAGAGGATTAATGGCTTCATCTTCCCTGGTTGTCAGTCAATCCTTGCCAGTTGTCCAGGTTTTACCACCTGTCAACTAAAACTTAATTGAGAGAAATCTCTCATCAAGAGGTTAATTGTGACACAGATTCCCATATCCGGGGGAAAAATCCATCACCTGTGCAGACTGCTTCTTTTTTGGCATCTTGAGCAATCCTGACTGTTAGCAAAATGTAGATGTTTGCAGTAGAGCTCCTTCCGGTCCCCAGATTCTTACTGACCTTCTTATCTTTCCTTGAATATCCTCTCTATGTTTAAAACTTCTTGGCATTCCTTTGGACTGAGATTGTCCCCGTCTCTCTCGGACCCCTACTTCCTTTGGCACCCCAATCCTGAATTGAAGGTGTTCTCAAGGACACAGTCTCCATTCTTTCTTGTGAGCAGAGTAGAATTCTCAACCCAGGAAATTAGAAATTCACTAGGCTAAATTCATGACCTTATACCCCCAGCAGGTGCAGACTCCTCTTTGTTTTCTGTATTTCTCCAATGCCACAAGGACCCCGAGGATCTTTTCTCCCTTCACCACCCCCCCTCCCCATAATGACCACTGTTCTAGCTTCAACTTTCGGATTTCTTCAATCTATAGCTTCACCGGTATCTCCTTCCTTCTTTCTCTCCTGCCCACTCTCTCCTCCTCCCTTCCCTAACCCTGTTCCTTTTTGCTGTCTCTATCATCAGATGATATACGTGCATGTGTCCATTGACTTTTGAGATTCTGCAGGGAAGGGGTCAGGCTACCTGTTACCTGAAGAAAATGTGTGTAGAAATCGTTTCTAGATGACTCCAAACTTAACCTGACTCCTAATTCTATGTAACTTTTTGAAGAGTAGAAGTTTAAATAAATTAGGTGGTCAGTTGGAAGTAGATAAATCAAAGTGCCAGGAAATTATATGGGAATATATGGAAAAGAGACCCAAGCCTGAGATCTTCTAGAGCCTCATGGGTAAGGCCTTCTGTTTGATCCCTGGGGATAATGGCAGGGGATTTTTGTCCTAGGTGTTTATTGCAGGCAGCTCTTACCTTTATTACGTAAAAGCCACTACAGTTCATGAGGAACTAAGGCCCAGAATCCAAGAGAAAGCCCATGTGAAATCCTCTAGAGCACACAGGCTGCTTGAGCAGTGATGCTCTGACTCACCTGAGAATGGGGCTTTTAAAACAGCATGGGGACCATATGCAGAGGCAGATGTCACTGGGAAATGAAGTTGTTAAGTCCAGTCTAGGTTGTATGTGACTTAACAACATCCTAGAAAATTAGAGTGTGAATATTTTCATTGAAGCAACAGATAGTATTGACAGTCTCAAACTGTGGGTGCTTGTAAGCAGAGCATGCTGGGTCAGCCAAGTCAGGGTGCTATCTTTGGAGGAACAACAGTTAAAGAGTCAGACCAGTGCTCTAGTCCAACTTCTCTACTGGCCAGCTGTAAAACTTTAGCCTGGTTACTTAATTCCTCTGAACTTAGTTTCTTCGAATGAAGATGAGATCATAAAACCTACTCCTGGGGCGCCTGGGTGGCTCAGTCGTTTAAGTGTCTGACTTTGGCTCAGGTCATGATCTCACAGTTTTTGAGTTTGAGCCCTGAGTCGGGCTCTGTGCTGTTAGCTCAGACCCTGGAGCCTGCTTTGGCTTCTGTGTCTCCCTCTCTCTCCGCCCCTCCCCTGCTCATTCTCTGTCTCTCTCTATCTCTCAAAAATGAATAAGTGTTAAAAAAAAAAACTCTACCCCATAGAGGTGCAGTATTGCCTATGAAACTCAAGGCATAATACCAGACCTACCTTGCTATCTAGTAGCACATATTCTAGCCCTGCAGGGCAAGCCAGGTAAAACATCAGAACAAGGGAAAGACTCTAGACACTGGGAATTGAATTAATTTTCCTTGGATTTCAACACATGTATTAAGTAACTGCTGTGCATTGGAGCTGTGCCAGTACCAGGGACACAAGGACCAAGATGGAATGGGCTCTTTCTCAAGAAGCTCTCAGGCTGGTGGGGGATAAAGGCAAAGGAACAGAGTGGCAGTGCCATGTGCTGAGCACTGGCTGACAGGTCTGTGCAATAGGTTTGATAGCATGGGCACTGGGGAGGAGGGTCAGGGAGGGCATCATGGAGGAGGTGACAGTGGAGATGGCTGTGAATAAGCTGTCACCCGGTTGTCTTCCATACGGGATGCAGAATAGCAAATGGACTGAGCCAATGGGGTCAGGGTGGAGATGACCTAACCTTACAGCTCCAGGACAGAATGTCATGTCTCTTGAGACAGCTCACACAATTAAGACCCCAACCATTTGAAGGTACTTCCCATTCACCTAGCCTGTCATTGACCTACCATTGGCAACCCTTTCTGTTGAGATGAATACAGTATGGGAGGGTAATTAGATGGACTAATTTCTCAGTCAGGGAAACTCTCTCAGCCTCCAATTTCCCTATGGGCTCTGAATTGAAATTGCTATAGAAGAGAGAGTTAGAGGGAACCCAGAATCAAGGAAAAGGACTGGAAGAAAGATGGACACAAGTTGAGGAGGGAACCAGAGTGACATATACAGAACTCAGCCCAGTCTGAGCAGACAGTTACCTTTCCTCCCCACCCCCCACCTCTACCAGTCCAGCTATTGTTTAATATACTAAATAGTTTTAATACATTTTCTGGCTTACACGTTAATGAGCATGCATGAGTCATCATGTTGATTCTCCCAGAAAAGCCCAAAGAGTGACCTCAGTCAGGTCATTTCTCCCTGAGTCTCAGTTTCTTCATCTTTAAGATGGGGAGTTAGGGTGACAACCATCTGTCTGGATTTGTCCACCTCTAATGTCTAGGGCTGTACAGATTTGAGTTTCAGAGAGCCAGAGATTCCGGGGGAACACAGATCTCAAAGGGAAGGATGGAGAGTGAAGAGAAAGGACTTTTGGTACCGGGGAGGGGGGGCAGCGGGGGGGGGGGATTTGGCCACTAGGGGAACCCATTGAGCAATACTGCATTGCATCAAGGCACCCTGTGGTTTTAATTAGCCCTGGAGGAGAGCAATACTGACCTCACCTCCATGTCTCCAGCACCTGGAACTGTGCTTGGCACATAGTCTTTGATCAATAAATGCTTAGTCTGTTAGCTGACCTGAATACTCAGATCTGAAGGAATCCAGAGAAAGAGACATAGGACAATCTAGTTCTGTCCCCTGGATTTCTCTACAGATAACTGATCTTATCCATTGTGGTGAATTCTTATTAGTTTTCCTCTTAGAGGTTAAACTAATTTCCAGTCCTGCAGTCACCTTCCTCTCCCCCTGTACACTGAGCGCTTCTCCTCTTGGCTTGGGTCGGAGCCCCTTCTCCCACCTTAGACCACCCTCTGCCTTGTCTCTGGCAGTGGCAGCAGAGTGGAAGGGACTCATAGTGTGAGCCAACCTGTTAGTATTTACCTTCAGCTATTTTCATGCTTCCTAAATTCAAGCAGGCCGGGCTCCAGAGCTTTGGGAACTGTTGGGTCGTTGACAAATTTATTTAGAAAGTGATATGCAAAAGTCAGCACGGGTCAGTCTCTCCAAGGAGCCTGATTTTGACCATCTGCTTAGGGGATGGAGATTCCTCTTCCCTAAGCTGGGAAAAGGAGGGGTAGAAATCCCCCTGCGGACCCTCCTCCCTCCACCGTGAGGCGAGAAAACACTTGACCAAGGCTCTTCTTTCAGATGCT
Source organism: Felis catus (assembly GCF_018350175.1). NCBI lineage: Eukaryota > Metazoa > Chordata > Mammalia > Carnivora > Felidae > Felis > Felis catus. The sequence goes on along the minus strand of NC_058377.1, from coordinate 12,865,816 downwards.
TGGATTCAGGAGGCCTTGACCGCATCCAAGATGACAACCCTGTCCTGACAGCAGTGACGACCAGGGGACCCTCTCATTTGGAAAGTCCCTAACCTCTATTACACTGAGGTAACTTTTGATAAATTTCACATAAAATATACATGAGACAGTATTTTTGAAAGGCGGCCAGGTATAGTCAAAAGAGCATGGGATTTGAAGACATAAATTTAACTTCTGGCTCTGTTACTTCTTAACTCTGAATCTCCTTCCCTATCTGGCAAATGGAAGTAACTAATCTACCTTAAATTTACTATAAGGACCAAAGAGAATATTCATTTACCAGTTTAACAAACATTCATTAATTAGGGTAAATAATACTTATGCCTTAGCAGGTAAACCCCTAAAGCCCAGCGGTGCAACACAATGGAAGTTTGAAGCATTTGCTGTAGGCTGGTAGGGTCCTCTTCCATCCGGTACTCAGGGATCCATGCTCCCTCCACCTCCTAAGGTGGTTGCTGAGGAGGTTGCTGTGGCAGGAGAGAAGATGAGGTCAGTTGTCTCTTCCGTGCCTTGGCCCAGAAGTGACCCATCAGCTCGACTAGTGTTCTCATTTGCTAAAACTTAGTCATATTCTTCCAATTTCTTTTTAAGGGAGGCTGGGAATGTCTCTCCATTTGGGCTCTGGAAGAGGAAGCTATATGGAGAACAAATAGCATTGTCTCTGCCGCAGCATCTAGTATGGAGGGGGGACACAGAGATGAGCAAACAAAGTCTCTGTCCTCAAGGAGGACACAGGCCAAAGACAAAATGTGTAGGCACTCTTAGCTCTCAGGATGGTTCTCCTCCTCCTTTAATTCTGTAATTACATTAATTCAGTTCAATCCTGTATTCAAGTAACTGTAATTTCCCCATGATTTCCTGCTATCAATAATTATTTATACCCTAAATATTCTGTACTTAAAACTTTATTTCATGCCTATCAATTTCCTTTGAGTCATTCCCGCTTCCTTCCCTAGATGGTAAATCCCTAGGGCTGGATTTACACCTTCATTACCTGTCAGTCGTTCCCCCCACTCCCACCCCCTAACCCGCCGCCCCTTGTAACCGAATATGGTACCGGGCACATGGCAGGTTCCCCTTTCCCCTAGATTTTGTTGAATTTGAGTTTTACATTTGTATCTTTGTTTCTTTTCCTCGATGATATTTCTCTTCTCCCTCTGCACACTGCTTCTGGCGCCCACCTTGCCCAGCAGACTGCCCCAGGCTCAAAGAGGAGACACCCAGTTTCCCAGCCCAGCTCTTCCTCTGACATCTCAGGCCGTGGGGGTTGTCCTGGGTAGAGGCGAGACCAGCACACCCATCCTTCCTCTCTCCTTCTCTGCCTGACGACCCTTTCTCCCGGGACTAAGCATGAGAGCGCCCTGACTGAGCCCGGGGGAAAAGGTGCTGTCTGTGGAGCACCTGGCTCCGTCAACTGGAAAAGCTGTAGGGTGCTGGTGGATCCAGAGGAAGGCTGTGGTCCCTCAGGGAATCACCTGAGGCTCCCTCACTGAGCCTCTTTCCCCTGAGGCTGCCTCCACCTGCCAGGATGGGGGTGGGTGGGCAGCTCCCAGGCAGCTGTTGGCGCTCCATTCCTCTTTGACGGTGCCTGGTCCCAACAGGGCTCAATGCTCTTATCATCCCGGCAGCCAGGTCCTGCCATGTTGGTGAACAATAACGGATTCAGCCTCCCGTGTTCATCATTACCCTGCACCTTTAATCAGGAGTGTTATCCGCAGCTCCTGCCCAGGCCTCATTTAGATTTCTTGTTTGTAGCAATAATACCCTTTTAATATGCTAAATGAGCGAGCAAATGAGCCTTCCTCCACTTGCGAGGTTTTTAAAAACATCCCTTCTTTAGTGGATGAAGGTCATTCTTTTGGCAGATTAATACTTAACTAGGAGGCCCTGTTTATTGTCTGGGGTCACTTCAGCGGCTGTCACAGCATATTAAAGAGCGCAGGATTGCCCGTGCCGGAACAATGCGGCTAGGTGGGAGATGCGGGAGGGGCGGCCCCTCACCCGATTCCCTTCCCTGGCTCTCATTTAAACTCCGCAGCCGTTATTAATACTTTAATTTGTAGTGCATTAATGAATTCTAATCCCCATTATGTGTTGAGCAAATGGGCCTTCACCAGGCTCTGTGCCGTCCAAGTGAGTCCTGGCTGTGGGCTGGGCAGACTCACTAATGGCATTAGTGAGGGGCAGGGGTCCCGGGGCCCCCTGTGAAGGGGCAAGGAGAGAAGCAGGCATGCTGGCTCCTGGCAGCTCAGTAGCCAAGGGGCAAGTGAAAGGGAAGAAATGATCGCAAAGACACTGTTTGAAACCTCGGCCCCACTGTGCCAACCCTATCTCTGCACTTTCCGGCTCCCCATTGCTGTTCCAAAATTGTCCTCATCTGTGTATAATAATAGCATCTACGGTATAGGGCAGACTTGCATATTAATTGGAATAATATATAGAGACGACTTACAGCACGCAGAAAACACTTATTGAGTGTTTAATAACATTCGTTATATTAATTATCGTTGCTCTTCCCTGACCAAACCTCCTGGCGCTCTTCTCCACCAGGACAAGCCTGAGAGATGGGCTCCTCAACAGTCCCTACTGGCATCTCTGAGCCTTTCTCCCCCTCTCGAGGCACTGGTTTATGAGCCTGACTTCTCTGGGAGGGCAGGGACTGTGTCACTCTTATTTTTACACCCCCCGGTGTGTAACAACAGTGCTTGTCAAAAAGTAGGTGCTTCATAAAGTCTGGGTGCACAAGCAATTGAATAAATGAAGAGCATTGGATTGGGCTCTCTTGTCCCCGATCCCAGAAAGACCTGAGTCTTTCCATCTGTCCCAGGAAGACAATCCACAGAGGCTACAAAGCTCTCTTCCTGGTGTGTCTACTTTTACCCATCCTGAGCTTCTGCCTCTGGCCTCCTGCCCCAGGAAGACCAGTCCTGCCCCCTCTTTGAACTCTAACCCTGTTTCCTGAGCCACTCAATGGTATCAGCTTGGTCTTGTCCATCCATCCCTTGGGCTGCAAAGCAAGCCCAAAGGCAAGACTTGGGTCTCATATCTCACTTCCATGCCTTGTACAGACGTGTTCAAAAGCCAATGGGTTGTAGCATAGCCTGGAAAGGGGTGCATGTGCCCAGGGACCAGTGCTCATTTTCTTTCTTTCTTTCTTTTTTAAATTTATTTTATTAAAAAAATTTTTTTAATGTTTCTTTTTGAGAGAAACAGAGAATGCAAGTGGGTTAGGGGCAGAGAGAGAGGGACACACAGAATCTGAAGCAGGCTCCAGGCTCCGAGCTATCAGCCTGGAGCCTGACGCAGGGCTCAAACTCAGGAGCTGTGAGATCATGACCTCAGCCAAAGTCGGACGCCCAACCGACTGAGCCACCCAGGCGCCCCTGCTCATTTTCAGGTTCTAGGCAACATGAGGGCTAGGGCTGTATGTCACACGTTTTGTGTCTGTCTTACTCTGAACCTCTACCAATGAGTGCCTCATTCAGACATAACATCAGCTATTTAGAAGACGTACCCTGGGTCAGGTGCTGAGCAGGGCACTCAGAGGATGTCACTGAATCTGCACCAGAAGGCTGATGCATAGCATTATCACTCCCATGTATCAGATGACGTTCTAGTTGCATTGCCTTGCTCACTAGTAAGTGCCCCCCAATCTTACAGCAAGAAGAAACCTCAAATGTCATTCGGGACAAACTCTAGTTTTTAGTTCGAGGTGCCTGAGACTCAGGTTTAGGATGGTCTAGGGTCACACAGCCATTCTGTAACCCAGCCAGTGCTCAGAGTCCAGCTAGTTCCTCCTACCCTGTGCTGAAGGGGCACGTAGTCTGATGGGCCAGGCCATCCTGCTGAGGCTGATGCAGGGGCCCTGCTGGATGGGCCAGGATGCCGAGAGCCTCCAACCTCAGGCCGTGAGGACTTGAGTCAGCCCCTGGTCTAGATTGCTCTGCCCTCTGGACTCCCCAAGGCCTCCAAGTGCTGTAACTCAATTTGACAAGCACTTAGGGGTACCTGCTCTGAGGGAAGAAAGCCCCCAGCTAAACACCAGAGGCCCTGATTCTGGCACCATCTCAGTGACCAGCATGATTTATGAGTTTCCACCTGTCCCATGGAGGGTTAGTATTCTAAGTGGAGGCCTATTCTATTGTCTCATGGGGGCTAGTATTCTAAGTGGAGGCCTCATGGGGCTCCCTGACCACACCGCCCTGGCTCACTGTGGTGGCAGGCAACTCTTCCCCCAAGGCCACTCAGAGAGCCCATCCCTGTAGATTCTAGCAGAAACTCTTCTCCCACCTCCCCCTGATGTCTGCTCGGAACCCAGGGTCCAGTCATTTGGAAGAGAAGCAAACATTCCTCCTGTGTTGTATACTCCTGATGTGTTATACACCTTCCCAAACTTGCAACCTGGGCGACACAATGAGCCGCTTTCTTCCATTAATGTGGGAATTTTGTTAGACTCAGACTTTTCTTCACTGGCACTAGACAAACAACTTTCTTGGTCCTCTATGCCATCCTGCCACACAGCCCAGGGTGTCTCATCCCTTCTATTGGCAGAGATTTAATGGATCTGAAGTTCAGTGAATCAGAAATCAAAAGACAAAAGAAGAGACGCTGATGGATTGTGCTCTGCAGAGACAATGGGCTTTCTGGCCAAGTTTCTGTCTTGCTCTTTCCTGATGTATCGGCCTGAGGTCCCCCAGCCAGTACTGGCCTCTGCCTTGGCTCTTAAGTTGCTCTCAGAGCCAGTGGCAGCCTTCCCTCTGGGGGACGTGCCAGGTTCCATCCCGTGTGTTGGCATGGGACCCTGGGGGGCAGATGGGTATAAGAATATGAAGCATGTATGAGTGTGTGTGCAGGGGCCATGTGGAAGGTCTCCATGCATGAGTCCATATGAATAATGGATGTGGTAGGTGGGTGAACATGCATATGCAAGAATGGGGGTTCGTTGTGTGTTTATTACTGGGTATGTAGGAAAATTGAGGGTATTTGAATATGTGGGTAATGAATGAACCTTTAGTGTTACATGAGAGCTTGAGTGTATTTGGATGATGCGGATACATGCGCTAACATGTTTGGGAATTCTTGGCATGGATGTGGATGGGGTGTTGATGTGTTTGTGTTCGTGAGTGGGGATTCTGGGTAAATGATAATGGTGTGTATGTGAACGAGTGTGTTACAACGGAGGTATTGGGTGTGTTGGCGTTTATACATCACACAGCTGTATATGAGAGTGTTGGTATTTTTGAGGCAGGATTTAGAAACGTGTGTGTGTGTGGGAGGGTGCCTAGGTGTCTCAGTTGGTTAAGTGTCCGACTTCAACTCTGGTCATGATCTCACCGTTTGTGAGTTCAAGCCCTGTGTCGGCTTCTGTGCTGCCAGCTGAGACCCTGCAGCCTGCTTCAGATTCTGTGTCTCTGTCTCTTTCTCGCCCCTCCCTGGCTTGTGCTCCATTTCTCTCTCTGAAAAATAAATAAACATTAAAAAATTTTTTTAAATGGTGGAATGCTCAATTAAAAAAAGAAATGTGTATGTGTGAATTGGTAGATAAGTGTAAGTATAATGAGTGAATGTGTATATTGCTATGCAAGAATACATATGCTAGTTAAGTCAGCGTAATTGATAACTGGGATCCATGGTTCTTCAAGTGTCCATCAAGAGAATTCAGAGGTCCTATGAACTTGAGTGGGAAAAAATATTAAATCTTTACTTTTACTAACTTCTAACCAAAATGTAGCATTTCTTCCAATATAGACAACAATCCACAGTAGTATTACAGTGTCTCTGATTGTATTACCAATAGAAATCACAGATATTTTCATCTCATTTTATAGTTTTTGCAGGTATATCAAAATATCACTTATAGTCGCTACTTTAGTTGTGAGATCCATCATTAGATTTTATTTAAAGCTTGAATAAGGAAGCACACATATTACCAATCCACAGATTGTGTTAAGAATGCTTTGAAAATTGAACTTTAATGTAATTGTTTTCCGTTGTACTTCTGTGTATTTCATTTTATGCATTCAAAAACATTTTTCCGAGGGGGTTCATGAGTTTCATCAAACTGCCAAAGGGGCCCATGGCACAAAAGCCCATTACTCAGATGCTTTGTGTAGATGTGGTCGGCAGATCAATGAGTGGGGCCCTTGTGTGTGAGAGAGTATGTGGTTATGCCTTGGAATGTAGGGGTTTACGTGACTTGCAGGCGTTAGGAGTGTGGGTGGGGGAACAGAGGTAGGTTTACGATCCAATCCCCAGAACCAGATTCTTCCCTTTTCCCCAGGGAAACCCAGGGAGTCTGTGGTAGTGGAGTAAAGGGATGGGGAGTGTGCTGTCCAGAGGGAATGTGAGCTGAATTCTAAACCTTTCCCTTTGAACATGGACTTACTCCAAAGCCCTTTTATGCAATTATTATTGGCAGAAAGTAAATTCATTCTCTGAATGCTGGCTTCCTTGCTGAACATAGGTGGAGTGACATTTCTCACCTGATTCATGGAAACCCTTTCCCTGTCCCTGCAGACAACTTTAGGTCTCTTTGGCCAAAGGTGCTTGGGCCTCACCACTGACCTGTTATTTTGCTTGTTTATCTCCAGACACATTAAAACCCACCCTGACCTAACATACGTAGCCCTCTTTGGCTTAGCTAAACACATCCCTCTCTCCATTCCCTGGCCTGGCACATGCCCCTAGGCCTTTCTTCACATGACATCACCTCAACTCGATCACCTCCCTGCTCTGCTTCCTGGCTGGGGTGTCTGCCAGCTGGTCTCAGCCAGAGGACAGCTATAAAGTTCTCCTGAAAAATAGCTTTTTTGAGCAAAGGGGAGGAGGGGGAAGAGGAGAAGGTGAAACAGGATGGGGAGGAGAAGGGAGGGACGAGGACTGCATTCTGGGGCTTCCTGCTCAAAGGGTCCAGCCCCAGAGTGATGGCTCTCAGAGTCAGAATCCCTGGAAGGCTGCTCTTTCCCTGATATTTTTTTTAAAAAAGTTGATTTTTGATTGATACTGATAATGCTTTCATCCTGGAATTTATTTGTCATTGACCTCTGAAGTGAGAGTCAGAGCTCTTGTCCTTCTCTGGACTTTTAATCCACACCCTTCCTCCATGTGAGATGCTCTCAAATTCTCCCAAAGGGTAGACAGTGGACATTCCCGTAAGCCTCTGGAGAAGAGGAAGCTCTTCACCTTTGTTAAATCAGGTCTCACAAGGCTTCCTCAAAAGCTGTTGTAACCCCAAATCCCTCCTGCCTCAGTGTAAGCCTCTTGATTGGCCTCTGGAGGAAGAAGGGCAAAGCTGTATGATCTCTGAGTTTTGAGAGCTAGCAGCCGGCCTCTTTTGAAAGAAGCCAAGTAGCCGGACGGCCCAGGAGCAGCCCTGGGACATGACCTTGAGAGGTCTCTGGAGCCTAAAGTGGTCTGTGCTCACCTGTGTGGTGGGGAGAGAAGTGATCTCTGAATAGACACACAATTTGGCTGCCTCTGTGTTTGTGGCCTTTGTAGGAGTGGATATTCTATGACCTAGAACTATGAGACAGCTTGGGTGAGGATCCCCAGGTGGCCAAACACAGCAATGCTTCAGGCCTCTGGAAATAATCTTTTATAGGAGAAATAACCAGAAATAAATCCAGAAGGGACCTCACTGACTATGAGAAGCGATGAGTCATGCTGTTCTTTATTGCATACAAAATTCTCCTCAGACTGAGATGTTTTCTGGAATCAAAAAAGGGATCTTTCTTGGGGACAAGCATGCAACCCGGTCTTGTCCTCTACATCTTCTCAGGTAGCTTGCAGCCTACCTGGATGCACTGGTTTGATTCACAAACCCTTTGGTCTGTTCCACATAAACTGCGAGGTTGATAAACTCTGAGCGAGTCACTTGAAGCCAAGCCTATGTCCTCAATTTATGTATCCATCTCAGGGCTGAGCTGGAGAAGACCTGAGTTCTTCAACCACTGCTTTCATCCTCATCAGGTGCTGCTGGTTAGAAAGTATTCTTTGTGTCCTTGTTACGGAAAATTCCATTTAGAAGTCCTAGTGAGTTCTCTGAGAATCCCATCTCAGGTTTGAGAGGACAACTCTTGTTGAATGGTCCTCACTCAAAGTCTGACATTCAGTGAGACAGGAGATGAGGCTCCTCCGTTTCTGATAGTCCTACTTTGGGCAGGTAAAAATGGTTGGAAGGTAATTAAAGAGAGTCAAGATCTGTAGGATCGTTGCCCAGCTGCCCAGGGCTATGCTAAGGGAACCACTGGTGGCTTTTGTTGTTTCCCCATCAAAGGCATGTTTGTATTTGTGTTCTCACTTACCGAGACAAAATATAATCTTGTATTTTTGAACATGAGTCTCTTTGTGTTCACCTGTCTGCACCCATTTTGGGATAGCCCCCCAAAACTCTTAGGAATGAGCTGCAGGAGGAGACATAAGCTAAGCAGAGGTTATAAATGTAAGGTGGAAATCTCCCCATCCTGAATTTGTCCAGGCCCTCATTTCTACAGCTGGGCTGGAATACAGTCATCTTTTGCATCAAGGCAAGAGTCATTCACCTACCCACCACTTCCATGCTGTTCCTTTCTCGCTTACAAGGTATTGCATGTCAGTTAGTTAAAAACATAGGCTCATGGGCTTCTACTAACCAGATGGACACTTATTATTTGCATTACTCTGGCAAATTATTCAAACTTTCCAGGCTTTAGCTTCATCTTTTCTACAATGGGGATAACAGTACCTTTGTCACATTATTGTTACCAAAATTGGGATAAGCCTGGTAAGACAATTAGCCAGAACCGACCCTTGTTAGTAGTGCATACACATCATTCGTGGTGGTGTTACTGTTATTGTGCTCATTCTCTTGGTTCTCAATCCTTTGTGCCACTGACTTTGTGTATTTCCTTTAGGCATTTGTCCATTCTCCAGACCCATCTTCTCTGAGGGGGAAATTTGTAGAGACAGGAGTAGCATGGGATCCCAACTTGTCATCTGTGGAAATGATTACAGTGTGCCTTGACATTTATCCCATCAGCCCTTGCAGTGGTCAGGGACGCCTGAAAAGTTGCCCTCCACTTTGAGCAGCTTCTTGTGGGCTCCTCAGAATGCTGCCAGAGCACCTACTATGAAAAAGGTTGGGAAGCACCTGAGTTAGAGAATGTTGGCTCCAAGACCAGAAAATGTTCATACCAGGCAAAAATTATGGTCCATACATCCTGAGCAGTGCTCAGTGTCTCGTGAGAGGGGCCTTTTTGTAGTCTCCTGGAGTGGAAGACTCATGGATGTTTGTGATAGGGGAAGGGGAAGATGGGCAGCTTAGAGATGCTGGGCAGAATTCTCCCCCCTTGAACTTAGATGCTGGAGTGTCCTGATATCAGGTATTTCTAGATTCTTGCATGGTCTCCCCTCATTTTTTCTCATATTCTTCTTGTTCCATTAAAGCTTCCTTGCAGATAAACCATCCTTTCTTCATTTTTAAAAACGTGGGGAATCCTGAGTCTAAGCGGCTTATTTCCTCTCAGATTACTTACCAGTGCTTGTAGGTGGCCTTAGGTTCCTGAGAAACATCTCTCACTACAAGCCTTTTCAGGATCTTGTGAGAACATCCTTAATGCCTGAAACCCCCTCTGCTGAGTGTTACTGACCTTATGTGAAAAGAGATGTCAAGCAAATCTCCTGCTAGTCACACATGATTTGATGCGGACAAAGAAACCACAAAGCAATCCTCCTCATTGACCTGGTGGACATCTCTCTCTTGGTGCAGCAAAGCTGGACACGGAGGGGATGTGGTCAGAGGTCCCTGTGTCTTACATGTCCCTCCTCTTTACTCGGAGAGTCTTCAAGAAAAATCTTCTGGGGTGAAGCTTCAGTCAGAGTAAAGAGGGTCCCCAGATCTCCATCTCTTAGCCATTAGGAAAACAAGACTTTGCAGATAAAAAAAAAATCCAAACTTAAAACCAAAGAGGAGTGACCCAAAATGTAAGAACTAATCACCAAATTGGAGTGAGGGAAGAAGAGGCTTGAGGCATAGAAGGAATGATTTTAGGTTTAAAGAAAGAAGGACTTTGCACAGTTGGTGACAACCTTCTGGAACTCCTTATCCCATGGGTTGGCTTGAATTGAAAATTTAAAGATGTTGCAGAAGCCAGTGAATTTTACAAGGTCATTAAAAGAGTTGTTCTGAAGTCAGCATTTATTTAATATCTTCTATTTCTCAGGCACTTTACTAGGTACTTAATGGTCTTTGTTTGGTTTCATTTTCACAAGAATTCTGTAAGTTAGGGACCATTGCTATTCCCATTTTATAAATAGGACTCATACTGGTTAAAGAACATATCTAATTGAGATGCATCCTGGTAACCAAACTTGTACTTGTCCAGCTGCAAAGCCTGTGGTGCGTCTAGCTATTCTGTTTTTCTAAGGCAGACAAAAATATACGGAGCATTTGCTTACCTATGTAGGTTGAGATTAGGTAAGAGGGCAAGATTGGCTTTCAATTATTCATGCTTGCATGCGTTCCTGTGTTCATTCCCTTAATCGGTATTTAACTATTCTGTTCTGGGCACTGTGATCTTGGTCATAACATGTCCCTTGGGTCTTTAGTTTAAAATAAGCCACTAGGGTAATACCAAGTATAAGGAGATATTTTGCTTCCATGACTCACATCAAAGTAGTACAAAGAGACAGATACAAAGAGCCAGAAGTCCTTGTGTCCTAGCATGGTTTTTCTGTGGCCAAAGATTACTTAACAGTTATCTGTCCCAGGAGCTGATAACCTACTTTTCCAAGCCCTACTGTCCCTAAAACAATCATTGGCATATAAATGCATAAGCCATGTCCTTTGTCTAGTAAGGAGCATGAACTATATGAGGGCCAAGCGAGGCTGATAGTTCTGTTCATGTTTTAGACCTCATCTCCTTACTCCTCTTCAAGGACATTTCTCCAGGAACCATCATCTCTTTCTCATGAAGTATGATTTTTCTCCTCCTTTCTGAATCATTTTTATCTGCATTTGTACATGCCACAATTTCTCCCATGTTAAGAAAAAAGAAAAAACAACCTCCTTTGACCCCGTTTTTCTCACCACTTCACCGAAATCTCTTATCACGATCACTCTAAATGTGATGGCCATTTCTCACTCCTCACGCTAGTTGACCTATCAACGGCAACCTTCGACCCAGTCAGTTCCTCCTTTGAAACACTGTCTTCACGTGGCTTCCAGGATACCATAGTCATTAGTTTTCCTTTAAATTTTCTGGCTGCTTTGTCTGAAATCACTTTTGTTGGTTCTTTTGCATGTACTCAAACTCTCAATGTTGGAGCGCATCAGGACTCAGTCCTCAGGGTTCTTTGCCTTGGAGCTCATCCACCTCTGTGTCTGGATGCATTGAGGATATCACCCTCAAGATGCATTCTTTCCCTTCTGCTCCAGACCCACATGTCCCCTGTCTACCTGACCTGCTGAAACTGTTACAGGCATCGCAAACTAACATGTCCAGACTTGAGCTCCTGCTCCTCCTTCCTAAGCCACCCTCTCCTACACATCCTGCATCTCTGTTTATGACGACTCCATTCCTCCCATTGTCCCAGCTCAGTCTTGGTGACATCTGTGACCCTCTCTGCTCTCTCACTCGCCATGTCTCATCTGTGAAAAAAAAAAATCCTCTCCTACTTTCAAAATACACCCAGAGTTCCACCACTGTTGACCACTTCCACTGTCACTGCCTCGGTCCAAGCTGCCATTACCTCTTGCCTGTAACACTGCATTAGCTTCCCAATCATGTTCGCTGTTTCTGCTTTTGGTCTCTCAAGCTGTATTTTCAACACAGCAGTCTGAGTGATCCTGCTAAAAGCACTCTGATACTTCCTGTGTCCCCCAGGGTAAGAGCCCAAAGTGCTCACATTGACCAGAGAGCCCAGTATGACCTGACTTCCCATTTCCTCTGTGACCTCAGCTCCTTCTATTAACTGTGTTCTGGCCACACTGATCTAGCTGTTTCTTTGACACACAAAGCACAGTCCTGCTTCAGGCCCTTTGCACTTGCTTTTCTCTGCATAGAATGTTCTTTTCCCAGCTGCCACATGGCCAGCCCCCTCACTTCCTTTTAGGTCTTTACTCACATGTCACTTGGTCCAATAACGTTTTTTTTTTAGGCCCAAATCTCAAATTTCATCTTCCACCCCTAGATTTATGTATCTCCATTCCATCTTTTTTTCCCCTCCAAATAACAATATCTACTACAATGTATTTTATGAAGTTATCTTGTTTATTGTTGACCTCTTCCAATAGAATGTAAACCCAGTGAGGACAGGAATTTTTGATGGTTCTATTTAGTGCTGTAGTTCAGCATTTAGAAGAGTACCTAGCATACAGTCTGTTTTCAAAAGTAGTATGTGGATAAATTGGATAGTGAGAAAAGGAAGAAAGCCTAGGCCTGAGAAACTGCCTAGTTCACAAAAGAAACCTGAAAAACACCAAAATAGATCAAAAGCCACTTTTAAAACCTTAACACTAGGATATTACCTAATACTAGGTCTTATAGCTCTGAATCTTATCCATAAAGTGCTTAATAAAGTAAAATATTTGCTATTCTCTTCTGGGGACTGGGAGGGGAAAATTGCAAATATTGCAAAAGTATAAGGTGAAGGCCAATGATAAATTAACTAGGATATTGCTTATCACGCTTTAATATCAGCAATACTAAAACACAATGCAAGCCTGGAGTCAGATGTCATAACGGGCTTTCATCCACCCAAGCTTTCTCTAGCGGCAGTTTCCTTCTGCTTCCTCTTCTGTGAAACGTGGGCACATGTTTAGGTGATAAACGCTTCTCAGCAACTTACACAGGAATCCTGTCTGTGGGATAGTGTGTTACAATAAGGTGATAGAGCCTAAGGTTCCACAGAGTGCAGGGACTGATTGGTCTTCCTAAGGGTGAGTTTCACATCCAACAATAGACCCATGTGCCAGCAGATCTGAGAAATGGGTGCTAACTGCAAGGACCTTCCAGTAGCAAGGCGAACCTTGCATGGGGAGGTGGGAGTGTGAATGGTGAGAAAAAAGAAGGCTACAAATGGAAGCAAGCTGTTTCAAGGGTGCAGAAGGGCCTTGATGCCCAGGCTTTTCACTCAAAGTTGCCCCTACTTGGCCCCACACCATGTAGCTGACAGTCAACAAAGGTATTGCAAGTCCCTTACCAGCCATGGTCTATACCTCCCAAGTCTGCTGTCCACACTGGCTCTGGTCAGCTCATGATTCTGGTCACTCCCACACAGTGTTACAGTTGCTGACAGTCCTGATTTCTTGGTTGCCACCCAGGTGCTACATAAGGACCCTCAGTCAGACTCTGTGGCTGATCTTCCCACCCTTGCTCCCTGAACATAAGAGAGTCTAGCACTGCATCCCCAGCCCCAGAGCCCAGATCCCCGCACGTGAAAGGTGATTGTCTAGTAGGGCTGTGTGCACACTTTTGGCAGGGAGTGTATAACTCTGGCAGCCAGGGTCACCTCCTCAACCAGCATCCCCTTGTTGTCTGTCTAATTCAACAAACTCCATGGCAACGCGGGCCCTGCACAGCTTACCTGACCTTCCCCGACCTCACTGTTAACAGCACTCTCACTTAGCTGAGTGTGCTGTGAGCCTCCCTCTCTTCCCGTGGCCTCCTCTGATTTTCTGCATCGCCCTGCGGTGAGTGGGGGTAGCCTCTATTGGACAGGAGGATCGAGGAGGGAAATAGAGGGGGAGATTCAAGGCTGCGGGTGAAGGAGCAGGGAGCCAGTCTCTGTTCTTACCTGGGATCTGTTCTAGAAGGTGACAGTTCAAGTGGAAAAAGTGGCTCATTGTTGACTCTTGCACTTCATGAGAATATGTCATAATGCATGTTCTAAGATTTGTTTTAGTTTTGGGCACAGTGGATTGATGCTCATGTCGCTCAGGATGATTTCTGACAGCTAATTGTGAAGACACATCCTCTGTCCCTCCTAACCCATGACCTACGGGGAAACTTACATGGGGATTTGGGGACCTTTCTTGCCAAACTAAGGCTTCTCTGGCCATGACAAATATCCATAATGTGCTATTTGGAAGATTATAATCAGCCATTTCATAGTCCCACTGATTTATGCTGGGCTTTTTATCATTGTTCTTTCTTATGATAAATATTCTTTTTGTTGTTTTACTATCGTTTTTATTCTTATTTTATATTTGTAGAGCACTAGACAGTTTTCAAAGCACTTTCTCATATGCCATCCCATTTGGCTGTCCCGGAGCTCCTACAAGGAAGTCAGGGAAGGTCC